>NC_042990.1:12463116-13946649 GCF_901001165.1 Salmo trutta | reverse complement strand
CTACCCGTTGACTTCGCCGCATTCTCCAAGGCTACCTGCCATACATTGTGCAACGACGTGGGTCCGACGTCAGCATCTGACGCAAACCCTGTGAACTTGGCCATGAGTCCGCCATGTGTGGCAAAGGACAATGTGAGTTCGACTCGGAACTTAACCGAACATGTGGTTTTCTTGTGCGGCTTGGGTGATTCACCAGCCGACACTTACCGCCCTCCTCTGATAGGGGGCGTGTGCCTAAACGGCACTAGGGCTGAGGATACCAGGCTGGCCACCTGGTCAGAAAAATCCGCAATCAGTTTGGAAATGTTCAACGAAATTTCGAAAACGGCTAACTGCCATCCCCTTGTGCCGAAAACGTTTAGATTTCCACTGGGAACGACTCCCCAGACAACACTCACCGCAATAGGGGTGTGTGCGCTATCGATCCGCATTGGAACCAAGGAATTATCCCACTACCTACTGGTTGTCGTGGACCTCCCACATACAGTCTATGTGGGAGCGGACATTTTGGTAAGATTGGGTGTTAAACTTGATACCATACACCAAGTTCTTTGGTCTTTGGCGCAGCCAAACCAACATGCCTTGTCTTTCGACCCGGTGCGAATGGCTTCCGGGCAGACTATTCCTGAAGCTTGCAAGACGATAACTGAGTCCGCCATGTTGATACCGGCAAGAACCACAGAGGTTTCTGTAAGACTGAAACTGGCGCCCGGATACCGGATGGAAGGCACCACTGCGTTCTTCCAACCCTCTCCAAAACTATTCGACTTGGGGCTAACTATCAATGGCAACCCACTGTTGGAACTAACCGCTAGATCCACTTACCTCCTGGTACAAAATCTGACTCAAGCGGATATTTCCATTCCTCGGCACACTCAGCTAGGAACATTGATCGATTACGCCTTCCATGATTTTGAACTAGTTGTTCCTGTGATTGGGCCTCTTCCGTCCTCCCTAGACCTAGATGGCGAGGGAGGTACGCTGTTTACTTGTCAGTCAAAAGCAATAGCACTAACTCCTGTATTGCCACTGGACGACACATCGGCATTCCGGCTGGATGTCGACCCTGACAGCAACCAGTTAATATACTCCATCGTCACGGAGGATGATATTGCGTCTCCTCCTGCATGCGAAGTACACTCTTGTGAGGTAACAACCGATGACTCTTCCAAAAGTGACATGCCGTCACCACCCGATGAAGACCTGTACAATTTCGCCGAACCATATCCTGGTTTCCATGCACAGGTAATACAACTACTGTCGGAGGCTGATGCACTTGTCAATGACACTGAACGCCATCAGTTGAGAGAATTGTTTAACAAACACAGTGAGATCTGGTCGACAGACTCGCTGGATTGCGGGGTTACGAGTATCCATGTGGTGCGTATTCCTACGCCACCCGGAGCAACTCCTACGTTCGTTAGACAATACAAAATCCCGCTCGCAGCATACGCAGCAGTACAAGAGATTATCGATTCCTTATTAGCTAAACGGATAATCAGGGAATGTAACAGTACGTACAGCGCTCCCGTGTGGCCTGTTCTGAAACCAACGGGTAAATGGCGTCTTACCATTGACTATAGACAACTCAACAAACTGGTTCCGTTGTCTCGTTGGCCAATGACACAGCTCGACCAAGAGTTGCCAAAGGTGGCAAACGCCAAGTACTTCTCCACCGTCGACGTGGCAAATGGTTTCTGGACCATGACAGTCGACCCGCGTGACCAACACAAGTTGGCTTTCTCTTTCTCGAACAAGCTCTTCACGTTCAATCGTTGCCCATTCGGGTATGCGAACTCCCCCTCAGAGTTCAACATCTTCCTGCACAAGGCGATGCCAGACGCAGCCTCTAGGGGGACGATAATTTACGTGGACGACGTTCTCATGAGAAGTGAGACTTGGTCACATCACCTCAATGAAATGGACCACGTTCTCACCCAACTCGGGACTGCAGGGGCTAAGTTGGCCATCATGAAAGGGCAATGGTGCAGGACCAAGGTAAACTACGTTGGGCTTCTGGTGGGTGCCGAGGGCATCCTGCCACAGTCTAACCGAATCCAAGCAGTCCGCAACATCAAAACACCTACAAACCTTCACGAGGTGCGCAGCTTCTTCGGAGTATGTAATTACTCCCGTCAATTCATCGAAAACTACGCCGACTTGTCAAAACCGTTGACTCACCTTCTTCAGAAAGACACCCCATTCGTTTGGGATGTCACTCACAACGAAGCGGTGGCTTCCTTGAAAAACATGCTTTGCGAGGCACCCTGCCTGGTATACCCCAACAAAGACAAGACATTCTTTTTGGAAGTCGGTTTCTCAGAGCACTGCCTTAGCGCTGGGTTGTACCAAAAATACGACCAAGACAAACGTGTGGTTGCTTACGCGAGCAAAACACTCAACCCCGCCGAACACAAATACTCAGACTGCGAAAAAGCGCTGCTGTCGACAGTCTGGGCGATCAAACACTTCACCAGTTATGTCGGCGGACAAAAGGTGATCATAGAAACATGTCACCAGCCTGTGACTTTTCTGAAAAGCCAACGAATCCATGAGGGTGCTGTACACAACAGCAGGATAGCGGCTTGGCTCATGACGCTGCAGAGCCATGATGTAGTAATCAACTACGCAAAAGCAAAGAACCTGCCTTTGGGCAGTGCTTTGGCGGTGTGTCAACACTGTGGTGACGATGAAACCGACTCCGGACCACCCCCGCGTGACATCGCTCCGCCATTGCCTTCGAACCATCACTATTTCGAAGAGAACGTGTGTCTCGACATGCCGATGGCATTTGTAGATGGCTGTTCTTACCGCCATCTAGACCACTTGCAAGCTGGGGTGGGATTGGTATGGCACAACGACATTCCGTGCAAACCACTTCAATTTCAGCTTGGCAACAAGACCAGCCAGTTTGCAGAAGTGGCTGGCGTGCTGATCACCCTGCAAACCGCGGTGAAACACGAATTGGCAGAACTGACGATCTGCACCGACTCTAACTACGCGAGACTCACCTTCTTATGCCACTTGCCGTTTTGGAAACAAAAGCACATGACTACTTCAAGTGGTAAAGAGGTGAAAAACAAAGAGCTCATTCTAGCTTGTGATGATCTCATCACCAAACACGACATACAGGTGTATTGGAAGAAAGTCAAGGGACACTCCAAATCACCTGGTCGTGACAAACTTGGCAACGACCATGCTGACAGCATGGCGAAATCTGGTGCAATTCACGGCACCCCTTGGGTGTTTGCTGCTCGAGACGAAAAACCCACTGAGGAAGCTATGGTGTCTGCGGTAACGCGTAGCCATGTAGCACCACGGAAAACGTCGTCGCACAAACATAATGTGTTGCTAACGCATTCATTCATGAATGGCGACCTGGTAGCAATGCAACACCAAGATGAGTCCCTCGCCACGTTGATGGCATTCCTGTCGGATCCTGTCAACCACCCAGTGTCCGAACTGGCTTTGGCAGGTTCACACGACTTGCGTTCGCTGTACGCAACTAAACAGCACCTCACACTTGTAGATGACCTATTGGTGTATGTTTCAGAAACCGACACCGCTCGAAGGTGGGTGGTTCCTAAAACACAGAGGGGGATAATGATAGCTCATGCCCACGACGAGCCATGTGGAGGCCATAGGGGGGTCAAGGCTACATGTGAAACATTGCGACAGGTGGCCCACTGGCCTCACATGGAACAAGACGTGGCACGATACGTGAGGGGGTGTCTAGTTTGCTGCCAGTTTCAACCCACCAAGCCACTTCACAGAGCACCCCTGCAACGCAAGGGTGTGTCTTACCCCTGGAGCTCGATCCAGATCGACTGGGTCGGCCCAGTTGCCAGGTCTGCCAGAGGCAACAAGTACCTCCTCACAGTGACTTGCGCATTCACAAAGTGGGTGGAGTGCCTGCCGGCGACTAATGACACAGCGGAAACCACTGCCGTTCTTTTGCTAAACCACGTTTTCAGTCGTTTCGGCCTGCCAGGAGAAACCGTGGACAGCGACAGAGGAACCCACTTTTCGGCAGCTGTAATGACCGAACTGTGGAAGCTCCTGGGAGTCAAAGCTAAACTCCACATCGCGTACCAACCTAGGAGCTCGGGGGGGGTAGAAAGGAGCAACCAATCAATTGTCAGAATCTTGAGGAAATATGTGGCAGCCAACCACAAAGATTGGGACCTCAAACTCCCATTGGTACTGATGGCAATCAGAGCCACACGCAACAGGTCTACGGGAATGACACCCTTTGAGATGATGACGGGCCGGCAAATGACCCTTCCACTGCATCTCCTGTACCAACCGGGAGATGTCGCCGCAGCCACCGCCTACATGGCTCATCAATACGTGACCGACTTGCGGAACCATCTCCAGACTACCTTTGCGTACGCTCAAGGACAATTGGAAAGAAGTGCAGAAGGTGACAAGACCTATTACGACAAAAAAGCCTCACACCAGGTGTTCGAGGTCGGAGATAAGGTGTGGTACTACATATACACCAAACCCGCGGGCGTCGCAACAAAGTTCCTGCCCCACTGGACGGGGCCACACGAGATTGTGGTGAAGCTATCACCTGTAGCTTACCAGATCAAAATCAGCAAAGGTCGACAAACCGCCACATTAAAGTGGGTCCACCGGAACCAAATCAAGTTGTACACTCCCCCCATGGGAATAGAAGGGGTGCTAGCCAGCACCGAATAGATAAAAACCCTAGCAAAAAAACCAGAGGTACTAAGAAAATTCTTAAGTACCCTCAGCTGATCCCTTCCAGGAGACCAGTACGTTGCACCTAATATCTTTTATTCTCTTCCCAGCTACCAGATATACATCTGTTGTCACTAGTGATATCGTCCTGCGCTGTACTGATTAAAAATAAGAAAAACAGAAAAATAGTTGTCAAAACAATTTTTGTTTACGAATACAAATAACTGAAATAATCCAACAATCTCTGATTATGCGTTTCTGTAGGATGGAGTTCCTTTGGATGATCCTGACACTCTGCGCCCTGGTCAAAACCAACCCAGCAGACGTAATCACGAACGGACCCCCTACGGGAATCGTTCTCCGCGACGATCCAGGACTCCTCATAACTAACTGCAGAGTACACACGCAGAGGGTATATGTCCGCCTAGATGCAGAGAATGTGTACCGCCAACACATTCCACCTGCGGCGCATTTGAGTTGGGCCGGGGCTGACTGGACCAGCCAGGCAATTAAGCACGCCCAGCTAGACACTGCCCATATGTTGGCCCAACTCCAAAAGTTCACAGTAACCCAGTCAGAACTAGCTGAGCCCAGGCGAGAAAAACGATTCGTCGGGGCGCTACTATCGATAGGGGCAGCCGTAGGGTCACTATTTGCCCTAGGTACCACTGCCGTCAACGCAGTCAGTCTAGCCACAGTCAAGAGGAATGTTAGGGAGATTACTGAAGAGATGCCACTTATCCAGCAGCAGATGAAGGCACAGGCCCTTAGGTTGCAACATGTGGGAAAGTCTCTCCAGGACACTATTCTGGTGGTCAACACACACGCTACTCTCCTGAACAAAACTATCCTGTCTGTAGGAAAGCTAGCAGAGGTCATGAACCATGACTATGCCCATGTCCAATTGGTTCGATTGTTACTGGAGGATTTTCTCCGTGAAGTTAGCTCTTCTATGGACCACTTGGCCATGAATAGAATCCCCTCATATCTAGTGCCCCTCTCAATGGTGCACGACATATTGACCTCAGCTACTTCAACCACACTAAGGCCGTTACAATCACATTTGGCCTATAGTCTGGGGTCGGCCATCCCAATACACGTTGATGTTGATCGTAATGAAGTGGGTTTTCTACTGACGCTGCCGGTTGTTGAACTGGAGAATATCTATAGATTGAAAACGGTTCTCAATGTAGGATTTTGGCGCGACAGTACCCACGTGAAGATTGCCACGCCCCCAGTTGTAGCTTACCAGGAAAACAACCCAGATTTCTATCTCACCCCTAACCTGCTAATGTGTACTCTAACCAAAGATGTCCACTACCTTTGTCCTAGCAAACCATTTGTCAGGGATAACACTGAGCGTCTTTGTGGTATTAAAGCTATCACCAGCGAAGAACGCTGTAGAGCCAAACTAACAGCCAGGGATGGGGCCACCACCACACAAGTGGAGGTGGTAGGGAACCGATGGTTGGTCAACACACCGTTCGCGTCCGCCACTATGACTTACGAACGCCATGACTCCATCACCCAATTAAACCTCCCCAACCAGACTGTTTTTGTTACGGTACCAGAGGGGGCGATTATTCACGTAGACGACCTCGCTCTATACCACCTTCCCGATGACCGGATAGACACAGAGATTGAAATGCCGGACGCTTTTGCTAAACGTTCCCTTGAGTTACCACAAGCCATTCAATACCAAATCCAGTACGAGGGACCCATGACTGTCGATCTTAGCGTACTGGATGAGGCACTGTTAGTCGACCCGACTGACTACAGACCAAAAGATTGGTCTGTCGCCCGCTCTTGGACGGTGCCGGACAGTATCCTGACTGTTACCATGATCCTTGGTCTCATTTCCCTTGGCGTGTGCACCTACTACGTACACAGGCGCACACGTGCAATGGAAGACCTAATGAGGTCTTATACTAGGATCACCCGTGGGACGGAAGCGATCCCGATTTTTGGAAAGGTGGCAATGGATCCGGAAACCCTCTTACAGGGCCCAGTCCCAGCCTCCTCTCCCGAACTCGCTAGGTCAGCCCAGTAATGTCCCTAATGTAAGCTTGGCCTTCAGGGGCCAAGTTTTTCCAAGTGCCTTAACTACCCACCTGCAAGTAGGATCAACCTAGACATGACATTAGAGACAATGCCATGATAAAGCTATTTAGCCAAGGCCTTGGACATATATAGAACATAGTCCATATTAGATGATTAAGGTGTGGTAGACATATTTTGTATACTTTTATGTTTTTATTCCAATTTTTCGTTTCATTACCTTTGACACTTAGGAAGCCTTAGAGCCAAGACACCGCTCCTTTGGGGAGGAAATGTAATGATGTATTGCCTGAGTGTTGTGCGTTATTAACGTCTGCCAAGTTACTGCCTAGGTCCACTAACCGGGATAACCGGACGACGGGCCGGAACACAGAGCCACGGCCAGACCTCCTTGATCCATTCTGGTGGTGATCCACAGCTTGCGGAAAGCCTACCAGGGGGAACCACTAAAAGGGGGGGGGCTGCTCTGATGATCCACAGACCAGGACATCCGATGGTCATTCTTATGGTGGGTTGCAACATGCAGAATCATTCCAAGTTGAACCTACCAGAGGGGGACTGTCATGACTGTCCTGATCAGGTCAGGGTACAGGAGACCACCACCCTACAGATTATCTCCCAAACCCCCAACAGAGGAGGAGAGATCTAGGGGTCTGAAGATGTGGGGGTTTTATGACACCTCATGCCCATAATACAGAGAAATTCCTTTGTCCTAACAATGGAGAACTGGCCTCAGAACCTTAAACATGCAATAAAGGAACTTTGGAACAATGGTTTCCGTCAGCCACAATGGTGGTTATGACGAAAAGTGGAATATTAAAATGTATGTAACTTTTGTATTGGTTTTTAAAGGTTAAGAGATGACGTTATTATGAAAACATTGTACCTTTAAGAGTTTTCCCAGTATATGCCTGATGTTTATACATTGTACGCTGTTTGGAAAATATCCAAATCAAACAGAATGTTTTGGCAAAGATGAAATGTGAAGTTAGTGTCTAAAATCGGATTTTTAGCCAGATCTAAGCCTTGCCCCTGTACTTGGTCCGCCCAGAGAATCGCCCTAAAGGCTGTCACACCCACCTCTGACCCGAGGGTATAAGACAGGAGATTGGAGAATTAACATAGTAGACTATTGACCCCAAGCTGCAGCGAAGGTCTAACAAAGTCGACGAACCCCAAAACGAAACACAAGGTTGAAGACAAAGAAATATTTTTCTACACGAGCTACGGACGAGTAGCTGTGTCTAAGCGGGTGAATTCAAGCCGAACCACCCAGCCTCCACTCTCCATTGAATCGTGGTATCGACACCATTCGAGCCGAAGCTGTGAGCTCTGAGCTACAGAGCTGTCTGTCCTCAGAAGACCCCTTTCCGATCAAGGGTGAGGATCAGACCACTTAGCCAAGAAGGACACTGACATCGTGAGGACAACCAGAGAGTTGCGCCGGAGAACTTCGTCATTTAGAAGCCTAAACGACCCACGCGGAGCTTCCCACCTGAGAACTACAACACGTAATTACATCATTATATTCTGACCCATAAGAGCGGCAGTTCGGGGCAAGGCTAATTTTAAATAAGCATGGCTGACAAATGAACCCAAATGTATATTTCTCTCGTGTACTTCCTTTCTTTCTCTCTCTTTAAAATCCCCATTTTGGGTAACAAGCGCCATAGTGTGTTGGCCCGTTATACTAAGTCCTAATCAATAGCTAGACTGTGTTTTGTGTATGTGCATTTTTATCATCATTTTAGCTTGCTAGTAAATAAATAATCAACTAAGATTGGTGTGGTAAATTCAGTGGTAAAGCCCGGGTCCGTGCAGATTCCCGGATTATACGACTTCCAGATTATGAGACTGTAGAGGAAACTGATTAATTTAGCGACTGTTGTAATCGATATTCTGATATCCTTTGAGTTAATTTGGGAAATAGAAACTCAATCAAAACAATGTTCCCATGGTGCCCCAGGTTAATGAGTTAATAATTGCTTGATTCATTGCTTAATTCATTTAATCACGTAATTATAAACCGTCAATCATTCGATGAGCAACAGTCGTCACATTAACTAATACAACGTCACGACAACTGTATGTGGGAGGTCCGCGACAACCAGTAGGTAGTGGGATAATACCTTGGTTCCAATGCGGATCGATAGCGCACACACCCCTATTGCGGTGAGTGTTGTCTGGGGAGTCGTTCCCAGTGGAAATCTAAACGTTTTCGGCACAAGGGGATGGCAGTTAGCCGTTTTCGAAATTTCGTTGAACATTTCCAAACTGATTGCGGATTTTTCTGACCAGGAGGCCAGCCTGGTATCCTCAGCCCTAGTGCCGTTTAGGCACACGCCCCCTATCAGAGGAGGGCGGTAAGTGTCGGCTGGTGAATCACCCAAGCCGCACAAGAAAACCACATGTTCGGTTAAGTTCCGAGTCGAACTCACATTGTCCTTTGCCACAAATGGCGGGCTCATGGCCAAGTTCACCGGGTTTGCGTCAGATGCTGACGTCGGACCCACGTCGTTGCACAATGTATGGCAGGTAGCCTTGGAAGAATGCGGCGAAGTCAACGGAGTTGGCATAGGTATCTGTGACCAGATTTGATTGGTTTTCCAATCCATTAGTGGTACCAAACGGTCAATCAAATCACTCCCAATCAGCATTCGTTCGATTTCGATGCTAGTCACATACACGGGGTGTATCAGTGACACGCTTTCGAAGTTGAGTTTAAGTAGGAGACGTTTGGTTAGGGGCGAGGTAGCTTGAGTGAAACCTCGAAGATTCGTATCGCAATGTTCCGTTTTCAACCAACGTTTTGTTGGGTCCACTGCCCTTTTTAGTTCATCCAGCAAGGTTTCGGATATGAGGGAAATTGTTGAACCCGAATCTATCAGAGCGTGACAGGTCACACAGTCCTCCAGGACTGTTCTAAGGTATGGCCTGTTCGAGTTGGTTTTTCTCGTCATATCCCCAACAAAATGGAGTGGGTTGGGAGAACGGAGCGGTTTGTAATCTGCGTCGATTTCCAAGACAGATAAGTTACCTACGTGACCCAGTGGGTCCTCTATCGGAATGGTAGAGGAATCATCTGTTACAAAGCTGCTTATCTCGTGCATCTCCACCTCCGTGTCCAAGTCTGTAGACCAAACCTGCGGGCTTGTGTCTAGAACGGGCGGTACCTGGACAGGGATTCGAGTGGGGGCGGGGGTAATGGAAATGTTTGCGTCCTCTTGAATTGCATGAATTTCGGCGGACTCGGTTTCCAACGATTTTACGCCTAGTCATGAGGATTTATCCTTGTCCTCTTTCTCAAATTTCTTACGATGCAGTACATCTTTTATCAGAGCTTCTATATCATTTCGGTTAGCGTTTAAATCATTGTTGAACACTTTGTTGCCCTTGTTACGCTTATTACCCTTGTGTCCTGACCCTTTGTGAGAGTTAGGCGGAGGGGCATGTCGGCTAGGTTGATCTCTACGGGACCTGTTAGATTGGGGACGTTCATCGTAGCTATTGTTACGGCGGTGGTTGTCGGGGTGGTGGTTACTTGGTAGCCACCCCCTTTGATCGTCCTCTTTTACAGCATATGTCCCTGATGCAGCCCCTTCTAATTCGAGTGATGGTTCCCGCCTAAGCTCGAAAGTCGAGGTGTCCGGGCTCTTAGCCCGGCTTGCTTTTGATGCTTCAAAAGCGGTGCTTGCCAGCTCTCGGAGTGTCGAGATTGGCAACCCGACGTGGGCAGTAGGGCCCAAGTAGTTAATGAAGTTGGGAGACATGTTTGACAGAAAAAGTTGTTTGAACGGCAATAGGTCTTCCATTCCTGTTTCAGTGAGCATGCCAAAGTAAGCTGAACGAAGCCGGTGATAGTAGGCTTGTGGGTGTTCATTTCGAGCTTGTCTGATATTGTTAGCCAACGAACTATCGTGTTTGCGAGTCGCAGAACCACTGAATTCTATTTTCAAAACCGTGGCAAGTTTAGCATAGTCGTTTTGCACGTGTTGCTCTTGTAGACGGATGAACCTTGTCACGTGTCTGTTGGACGTTCGCTTCAAAAGATAGAGCCTGTCTGCATTCGTAGCGTTTGGGTAGCCATCCAAGGCGTCCTCTATGTCTGCTAAGAATGTCTCAGTGTCGTTTGGCTTTCCCGGAACGGGGTCGAAGAGGCGGAAGTTTTTGACGATTTTGTCAAGGCGATCCCCGCAAAGTGCGCGGGGAGCATCTGCACTCTCCCGTGGAGAATTGTCGGCCGAGAGGCCAAGAGGAAAAGTCAAGCTGTGGTTGTGTTGGCGAGGAGGCCCCAATTCACTGTGGGCCGAATGGCCAAGAGAAAGAGGCTGAAATCTCCTGTCATCTACATTCCCTCGTTCTCTTAGCTCCGGATGTGAGCTAGGTTGCTTGGTTTGGTTGTCCCGCGATAGCGCGTGACTGTTCTGGAGTTCCTCCAGATGATACCTAAGGGTGGTGTTATGCTGCATCGCAGAGTCCACCTGGGAGTTGAGGGTGTTTATTTTCGACACGTAGGTGTCGCCTTTTTTTCGCTCGGCCTCATACTTGTCTGTCATGGTTTGCAGGGGGAGGTCGCGAGTGTGGAGTGAGAGATCCAGTGATGCGATGTCCTCCTTTTGTTTAGAGGTCACATTTTCCAACTTTCTCACCTGGTCTTTCTCATCCTTCATTAAATCAGCGACTTCAATGAGTTCTGCTGTTTTGTCCTCCAACTTGGTCATTGTGTTCATTAACTGATCGTCTTTGGTCTGCAACTTTTGGAATTGAGCATTATTGCTTTGTGGTTTCATTCACAACTGTTTGTAGGGCATCAATTTGCTCGCCCCGTTTTCTAGCTAGCTCGTCCGATTCATCTAGTTTCGCGTGGACTTCATCGTATTTAGTTTTGGCTAAACCGAGTTGTTCTTTTAGAATACGGACTTGGTCAAGAGTTTGTTCGCGTTCTTTGTTATAAGTGTTAGACAGATCTTCCAATTTATCTGTTCTCACACACAGTTCCTCAGCTAGCAGTAGCTTATCTTTTTCGGCTTTCGATGCCAGCTCCCTGGTTCTCTCCACCTGTACCTTGAACTCCCCAGCTTCCTGCTCGTGCCTCTGCTGGGCACTGAGGTACTGGTGCACTGTCCATCTCTGCTGGTGGGCATAGTTGAGGGCTAAACTGGAGAGAACCTTCACAAGGCCTCCGCCTGATGGTCTATTTTGAAGAGCGTCTGTCGCAATGTCTGCATTTTTCTCGCTTATGGCATTGAAATCTAACATTTTCAGCCCCTCGGCATAGTTAGGATTTGCATCGTTGCTGAGGTCCGCGATCAATCTTTCCGTGGGTGAAGGTCCACTGATTAGAGGGGAAATGGGTGGAAACCCATCTGATGGATTGCTCATTATTATGATTGTCAGTTATTTCAATTTACGTAATGTTTGGGGTTTTAAGTTGGAGGCTGCAAACACGATTTAACTCAGTTTGTAAACGTCAATGAATCATCAAGACTGGGTCAGTAATGTGAGTTGGTTATTACTGAACTTGCCAAAACAGGTTTAATTGATTAAATCGATTTTAATGATAAATCTAACCTGTATCGGCTATTTGGGAATTTTAATTTTAATTCACCTGAAAGAGTTGCTATCTCTAAGTTAACGTTGAAAAGTTTAACTATGTCTCATTGGTTAGTACACATTAGTTTGCGTATTATTCCAATAACCAACCTGGACGGTAGTGTAGCAATTTAATGTATATTAAATTGAACGAGACAATGATATCCAATCAGTTGAGACTGGTTAGATATCGTACAGCATAACCTGAATTATTTAAAAATAATTACTGGTGATTCTTCACCACCGGAGGTCACTGTTAACACAAGCTAAAATCGACAGGGTACCAGTGAAAATAGAATTTTACAAAACTGTTAAAAAGTCTACCTAAACACCATTAAGCTGGTAAAACAGCTTTAATCTATTAATCAATTTGAATGATTACTCAACCCCATATAGCTAAAGGAATTAGCTTTAATTAACCTGAAGTAATTGCTATATCTAAGTTAACATTGAAAAGTTTAACTATGTCTCATTGGTTAGAACACATTAGTTTGCGTATTATTCCAATAACCAACCTGGACGGTAGTGTAGCAATTTAATGTATATTAAATTGAACGAGACAATGATATCCAATCAGTTGAGACCGGTTAGATATCGTACAGCATAACCTGAATTATTTAAAAATAATTACTGGTGATTCTTCACCACCGGAGGTCACTGTTAACACAAGCTAAAATCGACAGGGTACCAGTGAAAATAGAATTTTACAATACTGTTAAAAAGTCTACCTAAACACCATTAAGCTGGTAAAACAGCTTTAATCTATTAATCAATTTGAATGATTAGTCAACCCCGTATAGGCTAAAGGAATTAGCTTTAATTAACCTGAAATAGTTGCTATATCTAAGTTAACGTGGAACAGTTTAACCATGTCTCATTGGTTATGGCACATTCGTGTGTGTATTATTCCCATAACCAACCTGGAGAGGTAGTGTATCAATTTAATGTATGTATAAAATTGAACAAGACAATGATATCTAATCAGTTAAGACTGGTTTGATATCCTACAGCGTAACCTGACTTATTTCACGAAAAATGACTGGCGATTCTTCGCCAGAGGTTACGGATAGCCCAAGCTGAGGTCACACAGGATTCCCGTCTAACGCGGGAATTCACTATGAACAAAGAGGAAAACAAAAATGGCGGCTCCCCTTTGTTAGCTTAGCATCTGGCGCAAGGCTCAGCTTTCCTTGCGCGGGGTTTCCCCCTCGCCGCACAAGGGATGTTCCCTCCAACAAGGGAACGGGTTTACTTGGTGACGTCTCACGTTCAACCCTTAACCTCTCCCCGTTACCCAACGCGAGAGGTAGAGAGATAATAACTTCGCTTCGGTCAAACGAATATATCTACTCTAATTTCCGTAATGGCTGGCTCATATGTCCTCTGCTCTAGGAATTACTTATGACCGAGTCAGATCACTCCTGAAAGCGATCGACAGAAATAACACTACGTTAGGCCCAACTAGTATTATTTCTCAGAATGCCTGCATCGGCTGGTACATATGCCCTAGCTCGTAGCATTCAGTAGACCCCCTTCACACTGGCTTTGGTCAGATATACAACAGGGGTCGTTCTCTCCCGACCAGTATCTGGGTCAAATGGAACGACACACACACACTTCTCTCCCGCACTAGTCCTGCCTATAGCTATTAATGGAATGTATATATATTGCTACACAATTGATATGGAATAACACAACAGTGCGGCCTAGTCCTATCTTAGATTCCTCACAGGGGGCGCCATATGTCGTGACGTTGTATTAGTTAATGTGACGACTGTTGCTCATCGAATGATTAACGGTTTATAATTACGTGATTAAATGAATTAAGCAATGAATCAAGCAATTATTAACTCATTAACCTGGGGCACCATGGGAACATTGTTTTGATTGAGTTTCTATTTCCCAAATTAACTCAAAGGATATCAGAATATCGATTACAACAGTCGCTAAATTAATCAATTTCCTCTACAGTCTCATAATCTGAAAGTCGTATAATCCGGGAATCTGCACGGACCCGGGCTTTACCACTGAATTTACCACACCAATCTTAGTTGATTATTTATTTACTAGCAAGCTAAAATGATGATAAAAATGCACATACACAAAACACAGTCTAGCTATTGATTAGGACTTAGTATAACGGGCCAACACACTATGGCGCTTGTTACCCAAAATGGGGATTTTAAAGAGAGAGAAAGAAAGGAAGTACACGAGAGAAATATACATTTGGGTTCATTTGTCAGCCATGCTTATTTAAAATTAGCCTTGCCCCGAACTGCCGCTCTTATGGGTCAGAATATAATGATGTAATTACGTGTTGTAGTTCTCAGGTGGGAAGCGCCGCGTGGTCGTTTAGGCTTCTAAATGACGCAGTTCTCCGGCGCAACTCTCGGGTTGTCCTCACGATGTCAGTGTCCTTCTTGGCTAAGTGGTCTGATCCTCACCCTTGATCGGAAAGGGGTCTTCTGAGGACAGACAGCTCTGTAGCTCAGAGCTCACAGCTTCGGCTCGAATGGTGTCGATACCACGATTCAATGGAGAGTGGAGGCTGGGTGGTTCGGCTTGAATTCACCCGCTTAGACACAGCTACTCGTCCGTAGCTCGTGTAGAAAAATATTTCTTTGTCTTCAACCTTGTGTTTCGTTTTGGTGTTCGTCGACTTTGTTAGACCTTGGCTGCAGCTTGGGGTCAATAGTCTACTATGTTAATTCTTCACTCTCCTGTCTTATACCCTCGGGTCAGAAGTGGGTGTAACAGCCTTTAGGGCGATTCTCTGGGCGGACCAAGTACAGGGGGCAAGGCTTAGATTTGGCTAAAAATCCGATTTTAGACACTAACTTCACATTTCATCTTTATCAAAACATTCTGTTTGATTTGGATATTTTCCAAACAGCGTACAATGTATAAACATCAGGCATATACTGGGAAAACTCTTAAAGGTACAATGTTTTCATAATAACGTCATCTCTTAACCTTTAAAAACAAATACAAAAGTTACATACATTTTAATATTCCACTTTTCGTCATAACCACCATTGTGGCTGACGGAAACCATTGTTCCAAAGTTCCTTTATTGCATGTTTAAGGTTCTGAGGCCAGTTCTCCATTGTTAGGACAAAGGAATTTCTCTGTATTATGGGCATGAGGTGTCATAAAACCCCCACATCTTCAGACCCCTAGATCTCTCCTCCTCTGTTGGGGGTTTGGGAGATAATCTGTAGGGTGGTGGTCTCCTGTACCCTGACCTGATCAGGACAGTCATGACACTCCAGATACCCCAAGGTGCCACCTAAAGGCGCATTCTTGTATTTTTGCTTCTCTTCTTGCATTACTCTGCTCTTCTCTCCCAACATCCCCCTCTCGCTATACTCGCAAACCTGTAGTGCTTTCCACACTTAAGATTTGATACCAGTTTCAACGGTATTTTAAATTCTCCTCTGCATCTACTATGGGTCCTATTGATAGGAATCACTTATTCCCCGCTTCTCTAATTGATAATGCTTTCTCTCACTGGATGAGGAAAGGTATTAAAGTCCTTCCAAGACTTATATGTAAATTGATTTTTTTCTAGTTTTCCCAACCTGGTCTCTAAATACCATTTGCCTCCATCTCACTTTTTCCGTTACCTTCAAATTAGGCACTGTCTCCTCCAAATTTTCTGGCTTCCCTGCTCTACCCCCTTGCCAACCCTGGGATGGTATATTGACTCTTTTACCTCGACAGAAAGCAGTCATTTCTCAGATCTATCTGTGTATTTTGTCATGGGACAAACACTCCACTAACAAAACTATATCTGCTTGGGAACGGGAAATGGGTGTTGAATTTACACAGGAGTGGTGGGATGAGGCTATTGATAGGGTACGCTCCATTACATCTTGTGCTCATCTTGGTCTCATACAATTTAAGGTTTTACATGGAGTGCATTTTTCCAAATCCAGATTGTCTGAAATATATCCAAATGTAAATGATGAGTGTGATAGATGTCGTGTCTCACCATATGACCTTAGTCACATGTTCGTTCAATGCTCTAAACTACAAAATTACCGGGATTCTATTTTTAGAACTTTATCTGAGGTGCATGAAATGAACATGCAGCCATGTACCTTGATTGCTGTTTTTGTTATTCCAGGAGACTTGTTCTGCTTGGATCCCAAACATGCCAATGTTGTTGCTTTTTACATCCTTATTAGCTCGACGTAGAATTCTTCTCCAGTGGAAGTCTGTTCAGCCCCCCTCTACTTCTCAATGGTTCAATGATGTAATGTTCTTCCTAAGCTTTAGAAAATGAAGTATTCTCTTAAGGGTTCCAATGATATGTTTGTTAGAAAATGGCAACCATTTATATCATACTTCAATGGCTTGCAGAGGCTCCCATCTGATGAGATGCTTTAAGGTTTCCCAGTAGGCATTCCCAGTAGTCATTACATAATAGTCATCAATATAATGTTATCAATATAATCAATATAATCATCAATATAATGTTATCCAGTCCAAGCACGTTTGTCTAAGGTTTACTGATCATTTATTTATTTCTGTTTTTGTATTTTGAATCTGTATTGAGTTAATTTGTATATTCCCCCCCCCCTGTATTCTTCATTGTTTATTTGTTGTGATATCTCTGTAGAATTGTTGTTTTCTAGGACCGAATTGAGGGAGTGGATGGGGCGGTTGGCTATATGGGGTGATCAGGTTGGGTGGCTGGGAGGGGTGTGGTTGGAAGGGGGTGGGTGGTGGGAGGGAGGGAGGGAGGGAATCGAGGTGGGTGGACTGAGGTAGGGAGGAGAGGTAGGGAGGGAATAGGGTGGTTGGGTGGATGTGCTGTGTGGAGGGAGGGTGGTTGGGATATGGTCAAATCTTTGTACTTACATTGATGTACATTTTGTAAAACTTGAATAAAAATATATAAAAAATAAAATAAAAAATATATATTTATGATAGTAATTCAAATAAATTGGTAAACTACTACAATACATATTTAATGAAAAGTTGAACATAAAAAAAAAGACAAATAAAAAAATGTATTGTCTTGGTTATCCCAGGGTCATCAGTGATAACATTGATTTTCATTACTAACACTCAATATTATATTATGGCCAATGCAATTTGAAATGAGCATGCACCAAAACCAAGTACATACTGTAGATAGAGTATTTCTCGACACCAACTGGCTAGATCCCTCTGTCATGCAAGATAAATATTTTGAAGTTAGTCATGAACGAGGCTGGTGTCACTTTAAATCAGTGAACTGGTTATTTGTGATGGCCATTCCTGCCATTAAAATGAACTGTCTTTCCTTCAATTAATTGAAAAGTATAAATAAAACTATGGGTAAAATATTCACAACCCTTGACTTTTTCAAAATGTTGTTGCGTTAGAAATTCATTGTTTGTTAACAATCTACACAAAATAATATGTGATGCAAAAGTGTAAGAAAACACTAGTATATCTTGATTACATATCTTTTCAACCCCTGAGTCAATACATGTTAAAATCCCCTTTGGCAGCGATTACAGCTGTCTTTCTGGGTAAGTATCTAAGAGCGTTCCACACCAGGATTGTGTAGCATTTGCCCATTATTATTTAAAAAATTCTTCAAGCTCTGTCAAATTGGTTGTTGATCATTGCTAGACAGCCGTTTTTAGGTCTTGCCAGAGATTTTCAAGCAGATTTTATCAAAAATTGTTACTCGGCCACTGTGTTGGCCTTGTGTTTTATGTTATTGTCCTGCTGAAAGATGAATTAATCTCCCAGTGTCTGGTGGAAAGCAGACTGACCAAGGTTTTTGCCTGTGCTTCGCTCCATTCCATTTTCTTTTATACTGAAAAACTCCCCAGTCCTTAATGATTACTAGCATGCCCATAACATGATGCAGCCACCACTATGCTTGAAAATATGAAGAGTTGTACTCAGGAATGTGTTGTATTGGATTTGCCCCAAACATAACACTTTGTATTTAGGACAAAAAGTGAATTGCTTTGCCACATATTTTACTGTATTACTTTAGTACCTTGCTGCAATCAGGATGCATCTATTGTGGAGTAACTACAATGTTGTTGATCCATCCTCAGTTTTCTTCTATCACAGACATTAAACTCTGTAACTGTTTTAAAGTCACATTTGGCCTCATGGTGAAATCCCTGAGCGGTTTCCTTCCTCTCCGGCAACTGAGTTAGGAAGGACACTTGTATTTTTGTAGTGACTGGGTGTATTGATACACCATCCAAAGTGTAATTTATAACTTCACCATACTCAAAGGGATACTCAATGTCAGCTTTTTTTACCCATCTACCAATAGGTGCCCTTTGCGAAGCATTGGAAACCTCCCTGATCTTTGTGGTTGAATCTGTGTTTGAAATTCACTCCTTGACTGAGGGACTTTACAGATAATTGTATGTGTGGGGTACAGAGATTAAGTAGTCATTCAAAAATGGATGGTAAACAACTATTATTGCGCACAGAGTGAGTCCATTATTGAGTCCAACGTATAATGTGACTTGTTAAGCACATTTTTACACCTGAACTTATTTAGGCTTGCCATAACAAAGGGTTGTATACTTATTGACTCAAGACATTTCAGCTTTTCATTTTTAATTAATTTGTAAACATTTTGAAAACCTAATACCACTTTGACATTTTAGGGTATTGTCTGTTGGCCAGTGACCAAAAAATAAATCACAATTTCATCCAGGCTGTAACACAACAAAATGTGGAAAAAGTCAAGGGGTGTGAATACTTTCTGAAGGCCCTGTATATAATAAACAGTTCTGTAGTTAATCATTTTGGCATACCGATGACAACATTCTATGACATGCTCAGGCAACATCAAAAGTACTGTATGCTGGAATATGCCAACACTTTATGGGAAGTTACTGTTGCTTGGAACTAAAGCAGAAGTAAATGTACTGTAAGAGAAAGTGAAAACAAAATCTATTTATTCATGGATGGAAAGCTGACAGAAGCAATGAAATATAGGCTTGACGTAGGGCTGGAGCAAGCTTGAAGGAATAGTTCCCCCAAATAACAAATGTACCCATTTTATGGATACCTCGAAAGTACAGTGAAATCCAAAAATATTAGGACAGTGACACATTTTTGGTTGTTTTGGCTAGGTACTCCAGCACTGTGTATTTGAAATTATACAATGACTATGACTCTAAAAGTGCAGACTGTCACTTTTAATTTGAGGGTATTTTCATTCATATCGGTTGAACCGTTTAGAAATTACATCATTTTTGTCCATAGTCCCATTTTTGTCCAATGATTGGGACAAACTCACTTATTTGTTTAAAGTAGTAAAAAAATTAGTATTTGGTCCCATATCTTAGCATTTGGTCCTATATATGCAATGACTACATTAAGCTTGTGACTGTACAAACTTGGGTGCATTTGCTGTTTGTTTTGGTTGTGTTTCAGATTATTTTGTGCCCAATAGAAATAGGTAAATCATGTATTGTGTCATTTTGGAGTCACTTTTATTGTAAATAAGAATATAATATGTTTCCAAACACTTCTACATTCATGTGTATGCTACCATGATGACGGATAATCCTGAATGAATCTTGAATAATGATGAGTGAGAAAGTTACAGAGGCATTAATATCATACCCCCCCAAAATGCTAACCTCCCGTTATGATCTGTAATCATCTGTAATTATGGCAGAATCCACATTAATGTAGAAGTGTTTAAAAACATATTATATTCTTATTTACAATTAAAGTGAATGCAAAATGTTCTACAGACCCAGAGAGTTTGTTTTGCTACAGTTTAGTATTAGTCATTTAGTGCAAAACAGCTAGGGTTATGATAGAACCCATGTTTCCCTGCTGTAAATACCAATCCAAAATCATCTAACAATACTCACTTTTTTGGAGGGAAACCCATGATCATTCTGATCTGCAGTCAAATTCCATATATTTGGCTTTGTTTAGAGTACACACAGGTTGTACAATGGATGTAGGCCTACTGGGGTTGTCTGTTGGTCAAAATGTATAAAAACGTATTTTTCCATGTATAGACACACCCTATGTGTTTTATTAAAATCAACTATATGCTTTGAGCTTGTCCGATGCTTTCAGCACACTGTTTGATTAAATAAGACACAAAAGACTCAATAGGGAGCCAGAGATCAAGATAACCAGAAGAAAAAACCTTAACCTGACCCGACCATCTTCCTCCTGCTGGCTTTCGCATATTCTGCCATTACTCTCCTGAATTGCCGGTAATAGGCTACAAAGGAGTCGGCAAACTTTTTCATGAGCAATGCCGATTTATCTTACAATTTCTACCTACAGTGCATTCTGAAATTATTCAGAACCCTTGACTTTTTCCACATTTTGTTACGTTACAGCCTTATTCTAAAATGGATGAAATAAAAACAAAATCTCATCAATCTACACACAACACCCCATAATGACTTAGCATAAACCATTTTTTAGACTGTTACGTTCCCCAGTTTCTGTGTTGTGGTTTGTGTATTTTCTTGTATGTATTTCAGGAAATGGCTTCCTGAAATTCTCTCCAAGCAGCTGATTGGTCAGCCCCATTGCTAATTGGAGAACTGACCCCGCCCCTCGTCAGGACGCAGCTGTCTCCAATTACCAACTCCTTCTGAAGCTTTATAAGCCAGTGTTCTGTTGCTCAGAAGAGAGATGATTGCTGAGAGAGAGGAGGCTAATGGCTGAGGGTTATAGCATGTTGGTTGTTACTAAGAGATTTGGTATGTACTATGTTAGTTATTGCTGAGGGAGCTGATTGGTTATGTCTGTTGTATGTCAATAGGACGCTGTGTTTTCATTATTGAAGTTGTTTGTGTTATTCTGTTTCATTTGTTCCCAGGGGGGAAGGGGAAGGCACCTAGGGAGTGCTTAGGCATGAGGCCCGCGGGCATACATAACCCGTAGTAGTTTACTGTCTATGCACACTAGGTAAGACCTGGGCGGACCATCCCCTGTATTTTGGTTAGTGCACCAGGTGGTGTAGTTAGGTAATTAGGGAGGTAAGGTAGGAGAGGGGGGCTTTGATATTTACTTTCTTTGCTTTGGTTCCGTCCAGCCCCTTGTCCCCAAAATTACCGTGTGACCCTGTAAATGGTAATTCTCTGCCTTTTGTCATCCTTACTCACACCTACAGTCCATACCTCTTTCACACCACGGAGAGTTGAGTTGTAGCAGGGTGTTGCGTTCCCTCTTACTAGAGGCGTGCGTAACATAGACATTTTTGCACATTTATAAAAATGAAAAAAATATCACATTACATAAGTATTCAGATGCTTTACTCAGTACTTTGCTGAAGCACCTTTGGCAGCATTTACAGCTTTGGGTCTTCTTGGGTATGACGCTACAAGCTTGGCACACCTTTATTTGGGGATTTTCTCCCATTCATCCCTGCAGATCGTCTCAGGTTGGATGGGGAGCATTGCTGCACAGCTATTTTCAGGTATCTCCAGAGATGTTCGATCGGGTTCAAGTCCGGGCTCTGGCTTGGCCACTCAAGGACATTCAGAGACTTGTCCCAACGCCATTCCTGCGTTATCTAGGCTGTGTGCTTAGGGTAGTAGTCCTGTTAGAAGGTGAACCTTCGCCCCAGTGTGAGGTCCTGAGCAGTTTTTCATCAAGGATCTCTCTGTACTTTGCTCCGTTCATCTATCCCTCAATCCTGACTAGTCTCCCAGTTCCTGCCGCTGAAAAACATCCACACAGCATGATGCTGCCACCACCATGCTTCACCTTAGGGATGGTGCCAGGTTTGCCTTTTAATGAGTGGCTTGCGTCTGGCCACTGAACCATAAAGGCCTAATTGGTGGAGTGCTGCAGAGATGGTTGTCCTTCTGGAAGGTTCTCCCATCTCCACAGAGGAACTCTGTAGCTCTGTCAGAGTGACCATTGGGTTCTTGGTCACCTCCCTGACTAAGGCCCTTCTCCCACCGATTGCTCAGTTCGGCCAGAAGGCCAGCTCTAGGATGGGTCTTGGTGGTTCCAAACTTCTTCCATTTATGACTGATGGAGGCCATTGTTCTTGGGGACCTTCAATGCTACAGAAATGTTTTGGTAAACAATCCTGTCTTGGTGCTCTATGGTCAATTCCTTAGACCCCTTTTGCTCTGACATGCACTGTCAACTGTGGGACCTTATATAGACAAATGTGTGCCTTTCCAAATCATGTCCAATCCATTGAATTTACCACAGGTGGACTCCAATCAAGTTGTAGAAACATCTCAAGGATGATCAATGGAAACAGGATGGACCTGAGCTCAATTTTGAGCCTCATAGCAAAGGGTCTGAATACTTATGTAAATAAGGTATTTCAGTTTTTTGTACTGCATGTGTCTATAGTTTTGTTTAATGTTGTGTTAGTGTATGTAAGTTGTCGCGCCTCTTCAATCGAATGTATTAGCCCTGCACGTAGTGCAATCAATGTGCTGATTGAATTTAGGTAGCCTTGTTCTCAAATTTCCTTTAAAATCCCCAGCTACAATAAATGCAGGCTTAGGATATGGTTTCCAGTTTACAGAGTCCAGTGAAGTTCATTGAGCACCGTCTTGGTCTCTGCTTGAGGGGGAATGTACACAGCTGTGAATATAACTGACGAGAATTCTCTTGATGTAAAATGGCCAGCATTTGATTGTAAGGAATTCTTGGTCGGGTGAGCAGAAGGACTAGAGTTTTGTATCACTGTTTTACACTTCTGGTGGAGGCACTAGACTGTATGTTGGAAGGAAGTTTATCTACATATAATTTCTCAAATTATCCTTAGTTTTGCTATTTTGCCATCTTTATCTTATTTTGCAGATGTATTTGCTATATTTTGCAAAGTGTTGCTATCTTAAAGTCCTACTGTTCTTATTAATACACCAGTGGAGGCTGCTGAGGGGAGGAGATGGCATGTTTGATACCATTCCACTTATTCTGCTCCAGCCATAACCACTAGCCCGTCCTCCCCAAATAAGGTGCCTCCAACCTGAGGAATATACTTTTGGTTTCAACTTGTGATACTGTAATTTACGAGACATTCTAACTTTTTTATTTTAATAATCATGAAAACATTAAAAGATTATATATTTTAAATTCAAGCTGCAATATGTACCTTTTTCAGCAACAAGACCAAATTCACATGTTATAGATCTGTAATTCTTATTGAAAGCAAGTCTAAGAAGCAGTAGATTATTCTATGTGAGCTATTTCTATGCTTCCCATCCTTACGTTTCATTTTTGCATCTTTTACTTTAGGTTTTGTACACCAGCTTCAAACAGCTAAAAATACAATATTTTTAGTTATGGAAAATATATTTCACAGCAGTTTAGATGGTACAATGATTCACTATACTTGCTTGTTTTGCCAAATCTGCTGAAATTAGTCAAACTACAATTTTAGCAACCAGGAAATGACAGTCATTTCTGCATAGTGCATCTTTAAATGTAATATTATTGTAGAATGGTTAGTCAACTGGAATTTACTTCAGCATAAGCTGTTGAAAATAAGCCTTTAAATGAATTGATCATGTATGAATTGGTCATTCTGTGGATTTTTCTTTCAAATAATGATTTTTAATAATAAAATGCAGTTTGATTCCTAGGATTTATCCCATTGCAATAAGGAAGAAGTGCGCTGAAATATTTTTCATTTTAAATAATAAATATTTGGAAGATAGTTGAATATATTTTCTGTCATCTCATGTAGTTATAATATGCTTCAGTAGCTACTCAAAGGAAAAGTTACAGAAAGACAAACTGTGTTTGAGGAATAGAAACCTACTGATGGAAAACATTTAATTAACAGCTAAGATGTAAAACTGCTGCAACATTGTATCAGTCTGGTCATTGATTGACAGCTCCCCTCTCCCTAGGTGATGTTCGTCCCACCCTGACGGTCATGTGGCTGGCCAACAAGGGCTTCCCCTCAGCAACACCTGGGAGGTGACTTGCACACTTGTGCTGGGCTGGACCCTGTGTGGGAATCCTTCCTCATGTTGGAACTTTTATTTTTTTTATTTTTTTTAACCTTTATTTATACAGGTTTTTCTCACTGAGACATCTCTTTTTCAAGAGAGACCTGGTCCAATAGCAGCAGCGGGAATAAAGTTTCAGACAAAACAACTTACATACACTAACACAACATTAAACAAAACTATAGACACACATACAGTACAACAATTACATTTGTCATGACTAAAAAACATAACAGCTGTCCTAAAGACAATTACGCTCTTCTATGATATTTTCATCAAGTGTTTAAACTCCACAAATGTGACAAGGTCATAAAATATTTTAATGTTCAGGAGAGAATTCCAGGACCTCGGAGCTGAATAACCATGAGCTGTTCTAATTCTTGGTACTGCTAAAAGCAAATGAGAATGGGACCGAAATTGATATTTATTTACCGACATGATTAATTTTTAAAAAGAACAGAGCTAAAGTGGCAAGGTCAATGACGACTAGCCAACGGCGCTGGAGAGATCACAATGATGTTAAGACGTTTTCGATTGGTAAGGAACCTGAGGGCCGCATGATATACTGAATCAAGTGCTCTCAGGGTAGTGGTTGAAGCCTGCATATATGTAACATCACTAAAATCTAAATAGCATAGCGGAACAAACAGAATATATGTCGGATTCTGATGTCAAATAGATCTGCTTGGCTTTCATATCACATGTGTTCTGAACTGTAATGGGTGCGTGCTGATGGCAGGGAAGTCAGGCGCAGGAGAATGAACTTGGTATAAACGGAGTCGTTTTAATAAGTGCTCACAAAAAAACAAAATATACAAAATAATAAAAGTGGGTACAAAACCCTTCGCGCACCAGAACATAACTTGCACATCACATACAAACAAACAATCACAGACAAGGACATGGGGGGAAATACACAACATGTAATTGATGAGATTGGAACCAGGTGTGATGTAAGACAAGCCAAAACCAATGGAAAATGAAAAATGGATCAGTGATGGCAAGAAGGTCAGTGACGTCGACCGCCGAACACCGCCCGAACAAGGAGAGGGACCGATTTCGGCGGAAGTCGTGACAGGAACCTTATTACTAAAATGCTGTTGGATCTGACATGTTGAGATAATAAAGACGTTCAATATTTTTAACTGTTTGCCTGGATATCATTATTTAATGACTTTTACCATTTGACATTGAGATCTTTATAATTTGTTTAGTTTTCATAATGAATGGAAAGCTCAGCTTTGGAAACTGATTTGACTAATACGTTTCAGTTAATGAACTTCACTCAATGAATGCTTGGCTGATTGGGCCACATTTTGTACCAGTCAAAAGGATATCTACAGCGATACTAATACTGAAGACATGTTCTAAACTCACTGGTCTTCATGATGTTACTAATACTGAAGCCATGTGTTCTAAACTCACTGGTTTTCATGATGTTACTAATACTGAAACCATGTGCGCTAAACCCACTGGTCTTCATGATGTTACTAATACTGAAACCATGTGTTCTAAACCCACTGGTCTTCATGATGTTACTAATACTGAAACCATGTGTTCTAAACTCACTGGTCTTCATGATGTTACTAATACTGAAACCATGTGCTCTAAACCCACTGGTCTTCATGATGTTACTAATACTGAAACCATGTGTTCTAAACCCACTGGTCTTCATGATGTTACTAATACTGAAACCATGTGTTCTAAACCCACTGGTCTTCATGATGTTACTAATACTGATGCCATGTGTTCTAAACCCACTGGTCTTCATGATATTACTAATACTGAAGCCATGTGCTCTAAACTCACTGGTCTTCATGATGTTACTAATACTGAAACCATGTGCTCTAAACCCACTGGTCTTCATGATGTTACTAATACTGAAACCATGTGTTCTAAACTCACTGGTCTTCATGATGTTACTAATACTGAAACCATGTGTTCTAAACTCACTGGTCTTCATGATGTTACTAATACTGAAACCATGTGTTCTAAACCCACTGGTCTTCATGATGTTACTAATACTGAAACCATGTGTTCTAAACCCACTGGTCTTCATGATGTTACTAATACTGAAACCATGTGTTCTAAACTCACTGGTCTTCATGATGTTACTAATACTGAAACCATGTGTTCTAAACCCACTGGTCTTCATGATGTTACTAATACTGAAACCATGTGTTCTAAACTCACTGGTCTTCATGATGTTACTAATACTGAAGCAATGTGTTCTAAACCCACTGGAACTCTCTGGGGACATGTGAACATCTGGCTACGGTGCTGCTCTATTCTGGGAGTGTTGCAGTAACCCTGCCCATGCAAATATTACTTTTAACCATACCACAGCTCACAATCTCCAAGCCTCAAACCCTCTGGGACTGGGGCAGCTGTGTGAGTCTGACTAGGGCTGACTAGTGCTGGGGAAGCAGACTTCACGCTGGACTTTGAATAATGTTCAAGTTGGGGACTTCACTCTCAGGTCTTTATATAGCTATGAATTTTAATCAAAGCTTAAAAAAAATCTAAACCTATTCTGAATTTTGTTCAACACGTCCTTCAAAATAAAGCATTTTCTACAGCTCTGTACCCTTTGTGGTCCCAGTATGTTTACAAAGATTTAACATTTTTGCAGAATATATTGAGAGATATGCACATGATCATAGTCCGTAGACAGTCTACCCAATTACATTATTGTATTGTAGTGTCATATTTCAAATAATTTGTTATTCGAATATGGGATACTCCGAAGCTCTGCAGCTGTTGAGTCAGAGCAGTTCCTCTTTAGCTGAAGAAGGTTTTTGTACGACGCTCTAACACTGTGTGAACGGAGTGCTAATCCGGACGCTGATAAGAAATCCCACTATGCCCTCAGACAAACCATCAAACAAGCAAAGCGTCAATACAGGATTAAGATTGAATCCTACTGCACCGGCCCTGACGCTCGTCGGATGTGGCAGAGCTTGAAAACTGTTACGGACTACAAAGGGAAACACAGGCGCGAGCTGGCCAGTGACGCGAGCCTACCAGACGAGCTAAATGCCTTTTATGCTTGCTTCGAGGCAAGCAACACTGAAGCATGCATGAGAGCACCAGCTGTTCTTGGTGACTGTGTGATAACGCTCTCAGTAGCCGATGTGAACAAAACATTTAAACAGATCAACATTCACAAAGCCGCTTGGCCAGACGGATTACCAGGACGTGTACTCAAAGCATGCGTGGACCAACTGCCAAGTGTCTTCACTGACATTTTCAACCTCTACCTGACCGAGTCTGTAATTCCTACATGTTTCAAGCAGACCACCATAGTCCCTGTGCCCAAGGAAGCGAAGGTAACATGCCTAATTGATTACCGCCCTGTGGCACTCACGTCGGTAGCCATGAAGTGCTTTGAAAGGCTGGTCATGGCTGACAACAGCATCCTCCCGGACACCCTAGACCCGCTCCAATTCGCATACCGACCCAACAGATCCACAGATGACGCAATATCAATTGCACTGCACACTGCCCTTTCCCACCTGGACAAAAGGAACACCTATGTGAGAATGCTGTTCATTGACTACAGCTCAGCGTTCAACACCACAGTGCCCACGAAGCTCATCACTAAGCTAAGGACTCTGGGACTAAACACCTCTCTCTGCAACTGGATCCTGGACTTCCTGACGGGCCGGCCCCTCAGGGGTGTGTACTTAGTCCCCTCCTGTATTCCCTTTTCACCCACGACTGCGTGGCCAAACTCAACTCTAACACCATCACTAAATTTGCTGATGACACAACAGTGGTAGGCCTGATCACCGACAACGATGAGACGGCCTATGGGGAGGAGGTCAGAGAACTGGCAGTGTGGTGCCAGGACAACAACCTCTCCCTCAATGTGAGCAAGACAAAAGAGCTGATCATGGACTACAGGAAAAGGCATGCCGAACAGGCCCCCATTAACATCGACGGGGCTGTAGTGGAGGTCTAGAGTTTCGAGTTCCTTGGTGTCCACATCACGGTCAAAACATGCCAAGACAGTCGTGAAGAGTGACTGGAGACTGAAAAGAGACTCAGGAAGGAGACTGAAAAGATTTGGCATGGGTCCCCAGATCCTCAAAAGGTTCCACAGCTGCATCATCGAGAGCATCCTGACCGGTTGCATCACCGCCTGGTATGACAACTGCTTGGCATCTGACCGTAAGGCGCTACAGAGGGTAGTGCGAATGGCCCAGTACATCACTGGGGCCAAGCTTCCTGCCATCCAGGACCTATATAAGAGGCGGTGTCAGAGGAAAGCCCATAAAATTGTCAGAGACTCCTGTCACCCAAGTTATAGACTGTTATCTCTGCTACCGCACGGCAAGCGGTGCTGGAGCGCCACGTTTAGGACCAAAAGGCTCCTTAACAGTTTCTACCCCCAAGCCATAAGAAAGACTGCTGAACAATTAATAAACTCGCCACCGGACAATTTACATTGACCCCCCTCCCTTCCTTTTGTACACTGCTGCTACTCGCTGTTTATTATCTATGCACAGTCACTTCACCCCCACCTACATTTACAAATTACCTCAAATTACCTGTACCCCCGCACATTGACTCGGTACCGGTCAATGTATATAGCCCCGTTATTGTTATTCTTATTGTGTTACTTTTTATTATTACTGTTTATTTTAGTCTACTTTGTAATTCTTTTCTTAACTCTTCTTGAACTGCACTGTTGGTTAAGGGCCTGAAAGTCTACACTTGTATTCGGCGCATGTGACAAATAAAGTTTATTTGTATGTCATATTTGAGAATACTAAAATCCTAAACCACACAATGTAACAACTATATCTTAAATGAGGCCTAGTTTTATCCACTTACACAGTGGTTGATGTCTCTCAAAAGCGGAAATCAGCAGTTGAAACAATTACAAAAAGTTTTTTACGCTCCTGTTTCAGTAAAAAGCTGAGGGATGTGGCTGGAGAAATGTAACCACTCTCAAATTCATAGACAAGGCTATGGGTGCAAGGACTAACCATTCAAATTGTAATAAAATGAAAAAATGTTGGCTATATAGTGGAATAGAACAAGCTTATATTTTCCATTCTGATGGGGTACAACAGTTAAACTAAGTTCATGAGGCATTTGTAAGTTACAGTATACTCTTTAAGAATCAATGGGAACATTTCATTCCTTTATAGATGTAGCAACTGCTGATTTCCCCTTTAAAAGTAGAATAGCTGATTTTGTCTCCTTCAGACTCTGTCGCCCTCCTCTGACCACAGCACATAATGGCAGACTTTATGATGTGTAGAGAGGGTGTTTTACTTAAAACCTGTTTAGGATAGGGGGCAGTATTTTCACGGCTGGATGAAAAAACGTACACGATTTAAACTGGTTACTACTCTTGCCCAGAAACGAGAATATGCATATTAGTAGATTTTGATAGAAAACACTCTGAAGTTTCTAAAACTGTTTGAATGGTGTCTGTGAGTATAACAGAACTCATATGGCAGGCAAAAACCTGAGAAAATTCCAAGCAGGAAGTGGACTGTCTGAGAATTGTAGTTCTTCTTTTGATTCTCTATCGAAACTACAGTATCTGAGGGGTTACATTGCACTTTCTAAGGCTTCCATTGGCTGTCTAAAGCCTTCAGAAAGCGGATTGAGCCTTCTCCTGTCTCTGGGCAAAGTATAGTAGCTCAGTTTCTCAGTGGTCTGCCTGGGGACAAAGAGATTGGATATGCGCAATCACATGAGCACCCTGTTTTTTCTTTTCCTCCTTGAATGAATACACTATTGTCCGGTTGGAATATTATCGCTATTTTATGAGAAAAATACCATAAAAATTGATTTTAAACAGCGTTTGACATGCTTCTAAGTATGGTAATGGAACATTTTAACTTTTTTGTCTCGAAATGCGCTCGCGCGTTACCCTTGGATAGTGACCTGAACACACGAACAAAACTGAGGTATTTGGACATAACTATGGATTATTTGGAACAAAAACAACATTTCTTGTGGAAGTAGCAGTCCTGGGAGTGCATTCTGATGAAGATCAGCAAAGGTAATACAATATTTCTAATACTAATTCTGAGTTTAGGTCGCCCCGAACTTGGCGGCTGTCAAAATAGCTAGCCGTGATGGCTGAGCTATGTACTCAGAATATTGAAAAATGTGCTTTCGCCGAAAAGCTATTTTAAAATCTGACACAGCGATTGCATAAAGGAGTTCTGTATCTATAATTCTTAAAATAATTGTTATGTATTTTGTCTACGTTTATGATGAGTAATTTTGTAAATTCACAGGAAGTTTTTGGTGGGAATACATGTTCTGAACATCACACGCCAATGTAAAAAGCTGTTTTTGGATGTAAATATGAACTTGATTGAACAAAACATACATGTATTGTATAACATAATGTCCTAGGAGTGTCATCTGATGAAGATCATCAAAGGTTAGTGCTTCATTTAGCTGTGTTTTGGGTTTTTGTGACATATATGCTTGCTTGGAAAATTGCTGTGTGATTATTTTGGTCTATGTACTCTCCTAACATAATCTAATGTTTTGCTTTCGCTGTAAAGCCTTTTTGAAATCGGACAATGTGGTTACATCAAGGACAAGTCTATCTTTAAAATGGTGTAAAATAGTCGTATGTTTGAGAAATTGAAATGATTGGAATTTTGAGGTTTTTAGCTAGCGGAACGCCTAGATGCAACAGGTTAAAGGGGAACTTCACTCAAAATATATATATATTATTTCTTTCATTAGCCCACTGTTGATACAGTCCCGAAATGTTTGAGTGTCAGTAGTCAAGTTGTCAAAGTATTGGACTTTTTAACAAAAATGTGTCTCCAGCCACATCATCATGATGATGCAAAATGCTTGGCAGTGTTGGTTACTTCTTGTTGCAGTTCAGACTGGAACGGACATTGTTGAACCCATGTTGGGCATCAGAGTGGTCTAAGGTATGAAATGCATGCTTTTATTAATCTATTTAGGCAGAAATGTTGTTGCATACATCTAGAGTGTTTCTCCATTGTGCTCAATGCTAAAATAACTGTCAAGATTTTGAAGTAGCTTAACACTTTATGGGAAGTTGGAGCTCCTCTGAACCAAAGCAGAAGTACATGTACTGTAAGATAAACAACAAATCAATGTATTCATGAAATAAAGTGTGTTTATTTATGCATTTGAAAGCTGACAGAAGCAATACAATTTAGGATTTGACCAATAGAGGTCAAGCTTGAAGGGAGATAGATCACCAAAATAACAAATCTAGGCTACCCTATGGATACATAGAAAGTAGGCTATACAGACCCAGAGTCAGTAACCCAAAATGTGGGTTTTATTGAGGACAAAATAGCTGAATTGGCTGCTCTATAAACCAAGCAAAAACACCTTAAAAAGTTATTTATTTTTGGGAGAACCATCATTTGTTGTGGTTGGGGTTAAGGGGTTTGGTTATGGGTAGAGTGAGGGTTAGCTCACAGGGATCCAGAGAATGACGAATGCAACCACCACACTGGTGACCAGCCGCGTCAACTTGGTACTGCTGAACAGCGCCGTCTGGCTCACCCACCGGTGGAGGAAGCAATAGGACGTGACCAGCATAGAGAACGGGACCATGAACTCCAGAAGGGTCTCCAAGACGAGGACTGCTACTCTTTCAGAAATGGAGCCCGTGTGTCGGCATCACTCATCACGCACTTCGTGAGAGGTCACGGCGGGGGCAGTCAGGCCGCGTGTGAGCCCCCACAGGGCCAGGAGGAGCACCACCTCCCCCTTGCGCCCCAGTTGGCTCCACATCTGCGGGTAGAGCACCTGGATGTAGCGCTGGACGCCGAGCAGAGTGACCGTTAGCACGTTAGTTAGATGTCATAAGGAATGGAGAGCTCTGCCACGAAACATAATGTTACTGACACATTTCAGTTAATGTACCTCTCTCCATGAAAGCTTGGCTGATTGGGCCAAATATAATACCAGTCCAAAGGATATCTACAGTGACACTAATACTGAAGCCATGTTCTCTAGACTCCCCAGTCTTCATGATGTTACTAATACCGCCATGTGCTCTAAACTCACTGGAACTCTCTGTGGACAAGAGAACATCTGGCTACAGTGCTGGCCTATTTTGGGAGTGTTGCAGTAACCCTGCCCATGCAAATATTACTTTAACCACACCACAGCTCACCCAGCGTCAAACCATCTGGGACTTGGGCAGCTGTGTGTGTCTGACTAGGGCTGACTAGTGCTGGGGAACCAGACTTCACGCTGGACTTTGCATAATGTTCAAGTTGGGGACTTCACTCTCAGGTCTTTATATGGCTATGTAAACTACATTTTTTTGTGACAGATATATACTGTATCTTAATGATATCAAAGTGGTACTTGAATGCAATCGATATGACAGTGTTCACTCTTTGAAGTTTGGAGGGGTATAGAAGTTGAGTAGAGCATGAATAGTTTGGTTCAGACAGGGTCAACATTCATGCTGTTGTGTACTGAAATGGGTTCTTCTTACAATATGAAGAGAAATCAAAGCTTAAATATAAACCTATTCTGAATTTTGGTTAACATGTCCTTCAAAAGAAAGCATTTTCTACAGCTCTGTATCCTTAGTGGTCCTAGTGTGTTTACAAAGATTTAACATTTTTGGAGAATATATTGAGAGATATGTGCCAGTATTTGTCATATTTTGAAGATTTTGTGTTTTGAACACTTTAGAATACAGGACTCCGTAGCTCTGCAGCCGTTGAGTCAGAGCAGTTCCTCTTTAGCTGAGGGAGGTTTTTGTACGACGCTCTAACACTGTGTGAACGGAGTGCTAGAACCCTGCTGACAGTAGTAATCTCCTGCATCTTCAGCCTGGACTCCGCTGATGGTCAGAGTGTAATGAGTATATGAACTACCAGATCCACTCCCACTGAAACGACCTGGAATCCCAGAGTGACGGTTTGTACCATGATAAACCAGAAGTTTGGGAGTGTCTCCATGTGTCTGCAGGTACCAGTTGAGATTATTACCAGTACTTGAACTGGCTGTACAGCTGATAGAAACAGTCTCTCCCAGGCGAACAGACTGAGATTTAGGAGACTGAGTCAGAATTATATCTGCTGATGATTCTGAAAAATTAAAATAAAAGTGAAGAAAGGCTGATTAGTAAGGTTATCACAACAAATAGACATTGATAATCTTCCACATTCTACCATGAAACATATCAGGCAAAACCAGATTTGTTTTTATTAATATCTTCAATATTCACAAAAGGAAATGTAATTCTGAAGCCAAACTCATCATTAATCAAAGTTGATCAAAGTGTCTCTCACCCTGAACAAGGAGCCCCAGTGTCCCCAGCAGTAGAATCAGTGACATCATCATTGTGCTGCGTGTCAGTGGCTCTGAAAGGAGTGAACAGTCACTGATCAACACTGGGGTTTAAAAGTATGTGGAGCAATGAGGCAGGACAGATATGCAAAACCCCAATATTTCACGCAAATACACCACACAGATAAAAGTAAACAGTTAAAGGTAGGCCTACTGTATATTACATTTGAGAATACTGAAATCTTAAACCACACAATATAACAACTATATCTTAAATGAGGCCTACTTTGACTCACTTACACAGTGGTTTATGTCCATCAACAGTGGTTGTCAGTCTCAGAAGGTCAATTAAGTTTAACAGTAGAATTACTGCCTCTGTGTGTTTCAAACCTTCTCAAGATGGACAGTAGTGGTGCTCTGTCTCCCTCCTCTTACCAGACTGTGTAATGGCAGTTTGTGTGATGTGCACACTGGGTGTTTTACTATAAATTCAAGCTCCCTCAGATCCGTATGAAATTGAAGTTACACACTCTATATATCCATTCAGTTGTTGGGAGCATATGTAGTGTACAACTTTATTTATTTTTATCCAGTTTACTTTCCATTAGTCAGCACCTATTCAAACATTTTTTGGGGTGTGCGTCAAATCATGCTTTTCATCACCCTATCATAAACCCCAAAAAACTGTTAATAAACTACAGTATCATGTCGATCTCATGGTGTGTCAATCCTTGCATCTACCCTGGGGACTAAAGATAGGAGGGAGGACTGACAGTCATATCAGTCATACCTCATATCAGAGGTGTTGAGGGCTTCTCTTTCATATTGAAATATAGCCTATAGTGTTGAGTACATGGTTTACAGTATCAACTTTTGTTGATGATTCAGCCTTTTCTCTCATTTTGAACCAAAAGACATGGTCCTTTGGGTGGGGATAAAGTTGTCTGTCTGTTTACATAATGTGTTCCATCTGACATATCACTTTTTGAGGCAACTTAACAAGTGTGATGAAGTAGTTTAACACTTTATGGGAAGTTGGAGCTCGTCTGAAGGAAAGCAGAAGTAGCCTCTATGTAGCCGACTGTAAGAGAAATAAAACATCTATTTATTAATTAATACGAAATCAATTTATTCATGCATGGGAAAGCTGGATTTTACTAATGGAGGTTAAGCTTGAATGGGTTAAATCACCAATGGAACTAATCTAGGCAACCATATGGATACATAGAAAGTACAGGCTATACAGACAGCTTGCAGGCGGCCCAGAGTCCAGCCAGTCAGGAGAGTATTGATCCACACAGGTATCGTGGCCATGCACAAGATGACGGAGGATACCAGGTTCAGCATGAGACACAGGGTAAAGTTTGGGCATCGGGACGAGCTGCTCAGTGTGACCACCAGAACAGCTATGTTACCAGGGAGGCCCAGCGCACAGCACAGCCCCAGGACGATGTTCTAAATCAGGTGACCTAAATCCAGGGAGGTGGGTTCCATGCTGGAGGTGTTGGAGGAGTTCAGGTGCTGCATGGTCGATGAAAGATAAGAGATCTAAGAGCTATCTGGAAGACAGTAGACTTTAGACATTTAATTCTTTGTTTCTAAAAAAAATGTATACTGTTAAAACTGTCTCTACACTAGTAAACAGAGTGCATGATATCCTCGCAAGTTCATGTCATAGAGTGATAATAAGTGAAAGGTGTGGGTTAACTGCCTCTGGTCAGATTCCTCCTGATGAGCTGTGTGTGTGTTTTTCTTTTCAGATTTACCCCCTTTTCTCCCCAATTTGTAGTTACAGTCTGGTCCCATCGCAGCAACTCCCCTGTGGACTCATGAGAGGTGTAGGTCGAGAGCCATGCGTCCTCCGAAACACAATCCTGCCAAGCCGCACTGCTTCTTGACACCCTGCTCGCTTAACTCGGAAGCCAGCCACAGCAATGTGTTGGAGGAAACACTGTCCAGCTGGCAACCGCAGTCAGCTTGCAGGCTCCCATTCCACCACAAGGAGTCGCTAGAGTGTGATGGGACAAGGAAATCCAGGCCGGCCAAACTCTCACCTAACCCGGAAGACGCTGGGCCAATTGTGCGACGCCTCATGGGTCTCCCGATCACGGCCGGCTGTGACACAGCCTGGGTTCGAACCCAGGTCTGTAATGACGCCTCAATCACTGTGATGCAGTGCCTTAGACTGCTATGGCACGTTTCCACGTCATTTCAATGAAATTATGTTGAACCAACGTGGAACAGACATTGAAATGACATCTGCCTAGTGGGATGATTGCACTTTTAATTTCCTCCCTGCCACAGATTCTAGCATTAATCTACCATGACTGCTATCTTATGTTATCTTAATTTGGAAGATATTGACAATAACTGGTCATTTGTATAAAGAGTGGGAAGCGACTATGAGTTGTCATATATAGCCTACCGACATTCTCCCTTCATCTCTTCATTAACTTTCCTTCTTCTTTCCCTCTATTTATTCTCTCCTTTATTTCATGTTTGAATTAGTTTCACTGTCCAAATATTATCTTTTATCAGTTGAAACCTCAACCTTTTATAGTAACTGTCAACATCTCAAACATTCTTTCCAACCGTAATTCACAGTCCTTATAAAGTCTCACTGAGTCTTTGTAAACTTGATCAGATCCACAGATGACTGATTATACAATGTGAATGGGTGGGTCTGTCAATACTATTCGCAGTCAATCTAGATTCTAGACACATCTATTCGTTCTAAACTAACAAGGCAGAAGACAGAAAAGAGAAAATGAGCGTGTTCGACAAGATCACTTTAGTCAAGTCCATGACCATCATTGAACAGGTCTTCCAAAGTGTGTTGTATTATGGGAGCCTACATAACAACTGCATGAACTTTACAAAAACCATTTCATCAAAGGTCATGAAGTTTTGACTGTAGTCGACTGCAAGTTTCTGCAGTTCCTCCTCAGCAGTTGTAACTTGCAGCCATCACCTGCAATGCGGGAGACTCTTTTGTCTACCAATCATTAGGGTGTTTTTGTTTGACCCACGTGAAAGTGACCAAAGACATGATTGAAACAGATTTGCCACAAATCATGTACACAGTGGATATGTACAAATAAATGTGATACTTGAGTCCCTCTCTCACCAATTGATTGTTCAATGTACACACATCTTTTCAGTTTGTGAGTATGTGATATGGGGGTTGGAGACATGCTTACTTCAACTGTCGCAGAGGCATCTCCCACAACTTCCCTCCTTGGGTTTGTTCTGTCACGCATGCTCCCGCTCTCCTTCTCTGGCTCTCGAGGGCGCCAGGCCTTTCATTACGCACACCGGTCACCATCATTACGCGCATCAGCGCTCATTGTACTCACCTGGACTCCTTCACGTTTTGATTGCCTTCCCTGTCTTTGCAGCATCGCGCGGAGGTTTCGGTTGTGCTCCTCTTTGGTTCGACCATAGACAAGGATGTCATCCACAATTGCCACAACTCCGTCGAGGCCTTTGTACACTTCGTCGATCTTTCGCTGAAACTCGTCTTGGGCTGAGATAATCCCAAAAGGCAGGCGACGGAACCTGTAGCGTCCAAACGGTGTGTTGAATGTTGTGAGCTTAGATGACTCTTCTGTGAGCTTGATAGCCCAGTAGCCTGATCTAGCGTCCATGACACAGAAGTAGTGTGCTCCCGCTAGCTTGTGTGTGATGCCATCTAGCGTCGGTAAAGGGTAATGGGGCCGTTTGATAGCCTTGTTCAAGTCTCTTGGGTCGAGGCATACTCGGAGCTTGCCTGTGCGTGGTTTCTCCACCACCACTAACGCGTTTACCCAGTCAGTCGGTTCTGTAACCTTGGTGACTATGTCAGATTGCTCCATGCTCTCCAACTCTTTCTTCAGACGGGCACGGAGAGCAAGGGGAATCTTTCTCGGGGGGTAGACCACAGGGGTTGCGTCTGGGTCAAGGTGAATGGTACATTCTCCTGGGAATAATCCTATTCCTGTAAAGACATCAGCAAACTCCTCCAGTACATTTTCTGTCTCTACTGGTGCTGTTACTGATAAAACTAGCTTGATGAGGTCCATGTCTAAACATGCTTTAAGACCTAGCACTGCAGGTGCTCTAGTGTCAACAATGTAAAAGTCCAACATCATGTCACTTTCCTTGTATTTGCATTTGAAAGTGCATGTGCCTTTTACTGGGAGCTGTTCACCACCATAACCAGTCAGTCTGCGCATGGTGGGCTGTAGCTCGCACTCAGATGTCAAGCTGCGGTACTTATTCAGAGGAATAATGTTTACTTGTGCACCAGTGTCTAGTTTGAACTTTAGCTTTGTGCCTTGTGTTCCTATCTCAATGTCAGCAAAGGCTTGCTCTGTCTCTGATATGTGACTTTTTTGTGTCACTGAATCAATAAACAGTTCATCATCATTTGACATTTCATCTTCACTCACTGTGTGTACAGTTTTTCCACGGTAAGCTCTGCACATTTTTGCAAAGTGATTCCATTTACCACATTTTGTACACTGTTTGCCTTTAGCTGGGCAATTTCCTTGTTCGCCACGCACTTTGTATCCACAATATCCACATGTTTTGGGGCGTTTTGAGTCTGTGTTGCTCTGTTTTGGAGTTATGTCTCTCTCGGTTCTGAAACGCGCTCTGTGGGCACCGGAGGTGTGCTTTGATGTCTGCCTGACTGCGTGCACTGCTTGTTCACGTGATGCGCTCATGCTGCGGCGCGAAATGGTTTTCATCTGAGCCTGTGCTAGCTCGTGAGATCTGGCTATGTCGATAGCTTTGTCTAGCGTTAGCTCAGACCCAAATACAATACGGTCCCTGACCATCTCATCCTTGTTTGCATAATCACAGTCTTTCACAAGCAGACGCAGCTCAGTCACAAACTGTTCAAAAGACTCGCTAGCTCCCTGTACTTTCTCATGGAATTTGTACCTAGCGAAAATTGTATTAGTCTTCGGCACAACATATGCTTCAAAACGATCGTAGTATGTTTTCAGTACCTTTGATTCAGCCTCGGTAAGTGTCCATGTGTTGTAAATATCTCTCCCTTTTTCCCCGATCCAGAGGAGCAGGTAGCTACATTTTTCCTCTTCTCCTCTTTCCTTCAGAGGACCCGTGAACATTAGCTCCACATGCTGTTTGTACTTACGCCATGCATCGGGTAAGTTTGTAGACTCCCAGTCCATTCGAGGTGAAGGAACTCCAGAAAAATCCATCTTTTAAGACCATTTACTCTGACACCATGTCTTGTTTTGTACGCTTTGTACAAATAATAAAACGCAGAACTACAGGATGTTTCTTAACATAACTCTTTATTAACTAGCTACAACTACATGTTCGCCTATCTCCAACCACGATCAACTGACCATACCCTAACTGTCTGGGTGGTCTTAACTAATCACTGCACAGTAGGATACGGCGGTAAAATGCATCCAATTATAATTCAGTATGTATTCACATATGAATATTACATTCCCTACATCTGTCTGTTTCCTCTCTTTCATCCCTGTGTCAACATTATTGTCGTTTTCGTTTTCTGTTCCTGTCCGTGGTTATTAAATGTTCACTCCCTGTACCTGCTTCTCATCTCCAGCTTCGATCCTTACATGTTCGACATTGCAGCAGAATGTGCAGGCCAATGCCGACTGACAGATCTACATATCACCTTCCACTGAGTGTACAAAACATTAAGGACACCTCCTCTTTCCATGACAAGGACTGAACAGGTGAATCTAGGTGAACGCTATGCTATGATCCTTTATTGATATCACTTGTTAAATCCACTTCAATCCGTGTAGATGAAGAAGAGGACACAGGTTAAAGAAGCATTTTTAAGCCTTGAGACAATTGAGACATGGATTGTGTATTATGTGCCATTCAGAAGGTGAATGGGCAAAACAAAAGATTGAATCGCCTTTGAATGGGATATGGTAGGTAGTAGGTGCCAGGCACACCAGTTTATATTAAGAACTGCAACATTGCTGGGTTCTTCATGCTCAACTTTTGTTTCAAGAATGGTCCACCACTCAAAGGACATCCAGCTAACTTGACTCAACTGTGACAAGCATTGGAGTCAACATGGGCCAGCATCCTTGTGGAACACTTTCAACACCTTGTAGAGTCCATGCCCTGACGAATTGAGGCTGGGCTGTTCTGAGGGCAAGAGATTGGTAGCTAATTATGAGGATGGGAGATTGAGAACCTTTCTAGCTGGCTAGCTAAAGCCAACCTGATAAAATTGCTAGGTGGCGAGTATTACAAAGAATCAACAAAACATTTCCGTTGTATTTATTCATGAAGAATGAATCAAAAGGCTACATAGCTTGATCAAATTCATTTACAAACACACCTTCTGCGTGTCCCGCCCATAACCGGCATCTAAAATCAATCAGACACTGACGATACTGTTTGAACGCACTAGAGTATCTAACGTCCTGCATAGCATATGCTTGCTCCGTGGAGCAGGTACCACTTACTAGGGAGAATGTTCCAGAGAGTGTGACTCTTCCGCAAAATACCGCTGACAGATCTTTTTATTAATAATAATGTAAAAAATGTGGACTTGTGTGACTTTTTCCACATTTTGTTGTGTAACAAGATGGGATTCTAATGGATTTAATTGTCATATTTTTGTCAACGATCTAAGTTCAAAACTGTAACTACTTAAAGGCCACTCAGAAACATTCAATGTCCTCTTGGTAAGGAACTCCAGTGTATATTTGGTCTTGTGTTTTAAGTTATTGTCCTGCCGAAAGATTAATTTGTCTCCCAGTTTCTGCTGGAAAGCAGACTGAACCAACTTTTCCTCGAAGATTTTTCCTGTGCTTAGCTCTATTCCATTTATTTTTTATCCCCCCAAAAAACTCCAGAGTCCTTGCCAATGACAAGCATACCCATAATATGTAGCCACCAACATGCTTGAAAATATGAAGAGTGGTACTCAGTGATGTGTTTTATTGGATTTGCCCCAAACATGACACTTTGTATTCAGGACATAAAGGTAATTTCTCTGCCACATTTTTGCAGTTTTACTTTAGTGCCTTATTCCAAACAGGATGAATGTTTTGGAATATTTGTATTCTGCACAAGCTTCCTTCTTTTCACTCTGTCATGTAGGTTAGTACTGTATTGAGGAGTAACTACCGTATAATGTTGTTGATCCATGCTCAGTATTCTCCTATCACAGCCATCACACTCTGTAACTATCTTAAAAAGTCCCCATTCATTTCAGGCTGTTAGACAACAAAATGTGGAAAAAGTCAAAGGGTGTGAATACCTTCTGAAGGCACTGTATATCCACATAGTCCACAGCCGTTTTCATACTGTTGAAAGTTCAATGGGGAACATGAATGTGTCCAGTCTACTGGAGTGTCAGAGTGTACCAGTAGGGGTCATCAGTTACAATGCAGAATTCCGTGAGCAGTTCCATGTCTCTGTTACCATTCCCCTCTGTGTCTTTCTGGAGGTTTTTGTACAGCCAGTCAATCAGACTCTATCACTGTGGTGGACTTTTGGTGGAGGGACCAAACTGAGTGTTGGCAGTAAGTATTCAGTTCTAGATCTTGACGTCTGATATCAAAATCTCAATTAATTTTCTTAACAATATCACAACTCCCTTAAATAGAAAGTAGAAATGTATTTTTATTATTATTTTTGGAGAATTTGTTTTGCATTTATTTTCCTTAAAGTAAATGTTGTTGATTTAAAATGCCTATTCAAGATGTAATATATCAAACAAGGTTATACAGTGGGTATTCATTTGGAACAGGGATACTGTTCAAATCAGAGTGGTTTAGATAAATGGAGCTTTACAAAGAACAAAAGCAGAGTCTCTATCGTGTCAGAGGTTTTTGTACGGCCGCTGAATGAGATTGTATCACTGTGGTACACTTTTGGTGGAGGCACTAGACTGGATATTGGAAGTAAGTTTACCTACCTCTAATAAAGAAAATGTACTGACCTTGCGTATAGATGCACTGATAATCTTGTGAGAGAAGAAACTAATATTAAAATTGAAATAAATGCTATGCATAGTTATGTTTTTGGTAAAAGAGTTATTCTCTTCATAAGAGTCCCCATTTGTGTAAAAATATATTTTGGTTAAACCTCAAATTTGAAGCTATTATTTTTGGTTAACAGACCCATTCTCGTAAATAATATCACTATTCATTTTATTTAAATGTGTCTTTTAAATGTATATAATTGTTGTAAGATGGTTAAATTCAACATAAATTTACTCCTTCAGCATTCAGCTGCAACGTTTTGCTTCGCTTTGCTATCTATTTGATATTTACTATTTTGCTATCTTATTTGATCGCATTTGCTGTTTTATTTGCTATTTGCTGTCTATTTGCTATCTATTTGCTGTCTATTGAAAAGACTTGCTGTCTTGCGAATCCAGCTTTCTGCTGTTCATATGAATATAGGTTTATTTTCAATTTGATACAATATCTTGTAAATTACACATAACTTTATTCATTTTCTTTCGGTAAATTAAAACTTAAATGTTTTAGTGTGTATTTTAAATTAAATGTAGATCATTGTTAGATGTTTACAGTCAACTGGAATTTATTTATTCAGCATAGGCTTATTATCAACCAATTTTAATTGAATTCATAATTTAAGATTTGTTCATATATTCTGTGAAATGTTCTTTAAAATGATAATAATAATAATTAATAATGAAATGCAGTTTGATTCCTAGGAGTTTAATCCATTACAATAAAGGAGGAGAATACTGAAATATTTCACATTTTAAATAGTTACATTTTGAAGATAGTTGAATGTATTTTCAGTCATCTCATGTAGTTATAATATGCTTCAGTAGCTACTCAAAGGGAAGTGAAAGAGTGACATAAAGAATGATAAACCAGCTGTCTGTTTGTTTGAGGAACAGAAACCTACTGATGGACAAAGCCTTCATTTACAGCTAAGATGTTAAACTGCTGCATCATTATTGTCGTATCAGTCTGGTGATTGACAGTTCCCCTCTCCATAACTTCCCACCTGTCTCCTAGGTGATGTTCGTCCCACCCTGACAGTCCTGCCCCCCTCCAGTGTGGAGCTGCAGCAGGGGAAGGCCACTCTCATGTGCCTGGCCAACAAGGGCTTCCCCTCAGACTGGAAGCTGAGTTGGAAGGTGGACGGTAGCAGCAGCAGCACCTGGGAGGTGACCGGGAGCCCCGGGGTCCTGGAGAAGGACGGCCACTACAGCTGGAGCAGCACCCTGACCCTCCCTGTCGACCAGTGGAAGAAGGTGGGCTCTGTGATCTGTGAGGCCACCCAGGGCTCCCAGTCTCCACTCTCTGAGACACTGAGGAGAGACCAGTGTTCTGATTAATGAGCTCCCCCCTCTGACTCCACTGTTTTTACTCTGCACCTCTCCTTCTTACTGTTCCAGCAATACCAGCACACTGGTCTAATGCTGGGCTGGATCCTGTGTGGGAATCCTTCCTCCAGCTGGAGCTTTAAGCATAGTGGAACAAACACCAGAATATATGTCTGATTCTGATGTCAAATAGATCTGCTTGGCTTTCATATCACATGTGTTCTGAACCTTATTACTGTAAGGCTGTTGGATCTGACATGTTGAGATAATAAAGACGGTCAATATTTTAAAATGTGTGCCTGGATATCATTATTTAATGAGTTTTACCATTAGACATTGAGATCTTTTTGATTTATTGCATTGTCATAAGGAATGGTGAGCTCTCTACCCTGGAAAGTGATTTTCCTAATACATTTTACTCAATCAACCTCTCCCAATGAATGTTTGGCTGATTGGGCCACATTTGTTACCAGTCAAAAGGACATCTACAGTGATACTAATACTGAAGCCATGTTCTTTAGACTCCCCAGTCTTTATGATGTTACCAGAGCCATGTATTAGAGAGGACATTGAGGTTTCTGCATTATGATGTATTTACATGACACTTCAACATTCTGTGGCAGACATAGTAGCTCCCCATTAACATTACAACAATGCTGTGTAACTGAATGTTTAGAATTAGAACAATATTAAACTCTAAAAGTTGGCCTAACTCTCTAAATATATGACTCTGGATGTTACCAATACTGAAGCCATGTGCTCCAAGCTCAATGGAACTCTCTGTGAACAGGTGAACATCTGGCTGTGGTACTGCTCTATTCCGGGAGTGTTGTGGTCACCCTGCCCATGTAAATCTGAGTTTCAACCCCACCAGAGTTCACAATCACTCAGCCTCAAATCCTCTGGGACTGGGGCATCTGTGTGTCTGACTAAACAACTGAACATGGGCTGGGGAAGCAGACTTTACACTGGACTTTGCATAACGTTCAAATCGGGGAATTCAGTCTTTTTATGGCTTTGTATACAGTATGTGGACTACATTCATTTGTGACATATGAAAAGTAATACTATTAAAGTAGTACTTCTTGAATGGAATCAATATGACTGTATTCACTCTTTCAAGGTTGGAGGGGTATAGAAGTTGAGCAGGGCATGAATAGTTGGGTTCGGACAGGGTCGATATTCATGCTGTTGTGTAATGAAATGAGTGCTTCTTACAATAGCAAGATAAATCAAAGCGTGAAAAAAAATCTAAACCTATTCTGAATTTTGTTCAACATGTCTTTCAAAAGAAAACATTTTCCATTTCTTCTCTGTATCCTTAGTGGTCCCAGTGAGTTTAACAAAAATGTTACATTTTTGCAGAATATATTGAGAGATATGTACAATATCATAATGTATTGACAAGTCTAACCAAATACATTATTCTATTGTAGTGTCATATTTAGATTATTTGGTGTTTTGAATACTTTAGAATACAGGAGACTCTGTAGCTCTGCAGCTGTTGAGTCAGAGCAGTTCCTCTTTAGCTGAAGGAGGTTTTTGTACGACGCTCTAACACTGTGTGAACGGAGAGCTGTAACCCTGCTGACAGTAGTAATCTCCTGCATCTTCAGCCTGGACTCCACCGATGGTCAGAGTGTAATGAGTATATGGACTACCAGATCCACTCCCACTGAAACGACCTGGAATCCCAGACTGACGGTTTGTAGCATCATAAACCAGGAGTTTAGGAGCTTCTCCAGGTTTCTGTAGGTACCAGTGGAGATAATCAGCAGTACTTGAACTGGCTGTACAGCTGATAGAGACAGTCTCTCCCAGGCGAACAGACTGAGATTTAGGAGACTGAGTAAGAATTATATCTGCTGATGATTCTGAAAAATAAAACATAAGTGAAGAATGACTGATTAGTAAGTAAGGTTATCACAACAAATAGAAATTGCTAGTCTTCCAAAGCCTATCATGAAACTTCAGGCAAAACCAGATGATTTATTTTTATCCTTATTTGCAATATTCACAAACTAAGTTTAAATCTAAACCAAACATGAATAAAAGTTGGTCAAAGTGTCTCTCACCCTGAACAAGGAGCCCCAGCAGTAGAATCAGTGACATCATCATTGTGCTGCGTGTCAGTGGCTCTGAAAGGAGTGTACCTTCACTGATCAACACTGGGGTTTTAAAGTATGTGGAGCAATGAGGCAGGACAGATATGCAAAACGTTTATCTTTTACACAAATACACACACCGTGCACATGCACACACACACACACACACACACACAGAGATAAATGAAGTTTGCAGTTTCCAAAGGTATGTCTACTATATATCAAATTTGATAATACTAAAATAGAAAACGACAGATTTTAACAACTATGTCTTAAATGAGGCCTAGTTTGACAGACTGACACAGTGGTTTATGTCCCTCAACAGTGGTTGTCAGTCTCAGGAGAAGGTAAATAACATTTTAAACGGCAATAACAAAGTATTTTTAATGTCCCTGTTTCGGTAAAAAGCTGTGGGATGTGGCTGGAGAAATGTAACCACTCAAATTCATCAACAGGGCTATGGATGTAAGGACTGGACTTCCATGACAATAAAATTATAATACAATTGTATTTTTTTAGGCTATATGGTGTTGGTTGACATTTAAATTGCTTAGAAACACTGGAGTCCAACAAGCTTATATTTTCCATTTTGATGGTGTATGACAGTTAAACGAAGCTCATGAGGCATTTATAAGTTACACTATATTTTTCAAGAATCAATGGGAACATTTAATGAATTTATGAGTACAAAATAAATGTAGCAACTGCTGATTGTCCTTTTAAAAGTAGAACATCTTCTTCTGTATCCTTCAGACCTTCTAATGGTGGACAGTACTGGTGTTCTGTCACCCTGCTCTGACCACAGTGTGTAATGGCAGTCTGTTTGATGAGTAGAGTGGTGTTCTACTTAAAGGGGAACTTCACTCAAAAACTATCTTTTGGAAAAATGTTCATTAGTCCACTGTTGACACAGTCCCAAAATGTATTGCATGTCAGTAGTCAAGTTGTCAAAATGTTGGAAACTTCTTCTTGCGGTTTAGACTGAATCTGACATGGTTGAACCCATGTTGGGCATCAGACTGGGGAAAGCTTTGAAATGCATCCTTTTGTTGATCTATTCAGGCACAAATGTTGTTGCATACATCTTGAGTGTGTTTTTCCATTGTGCTCAATACTAAAATACCTGTCAAGATTTTGACATAGAATGAGGCAACTTCACAAGTATGATGAAATAGTCCAACACTTTATGGGATGTTGGGGCTCCTCTGAATCAAAGCAGAAGTAGATGTACAATAAGAGAAACAACAAATCAATGTATTCATCAAAACAAAATCAATGTATTTATGCATTTGAAAGCTGACAGATGTAATAGAATTTAGGATTTGACCAATGGAGGCCATACTCGAAGGGAGATAGACCACCAAAGGAACTAATCTCAGCTATCCTATGATTATAGGCTATACAGATCCAGAGTCAGCAACCCAAAAAGTGGGGTTTGTTGAGGACAAAATAGAAAAATTGTCTGCTCTAAAAACCAAACCAAAACACCTTACGTTTTTTTTAATTTTGTGAGTACCCTAATTTGTTACGGTTAAGGTTAAGGGGTTTGGTTATGGGTAGGGTGAGGGTTAGAGTTATGGGTTGGCATGCCCGCCACATCCCTTTAGTCAAACCTGCAGAGACCGACTTCAGACAGACACAGCACCATTCCGGCGATGTCCACCACGCTGATGGATCACAGGGATCCAGAGGATGAAGAATGCAACCACTACACTGGAGATCTGCTGCGTCAACTTGGTTCAGCAGCCCGTGGAGGCAGCAGTAGGATGTGACCTGCACAGAGAACGGGATCATGAACCCCAGCCCGTGTCTCGGCGGCACTCATCGCCCACTTTGCGAGTGGTCACAGCGGGGGCAGTCAGGCCGCATGCAAGCCCCCACAGGGCCAGGAGCAGTGCCACCTCCCCCTTGCGCACCAGCCGGTTCCACATCTGCGGGTAGAGCACCTGGAGATACAAATAGTATGTTAGCGTACAGGCTGAGGGAGAGCAGGATGGTGGCTAGATTGCAGAGTCCAGCCGTCCAGGAGAGTATAGATCCACACAGGTATCGTGGAAAATAATACTACTGATACACTTCAGTTAATGAACCTCTCTGAATGAATGCTTGGATGATTGGGCAAAAACCGTGTGCTCTAAACCCACTGGTCTTCATGATGTTACTAATACTGAAGCCATGTGCTCTAAACCCACTGGTCTTCATGATGTTACTAATACTGAAGCCATGTGCTCTAAACCCACTGGTCTTCATGATGTTACTAATACTGCAACCATGTGCTCTAAACCCACTGGTCTTCATGATGTTACTAATACTGAAACCATGTGTTCTAAACCCACTGGTCTTCATGATGTTACTAATACTGAAACCATGTGTTCTAAACCCACTGGTATTCATGATGTTACTAATACTGAAACCATGTGTTCTAAACCCACTGGTCTTCATGATGTTACTAATACTGATGCCATGTGCTCTAAACCCACTGGTCTTCATGATGTTACTAATACTGCAACCATGTGCTCTAAACCCACTGGTCTTCATGATGTTACTAATACTGAAACCATGTGTTCTAAACCCACTGGTCTTCATGATGTTACTAATACTGAAACCATGTGTTCTAAACCCACTGGTATTCATGATGTTACTAATACTGAAGCCATGTGCTCTAAACCCACTGGTCTTCATGATGTTACTAATACTGAAACCATGTGCTCTAAACCCACTGGTCTTCATGATGTTACTAATACTGAAACCATGTGTTCTAAACCCACTGGTCTTCATGATGTTACTAATACTGAAACAATGTGTTCTAAACCCGCTGGTCTTCATGATGTTACTAATACTGAAACCATGTGTTCTAAACTCACTGGTCTTCATGATGTTACTAATACTGAAACCATGTGTTCTAAACCCGCTGGTCTTCATGATGTTACTAATACTGAAAACATGTGCTCTAAACCCACTGGTCTTCATGATGTTACAAATACTGACGCCATGTGATATACTGTATCATAATGATGTCAAAGTAGTATTTATTTAGTGCAAATGATATGACTGTATTCACTCTTTCAAGTTTGGAGGGGTATAGAAGTTGAATAGGGCATGAATAGTTCGGTTCAGACAGGGTCAACATTCATGCTGTTGTGTACTGAAATGGGTTCTTCTTACAATATGAAGAGAAATCGAAGAGTAAATCTAAACATATTCCGAACTTTGCTTAACATGTCCTAAAGAAAGCATTTTCTACAGCTCTGTATCCTTAGTGGTCCCAGTGTTTTTACAAAGATGTAACGTATTTGGAGAATATATTGAGAGATATGTACCAGTACCAGTATGTGTCAAATTTCCAAGAATTGGTGTTTAGAATACTTTAGAATACGGGAGACTCTGTAGCTCTGCAGCTGTTGAGTCAGAGCAGTTCCTCTTTAGCTGAGGGAGGTTTTTGTACGACGCTCTAACACTGTGTGAATGGATAACTGCCACCCTGCTGACAGTAGTAATCTCCTGCATCTTCAGCCTGGACTCCACTGATGGTCAGAGTGTAATGAGTATTTGAACTACCAGATCCACTCCCACTGAAACGACCTGGAATCCCAGACTGACGGTTTGTACCAGAATAAACCAGAAGTTTAGGAGCTTCTCCAGGTTTCTGCAGGTACCAGTTAAGCGCATTACCAGTACTTGAACTGGCTGTACAGCTGATAGAGACAGTCTCTCCTGGGCGAACAGACTGAGATTTAGGAGACTGAGTCAGAATTATATCTCCTGATGAATCTGAAAAATAAAATAAAAGTGAATAAAGCTGATTAGTAAGGTTATCACAACAAATAGACATTGATAATCTTCCACATTCTACCATTAAACATATCAGGCAAAACCAGATTTGTTTTTATTAATATCTTCAATATTCACAAAAGGACATTTAATTCTGAAGCCAAACTCATCATTAATCAAAGTTAGTCAAAGTGTCTCTCACCCTGAACAAGGAGCCCCAGTGTCCCCAGCAGTAGAATCAGTGACATCATCATTGTGCTGCGTGTCAGTGGCTCTGAAAGGAGTGAACAGTCACTGATCAACACTGGGGTTTAAAAGTATGTGGAGCAATGAGGCAGGACAGATATGCAAAACCCCAATATTTCATGCAAATACACCACACAGATAAAAGTCAACAGTTAAAGGTAGGCCTACTGTATATTACATTTGAGAATACTGAAATCTTAATCCACACAATATAACAACTATATCTTAAATGAGGCCTACTTTGACTCACTTACACAGTGGTTTATGTCCATCAACAGTGGTTGTCAGTCTCAGAAGGTCAATTAAGTTTAACAGTAGAATTATTGCCTCTGTGTGTTTCAAACCTTCTCAAGATGGACAGTAGTGGTGGTAATACGAAATCAATTTATTCATGCATGGGAAAGCTGGATTTTACTAATGGAGGTCAAGCTTGAATGGGTTAAATCACCAATGGAACTAATCTAGGCAACCATATGGATACATAGAAAGTACAGGCTATACAGACAGCTTGCAGGCGGCCCAGAGTCCAGCCAGTCAGGAGAGTATTGATCCACACAGGTATCGTGGCCATGCACAAGATGACGGAGGATACCAGGTTCAGCATGAGACACAGGGTAAAGTTTGGGCATCGGGACGAGCTGCTCAGTGTGACCACCAGAACAGCTATGTTACCAGGGACGCCCAGCGCACAGCACAGCCCCAGGACGATGTTTGAAATCAGGGGGTCTAAATCCAGGGAGGTGGGGTCCATGCTGGAGGTGTTGGAGGAGTTCAGTTGCTGCATGGTTGATGAAAGATAAGAGATCTAAGAGCTATCTGGAAGACAGTAGACTTTAGACATTTAATTCTTTGTTTCTAAAAATTTATACTGTTAAAACAGTCTCTACACTAGTAAATAGAGTGCATGATATCCTCGCAAGTTCATGTCATAGAGTCATAATAAGTGAAAGGTGTGGGTTAACTGCCTCTGCTCAGATTCCTCCTGATGAGCTGTGTGTGTGTTTTTCTTTTCAGATTTACCCCCTTTTCTCCCCAATTTGTAGTTACAGTCTGGTCCCATCGCAGCAACTCCCCTGTGGACTCATGAGAGGTGTAGGTTGAGAGCCATGCGTCCTCCGAAACACAATCCTGCCAAGCCGCACTGCTTCTTGACACCCTGCTCGCTTAACTCGGAAGCCAGCCACAGCAATGTGTTGGAGGAAACACTGTCCAGCTGGCAACCGAGGTCAGCTTGCAGGCTCCCATTCCACCACAAGGAGTCGCTAGAGTGTGATGGGACAAGGAAATCCAGGCCGGCCAAACTCTCACCTAACCCGGAAGACGCTGGGCCAATTGTGCGACCCCTCATGGGTCTCCCGGTCACGGCCGGCTGTGACACAGCCTGGGATCGAACCCAGGTCTGTAATGACGCCTCAATCACTGTGATGCAGTGCCTTAGACTGCTATGGCACGTTTCCACGTCATTTCAATGAAATTATGTTGAACCAACGTGGAACAGACATTGAAATGACATCTGCCCAGTGGGATGATTGCACTTTTAATTTCCTCCCTGCCACAGATTCTAGCATAAATCTACCATGACTGCTATCTTATGTTATCTTAATTTGGAAGATATTGACAATAACTGGTCATTTGTATAAAGAGTGGGAAGCGACTATGAGTTGTCATATATAGCCTACCGACATTCTCCCTTCACCACTTCATTGACCTTTCCTTCTTCTTTCCCTCTATTTCTTCTCTCTGTTTCTTGATTGAGTTAGTTTCACTGTCCAAATAATATCTTTTATCAGTTGAAACCTCAACCTTTTACAGTAACTGTCAACATCTCAAACATTCTTTCCAAACGTAATTCACAGTCCTTATAAAGTCTCACTGAGTCTTTGTAAACTTGATCAGATCCACAGATGACTGATTATACAATGTGGATGGGTGGGTCTGTCAATACTATTCGCAGTCAATCTAGATTCTAGGCTCATCTATTCGTTCTAAGCTAACAAGACAGAAGACAGAAAAGAGAAAATGAGCGTGTTCGACAAGATCACTTTAGTCAAGTCCATGACCATCATTGAACAGGTCTTCCAAAGTGTGTTGTATTATGGGAGCCTACATAACAACTGCATGAACTTTACAAAAACCATTTCATCAAAGGTCATGAAGTTTTGACAGTAGTCGACTGCAAGTTTCTGCAGTTCCTCCTCAGCAGTTGTAACTTGCAGCCATCACCTGCAATGTGGGAGACTCTTTTGTCTACCAATCATTAGGGTGTTTTTGTTTGACCCACGTGAAAGTGACCAAAGACATGATTGAAACAGATTTGCCACAAATCATGTACACAGTGGATATGTACAAATAAATGTGATACTTGAGTCCCTCTCTCACCAATTGATTGTTCAATGTTCACACATCTTTTCAGTTTGTGAGTGTGTGATATGGGGGTTGGAGACATGCTTACTTCAACTGTCGCAGAGGCACCTCCCACAACTTCCCTCCTTGGGTTTGTTCTGCTCACGCCTGCTCCCGCTCTCCTTCTCTGGCTCTCGAGGGCGCCAGGCCTTTCATTACGCACATCGGTCACCATCATTACGCGCATCAGCGCTCATTGTACTCACCTGGACTCCTTCACGTTTTGATTGCCTTCCCTACATCTGTCTGTTTCCTCTCTTTCATGCCCGTGTCAACATTATTGTCGTTTCCGTTTTCTGTTCCTGTCCGTGGTTATTAAATGTTCACTCCCTGTACCTGCTTCTCATCTCCAGCTTCGATCCTTACATGTTCGACATTGCAGCAGAATGTGCAGGCCAATGCCGACTGACAGATCTACAAATCACCTTCCACTGAGTGTACAAAACATTAAGGACACCTCCTCTTTCCATGACAAGGACTGAACAGGTGAATCTAGGTGAATGCTATGCTATGATCCTTTATTGATATCACTTGTTAAATCCACTTCAATCCGTGTAGATGAAGAAGAGGACACAGGTTAAAGAAGCATTTTTAAGCAATGAGACAATTGAGACATGGATTGTGTATTATGTGCCATTCAGAAGGTGAATGGGCAAAACAAAAGATTGAATCGCCTTTGAATGGGATATGGTAGGTAGTAGGTGCCAGGCACACCGGTTTATATTAAGAACTGCAACATTGCTGGGTTCTTCATGCTCAACTTTTGTTTCAAGAATGGTCCACCACTCAAAGGACATCCAGCTAACTTGACTCAACTGTGACAAGCATTGGAGTCAACATGGGCCAGCATCCTTGTGGAACACTTTCAACACCTTGTAGAGTCCATGCCCTGACGAATTGAGGCTGGGCTGTTCTGAGGGCAAGAGATTGGTAGCTAATTATGAGGATGGGAGATTGAGAACCTTTCTAGCTGGCTAGCTAAAGCCAACCTGATAAAATTGCTAGGTGGCGAGTATTACAAAGAATCAACAAAACATTTCCGTTGTATTTATTCATGAAGAATGAATCAAAAGGCTACATAGCTTGATCAAATTCATTTACAAACACACCTTCTGCGTGTCCCGCCCATAACCGGCATCTAAAATCAATCAGACACTGACGATACTGTTTGAACGCACTAGAGTATCTAACGTCCTGCCTAGCATATGCTTGCTCCGTGGAGCAGGTACCACTTACTAGGGAGAATGTTCCAGAGAGTGTGACTCTTCCGCAAAATACCGCTGACAGATCTTTTTATTAATAATAATGTAAAAAATGTGGACTTGTGTGACTTTTTCCACATTTTGTTGTGTAACAAGATGGGATTCTAATGGATTTAATTGTCATATTTTTGTCAACGATCTAAGTTCAAAACTGTAACTACTTAAAGGCCACTCAGAAACATTCAATGTCCTCTTGGTAAGGAACTCCAGTGTATATTTGGTCTTGTGTTTTAAGTTATTGTCCTGCTGAAAGATTAATTTGTCTCCCAGTTTCTGCTGGAAAGCAGACTGAACCAACTTTTCCTCTAAGATTTTTCCTGTGCTTAGCTCTATTCCATTTATTTTTTATCCCCCCAAAAAACTCCAGAGTCCTTGCCAATGACAAGCATACCCATAATATGTAGCCACCAACATGCTTGAAAATATGAAGAGTGGTACTCAGTGATGTGTTTTATTGGATTTGCCCCAAACATGACACTTTGTATTCAGGACATAAAGGTAATTTCTCTGCCACATTTTTGCAGTTTTACTTTAGTGCCTTATTCCAAACAGGATGAATGTTTTGGAATATTTGTATTCTGCACAGGTTAGTACTGTATTGAGGAGTAACTACCGTATAATGTTGTTGATCCATGCTCAGTATTCTCCTATCACAGCCATCACACTCTGTAACTATCTTAAAAAGTCCCCATTCATTTCAGGCTGTTAGACAACAAAATGTGGAAAAAGTCAAAGGGTGTGAATACCTTCTGAAGGCACTGTATATCCACATAGTCCACAGCCGTTTTCATACTGTTGAAAGTTCAATGGGGAACATGAATGTGTCCAGTCTACTGGAGTGTCAGAGTGTACCAGTAGGGGTCATCAGTTACAATGCAGAATTCCGTGAGCAGTTCCATGTCTCTGTTACCATTCCCTCTGTGTCTGTCTGGAGGTTTTTGTACAGCCAGTCAATCAGACTCTATCACTGTGGTGGACTTTTGGTGGAGGGACCAAACTGAGTGTTGGCAGTAAGTATTCAGTTCTAGATCTTGACGTCTGATATCAAAATCTCAATTAATTTTCTTAACAATATCACAACTCCCTTAAATAGAAAGTAGAAATGTATTTTTATTTTTGGAGAATTTGTTTTGCATTTATTTTCCTTAAAGTAAATGTTGTTGATTTAAAATGCCTATTCAAGATGTAATATATCAAACAAGGTTATACAGTGGGTATTCATTTGGAAGAGGGATACTGTTCAAATCAGAGTGGTTTAGATAAATGGAGCTTTACAAAGAACAAAAGCAGAGTCTCTATCGTGTCAGAGGTTTTTGTACGGCCGCTGAATGAGATTGTATCACTGTGGTACACTTTTGGTGGAGGCACTAGACTGGATATTGGAAGTAAGTTTACCTACAGTACCTCTAATAAAGAAAATGTACTGACCTTGCGTATAGATGCACTGATAATCTTGTGAGAGAAGAAACTAATATTAAAATTGAAATAAATGCTATGCATAGTTATGTTTTTGGTAAAAGAGTTATTCTCTTCATAAGAGTCCCCATTTGTGTAAAAATATATTTTGGTTAAACCTCAAATTTGAAGCTATTATTTTTGGTTAACAGACCCATTCTCGTAAATAATATCACTATTCATTTTATTTAAATGTGTCTTTTAAATGTATATAATTGTTGTAAGATGGTTAAATTCAACATAAATTTACTCCTTCAGCATTCAGCTGCAACGTTTTGCTTCGCTTTGCTATCTATTTGATATTTACTATTTTGCTATCTTATTTGATCGCATTTGCAGTTTTATTTGCTATTTGCTGTCTATTTGCTATCTATTTGCTGTCTATTGAAAAGACTTGCTGTCTTGCGAATCCAGCTTTCTGCTGTTCATATGAATATAGGTTTATTTTCAATTTGATACAATATCTTGTAAATTACACATAACTTTATTCATTTTCTTTCGGTAAATTAAAACTTAAATGTTTTAGTGTGTATTTTAAATTAAATGTAGATCATTGTTAGATGTTTACAGTCAACTGGAATTTATTTATTCAGCATAGGCTTATTATCAACCAATTTTAATTTAATTCATAATTTAAGAATTGTTCATACATTCTGTGAAATGTTCTTTAAAATAATAATAATAATAATTAATAATGAAATGCAGTTTGATTCCTAGGAGTTTAATCCATTACAATAAGGGAGGAGAATACTGAAATATTTCACATTTTAAATAGTTACGTTTTGAAGATAGTTGAATGTATTTTCAGTCATCTCATGTAGTTATAATATGCTTCAGTAGCTACTCAAAGGGAAGTGAAAGAGTGACATAAAGACTAATAAACTAACTGTCTATATGAGGAACAGAAACCTACAGATGGACAAAGCCTTCATTTACAGCTAAGATGTTAAACTGCTGCATCATTATTGTCATATCAGTCTGGTGATTGACAGTTCCCCTCTCCATAACTTCCCACCTGTCTCCTAGGTGACATTCGTCCCACCCTGACAGTCCTGCCCCCCTCCAGTGTGGAGCTGCAGCAGGGGAAGGCCACTCTCATGTGCCTGGCCAACAAGGGCTTCCCCTCAGACTGGAAGCTGGGCTGGAAGGTGGACGGTAGCAGCAGCAGCAGCAACACCTGGGAGGTCACCAGGAGCCCCGGGGTCCTGGAGAAGGACGGCCACTACAGCTGGAGCAGCACCCTGACCCTCCCTGTCGACCAGTGTAAGAAGGTGGGCTCTGTGGTCTGTGAGGCCACCCAGGGCTCCCAGTCTCCACTCTCTGAGACACTGAGGAGAGACCAGTGTTCTGATTAATGAGCTCCCCCCTCTGACTCCACTGTTTTTACTCTGCACCTCTCCTTCTTACTGTTCCAGCAATACCAGCACACTGGTCTAATGCTGGGCTGGATCCTGTGTGGGAATCCTTCCTCCAGCTGGAGCTTTTAGCATAGTGGAACAAACACCAGAATATATGTCTGATTCTGATGTCAAATAGATCTGCTTGTCTTTCATATCACATGTGTTCTGAACCTTATTACTGTAAGGCTGTTGGTTCTGACATGTTGAGATAATAAAGACGGTCAATATTTTAAATGGTTTGCCTGGATATCATTATTTAATGAGTTTTACTATTAGACATTGAGGTCTTTTTGATTTATTGCATTTTATAAGGAATGTCGATCTCTACCCTGGAAAGTGATTTTCCTAATACATTTTACTCAATCAACCTCTCCCAATGAATGTTTGGCTGATTTGGAACCAGTCAAAAGGACATCTACAGTGATACTAATACTGAAGCCATGTTCTCTAGACTCCCCAGACTTTATGATGTTACCAGAACCATGTATTAGAGAGGACATTGAGGTTTCTGCATTATGATGCATTTACATGACACTTCAACATTCTGTGGCAGACATAGTAGCTCCCCATTAACATTACAACAATGCTGTGTAACTGAATGTCTAGAACAACATTACAAACACTAAAAGTTGGCCTTACTCTAAATATATGACTCTGGATATTATCAATACTGAAGCCATGTGCTCCAAGCTCAATGGAACTCTCTGTGAACAGGTGAACATCTGGCCATGGTACTGCTCTATTCTGGGAGTGTTGTGGTCACCCTGCCCATGTAAATCTGAGTTTAAACCCCACCAGAGTTCACAATCACTCAGCCTCAAATCCTCTGGGACTGGGGCATCTGTGTGTCTGACTAAACAACTGAACATGGGCTGGGGAAGCAGACTTTACACTGGACTTTGCATAACGTTCAAATCGGGGAATTCACAGTCTTTTTATGGCTTTGTATACAGTATGTGGACTACATTCATTTGTGACATATGAGAAGTAATACTATTAAAGTAGTACTTCTTGAATGGAATCAATATGACTGTATTCCCTCTTTCAAGGTTGGAGGGGTATAGAAGTTGAGCAGGGCATGAATAGTTGGGTTCGGACAGGGTCGATATTCATGCTGTTGTGGAATGAAATGAGTGCTTCTTACAATATCAAGATAAATCAAAGCGTGAAAAAAAAATCTAAACCTATTCTGAATTTTGTTCAACATGTCTTTCAAAAGAAAACATTTTCTATTTCTTCTCTGTATCCTTAGTGGTCCCAGTGAGTTTAACAAAGATTTAACATTTTTGCAGAATATATTGAGAGATATGTACAGTATCATAGTCCATAGACAAGTCTAACCAATTACATTATTGTAGTGTCATATTTAGATTATTTGGTGTTTAGAATACTTTAGAATACGGGAGACTCTGTAGCTCTGCAGCTGTTGAGTCAGAGCAGTTCCTCTTTAGCTGAAGGAGGTTTTTGTACGACGCTTTAACACTGTGTGAACGGAGAGCTGTTACTCTGCTGACAGTAGTAATCTCCTGCATCTTCAGCCTGGACTCCACTGATGGTCAGAGTGTAATGAGTATATGGACTACCAGATCCACTCCCACTGAAACGACCTGGAGTCCCAGACTGACGGGTTGTAGCAGTATAAACCAGGAGTTTAGGAGCTTCTCCAGGTTTCTGCAGGTACCAGTGGAGATAATTACCAGTACTTGAACTGGCTGTACAGCTGATAGAGACAGTCTCTCCTGGACTAACAGACTGAGATTTAGGAGACTGAGTCAGGATTATATCTCCTGATGATTCTGAAAGATAAACAAAGTGAAGAAAGGCTGATCAGTAAGGTTATCACAACAACATTGATATTATAAAGCATAGCCTATCAAGCTAAATGTTAAAAAAAGCTCTGTCATGTTAAATTAACGAATGAAGTTTAACTCTGAATCCAAACTCATCATGAATCACAGTTAGTCAAAGTGTCTCTCACCCTGAACAAGGAGCCCCAGTGTCCCCAGCAGTAGAATCAGTGACATCATCATTGTGCTGCGTGTCAGTGGCTCTGAAAGGAGTGAACAGTCACTGATCAACACTGGGGTTTTAAAAGTATGTGGAGCAATGAAGCAAATGTCTCATCTTTTATGCAAATATGTGCGCGCACACACACACACACACACACACACACACACACACACACACACACACACACAGAGAGAGAGATAAAATAAGTCAGCAGTTTCCAAAAGTATGCTTACTCTATAACAAATCTGAGAAAACTAAAATCATAGACAAACCACACATTGTAACAACTATTTCTTGAATGGGGCCTAGTTTGATGTACATCAACAGTGGTTGTCAGTCCCAGGAGAAGATAAATGAAGCTTAACAATAGAATTGCTGCCTCTGCATTATGTCCTTCAAACCTTCTCATGGTGGACTATAGTGGAGCTCTGTCTTCCTGTGTAATGGCAGTTTGAGTGACAGGTAGAGTGGGTGTTTTAATTTAAGTTAAAGATCCCCAGAACCTTATAAAAATAAAGTCACACACTCAATATAACCATTCAGTTGTTGGGAGCAAATCTAGTGTGCAACTTTCTTTCATTCTTTTTAAACAGTTTACTTTCAATTATTCAGCACCTATTCAAGCATTATTGGGCTGTTCATCATCTCATGGTTTTATCACCCTATCATAACCCCAAAAAACTGTTTATATTTTCCAAATATGTTTAAAACTACAGTATCATGTCGATCTCATGTATTGTCATCCTTAAATCTACACTGGGGACTAAAGATAGGAGGCAGAGGGAGGAGGGAGGACTGACACAATCATATCAGTAATATCTCATATCAAAGGTGTTGAGGGCTTCTCATTCATATAGAAATAAAGCCTATAGTGTTGAATATATGGTTTACAGTATCAATATTGAGGATGTAGCCTTTTTCTTGTTTTGAACCGAAAGGCATGATCCTTTAGGTGGGGATAAAGTTGTTTATCCGTATACCAAATGTGTTACATCTGACATATCATAAGTTCTACCTTACTTTGGTCCAGAAACATTTTGTTTGGCAGTGTTGGCAAGTTGTCTCACTTCTTGAAACGGACATGGTTGAACCCATGTTGGGCATCAGAGAGGTGTGAGTGATGAAATGCATGTTTTTATTGATCTATTTAGGCAGAAATGTTGTTGCATAGATCTAATGTGTTTTTTATTGTGCTCAATGCTAAAATACCTGTCAAGATTTTGACATAGAATGAGGCAACTTAACAAGTGTGATGAGGTAGTTTAACACTTTATGGAACTTGGAGCTCGTCTGAATGAAAGCAGAAGTAGCCTTTATGTAGCATACTGTAAGATAAATAAAACATATTTTTATTAATTAAAACAAAATCTATTTATTCATGTATGGGAAATATGAGAAGCAATGGAATGCTGGATTTGACCAATGGAGGTCAAGCTTGAATGGGGGTTGGATCACCAAAGGAACAAATCTAGGCTACCCTATGGATACATAGAAAGTACAGGCGATACAGACAGCTTGCTGGTGAACCGGCCCTGAGTCCAGCCAGGCAGTAGAGTATAGTTCCACACAGGTATCGTGGCCATGTACAAGATGTCGGAGGACGCCAGGTTCAGCATGAGGCACACGGTAAAGTTGGGGTGTTGGGACGAGCAGCGCAGTGTGACCACCAGAACAGCTATGTTACCAGGGAGGCCCAGCCCACAGCACAGCCCCAGGACGATGTTTGAAATCAGGGGGCCTAAATCCAGGGAGGTGGGGTCCATGCTGGAGGTGTTGGAGGAGTTCAGGTGCTGCATGGTTGATGAAAGACAAGAGATCTAAGAGCTATCTGGAAGACAGTAGACTTTAGACATCTAATTCTTTGTTACTCGAAAATAATGGATACCGTTAAAACAGTCTGTTCACTAGAAAACAGAGTCTGCTTGAAATCCTTGCAAGTTTTTCTCTTCTCTTGATCTCATGTCATAGAGTGATAATAAGCGGACGGTGTGGGTTAACTGCCTCTGGTCAGCTTCCTCCTGATGAGCTGTGTGTGTTTTTTTTGTTGCACATTTACCCATTTTTCTCCCTAATTTGTAGTTACAGTCTTGTTCCATCGCTAGAACTCCCCTACGGACTCGGGAGAAGCGTATGTCGAGAGCCAAAGGTCACTCAAAACACACCTCTGTCAAGCCACACTGCTTCTTGACACACTGCTCACTTAACCCGGAAGCCAGCCGTACCAATGTGTCGGAGTAAACACCTTCCAGCTGGCGACCAGAGTCAGCTTGCAGGCTCCTGGCCCACCACAAGGAGTCGCTAGAGTGCCATGGGACAAGGACATTTCTGACCATGCATACTGTATAGAAGCATTGATGATCGTATGAGACAAGAAACTAAGATTCAAAATTAAATAAATACTATGCATGATCATGTGTCACAATTTGTGTGAATAGCTGAATATACCTTTCGTTAGACCTCAAATATTAAGCTTTTAATTTTGGTTAAAAGACCCTGTCTCATAAATCATATCAGTATTCATTATACTGTAATGTGTCTTTAAGTGTATAAAATTGTTGTAAGATGGATATAGTCAACTTACATTTACTCTTTCATCATTCAGCTGCAAAGTTTTGGTTAGTTTTGCTATCAATTTCCTATTTCCTGTTTTGCTATCTTATTTGATCTCATTTGCTATTTTATATGCTATTTTATATGTTATTTGCTATCTGTTGATAAGTCTTGCAAAGTCAGGCTGTTCTGCTGTTCATATAAATATACATTTATTTTCAGTTTGTGATAGAATGTCTTGTTAATTATACATAACTATATTCATTTTCTAAAACTTTTAAATGTTTTAGTGAGTCTTTTAAATTAAATGTATATTATTGTTAGATGTTTACAGTCAACTGGAATTTACTTCCTCAGCACAGGCATTTTATCAACCGATTTTGAATAAATTGATAATTTAAGAATTGTTCATACATTCTGTTGAATGTTCTTCAAAACAAAAATATTAATTAATAATGAAATGCAGTTTGATTCACAGGATTTTGTTACATTATAATAAGGGAAGTATGTTAAAATATTTTAAATATTACAATTTTGAAGATAATTGAATTTATTTTCTGTCATCTCATGAAGTTATAATTTGCTTCAATAGCTACTCAAAGGGAGATGAAAGAGTGACATAAAGAAGTATAAATTAACTGTCTGTTTGAGGAACAGAAACCTACTGATGGACAAAGCCTTCATTTACATCTAAGATATAAAACTGCTGCATCATTATTGTCATATCAGTCTGGTGATTGACAGTTCCCCTCTCCATAACTTCCCACCTGTCTCCTAGGTGACGTTCGTCCCACCCTGACAGTCCTGCCCCCCTCCAGTGTGGAGCTGCAGCAGGGGAAGGCCACTCTCATGTGCCTGGCCAACAAGGGCTTCCCCTCAGACTGGAAGCTGAGCTGGAAGGTGGACGGTAGCAGCAGCAGTAACACCTGGGAGGTGACCAGGAGCCCCGGGGTCCTGGAGAAGGACGGCCACTACAGCTGGAGCAGCACCCTGACCCTCCCTGTTGACCAGTGGAAGAAGGTGGGCTCTGTGATCTGTGAGGCCACCCAGGGCTCCCAGTCTCCACTCTCTGAGACACTGAGGAGAGACCAGTGTTCTGATTAATGAGCTCCTCCCCTGATTCCACTGTTTTTACTCTGTTCTGCACTCAGCATCTCTCTTCCGTACTGATCCAGCACTACTACCACACTGGTCTGGTGCTGGGCCTTACTCCAGAATATCTGTCTGATTCTGATGTCATAGATCTGCTTGGCTTTCTGACATTTGTTATAAGCTTTATTTCTGTAATGCTGTTAGATCTGACATGTTGAGATAATAAATACTTTTTCCATCCTTAAAATTGTTGCCTGGATATCCTTATAAAATTAGTTTTACCATGATACATGAAGATATTTATATATAATGTATATTATGTAACAACAACAAAAAATCCTTATACATTTCAGTCAATGAATCTCTCTCATAGGGTGCATGGCTAATTGGGCCAAATTTGGTACCTGTCAAAGTGATACCTGCAGTGATAGTGATGCCATGTGCTTTAAACTCACTGGTCGTAAAATACTGAAGCCATATGCTTTAAACTCACTGGTCTTCATGGTGATACTAATACTGAAGCCATCATTGATACTAATACTGGAAAAAAAACTCACTGAAACTCTCTGGGGACATGTGAACATCTGGCCACGGTACTGCTCTATTCTGGGAGCGTGGAAATCACTCTGGCAATGCAAATCTGAGTTTCCACTCCACCACAGCTCACAATGTCCTGAAGTCAAATCCTCAGGGACTGGGGCAGCTGTATATTTAACTAGAGTTCTGAACATGAGGGGAAGCAGACTTTACACTGGACTTTGCATAACGTTCAAATGGGGTATTCTACTCAAGGGTATTTTTATATGTTTTATACTGTGTGGTTAACTGTGTATTTATGACTACTACTATGTACTGTTAAGTCAAATGAAAAGGGTGCTTCTTAAATTGGAATCAATATGACTTCCTTCACTCGTTCAGGTTTGAAGGGGTGTAAAAGTTGAATATGGACTGTGTGATGAGTAGTTGAGTTGGGTCAGACAGGTGCAACTTTCAGAGGTCAATCATAAACAGAGGTGTAAATCAGAACCTGATGTAAAAAATAAAATCAAATCACATTGTATTGGTCACATACACATGTTTAGCAGATGTTAATGCGAGTGTAGTGAAATGCTTGTGCTTCTAGTTCCGACTATGCAGTAATATCTAACAAGTAATCTAACAAATTCACAACTTCCTTATACACACAAATGTAAAGGGATGAATAAGAATATGTACATACAAATATATGGATGAGCGATGGCATGCGGCATATGCAAGATGCAGTAGATGGTGTAGAATACAATATATACATATGAGATGAGTAATGTAGGATATGTAAACATTATTAAAGTGGCGTATTTAAAGTGACTTGTGATAGCTTTATTAAGTCTGTTTATTGAAGTGGCCAGAGATTTGAGTCTGTATGTTGAAAGCAGCCTCTCTATGTGATGGCTGTTTAACAGTCTGATGGCCTTGATATAGAAGCTGTTTTTCAGTCTCTTGGTCCCAGCTTTGATGCACCTGTACTGACCTCGCCTTCTGGATGATAGCGGGGTGAACAGGCAGTGGCTCGGGTGGTTGTTGTCCTTGATGATCCTTTTGGCCTTCCTGTTACGTCGGGTGCAGTAGGTGTCCTGGAGGGCAGGTAGTTTGCTCCCGGTGATGCGTTGTGCAGACCGCACTACCCTCTGGAGAGCCTTGTGGTTGAGGGCGGTGCAATTGCTGTGACAGATGGTGATACAGCCCTACCGGATGCTCTCGATTGTGCATCTGTAAAAGTTTGTGAGTGTTTTAGATGACAAGACACATTTCTTCAGCCTCCTGAAGTTGTTCTTCACCATGCTGTCTGTGTGGGTGGACCATTTCAGTTTATCCGTGATGTGTACGCCGAGGACTTAAAACTTTCCACCTTCTCCAGTACTGTCCCTTTAATGTGGATGTGGAGTGCTCCCTCTGCTGTTTCCCTAAGTCCACGATCATCTCCTTTGTTTTGTTGACGTTGAGTGGGAGGTTATTTTCCTGACATCACATTCCGAGGGCCCTCACCTCCTCCCTGTAGGCAGTCTCATCATTGCTGGTAATCAGGCCTACCACTGTAGTGTCGTCTGCAAACTTGATGATTGAGTTGGAAGCATGCATGGCCACGCAGTCATGGGTGAACAGGGAGTACAGGAGAGGGTTGAGAACGCACCCTTGTGGGGCCCCAGTGTTGAGGATCAGCGGGGTAGAGATGTTGTTTCCTATCCTCACCACCTGGGGGCGGCCCGTCAGAAAGTCCATGACCCAGTTGCGCAGGGCGGGGTCGAGACCCAGGGTCTCGAGCTTAATGATGAGTTTGGAGGGTACTATGGTGTTAAATGCTGAGCTGTAGTCAATGAACAGCATTCTTACATAGGTATTCCTCTTGTCCAGATGGGATAGGGCAGTGTGATGGTGATTGCGTCGTCAGTGGACCTATTGGGGTGGTAAGCAAATTGGAGTTGGTCTAGGGTATCAGGTAGGGTGGAGGGAATATGGTCCTTGACTAGTCTCTCAAAGCCCTTCATGATGACAGAAGTGAGTGCAATGGGGCGATAGTCATTTAGCTCAGTTACCTTAGCTTTCTTGGAAACAGGAACAATGGTGGCCATCTTGAAGCATGTGGGGACAACAGACTGGTTTGCGCATGTTCTGATTATGAAGCTAGGGATTTTTATTTATTTATTTCACCTTTATTTAACCAGGTAGGCTAGTTGAGAACAAGCTCTCATTTACAACTGCGAGCTGGCCGTCTGGGCCAGCAGCCTTGCGAGGGTTAACATGTTTAAATATTTTACTCACGTTGGCCACGGAGAAGGAAAGCCCACAGGCTTTGGTAGCGGGCCGTGTCAGTGGCACTGTATTGTCCTGAAAGCGAGCAAAGAAGTTTAATTTGTCTGGGAGCAAAACGTCGACGGAGCTGGTTTTCTTTTTGTACTCCGTGATTGACTGTAGACCCTGTCACATACGTCTTGTGTTTGAGCCGTTGAATTGCGACTCTACTTTGTCTTTATACTGACTCTTTGCTTGTTTGATTGCCTTGCGGAGGGAGTAGCTGCACTGTTTGTATTCGGTCGTGTTTCCGGTCACCTTGTCATGATTAAAAGCGGTGGTTCGTGCTTTCAGTTTCGTGCGAATGCTGCCATCAATCCACGGTTTCTGGTTAGGGAAGGTTTTAATGGTCACAGAGGGTACGTTATCTCTCATGCACTTGCTAATAAACTCTCTAACCGAGTCAGCGTATACATCAATGTTATTGTTTGAGGCTATCCGGAAGATATCCCAGTCCACGTGATCGAAGCAATCTTGAAGCGTGGAATCCGATTGGTCAGACCAGCGTTGTATTGACCTGAGCACGAGCGTTTCCTGTTTTAGTTTCTGTCTATAGGCTGGGAGCAACAAAATAGAGACATGGTCAGATTTGCCGAAGGCAGGCCGGGGAAGGGCTTTGTATGCATCGCGGAAGTTCGAGTAGCAATGATCCAGAAAGCTATCAGCTCTTGTCGCGCATTCGATATGCTGATAGAGTTTAGGAAGTATGGTTCTTAGGTTAGCTTTGTTACCTACAATAAATGCAGCCTCAGGATGTATGGTTTCCAGTTTACATAGAGTCCAGTGAAGTTCTTTTAGGGCCGACGAGGGATCTGATTGGGGGGGGGGGTATACACGGCTGTGACTATAATCAAAGAGAGTTCTCTTGGAAGATATTGCGGTCTGCATTTGATTGTAAGGAATTCTAGGTCGGGTGAACAAAAGGACTTGAGTTCCTGTATGTTGTTATGATTAATGACTCATGGTGTAATCACAAGGTATACACCCCCGCCCTTCTTCTTACCAAAGAGATGTTTGTTTCTGTCGGCGCGATGCGTGAAAAACCAGGTGGCTGTACCGACTCCGGCAACATATCACGAGTCAGCCATGTTTCCGTGAAACAGAGAATGTTGCAATCTCTGATGTTTCTCTGGAAGGCAACTCTTGCCCTAATTTCATCCACCTTGTTGTCTAGAGATTGGACATTGTAATATGCTCGGAAGCGGTGGATGGTGTGCTCGCCTTCTGAGTCTGACCAGTAGGCCGTTCCGTTGGCCTATCCTGCAGCGACCGCGTTGTTTTGGGTCGGCCTCTGGGATAAGATCGCATGTCCAGGGTGGAGGTCCGAACAAAGGATCCTCTTCGGAAAAGGCGTATTCCTGGTCGTAATGATGGTAAATTGACATTGCTTTTATATCCAATAGTTCTTCCCAGCTGTATATAATAACACTTGAGATTTTCTGGGCTATGTAGGAAATATTACATTAAAAAAACGAATAACTGCATAGATTTCTAAGGATCTGAAGCAAGGCGACCATCTCTGTCGGCGCCATCTTGGTCCTGAACATAACAGAAAACTTTTCCCAATCTTTACTTGTAACACTTTGTTCAGCATCTTCTTCTAAAGTGAAGCATCCTCTACAGCTCAGTATCCTCCGTGTCCCAGTGTGTTTGTGAATGAAGCTCCAGAGAGACGAGTGTTCCAAACTAGAGTTGCAATCCAGCAGAGACAAAATCACACTTTACGACTCACAGTTAGGACATGTGTTAACATTTGGAGATAAAATGTATCACATAACTGACATTAGATGTGAATACAAAAACATAAAACCCTTACTTGTTTTCTTTTCAAATTCAAATATTGATTCAATGTTTAGGACCTATCTGGGTTGGGGTCAAATAGATTTTTATGTATTAAATTCAACACTTCTATTCATTTACGTTTTATAATAATAAAAAAAAATGAATTAATGAGATGTGCAGTATTTAAATTAATTTACTGAATTATACAATTGAATTATTGAATCTATGAAAATAAATGGACCCTCAGCCTGATTGCAATGGTTTCCATTTTTTGCATGAGGGACAGTAGTGGTGCTCTGTCGCCCTCTTTTGACCACAATGCATAATGGCAGCTTGTGTGGTGTGCAGAGTGGGTGTTTTATTAAGTTAAACTTCTCCCAGATCCATAGAAAAAGAAAGTCCCAACTTTTATATACCCATTCAATTGTCTGGAGAATAATGTAGTGTGACTTTAAAAAATCCCAAACACACTGTGGAACACTTTCAACAACTTGTAGAGTCCATGGCCTGACTAATTGACGCTTCTGAGGGCAAAAGGGGGGATGCAACTCAATATTAAGAAGGTGTTCTTAATGTTTTGTATACTCAGTGAATTTTATGTTGAGGATTTTGGCTTTTTCAAATGTTTACCTAAAGGCATGGTCTTGTTGGGATTACGTTGTTTGTCCTTGTACCAAATGTGTTGTTACTGTGAAGGTCAACGCTGGAGACGTGAAGCAGGTACAGGGAGAACATTTACTAAACAACGGACATGAAACAGGACAGGAACAGCGTCTGGACAGGGGAAAAATAATGACATCAATGCTGACAAAGGGAACAAACTGAGGAGCAGACAGATATAGGGGGGGTAATTAACAAGGTAATGGAGTCCAGGTGAGTCCAATATTGAACAGCTGCTCATAATGTTGGTGACAGGTGTGCGTAATGAAGTGCAACCTGGTGCCATCAAGAGGGAGAACGGGAGCAGATGTGACAGTTACATGTTACAAGTTCTACCTTCAATTGTTTCAGAACTATTTTGTTTGGCAGTCTTGGCAAGCTGTCTCACTTCTTGTTGTGTCTTAGACTGAAACTGACATGGTTGAGCCCATGTTGGGCATCAGAGTGGTGCAAGGTTTGAATTGCATGCATTTATTGACCTATTTAGGCACAACTGTTGTTACATACATCTAGAGTGTTTTTCCATGGTGCTCAATGCTAAAATACCTGTCAAGATTTTGACAAAGAATGAGTCAACTTCACAAGTATGATGAAATAGTCCAACACTTTCTGGGAGTTTGGGGCTCCTCTGAACTCTCCTCTTTCTGCGAGGTTGGGACTCCTCCAAAGCAGAAGTACAGGTACTATAAGAGAAACAATAAATCAATGTATTCATTAAAACTAAATGTATTTATTTATGCATTCGAAAGCTGACAAATACAATTTAGGATTTGGAGGTCAAGCTTGAAGGGAGACAGATCACCAAAATAATAAATCTAGGCTAACCTATGGATACCTAGAAAGTACAGGATTTTCAGATACAGAGTCAACAACCAAAAATGTGGGTTTTGTTGAGGGCAAAATAGCTAAATTGGCTGCTGTTTAAACCAAGCCAAAACACCTTAAAAAGTCACCATTATTTTTTATTTTTTTTAGTACCCTAATTTGTTATGATTAGGGTTAAGGGTTTTGGTAATGAGTAGGGTGATGGTTAGAGTTATGGGCTGAGGTAGAGCCGGAAGGTGGCTAGCTTGCAGGTGACACGGCCCAGCAGTGCAGGAGAGTATAGATCCACACAGGTATCGTGGCCATGTACAAGATGTTGGAGGACGCCAGGTTCAGCATGAGGCACAGGGTAAAGTTGGGGCGTTGGGGCGAGAGGCGCAGTGTGACCACCAGGACAGTTATGTTACTTGGAGGGGTCCAAGCTGGAGATGTTGGAGGAGTTGAGGTTCTCCACGGTCAGTGAAAGAATAGGAGATGTAAGAGCTATCTGGAAGACAGTAGACTTTAGACATCTAATTCTATGTTTCTCTTTTTTTTGCAGGTGCTGGACACTCCAGAACAGGTAGGGTTATAACAGTCTGAACACTAGAAAACAGAGTCTGCTTGAAATCCTCACAAGTTTGTTCTCCTCACTTGATCTCTTGTCATAGAATGATAATAAGGAAAGTGATATGGGTTAACTGCCTCTGATCAGCTTCTTTCTCATGAGGTGTGTGTGTGTGTGTGTGTGTGTGTGTGTGTGTGTGTGTGTGTGTGTGTGTGTGTGTGTGTGTGTGTGTGTGTGTGTGTGTGTGTGTGTGTGTGTGTGTGTGTGTGTGTGTGTGTGTGCGTGCGTGGGCGTGGGCGTGCGTGAGTGACAGAGAGACATTTTTGGTCATCCGCCATACACAGTGAGACGTCTCCTGGGTGTTCGACCACGGGGCAGGGGTTTCCAGTACGTGGTGGACTGGGAGGGTTATGGCTCGGAGGAGAGGTGCTGGGTCCCCGCTAGAGACATCCTGGACCCAGGCCTCATCGTCGACTTCCACCGCCGGCACTCCGGTCAACCAGCTACGCGCCCAGGTAAGACGCCAGGTGGTGCCCCTAAAGGGGGGGGGGGTACTGTCACCCCCTGATCTGTTTCACCTGTCTTTGTGCTTGTCTCCACCCCCCACCAGGTGTCGCCCATCTTCCCCATTATCCCCTGTGTATTTATAACTGTTTTCTGTCTGTTTGTGCCAGTTCATTTTGTTTGTCAAGTCAACCAGCGGTTTCTCTCAGCTCCTGCTTTTCCCCAGTCTCTCTTTTTCTTTCCCTCCTGGTTTTGACCCTTGCCTGTCCTGACTCTGAGCCCGCCTGCCTGTTCACTCTGCTTGCCCCTGACCCTGAGCCTGCCTGACATCCTGTACCTTTCCCCCACTACTCTGGACTATTGACCCCTGCCTTCCTTGACCTGTCTATTGCATGCCCCTGTGGGAATATTAAACTATTGTTTATTGGACGATGTCACATCTGGGTCTGACCTTCATATCTGATCATATTACTGTTCCAGTAGCAACTGGAGGTGAGCAGCAGCACAGACTGAATTTTGCTCGTGTTTCTAAGGTTATCTAAGCTTTCGTTTTTACCGGTTCAATTGTCATTTTAATGAATGATGACCATCATCTCTGACTCTACTGTCTCAGGCACCAATTATTTTAGACGGGGGCATGACGTATGTGAGGAGAATATAGCATTTTTCAAACACATGAAACAGCTTTTTCCTGTAATCTAGAGCCATAATCATTCAACCTAATTTCATGTAAAATATATAGGTAATCTAAGCATACCTTTTAACCTGTTCAATTATGATATTAATTAATGGTGACCATTGACTCTTTAAGAAATGGTGTGCCTTAGGAGTTTAGTACAACTGCAACACTGGTATACACTGGGTTTACAAAACATTAAGGACACCTGCTCTTTCCATGACAGACTGACCAGCTGAATCCAGGTGAAAGTTATGATCCCTCATTGATGTCACTTGTGAAATCCACTTCAATCAGTGTAGACGCAGTTTAATAAGGAGTGTTAAGCCTTGAGACTACTGAGGAATTGACTGTATATATGTGCCATTCAGAGGGTGAATGGACAAGACAAAAGATTTAAGTTTACTTGAACAGGGTGTGGTGCACCGGTGTCAAAAAATGCAACGCTGCTGGGTTTATTACGCTCAGTTTCCTTAGGGTATCAAGAATGGTCCACAACCCAAAGTACATCCAGCCAACTTGATACAACTCAATATTAAAAAAGTGTCCTTAATGTTTGTACCAGTGGAGGCTGGTGGAAGGCGATATAGGAGGACGGGCTCATTGTAATGGCAGGATTGGAATAAATAATAAATGTAACGGTATCAAGGACGTCAAACATAAGGAAACGACATGTTTGACACCGTTCCATCGATACCATTCCAGCCATTACAATGAGCCCGTCTTCCTATAGCTCCTTCCACCATCCTCCACTGGTTTGTACCCTCAGTGTATAGGATCATAATGTCACGGTTGTCGTCGGGAAAGGAGGACCAAAATGCAGCAGATATGTGGATGCTCATCTTGACGTTTATTAAACTCAAAAGTCAACACCAAAATAATAAACAAATTGAACTCACGATCAACACAACAGTCTTTTCAGGCTCACACACACTAAACAAGAAACAATCTTCCTCAAATTACAAACACAAACACCCCCTAATATATAGGACTCTCAATCAAAGGCAAATAGACAACACCTGCCTTCAATTGAGAGTCCCCACCCCAATTAACTAAACATAGAACCAGACTCACTAGATTAAACATAGAAATACATGAATATAAAACAGTGCCCAAAAAAACCCGGAATACACAAATCAAATGCCCTACTCAATAAAACACCACCCCGAACCACATAAAACAAATACCCTCTGCCACGTCCTGACCAAACTACAATAACAATTAACCCTTATACTGGTCAGGACGTGACAGTACCCCCCCCTAAAGGTGCAGACCCCGGACGCACCTCATAAATAAACAAAAACCCAAAACAACAACAAACAAATCCCCCTAAACTAAAGGGAGGGAAGGGAGGGTGGCTGCCGTCACCGACGGCACTTGTGCTACACCCCCCCCCCCCCAACCCACCTATACAGGTGGTGGTTCAGGCTCCGGCCTACTGTCCTCCAGAATGCCGACAGACTTAATCCAATTCGGGCCGTAGGCAGACTCCCCTCGTTCCGGATCGTAGGCTGACCTCCTTTCCACACTGTAGGCAGACTCAATCATTATACCGTTAAAAATGGGCACATATTTTTTCCAAAATTCTCAATGCTGCCCCCTAGCCCGTAGAGGTTAAAATCAATTTTTATGCGATTTTATTCCGACCGGGAAACCCTGTTTTCGTTCAAAGATGAAAAAATAAAAACATGGAGTCGTCTCGTGCACGCGCCCCCAGTCTCATTGTTCTCAGATCGACCACTATCCAAATGCGCTACTGTTTATCAGCCATGGCCTGCAAAGTCATCATTCAACTTTCTGGTGCCTTCTGAGAGCCTATGGGAGCGTTAGAAAATGTCACGTTACAGCAGAGATCCCCTGTTTTGGATAGAGATGATCAAGAAGGCCAATAAATAGTCAGAGAGGGTGCTTCCTGTTTGGAATCTTCTCAGGTTTTGGCCTGCCAAATGAGTTCTGTTATACTCACAGACACCATTCAAACAGTTTTAGAAACTTTGGAGTGTTTTCTATCCAAAGCTAATAATTATATGCATATTCTAGTTTCTGGGCAGGAGTAATAATCAGATTAAATCGGGTACGTTTTTATCCGGCCGTGAAAATACTGCCCCCTATCCATAACAAGTTAACTGAAGCTACGGTACACGTTTCTAAATGGTTGACTGTTTCTTACCTGCATTTAAATATCAACAAGACTGTTTTTCTGTACTTCTCTAAGAAATCCATTGATTCTTCCCAACGAGCTGTTCTTGTTAATGGGGAGAATCTGAAAGTTGTGTCTAACTTCAGGTATCTCGGCATCATTTTGGACTCCAACTTGACAATTAAGAAACATGTGAAGAAGGTTGATTAACACAGTCAAGTTTGGATTATCCAACACTAGGTTTATAAAACCTTAACTTCTTCTGGAGGCCGCCAATCTATATATGCATGCTATGATCTTCTCACATCTGAGATATTGACTCACAAGCAGGAGCTTCGATTCTGAAACCAATTGAATCACTCTGCAAACAAACACTTAAGATTTTTGATAACCAAACAGTTACCACCATTGTCACATCATTCACAAACATAATTATTTCAGTCTGGATAGCTTTAAGCACACAATACTTATTTCCCTCATTAAAATGCAAATCATTTTATAACATTTTTGACATGCGTTTTTCTGGATTTTTCTGTTGTTATTCTGTCTCTCACTGTTCATATAAACCTACCATTAAAATTATAGACTGATAATTTCTTTGTCAGTGGGCAAACATACAAAATCAGCAGGGGATCAAATAATTTTTTCCCCCACTGTAAATAAGGTATTTATGTTTTATGTTTTTTGTTTTAATATATGTATAAAAATTCTAAAAACCTGTTTTCGCTTTGTCATCATGGGGTACTGTGTGTAGATTGATGAGAAAAAAATTATATTTAAACAATTTTAGAAGAAGGCTGTAACGTAACAAAATATGGAAAATGTCAAGGGATCTAAAAACTTTCCGAAAGCACTGTAAATACTATACATGCCAGTCTCTCTTGGCTAAGAGTTGAGGAGAGACTGACTGCATCACTTCTTCTTTTTATAAGAAACATTAATGTGTTGAAAATTCCAAATTGTTTGCTTAGTCAACTTACACAGAGCTCTGACACACACGCACACATACCAGATTGTTGATGTAGTTCTGTCTTTGAGCTGTTCTTGTCTATTAATGTTCTGTATTATGTCATGTTTTATGTTTTGTGTGAACGCCAGGAAGAGTAGCTGCTGCTTTTGCAACAGCTAATGGGCATCCTATTAAAATACCAAACTCCTCTAAAATGAGGTATGACTGGTATGACTGTGTCAGTCCTCCCTCCTATCTTTAGTCCCCAGTGTAGATGTAAGGATTGACAGTCCATGAGATTGACATGATGCTGTAGTTTAAAACATAGTTTATAACTATAATAATGTTGTTGTTTTATGGGGGGGTTATAATTGGAGGGTAAAAAGCATGAGCTGACACAAAAAACCTTTGTAGAGGTGCTGACTAACGGAAAGTAAACCCTATGAAAATAAACAAGAAAAGTCGCACACACTAGATGTGTTCCCAACAATTGCATGGGTATATAGAGAGTGTGACAATACAACACCCACTCTGCACATACACAGACTGCCATTACACACTGTGGTCAGAGGAGGGCGACAGAGCTCCACTACTGTCCACCATGAGAAGCTTTGAAGGATATGCAGTAGAATGTTTTATTTTTATTTATTTTTATTTAACATCTATTTATCAAGCAAGTCAGTTAAGAACAAATTCTTATTTACAATGACAGCATACCCCAGCCAAACCCGTACAACGCTGATCCAATTGTGAGACACCCAATGGGACTCCCAATCACGGCCGGATGTGATACAGCCTGGAATCGAATCATTGACTGTAGTGACCCCTCTTGCACTGACATGCAGTGCCTTAGACCGCTGCGCCCCTCGGGAGCCCCAAAGCAGCAATTCTACTGTCAAGCTTCATTGACCTTCTCCTGGGAATGACAACCACTGTTGAGGGACAGAAACTACGATGTAGGCGGGTCAAACTAGTCCTCATTTAAGATATAGTTATAATGTGTGGTTTGTTTATGATTTTCATATCCTCAAATGTGATATACACTAGGCCTACCTTTGGAAACTGCTGACTTCATTTATCTGTGTGTTTTTTGTGTATATGTGTTTATGTGTATTTGCATAAAGATCGAGCTTTGCATAGCTGTCCTGCTTCATTGCTCCACATACTTTAAAACCCCAGTGTTGATCAGTGACTGTTCACTCCTTTCAGAGCCACTGACACGCAGCACAATGATGATGTCACTGATTCTACTGCTGGGGACACTGGGGCTCCTTGTTCAGGGTGAGAGACACTTTGACAACTGTGGTTCATTATGGGTTTGGCTTCATAGTTGCACTTCATTTGTTAATTCAACATGACAGATTAAATACAGATTTAGCTTGATAGGCTGTGCTTTACGATATGCTTGTTGTTGTGATAACCTTACTAAACCTTTCTTTACTTTTGTTTATTTTTCAGAATCATCAGCAGATATAATTCTGACCCATTCTCAACTATCTCAGTCTGTTAGTCCAGGAAAGACTGTCTCTATCAGCTGTACAGCCAGTTCAGATATTGGTATTAATATCCAATGGTACTTGCAGAAACCTGGAGAAGCTCCTAAACTCCTGGTTTATGATGCTACAAACCGTCAGTCTGGGATTCCAGGTCGTTTCAGTGGAGGTGGATCTGGTTCTCAATTCACTCTGACCATCAGTGGAGTCCAGGCTGAAGATGCAGGAGATTACTACTGTCAGCAGCGTTACAACTATCCGTTCACACAGTGTTAGAGCGTCGTACAAAAACCTCCCTCAGCTAAAGAGGAACTGCTCTGACTCAACAGCTACAGAGCTACAGAGTCTCCTGTATTCTAAAGTATTCAAAACACCAAATAATCAAATATGACACTACAATACAATAATGTAATTGGTTAGACTTGTCAATAGACTATGATATTGTACATATCTCTCAATATATTCTGCAACAAAATGTGTTAACACACTGGGACCACTAAGGATACAGAGCTGTGGAAAATGCTTTCTTTTGAAGGATATGTTGAACAAAATTCAGAATAGTTTTTTAAAGCTATGATTTATCTTCATATTGTACGGAGAACCCATTTCAGTACACAATAGCATGAATGTTGACCCTGTCCAAATTCAACATCCCAACTATTCATGCCCTACAAACCCTGAAAGAGTGAATTCAATCATATCGATTCTATTCTGGGCAGTGATAAAACCTACAGCATGCATTTCATTGAATGAGTTGGTGTTTGTTAAATGTAAGGTACCAGGGAGAGATGGCTTGGGTATGGATAATGATGAGAGGAACCTTGTCTTAGGGGCCAAACTCTGGTTTCTGTACAATAAGAACAGTCTTCATGGCTCATTTCTCCTACAGCAGAGTGGAATTTACACTACCTTCCACTGAGTTGTATTAATTTCCACAGAACACAGAGAGCCCGAATTGATTATCCCTTTTATACCGTGACTATAATTCAACACATTTGTCGCTAGAAATGTGTTCATTTGCAGGCAGAAATGTGTTTAACATCCACTGATGTAGATTTCTAGATAGCTCCAGAAGTTGGCTTGGTAACCAAGCAAACAAAACAGCAAACCAAACCATCAGTCCTAGCTTGCTATTATGAAAATTGAATAAAACAATACCAATAATGTTTTTAATTCAACTTTTGCTTTCAAAAGTAGCTCAATAGAACATGTAAGAATTAACTATAGCCATTGAATTCTACCGTGCTGATACACCGTGCATTATTTAAGCAATAAGGCAAGACGGGGTGTGGTATATGGCCAATTTACCAAGGCTAAAGGGCAGTTCTTAAGCACGACGCAACGCGACGCAACGCGGATACAGCCCTTAGCTTTGGTATATTGGCCATATACCGCAAACCCCTGAGGTGCCTTATTGCTATTAGAAACTGGTTAGCAACATAATGAGAGCAGTAAAATGTATGTTTTGTCATACCTGTGGTATACGGCCTGGCTGGCTGTCAGCCAATCAGCACACAGGACTCGAACCACATAGTTTTTAAAGGGAATTATACAACAGGTGGGTCTAATCCTGAATGCTGATTGGGTAAAACTGCATTCCAGCCGGTTTCTATTCCACGAGTTACCACCAGCAAAATCTATGATATTAAAATGCCTATTTACTCTGTTCCACCTGACTGCTCAAACCATTGTCTCATCAGCCCAGCCAGCCAATTTATAAACTTGATAACCCCTATAAAAAAGTATCTAGGCTTTGTCTCACATTTATTTCAGACTAACATTTCATTTTCAAAAGCAGAGATTTGTATGAACCTTACTGTCTGTCTCTTCAAAATGTGCAACATTGTTTCAATATTCAAATTCGATCTCCAGCTGTCCCATAGTAATGGATGTGTCAGGACGAGACAAACAGGAAGTGTTTCTCAGCCAGTCTAAATCATGGATCAGCTGGCATCATTTTTATGGATATATACAAAGAAATGTCAATTGAAAAAAGGTTCAACAAAATGTGGCCAGTTTGCAGTCTTTCCAGCTTCAGTTTGAAGTGATTGTGTTAGCTGTGTTGTTGGCTAGCTTCTCTGATCAACAGTGTCCTGACGAGTCAGCACATTTTCTAGGCCAGGAAATATAGCACCTCATTGTTATGGAGGTTTCCAAATAAATGTCACTAGAAAACAGTTTAAACAAATGCAAATGCAGCTATTGTTATTCTGGCTGCACTGTTTGACACGACTGTAAGTTAGCCGTAGTAGGCTAGCTAGCATGCAAGGAATAAGTATGTTGCCAGCCAGTATTGCAATGGAACATTTAGTACGAACGACTGGGTTGGGTCCATAGATAGAGAACAAAAAGACTGAACGACTGGGTCGCGTCTCTGGCAACCGAACCAATATAATGAACCTCAGATTTGTGTCAGGACTAAATCTCATGAAAGGATGAAATAGCATGAAAAATGTTGGTCACCCATTGTATAAAAGTGATAATGCCCTCGAAGCCCGTGTTTGGAGGATATATTGGCACAGATTGCCAGCCCTCGACATCGCCTCGGGCCTAACAACACCGGTGACAATATATCCTCCAAACACCAGATTCTCGGGCATAATCAATAAAATAATGCAAGCTCTAGAAAGCCCTTCAAGCCAATCAGAAACATGTATTCAACAGTGCAGTGGTATAAAAAAAATGTATTGTCATTTTGGTCCTTGATCTACACAAAATACTGTAATGTCAAAATGGAGGAAGAATTCTAACATTTGTAAAACATTTATGAAAAATACAAAATGAATATTACATTTACTCATTTAGCAGACACGTTTAGCAAACGCTCTTATCTTGATTGCATAAGTATTTACATCACTGAGTCAATACATGCCTTTGGCCTTTGTACATACCCATAAAGACACACAGCTGTGATTACAGCTGTGTGTCTTTATGGGTATGTCTTTAAGAGTTTTGCACCCCTGGATTTTACAATATGTGCACATTATTCTTTCACAAATTCTTCAAGCTCTGTCAAGTTGGTTGTTGATCATAGCTCGACAGCTATTTTCAAGTCTTGCCATAGATTTTCAATCAGAACATGTAGGCCACTCAGAAACATTCAGTCAACCTGGCAAGAAACTCCAGTGTATACCAGTGCTCCCGCACATTGGCTAGCCGGCTATCTGCATTGTGTCCCACCACCCACCCACCAACCCCTATTTTACGCTACTGCTATACAATAGCCTCGCTACTGTATATAGCCTGTCTTTTTACTGTTGTTTTATTTCTTTACCTACCTATTGTTCACCTAATACCTTTTTTGCACTATTGGTTAGAGCCTGTAAGTAAGCATTTCACTGTAAGGTCTACACCTGCTGTATTCAGCGCACGTGACAAATAAACTTTGATTTGATTTGATATATTTGGCCTTGTGTTTTAGGTTATTTTCCTGCTGAAAGATGAATTTGTCTCCCAGTGTCTGTTGGAAAGCAGACTGAAACAGGTTTTCTTCTAAGATTTTGTTTGTGCTTAGCTCTATTCCGTTTCATTTACCTGGAGAAAATAAAATACAATCCAAAGTGTAGTTACTAAATTAACTACGGTCAAAGCGATATACAATGTCTTCTATTTTATTTTTACCCATCTACCAATAGCTGCCCTTCTTTGCGAGACATTGGAAAACCTCACTGGTCTTTCTGGTTAAATCTGTGTTTGAAATTCACTCCTCGACTGTTTAATACTATTATTGCACAAGGAGCGAGTCAATGAAACGTATTATGTGACTTGTTAAGCCCATTTTTACTCCTGAACTTATTTAGGCTTGCCATAACAAAGGGGTTGAATACTTATTGACTCAACACATTTCAGCTTTTCATTGTATATCAATTAGTAAAACAATTATAAAAACATAATTACACTTTAATATTATGGGGTATTGTGTGCTTGCCAGTAACACAAAATAAATTTATTGAAAAAGTAAATGGCTGTGAAAACTTTCTGACGTGACTGTATAGCAACATAATCCACAGCAGTTTTCATACTGTTGGAAGTTCAATGGGGAACATGAATGTGTCCAGTGTACTGTAGTTCCAGAGTGTACCTGTAGGGGGCATCAGTTACAATGCAGAATTCCGTGAGCAGTTCCATGTCTCTGTTATCATTCCCCTCTGTGTCTGTCTGGAGGTTTTTGTACAGCCAGTCAATCAGACTCTATCACTGTGCTGGACTTTTGGTGGAGGGACCAAACTGAGTGTTGGCAGTAAGTATTCAGTTCTAGATCTTGACCTCTGATATCAAAATCCCAATTAATTTTCTTAACTATATTACAACTCCCTTAAATAGAAAGTAGAAATGTATATTTATTTTTGGAGAATTTGTTTTGCATTTATTATCCTTAAAGTAAATTTAGTTCAATTAAAATGCCTATTCAAGATGTAATATATTAAACAAGTTTATACAGTGGGTATTCATTTGGAACAGGGATACTGTTCAAATCAGAGTAGTTTAGATAAATGTAGCTTTACAAAGAGCAAAAGCAGAGTCTCTATAGTGTCAGAGGTTTTTGTACGGCCGCTGAATGAGATTGTAACACTGTGGTACACTTTTGGTGGAGGCACTAGACTGGATATTGGAAGTAAGTTTACCTACCTCTAATAAAGAAAATGTACTGACCTTGCATATAGATGCACTGATAATCTTGTGAGAGAAGGAACTAAGATTAAAATGGAAATAAATGCTATGCATAGTTATGTTTTTGGTAAAAGAGTTATTCTCTTCATAAGAGTCCCCATTTGTGTAAAAAAAGATTTTGGTTATTAAACCTCAAATTTGAAGCTATTATTTTTGGTTAACAGACCCATTCTCGTAAATAATATCACTATTCATTTTATTTGAATGTGTCTTTTAAATGTATATAATTGTTGTAAGATGGTTAAATTCAACATAAATTTACTCCTTCAGCATTCAGCTGCAAAGTTTTGCTTCGCTTTGCTATCTATTTGCTATTTACTATTTTGCTATCTTATTTGATCGCATTTGCTGTTTTATTTGCTATTTGCTATCTATTTGCTATCTGTTTGCTATCTATTGAAAAGACTTGCTATCTTGCGAAGTCCAGCTTTCTGCTGTTCATATGAATATAGGTTTATTTTCAATTTGATACAATATCTTGTAAATTACACATAACTTTATTTATTTTCTTTCGGTAAATTAAAACTTAAATGTTTTAGTGTGTATTTTAAATTAAATGTAGATCATTGTTAGATGTTTACAGTCAACTGGAATTCATTTCTTCAGCATAGGCTTATTATCAACCAATTTTAATTGAATTCATAATTTAAGAATTGTTCATACATTCTGTGAAATGTTCTTTAAAATAATAATAATAATAATTAATAATGAAATGCAGTTTGATTCCTAGGAGTTTAATCCATTACAATAAGGGAGGAGAATACTGAAATATTTCACATTTTAAATTGTTACATTTTGAAGATAGTTGAATGTATTTTCAGTCATCTCATGTAGTTATAATAGGCTTCAGTAGCTACTCAAAGGGAAGTGAAAGAGTGACATAAAGACTGATAAACCAGCTGTCTGTTTGTTTGAGGAACAGAAACCTACTGATGGACAAAGCCTTCATTTACAGCTAAGATGTTAAACTGCTGCATCATTATTGTCGTATCAGTCTGGTGATTGACAGTTCCCCTCTCCATAACTTCCCACCTGTCTCCTAGGTGATGTTCGTCCCACCCTGACAATCCTGCCCCCCTCCAGTGTGGAGCTGCAGCAGGGGAAGGCCACTCTCATGTGCCTGGCCAACAAGGGCTTCCCCTCAGACTGGAAGCTGAGCTGGAAGGTGGACGGTAGCAGCAGTAACATCTGGGAGGTGACCAGGAGCCCCGGGGTCCTGGAGAAGGACGGCCACTACAGCTGGAGCAGCACCCTGACCCTCCCTGTCGACCAGTGGAAGAAGGTGGGCTCTGTGGTCTGTGAGGCCACCCAGGGCTCCCAGTCTCCACTCTCTGAGACACTGAGGAGAGACCAGTGTTCTGATTAATGAGCTCCCCCCTCTGACTCCACTGTTTTTACTCTGCACCTCTCCTTCTTACTGTTCCAGCAATACCAGCACACTGGTCTAATGCTGGGCTGGATCCTGTGTGGGAATCCTTCCTCCAGCTGGAGCTTTTAGCATAGTGGAACAAACACCAGAATATATATCTGATTCTGATGTCAAATAGATCTGCTTGGCTTTCATATCACATGTGTTCTGAACCTTATTACTGTAAGGCTGTTGGTTCTCACATGTTGAGATAATAAAGACGGTCAATATTTTAAATGGTTTGCCTGGATATCATTATTTAATGACTTTTACCATTAGACATTGAGATCTTTTTGATTTATTGCATTGTCATAAGGAATGTCGATCTCTCTACCCTGGAAAGTGATTTTCCTAATACATTTTACTCAATCAACCTCTCCCAATGAATGTTTGGCTGATTGGGCCACATTTGGTACCAGTCAAAACGATATCTACAGTGATACTAATACTGAAGCCATGTTCTCTAGACTCCCCAGTCTTTATGATGTTACCAGAGCCATGTATTAGAGAGGACATTGAGGTTTCTGCATTATGATGTATTTACATGACACTTCAACATTCTGTGGCAGACATAGTAGCTCCCCATTAACATTACAACAATGCTGTGTAACTGAATGTCTAGAATTAGAACAATATTAAACTCTAAAAGTTGGCCTAACTCTCTAAATATATGACTCTGGATGTTACCAATACTGAAGCCATGTGCTCCAAGCTCAATGGAACTCTCTGTGAACAGGTGAACATCTGGCCATGGTACTGCTCTATTCTGGGAGTGTTGTGGTCACCCTGCCCATGTAAATCTGAGTTTCAACCCCACCAGAGTTCACAATCACTCAGCCTCAAATCCTCTGGGACTGGGGCATCTGTGTGTCTGACTAAACAACTGAACATGGGCTGGGGAAGCAGACTTTACACTGGACTTTGCATAACGTTCAAATCGGGGAATTCACAGTCTTTTTATGGCTTTGTATACAGTATGTGGACTACATTCATTTGTGACATATGAAAAGTAATACTATTAAAGTAGTACTTCTTGAATGGAATCAATATGACTGTATTCACTCTTTCAAGGTTGGAGGGGTGTAGAAGTTGAGCAGGGCATGAATAGTTGGGTTCAAACAGGGTCGATATTCATGCTGTTGTGTAATGAAATGAGTGCTTCTTACAATATCAAGATACATCAAAGCGTGAAAAAAAATCTAGACCTATTCTGAATTTTGTTCAACATGTTGTTCAAAAGAAAACATTTTCTATTTCTTCTCTGTATCCTTAGTGGTCCCAGTGAGTTTAACAAAAATGTAACATTTTTGCAGAATATATTGAGAGATATGTACAGTATCATAGTCCATAGACAAGTCTAACCAATTACATTATTGTAGTTTCATATTTAGATTATTTGGTGTTTTGAACACTTTAGAATACGGGAGACTCTGTAGCTCTGCAGCTGTTGAGTCAGAACAGTTCCTCTTTAGCTGAAGGAGGTTTTTGTACGACGCTCTAACACTGTGTGAACGGAGAGCTGTTACTCTGCTGACAGTAGTAATCTCCTGCATCTTCAGCCTGGACTCCACTGATGGTCAGAGTGTAATGAGTATATGAACTACCAGATCCACTCCCACTGAAACGACCTGGAGTCCCAGACTGACGGGTTGTAGCATAATAAACCAGGAGTTTAGGAGCTTCTCCAGGTTTCTGTAGGTACCAGTTAAGCACATTACCAGTACTTGAACTGGCTGTACAGCTGATAGAGACAGTATCTCCTGGACTAACAGACTGAGATTTAGGAGACTGAGTCAGGATTATATCTCCTGATGATTCTGAAAGATAAACAAAGTGAAGAAAGGCTGATCAGTAAGGTTATCACAACAACATTGATATTATAAAGCATAGCCTATCAAGCTAAATGTTAAAAAAAGCTCTGTCATGTTAAATTAACGAATGAAGTATAACTCTGAATCCAAACCCATCATGAATCAAAGTTAGTCAAAGTGTCTCTCACCCTGAACAAGGAGCCCCAGTGTCCCCAGCAGTAGAATCAGTGACATCATCATTGTTCTGCGTGTCAGTGGCTCTGAAAGGAGTGAACAGTCACTGATCAACACTGGGGTTTTAAAAGTATGTGGAGCAATGAAGCAAATGTCTCATCTTTTATGCAAATATGTGCGCGCACACACACACACACACACACACACACACACACACACACACACACACATTCACACACACACACACACAGAGGGAGAGATAAAATAAGTCAGCAGTTTCCAAAAGTATGCTTACTCTATAACAAATCTGAGAAAATTAAAATCATAGACAAACCACACATTGTAACAACTATTTCTTGAATGGGGCCTAGTTTGATGTACCTCAACAGTGGTTGTCAGTCCCAGGAGAAGATAAATGAAGCTTGACAGTAGAATTGCTGCCTCTGCATTATGTCCTTCAAACCTTCTCATGGTGGACTGTAGTGGAGCTCTGTCTTCCTGTGTAATGGCAGTTTGAGTGACGGGTAGAGTGGGTGTTTTAAAGATCCCCAGAACTGTATAAAAAGAAAGTCACACACTCAATATAACCATTCAGTTGTTGGGAGCAAATCTAGTGTGCAACTTTCTTTCATTCTTTTATACAGTTTACTTTCCATTAGTCAGCACCTATTCAAGCATTATTGGGCTGTTCATCAGCTCATGGTTTTATCACCCTATCATAACCCAAAAAAACTATTTATATTTTCCAAATATGTTTAAAACTACAGTATCATGTCGATCTCATGTATTGTCATCCTTAAATCTACACTGGGGACTAAAGATAGGAGGCAGAGGGAGGAGGGAGGACTGACACAATCATATCAGTAATATCTCATATCAAAGGTGTTGAGGGCTTCTCATTCATATAGAAATAAAGCCTATAGTGTTGATTATATGGTTTACAGTATCAATATTGAGGATTTAGCTTTTTTCTTGTTTTGAACCGAAAGGCATGATCCTTTAGGTGGGGATAAAGTTGTTTATCCGTATACCAAATGTGTTACATCTGACATATCATAAGTTCTACCTTACTTTGGTCCAGAAACATTTTGTTTGGCAGTGTTGGCAAGTTGTCTCACTTCTTGAAACGGACATGGTTGAACCCATGTTGGGCATCAGAGTGGTGTAAGGGATGAAATGCATGTTTTTATTGATCTATTTAGGCACAAATGTTGTTGCATAGATCTAATATGTTTTTTCCATTGTGCTCAATGCTAAAATAGCTGTCAAGATTTTGACATAGAATGAGGCAACTTAACAAGTGTGATGAGGTAGTTTAACACTTTATGGAACTTGGAGCTCGTCTGAATGAAAGCAGAAGTAGCCTCTATGTAGCATACTGTAATATAAATACAACATTTTTATTAATGAAAACAAAATCTATTTATTCATGTATGGGAAATATGAGAAGCAATGGAATGTTGGATTTGACCAATGGAGCTCAAGCTTGAATCGGGGTTGGATCACCAAAGGAACAAATCTAGGCTACCCTATGGATACATAGAAAGTACAGGCGATACAGCTTGCTGGTGAACCGGCCCAGAGTCCAGCCAGGCAGTAGAGTATAGTTCCACACAGGTATCGTGGCCATGTACAAGATGTCGGAGGACGCCAGGTTCAGCATGAGGCACACGGTAAAGTTGGGGTGTTGGGACGAGCAGCGCAGTGTGACCACCAGAACAGCTATGTTACCAGGGAGGCCCAGCGCACAGCACAGCCCCAGGACGATGTTTGAAATCAGGGGGCCTAAATCCAGGGAGGTGGGGTCCATGCTGGAGGTGCTGGAGGAGTTCAGGTGCTGCATGGTTGATGAAAGATAAGAGATCTAAGAGCTATCTGGAAGACAGTAGACTTTAGACATCTAATTCTTTGTTACTCGAAAATAATGGATACTGTTAAAACAGTCTGTTCACTAGAAAACAGAGTCTGCTTGAAATCCTCGCAAGTTTTTCTCTTCTCTTGATCTCATGTCATAGAGTGATAATAAGTGAACGGTGTGGGTTAACTGCCTCTGGTCAGCTTCCTCCTGATGAGCTGTGTGTGTTTTTTTTGTTGCACATTTACCCATTTTTCTCCCTAATTTGTAGTTACAGTCTTGTTCCATCACTAGAACTCCCCTACGGACTCGGGAGAAGCGTATGTCGAGAGCCAAAGGTCACTCAAAACACACCTCTGTCAAGCCACACTGCTTCTTGACACACTGCTCACTTAACCCGGAAGCCAGCCGTACCAATGTGTCGGAGTAAACACCTTCCAGCTGGCGACCAGAGTCAGCTTGCAGGCTCCTGGCCCACCACAAGGAGTCGCTAGAGTGCCATGGGACAAGGATATTTCTGACCATGCATACTGTATAGAAGCATTGATGATCACATGAGACAAGAAACTAAGATTCAAAATTAAATAAATACTATGCATGATCATGTGTCACAATTTTTGTGAATAGCTGAATATACCTTTCGTTAGACCTCAAGTATTAAGCTATTATTGTTGGTTAAAAGACCCTGTCTCATAAATCATATCAGTATTCATTATACTGTAATGTGTCTTTAAGTGTATAAAATTGTTGTAAGATGGATATAGTCAACTTTCATTCAGCTGCAAAGTTTTGGTTAGTTTTGCTATCAATTTCCTATTTCCTGTTTTGCTATCTTATTTGATCTCATTTGCTATTTTATATGCTATTTTATATGTTATTTGCTATCTGTTGAAAAGTCTTGCTGTCTTGCGAAGTCAGGCTGTTCTGCTGTTCATATCAATATACATTTATTTTCAGTTTGTGATAGAATGTCTTGTTAATCATACATAACTATATTCATTTTCTAAAACTTTTAAATGTTTTAGTGAGTCTTTTAAATAAAATGTATAATATTGTTAGATGTTTACAGTCAACTGGAATTTACTTCCTCAGCACAGGCATTTTATCAACCGATTTTGAATAAATTCATAATTTAAGAATTGTTCATACATTCTGTTGAATGTTCTTCAAAACAAAAATATTAATTAATAATGAAATGCAGTTTGATTCACAGGATTTTGTTACATTATAATAAGGGAAGTATGTTAAAATATTTTAAATATTACAATTTCGAAGATAATTGAATATATTTTCTGTCATCTCATGAAGTTATAATTTGCTTCAGTAGCTACTCAAAGGGAGGTGAAAGAGTGACATAAAGAAGTATAAATTAACTGTCTGTTTGAGGAACAGAAACCTAGTGATGGACAAAGCCTTCATTTACAGCTAAGATGTTAAACTGCTGCATCATTATTGTCGTATCAGTCTGGTGATTGACTGACAGTTCCCCTCTCCATAACTTCCCACCTGTCTCCTAGGTGACGTTCGTCCCACCCTGACAGTCCTGCCCCCCTCCAGTGTGGAGCTGCAGCAGGGGAAGGCCACTCTCATGTGCCTGGCCAACAAGGGCTTCCCCTCAGACTGGAAGCTGAGCTGGAAGGTGGACGGTAGCAGCAGCAGCAACACCTGGGAGGTGACCAGGAGCCCCGGGGTCCTGGAGAAGGACGGCCACTACAGCTGGAGCAGCACCCTGACCCTCCCTGTCGACCAGTGGAAGAAGGTGGGCTCTGTGATCTGTGAGGCCACCCAGGGCTCCCAGTCTCCACTCTCTGAGACACTGAGGAGAGACCAGTGTTCTGATTAATGAGCTCCTCCCCTGATTCCACTGTTTTTACTCTGTTCTGCACTCAGCATCTCTCTTCCGTACTGATCCAGCACTACTACCACACTGGTCTGGTGCTGGGCTGGGCCTTACTCCAGAATATCTGTCTGATTCTGATGTCATAGATCTGCTTGGCTTTCTTACATTTGTTATGCTTTATTTCTGTAATGCTGTTAGATCTGTCATGTTGAGATAATAAATACTTTTTCCATCCTTAATATTGTTGCCTGGATATCCTTAGAAAATTAGTTTTACCATTATACATGGAGATATTTATATATAATGTATATTATGTAAAAAAAAAAAATCCTTATACATTTCAGTCAATGAACCTCTCTCATAGGGTGCATGGCTAATTGGGCCAAATTTGGTACCTGTCAAAGTGATACCTGCAGTGATACTGATGCCATGTGCTCTAAACCCACTGGTCTTAATTATAATATAAATACTGAAGCCATATGCTTTAAACTCACTGGTCTTCATGGTGATACTAATACTGAAGCCATCATTGATACTAATACTGAAAAAAAACTCACTGAAACTCTCTGGGGACACGTGATCATCTGGCCACGGTACTGCTCTATTCTGGGAGCGTGGAAATCACTCTGGCAATGCAAATCTGAGTTCCACTCCATCACAGCTCACAATGTCCTGAAGTCAAATCCTCTGGGACTGGGGCAGCTGTATATTTAACTAGAGTTCTGAACATGAGGGGAAGCAGACTTTACACTGGACTTTGCATAACGTTCAAATGGGGTATTCTACTCAAGGGTATTTTTATGGGTTTTATACTGTGTGGTTAACTGTGTATTTATGACTACTACTATGTACTGTTAAGTCAAATGAAAAGGGTGCTTCTTAAATTGGAATCAATATGACTTCCTTCACTCGTTCAGGTTTGAAGGGGTGTAAAAGTTGAATATGGACTGTGAGATGAGTAGTTGAGTTGGGTCAGACAGGTGAAACTTTCAGAGGTCAATCATAAACAGAGGTGTAAATCAGAACCTGATGTCAAAATAAAATCAAATCACATTGTATTGGTCACATACACATGTTTAGCAGATGTTAATGCGAGTGTAGTGAAATGCTTGTGCTTCTAGTTCCGACTATGCAGTAATATCTAACAAGTAATCTACCAAATTCACAACTTCCTTATACACACAAATGTAAAGGGATGAATAAGAATATGTACATACAAATATATGGATGAGCGATGGCATGCGGCATATGCAAGATGCAGTAGATGGAGTAGAATACAGTATATACATATGAGATGAGTAACGTAGGATATGTAAACATTATTAAAGTGGCGTATTTAAAGTGACTAGTGATAGCTTTATTAAGTCTGTTTATTGAAGTGGCCAGAGATTTGAGTCTGTATGTTGAAAGCAGCCTCTCTATGTGATGGCTGTTTAACAGTCTGATGGCCTTGATATAGAAGCTGTTTTTCAGTCTCTTGGTCCCAGCTTTGATGCACCTGTACTGACCCCGCCTTCTGGATGATAGCGGGGTGAACAGGCAGTGGCTCGGGTGGTTGTTGTCCTTGATGATCTTTTTGGCCTTCCTGTTACGTCGGGTGCAGTAGGTGTCCTGGAGGGCAGGTAGTTTGCTCCCGGTGATGCGTTGTGCAGACCGCACTACCCTCTGGAGAGCCTTGCGGTTGAGGGCGGTGCAATTGCTGTACCAGATGGTGATACAGCCCTACCGGATGCTCTCGATTGTGAATCTGTAAAAGTTTGTGAGTGTTTTAGATGACAAGACACATTTCTTCAGCCTCCTGAAGTGGTTCTTCACCATGCTGTCTGTGTGGGTGGACCATTTCAGTTTATCCGTGATGTGTACGCCGAGGACTTAAAACTTTCCACCTTCCACCTTCTCCAATACTGTCCCTTTAATGTGGATGTGGAAGTGCTCCCTCTGCTGTTTCCCTAAGTCCACGATCATCTCCTTTGTTTTGTTGACGTTGAGTGGGAGGTTATTTTCCTGACATCACATTCCGAGGGCCCTCACCTCCTCCCTGTAGGCAGTCTCATCATTGCTGGTAATCAGGCCTACCACTGTAGTGTCGTCTGCAAACTTGATGATTGAGTTGGAAGCATGCATGGCCACGCAGTCATGGGTGGACAGGGAGTACAGGAGAGGGTTGAGAACGCACCCTTGTGGGGCCCCAGTGTTGAGGATCAGCGGGGTAGAGATGTTGTTTCCTATCCTCACCACCTGGGGGTGGCCCGTCAGAAAGTCCATGACCCAGTTGCGCAGGGCGGGGTCGAGACCCAGGGTCTCGAGCTTAATGATGAGTTTAATGATGAGTCAATGAACAGCATTCTTACATAGGTATTCCTCTTGTCCAGATGGGATAGGGCAGTGTGATGGTGATTGCGTCGTCAGTGGACCTATTGGGGTGGTAAGCAAATTGGAGTTGGTCTAGGGTATCAGGTAGGGTGGAGGGAATATGGTCTAGTCTCTCAAAGCACTTCATGATGACAGAAGTGAGTGCAATGGGGCGATAGTCATTTAGCTCAGTTACCTTAGCTTTCTTGGAAACAGGAACAAGGGTGGCCATCTTGAAGCATGTGGGGACAACAGACTGGGATAGGGATTGGTTGAATATGTCCAATAACACACCAGCCAGCTGGTTTGCGCATGTTCTGATTATGAAGCTAGGGATTTTTATTTATTTATTTCACCTTTATTTAACCAGGTAGGCTAGTTGAGAACAAGCTCTCATTTACAACTGCGAGCTGGCCGTCTGGGCCAGCAGCCTTGCGAGGGTTAACATGTTTAAATGTTTTACTCACGTTGGCCACGGAGAAGGAAAGCCCACAGGCTTTGGTAGCGGGCCGTGTCAGTGGCACTGTATTGTCCTGAAAGCGAGCAAAGAAGTTTAATTTGTCTGGGAGCAAAACGTCGACGGAGCTGGTTTTCTTTTTGTACTCCGTGATTGACTGTAGACCCTGTCACATACGTCTTGTGTTTGAGCCGTTGAATTGCGACTCTACTTTGTCTTTATACTGACTCTTTGCTTGTTTGATTGCCTTGCGGAGGAAGTAGCTGCACTGTTTGTATTCGGTCGTGTTTCCGGTCACCTTGTCATGATTAAAAGCGGTGGTTCGTGCTTTCAGTTTCGTGCGAATGCTGCCATCAATCCACGGTTTCTGGTTAGGGAAGGTTTTAATGGTCACAGAGGCTACGTTATCTCTCATGCACTTGCTAATAAACTCTCTAACCGAGTCAGCGTATACATCAATGTTATTGTCTGAGGCTATCCGGAAGATATCCCAGTCCACGTGATCGAAGCAATCTTGAAGCATGGAATCCGATTGGTCAGACCAGCGTTGTATTGACCTGAGCACGAGCGTTTCCTGTTTTAGTTTCTGTCTATAGGCTGGGAGCAACAAAATAGAGACATGGTCAGATTTGCCGAAGGCAGGCCGGGGAAGGGCTTTGTATGCATCGCGGAAGTTCGAGTAGCAATGATCCAGAAAGCTATCAGCTCTTGTCGCGCATTCGATATGCTGATAGAGTTTAGGAAGTATGGTTCTTAGGTTAGCTTTGTTACCTACAATAAATGCAGCCTCAGGATGTATGGTTTCCAGTTTACATAGAGTCCAGTGAAGTTCTTTTAGGGCCGACGAGGGATCTGATTGGGGGGGGGGGGGATATACACGGCTGTGACTATAATCAAAGAGAGTTCTCTTGGAAGATATTGCGGTCTGCATTTGATTGTAAGGAATTCTCGGTCTGGTGAACAAAAGGACTTGAGTTCCTGTATGTTGTTATGATTAATGACTCATGGTGTAATCACAAGGTATACACCCCCGCCCTTCTTCTTACCAAAGAGATGTTTGTTTCTGTCGGCGCGATGCGTGAAAAACCAGGTGGCTGTACCGACTCCGACAACATATCCCGAGTCAGCCATGTTTCTGTGAAACAGAGAATGTTACAATCTCTGATGTTTCTCTGGAAGGCAACTCTTGCCCTAATTTCATCCACCTTGTTGTCTAGAGATTGGACATTATAATATGCTCGGAAGCGGTGGATGGTGTGCTCGCCTTCTGAGTCTGACCAGTAGGCCGTTCCGTTGGCCTATCCTGCAGCGACCGCGTTGTTTTGGGTCGGCCTCTGGGATAAGATCGCATGTCCAGGGTGGAGGTCCGTACAAAGGATCCTCTTCGGAAAAGGCGTATTCCTGGTCGTAATGATGGTAAATTGACATTGCTTTTATATCCAATAGTTCTTCCCAGCTGTATGTAATAACACTTGAGATTTTCTGGGCTATGTAGGAAATAATACATTAAAAAAACTAATAACTGCATAGATTTCTAAGGATCTGAAGCAAGGCAACCATCTCTGTCGGCACCATCTTGGTCCTGAACATAACAGAAAACTTTTCCCAATCTTTACTTCTAACACTTTGTTCAGCATCTTCTTCTAAAGTGAAGCATCCTCTACAGCTCAGTATCCTCCGTGTCCCAGTGTGTTTGTGAATGAAGCTCCAGAGAGAAGAGTGTTCCAAACTAGAGTTGCAATCCAGCAGGACTCCACTGGAAGTCTCCCTTACTCATACTGACCAGAGATCAGAGGAGCCCCAGCCATGAATACAACCTCCAATAGGAGATAGAAACACACAGAGACAAAAACACACTTTACGACTCACAGTTAGGACATGTGTTAACATTTGGAGATAAAATGTATCACATAACTGACATTAGATGTGAATACAAAAACATAAAAGCCTTACTTGTTTTCTTTTCAAATTCAAATATTGATTCAATGTTTAGGACCTATCTGGGTTGGATCAATCAAATTGATTTTTATGTATTAAATTCAACACTTCTATTCATTTACGTTTTATAATAAAAAACATTAAAAAATGAATTCATGAGATGTGCAGTATTGAAATTAATTTACTGAATTATACAATTGAATTATTGAATCTATGAAAATAAATGGACCCTCAGCCTGATTGCAATGGTTTCCATTTTTTGCATGAGGGACAGTAGTAGTCCTCTGTCGCCCTCTTTTGACCACAATGCATAATCGCAGTTTGTGTGGTGTGCAGAGTGGGTGTTTTATTAAGTTAAACTTCTCCCAGATCCATAGAAAAAGAAAGTCCCAACTTTTATATACCCATTCAATTGTCTGGAGAATAATGTAGTGTGACTTTAAAAAATCCCAGGCACACTGTGGAACACTTTCAACAACTTGTAGAGTCCATGGCCTGACAAATGACGCTTCTGAGGGCAAAAAGGGGGATGCAACTCAATATTAAGAAGGTGTTCTTAATGTTTTGTATACTCAGTGAATATTATGTTGAGGATTTTGCCTTTTTCAAATGGTTTACCTAAAGGCATGGTCTTGTTGGGATTACGTTGTTTGTCCTTGTATCAAATGTGTTGTTACTGTGAGGGTCAACGCTGGAGACGTGAAGCAGGTACAGGGAGAACATTTACTAAACAACGGACATGAAACAGGACAGGAACAGCGTCTGGACAGGGGAAAAATAACGACATCAATGCTGACAAAGGGAACAAACTGAGGAGCAGACAGATATAGAGGGGGTAATTAACAAGGTAATGGAGTCCAGGTGAGTCCAATATTGAGCAGCTGCTCATAATGTTGGTGACAGGTGTGCGTAATGAAGTGCAACCTGGCACCATCACGAGGGAAAACGGGAGCAGACGTGACAGTTACATGTTACAAGTTCTACCTTCAATTGTTTCAGAACAATTTTGTTTGGCAGTCTTGGCAAGCTGTCTCACTTCTTGTTGTGTCTTAGACTGAAACAGACATGGTTGAGCCCATGTTGGGCATCAGAGTGGTGCAAGGTTTGAATTGCATGCTTTTATTGATCTGTTTAGGCACAACTGTTGTTACATACATCTAGAGTGTTTTTCCATGGTGCTCAATGCTAAAATACCTGTCAAGATTTTGACAAAGAATGAGTCAACTTCACAAGTATGATGAAATATTCCAACACTTTCTGGGAGTCTGGGGCTCCTCTGAACTCTCCTCTTTCTGGGAGGTTGGGGCTCCTCCAAAGCAGAAGTACAGGTACTATAAGAGAAACAACAAATCAATGTATTCATTAAAACTAAATGTATTTATTTATGCATTCGAAAGCTGACAAATACATTTTAGGATTTGGAGGTCAAGCTTGAAGGGAGACAGATCACCAAAATAATAAATCTAGGCTAACCTATGGATACCTGGAAAGTACAGGCTTTTCAGATAGTCAACAACCAAAAATGTGGGTTTTGTTGAGGGCAAAATATCTAAATTGGCTGCTGTTTAAACCAAGCCAAAACACCTTAATTTGTATTTTTTGAGTACCCTAATTTATGATTAGGGTTAAGGGTTTTGGTAATGAGTAGGGTGATGGTTAGAGTTATGGGCTGAGGTAGAGCCGGAAGGTGGCTAGCTTGCAGGTGACACGGCCCAGCAGTGCAGGAGAGTATAGATCCACACAGGTATCGTGGCCATGTACAAGATGTTGGAGGACGCCAGGTTCAGGCACAGGGTAAAGTTGGGGCGAGCGACGCAGTGTGACCACCAGGACAGTTATGTTACCAGGGAAGCCCAGTGCACAGCACAGCCCCAGGACAATGCTCTAAACCTTGGAGGGGTTCAAGCTGGAGATGTTGGAGGAGTTGAGGTTCTCCACGGTCAGTGAAAGAATAAGATAAGAGTTATCTGGAAGACAGTAGACATCTAATTCTATGTTTCTTTTTTTTTTGCATGTGCTGGACACTCCAGAACAGGTAGGGTTATAACAGTCTGAACACTAGAAAACAGTCTGCTTGAAATCCTCACAAGTTTGTTCTCCTCACTTGATCTCTTGTCATTGAGTGATAATAAGGAAAGTGATATGGGTTAACTGCCTCTGATCAGCTTCTTTCTCATGAGGTGTGTGTGTGTGTGTGTGCGTGAGTGACAGAGAGACATTTTTGGTCATCCGCCATACACAGTGAGACGTCTCCTGGGTGTTCGACCACGGGGCAGGGGTTTCCAGTACGTGGTGGACTGGGAGGGTTATGGCTCGGAGGAGAGGTGCTGGGTCCCCGCTAGAGACATCCTGGACCTGACCCTCATCGTCGACTTCCACCGCCGGCACTCCGGTCAACCAGCTACGCGCCCAGGTAAGACGCCAGGTGGTGCCCCTAAAGGGGGGGGGGTACTGTCACCCCTTGATCTGTTTCACCTGTCTTTGTGCTTGTCTCCACCCCCCACCAGGTGTCGCCCATCTTCCCCATTATCCCCTGTGTATTTATAACTGTGTTTTCTGTCTGTTTGTGCCAGTTCATTTTGTTTGTCAAGTCAACCAGCGGTTTCTCTCAGCTCCTGCTTTTCCCCAGTCTCTCTTTTTCTTTCCCTCCTGGTTTTGACCCTTGCCTGTCCTGACTCTGAGCCCGCCTGCCTGTTCACTCTGCTTGCCCCTGACCCCGAGCCTGCCTGACATCCTGTACCTTTCCCCCACTACTCTGGACTATTGACCCCTGCCTTCCTTGACCTGTCTATTGCATGCCCCTGTGGGAATATTAAACTATTGTTTATTGGACGTTGTCACATCTGGGTCTGACCTTCATATCTGATAATATTACTGTTCCAATAGCAACTGGAGGTGAGCAGCAGCACAGACTGAATTTTGCTCATGTTTCTAAGGTTATCTAAGCTTACCTTTTTACCTGTTCCAATTGTCATTTTAATGAATGATGACCATCATCTCTGACTCTACTGTCTCAGGCACCAATTATTTTAGACGGGGGCATGACGTATGTGAGGAGAATATAGCATTTTTCAAACACCTGAAACAGCTTTTTCCTGTAATCTAGAGCCATAATCATTCAGCCTAATTTCATGTAAAATATATAGGTAATCTAAGCATACCTTTTTACCTGTTCAATTATCATATTAATTAATGGTGACCATTGACTCTTTAAGAAATGGTGTGCCTTAGGAGTTTAGTACAACTGCAACACTGGTATACACTGGGTTTACAAAACATTAAGGACACCTGCTCTTTCCATGACATAGACTGACCAGCTGAATCCAGGTGAAAGTTATGATCCCTCATTGATGTCACTTGTTAAATCCACTTCAATCAGCGTAGACGCAGTTTAATAAGGAGTGTTAAGCCTTGAGACTACTGAGAAATTGACTGTATATATGTGCCATTCAGAGGGTGAATGGACAAGACAAAAGATGTAAGTTTACTTGAACAGGGTGTGGTGCACCGGTGTCAAAAACTGCAACGCTGCTGGGTTTATTATGCTCAGTTTCCCGTGTGTATCAAGAATGGTCCACCACCCAAAGTACATCCAGCCAACTTGATACAACTCAATATTAAAAAAAGTGTCCTTAATGTTTGTACCAGTGGAGGCTGGTGGGAGGCGATATAGGAGGACGGGCTCATTGTAATGGCAGGATTGGAATAAATAATAAATAAATGTAACGGTATCAAGGACATCAAATATAAGGAAACGGCATGTTTGACACCGTTCCATCGATACCATTCCAGCCATTACAATGAGCCCGTCTTCCTATAGCTCCTTCCACCATCCTCCACTGGTTTGTACCCTCAGTGTATAGGATCATAACCCAACAGGCAAGACAGCTATATAGTTAGGCAAGCTGCTCTAACAAGAATTGGCTTGGTAGCTAATTTTGAAGTTGGAAGATTGGAATAATATCTAGCTGACTCGCTAAAGCCAACTTAATAACATTGCTAGGTGGCTAGTATAACAAAGAAACAACAAAACATGTTTGTATTTATTCATCAAGAAGGAACCAATAGGCTACAGAGCTTGATCAAATCCATTTACAAACCTACCTCCTGCAAGTCCTGTCCATCACCGGCAGCTAAAATCAAATCAAAAGCTGTGTGTGTCACTCAACACTCTCTCTCTCCTCCTCCACTGACATTTACTGTTTGAATGCACTAGAGTGGCCTATCTAGTGTCCTGCCTAGCATATGTTTGTTCTGTGTTGCACCTTGGAAGGAACCACTTACTATGGAGAATGGGGGGGGGCTCTTTGCCTGGTCCAGTCAGCAAAATACAGCTGATGTTTTTATAAATAATTATGACAAAATGTGTAATTGTGTCACTTTTTCCACATTTTGTTGCACTACAAAATGGGATTAAATAAGGGATAATCAAAGAGGGGCTATGCGTTCTATGGAAAATAATGAACGATGTGGAAGGTGTGTTCCTGACCTGGAAGGTGTGAACTCAGCTTCCACTGAGTTGTATTGTTTTCCAGAGAATACAGAGAGCCCTGAATTGATTATCCCTTTTATACCATGGCTATAATTTAACACATTTGCTGCTAGAAATGTATTCATTTGCAAGTAGAAATGTGTTCAAAATCCACTGAAGTAGCTAGCAAGTTTACTTGATAGCTAAAGTTGTTGCCTTGGTAACCAAAGAAACAGACTTGCTAGTTTAAACAACCAAACCATCAGTCCTAGCTTGCTATCAAGAAAATCCAATTCAACAATGCCAATAATGTTTTCAATTCAACTTTTGCTTACAAAAGCAGCTCAAACATACTGTGCTAATATACCTTGCGTTATAGGGATATAATGTACGCTCTAAAAATGCTGTTCAAACCAATCAGATAAAGAGTATTCAACAATGCCATGGTATAAAATGGATAGAATTGTCCATTTATGTTTTACTTTAGTGCCTTATTGCAAACAGGATGCGTATTCTGGAATATTTTTACTCTGTACAGGCTTCCTTCTTTTCACTCTGTCATTTAGGTTAGTAATGTATTGACGGAGTAACTATAAATGTTGTTGATCCATCCTTGGTATTCTACTATCACAGCCATCAAACTGTATAACTGTTTTAAAGTCACCATTGACCTCATGGTGAAATCCCTGAGCGGTTTCCTTCCTCTCCGGCAACTGTGTTAGGAAGGTCCAGACGCCTGTATCTTTGTAGTGCCTGGGTGTATTGATATACCATCCAAAGTGTAATTTATAACTTAACCATACTCAAATGGATATTCAATCTCTGCTTTTTTTTAAAATTTCAAATCAAATATTATTGGTCTCATACACATATTTAGCAGATGTTATTGCGGGTGCAGTGAAATGCTTGTGTTCCTAGGTCCAACAGTGCAGTACTATCTAATAATTCACAACAATACACAAATCTAAAAGTAAAAGAAAGGAATTAAGAAATATATAATATTAGGACGAGCAATGTAGAATAGAATACAGTAAATACATATGAGATGAGCAAAGCGGTATATAAACATTAATAAAGTGACTAGTGTTCCATTATTAAAGTGGCCAGTGATTCCATGTCTATGTATACAGAGCAGCAGCCTCTAAGGTGCAGGGTTTATTAACCGGGTGGTAGTCAGCTAGTGATGGCTGTTTAACAGTCTGATGGCCTTGAGATAGAAACTGATTTTCAGACTCTCGGTCCCAGATTTGATGCACCTGTACTGACCTCGCCTTCTGGATGATAGCGGGGTGAACAGGCCGTGGCTCGGTGGTTGATGTCCTCAATGATCTTTTTGGCCTTCCTGTGACATCGGGTGCTGTAGGTGTCCTGGAGGGCAGGCAGTGTGCCCCCGATGATGCGTTGGGCAGACCGCACCACCTTCTGGAGAGCCCTGCGGTTGTAGGAGGTACAGTTGCCATATAAATTGTGACTCACCACCTGGATTCGGTCTTATATAGCAAAATTTGAATTTCTGTTTTTTACATTGGATAAAAGTAGAGACTCAGAGCTACAAAATGGTATATCATACACTGCATTTGAGGAACAATGGGATAGTAATTCTGCTTTGAAAGTTGATAAACTTGTAAACTCACTTTTGAGAAAATTGCATTTTAGTGTTTCGGTGAGAGAGCGCTTCTTTGTCTACACCCATTCACCTCTTAAGCTTTAGCCCCACCCATCTCGTTTCGTTCTCGGAGCGTTCAGAGAGCACACTTGACGCTCTGGCCGATGATTTGTTTCCCTATGGATAACATGAAAACAGCCTAACCAGCTCTGCTGGCAACAATTTCACTATGCTTTGTTGCCGACGTTTACTGACACCGGCCATATTCAACGGGTGTTGTACACTTTACCTTAAGACATGTAGCTAGCTACCAAGGTAAACAATGAACCTAAACAACATGTAAGATCACACACAGCAGATCACGTTAGCTAACGAGCCAGCCACCTAAAATTAGCTAGTAAACAACACTGAACAGTGCCAATTCATGTCATTACTACCCTGCATGAATCTGCTGGGTTCAATGTAAGCTAGCTAACATTAGGCTCTAACTAGCAAAGTTAACGGATCTGGGATACAAATAACGCCATACACGCAACGTTAGCTAATGAGGCAGACCCCAAACGTTAGCTAGGGAACCAGCCAGCTAACACTAGCTAACAGTACACGTTAGCTTAAGACATGTAGCTAGGTAAACAATGAACCTAGCTAGTGTTAGGGTTAAACTGGATATTTGTTTGCATAACCTATATAATATACCGGGGAAGCTATGCTACAATATTAAGTATATAAACTACGGATAAGTCAACTGCTGAAGACAAGAACTACAACCGGCGACAGGAAGTGCGTCACGAGGCTGGGATCAGCCCGCACGCCGACGATAGGATGAGCAAGTTTAAACCACGCTCCTCCTCCCTCTGACAGGCCAGCATTGAGCAGGAACCATCTCTGTTAGAGTATATAAGAGAGAACAATAGGATGTGACGTTCTCTTCTCTGTCTGCCCTGCGTGGTGTCACAGCGAGACCATAATATATATATATATATATATATATATATATATATATATATATACACACACATATACCTATACATATACATATACACACACACAAACATATTTACCATACACTAGTTTGCAATAATTAAAGAACAAACAAAACTTGAGATACTCTTTGCCAAATAATTTGTTCCTATACCAGATTTGAATTTACGCGACTTTACACTAGGCAAACTACATGTAATATCACAAGCCAGCCAGTTAATGTTAGCTAGTTAAACAACAATGACTAATAACGTCATACACGTAGCATTAGTTAGGGAGCCAGCCAGCTAACCTTTGCTAGCTAACAGTACACTTTAGCTAGAAATGAAACCACTTTGTCAAAATTAGAAACGTGTAATATCTGAAAATGTAACTAGCTAGACTATCTTACCAGTATACATCATCATTCATGATGGATGCATCTCCCTGTCGTGGATCCATGCCACAAATGCCTAGTTTGAAGGCATAATCCGGAAACAGGTGTTTTCTCAATCTCTTTAGCTATCATACTCTAATTCCACTGATTTCAAAACTCGATCCTCCAGAAAGTGGAGAGCAACACTTATGCAGTTAAAACACATTTTTAACCTGTTTAATCTAGGGGGCAGTATTGAGAATTTTGGAAAAAAAATATGTGCCCATTTTTAACTGCCTCCTACACCAACTCAGAAGCTAGAATATGCATATTATTGTTCAGGTTTGGATAGAAAACACTCTGAATTTTCTAAAACAGTTTGAATGGTGTCTGTAAGTATAACAAAACTCATATTGCAGGCAAAAACCTGTGAAAAATAGATTTAAAAAAAATTTGAATTTTGTGACTGTTCTATTTAGTGTCATTGTTTTATAGATACCATAGTGAGAAAGGATTCAGTTCGCAACTCCTAAGGCTTCCACTAGATGTCAACGATCTTTAGAAAGTTGTTTGAAGCATCTGTGATTAATACAGACCGAATTAGAATGCTTACAAGTTGACACGTCATCACTTCATTTTTTGCGCCTGCGCATAAATCTGAGAAGAGTGTCTTTGTCATAATCGTTTATTCTAGACACTTGATAGGTTGTGTGAAAATATTACTGATGTTTACTGATGTTTCACGTTAAAAATGGACCAAAAGATTAATGCTAAACAACGTTTGACATGTTTGAACAAACGTAAATAGATTATTTACTAGGTTTTCTTTAGCTTTTCGGCGTGACTTTACACTGCCCACCTCATTTTGTGGGAGCCTACTGAACGCTAACTATTTGGACATAAATTATGAACTTTGTCAAAAGAAACCACATTTGTTCTGGACCTGGGATTGCTGGCAGCGCCTTCTGATGGAGATAATCAAAGGTAAGGGGATATTTAGAATGTTATTATCGATATTAGATGATGCTAATGCTAACTGTATAGCTTAGCTTAGCTTCTAGCTTAGCTTGCTGTTGTTAGCATAGTACCCAGTTTATTGCAAAATGTGATTTCCCAGTAAAGTTATTTTGAGATCTGGCCATTCGGTAGCAATTACGAGATGATAATATATTATTCTTTGAATGACAATATTATAATTTACCAATGTTTTCGAATAGTAATTCCGTGATTTGTAATGCTGGATTCACTGGGAGCATTCGAGCCGAAAAAAATTCTGAATTTCACCGCGACTGTAAATGCTGTTTTTGGATATAAATATGAACTTGATGGAACTAAAAATGCATGTATTGTATAACATAATGTCCTATGAGTGTCATCTGATGCAGATTGTCAAAGGTAAGTGCATAATTCTAGCTAGTTTTCTGTCTGTTGATGCCCTTCTTTGAAATGGCTAAACATTACACACAGCTATTGTCAATGTACTCTCCTAACATAACCTAACTTTATGCATTCTCCGTAAAGCCTCTGAAAATCGGACAGCGTGGTTAGATTTAGGAGATATATCTTTCAAATGGAGGAAAATAGTTGATTATTTGATTATTTGAAATGATTACTCTTGCAGTTTTGAATTCCCCGCCATGGTCACATGACAATGAATCCCAATACCGGGATAAGATCGGGATAAGATCCTCAACACGTTTGACAAGATTACCAACACAGACTGAGCTCAAATAGACAGAAGCCATCTATTTGGCAGACCAATCCAAACTCCTCTCTCGGCATGTCCAGCCCACTCATTATCTCAGCCAATCATGGCTAGTGGGAGGTAGCTGACTTTTCTGTGGTTTACCAAAAAGTCTCATAATTTAACCATTTTAATTCGTATTTACAGATGGCATAGAAGTTATTTATTAAGTGACATGAAAGGAGCTGATCGTGGACTTCAGGAAACAGCAGAGGGAGCACACCCCTAACCACATCAACGGGACTGCAGTGGTGAAGGTGGAAAGCTTCAAGTCTATTTGAGCTCTGTCTGCCAAAAAACGCATTTTGCTAAAAACAAATGCAAACATTTTCAAATGGCTCTCCTGTGAAGTCGTGACTTGCGACATATGCCTAGTTTCCTGAAACAGGTTACAATTGTGCATCTGTAAAAGTTTGTGAGGGTCTTAGGGGCCAAGCTGAATTTCTTCAGCCGCCTGAGGTTAAAAAGGCGCTGATGCACCTTCTCCACCACACTGTCTGTGTGGGTTAACCATTTCAGATTGTCAGTGATGTGTACGCGGAGGAACTTGAAGCTTTCCACCTTCACCACTGCAGTCCCGTCAATGTGGATAAGGGTGTGCTCAGTCAGCTGTTTCCTGAAGTCCACGATCAGCTCCTTTGTTTTGTTGACGTTGAGGGAGAGGTTATTTTCCTAGCACCACTCTGCCAGGGCCCTCACCTCCTCCCTGTAGGCTGTCTCGTCATTGTTGGTAATCAGGCCTACTACTGTTGTGTCGCCTGCAAACTTGATGATTGAGTTGCCACGCAGTCATGGGTGAACAGGGAGTAAAGGAAGGGGTTGAGCACGCACCCTTGTGGGGCCCCTGTGTAGAGGATCAGCGAAGTGGAGGTGTTGTTTCCTTCCTTCACCACTTGGGGAAGGCCTGTCAGGAAGTCCAGGAGCCAGTTGACCAAGGCGGTGTTCAGACCCAGGGTCCCGAGATTGGTGGTTACTATGGTGTTGATGGCTGAGCTGTAGTCAATGAACAGCATTCTGACGTAGGTATTCCTCTTGTCCAGATGGGATAGGGCAGTGTGCAGTGCGATGGCAATTGCATCGTCTGTGGATCTATTGGGGCAGTAAGCAAATTGAAGTGGGTCTAGGGTGTCAGGTAAGGTAGAGGTGATATGATCCTTAACCTGTGAGGACAGACGTTCCGCTAGCGGAACCCCGTTCCGCCTGCGGAACCCTTAGCCAACAGCCAATGGCATCGCACGGCGCGAAATACAAAACCAACTAAAATACCACAATTCAATTTTCTCAAACAATCAACTATTTTACACCATTTTAAAGATAAGACTTTCGTTAATCTAACCACATTGTCCAATTTCAAAAAGGCTTTAGAGCGAAAGCAAAACATTAGATTATGTTAGGAGAGTACATAGACACAAATAATCACACAGCCATTTTCCAAGCAAGCATATATGTCACATAAACCCAAACCACAGCTAAATGCAGCACTAACCTTTGATGATCTTCATCAGATGACACTCCTAGGACATTGTTATACAATACATGCATGTTTTGTTCAATCAAGTTCATATTTATATCAAAAAACAGCCTTTTACATTAGCATGTGATGTTCAGAACTAGCATATCCACCGAAAACTTCCGGTGAATTTACTAAATTACTCATGATAAACGTTGTCAAAATACATAAATTATTTTAAGAATTATAGATACAGAACTCCTTTATGCAATCGCTGTGTCAGATTTGAAAAATAGCTTTTCGGCGAAAGCACATTTTGCAATATTCTGAGTACATAGCTCAGCCATCACGGCTAGCTATTTTGACATCCGCCAACTTCGGGGTCACCTAAACTCAGAATTACTATTAGAAAAATTGGATTACCTTTGCTGTACTTCATCAGAATGCACTCCCAGGACTTCTACTTCAACAACAAATGTTGTTTTGGTTCCAAATAATCCATAGTTATATCCAAATACCTCCGTTTTGTTTGTGAGTTCAGGTCACTATCCGAAGGGTAACGCGCGAGCGCATTTCGTGACAAAAAAATGCAAAATATTCCATTACCGTACTTAGAAGCATGTCAAACGCTGTTTAAAATCAATGTTTATGCTATTTTTCTCGTAAAATAGTGATAATATTCCAACCGGGCAATGTTGTATTCATTCAAAGACTGAAAGAAAAACATGGCTTGTTCTCGTGACCGCACATCTCCAGTCTCAATGTCCCCAGGCTGACCACTAACAAACTCTGCTCCTATACTTTGCCCAGAGACAGCAGACACCCCATTCCACTTTCTGGCTGCTTTAGAGAGCCAATGGAAGCCTTAGAAAGTGTCACGTTACAGCACAGATGCTGTAATGTCGATAGAGATGCAACAGAAGGACAACAAATTGTCAGACGGGCGCTTCCTGTATGGAATCTTCTCAGGTTTTGGCCTGCCATATGAGTTCTGTTATACTCACAGACACCATTCAAACAGTTTTAGAAACTTTAGAGTGTTTTCTATCCAAATCTACTAATTATATGCATATTCTAGTTTCTGGGCAGGAGTAGTAACCAGATTAAATCGGGTACGTTTTTTATCCGGCCGTGAAAATACTGCCCCCTATCCCAAAGAAGTTAAACAACAAAATATGGAAAAAGTCAAATGGTGTAAATACTTAGAGCAAGACCAGTGTATGAATGCTTAGCTGATTGGGCCAAATTTGGTTCCAGTCAAAAGGATATCTACAGTATGACTCATACCGAAGCCATGTGCTCTAAACCCACTGGTCTTCATGATGTTACTAATACTGAAACCATGTGCTCTAAACCCACTGGTCTTCATGATGTTACTAACACTGAAACCATGTGCTCTAAACCCACTGGTCTTCATGATGTTACTAATACTGAAACCATGTGCTCTAAACTCACTGGAACTATCTGGGGACAGGTGAACATCTGGCTTCGGTACTGCTCTTTTCTGGGAGTGTTACAGTAACCCTGCCCATGCAAATATTACTTTCAGCCACACCACAGAACACAATCTCCCAGCCTCAAACCCTCTGGGACTGTGGCAGCTGTGTGTGTCTGACTAGGGCTGAGGAACCAGACTTCACGGTAGACTATGCATGACGTTCAAGTTGGGGACTTCACTCGCAGGTCTTTTATGGCTACGTAAACTACATTTATTTGTGACAGATATTAGTTGGATGTATTCCTGTCTGACAAAAAGAAGTCAAAGGGTTCATCTGGGGGACACTGTCAGACTTTCTTTACTATAACATTGGGGTCCTGCAAGGGTCAATATTAGGCCCCCTTCTGTTTATCATCTATATAAATGATCTCCCACTCGCTTGCCCACAAGTTAACATGCAGATGTATGCAGATGATACATTCATGTACGTACACTCAAAAACATTGTTTACAAGTTAACTGAAGCTATGGTACACGTTTCTAAATGGATGACTGATTCTTACCCGCATTTAAAAATCAACAAGACTGTTTTTCTGTACTTCTCTAAGAAATCCATTGATTCTTCCCAACAAGCTGTTCTTGTTAATGGGGAGAATCTGAAAGTTGTGTCAAACTTCAGGTATCTCGGCGTCATTTTGGACACCAACTTGACATTTAAGAAACATGTGAAGAAGGTTGGTTAACACGGTCAAGTCTGGATTATCCAACACTAGGTTTATAAAACCTTAACTTCTTCTGGAGGCCGCCAAGCTGTATATGCATGCTATGATCTTCTGACACCTGAGATATTGCCTCACAAGCAGGAGCTACTATTCTGAAACCAAGTGAATCACTCTGCAAACAAACACTTAAGATTTATGATAACAAACCAAACACACGGTACCGTGTGGCTCAGTTGGTAGAGCATGGTGTTTGCAATGCCAGGGTTGTGGGTTCGATTCCCGCGGCGGACCAGTACGAAGAAAGAAAAAAAAGTGTATGAAATGTATGCATTCACTACTGTAAGTCGCTCTGTATAAGAGCGTCTGCTAAATGACTAAAATGTAAACAGTTACCACCATTGTCACATCATTCACAAACATTATTTCAGTCTGGATAGCTTTAAGCAGTATGTAGATATAAGCCTTGTCTTTAAGATCCTGCATGGTCTGGCCCCTCCACCCCTATGCTGGCATATCATGCTCAAGGAAGGCACCTCCAGGATAACAAGGGCAGTAACTAGAGGGGATTGCATTTGTCCCTTTTGACACAGTATATTCGCTCAATTTGCCTTTTCTGTTAGAGCTACAATATACTGGAATGCAATGCCCATGGACTTGAGAAGCTGCACTGATTATTGTACATTTACATTTAAATTGAAAACATGGCTCAAATCTTTCCAAACCTGTACAAGAGTTATCTGTTGCTCCTTATATGTAAGACGACAATTGATGAAAGTGTTTTTATTACAAATAATTAGTTGTTGGAATTATATATTATTGGATGTAATGTATTTGTACTATACTGTATCATAATGATATCAAACTAGTACTTCTTGAATGCAAACGATACGACTGTATTCTCTCTTTCAAGGTTGGAGGGGTAGAGAAGTTGAGTAGAGCATGAATAGTTGGGTTCGGACAGGGTCAACATTCTTGCTTTTGCGTACTGAAATTGGTCCTTCTTACAATTTGAATAGAAAATCTAAACCTATTCTGAATTTTGTTCAACATATCCTTCAAAAGAAGCATTTTCTACAGCTCTGTATCCTTAGTGGTCCTAGTGTGTTTACAAAGATGTATTATTTTTGCAGAATATATTGAGAGATATGTACAGTATGTGTCATATTTCGAAGAATTGGTGTTTAGAATACTTTAGACTACGGGAGACTCTGTAGCTCTGCAGCTGTTGAGTCAGAGCAGTTCCTCTTTAGCTGAAGGAGGTTTTTGTACGACGCTCTAACACTGTGTGAACGGATAATAACCACCCTGCTGACAGTAGTAATCTCCTGCATCTTCAGCCTGGACTCCACTGATGGTCAGAGTGTAATGAGTATAAGGACTAACAGATCCACTCCCACTGAAACGACCTGGAATCCCAGACTGACGGTTTGTACCAGAATAAACCAGGAGTTTAGGAGCTTCTCCAGGTTTCTGCAGGTACCACTGGAGATAATTACCAGTACTTGAACTGGCTGTACAGCTGATAGAGACAGTATCTCCTGATCTAACAGACTGAGATTTAGGAGACTGAGTAAGAATTATATCTGCTGATGATTCTGAGAAAAAAGAAATAAGTGAAGAAAGGCTGATTAGGAAGGTTATCACAACAAATAGACATTGATAATCTTCCAAATCTTATCATGAAACATATCAGGCAAAACCAGATTATTTGATTTTGTTATCATCAATATTCACAAATTAAATTTCAATCTCTCACCCTGAATAAGGAGCCCCAGTGTCCCCAGCAGTAGAATCAGTGACATCATCATTGTGCTGCGTGTCAGTGGCTCTGAAAGGAGTGAACAGTCACTGATCAACACTGGGGTTTTAAAAGTATGAGGAGCAGTGAGGCAGGACAGATATGCAAAGCTTTCATCATTCACACAAATACATGCACGTACACACACACACACACACACACACACAGATAAATGAAGTCAGCAATTCCAAAGGTAGGCCTACTGTGAGACTAATCCGGACGCTGATAAGAAATCCCGCTGTGCCCTCAGACGACACATCAAACAAGCAAAGCGCCAATACAGGATTAAGATTGAATCCTACCACACCGGCTCTGACACTCGTCGGATGTGGCAGGGCTTGAGAACTACTACGGACTACAAAGGGAAACCCAGACGCGAGCTGCCCAGTGACGCGGCCTACCAGATGAGCTGAATGCCTTTTATGCTCGTTTCGAGGCAAGCAACACTGAAGCATGCATGAGAGCACCAGCTGTTCTGGATGACTGTGTGATAATGCTCTCGGTAGCCGATGTGAACAAAACCTTTAAACAGGTCAACATTCACAAAGCCTCAGCGCCAGACGGATTACCAGAACGTGTACACGGACCAACTGTCAAGTGTTCTCATTGGCATTTTCAACCTCTCCCTGACCAAGTCTGTAATACCTACATGTTTCAAGCAGACCACCATAGTCCCTGTACCCAAGGAAGCGAAGGTAACCTCCCTAAATGATTCCCGCCCTGTGGCACTCACGTCGGTAGCCATGAAGTGCTTTGAAAGCCTGGTCATTGCTGACATCAACAGCATCCTCCTGGACACCCTAGACCCACTCCAATTCGCATACCGCCCAACAGATCCACAGATGACGAAATCTCAATCGCACTCCACACTGCCCTTTCCCACCTGTACAAAAGGAACACCTATGTGAGAATGCTGTTCATTGACTACAGCACAGCGTTCAACACCATAGTGCCCACAAAGCTCATCACCCTGGGACTAAACACGTCCCTCTGCAACTGGATCCTGGACTTCCTGACTGGCCGCCAACAGGTGGAAAGAGTAGGCAACAACACATCTGCCACGCTGATCCTCAACACTGGGGCCCCTTGGGGGTGCGTGCTTAGTCCCCTTCTGTACTCCCTGTTCACCCACGACTGCATGGCCGGGCATGACTTCAACACTGTCAGTAAGTTTGATGACGACAAAGATGAAACAGCCTATAGGGAGGATGTCAGAGGCTTGGCAGTGTGGTGCCAGGACAACAACCTCTCTCTCAATGTGAGCAAGACACAGGACCTGATGGTGGACTATAGGAAATGGAGAGCTCTGCCATGGAAAATAATGTTACTGACACATTTCAGTTAATGAACCTCTCTCCATGAAAGCTTGGCTGATTGGGCCAAATATAATACCAGTCCAAAGGATATCTACAGTGATACTAATACTGAAGCCATGTTCTCTAGACTCCCCAGTCTTTATGATGTTACCAGAGCCATGTATTAGAGAGGACATTGAGGTTTCTGCATTATGATGTATTTACATGACACTTCAACATTCTGTGGCAGGCATAGTAGCTCCCCATTAACATTACATGGGGGATATTTAAACAATGCTATGTAACTGAATATTACAGTTACATAGCATTGTTACTCAACTTCATCTCGGCCCTAACACTAGTGCCAATATATCCTCCAAACACCGGCTTCCCAAGCATTATTACTTAATTAGAACAATATTACAAATTCTAAAAGTTGGCCTAACTCTCTAAGTATATGACTCTGGACGTTACCATTACTGAAGCCAATTGCTCTTAGCTCAATGGAACACTCTGTGAACAGGTGAACATCTGGCCATGGTACTGCTCTATTCTGGGAGTGTTGTGGTCACCCTGCTCATCCAAATTTGAGTTTCAACCCCACCACAGCTCACAATATCCCAGCCTCAAACCCTCTGGGACTGGGGCAGCTGTGTGTGTCTGACTAGAGCTGACTAGTGCTGGGAAACCAGACTTCACTCTGGACTTTGCATAACGTTCAAGTTGGGGACTTCACTCTCAGGTCTTTATATGGCTATGTAAACTACATTTCTTTGACAGATATATACTGTATCTTAATGATATCAAAGTGGTACTTCTTGAATGCAAACGATATGACTGTATTCACTCTCAGAGTTGGAGAGGTATAGAAGTTGAGTAGGACATGAATAGTTGGGAAGTTGGGTTTGGACCGGTTCAACATTCATGCTATTGTGTACTGAAATGGGTACAAAATATAAACCTATTCAGAATTTTGTTCAACATGTCCTTAAAAAAATGTTTTCTAAAACGCTATATCCTTAGTGGTCCTGGTGTGTAAACAAAGATTGAACATTTTTGCTTAATATATTGAGAGATATGTACAGTATCATAATCCATAGTCTAACCAATTACATTATTGTATTGCAGTTTCATATTTTTATTATTTGGAGTTGAGTACTTTAGAATACCGGAGACGCCATTAGCTTTGAGGCTGTTGAGTCAGAGCAGTTCCTCTTTAGCTGAGGGAGGTTTTTGTACGACGCTCTAACACTGTGTGAACGGATAACTGGCACCCTGCTGACAGTAGTAATCTCCTGTATCTTCAGCCTGGACTCCACTGATGGTCAAAGTGTAATGAGTATATGAACTACCAGATCCACTCCCACTGAAACGACCTGGAGTCCCAGACTGACGGGTTGTAGCAACATAAACCAGGAGTTTAGGAGCTTCTCCAGGTTTCTGTAGGTACCAGTGGAGATGATCACCAGTACTTGAACTGGCTGTACAGCTGATAGAGACAGTCTCTCCTGGACTAACAGACTGAGATTTAGGAGACTGAGTCAGAATTATATCTGCTGATGATTCTGAAAGATAAACAAAGTGAAGAAAGGCTGATTAGGAAGGCTATCACAACAACAAGCATATCGTAAAGCATAGCCTATCAAGCTAAATGTTAAATCAATGAAGTGTAACTCTGAAGCCAAACCCTTAATTAATCAAAGTTAGTCAAAGTGTCTCTCACTCTGGACAAGGAGCCCCAGTGTTCCCAGCAGTAGAATCAGTGACATCATCATTGTGCTGCGTGTCAGTGGCTCTGAAAGGAGTGAACAGTCACTGATCAACACTGGGGTTTAAAAGTATGTAAAACAATGGGGCAGGACAACTATGCAAATATCTCATATTTTATGCAAATGTGTGTGTGCGCACGCACATTAGACAGACAGACAGACAGACAGACAGACAGACAGACAGACAGACAGACAGACAGACAGACAGACAGACAGACAGACAGACAGACAGAGAGAGAGAGAGGAAATAAGTCAACAGTTTCCAATCGTAGGCCTAAATCAAATCAAAATCAAATAAAAAATGTTTGGTCACATACACGTGGTTAGCAGATGTTATTCTGGGTGTAGCGAAATGCTTGTGTTTCTAGCTCCGACAGTGCAGTAATATCTAACAAGTAATTTCTAACAAATTACACAACATATACCCAATACAGACAAATCTAAGTAGGAATGAATTAAGACTATATGCATATGGACGAGCAATGTCAGAGCGGAACGGACTAAGATACAGTAGAATAGTATAAAATACAGTATATTCATTTGAGATGAGTAATGCAGGATATGTAAACATTAAGTGAATGAGATACCGTAGAATAGTATAGAAAACAGTATATACAGATGAGATGAGTAATGCCACTTATGTAAACATTAAGTGACTAAAATAACGTAGAATAGTATAGAATACAGTTTATACATATGCAATGATTAATGCCAGATATGTAAACATTATTAAAGTGACTAGTGTTACATTCCTTAAAGTGGCCAGTGATTTCTGGTCTATGCCTATAGGCAGCAGCTTCTAATGTGCAAGTGATGGCTGTTTAACAGTCTGTTTTTCAGTCTCTCGGTCCCAGCTTTGTGCACCTGTACTGACCTCGCCTTCTGGATGATAACGGGGTGAACAAGCAGTGGCTCGGGTTGATCTCCTTGATGATCTTTTTGGCCTTCTTGTGACATCGGGTGCTGTAGGTATCCTGGAGGGCGGGTAGTTTGCCCCCGGTGATGCGTTGTGTAGACCGTACCACCCTCTGGAGAGCCTTGTGGTTGCAGACGGTGCAGTTGCCGTACCAGGCAGTGATACAGCCTGACAGGATACTTTCAATTGTGCATCTGTAAAGGTTTGTGAGGGTTTTAGGTGACAAGCCAAATGTCTTTATCCTCCTGAGGTTGCAGAGGGTCTGTTGCGCTTTCTTCACCACACTGTCTGTGTGGGTGGTCCATTTCAGTTTGTCAGTGATGTGTACGCTGAGGAACTTGAAGCTTTCCACCTTCTCCACTGTGGTCCCATCGATGTAGATAGGGGGGGTGCACCCTCTGCTGTTTCCTGAAGTCCACAATCATCTCCTTTGTTTTGTTGACATTGAATGAGAGGTTGTTTTACAGGCACCACACTCCCAGAGCCCTCACCTCCTCCCTGTAGGCTGACTCGTCATCGTTGGTTATCAAGCCTACTACTGTTGTGTCGTCTGCAAACTTGGTGATTGAGTTGGAGGCGTGCTTGGCCACGCAGTCATGGGTGAACAGGGAGTTCAGGAGGGGGCTCAGCTCGCACCCTTGTGGGATCAGCGGAGTAAAGTTGATGTTTCCTACCTTCACCAGCTGGGGGCAGCCCGTCAGGAGTTCTAGGACCCAGTTGCACAGGGCGGGGTTCAGACCCAGGGCCTCTAGCTTAATGATGAGCTTGGAGGGTACTATGGTGTTGAATGCTGAGCTATAGTCAATAAACAGCATTCTTACATTGGTGTTCCTCTTGTCCAGATGGGATAGGGCAGAGTACAAAGTGATGGTGATTGCATCGTCTGTGGATCTATTGGGGCTGTAAGCAAATTGAAGTGGGTCTAGGGTGTCAGGTAAGGTAGAGGTGATATGATCCTTGACTAGTCTCTCAAAGCACTTCATGATGACAGAGGTGAGTGGTACGGGGCGATAGCCATTAAGTTCAGTTACCTTTGCCTTCTTGGGTACAGGAACAGTGGTGGCCATCTTGAAGCATGTGGGGACAGCAGACTGGGATAGGGAGAGATTGAACATGCCCGTAAACACACCAACCAGCTGGTCTGCACATTCTCTGAGGACGCGGCTAGGGATGCCGTCTGGGCTGGCAGCCTTGCGAGGGTTAACACATTTAAATGTTTTGCTCAAATCGTCCACGGAGAAGGAGAGCCCACAGTCCTTCATAGCAGGCCGCATCGGTGGCACTATGTTATCCTCAAAGCGTGCAAAGAATGCGTTTAGCCTGTCTGGAAGCAAGACGTTGGTCTCGGCGACGTGGCTGGTTTTCCTTTTGTAGTCCGTGATTGTCTGTAGTCCCTGCCACATACAGTACGTCTCATGTCTGAGCCATTGAATTGCGACTCCACTTTAACTCTATACAGAGGTTTAGCTTGTTTGATTGCCTTGCGGCGTGAATAATTACACGCTTTATATTCTGACATATTACCATTCACCTTGCCATGGTTAAATGCGGTGGTTCGTGCTTTCAGTTTTGCACGAATTCTACCATCTTTCCACGGTTTCTGGTTAGGGTAGGTTTTAATAGTCACAGTGGGTACTACATCTCCTATACACTTCCTTATAAACTCAGTCACCGTATCCGTGTATGGGGCTAGATTATTTTCGCAAGCTACCTGGAACATATCCCAGTCCACGTGATCAAAACAATCCTGAAGAGTGGATTCCGATTGGTCAGACCAGCATTGAATAGTTCGAAGCACGGGTACTTCCTGTTTGTGTCTCTGCCTATAGAACAGGAGGAGCAAGATGGAGTTGTGGTCAGATTTGCCGAAAGGAGGGTGGGGGAGGTTTGAATAGCAATGGTCGAGAGTCTTAGCAGCGCAAGTAGTACAGTCGATATGTTGATAGAACTTCGGCAGCCTAGTCCTCAGATGTGCTTTGTTAAAATCCCCAGCTACAATAAATGCAGCCTCAGGATATATGGTTTCCGATTTGCATAGAGTCCAGTGAAGTTCTTTGAGGGCCGTCAAGGTATCGGATTGAGGTGGGATGTAAACGGCCGTGGCAATGACAGAGGAGAGGAGGAGAATTCTCTTGGGAGATAATATGGTCGGCATATAATTGTGAGGTATTCTAGGCCGGGTGAACAAAAGGACTTGAGTTCCTGTACGTTCCTAGAATTACACCATGAGCCGTTAATCATGAAACACACCCCTCCGCCCTTCTACTTTCCGAAGAGATATTTATTCCTGTCTGCGCGATGTAGTGAGAATCCTGCTGGCTTTACCGACTCCGACAGAGTATCCCGAGAGAGCCATGTTTCCATGAAACAAAGTATGTTACAGGCCCCATTGTCTCTCTGGAAAGAAACCCTTGCTCTAAGCTCATCAACTTTGTTATCCAAAGACTGAACATTAGCGAGTAATATACTCAAAAGCGGTGGGTGGTGTTCTAAGTTGAATCAGCAGGCCGCCTCGAGCGCCTCTCCTCCGCCGAACAAAGGATCTGCTCCAGGGAAGTCGTATTCCTGGTCGTAATGCTGGTACTTATGGTAAGTTACTGTCTCTCTAATATCCAATAGTTCTTCCAGCTATATGTAATGACACAAAATATTTCCTAAGCTAATAATGTAAAAAAATAGTACATAAAAAAAAAAAAAATACTGCAAAGTTTCCTAAGAGCTCGTCGCGATGCTGCCATCTCCGTCGGCGCCATCTTGTTCAGATGGCATGTTTGAGATGCTCTGGATCGACGTGTACGACAGCGTGTTCCAGTAGTACTCAGTCAGTTAAAAACGTGCTTAGCGTTTTGAAACATGACCCATTTTGATGATCTGTTTAAATGTTTGTGCTTAGAGTTGTGAAAATGTACCACATACGTGTGAAAATTGAACCAGTGATTGAAGAAAACGGCAGATAGCCTAGTGGTTAGAGCGTTGGACTTGTAACCGAAAGGTTGCAAGATTGAATCCCCGAGCTGACAAGGTAAAAATCTGTCATTCTGCACCTGAACAAGGCAGTTATCCCACTGTTCCTAGGCTGTCATTGAAAATAAGAATTTGTTATCTGACTTGCCTAGTTAAATAAAGGTAAAATAAAATAAACGTCACACAGACTGCCATTACACACTGTGGAGTGTGACAGAGCTCCACAACTGTCCCCCATGAAAACGTATGAAGAATATGGAGGCAGCCTAATGTATATCAAATCTGAGAATCCTAAAATCATAGACAAACCACACATTGTAACAACAATTTCTCAAATGGGGCCTTGTTTCACTCGCCCACACAGTGTTTGATGTCCCTCAACAGTGGTTGTCAGTCCCAGGAGAAGGTAAATGAAGCTGAACAGTAGAATTGCTGCCTCTATTTCCTTCAAACCTTCTCATGGTGGACAGTAGTGGAGCTCTGTTGCCCTCCTCTGACCACAGTGTGTAATGGCAGTCTGGGTGATGTGTATAGTGGGTGTTTTCTTCAATCACTTTGGTGCAATTTTCACAAGTCTGGTACATTTTTACAACTCCACGCACAAACATTTAAACAGATCATCAAAATGGCTCATGTTTCAAAACTCTAAGCACATTATCATGCTGAAACATGAGGTGATGGCGGCAGATAAATGACACGACAATGGGCCTCCTGATCTCCTCACAGTATCTCTGTGCTTTGAAATTGCAATCGATAAAACACAATTGCTACTACCAAATTATCGAAAACGACAACGGAGGCGGATTATGGTGGAGAAATTAAATATTACATTATCTGGCAACATCTCTGGTGGACATTCCTGCAGCCAGCATGCGAATTGTACGATCTGTCAAACTGTAATACATCAGTGGCACAAAACTGGCATAAAAGTGACCTTTTCTTGTCCCCAGCACAAGGTGCACCTGTTAGGTGGATGGATTATCTTGGAAAAGGATAAATGCTCACTAACAGGTATGTAAACAAATTTGTGCACAAAATTTGAGAGAAATAAGATTTGTGCATTTTCTGGGATCTTTTATTTCAGCTCATGAAACCAACACTTTACATGTTGCTCGTTTATACTTTTTTCTTCCGTGTAAGTATCTGCTTTTCAAAATGCAAAATTCACTTACTTTTGATATGATTTTCTTGTCACTTGTTAACAATACAATTAACTATCACTTAATCAAACTGCTCAAAACTGAAAACTACCCAACCAAAATGATGTAGTGCCTAGTTAACTTAAATAGTTTAATGACTGCTGAACACTTCTAGATTTCGACCTCATAAATGTATCAATTTGACATCAATTTATGTTGGAAAGTAAAACCTAACCATACATGGATGTGGCTGTAAATACTACATCATTCTCTATCAGCCAGTGTACTTCAATAGGACAAGGTGGAAAGTATCACTATGTGCTACCATTTGAAATGATAGTGTAGTGTACAATGCACTGCTGAAATACCTGGGTTGTATATAACAATATATTCCACTCATTATCTGAATATCATTGATACACTGTAGAAATGGCATACAACACAGTGCTAGTTTTACATCAGCCAACTGCTTTACAATACCCATTTTTCTGATGATTTGTCCTACATACAGGATGTACTGTATTAGGATAAAATTGTAAGACTGACATTTCTCAACATGCTCACAACCTGCCATTGGATACAAATTATTTAAAACATTGTGCATGTCAAGTTATAGTCAAATACTGTGTGGAAAATACTTACCGTCTACTATTCTTTCTATTAAGCATTTCAAAAAGAACAGTTTAGAAATGTGCATATTGTATTGTTTTGCTATTGGATTAAATCGTAGTTAAATGACTAAATGGTGAGCCTCCTTATCTGATGTATTGGTGACTCAACTAAATGTTCTCATGGTATGTCACGGAAAACTCTGATTTTGCATGAATGACTCAGGTTAAATGTATGAAACCCCAATGACTGCATAATCAAAAGTTCTGAACATAAGATAGGGGGCATTACAAGTGTTGTCAGTTTGGAGTTTTGTACTTAGTTGTGAAAATATACCACTTAACATCTGAAGAAATGTGCCAAAATGATTAAAAAAAACAAAACAAAAATACATTCAAGTTCCCCGAGAACCGTACAAAAAGAAAGTTGCACACTATATACCCATTCAATTGTAGGGAGCATATGTAGTGTGCAACTTGCTTTTATCCAGTTTACTTTCCATTAGTCAGCACCTCTAAACAATTTTGGGGTGTGTCATCTCATGCTTTTCACCACCCTATCCAAAAACTGTTTATTGTTTCAAAATATGTTTTAAACTACAGTATCATGTCGATCTCATGGACTGTCATTCTTTGTATCTACACTGGGGACTAAAGATAGGAGAGAGGATATATCTCATTTCAGAAGTGTTGAGGGCTTCTCATTCATATAGAAATATGGCCTATAGCGTTGAATACGTGGTTTACAGTATTAGCATATGTTGTGGATTTAGCCTTTTCTCTCATTTTGAACAAAAATTGGTTCTTTGGGTGGGGATAAAGTTGTCTGCCCGTGTACCAAATGTGTTGTTTACATCTGACATATCACAAGTTCTACAAAGTTCTCCAAACAATTTTGTTTGGCAGTTTTGGCAAGTTGTGTCACTTCTTGTTGTGGCTTACTGAAACTGACATGGATAGACCCATGTTGGACATCAGAGTTGTGTAAGGTATGAAATGCATGCTCTTATTGATCTATTTAGGCACAAATGTTGTTCCATAGAACTAGTGTTTCTCCACTGTGCTCACTGCTCAAATGAGTCAACTTCACAAGTATGACAAAATAATATGACACTTTATGCACTCAAAAAAAATGTATCATTGGATGAAAGTAATTTACTCATTCCACCTATATTCCATCTAAACAAATCAAGTAAAATCAGTTCGTCTTGATTGTGTTATTTGAACACCACATAGATTTGTGGGTGAAATGTCATGTTAATATTTACATTCAACTAATTTGCCTTTTATTGAATTAAAACATTTTTACTTAGTCTAGTCAAATTCATTTCAGTTTACATTGCTCAAACGCTTCAGTACAACAACATTCAGCCTTGTATGAACTAGTATTGGTTGTGTCTGTTATACTAATGTCAGTCTTGTTGAATTAACTAATAGGTTGTCTGTTATACTAATGTCAATCTTATGTTTCAATTACTGTTGTTTTCATTGCTAGTAAGCATTCATTGTAATTAAATTACAAAAGGTCCACTAACATACATAAAAAAGGACAACATGCAAAACCATTTTATATTTGGCTTTAACGTACAGCTGCCAAGATCCCTGTTCTTCTCAGCTTTCTCCATCTCATGATAAACTTCCCTTCAGTTATATTAGCAGGCCTCAATTTACCTCCATGCCACCTGAGAATACAAACCAACGGTACTAATTGCAACCACACTGTTCTGAAGGATGATTGGCGCAAACTTCAAAGCTAAGAGACCAAGAGGATTAAATGAGTTGAGGAAATAACAGGTACATTTCGAACCGTTCCACCCAGAGCAATTCATGTAGGAGACTATAGAACTTCCAAAACAATGTTCACTCAGTCGAGAAGGATTACGCAAATGGAGACACTGCCCTCCTGTGGACCTAACGTTACACCAGATCTTTACCATCATTATCTCTACAGTCTTTTTCACACATCTCCACAATATGTCAGTTACTATTGGCATATCATTTTTTAACTGAATTACTGACTAAAACAGTAAGTTACTTAATTCCTTCCAGCACTCAATGAAACGCACCAATTAAACCAATTTTCGCCAAGACTCATTTTGTTTGTGTCAAATATTAACCATATAATTATGCAATTGGGAATGCTGTATTCACTTCTAAATCCTAAGCGTAGTGGCTTCAAGAAAACCGAGTTTACAAATAGTCTTGCAAAATGTGTGCACTTCTGTCATTTAAGGTTAACATTCAACAATTTTTTTTCAACTTTTGTAACAAAATGCATGTAGAATATTTTGCCAACAAAATAATCGAGGCTCATTAAGAAAACAGCCTTTCAGGATTTGAGCATGACTTCTGTCATTTCAAGTTTTTAAATTCTAAGTGCAACAATTAAACTTCTTAAAACACATTTATAAAAATGCAATAAAATATACATTGGAACCCACAAAATATACTTGGCCCATAATAAAAACTAAGTTTACAAATAATCCAGAAAGATGTGTGCATGACTGCAACAATATGCATTTTAACACCATTTTAAAACAAACGAATCAGAAGTAGTGAAGAATTACTGTAATGTTGCTTGCACAATTTTTTGCCATGTTGATAAAATAAAAAAATAAAAACATTGTAAATACAAATACTGCATTTCAAGGAGGCTATAACCATTAATGATGTATTCATCCTATTTAACATGTGTTCAACAACACTGCTCTGTGTCTGCTCCACCCACACACAAACGTAGGAGACGTTTCAACCTATGAGACAACAATCTTAGTCTCATTCCTTTGAGCAAACTAAATGAAAGTCCTTTTGAACATTTTTATGAGCTCTAATTTTAAACTTTCAAAGTTAAACATTAAAATAAATCTGCATTGCAGAGATATGGACAAATACCAGGCTTCTATCAGTCTTCTTCATGCTTCTGGAGTGAGCTTGTTTTTTTAGGAATTGTGACAACAACCTCGGCACGTCCAGATTTAGAACAATCTTCTGCAGGACTTCAAAAGTATATTTGAGCTCTGGTGGGTAGCTGTAGACCCTGCCACATACCTCTCGTGTCTGAGCCATTGAATTGCGACTCCACTTTGTCTCTATACTGACGCTTAGCTTGTTTGATTGCCTTGTGGAGGGAATAGCTACACTGTTTGTATTCGGTCATGTTTCCAGTCGCCTTGCCATGATTAAAAGCAGTGGTTCCCGCTTTCAGTTTTGCGTGAATGCTGCCATCAATCCACGGTTTCTGGTTGGGAAATGTTTTAATAGATGCTGTGGGTACAACATCACCGATGGACTTGCTAATAAACTCGCTCACTGAATCAGCGTATTCGTCAATGTTGTTGTTCAACATTATGCGGAACATATCCCAGTCCACGTGATCGAAGCAATCTTGAAGCATGGAATCCGATTGGTCGGACCAGCGTTGAACAGACCTGAGCGCGGGTGCTTCATGTTTTAGTTTCTGTCTATAGGCTGGGAGCAACAAAATGGAGTCGTGGTCAGCTTTTCCGAAGGGAGGGCGGGGGAGGGCCTTATATGCATCGCGGAAGTTAGTATAACAGTGATCTAGGGTTTTGCCAGCCCTGGTAGCACAATCGATATGCTGATAGAATTTGGAGAGCTTTGTTTTCAGATTAGCCTTTTTAAAATCCCCAGCTACAATAAATGCAGCCTCAGGATATGTGGTTTTCAGTTTACAGAGTCAAATGAAGTTCTTTCAGGGCCGTCGATGTGTCTGCTTGGGGGGTAATATACACGACTGTGATTATGGTCGAAGAAAATTGTCTTGGTAGATAAAGCGGTCGGCATTTAATTGTGAGGAATTCTAAGTCAGGTGAACAAAAGGACTTGAGTTCCTGTATGTTGTTATGATATCACAATATATCACAATCATTTAGCAGACGCTCTTATGCAGAGCGACTTACAGTAGTGAATACATAGATTTCATACCATTTCATGCATTTTTTTTTTGTACTGGCCCCCCGTGGGAATCGAACGCACAACCCTGGCGTTGCACACACCATGCTGGCGTTGCAAACACCATGCTCTACCAACTGAGCCACAGGGAAGACTATCACGCCACGTCTTGTTAATCATAAGGCATACACCCCCGCCTTTCTTCTTACCAGAGAGATGCTTGTTTCTGTCGGCGCGATGCGTGAAGAAACCAAGTGGCTGTACCGACTCAGATAGCGTGTCTCGATTGAGCCATGTTTCCGTGAAACAAAGAACGTTACAATCTCTGATGTCTCTCTGGAAGGCAACTCTTGCTCGGATTTTGTCTACCTTGTTGTCAAGAGACTGGACATTGGCGAGTAGTATGCTCGGGAGCGGTGTGCTCGTCTACGGAGCCTGACCAGAAGACCGCTCCGTCTGCCCCTTCTACGGCGTCGTTTTGGGTCGCCGGCTGGGATCCGACCCATTTTGTCCTGGGTTGTGGACCAAATAGAGGATCTGCTTCTGGAAAGTCGTATTACTGGTCGTAATGTTGGTGAGTTGACGTTGCACTTATATCCAATAGTTCCTCCCGACTGTATTTAATAAAACCTAAGCTTTTCTGGGGTAACATTGTAAGAAATAACACACATAAAAATAAAATAGTGCATAGTTTCCTAGGAATGCGAAGCGAGGCGGCCATCTCTGTCGGCGCCGGAAGTAAGTCATGCTTTCTGCGTGAGGTCCCAAGAGGATTACAAACCTCAAAATCGTCAATATAAAGTAATGGAAATGATCAACTCCTCAACAGCTAGAAAGCTATTTGTTTTATAATGCTCACCATCTCGAAAAGACCTGTAAACCTGCTGATCTATTTGTCCTTCACTTTATCCAGCAATTTATTGTGACTTAGTATTTCCTGCAATAAAGGGATGTACTGAAATGACATCGTTTGGTCTACAGATAAAAAAATACTCAATAGGGTCTACAACCCTAAAATGTAGCTTGTAGTAATGTTTTCTTTTATAAGAAGTGGCAAGAAGGCCACACTTTCCCAACATTTTAGCCACAGGGTTAGAAACACACAGAATTAGTAAGATCATCAATAAGAGCCTGACCAATATGGAGGTTATGGCTTTTGAACATTTCTGTAACTGTACAGTTCGTGACAGGCGCACAAGCTGAACTTTAAAAAATGCAACTCTTCCAATAATTAATCTACTCCTTTTGCCGGAATATGAAATATACGTTTAAATTTCAACAATATTACAGCTATTTTCCACTCAATTAGTTATGGCAGATTTTCAACAGCATCGTCATCACTTTCTATCACTGTTTCAACTTAACCATATGATACATCAGCAGAACAGCCAGCCCGCACATTAACAGAGGTATCTGACACTTGCACCAGCTCCACAAACGTGTGTGGATGATGCTTCCTCTTTTTGTGTGTACAAAATGTACTGTAAATATTTATCTTGAAAGGGCAAACAAGAAACACACAGTCTCGTTACTTCGCAGATGTGTTTCAATATGAAAAAAATAATAAAAAAATCTCTCTGTGGAGAGGTCACTGCATTCACATAACTCGCATTTAAACGTTACTGAACTGGAAGCTGTCTGTGTAAACTGAGATAAATGAGCTTTAAAGACATGGGTGTTAGGTCCACCCCACGTCTTGAATGTGCATGGACAATTTACATATACAGTTGAAGTCGGAAGTTTACATACACCTTAGCCAAATACATTTCAACTCAGTTTCACAATTCCTGACATTTAATCCTAGTAAAAATTCCCTGTTTTAGGTCAGTTAGGATCACCACTTTATTTTAAGAATGTGAAGTGTCAGAATAGTAGTAGAGAGAGTGATTTATTTCAGCTTTTATTCCTTTCATCACATTCCCAGTGGATCAGAAGTTTACATACACTCAATTAGTATTTGGTAGCATTGCCTTTAAATTGTTTAACTTGGGTCAAACGTTTTGGGTAGCCTTCCACAAGCTTCCCACAATAAGTTGGGTGAATTTTGGCTCATTCCTCCTGACAGAGCTGGTGTAACTGAGTCAGGTTTGTAGGCCTCCTTACTCGCACATGCTTATTCAGTTCTGCCCACAAATTTTCTATAGGATTGAGGTCAGGGCTTTGTGATGGCCACTCCAATACCTTGATTTTGTTGTCCTTAAGCCATTTTGCCACAACTTTGGAAGTATGCTTGGTGTCATTGTCCGTTTGGAAGACCCATTTGCGACCAAGCTTTAACTTCCTAACTCATATCTTGAGATGTTGCTTCAATATATCCACATAATCTTCCTCCCTCATCTATGTTGTGATGTGCACCAGTCCCTCCTGCAGCAAAGCACCCCCACAACATGATGCTGCCACCCCCATGCTTCACGGTTGGGCTGGTGTTCTTCGGCTTGCAAGCCTCCCCCTTTTTCTTCCAAACATAACGATGTTATGGCCAAACAGTTCAATTTTTGTTTCATCAGACCAGAGGACATTTCTCCAAAAAGTACGAGCTTTGTCCCCATGTGCAGTTGCAAACCGTTGTCTTGCTTTTTTATGGCGGTTTTGGAGCGGTGGCTTCTTCCTTGCTGAGCGGCCTTTCAAGTTATGTCGATATAGGACTTGTTTTACTGTGGATATAGATACTTTTGTACCCGTTTCCTCCAGCATCTTCACAAGGTCCTTTGCTGTTGTTCTGGGATTGATTTTCACTTTTCGCACCGGAGGAAGTTCATCTCTAGGAGACAGAACGCGTCTCCTTCCTGAGCAGTATGACGGCTGCGTGGTCCCATGGTGTTTATACTTGCGTACTATTGTTTGTACAGATGAACGTGGTACCTTCAGGCGTTTGGAAATTGCTCCCAAGGATGAACCAGACTTGTGGAGGTCTACAATTTTTTTCTGAGGTCTTGGCTGATTTCTTTTGATTTTCCCATGATGTCAAACAAAGAGGCACTGAGTTTGAAGGTAGGCCTTGAAATACATCCACAGGCACACCTCCAATTGACTCAAATGATGTCAATTAGCCTATCAGAAGCTTCTAAAACCATGACATAATTTTCTGGAATTTTCCAAGCTGTTTAAAGTCACAGTCAACTTAGTGTGTGTAAACTTCTGACCCACTGGAATTGTGATACAGATTATTTCACATAATTCACTGTATGTAAACAATTGTTGGAAAAATTACTTGTGTCATGCAAAGTAGATGTCCTAACCGACTTGCCAAAACTATAGTTTGTTAACAAGAAATTTGTTGAGTGGTTGAAAAACGAGTTTTAATGACTCCAACCTAAGTGTATGTAAACTTCCGACTTCAACTGTATGCACAGATAATGTTGGCCTCTTCCATAATGATGATGTAGTTTATAATGTAAAGTATTTGTACCTACTACCCTCCCTGGCGACACAATCTTTGCACTGCCACATATGTCACTGAAATGAAAAAAAGAATATGCATTAGCAAATGATAAAAATAAATACCGTATTTCCTCAAATACAAAATAAGGTAGTTAAAAACAAAAAATATTTAACATGGGATTTCAGCTAAATCATTAAAACTCAGGTGTAAATATTGTACCAGAAAATAATAATAATAATAATAATAATAATAAGACAAAAATATTAACTTACCATGTATTGTCTAGGAGGTGCATACAAATCTCAGAGCATGAGGACACTGCTTTATTTTGTGATGTATCTGGTAAAAAGAGAAATTATTTAAAAAAGTTAATACAACAGAAGTAATATTTCTATTGTGAATGAGTATTACAACATCTATAATTACACACACTGAAATGTGAAGACTGTTACTCAACCTTAATATATAGTAGCAGAGAGCAGAAAAACATTATGCAATATTTCACCTAATTAAATAGATTCTGAATTCAAAAATCGTTAAAAAAAAAAGGCCAAATATAATTTCCATGACTGACCAATGAAGACCAAATACAAAGGAAAAGATCCTACTGATGGGCTAATGTGATGTTACAGAGGCAGAAAAATGTCCTCTGGTTAAGCTATTTAGCCTGGCTCCTAGCTGACAAACTTGAAGAGCCATCACAAAACGCCGGTAGAGAGACGCCGTCATACATTAACATGTATTTCTTAGGCAGGAAACGCAACATACGGGTCCGCGGATACGTGTTGCGCAATAACTTCAGCTTCTCTGGACATTGAAGAATGACTACCCCCCCCCCCCCCAAACTGAGAAATGTCTCACAAATGTCTAATAACTATTTATCACCCACCCTATTGAACTAAATAAATTCATGTAGATATGTCTGAATTACTTACCCTTAATATGAAGGATGCCAAACGATTAGGTGAGAGTACTCTTACACGTCCTGGTTATTCGTCCCTGAAACGTCCCACTCCCGCTTCTACGAACTTTTTGTGCATCCGGTGGGCTTGGAGCATGCGCAATAGCCAATCATATTAGAGTCATTGTTTTGAGGGACCTCATTCTCATTGGATTGACATGAATGAATTTAATTCGTCAGGATTTTCTTTGAGTCATGTACAACAAACAATGAATCATTTAAATGAACATAAACACGATTAACTAATTTTATGCAAACATATTTCTAGTTTGCTAATCAAACACATGCCCTAGTTGATTTTTTTAGAGTGGGAAATTGGGGCTCCTCTGAACCAAAGCAGAAGTAGCCTACATGTACTGCAAGATAAACCAAAAATCTAGTTCATGAAAACATTACCAATTTATTTATGCATGAGAAAGCTCACAGAAGCAATATAATTTAGGATTTCACCAATGGCGGTCAAGCTTGAAGGGAGATAGATCACCAAAGGGACTAATCTAGGCTACCCTATGGATACATAGAAAGTACAGGCTATACAGACCCAGATTCAGCAACCAAATAATGTGGGTTTTGTTGAGGACAAATAGCAGGGGTGATGGGACTTCTTGCGGTTAGGGGGTTTGGTTATAGGTAGGGTGAGGGTTAGAGTTATGGGTTGGCATGTCAGTCACATCCCTTTAGTCGCACCTGCAGAGGACGACTTCAGATCTTTGTGACCTGCTTCCCGCTTGGGCTACTTCCAGTTCCTCCGCGAGGCGAAGGCGTACAGGAACGGGTCCAGGCAGCTGTTGACAAATGTGAAGCTCCGGACGACACGTGCTGCCGCGCTCCTGTGGCGCAGCAGCACTGCCGACGCCTCTGGCCGGGAAGCCCGCAGCACCATTCCGGCAATGTCCACCATGTTGACGATGTGCACGGGGACCCAGAGGACAAAGAAGGCGACCAGCACACTGGTGACCAGACGCGTCAACCTGGCGCTGTTGAACAGCGCCGTCTTGTTCACCCGCCGGTGGAGGCAGCAGTAGGACGTGACCAGCACAGAGAACGGGACCACAAACCCCAGAAAGGTCTCCAAGATGAGGACCGCTACTCTTTCAGCATCGGATCCACTGTGTCTCCGGCACTTTAGCTCGCCATCACCCACATAGCGAGTGGTCACGGCGGGGGCAGTCAGGGCGCAGGCGAGCCCCCACAGGGCCAGAACCAGCGCCGCCTTCCCCTTGCGCCCCAGCCGGTTCCACATTTGCGGGTATAGCACCTGGAGATAGCGCTGGACACCGAGTAAAGTGACCGTTAGCACGTTCGCGTACAGGCTGAGGTAGAGCAGGAAGGTGGCTAGCTTGCAGGCGGCACTGCCCAGAGTCCAGCCGTGCAGGAGAGTATAAATCCACATGGGCACCGTGGCCAGGCATAAGATGTCGGAGGACGCCAGGTTCAGTATGAGGCACAGGGTAAAGTTGGGGCGTCGGGACGAGCCGCGCAGGATGAACACCAGGACAGCTATGTTACCAGGGAGGCCCAACGCACAGCACAACCCCAGGACGATGCTCGAAATCAGGCGGCCCGAATCCGGGGAGGTGGGGTCCAAGCTGGAGGTGTTGGAGGAGTTGAGGTTGTCCATGGTCGGTGAAAGATAATAGATCTAATAGCTATCTGGAATACAGACTTGAGACATCTAATTCTTTGTTTCTCGTTTTTGAAATCCTCGCAAGTTTCTCTTCTCTTGATCTCTTGTCATAGTGATAATATGAAACGCGATAGGAGTTAACTGCTTCTGGCCAGCTTCCTCTGAATGAGCTGTGGGTGTGTGGTGAAGTTAGATACTTTCCATTTTGTCATTCAGCCTATAGCCAACCCGATTCTCACAAATAGACACGACAGAGAAGATAGTTTTAAGCTATAGGCAAAACATCGAACGTAGATGTAAGGGGCCAGCCAAACAGATCTTTCAATATTTTTTCCTCCCCATTAAATTATTCTTAATGTTAAATGATTTGAACTTTTTACAGAAATGGATGCGTAATGGATTTAATCCATCTCGGTGTTGCTGGTGCTTAAAAGGAACAGCTTTTTCTTACCTCTCCGTGAATTTATGTCCATACTTCAAAGCTGCCAGCTAGTGGCATGGATAGAAAAACTACATTTCAAACATAATTGCACTTTTAATTTCCTCCCTGCCACAGATTCTAGCATACATTTACCACGACTGCCATCTTATGTTATCCCAATATGGAAACTATTGACAACTGGACATCTGTATGATTAACATTTATGTATACACACATTTACATTCTTGTGGTTGATTTTTTTAAATTATCACTGCATTGTTGGGAAAGTGATCAAAGTAAGACTTTCACTAATGTTGTATCCTGTGCACATGGCGAATAAACTCAGTCACTTCCCCCACAAGTTTCAATCAGTTCTCATATGTAGCCTACCATATTCTCCCTTCATCGACCTTTCCTTATTCTATCACCCTATTTTCTCTCTTATTTCACAAGGATTTAGTTTCACTGTCCGACCATTATCTTTTGTCAATTAAAACCTCAATATTTTATTGTAACAGTTCTCTGTCACCATCTCAAACAGCGAGTCCATTGTTTCCAACCAGAATTCACAATCCCTATCAAGTCTCAGTGAGTCTGTATGATCACTATACAATGTGGACGGGTGGGTCTGTGAATTCCAGTCGCGGTCAATCGAGACCCATCTATTCGGATGGTATGGAGTGTGCAGAATTGTTCTGGGCTAACAATGCAGAAGACAGAAAATAGAAAATGACTCTTGTGGATGTCAGTGAATCAATCATCGCTGTCAACCATCGTCGTCCTCTTCCGAGGAGGCGCGCATCATGCCTCCTCTATCGTCGCGGTAACAGCGAACCAGGAGGCTGAAAGTCGGCCAGCTCAGGCCCCCGGGAGAGGAAACTGGGGGTCGATCCGGCGAGGGTCCAGGGCGCTGGTACCGTGCTGCAGCTCCAACAGCCACGAGCCCAGGGCCGGAGACGACTGCAGGGAGGTGAGCACCGGGAGAGAGGAGACTGTAGGGGACCGACCGCGCTGTGGAAGAGAGTAAGATAATGTTAGAGGGAAGGACCTGCCAATAATGAGAGAGACTGTTGGATACAAGCATAGTGAGGCATGAAAATAGAATAGACTTATTTAGTGATAGATATTGTGAGGCTGAGATCTGGGCACAGTGAGAGAAATAGAACTGACTGATGGGGAGAAAAACATAGGGTTGAATATCCACATACAAATGACTTGTGTAGCCAGATAACATGGTTTTACTATTATACTACCACCAAATGTAAAAACACTTGCCCCCCAATCACCCTTCCCTGATACATGTGTAAATATTGTACCTTCCTGTATTATACAAAAAAAATCTTATTTCATTCTACTGAGCCATTTACTTTATGTTCATTTTGTTATATTTTATAATCGTTGTTGCATTGTCGAGAAGGAACCTGCAAGTAAGCGTTCCATTGGAAAGTGTACACCGTGTGTATCCTGCACATACCACTAATGAAAGTTGATAGCAGGAACAGAGGCATGGACCGAGTCAGATAGAGACAGACTTTGATAAGAGCAGACAGATCTGGAGAGTGAGAGACAGGACAAACCATAGTTAGATAAATGGACCAGAAACATCAGGATTGGATTTACTCACAGTTGGGGGGAGGGGCCTGACTCTGCAGAAAGCCCTGGGGACCCAGGGACTGGCTGAATAGCTTGATACAAGCTGGACTGAACTGCACAGGGAGTAAGACAAATGGTAAATTGTGATTTTCCTGTTTTAAATCAGCAGGATTGGTTTGGTGTAGGCTATCGAAATACTACAGTAGTGCGTGTTTAATGTGTGCATGTGGCCATGTCTCCAAGCCTGCCTGTATGCGAGTGTGTGACATTGTCCGTGCTAGTGTGTGTGTGTGTTTGAATACATGTGGTATTGTATGGGAGTGTGTATGGTTGACACTCACCAAGGCATAGCAGGGTAGTGGGCATTGATGTAGGAGGCTAGCAGGTCTTCCCTACAGTCAAGGCTATGCAGCAGGGTGGGCGGCTGCATCCCTGCCTGGTCTCAGCTGGCTGGAGATGGGACCGCAACGTTACAGCAACGCACATTAACACCAGCAACGTTTCCACACACCTTCGGAACCATTAAATACATCTGCAACAATGTCAATTCAACCTTTGACTAATGCTGACAAAAATCACTCATCTGATATACATCCGGAGTGGTATTGGCGTTTTGCATCTAAAACTCAAAACCCTATGCGTTGGAACACCCAGATGTACACATCACAGGATGTTGGTGGCTTAAATGGGGTGAATGGGCTTGTGGTATTGGCTGGAGTGGAATTAGTGGAATGGTATCAAATACAAAACACGTGGTCTCCATGTGTTTGATGCCATTCCATTCACTCCACTCCAGCCATTATTATGAGCCGTCCTCCCCTCAGCAGCCTCCTCTGGTACACATAGGCCTACGTGCCCCAGAAATACACTTGCAGTCGACAGAGTAACGTAACAGTAACATAACAGCCATGTTCTTTGACTCACCTAACCAGACTATGCAACTCTAAACCCTTGAGGGTCACCGATTGACCGAAGCAGTGGCCGCCGCCCTGCTCGGGGCAAGCCGATAGGGGTAGCCACAGCAACGTGTTTGCGCAGTCACCCAGGGTGTCAGGGAGAGAGCCGCCCTGTGCCATAGGAAAGGGGAGGGCTCCGTATGCAGCCACCACCTGAGAAACACACACACACACCTCGGTCATGTTCATTAGGCACCAAACAGAAGAGAACAGACTACAACCCGGATGTCTCACACACACAGTAAACCGGTTAAATGTATAGTAGGCTATGTGGGGAAGACAATGATTATCTTGTGTCCTGGACAATCCCTTCAAAATGTTCTTTGAGGGGGATAACTGAAGTCAACCAGTACTTGTACCTGATTAAACCTTAGTTTTTTATTTAACCAGATTAGTCTCATTGGGATACAGTATTTTCTGACATACAGTAGAGATCTGGTCAAAGAAAGCACCCAGCGCTCACCTTTCTCCCGTGCATCTGCAAACTCCCACATGGGGGCGCTGTTGTACCTCAGCCGGTAGGGCACAGTGAGGGAGTCCAGGGCCAAAGCCAGCACAGAGCCGGAGTGGTACCAGAGTGACGGATGGAGGAGACAGAAAGACACACACACACACACACACACACTCATTTCTGGGGTTGTCGGACATCTTAGGGGTGGCATACAAAAAAATAAATAAAATCCTCGCAAGCAACAATGGGAGAGAGCGATGTCAATCATTTGCACTACAGCTCAATCAAGACTATATACACACACTACATGACCAAAAGTATGTGCACACCTACTCGTCAAACATCTCATTCCAAAATCATTGGCATTAATATGGAGTTTTTCCATCCTTTGCAGCTATAATAGCCTCCACTCTTCTGGGAAGGCTTTCCACTAGATGTTGGAACACTGCTGCTGGGACTTGCTTCCATTCAGCCACAGGAGCATTATTGACGTCAGGCACGAATGTTGGGCTATTAGGCCTGGCGCACAATCGGCGTTCCAATTCATCCGAAAGGTGTTCGATAGGGTTGAGGTCAGTGTTCTGTGCAGGCCAATAAAGTTCTTCCACACCGATCTCGATAAACCATTTCTGTATGGACCTCGCTTTGTGCACGGGGGCATTGTCATGCTTCGCCAAACTGTTGGCACAAAGTTGGAAGCACAGAATCCTCTAGAATGTCATTGTATGCTGTAGCGTTAAGATTTCCCTTCACTAAGGGGCTAGCCCGAACCATGAATAACAACCCCCGGCCGTTATTCCTCCTCCACCAAACTTTACAGTTGGCGCTATGCATTGGGGCAGGTAGCGTTCTCCCGGCATCCGTCAAACTCAGATTAGTCCGTCGGACTTCCAGATGGTGAAGTGTGATTCATCACGCCATAGAAGGCATTTCCAAAGTTCTAGAGTCCAGTGGTGGCGAGCTTTACACCACTCCAGCTGACGCTTTGCAATGCGCATTGTAATCTTAGGCCATTTCATACGGCTCCCGACAAACAGTTATTGTGCTGACGTTGCTTCCAGAGGCAGTTTGGAACTCAGTAGTGTGTTGAGACGATTCGTACGTACTTCAGCACTCGGCAGTCCCATTCTGTGAGCTTGTGTGGCCTACCACTTTGTGGCTGAGCCGTTATTGCTCCTAGACGTTTCCACTTCACAATAACAGAACTTAGTTGACAGGGGCAGCTCTAGCAGGGCAGAAATTCAACAAACTGACTTGTTGTAAAGGTGGTATCCCATGATGGTGCCACATTGAAAGTCACTGAGCTCTTCAGTAAGGCCATTCTACTGCCAACGTTTGTCTATGGAAATAGCATGGCTGTGTGCTTGATTTTATACACCTGTCAGCAACGGGTGTGGCTGAAATAGCCGAATCCACTAATTTAAAGTGTTGTCCACATACCTTTGTATATATAGTATATTTCATAGACAGAATTAATAAATTACTACTAAAATAAAGGAATAGACAGATGATTACTCCTGAGGTGCTGACCTGTTGCACCCTCTACAACCACTGTGATTATTATTATTTGACCCTGCTAGTCATCTATGAACGTTTGAACATCTTGGCCATGTTCTGTTATAATCTCCACCCGGCACAGCCAGCAGAGGACTGGCCACCCCTCATAGCCTGGTTCGTCTCTAGGTTTCTTCCTAGGTTCTGGCCTTTCTAGGGAGTTTTTCCTAGCCACCGTTCTTCTACACCTGCATTACTTGCCGTTTGGGGTTTTAGGCTGGGTTTCTGTACAGCACTTTGTGACATCAGCTGATGTAAGAAGGGCTTTATAAATACATTTGATTGATGATAGAAAGAAAGAGAGTGGTGTCTGTCTGAATCATGCCGTAGTTGAGGTAGGGGAAGGAGGGGGGTTGGGCGGCCCGTCTGCCCAGCCCACCTTTCAGGGTCAAAGGACAGAAGAAGGAGCTGTTATTGGCCACGTGGACCATGTCAACAGGTGGTAGAGCTCCTTCCTCAGGGTCCGAGGAAAGCTACACAATGTCATAGCACTATACGAACGCTTTGGCAGCTGTACTTATTCACAACACCACACAATAGTTGTGCATAAAACCCAATTACTCTATGAGAGACGGGCTATACTCAGCCTTGTCCCGGGATGGTATGTTGGTGGTTGGAGATATCCCTCCAGTGGTGTGCTTTGGCAAAGTGGGTGGGGTTATATCCTACCTGTTTGGCCCTGTCCGGGGGTTTCATCGGATGGGGCCACAGTGTCTCCTGACCCTCCTGTCTCAGCCTCCAGTATTTATGCTGCAGTAGTTTATGTGTTGGGGGGCTAGGGTCAGTCTGTCACATCTGGAGTATTTCTCTTGTCTTTTCCGGTGTCCTGTGTGAATTTAAATATGCTCTCTCTAATTCTCTCTTTCTTTCTTTCTCTCTCTCGGAGGACCTGAGCCCTAGGACCATGCCTCAGGACTACCTGGCTTGATGACTCCTTGCTGTCCCCAGTTCACCTGGCCGTGCTGCTGCTCCAGTTCCAACTGTTCTGCCTGCAGCTATGGAACCCTGACCTGTTCACCGGACGTGCTACCTGTCCCAGACCTGTTGTCCCAGACCTGCTGGAACCCTGACCTATTCACCGGACGTGCTACCTGTCCCAGACCTGCTGTTTTCAACTCTCTAGAGACAGCAGGAGCGGTAGAGATACTCTCAAAGATCGGCTATGAAAAGCCAACTGACACTTACTCGTGTTACTGACTTGTTGCACCCTCGACAACTACTTTGATTATTATTATTTGACAACGCTGGTCATTTATGAACATTTGAACATCTAGGCCATGTGCTGTTATAATCTCCACCCGGCACAGCCAGAAGAGGACTGGCCACCCCTCATAGCCTGGTTCCTCTCTAGGTTTCTTCCGAGGTTTTGGCCTTTCTAGGGAGTTTTTCCTAGGGAGTTTTTCCTAGCCACCGTGCTTCTACACCTGCATTGCTTGCTGTTTGGGGTTTTAGGCTGGGTTTCTGTACAGCACTTTGAGATATCAGCTGATGTAAGAAGGGCTATATAAATAAATTTGATTTGATTATAGTCATTAAATCAGTAGCAAATTGTGAAATAAAAAACAAGACAACCGCAGATCTCAGCTGAGCTCTATGAATGACATTTCTATCTGCAAGCTTACGGAGAATAAGACCAATGGCATTACATGGCAAACACCTTGGTCATGTTCATTAGGCACCAAACGGAAGAAAACTGATTGAAACAGGAAGGGATTACCTGGACTTGGCCAATAAGAAATGCCAAAGCGTTTTTCATTGTGTGCCCTGATGAACATGACCCTGTCGAAAAAAAACTGCGCTAACTGAGGAACTGCCTGAAAACACACTGCAAACAACCTCCCTCTTGTCACTCACTGTGTCTGGGTGACTAACAGGTGCACGTCTCCAGCTCAGGATGCCCCGTCCCCCATAGGAGTCCTGCAGCATCTCAGTGACCTTTGAACCCAGGCCTGAGAAGCCATCGGCCAGGTCACACAGCACCTGGAATCCCTGGGAGGGAGAGGGATGGCAGAAGGAAGGGAGAAAGGAGAGATGACAAACTGATGAAAATCAGTCATTCAAGGAGTGATTGTACCAAATGGGGCCTTTGTAAAGAACAAAGTATATTTGGATGGATATGGATCTTTTTAGATATTCCAGTCTTGTACTTTTCCAGAACGAGGGTTGGTGATACAAGACCATGGTGCTTGCCTACGGAGCTGTGAGGGGAACGGCACCTCCGTACCTTCAGGCTCTGATCAGGCCCTACACCCAAACAAGGGCACTACGTTCATCCACCTCTGGCCTGCTCGCCTCCCTACCTCTGAGGAAGCACAGTTCCCACTCAGCCCAGTCAAAACTGTTCGCTGCTCTGGCACCCCAATGGTGGAACAAGCTCCCTCACGACGCCAGGACAGCGGAGTCAATCACCACCTTCCGGAGACACCTGAAACCCCACCTCTTTAAGGAATATCTAGGATAGGATAAAGTAATCCTTCTAACCCCCCCCCCCCCCTTAAAAGATTTAGATGCACTATTGTAAAGTGGTTGTTCCACTGGATATCATAAGGTGAATGCACCAATTTGTAAGTCGCTCTGGATAAGAGCGTCTGCTAAATGACTTAAATGTAAATGTAATAACCCGTAATGGAGAGTCATGGTAGAGGATCACCAGTCAGTTACCTCTATGAAGAAGTGTAGTCTGTCCTCAAGATCCTCCAGCACTGAGCCCTGAAGCAGAGCCTCTCCCTGGCCAAACGCTTCCAGATTGTGGGCCTCCCTAGAGACACAATGCCAAAAGGAAGTTATTTTTCAAACAATTCTAAGTTAGTTCTGCTGTGGTATATGGGAAATGCACTCTGTGTGGACATCATTGGACAGGAAAAGGCGCAACGCTCGCTTACCAATACATCGTTTTATTAGACAAGTTTAAAAGACTAAAAGACCTTCTTCAGAATAATCCCAAAGGGAATGGACAAGTTCATATAGGGCATGGGGAAGACAATTAGGGACAAAACTCTCTTCAGCTGGTGGTGCTAATGGGAGACAGTGTGGCAGACCATACAGGTTGGTACTCAGGCTGTGGTCAATGTTGCCACCTAGTGCGTAACTCCAACGTAAAATAAGCCGCACAGGCAGCGAATCACATAGATCACATTGCGAGAATTACAATTGATGGTACTGTAGATTTTTATGTCTCGACCCGGTCTTGCGACTTTTCATACGTTTGGTGTACTGGTGTAGTAGAGTGATGTTGTTCCCCTAGATTATGCACCAAGTTGCACGCAAGGACAGTTCAAGTAGGCCAGGGCAAGAGGGGATGTTAATAAGTTAATAACAATAATAATAATTCAATGCGTTTTCTTTATTTAATTACAGCAGCATAGTTAATGTTATTTTTCAGTGTACAAACGCTTTTTGATATCTATATTGTAAATACACCTAATTGTAAAAGTTTGTATATTTTGGTTTGGTCCATCGCGGGTTATCCGTACTTGCGGACCCTGTTATCGTTCTCTTTTGCCGGACCTTCAGCTAGCAAGGTATGTTGTCCTTGGCGCCGTAATTTGGCAATATAAAACTGTGGTAAAGTTACATAAAGTGCTGTTACGCAATTATAGGGTTTGTTACAATGTGAACAATTATAAAGATTTATGTTAACTTTCACCAGCTCGCTAATTAGGGTACCTATTGTAACTCGGGAGTATTTGGGACCGTGTTTGAGTGAGTTGCTATGTGGTCACGCAGGTGCCCGAGAGCTGTGACTGCACCGAGGGCTAACCTATTGTGTGTTGTCTCTTCGTGTGCAGGACCAATAAACATGATTCAACCATCATAATTCCAGTTGTGGCAGTGTCCTGATTAAAAGTACACAACGCAGAACGAACCACGCTACAAACTGGTGCCGTGACCTGCCGACTGGTCAGCTCGAGCCGACCCCCGGGAGCTGTGCATGTGGCTGAGGCGCACGACCTGCGCATGCGCATTTGTTGATGGTTTGCTGTAAGCTAATATATACTGTAAACAGTGAATGTGAGTGTAGCATATTCATTAGATACAGGTATTCGTGATTATTTGTATGTTTTTGATGAATTTGTTTATTGCAATTTTTTTTGGTATTTGAATGCAGTATATTACATTGTATTTTAGTGCTCTGAGCCATGGAAAACTCTCAAGTCCATAAATTTGGTTATGCTGGGGATTTTAGTGTGGGTAGAGGGAGGGGTGTCCTTGCATTTACGCCAAGTGTACAGTCAGCTCCTGGGAGTAGAGCGTTTGCTAGTCCTGAGTTTTCAAGCGCTGGGAGGGGTAGGCTGTTTGTTCCACCTGACCAGGGTATCCCACCTCTGTCTTTTGATGTACCATCATCCACAATCCTCAGTGATAATGGGACGCCTCCGAGTCAGCTTAGTGACATTATTAAGCAGATTGGTTCAGAGATAGGTGAATCTATCAGAGCAAGTTTACTGCAGTCTGGGGTTTCAAGTCTTTCTCCTGCCTGTCCCCCTCACCAACCCCAGCAGGTTCCCCTGCCTGAGCAGTGTGGGTCAACCTTTATTGATGCGTCCAAGCTGAATCTGGTTGTGAAGTCCGATGTTAGTCCTCCACCTTTCTTTAGGGGTGATGGCTCAGATAAGTACTCTGTCCTGGAGTGGGAGGAGTTAATGGGAGTCTACTTAGAGAAGAGGGGTTACACTGGGTCTGAGAATGTTGGGGAGGTGATGTCTAGGCTCATGGGGAGGGCACGGGATGTGACCAAAGTCTGGATGCGTAACAACCCTGTTGTCACAGATGTTAAGGCGGTGTTCAGTGTTCTCAAGCAACACTTTGGGGATACTGTCTGCTCAGGTATGCCATTAGCTGATTTCTATTCAATCAAACCATATGCTAATGAGGGTCCAATAGATTTCTGGATTAGGCTTAACAAAGCTGCAGAGGCAGCCAAACAGTACCTTGTGAGTGAGGGCAGGACCTTACCCAATGAGTGCTCAGAGTTGGCAGTCATGTTTGTACGCAACTGTCCTGATAGAGAGTTGGCCCAAGTGTTCAAGAGCAAACCCATTCGTGACTGGACAGCCAGTGAGGTACAGGATCAGTTGGATGAACTGTTAAGGGAACGTAAAGCATGTAGAACACAACTTTCACAGCAGGTGGCTGCCGTCTTTGACTCCCCACAGGAGGGAGTGGGTCCTGTGAACAGACCTAAGGTGTCATCCTTTTCTCAATGTGGCCATGAACCAGACCAGGCACCATCTATATCTGAGGGTGAGACATTAGGGAAGGTTTTGACTTTGTTAGAGAAGGCTCTGGTCAGCAATACTCAGTCTGTGAACAGAGGGCCCCGTAAACAGTTCCACAAACGTCAGCGTGAGTGCGCCGTCTGTGGAAGCACTAATCACTGGACCAAAGCTCACTGTCAGATGCACCAGCTGTGCTTCAAGTGCTTCTCTCCGGGCCACATGAGCTTTGACTGTAGTGAGGCTGGGCAGCGACAGAGCCCTGGATGTGGACAGACTGGCAGGTCTCAGGAAAACTAGAATGCCTCCATTCTGAGGAGGGCAATGTGGGGCAGTCTTATTTTTCCTCCACTGATGATGATATCCAATCTGTTTATTCTTACTTTTGTGAGTCAGTACCCAAGAGCAACACAGTCATTTTTCAGAACACAATGAGAATTACGCAGAATGACAGTTTGTTTTACACCTCCGTGCTAGTACAGGATAAAGTTGAGCTGAAAGGGATGTTAGATAGTGGGTCCATGGCTACTACTCTGACCGCAGATATTGTACCTCGGTTGAGGGAGGCAGGAGTGGTAGAGGGGAACTTTCTAGCTCCTTCAGATATTATCCTGGTGGGTTGTGGTGGGAAGCAAACTAGCCCAGTGGGCATGTGTGATTTAAAAATTCAGCTTTATGGTTTCAGCTATGTAGTCCCAGTGCTTATTGTAGATGGGCAGGTTGATGAACTCATTGTGGGCACTAATGTGTTGAAGTCTTTGATTAGACAGTTCAAATCAAATGACAGCTACTGGCGGGTGGTGGGTACACCAGGTTCCTCTAGCCAGTGCGATGACAGCCACTTCCTGCGTCTCCTGTCAAATCTGCAGAGATGGAGAGGAGACTCTATCCCAGATAAAGTAGGCACCATTAAGTTGAAGAGAGCAGTAACACTCCAACCCATGAGTGAGCATCTGGTGTGGGGCCGCCTACCCCCAAAGACAAAACTCTCTGTGGGCAGTACTGTTGTTGTCGAGCCCAGCACGTCTCGTTGTGTGAATCGACACATACTAGTGGGGAGAGTAGTTACGCCTCTGTGGGGGGATGGATGCCTACCTGTGAAGATAGTGAATCCAACAACATCACCAGTTACCCTGAGACGAAATGCTAAAGTGGCGGATGTGTATCCTTGCATTGCATTAGAGGATTTTGATGATGTCAAGCAGCAAGCAGCTTACCAGAACGTGGCTAAAGTTCAATGTGACAGCTCACACGGCAGTCTGACAGCTAAGAGTTCCGGTGGTGGCAGTGTAGTTCATGGCAACAGTAAACTGAGCAATCTTGGACTTCAAGGCCTGTCTGTTGAGGAGTGTCCAGTTTCACAGTTCTGGAAGGATAAACTTGTCAATTTAATTGGGAAGTATGACACAGTGTTCTCTAGACATAGCCTAGATTGTGGTGAGGCAAAGGGGTTCTGCCATCGCATACGGCTGACTGATGACCGCCCATTTCGATTACCTTATCGTAGGCTTTCTCCAGCTCATTACCAAAAACTCAGGGAAACACTGGATGATATGGAGGAAAAGGAAATCGTCAGAAAATCAAGCAGTGAGTATGCCTCACCATTGGTGCTGGTATGGAAAAAGAATGGGGACTTGCGCCTATGTACTGACTTTAGGTGGTTAAATGCCCGCACTGTAAAGGACGCTCATCCCCTGCCTCATCAGGCTGATGTACTGGCCGCGCTGGGAGGTAATGCCTTCTTCAGCACAATGGACTTGACGTCAGGGTATTATAACGTGCCACTGCATGAAGAGGACAGGAAATATACGGCCTTTTCCTCTCCTTTAGGCCTGCACGAGTACAATCGGTTGCCTCAGGGCCTCTGCAACAGCCCGGCTACATTTATGAGAATGATGCTGACCATTTTTGGTGACCAAAACTTTCTAAGTCTCCTTTGTTATTTGGATGATCTGATGGTTTTTGCTAAGACTGAGGAAGAGAGTCTCCAGAGACTTGAGATGGTTTTTCAGCGGTTGCAGGAGCACAATCTTAAACTGTCTCCGTCTAAGTGCAAGTTTTTGAGGAGGTCTGTTAAGTTTTTGGGTCACATCATTTCTCAGGAGGGTGTAGCCACTGACCCTGCTAAAGTTCAAACTATTTTGAACGTGACTGAGAGCGAGATGATGGAAGCTGATGGTGTCACTCCGTCTCCTAGCAAAATCCGTTCTTTTCTTGGTATGGTAGTATACTATCAGCACTACATTGAGAATTGTTCCATGGTTGCTAGGCCATTGTTTCAGCTAACTACAGGTCAGAAGAAGCCTAGGAGAGGCAAGGGTGGGAGGAGGCCTGGTCCCTCTCGCAGGCTCACTGCTGCAGACTGGACTGCCGAATGTCAACTCGCTTTTGAAGCTTTGAAATCAGCACTAGTTGACCAGGCACTGCTGGCTCATCCAGATTTTTCTCAGCCATTTTTACTTTCTGTGGATGCATCTACTAGTGGTTTGGGAGCTGTACTATCCCAAGTGCAAGATGGAACGGCAATAGCCAGGCCAATACCTTTTGCTAGTAAATCTCTTAATCATGCACAATCCAAGTCTCCTGCTCACCGGCTGGAATTTCTAGCCATGAAATGGGCCATTCATGATAAATTCAGCCATTGGCTGCGAGGGCATAAGTTTACTGTGTGGACCGACAACAATCCACTCAAATATATTCTTACAAAGCCGAGACTTGATGCATGCGAGCAGAGATGGGTTGCAAAGCTGGCACCCTTTGACTTTGATATCCAGTACATACCAGGTCCCAAGAATGTCGTTGCTGATGCTTTGAGCAGAGAGCCAATTGTCCGCTCCACAGTTCTGCACCGACTGACAAGAATTCCATACGATGTCCTGCTGGAGGAAGCCAGAGGTCTTCGAGTGGATGATGTTCAAGACATGTTCCGCCTCTCCTGTGAACAGCCCGAGGCTGGCTGTGGAACGTCTATGGCTCCTGGGAGTGAGTTAAGTAGAGCTGGAGACGATGTCAGTGGGTTGGTTTCCTGTGAAGAGGTGTCTGCTGTCCTCCATGCTCACCGCCGATGGGATGATGGTGCCACGGTGAGGGCCATTTCACATGCGCAGCACCTTGAGAAGTTGATGTCCATGGGTCAGAGCCCTTTACCTGTCTTTACACACAAGGAGCTGTATGATAACCAGTCACTGGATCCTGTCATCAGCAGAGTCATGTTCTTTGTAGATAGAGGCCGGCGCCCATCTAGGAGAGAGCGAGTCCTTGAAGCTAATGAAACAGTTTATACTCTAAGACAGTGGGGAAAACTCACCACGCGGTTAGGGATTCTGTATCGTGTCTCAAAACACCCAGTGAGTAAGAAGAAAATATTCCAGTATGTTGTACCTGTGTCTTTGAGGGGCCTTGTGTTGAAGGGAGTTCATGATGATGCTGGTCATCAGGGTCAGCAGCGCACATTGTGGCTTACGAGACAGCGGTTTTACTGGAACTCTATGGAAAAGGATGTCAAGGAATACGTGGCCCACTGTAAGAGATGCGTGTTGAGTAAAGCACCTGAGCCTGAAGCAAGAGCTCCACTTGTCTCCATTGTGACAACGGCACCTTTGGAACTTGTGTGTATTGATTTCTGGACTGCAGAAGATTCAAACAACAAGTCTATTGATGTGTTAGTAGTGACTGATCACTTTACTAAGCTGGCATGTGCGTATCCGTGTCCAAACCAGTCTGCTAAGACTGTGTCTCGTGTTCTCTGGAATAATTTATTCTGCGTTTATGGGTTCGCTGATTGTATCCATTCTGACAGGGGTGCTAACTTTGAAAGTTCACTTATTGCAGAATTACTTCAGTTATCTGGTGTTGGAAAGTCCCACACCACACCTTATCATCCCATGGGGAACGGTCAAGCAGAACGTCTAAATCGCACGCTGGGTGGGATGATTAGAGCTCTGCCAGCTAGGTCCAAGGCTAAATGGCCTCAGATGTTGAACACATTGACATTCTCCTATAACTGCACTGTTCACGAGACTACTGGGTTTCCACCCTTCTTCTTGATGTTTGGACGCACCCCTAGGTTGCCAGTAGATGTTATGTTTGAAAGTGTGCTGTTGGATGGGGACACGGTCGATGTGGATAAGTATGTCCAGTCTTTGGGTGAGGATCTGAGAGAAGCCATGACATTGGCTCAGCAGCATGCAAGTAAGCAACAAAAGAGACAAGCCGAGGTCTACAACAGACGGTCGAAGGGTCATTCGGTAGAGAAGGGAGACAGAGTTCTACTTGCTAACAAGGGAGAGAGGGGCAAGAAGAAACTGGCTGATCGCTGGGACAGTGCGGTGTACATAGTTGTTGCGAAGAACAGCTCACTGAACACATATCATATACAGCACCCTACCACTGGGCGCATCAAGACGGTGCATAGGAACCTGATTATGCCAGTCAACTTTCTGCCTTTGCCTTCATGGGAGGAACCTGAGAGTCACGGATATCTATCGAGTGGTGACGTGTTCTCTGAGATGTCTGCAGCGTCCAGCAAAATGGATGGGAGTGACGCAAGGACTGTCCACTGGGTAGCAAGCCTTCCTGAGTCTTCTGGGAGGATATTCCAAGAAGATGGTGTAGTCCCAGTTGATGGAAGTGAAGTGGAACGGCCATATGACGTCCCCTTGAGTGAGGTGTGCTCAGTAGAAGTGGACCAGAGAGAGATTCCCAAAGCCTACAAGAGTTCTGATGGCGAAACTCCATTCAGTGGGGATGGTGCTGTGACAGATGTTAACTTGGTTGAAGATGCTTTGTCAGTGTGGTCTGTGGCAATCTACCAGGATTCTGATCAGTCGTCTGACGCTACTAGTGTTGAGTCTGTAACTGAAAGTGTGCTGGCTCCGGATAGGCCGAGTTGTAGTATCCCCCAACCTGAGGTTAGACCTCTGAGCACGGTTAGTGCTGTCCGTGACATTCCTGCTAGGTTTTTGGGTGAGGGTGTTCGGACTAGACTAGGTAGATTTATTAAGCCAGTGAATAGGTTAATCCAAACTATGTTTACACAGGAAATGAAACCGTTCTTGGTTTCTCAGTGACGGTAGGATATTGTCTACCTTTTCATTTTTTTGTGTGTATATGGTAACCTAACTGGGTCTTAGAGTGATTGGTGGGTTGGTCTAATATTTTTGACAATTCATGTAACTTTGTGTGTAGTTCATCAGCATAAAATGTATTTGGCATTTCTTTTGTATACGGTTGAATAAGGGATTAGCTACCTCTTATTTTTCCTAATCCTTCGCGGGATAGCTTTCCAGCTGATCGACCATTTGTGGGTCTAGACTTAAGGGACTACACTGGGTTACTCCGTCGCTCTGTGGGTGTGAATTTTTTTTTTTTTCTTCTTTGCTTTGTTACCTTCGAGGTAATGTGTTTTGTGCCTATAATCTAGTGTAAAACAGTGGGGGTGAATGTAGTAGAGTGATGTTGTTCCCCTAGATTATGCACCAAGTTGCACGCAAGGACAGTTCAAGTAGGCCAGGGCAAGAGGGGATGTTAATAAGTTAATAACAATAATAATAATTCAATGTGTTTTCTTTATTTAATTACAGCAGCATAGTTAATGTTATTTTTCAGTGTACAAACATTTTTTGATATCTATATTGTAAATACACCTAATTGTAAAAGTTTGTATATTTTGGTTTGGTCCATCGCGGGTTATCCGTACTTGCGGACCCTGTTATCGTTCTCTTTTGCCGGACCTTCAGCTAGCAAGGTATGTTGTCCTTGGCGCCGTAATTTGGCAATATAAAACTGTGGTAAAGTTACATAAAGTGCTGTTACGCAATTATAGGGTTTGTTACAATGTGAACAATTATAAAGATTTATGTTAACTTTCACCAGCTCGCTAATTAGGGTACCTATTGTAACTCGGGAGTATTCGGGACCGTGTTTGAGTGAGTTGCTATGTGGTCACGCAGGTGCCCGAGAGCTGTGACTGCACCGAGGGCTAACCTATTGTGTGTTGTCTCTTCGTGTGCAGGTATGTCTTTTATTTTGTTCCGAATATGTTGTATATAATTTTAACTGTATTGTATAGTGTGCTGATGGGCACTGAATGTATGTATGCAGTTCCCGCTCTTTTGCCGGACCTTCAGCTAGCAAGGTGCCCGAGAGCTGTGACTGCACCGAGGGCTAACCTATTGTGTGTTGTCTCTTCGTGTGCAGGACCAATAAACATGATTCAACCATCATAATTCCAGTTGTGGCAGTGTCCTGATTAAAAGTACACAATGCAGAACGAACCACGCTACACTGGCATTGAGTACAATTGCCACACTTGTTGTTGCTGGGGGAATATGCAGGAGGCTGGTCTTTTTTGCGCCTTGGCTGATGTCTGATTGGACAACACTGTCTTTAATGTTTTTAGCTCTACGGTAGACGGAAAACGTACTCTGTGTAAAATAATTGGAGTCGACCCAGCCACATAATGACTGTATGTACCCTAAGAAAGGCACTGAGAATAATGTAGCTTGTGTGACTTTCTTAATAATATTTCAAGTCCATTATCGGTTCTCCACCTCGTCAACTATTTGGGTGTGCGTCTTTGGCTGTTACTATTTTTGGCTGTTACTATTTGCTCTCACCCATCGTGGTTGTACTCGTGGATGACAGAGATTGTGTGAGGGTGCAGGTGGATCCTCAAGAAGTCCGACCATACCCTCACATTGCTCTCCAGCCGGTAGCCCTTCTGAGCGCGCTCCAAGCGGCTGTTCACCGTCTCCATGGCAACAGCCCCTACACAGGAAACGCGGTTCGGTGAAAAGGAAGTGTGTGAGTGACAGACAGAGAGCGGGTCGTTTCTTGGTCTGATCCTCTTTTACCACATTTCTGGTCATACAGGTTTACACCCATAATAGTATGCCAACTTATAAATCACATTTGTTTTGCCACAGAGCACCTGCACTGTGGCAAAACGCTTTGTTTTTCAACCCTTACCGGAACAGTGAGACACTGGAGTCAAAATCAACCTCAGCCAATATCTCCCCCTTCTGGACATAAAATTAACTGTCAGAATGAGACACTTTAATGAGAAGTGTTATGCCTGGTCCAAGAACAACTCCAATTTTCTTGCACTGAGCCCCAACCCTTCGGTGTTTGAAGAACAGCAATTATTGGGCAGGTGTAAGTAATATGGAGGCGGCTCCACCTAATCCACCTAGGATTCAGGGAGTTTCGGCAATATTGTTTACACCCTTCAGACATGTAATCGGCTAAAGGGGTTAAAAGCTAGGGGTTGTTTTTGGGCTATCTTATTATTATTTTTAAACGTTAGGAAAGAGACGTAGTGTGCATGGTGCTTGTGTGTCATACGTCTAGCTTGTCCAGGTCTGGGAGAAAGGAGTTATTTGTTGGCGGGCTCTCTTTGTGCACCATTACATTGCCCTCCCTGCAAAGAAAAGTTATTTACTTCATACACATAGACAAGGTTTGAGGGAAACACACACAGGCAGGCAGGCACACACACAAACAGACAAACGCACCATGTGAAAACGGTGGGATCCTTCCCAGGCTCATAGAGACTCCCCTCCTGTTTCAGCATCTGAAGGCTACCAGTAGAATGGACAGAGAGGATGTCTATGCAGTATTTAAAATGTAACCAACCTTGTTTTTCAATCTATATCTACCCCTGTAGCTGTTCTCTTACTCCAATGATATGCATCTCTAGTGTCCATTTATGTCACTGTCATACTTAAAGATGTACACTGTAATTGTGGCAAACCTTGTAAAAACCTTCAACACGACATGTTTACTCAATCTGTGACCTCTAAGAGACATTCAGCAAACCATCTGTGTGACATTTCAAGGAAGAAGTTGAGCGCTTCGGAACGTTTCGGCAACGTGGTGCTCTTCTGAATGATGCCCTGCTGGTTACCATGGGTTACCTTTGAGGTCCATGGTGATCAGGCAGGGGGTGTAGGTGAGAACATCATTCTGGAGCTCGACCTGGGGGCACGTCTGGGTCGTAGGTCCGCGAGGCATCCTGGTGCAATACAAACTGAAGAAGAGAGAGGAAAAAGGTGTGATGTCAAAATGTACATTCATAGCATATGATTTGTTATGTATACTGTCAACTCATACAAAGACAAATGGTTATTCAATGTGTCACCTACCATGTTGCAAAGAGAGGTGCACTGAACACCAATTGTCAATTTTTAAGTAGACAAACTGACCATACTAAAACATCAAGGTCCCTGCATAATAAACAAACCATCACTGCCATCGCCCTCACAGCAGTTATATAGCTAGCTCTTTTTTTCTTGCTCTCCTTGTTGTGTTAGCTAGATACATGGATTATTGTAATCTACACCGAACAAAAATATAAACACAACATGAAAAGTGTTTCATGAGCTGAAATAAAATATCCCAGAGATTTTCCATATGCACAAATTTGTTTACATCCCTGTTAGTGAGCATTTCGCCTTTGGCAAGATAATCCATCCACCTGGCAGGTGTGGCATATCAAGAAGCTGATTAAACAGCCTGATCAGTACACAGGTGCACCTTGTGCTGGGGGTCAAAAGGCCACTCTAAAATGTGTAGTTTTGTCACACAACACAATGCCACAGATGTCTCAAGTTTTGAGGGAGGGTGCAATTGGCATGTTGACTGCAGGAATGTCCACCAGAGCTGTTGCCAGAGAATGTAATGTTCATTTCTCTACCATAGTCATTTTAGAAAATTTGACAGGACATCCAACTGGCCTCACAACCGCAGACCACGTGTATGGTGTCCTGTCGACAAGCGGTTTGCTGATGTCAACGTTGTGAACAGAGTGAACATGTTAGCGATTTGGTTATGGTATGGGCAGGCATAAACTATAGACAACAAACACAATTGCATTTTATCAATGACAGTTTGAATGCACAAAAATACCGTAACGAGATCCTAAGGCCCATTTCTTTTGTAAAGGTATCTGTGACCAACAGATGCATATCTGTATGCCCAGTCATGTAAAATCACTAGAATTGTGAATTTATTTATTTCAACTGACTGATTTCCTCATATGAACTATAACTCAGTAAAATCTATGAAATTGATGCATTAAATATTTTTGTTAAGTATAGTTATGTCTTGCTCTTGCTGTCTATAACGTTAGCTGGCTGCCAATGTTTGTTGCAGTAAACTGTGGGCCACACCCTCTCCTCTCTCACATTCGCTGCACCTCTCATCCTCTGCTTTGTGCACCAAAACACCACTCTTCTCCGTATTGTTAGCCTGGCTATTTCAGCTGGAATGTACGATAGCTAGCCACAACTATTGACTTCGCTAGCTAGCTAGCTAACCACGCACTGCACTTGTGATTAGCTAAAATAGTAGCTAGCTAGCTTGCAAAAAAATCATCAGTTTCCAGAATTGCCATAGAACACATGCAGATGGGTATCAACCTGTAAATTCCACCAATGTGTGCAGACGAAGTTAGAATAGTGCCCGAGTTGACTTCTCTACACAGGCTACCCATCCCGAGGTCTATGAGGTAAATAAGCAATAAGGCTACCTGGCTACCTGTCGCCCCAGTATGGATTACAGGAGCGCAGTGGGACAGTCTCCTCCTTGTACAGTAGACTGTCGATAGACTGGTGACTAGCGGTATAGTATTGTAACGACCCTGGGTTTATAAGCGCGGAAATAGACCCTGCCGGGCGAGCATGCTTTTGCGGCACAGTCGATAGCGCGCCGGACTTCGGGCTTGAAGGTCGAGGGTTCGAGACCTGCTCCCTGCCTGTTCATTACAGTAATAAACCTACCTGCGATTTATGAAAATCTATGTTTGAATAGTTTAATTATTATAAATGCATGTTGAGAGCATGTATTTAATATGTATTTAGACAATGAGGCAGTGCTATAATACAATTATGGGTAGCCTATACAGCCTAATTATGAGAGGCATCGCCATTGTTTAAAAATAACAAAATCATTTAAAAAAATGTGCACTGTGGCCTACTACAAAACGAAACGTCATCGTGGGTGGAGTTATCACATGATATGAGCAACCACAAAAACTTTCCTGCAATGATCTACCTTGCCACACCTGTCAAACAACCCAACCTTACTTGAGTTTCACATTACAACAAAAGTCTGAAAAACACTTCCTGGGCCAGTTCCAGTTTTGACTATTTTAATCTTATGGAGCAACATGCAGCCTAGACGTCGGGTAAGTCAGTCTAACTACGACTAACTAAGTACATCAGTTCAAAGTTCCTTATGTCATGGATTTAATTTCACTGGATAGGTAGGTTAAGGTCCAGTATCTGGAGACCAGAGACCCACAAAAACCTTTTTGCGATATGGACATAGTGCGGAAACGGAGAACGCGATGTTGTCGCAAAATCAGATACTCTAAACCAGACCCACAAAACAAGTTTATTGTGACACTGCTTCATTTTAAAGTAATCTGTTTTTCCGTACTACGCCTATATTAAAGTAAGAATAGGTTTTTCCATATTAAACAACTGCATCTCATTGGTAGTCTACTAGTAGTAGAATATAAATCAATATGTCTTGTGCGTGCAGTGGGCATTAGAACGTTGATAAATCGCACTCCGTAGAGGAAGGTACACTTCATCCATTTAAAGATTCAAAATCAAAGTTCAATGCTCCCTGATGACTCTCAGCTCATCAGCTTATCAAATGGATTGTTTACTGTGTGCCTGCAAACCATTGTTTTTTTCACTCTTCCCTTTCAGGTGAATCAATAGGACTTGACTTTATGAGAATGAGGTTTGGCACCAAGTTGTTATATGGAATATAATTGTAAATGTTGAAACTGAAAAGTAAATAGTCACTTTGCAGAAAGACACACTGGCCAATAGTTGCACGCACAACACAGCCTAGACAGGAATATCATACGGACAGAGACGGGTGAGAAAGTGATGTCCGTGCACCTGACTTTAAATCCAGATGAAGACAGAGCCGGAGGGCCTTCTAAAACCAGTGGGTCTACTGCTGTAGGACCTCAAACACCTGGAGCGGAACAGGGCCTAGAGCACAGGAGGATGGATGAGGAGGATGAGAAGCTAGAGGCGAAAAAGGCAACCAGCTCAGCTGCCTTGGAGCCTAGCACTTTGCTCTGGCTGGGAGACAGAGAGGGAGAGAAAGGAGGTGTTGCGTCCGAGAGTGAGGGAGCTGAAGGGGATGAGGAGGAGGTAGAGAGGAGAGGAGGGAGCACAGAGCTTCTGGAGGGACAGGAGAGCCAGCCAGAGAGTGAGCGAAAGGCAAAATGGAGAGAGAGCATGCCAGAGGGAGAGCGATGGAAAGATGATGTGGATGCAGTCCAAGGCGAGGAAAGGGATGGTTCGCTTGCAGATGATGAGGAAGAGGGGGAGGAAGGCCCAGTGCCAGAGAAGGTTGCACAGGTCTTCACTCCGACAGTGATAGTGCGTCCATCTAGCAAACGGGAGGAGTTCCCACTCGAAAATAGCAAATATGGGGAGATGGATACTGAGAAGAGACCTTTCTTAGAGCCCCAGACACCAACAGCCCCACCAGTAGTCTACTACCCACAGTGGACAGAGGAGCCGGACAACTACACACGTATGTACCAGTGCCGGACCAATACCATTAATACTAATTGGGGTCAGTTCCATTTAAGTTCTTATCAGTTTAGGGATTGATGTGCATTCCTATGAAAAAAAAACATTGTCATTATGTAACATTTTTCATAAACAGTATATCAACACAAGGGATTCTAAAAAATGTAGGTTACATTATCGTTTTATTTGATCTTTTCCCCTCTGATTAGACATGTTTTAGCTCTAATGACACCCCAATGGTGGAACCAGCTTCCCCATGAAGCTAGGACAACAGAGTTCCTGCCCATCTCCCGAAAACATCTGAAACCCTAACTCTTCAGATTATCTAAAATAATCCCACAGCGCACCCCCCCCCCCCCCCCTCACTCCTGATAGCTACTTTATTGTGGAAAAATATACTTACTGTGATATGTGGTTGTCCCACCTAGCTATCTTAAGATGGAAGTCGCTCTGGATAAGAGTGTCAGCTTAGTGAATAAAACGTAAAAATGAATTTCTTTCTTGTTGTGAGAAATTGGTATGAAAATTGTCATGTAAAATATGAGGCAGCATAGTAAGACGTCTACATATTTCCTATCGTCATCAACCAAAGAAATGGCTGTTTTATTTTTTTATTAATACTTCTCAAGTTATTGTATTTTAAAAACACAATTTTCCCCAGGTTTGGCTGTAGTTTTATTGAACCCAGATTCCTCTGTTATTTAGATATGTGTGGTGGTAGTTGTGGGGATGTTCTGAAACTTGGCCTGGGCATTGGTGCTGCAGCTGTTCTCTTCCCTCTACTTGTGTGGGGCGGCTATGCACTTTTGCCCTTTGATGCCCCACCCCTGGACAGCGCCCCTCTCAGGCTGGTGTACACACTGCGCTGCTCCTTCTTTGCTGTCATACCCATTATGCTAGGTAAGACTGTGGACTATTAGGGTTGGGCTGTGATATGTTATCACCTATTAGAGATTATTGAATAGACTAAATGTGTGTTACTTCTTTGCTCTTGGCAATGCTAATGTTTTTATTGCTTTTTTTGGTACTCTCCCAATCTTCCTCTACCTCGGTCCTCCCCCCTGCACTGTCTTCCTCTTCCCACCACCTATCTCTTCTCCTCCCTCCCATCTTTCCCCTCCCACCCCCTCTCCCAGGTGTGCTGGTGCAGGGGTTGGCGCGGCTGCGCTACGGCGCCCTGACACCCCTCTACGAGGCCAAGGTGGGGGAGGAGAGCCGGGAGGTGGCAGTCCACCGGCACTACGTGGGCGACTCGCTCTCCCTCTTCCTACTCTACTTCCTGCAGCTGGCCGTCATGGCCACCTACATCAGCCAGGACCTGCTCAAGTTGGTGCCCCTGCTCACCATCGTCTTTGCCTTCGGCAGGTGAGTGCCTGTCTGCCTGTGTGTGTGTGTTCACTACTCAGTCTCAGTGGTAGCAGTGCATTCTGCGTTGTACGTTTATTTGTTTGAATGAATGAATGAAAAATGTTATTTTTCGTGTGTCAAATCGCCAATTCTCAACCCATCCCTTACAGGATTAATTGACACAAACAAACACTACAATAATTCGCTGTAGTAATTCAGTGATAATTATTCTGGTTATGTGCATTCACTCTGCAGTTAGCAGAGATGTAGCCGATGTGGAATCACTAGATAGTTTTGAGATTGGGCATGCGTATGCAGTGCAGTCAGCCTAAATTGCAGCCATTGTTCCTCTTTTTTCAACAAGGGACATGGCTTTTGTGGAGGGATAGGTAACGCTGCTTCGTGGGTGCGGAATGGGTTGTGTTGTGCATAGGGATGCACCGATATGACATTTTTGGCCGATACCGATATGTTCCTTGTCAAAAAAGATGATACAGGTAACATATTTTTTTAATTAGCGGCCTTTTTAGCATTCTAGTACCCTTAAATAGCTGAAACACACACACACACACACACACACACACTGACCAAAAAGTTATTTTGTTGGCATTTACGTATGTCCCCATTACCAGTAAAACATAATCAAAACCTATTTCTTTCACTTACCTGCTGTGCTGTTTCATGCTCTGCTGAATCTCAACCAGGATTTCATCATACATGTCAAACAGTGTCGTTTCAGCTCTGTCTGTCCGTGACCTCTCTTCCTCGATGCGCACTGTCACTGTGTCCGTTTCCATCTTGTCCAGCTGTGTCTAACATTTCACGTAAACCCTGTTTCTTGTCTGCATCGAATTAGCGGTCCTTGTACCTAGCATCGAGCATGGGGGCGACACAGTAGAGGCTCAGAGAGAATGCCACCGACTCGCTTGTTCACAGCCTCTAGTAGAGTACTTTTCCAAGTTAACCCCACGGTCTGTGTTGAGCAGACGTTTTGATGCCATGACAGGGTATCACGTCTGCTGCAGATGCAAATATGGCAATGGTCTATTTGCATATAAGGATACTGCAGCTCTGATTGTTTATGCCGCTTGTCAATGCAATAGAATCCTACTCCGACGCATTCTGCCTACAATAAAATCTCTAGCTAAGTTCTTTGTTTCAGTATGTTGCATTGAAAGTGGTTAATATTGCATTGATTAGATTACAATTACCACAGTGAAGGGAAGCATTGATAGTGTTAACAGGGAAAACTCTAGAACAGTGGTCACCAAATTTTCTGAGTCAAAATGCAAGCTGAGATCTACCGCTCATATAATCTTTACACATGACTTAAAAAATGTACCCCTATGCAACATTAACCAATTAAAAAGACTACTGACGCAATGAGTTGCCCTGCCAATGCTTGAATTGCCCTGCCAATGCATTGTTGTACGGGCCATTTAAAAAAACAAATCTATTTCAAAATTTGAGGTAGGCTATATGATAACACCTGTAATAGATCTGTAGTTGTATTACTTGTGAGGCACAACCAAATAATTAGCTTTTTATTTGTATTTTACTGGGCTGGTTGTGCCTACATCTGATGGTCAGCGGAGGGAGAGAGCAGCAGACTGAGGGTCCGCCTGTCAACGTCCCTCTGCTCTCCCTTTCCTCCCCTGACACTGAACAAAAAGGGACACAGTCTTCCAGCTGATGGCAACTCCAGTCGCACTGCATCATTTCTGCCTCATGCACAAATTCATATTACTCCTATGAACAGAGAAAGTGAAATATTCCTCAATACTAAAAATGACCAAAGCCGCTAATAATAATAACAACAACGCAAGCCTATAGATACACTTTCCTACTTATTCATTACTACTGCAGTGCTTGTTGGAGCACTGAGTGGAAATAGGAAGAATGTGCATTTTATGGCTTATAAAAGTGTTGACAGTGCTGAGTAAGAACTTAAACATGAACTCAGTCATAAAACCAGCAGCTCTTTGCTGTATTTGTTGAGTCTCTCTAGTCATGGTTTTTAAAAGTGTTGAAATCTCAGTATCAACTTTTCTGTATCTTTTATGTCTGCTACGTTACTGCAGACACTGTAATCTGAGCCATCCGATTGGCCAGCGGTAGGCCTATAGTGCACTTGATTTGCTCTCCAGGCCTGCCGGGAAGGCAGAGTTTGTACCGTCAGACACATGAAATGGTACAAAATGGCAACAGTTGTCTACCCGGCATGCAGGGCAGGTGAATTGGGTGCACCTACCGGCAACAGCCTGAGACAAAAAAAAAAGCTTTATCGTTGTTTTTTTGCATAAATGTTTGACTAGGAATGCCTTGGATCGACCGGTAGGTGACCACTGCTCTAGAGTGAAGTTCAATCTCGTGCTTCTCTCTGTGGGCTAATATTTATTCTGCATGCCAGTCCCAGAGGGAACATTGCTTATCACCAATCCATACTTTCACCCAACATTGTTATCCTTATCTTTTCTAACCTAATAATGTTTGTAAACACTTACAGTACCAGTCAAAGTTTGGGCACACCTACTTATTCCAGGGTTTTTCTTTATTTTTACTATTTTATACATTGTAGAATAATAGTGAAGACATCAAAACGATGAAATAACACATGGAATCATCTAGTAACCAAAAAAGCGTTAAACAAATCAAAATATTTTATGAGATTCTTCAAAGTAGCCACCAGCTTTGCACACTCTTGGCATTATCTCAACCAGCTTCATGAGGTAGTCACCTGGAATGCATTTCAATTAACAGGCGTGCCTTGTTAAAAGTTAATTTGTGGACTTTCTTTCCTTCTTAATGCGTTTGAGCCAATCAGTTGTGTTGTGACAAGGTAGGGGTGGTATAAAGATGATAGTCCTATTTGTTAAAAGACCAAGTCCATATTGGGAAAGACCAAGTCCATATTGGGGCAAAAACAGCTCAAATAAGCAAAGAGAAACGACAGTCCATCATTACTTGAAGACAAACAAGGTCAGTCAATCCTGAAAATGTCAAGAACTTTGAAAGTTTCTTCAAGTGCAGTCGCAAAAACCATCAAGCGCAATGATGAAACTGGCTTTCATGAGGACCGCCACAGGAAAGGAAGACCCAGAGTTACCTCTGCAGAGGATAAGTGAATTAGTTAACTGCACCTCAGATTGCAGCCCAAACAAATGCTTCAGAGTTCAAGTAACAGACACATCTCAACATCAACTGTTCAGAGGAGACGGTGTGAATCAGGCCATCATTATCAAATTTCTGCAAAGAAACCACTACTAAAGGACACCAATAAGAAGAGACTTGCTTAGGCTAAGAAACATGAGCAATGGACATTAGACAGGTGTAAATCTGTCCTTTGGTCTAATGAATCCAAATTTGAGACGTGGAGCAGGTGAACGGATGATCTCCGCAAATGTAGTTCCCACCGTGAAGCATGGAGGTGTGATGGTGTGGGGGTGTTTTGCTGGTGACACCCTGATTTTATTTAGAATTCAAGGCACACTTAACCAGCATGGCTACCACAGCATTCTGTAGTGATACGCCTTCCCATTTGGTTTGTGCTTAGTGGGACTATCATTCGCTTTTAACAGGACAATGATGCAAAACACACCTCCAGGCTGTGCAAGGGCTATTTGACCAAGGAGAGTGATGGAGTGCTGCATCCGATGACCTGGCCTCCACAATCACCTGACCTCAACCCAATTGAGATGGTTTGGGATGAGAGAGGGAAGGAAAAGCAGCCAACAAGTGCTCAGCATATGTGGGAACTCCTTCAAGACCGTTGGAAAAGCATTCCTCATGAAGTTGGTTGAGAGAATGCCAAGAGTGTGCAAAGCTGTCAAGGGTGGCTACTTACAATATTTTTGATTTAACACTTTTGGTTACTACATGATTCCATATGTGTTATTTCATTAGTTTGTCTTCACTATTCTACAATGTAGAAAATAGTAAAAATAAAGAAATCCTTGAATGAGTAGGTGTGTCCAAACCTTTAACTGGTACTGTACGTGTTTACATACGTTCTCTGTATTTTATCTCCATGGACCATTTTAAAACAAACTCACCCAATGTCACTTCTTCTATAGGCTGATCTACTGGGTTTGTGTGACCCAATTGGCTGATCTTGTTGTGATCTCTCACCCTACAGGCTGATCTACTGGGTTTGTGTGACCCTAGGCAGCAGTGTGAGGGGGTTTGGCTTCGGCCTCTCCTTCCTGCCCATACTGGTCATGTTGGGCGCCAACCTCTACTTTGTGTGCTCGTCACTCAGTGAAGGGGCTGTCTTTGATGTGGCCCCGCCCACCACCCCACCTCCCAGGCAGAGTTGGTGGGGCTAGGAGGAAGAGGAGTAGATCCACCCAATCCTGAAGATTAAATGGACCCCCAGTCCCTAGACACTTAGACCTGAAAGGATTAGATATTACCATGTAACTTCTACCTACAGTATCATATGTACACTTTGCCTTCTGATAGACCAGAGGCATGTTCCTTAGGCAAATGTTGTGCAACCTTGCAGATAGAAATGTATTCCTTACTCTACATGCCGAGATGCAAGTCTGTTCTCAACAATATAACACACAAGTTCCCCAGTGTTTTGCCCTACTGAATAATTTGAGTGAAGAGTTAGAAAATTGTTGGCACCTACTCATTGTCATGGTGTTTGTTTTGGAAGGAGACAGGGAGAATAATCAAGTTCCTCGGCTTGGATTTCATGTCCTTCATCTGGAACATATTGGATCACATTGAACAATGGTTTATGGAGAGCTGGACAACACATTAAGATGACGTGAGGCTAGTAACAGTTAGCCACCCCAATGAAGTTGCCTGTAGTTGAAGGATTGTGATATGTGTCTTATGCCATACATAAGCCAAAGAGGAATGGACCATGCATAAAATAAGACATGTAAGGCCTGGGTTGTGTTCATTAGGCACAAAATGGAAAAGTTTTTTTTAAATGTAGCAAAGGAAAATTAGCGTTTTAAAAAAGAAGTATTGGACAAGCCCAGGTTGTTCTTCCCCGTTTGTCTGTCTGTTTTCCTCCGTTTGTTGCCTAAACCACAACTTTGTGCAGTACATCCTTACTAACTAGAATTGTGTTTTATTCTAATCTCATGGCTTTGGTGAAGGATGGTCCAGAGCCTCACTGGAATGTTTCATAATGAGCTATGACGACATGACTAGTCAGCACTATACAGTACATCCTGAAGGGGGTGGTCTTCCCCAAGTTATTAAAATGTATGAAGACTTAAGTGCCAACATTGAAGTATAAACGTAGTGCAGAGTTGCCCTTTTTTGATGTGTAAAACATAAAATCAATGTGGATATTTTATTATTTAAACTGTGCAATGTTTACATTTATTTCATTTCTACAATAGTACAGCATTTTACAACTCCCACAATGAATGGGAATGAAGAATATGTTGATAATTGATAGCTATTTAAGAATGCATTATGTTCATTATGTCTGTACAGTACCATAACCAATGCACATACTTTGTCCTGTTTGTATATGACAGACTGCTCATAATTGTTGTATTCCTTTTGGACATTATCTTTCAATGTTTACACTGTCTTAATGGAACGATGTGATTCACATAATAAAGCAGCTACTAATCTTGCATTTTGTCATGACATCATGAAGCCAAAGGATGAGACGAGGATTGACAGTAACTAGTTCAAAAGCAGTGGTGTGTATTCATGGATACCAAGGGAAGCCAGGCTTCCCCCAAGGAATTGACCAAGAAAAACATACGTTATTTTGGATCTTTAGTCTCAGTGTTTCCTACATTCAGCCTCTTGCAAAATGAAGGAAATGTATCTCACTGGGGAAAGCGTCCGAACGAAACAGCACCCCTCTCTCAGTATGCGTAGCATATGATGCTGTCTGGTCAAAAAGAGTATGACATTGTTGCAGCCCATAGCATTGAATGCAAGGGAAGTCAACAAACCAACCCTTGATAAAAGTATAAAATAATAGCCAATCAGTGTTGAGCTAAACTGAGTGAGCTCAGCTGTGAATGGTCCTTGCGCGCCAAAAAAAAAAAGTGTTAAGGGAAGCCAGTTTTGGATTTGGCTTCAGACCAATCACATCAGAAACCAAATGAAATTGACAGAAGTAAAACTTGAATTGTTGCATCTCGTTGTCCTTCGATGGCTAGCTAGCCAAAATTGGCCCTTTCCTGAATTAGTCATGGATGGAGATAGGGATTTGGACTTGTGGTTTTACTTAATTCTCAATACTGGCCAATGATTATAAGTGTTTCTGATCCAACCATAAATTAATACATTGTGCCCCTGGCCTGAGAGGGTGGAAGTTAAAGGTTAAATAAATAAAAATGTTTAAGATAGTTAAGAACAAATTGTTATTTACAAGACGTCCTACCAAAAGGCAAAAGCCCTCCTGCAGGGACTGGGGCTGGGATAAAAAAAATATATATAAACTACCGTTCAAAAGTTTGGGGTCACTTAGAAATGTCCTTGTTTTTGAAAGAAATGCAACTTTTTGTCCATCAAATTGATCAGAAATACAGTGTAGACATTAATGTTGTAAATGACTATTGTAGCTGGAAACAACTGATTTAAAAAAATAAAATAAATCTACATCGGCATTGATGCCCATTATCAACAACCATCACTCCTGTGTTCCAATGGCACGTTGTGTTAGCTAATCCAAGTTTATTATTTTAAATGCTAATTGATCATTAGAAAACCCTTTTGTAATTATGTTAGCACAGCTGAAAACTGTTGTTCTGATTTAAAGAAGCAATAAAACTGGCCGCCTTTAGACTAGTTAAGTATCTGGAGCATCAGCATTTGTGGGTTCGATTACAGGCTCAAAATGGCCAGAAACAAAGACCTTTCTTCTGAAACTCATCAGTCTATTCTTGTTCTGAGAAATTAAGGCTATTCCATGCGAGAAATTGCCAAGAAACTGAAGATCTTGTACAACGCTGTGGACTACTCCCTTCACAGATCAGTGAAAACTGTCTCTAACCAGAATAGAAAGAGGAGTGGAAGGCACCGGTGCACAACTGAGCAAGAGGACAAGTACATTAGTGTCTAGTTTGAGAAACAGACACCTCACAAGTCCGCAACTGGTAGCTTCATTAAATAGTACCCGCAAAGCACCAGTCTCAACGTCAACAGTGAAGAGGCGACTCCGGGATGCTGGCCTTCTAGGCAGAGTTGCAAAGAAAAAAACATACCTCCGACTGGCCAATAAAATCAAAGATTAAGATGGGCAAAAGAACAGACACTGGACAGAGGAACGCTGCCTAGAAGGCCATCATCCTGGAGTCGCCTCTTCACTGTTGACGTTGAGACTGGTGTTTTGCAGTCATTTTCGCTTAAAATGACATACCCAAATCTAACTGCCTATACAGTGGGGGAACAAAGTATTTGATCCCCTGCTGATTTTGTACATTTGCCCACTGACAAAGAAATTATCAGTCTATAATTTTAATGGTAGGTTTATTTGAACAGTGAGAGACAGAATAACAAAAATATCCAGAAAAACGCATGTCAAAAATGTTATAAATTGATTTGCATTTTAATGAGGGAAATAAGTATTTGACCCCCTCTCAAATCAGAAAGATTTCTGGCTCCCAGGTGTCTTTTATAGAGGTAACGACCTGAGATTAGGAGCACACTCTTAAAGGGTGTGCTCCTAACCGCAGCTTGTTACATGTATAAAAGACACCTGTCCACAGAAGCAATCAATCAATCAGATTCCAAACTCTCCACCATGGCCAAGACCAAAGAGCTCTCCAAGGATGTCAGGGACAAGATTGTAGACCTACACAAGGCTGGAATGGGCTACAAGACCATCGCCAAGCAGCTTGGTGAGAAGGTGACAACATTTGGCGCGATTATTCTCAAATGGAAGAAACACAAAAGAACTGTCAATATCCCTCGGCCTGGGGCTCCATGCAAGATCCCACCTCGTGGAGCTGCAATGAGCATGAGAACGGTGAGGAATCAGCCCAGAACTACACGGGAGGATCTTGTCAATGATCTCAAGGCAGCTGGGACCATAGTCACCAAGAAAACAATTGGTAACACACTACGCCGTGAAGGACTGAAATCCTGCAGCGCCCGCAAGGTCCCCCTGCTCAAGAAAGCACATATATATGCACGTCTGAAGTTTGCCAATGAACATCTGAATGATTCAGAGGACAACTGGGTGAAAGTGTTGTGGTCAGATGAGACCAAAATGGAGCTCTTTGGCATCAACTCAACTCGCCGTGTTAGGAGGAGGAGGAGGAATGCTGCCTATGACCCCAGGAACACCATCTCCACCGTCAAACATCGAGGTGGAAACATTATGCTTTGGGGGTGTTTTTCTGCTATGGGGACAGAACAACTTCACCGCATCATTTGACGGGGCCATGAGTTGTCAAATCTTGGGTGAGAACCTCCTTCCCTCAGCCAGGGCATTGAAAATGGGTCGTGGATGGGTATTCCAGCATGACAATGACCCAAAACACACGGCCAAGGCAACAAAGGAGTGGCTCAAGAAGAAGCACATTAAGGTCCTGGAGTGGCCTAGCCAGTCTCCAGACCTTAATCCCATAGAAAATCTGTGGAGGGAGCTGAAGGTTTGAGTTGCCAAACATCAGCCTCGAAACCTTAATGACTTGGAGAAGATCTGCAAAGAGGAGTGGGACAAAATCCCTCCTGAGATGTGTGCAAACCTGGTGGCCAACTACAAGAAACATCTGACCTCTGTGATTGCCAACAAGGGTTTTGCCACCAAGTACTATGCCACCAAGTACTAAGTCATATTTTGCAGAGGGGTCAAATACTTATTTCCCTCATTAAAATGCAAATCATTTTATAACATTTTTGACATGCGTTTTTCTGGATTTTTGTTGTTATTCTGTCTCTCACTGTTCAAATAAACCTATCATTAAAATTATACTGATCATTTCTTTGTCAGTGGGCAAACGTACAAAATCAGCAGGGGATCAAATACTTATTTCCCCTCACTGTATATATATACAGTTGAAGTCGGAAGTTTACATACACCTTAGCCAAATACATTTAAACTGTTTCACAATTCCTGACATTTAATCCTAGTAAAAATTCCCTGTCTTAGGTCAGTTAGGATCACTACTTTATTTTAAGAATGTGAAATGTCAGAATAATAGAGAGTGATTTATTTCAGCTTTTATTTCTTTCATCACATTCCCAGTGGGTCAGAAGTTTACATACACTCAATTAGTATTTGGTAGCATTGCCTTTAAATTGTTTAACTTGGGTCAAACGTTTTGGCTAGCCTTCCACAAGCTTCCCACAATAAGTTGGGTGAAATTTGGCACATTCCTCCTGACAGAGCTGGTGTAACTGAGTCAGGTTTGTAGGCCTCCTTGCTTGCACATGCTTTTTCAGTTCTGCCCACAAATCTTCTATGGGATTGAGGTCAGGGATTTGTGATGGCTACTACAATACCTTGATTTTGTTGTCCTTAAGCCATTTTGCCACAACTTTGGAAGTATACTTGGTCATTGTCCATTTGGAAGACCCATTTGCGACCAAACTTCAACTTCCTGACTGATGTCTTGAGATGTTGCTTCAATATATCCACCTAATTTTCCTCCCTCATGATGCCATCTATTTTGTGAAGTGCATCAGTCCCTCCTGCAACAAAGCACCCTCACAACATGATGCTGCCACCCCCGTGCTTCACGGTTGGGATGCTGTTCTTCGGCTTGCAAGCCTTCCCCTTTTTCCTCCAAACATAACGATGGTCATTATGGCCAATCAGTTCTATTTTTGTTTCATCAGACCAGAGGACAGTTCTCCAAAAAGTATGATCTTTTTCCCCATGTGCAGTTGTAAACCATAGTCTGGCTTTTTTTATGGCAAGTTTGGAACAGTGGCTTCTTCCTTGCTGAGCGGCCTTTCAGGTTATGTCGATATAGGTCTCGTTTTACTGTGGATATAGATACGTTTGTACCTGTTTCCTCCAGCATCTTCACAAGTCCTTTGCTGTAGTTCTGGGATTGATTTGCACTTTTCGCACCAAAGTGCATTCATCTCTAGGAGACAGAATGCATCTCCTTCCTGAGCAGTATGACCGCTGTGTGGTCCCATGGTGTTTATACAGATGAACGTGGTATCTTCAGGCGTTTTGAAATTGCTCCCAAGGATGAACCAGACTTGTGGAGGTCTACAATTATTTTCTGAGGTCGTCTTATTCCTTTTGATTTTCCCATGATGTCAAGCAAAGAGGCACTGAGTTTGAAGGTAGGCCTTGAAATACATCCACAGATCACCTCCAAACGACTCAATTGATGTCAATTAGTCTATCAAAGCTTCTAAAGCCATGACAATTTTCTGGAATTTTCCAAGCTGTTTAAAAGGCACAGTCAACTTAGTGCATGTAATCATCTGACCCACTGGAATTGTGATACAGTGAATTAATCTGTCTGTAAACAATTATTGGAAAAATTACTTGTCATGCACGAAGTAGATGTCCTAACCGACTTGCCAAAACACTATAGTTTGTTAACAAGAAATTTGTGGAGTGGTTGAAAAATGAATTTTAATGACTACAACCTAAGTGTATGTAAACTTCCAACTTCAACTCTATATGACAACAAAACCCACCAACATGTAGCATGCTAATGTTAACTAGCTGGCCTGGCACATCGTTGCCCATGAAAGAAAGTTAGGTTAGAGAGCAAGAATTTTAGCCAGGTAGCCTAGGACAACAAACTAGAAGCGTGTACTGACAGTCAGACTGTTTAGGAGGATGGCATTGGCGTTCCCCTACAAGTAGGGTGAGTCAACATGTTTTTTCTACTTGCACAGACACAGAAATCAGTACCATTTCACAGCCACATATGTACCTTAAGTTGATTAAACTAAATAGTTTTTGGGTATATTTTAGTTGTCACTGTATTTATCTAATCACCTAAGCTTAGTATATGTTGAAGTTGAAATGTTGCTTCAATAGTGGAGTAGAGGTCGACCGATTAATTAGGGCCGATTTCAAGTTTTCATAACAAATCGGTAAAATCTGTATTTTTGGCCACCGATTTGCCAATTAAAAAAAATATGTTACACCTTTATTTAACTAGGCAAGTCAGATTAAGAACACATTCTTATTTTCAATGACGGCCTGGGAACGGGGGTTAACTGCCTTGTTCAGGGGGGATTCGGGGATTCATTTTTGCAACCTTCTGGTTACTAGTCCAACGCTCTAACCACCTGCCTTACATTGCACTCCACGAGGAGCCTGCATGGCAGGCTGACTACCTGTTACGCGAGGGCAGCAAGAAGCCAAGGTAAGTTGTTAGTTTTTTAAGATAAGTGATAGCTAGCATTAAAATCTTAACATAATCACCAGTAAAACTAGTCATATCATCAACCATGTGTAGTTACCTAATGTGTCCTGCGTTGCATATAATCGATGCGGTGCCTGTTAATTTCTCATCGAATCACAGCCTACTTCGACAAACGGGTGATGATTTAACAAGCGCATTTGCGTAAAAAAAGCACTGTCGTTGCACCAATGTACCTAACCATAAACATCAATGCCTTTCTTTAAAATCAATACACAAGTATATATTTTTAAACCTGCATATTTAGTTAATATTGCCTGCTAACATGAAATTGTGTCACTGCTCTTGCGTTCATTGCACACAGAGTAAGGGTATATGCAACAGTTTGGGCCGCCTGGCTCGTTGCTAACTAATTTGCCAGAATTTTACGTAATTATGACATACCATTGAAGGTTGTGCAATGTAACAGGAATATTTAGACTTAGGGATGCCACCTGTTAGATAAAATACGGACCAGTTCCGTATTTCACTGAAAGAAAAAACGTTTTGTTTTCGAGATGATAGTTTCCGGATTCGACCATATTAATGACCTAAGCCTCGTATTTCTGTGTGTTTATTATATTATAATTAAGTCTATGATTTGATAGAGCAGTCTGACTGAGCGGTGGTAGGCACCAGCAGGCTCGTAAGCATTCATTCAAACAGCACTTTTGTGCGTTTTGCCAGCAGCTCTTCGCAATGCATTGCGCTGTTTATGACTTCAAGCCTATCAACTCCCAAGATTAGGCTGGTGTAACCGATGTGAAATGGCTAGCTAGTTAGTGGGTACGCGCTAATAGCGTTTCAAACGTCACTCGCTCTGAGACTTGGAGTAGTTGTTCCCCTTGCTCTACATGGGTAACGCTGCTTCGAGGGTGGCTGTTGTCGATGTGTTCCTAGTTCGAGTGAGGAGAGGGACGGAAGCTATACTGTTACACTGGCAATACTAAAGTGCCTATAAGAACATCCAATAGTCAAAGGTATATGAAATACAAATCGTATAGAGAGAAATAGTCCTATAATTCCTATAATAACTACAACCTAAAACGTCTTACCTGGGAATATTGAAGACATGTTAAAAGGAACCACCAGCTTTCATATGTTCCCATGTTCAAGGCACTTAAACGTTAGCTTTCTTACATGGCACATAATGCACTTTTACTTTATTCTCCAACACTTTGTTTTTGCATTATTTAAACCAAATTGAAAATATTGATGTATTATATTAAGTGTTCATTCAGTATTGTTGTAAAAATATATATATATATACATACACACTGCTCAAAAAAATAAAGGGAACACTTAAACAACACATCCTAGATCTGAATGAAAGAAATAATCTTATTAAATACTTTTTTCTTTACATAGTTGAATGTTCTGACAACAAAATCACACAAAAATAATCAATGGAAATCCAATTTATCAACCCATGGAGGTCTGGATTTGGAGTCACACTCAAAATTAAAGTGGAAAACCACACTACAGGCTGATCCAACTTTGATGTAATGTCCTTAAAACAAGTCAAAATGAGGCTCAGTAGTGTGTGTGGCCTCCACGTGCCTGTATGACCTCCCTACAACGCCTGGGCATGCTCCTGATGAGGTGGCGGATGGTCTCCTGAGGGATCTCCTTCCAGACCTGGACTAAAGCATCCGCCAACTCCTGGACAGTCTGTGGTGCAACGTGGCATTGGTGGATGGAGCGAGACATGATGTCCCAGATGTGCTCAATTGGATTCAGGTCTGGGGAACGGGCGGGCCAGTCCATAGCATCAATGCCTTCCTCTTGCAGGAACTGCTGACACACTCCAGCCACATGAGGTCTAGCATTGTCTTGCATTAGGAGGAACCCAGGGCCAACCGCACCAGCATATGGTCTCACAAGGGGTCTGAGGATCTCATCTCGGTACCTAATGGCAGTCAGGCTACCTCTGGCGAGCACATGGAGGGCTGTGCGGCCCCCCAAAGAAATGCCACCCCACACCATGACTGACCCACCGCCAAACCGGTCATGCTGGAGGATTTTGCAGGCAGCAGAACGTTCTCCACGGCGTCTCCAGACTCTGTCACATCTGTCACGTGCTCAGTGTGAACCTGCTTTCATCTGTGAAGAGCACAGGGCGCCAGTGGCGAATTTGCCAATCTTGGTGTTCTCTGGCAAATGCCAAACGTCCTGCACGGTGTTGGGCTGTAAGCACAACCCCCACCTGTGGACGTCGGGCCCTCATACCACCCTCATGGAGTCTGTTTCTGACCGTTTGAGCAGACACATGCACATTTGTGGCCTGCTGGAGGTCATTTTGCAGGGCTCTGGCAGTGCTTCTCCTGCTCCTCCTTGCACAAAGGCGGAGGTAGCGGTCCTGCTGCTAGGTTGTTGCCCTCCTACGGCCTCCTCCACGTCTCCTGATGTACTGGTCTGTCTCCTGGTAGCGCCTCCATGCTCTGGACACTACGCTGACTACCTGAGCCACTTGTGTGGGTTGTAGACTCCGTCTCATTCTACCACTAGAGTGAAAGCACTGCCAGCATTCAAAAGTGACCAAAACATCAGCCAGGAAGCATAAGAACTGAGAAGTGGTCTGTGGTCCCCACCTGTAGAACCACTCCTTTATTGGGGGTGTCTTGCTAATTGCCTATAATTTCCATCTGTTGTCTATTCCATTTGCACAACAGCATGTGAAATTTATTGTCAATCAGTGTTGCTTCCTAAGTGGACAGTTTGATTTCACAGAAGTGTGATTGACTTGGAGTTACATTGTGTTGTTTAAAAGTGTTCCCTTTATTTTTTTGAGCAGTGTATATAAAAACCGCTGATTAATCGGTATCGGCTTTTTTGGTCCTCCAATAATCGGTATCGACGTTGAAAAATCATAAATCGGTCGACCTCTATAGTGGAGGCAGCTCCTGTTTTTGTTGCGACTTGCGGTAACTCCGTGGTTCTAAAATCAGTTGTCCAAAAATGTCAGAAACATTAACTTGGTTGACCATACTGTAGGTCATGTAACTATTTGTTACAGGCAATATGTTTTGTGGACTTCACCGGCGAGATGTTGCTCTCCAGTTTTGTGATGAAACAAATGTGTGGTTGAATTTATTCTGCCACTGTCTTGTCTCGGCCTTAGATCTCTATCTATATCACGGCGTCAAACCATATGAACTAACAGGCTATAGTACAAACAATTATCACAAAGCATGTGTGATAACAGGTTGTAATTTGGCTTTTTTTCCCTGGGTTGGCTTCCCCTTTGATTTTACCCATGCACCGTTGCTGTTCAAAACAAAACAGATACCCTTTTTCACTCAATTTGTCTATTTAATATATAAAATACAGTAAAACATACACAAAAAGGATAAGGTTAAGGGACTTGGGATACTTTGGTACAACAAAACACTTGTAAAAGCGGTATAGAATGTTCATAACATATCAGTGCATACATTGCATATGAAAATATACACAAAATGTATATAATTCTCAAACAACAAAGTCTTTACAACAAAAAACCCAAAGCAGACTAACTGAACACAATATATTATCAATCATTTTCATATATTTTACTTATGCTACATTTTTATGAGGTTGTCTTACTCATTTGTGATGCATTTTGTTAATGTTGTATGTAACATGAGCGTTTCGTATAATCCCATGCATTTACATTTTCTAATTCGTTTTAATTGCTCATTTCAGTTTCCCCACATAAATATTTTCATATCTTAAATCAATATTGCAGCATTTAACTGGTCTTGTCCTTCATTGCATTTTCTATATCACAATAACTGATCGTGCAATTTTAGCAAGTTGTTTCAAGAAAGGAAACCAGTTTCATATATCATGTATATAAGGGCGATTAAATAAAAAGGTTGAATATCCTACACAAAATACCAGAAAAATAAAAGCTCCGCAATACAACAATAATAATAAGTAACTGTCACCAGCACAAATTAACACTTGAAAAATGAGATCTAGAAAACATTTTACACAAGAAAAAAAAAGGGTGCACGTTTTTCATTGACCATTATAGATTGTCTTGAGACTACATTGCTAGATTGGACAGAGAACCTTTTCTACATGAGTGACCTGCAATAGGCAGGGTGTTAAAACCAAATCAAGTGTGGTGTCAAATGTCTCATGAACCAAAGAGGGACCTCTCCCTCAGACTGAGGTGGGCGTGATGACACAAGTTCAGATAGAAATGTGTGTAGAAAAGAAAACCCTTTTTCAACAAATTGGGCCTTTGTTCTTCATTCTAGACATTACATTTCTATGTGAAATGTTGCACCCCACTAGATAAGTCACTGGTGCCAGCCATACGCACTGAACCCTGGGATTCACCTGAGCAGGCAATGAAACTAAATCTGTGTTGCATAATGGACTGTAGTTACATTTCTAGAAATCAACACCACCTACTTACATTGTGTTAAATAGGACAACTCCATTTGACGAAGCTCACGGCAGAGTGTGAAGCCTATGAAAACATGATTTCATATGGGATAAAAAGTAATTTCAAAAATCAGCAAATTACTTTAAATAAAGTCGCTTTTGTTTTCGCTCAACCTTAGTGTATACTGTAGTTCAAAGTTTGATCATTTTAAGACAAAATGCCATGATTCAATGCAAATGTCACATTGTGCTACTTTCAATAGTAGAATCCATTTCATTTCTATAACTTGTGTTATAGTGGTCTATCATTTGACTTTGATAACTGGGGATTGGGTTCAGAGCGAGAGGCCAAAGGACGTGTTGACACGGTAGCCAAGCAGGCCTCTAAAGAGTGAGTGAGAGAACGTGCACACCGTCAACACTAGCATTATATTAGGTTACTGAAACAAACTCCCCGGCTACTGCGGCAGGACTCCTGCATCGTAGCTCGAAATTACAATCACACTCATATGCAAACAGATCCACTGAGAGAATGACCACATTATTTGTTTTAGGGATACCTAGCAAAGTCTATGCAAATATACTCATATGTACACACATCGTCCATATTGAAAACCCAACTGAAGCTATAGAAATATAGAATGTGTTTTTGAATTCTGCTGAAACAGCGCTTTTGAAACATTGCAAAGAGCTGCAGAAAGCTAAGGGAACATCAAACGCTTTTGTATAACGGGTGATTTTATACAAAGGTTCACTCTTAATTCCCCAAAACGATCTACAGTTAAACAGTTCTAACCTTTAACAACGGGTCTAAAATGCCAAGAGCATACCAAATACTCCTCTAAAGAGAGCAACCAGAAGTCCAAAACAAAAAAAACTTAAAATATGCATTGCATTGGGGTCTTCTACTAGTAGAATGAGCCTTTAGAAGTCCTCTGACATGTATCCCTGCATCTAGCCTAATTTCTGGAGCAACAAAGATTGCAACAATTCCTTCAAAATCAGAATGGAAAACAGGTGATGGATGACTCCAAATACATCTGAGCAGAGAGAGGGCAGACGCAAAGGCTATGAGTGTTTCCTGTTGTTTCATAGAGGTTTGTCAGTCATAACTGAACAATATTCTTCGGTGTCCCTCTACCGCGTCCGAGGCATTTGGCATTTAGGAGAAGAGGTTGATATCGGCACTCTGGCAAGGTGCTCATTTTGGCCTTGGCTGACAGTGCCAGTTGACCGCAGAGTGCCACCACCTGAGGCTTGGGTGTTGGAAATTGGTGGCAGCGGTAGGATCCATTCCTGTATATCCCTGACCGACCGGACATCCTGTTTTTGCCCGTCTGGGTCTCTTCGCTCAGTGCCACCGATGAAGCTGAGCCAGCAATCTTCGCAAACCCGTGCTCGTCAAAACAGAGTCATTCCCAAAGTGCATTTTGAAGGGGGGGGGGGGGGGGGGGGGGGCTTTGTGGAAAACAGACAGTGCTAACTGCTAATTATATATCTAACAGAAGAGTCAATATGGCAGGAAGTCCCACGGTGAAAACAACCAGCACTTGTCGAGCAAACACAGCATAAAGCCATCCATCATACTGTTACCGATACAGTCGTGCTCAAACTAAATACGTGACGGTGTCGACTGTGTCGTCTCATGAATCTAGAGTCACTTTTACAAGTGGTATAAACAGCAACGAGCAGTCGAAACGTTTGAGAATGTTCCATTTTAAATCCATCCGTTATCCTCAAGTCCTGATTGCGCAAGTGTCAATTCCCACGAAAAACAAACTGAGTTTGAGCGAGACCGCGTCGAGATTCTTTGAGCCCCCATATTCAATGCGCCGCCCCATACAAAATCCAACACACTACACCATCCTCCCCTCAGGTGGAACACAAGCCCATACGTTTCTCTCTGCTTTGAGTCCTGGGGAGCTGGGTAGGTGGTTGTAAATTCTTTGGATAGAGGCAGGGAAGAGGGGGTTGTGTGGTGGTGGGTGGCAAATGTCAGTTGGGGGGGGGGGGTTCAGTGTGTGTTGGGGGAGGGGTCTGTGTTCAGGATGCTTCAGGGGTCGATGACGTTGGCGGCGTGGCCTCTATGTGACCCACGCGTCGAGTCTCATGCGTTTGATGTTGGCCCCCTCCTGCTCCACCTCATTCTGGGCTCGCAGGAGCTCCACCGAAGGGCTGAAATCAGGGGGCAGGGAACGGCCACGGTTGCCCGCTGCACTTCCGCCAATGCCGCCGCCTGCCCCGGGGTCATCCCGGTCATTGCCCTCGTAGGAGCTGCCGTTGCTGCTGAGGCTGTGGGCGGGGGAACGGCCGGTTGGTGGCTCCAGGCACAGTAGGGAACCAGGGTACTGTGGCGGGGGCACGGTCGTCTGGTTGCCCCCTCCAGAGGAGGACGGCGGGGGGCACGGTGAGCGGCGGTCTCGGCCGGGCGAGATGGGTTCAGACTTGATGCTCACATTGGAGTTGGTGTTGACAGTCAGCATGGCGCCCTGAGGTATGTGGCCCACCGGCCTGAGCGTCAGAGGGAGAGAGAGAAGTGCAGGAGATGGGAGGGGAAACATGGACAAAGAGCCACAGCACAGAGATGGAAATTAAGAACGAGAAGGAAGACAAGATGGATGAGAGTCAGTTTCACCTAACAATCAATTACAATATATTGGAAAACAAGCATAATGACAGGCTTCTGATGTGAAGTTTCAGACACAATCCCTCATTACAAGACAGAGCACCAACAAGACATAGTGGTAGCAACACCATTTGAGTCAATGATCAAATCCATTCCAAGCAATTGGCAAGCAAAAGTAACCCTCAAGCTCCCAAAATCCATACAAAAACAAGCCAACAGCATTAGAAAAGCATGAAATTGCTTGTGTATGAAGGGTGGTGATTTGGCTATGGAAAAATTATCCAGAAACTGGGTTTTTCAGAAATTCCGGAATTTCTGAAAAACTTGGGAACTTTGGTAGTTTCCAGAATTTTGCAACCTTACGCCCGTTTAAGAGACGGTGGAAACCACCATCACAGAATTGACATGCCGGGGCAGCCAAAAGCGCACAGACATTACACAGTACGGAGAAATACAGTACCGGCCCAACCACTCATCTCTACCCAAGAGGAGGTTGGACTGCGAGGCGCTGTGGGGAGAAAGAAACATTGGAAACACTTGCAAAAGAAAATGACAGTATGTAGTTATGCATGTGAAAGGTGTGCAAGGGGTGTATGAGTATTCACCAATCTACCTATCCATCTATACAGCAATTTAAACAAGCATAGATGGATAATACATTTATGGAGAGGTCATAAATAGATTGAAGTTGAGCCCAATCCTATTTCTTCCAATATAGGAGCATAAAAACATTTTCAGGGGCGGAAAATTACATTTCATGATTTTCATAAGTGGTCTCTGGACAGTGTTGCCGGATTCAATGTTGGGCAGTCCTATGGTTAATGCTAATGTGTCACCGTGTGGAAAAGACAACTCCCTTCCTTTATAATAACAGACTTTGTGTGTGTGTGTGTGTGTGTAAGTACAGTATAATTGACATTGTCCTGAATAACACTATTCTGAAAAGGGGTTGTGTGAAAACAGAATAGAGAACAGTCCCTAACCACCCGAAGGTACACATTCACCTCAGATTGGCTGCCAGACTGGAGATCTGGCTAGACAAATCCCCGCTCTGTTTGTCCATGCCCCACATGCTGTGGACAAGAGGAGAGAACACACTCAGTCACACAGGCTGAGTGTGTGTGTGTGCGCGGTGGTGGCAATTTTGACCGGTACAATTTGGGTCAGTTGACCAGCTGAGGATTTGGCTGGGCATTGGTGCTAGCAGTGGGATCCATTTTGACCTCTGCCATTTGGGACAAAACGTGACTTCTCTCCTCAAGGCCTGGAAGACCCACCCGTTAACAGCTTTGCAGGTTCTAAGGAAATATGCTTTCCTGTATGCTGCCATCGTAAAGCTGTGTGTGGAGTAAGAACGCAGCATAATACGACAGGCCGTATTGGTGCCCCATCAGAGGAAAGGAATACAGTGCATTTGGAAAGTATTCAGACGCCTTGACTTTTTCCACATTCTTACGTTAAAGCCTTATTCTAAAATGGATTAAATTGTTTTTTTCCCCCTCAGCAATCTACACACAATACCCCATAATGACGAAGCAAAACCAGTTTATATATGTTTGCAAATGTATTAAAAACTAAAACAGAAATACCTTATTTACATAAGTATTCAGACCCTTTGCTATGATACTCGAAATTGAGCTCAGGTGCATCCAGTTTCCATTGATCATCCTTGAGATGTTTCTACAACTTGGAGTCCACCTGTGGTAAATTCAAGTGATTGGACATGATTTGGAAATGCACATCTGTCTATATAAAAAGGAAACAGTGACAGTGCAAGTCAGAGCAAAAACCAAGCCATGAGGTTGAAGGAAATGTCCGTAGAGCGCCGAGACAGGATTGTGTCGAGGCACAGATCTGGGGAAGTCTTCCAAAAACATTTCTGTAGCATTGAAGGTCCCCAAGAACACAGTGGCCTCTATCGTTCTAAAAATGGAAGAAGTTTGGAACCACCAAGGCTCTTCCTAGAGAAACTGAGAAATCGGGGGAGAAGGGCCTTGGGTCAGGGAGGTGACCAAGAACCCAATGGTCACTGACAGACAGAGCTCCAGAGTTCCTCTGGAGCAAAGTACAGAGAGATCCTTGATGAACGTACTCCAGAGCGCTCAGGACATCAGACTGGAGCGAAGGATCGCCTTCCAATAGGACAACGACCCTAATCACACAGCCAAGACAACGCAGGAATGGCTTTGGGACAAGTCTCTGAATGTCCCAACCAGAGCCCATACTTGAACCCGATCGAACATTTCTGGAGAAGAATGGGAGAAACTCCCCAAATACAGGTGTGCCAATCGTCATATCCAAGAAGACTCCAGGCTGTAACCGCTGCTAAAGGGGCTTCAACAAAGTACTGAGCAAATGGTCTGAATACTTATATAAATGTGATATTTCAGGGGTTTTTTTCGGTCATTATGGGATATTGTTTGTAGATTGCTGAGGGGGAAAAAACTATCCATTTTAGAATAAGGCTGTAACGTAACAAGATGTGGAAAAAGTCAAGGTTTCTGAATACATTCCGAAGGCACTGAACATGGGATCTGACCAAAGATAATTTGGTATTTGATCAGTATAAGAACTTCAATCAAATCCTGTATGAAGTCACAACGCCCCCCTAAAAAAAAACAATGGTGCTTTATGATGAGAAGGATCGGGGTTGGCGTATGTCGGTGAGACCAATTCACAGACCCCTTTCAAAGAATGTGAATTGCTTGCAGCTACAAATGACATGGGGACACTATGCTACATGACAGGAATGGTCGGTCACATAGTGTTTTTGATGGACAGGTCAACAGCCGTCAACTGGTTTGTAGAGAACAGAGGAGGGCTTCATGGTTGCTTTGTGACGTGGCAATGCAAGGATGGACTTACACCAAGTTGCTAAGCGACGCCAGACTAAGTTGTTGCTGTTGTTGATGTTGCTGCTGGGATAAAGACTGTTGCCATGGCGCGTTGCCTTGCAGCAGGCCGCCTGGTGACGCCAGGGCGTGCAGAGCGGTGATGTCAGCGCTCGTCAGCTGGTATTCTGAGGGAAGTGAAAAACAGAGGGAAATTTCCTTATATGTGCTGTCATTGATTAATAAAACAAACTTAATCTACTGTATATAGGAACTCAAACTCTCTGTGCAGCTGTGGTGCATTTTGCAGCTGGTTGTTACTCGCTCTTTGCTACTCTGAAACTACTGATCTTCGATAACATCAAGTGTCAGGGAGAAATGAAAACCAGAAGGACTGCGCACAGAGTTGTGCAATCCTGACCTACAGTGTGTGTGCAGTATATATCAGTGGAGGCTGGTGAGGGGAGGACGACTCATAATGTCTGGAATGGAGTCAATGGAGTGGTATCAACCTCATGGGTTTAATGCCATTCCATTTACTGCATTCCAGACATTATCATGAGTCGTCCTCTGCTGGTATATACAATACAAGCACGTATAAGCATTTGTAGCTATCTGGTCATGCTTCAGGTAACCTGTGTTGTAAGCTGTCGGCATGGCGGAGAAGGGCATCCCCTGCGCCAGGAGGCTGGGCGTTGTCACAGAGACCACCGGTGTGGTGAGCATCTGGGTCACTTGTGCACCGGCCAAACGCTGGGCATTCTGGGAAGAAAGGAGATGAAAGGGAGACTGTTAGACCAAATAAACAAAGAATTAGAACCTTGGTGTTGGACAGAACTGAGCGACATGTTTAAAACCCCTGTGTATTCAATGAATGGAACTTCTGACATGCTTGAACGTCAACCCGGTTGGATTCATGACAAGCTACAACTTTCAAAATGTCTCTCGTATTAGGTAGAGGGGGGTGTTGGGAGACATAATAGTAGTGGTGGCATTGCCAGGTGAACGCGAGCCTTAAAAAGGTATAGTTCACTTAAAATTTTTAGCTGGAAATAAGCCAACTTCAAAAAGTGAACTATCCCTTTCAATGTATGCCATTCATCGTTTGGGTAACCCCATGCAGTTTCCAGATGGACAGGGAACGTGCTGCGAGGTGGTGGCGATGGCAAACTGCCTAGGGAAATGACACTCATCATGCAACCCAATGGTGTCAGGGTTTGACGGAAGAAAACGGGCCGACAAACAACGTAGACGAGCCGAATGAGGTGTGTGGTGAGAAACGTCCAAAGTTGCTGCTAACGTTCCCACTGATAGATGCTAGCATTGCTTGAAAGCCCTTTCATTTTCCCCTTGAAATACACAAAACTGATCATAGTTGTATGACAATATGCAATCATGCTGGAATAGCATAACCTCGACCCTAAAACCACATGCAGTCAGGTGGCAACCATGAACTCATGACCATACCGCCACATGCCATTAGACTAAAGACAAAGACACCATCTATACTTTGGGCTTAAATGACGAGTTGCGTTGCACACTTGTGACAATGTGAATGAAGGGGTGGGTGGGGGGGGGGGGGTGGTCAACAGTCATCGACACATGCGAGTGACGGGAGAGAAAGATTCACCTCGCTCACCATCTCCAGCTCATCGTCTGTCTGTAAAGGGACGGGAGCGGAGATAAATTACACCACTGACCTTTCTCTGAACTCAAAACACTCATCTCTAGTTTAGACCGACCGTTGGCTAAAGGTCACGCTGGAGAGAAGACAGTAATCATAGAGAGGAAAAGGTCCTGTTTGTCAATGATTTTATATATATATTTTATAAAATATATATTTTTTTTATAAAATATATCACATACACTATAGTATATAATACAATCTTTTTTTATAACCTTTGCTTACTCTAGATTGCACAGGTTGTGTTTTGGCAATCTGGAACTTCCATGCTAGATTTCACTCGTTATGAAACTAAGATGACCCTGTGCATATTAAGTGTCAAAGTTTGTAGAAGGCGAATATTCACAACCTCTGTAAATTATTATTTTGATGCAATTAAATAAGGTGACAAAACACAGACAGATCCCATTTAGTCTGGTAAAGCCTGGTTGGCCCTGGTTAGACCTGGTTCGGCATGGTTGAGCTCACCATCTGCATCAGGCTCTTCCCACCCTGAGTGGTGATTACCCGGATGTCTGGCTTGCGGCTGTTGACCATCTGTGGGCTCTGAGGCGGAGGTGGGGACTTGGCCGGAACTACTTTCCCCAGGCTGTTGCCGTTGGAGACAGAGAGGAGGCCCGGGGAGGCCCTGGCACTGATGTAGCCGTTCGCTGGAGGGGGAAAAAGGAAGAGAGAACATCCAAAGATAAATGACAAAACAGCTTGCAGGTAATTCAACACCTAGGCACAGCAGGAATTGTTTAGTGTATTTAGAAGATGGAACCTCTGACAGATGTTAAGTATTTTCTTTCATGATCACCGATCTGACAGGAGCCAATATATGACATACAGCAAAGAGCCTATATGGTCTATGTGGTCTCCGAGGAAATTAGATTGGAGGGTCTGCCTTCATGGTTTGTACAATGCGATCATCTGAATGAGCGATAATCACTTAAAGCGGGCCAGATGCGACATAACAGCCACAGACAGAAAACCCTACAAGTGGTTGCTAAAATGGCAGTCCTCAAAACAGTTTGTTATGGACTTGGGCAAGCTACGACGCAATGCGTCTTGAAAGATCGCATAGGCATAATGATTAGTTTGTATTTTACATAATAGAACCGAATACAATAGCATAGTAAGCCTACAAGTATATTACTTTACATCAAAAACAATTTCTTTATGAGCTTTTAGGATAGTTAGCTCACTGAAGCGGAACAGTCCCCAAAAAATGATCACGCGGACAAAACTCAACAGTGTGCGCCACCAGGTAGGATAAAGTCTATGCTCGGATTGAACATAAAATACAAGACTAATAGTTTGTAAACGCCATCTGCTCTGATTCGCTCACCAAACAGTCACGCAAGAAGATCTAAATGCACATTCCCATGAAACTGATTGAGATCAAATGATTGGCTTGCAGATGCAGTGATGATGGCCCATCTCTGTTCGAAAAATAACATTTTCTTGAGACAATGTGTGGGCATAGGCCGACGTTGCAATTGGAGGATTTATTTTATGCATATTCTATAATGATATTCAATTGGCTACATATATATGTCGGTACAAACTGAGAAATTATGAACCCAAAAAATAATACAAATTTTAAAAAACATAAATAGCCCTACACCACTGGATGGGAGGCAACAGACACCCCTGATGTACTCCCAACACATGACTCAATGACAAACAATGCTTTGATTGAAAAAACAATTATGTGTCCGTAGTCATCTCGCATGGCTCGTGAGCAGATGTGTACATTCCACAGCAAAAAGTACATTGATTACACAGAAAAACATGTTGACGTCCGTGTCACACAACATGACAAAATGTCTTTACATCATAATCTCAGCTATCCCTGGGCTGCATGCTTCAGCCGTAACGCTAAGCACCTCCCTCTATCCTAAAGCCTGGGGCTGGATTTGATTTCTCCCCAAGGGAGCGGTTGATACCTGAACCTTCTGGGTCTCCCGCTCTACCTGCCACCCTCCTGTCTATCCAGGCAAGTGCTGGGGATTCCAGGCACGCCAGCTGACGTCAACGGTGACATTCCCAGATGATCCGGGGCAGTCCCAGTAATTACTGGGACAGTAATGGCAGAGAAGGAAGGGAGAGGAACTATGAAGGACCTGGGTGGAGTATATGATTACTCTTGGCAATGTGTCAAGCATCAAATGTTTTTCACTTTCCTTGACTTTTTCCACAGTCTTTTAGCAGGCCCTTTGCTTGAAAAAAGCAATGTCCGCATTTCTAAAATGCTGATATTTATTGAGACTTTTTGGAAACGTTCTCTGTCATTTGAGCATCTCAATAAATCATTCTGGGAGCAAATCAGAGTACGGGCATTTTTCTGTCTAGCGCCTAAGATATTAGATTCATTTGTTGTTTTTCACTGGGTACACCGATTTCTTAGAGCGTAGTATTGTCAGTAGCAGTGGTATTGTAGAGTATTCTGTCAAGGTTACTCACGGACTGGACTTGGGCATCCACCATTTGAGTTGTTCAAGTCACCTCCGAGCATAGCACCTGTTGAAATGATGAACAGTGGCTGAGCAAGGACAATATGAACACTCCTACTAGAAGGACTAGTAGGACACTGAATTTAAAATGTTTATTATTATTTTAATTACTTTCACCTACATTAAAAGTATTCAGATATTTTCTATTTGAAAATACAAGTAGTTGAATATTGGAAATGTATTTGGAAATACATTTGTAAAGTATTGGCAAGTATTTGAAAATACAAATGAAATGCTCCCATGCATTTGAACCCAGGTCCTAGGAGTATTTGAAATAAAAATGTATTTAGAAGAAACTATTAGAACATATTTTCAAATGTTAAGCTATTTATAAGTTATTTAAAAATATTTTCAAATACTTCCAATAGAAGTAGTTGATTTCAACCACATTATTTGAAAATACTCAAACAAATACATGTATATTTGGTCCAAAGTTATCTGGATTCATTGCTTCAGAATAACTTATTAATTTGGAACAGGTTTCCAATTCATTGATTGGAACCAGGGTCTTGTTCATTTGGCACCAAATAGACTGAAACATGGAGGGACTACCTGGAGTTAAGAAACGCTCATATTCGTTTGCTGTTGCAAATCATTTTAAACATTTTCCATTGCATGTCATGATGAACATGACCCTGGTTATGGCAGAGCACAGAGTTTGTGTGGAGAGAAAAGATGACAACCTAATTTCCTCCACATGCCACAGTAGAAGGCGCTCCCGCTCTTTCGCTCACCTGCGCTGGCCGGTCGCTGTGGCAACCCGGGAGATACTGTGTTTCTCTGGAGCGCCGGCGGCTGGGGTGACAGGTGGTGGTTGTCAGAGAGCGATGACGACGTCACGTAGGAGGTGGTCACCATGGCGTTCCCAGGGTTACTGAACTGCAATGCGTTCTGATTAGAGGCCTGGACGGTGACGGGCACAGAGAATGTGGGGGGCGGGACCGAAGACTGAAAGCGATGAGAGAATTGACAGTTAGCACTTTACAACCATGTTTCAGGCCTCTTGACATTTGATAGACAGACAATGGAAGAATAGCAGTGTGATACTGCTCTTTAGGTGAAAGGGAGCTTCCACCAGTGTTCCTCAAACCTCTATTTGAGTACCAGCAGCCAGTGCACTTATTTGACCTATCCCAGTACTAGTAGCCGTACTAGGGGATAGTGGCAAGCTAAGGGCAAGGGGTTTCAGATTGGGGGAGATAGTGAGAGAGGGAGATACTTACACCGTAGCGCTTGAAGAGGATGTCTAGGTCTTCGGTGGTCTTGCGGTATTTGTCGTCGTTCAGGGGGATCTGGTCTATGGAGTCCTCTCCGTCCGGCTCGGGACTTTCGCAACCGCTGAAGCCTTTCTTTCGCAACGTCTGTGATGACAGGGTGAAAAAGAGCGGAGGGAGACGAGAGGAAAAGATGACACGGAAGGTGGAGGTTAGTCTGGCTGAATATGAACTAGTGCACACGAGAGTTTCAGACTTGCGGATCTGGCAAGAAGACACAGCTCAGTTCTGAGACAACATTCCCATTCCCTCTCTGGCTGCTATCTGCGTTCCACAACACTGGAGGCTACAGAAAGGCAACCCGACACTGTGGCTGCAAATACGGTTCGTTGTTCTGCCAAGAACTGGGTTCAAAGCGGTTAACTGCGAGTGATTGAGCTTGCCTGGTGCAGTGGGACCAATGGAATAGTCACAAAAGCACAAACCCTGCCCACCTGGCATTCCAGGCATGCTCAAGCAAAAGTGGCACGGTTAGAGGCTGATGGCTTTACCTCGATGATGTCAGCGTTGGTCCGGCTCTCGTGGGGCTCGTTGTACTCGGTGTACTTGAGCAGGACCTTGTCCATGTCGGTGCTGGCGTACTGGAACAGCTTGTTGGAGTGGTTGAAGATGATGAGGGCGATCTCACAGTCGCACAGCACGCTCAGCTCGTACGCCTTCTTCATCAGGCCAAACTTCCTCTTGGTGAACGTCACCTGGATGGGAGGAGATTTATTTATTTATTCTCCATTACATTTATTAATATAAGCACTTTTGCCATCAGCATTGTCACAAAGTCCTTTACGTAATAACATAACGGAGGGATGTGGGAAGAGCTTGCAGAGGTTGAGGAAAGGAAGGCGTGAAAATGAGTTGTGGTGTGTCTGTAGAGGGTAAATTCATGTCATTAACACGTCCGGCAGCGTTACAAATCTGAGTGAACCGGCAGTGCGATTTTTCTTTACCTGCTATTCATTTTCATTTAAATTGGTGCCACCATCAGGTTCTTCAGTGACGTTTTCATTAGGGCACACTGTAGCAAAATGCTTCACAACATTGTGCCACGAAAAACATCTCCTTCCATTTCAGACTGTTTTCTTCAGTTTCGTGCCGAATGAACATGTCCCAGCTTTGCCAACTAATCACAGTTCTCTTTACCCTTCTCCCCCCCAACTCTCCTTCCCCGTTTCTCAGATCCATGAACATACCTATGAGATGATTTGATGATAAAACTGATAAGGGCCTTTAATATCCTATCTTCTCACACCGACACAAAACGCACACGCAAGCAAGTGCGCACAAGCACACGGAAGAGCGTGAGGACAAGGAAGGGTGTAACATTACTGGGGTTATGCTTTTGTAAGACGCTATTATGCAACGCTACTGTAGTGATACGTGACCTTTGGTCAGCAATTCTGGATTTGATTTGAACGTTTCGTGTATCCATGTTGTGTGTGTGTACATTTCTGAATTACCGGAGGCAATAACAGTTGTTATTGGGGAGGAATGTAGGAATGTGAACGAGGAACATCTGTCACTGAATAACTGACATAAAACTGGTACAAGGCTATGGTCAGTTTATGTATTTTGCTTATGTACAACCAGGAAGATTATTTTCATGTTTAACCATTCATGACTAATAAATTAATCTAAAAATCGGAACATCAGTCAAATAGCAGGGTGGTGGTTGGTAACTCTATACCTATATGTGAACAAGAACCGTAACAGATGACTCCTTGAAAATGAGAAACTCACTTGCACATACAGTACAATTGCACATTTTTCCCAAAACAGTAGCACACAGAGACATCCCTAAACTCGGCCCACAATCTCACTCACACACACTCTTACCATTTCGAAACACTCACCCTTTTAAAACACACAGACAGAGAGAGTGAGAGAGATCAGTAACTTCTGTCCCTGATATTACTGTGTCCACTGGCCTGCAGCTGCTGTGGGCGGATTGATTTATCTGGAGCAGCTGTCCGCAGAGCTGTGTGTGATCTGATTGACTCCATGCTGGTTTAAACTCTGTGCCTGCTCGGCCTGAAACACTATGCACTCTCAGAAAGGGCTATGGGTACATGAGCGCTCCATTCAAGTCAAACACAAACGCCCTCAAACAAACAAAGATGCACGAACCCAGGAAACAGTAATATTACACTACAACACTGATACGATGTTCGTTAAATGGGCTCAGTGACACTAACATAGAGAAAGATATACATTTGCACTTGGGTTGGGCAGAATCAAAATTTTCATGTCATACCATCCTTCACTAATCCCGGGATTTAAGGTATTACTGGCTTAGTACACTAGGGGGCGCCAAAACACAAGAGCCCATTGGACATCAACTACCAGAATGCTATCAAAATTAGCCCAAATAATAGCAAATTTCCATGGAGGCTGCTAGCTAAACATGCTAACGAGAGCAAACCAAAAAAAATGAATTGCAAAGACAGGCAGTCCAACTCATAAAGTGATACATATATAAGTAGGAGCTACCAAATGTCATTTTTGGTGAGTTTGGACATTTACAAGCGACATTGTGCAAATGAACAGTACTGGCTCTAGAGCAGCACACCTGTGTCTGTGTGGAGTCTGGAGTCGCAAGGGCAACGGGCCTGCCTGCTCTGCTCTGCTCAGAGAAGGTGGGGGAGGAGCAGACAGGCCGAGAACGGAGGAGAAGAAAAAAAAAGAAAAAAAATAAGATATCTGTACAGCTGTCACTGCTAACTCATCCTTAGGCCTTTGACTTCCCAAATACGGCAGAAAGCCAACACAATATACATTTACATTTAAGTCGTTTAGCAGATGCTCTTATCCAGAGCGGCTTACAAATATGATGTTTTAAGCAGACCACCATAGTCCCTGTGCCGAAGAACACTAAGGCAACCTGCCTAAATGACTTCCGACCCGTAGCACTCACGTCTGTAGCCATGAAGTGCTTTGAAAGGCTGGTCAAGGCTCACATCAACACCATTATCCCAGAAACCCTAGACCCACTCCAATTTGCATACCGCACCAACAGATCCACAGATGATGCAATCTCTATTGCACTCCACACTTCCCTTTCCCACCTGGACAAAAGGAATACCTACGTGAGAATGCTATTCATTGACTACAGCTCAGTGTTCAACACCGTAGTGCCCTCAAAGCTCATCATCAAGCTAAGGACCCTGGAACACCTCCCTTGGATACTGGACTTCCTGACAGGCCGCCCCAGGTGGTGAGGGTAGGTAACATCCACCACGCTGATCCTCAACACAGGGGCCCCTCAGGGGTGTGTGCTCTGTCCCCTCCTGTACTCCCTGTTCCCTCATGACTGCATGGCCAGGTACAACTCCAACAGCATCATTAAGTTTGCTGATGACACAACAGTGGTAGGCCTGATCACTGACAACGATGAGACAGCCTATAGGGAGGAGGTCAGAGACCTGGCAGTGTGGTGCCAGGCCAACAACCTCTCCCTCATTATGACCAAGACAAAGGAGATGATTGTCAGACTACAGGAAAAAGAGGACCGAGCACACCCCATTCTCATCAATAGGGCGGTAGTGGAGCAGGTTGAGAGCGTCAAGTTCCTTGGTGTCCAAATCACCAACAAACTAACATGGTCCAAACACACCAAGACAGTCGTAGAGAGGGCATGACAAAACATATCCCCCCTCAGGACACTGAAAAGATTTGGCATGGGTCCTCAGATCCTCAAAAGTTTCTACAGCTGCACCATCGAGAGCATCTTGAACAGTTGCATCACTGCCTGGTATGGCAACTGCTTGGCTTCCAACCGCAAGGCGCTACAGAGGGTAGTGCGTACGGCCTACATCACTGGGGCAAAGCTTCCTGCCATCCAGGACCTCTATACCAGGCGGTGTCAGAGGAAGGCCCTAAAAATTGTCAAAGACTCCAGCCACCCTAGTCATAGACTGTTCTCTCTGCTACCGCACGGCAAGCGGTACTGGAGCGCCAAGTCTAGGTCCAAGAGGCTTCTAAACAGCTTCTACCACCAAGCCATAAGACTCCTGAACATCTAATCAAATAGCTATGGGCCAACACATACATGGGTCAACCTGGGTATAACTGGATTGGGAGGAAGGAAGGATGACTTTTTTTTTCAGTATTCAAAGAAACAAGGCCCCATCTTTCTCACCTATTTTATAAAGGGTCGACTATAACAACAACAACAATAGCGTTGGTACAGACTTTGGAGACACGGCCACATCTCAGTCTCACCTGTCTGTTCCTCTCATCGGTGATCCGTTGGATCTGAATCTTCTTCCTCCCCATGCTTCCTGGTGGTGAATGTGTTGGCTGGGGTCAGTCAAACAGGGTCAAAGGTCAGAAGTGACTCCTCTCAGGCGAGGGGGGGAGGTTAGCCTTTTAGCTCTTTCTGGAGCACGGGCAGACTCAGAAAACACACACCACACGCAGTCGTGCGCACACACACACTCCTCTGCCCAGGTCTGGGGTTTACGGGGCAGAGGGTTTTCTGTTGCTAGAGCTGGTGGAGAGGGGGTGGGGGGAGGGGTAGGGGTGGGGTGGGGGGGGTTGCCCTCAGTTCATTGTTCACTCAGGTCAAAAGGTCACCGGTTTCTCGGCCGTTGTTGTGGTGCGGACGATGGCACTCCTGGAAAGGGAGGGGAGAGAGAGTTACTTCTACATTCCTTATGTACACACAGGAAACAACCCTTATGGTGCGTTCTCATAGAACAGATGCCGTGTTTCAGCTGTATGTGACCAAAATGCCTCAGAAACTGTGGTCTACACTACACTGTGAGGGGGGAATAAAACTAACTAAAAGACAACTAAACTAACCGCAGGCTGTAAATGTATTAATTGGACTGATTCAACAAAGCAGATTTGCTCCCAATACGGCAACTTACTGTTAACATGTCTGTAAGTACTGTGTACCCAGTTATATGAGAGAAACATGTCATTTTTCAAAACCTGTGGCTCAAGGACAATAGCCCAGGTAATGCAGTCTGACCTGTCTGAGCACACACACCCCAGCTATTATGCTTCTCCAGTCAGTCAGTTTAGGCACGCACAGAGAAAGACAAGTACAATACTCCCCGCAGCTCAATGGCAGAAAGGCTCTGATGTCATCCTGCCATTGTCACTCCTCCCCATCAGACGTGATCCCACAGCCTCACATTGAGGAAAGGCATGCTAACCGCCGCTAGCACTTCCATCCTATTAGCGACAGCCTTCAATTCATCAAGGCTGGTCTGTGACAACAGGGTGGCTTGTACTTCCAGGTGAGACTGGTAGATTAGAAGTCTGTAGCATATTAGCGTGTAGCATGATGGTTTCATAGACTAAAGTGAAACGACAAGATGAGAAGAAGCATCAAGGCCAATTTCCTACTCTGGAGTCAAACCTTGTTCCTTGGGGCCTGAGACTGGGGGGTGAAGCGATGTAGCTCGAAAACATTCTGCAGCGATTTCAAAAGCTGAATACTGAAGAGGGAACTAAAATGACTGAACAGATATCAGAATCACCTTCATTCGCCAAGAACATTTACACATGACCGGAATTAGCCATCCCCCTTAACATTAGGCACTTCCTGCCAAAGCCCAAAGCCGCTGGACCTGGAACAAAGCTGGATCTCTTTCACCATAGTCCACACAACATGTTTCCTCTTTTAGCAGGGGTTCATTTCCATTCAGCATACATTTCCATTACACGCATGAAAAAAGCTGCAAAGATCTATTACATCCTCATATTCCTCTCATAAGACTCTGTTGTAAGTAGGCCCACATCGAGAGAGGGTCTTACGGGCGATTTGTAAAACCGTGTTCAATTAGCTGTTCTCGGAGTTTGACGAACAACCTATTTGTTATTTGGCGCTTGGTTGTACCGTCCATGTATTTTTATATGAATTCATGAGTGGTTTTAATACAAACCCAGGCTATAGCCTAGTGCCCTCCCTAAGCTGGGATCAGAAGCATAAGGGAAAGCATCTCTATTCCAATCTCATTCCATGTGTCGTACAGTATTGCAGCTTCCCTAGATGCTAAGTGCATCGAGTCCAATTAATGCTCAGCCGGAGGGAAATCCTGCATACACAGTGGGTCACCAGGATCAATGTGGAGGTAAATTGCACTATAACTAATGACCGAAAGGAAACCAGGTAAATTTGCGCAGACCACCCCCCCCCCCCCCCCTCAGTCAGAACCCACCTGTGTCCTTTAGTACATGTGCCGTCCACCTTCATATTCACAAGTTTCACTACTTCTAAAAGACTGTTTCAATTTGAGGGGGAACAAGTTCAGAATTCACGCTCTTCTGTCAGGTCTCTGACAGCCATGCAAGGTTGTCGTGGCCCCTCACTGTGTGCTCACAGTGCAATAGCCACACGTGTTTGATGGTTTGGACTGATATGACAAACTTGGCATGATGTATCCAAGCTAAAGCTCATTTTATCAACCAACCAAGTATTCCAGGATATGGAATGGTGTAAGAGAAACATGGGTTATGCATGCAAAGCGACCACATACCGTTGAATATGGAACTATTCAGTTACACTGAATGATAGGCCTGTCTGTCATTCAATGTGATGGTGTCCAACTGTTACGCCAAATAACAGACGACTGTCACTGTACTGTCCAATAATGCCACCACAACTTATCTACACATGAACACAGCCCTGTGGCTGTTATGTAAATGCCAAAAGCGTTTCCCCTTCAAGCGCTGACCCTTCAAGCCCGTAGCTTTTCAGTGGGATCACTGTGAGGCCAGATGGAAAATATGCAAAGCCATCTCTGTAGCTGGTGGAGAGCACTTAGGTCCTCCACAAAACCAGCTTTATTTCATCATTAAAGGACTTGGGGGGGGGGGGGGGTGCTGCTGCCCATGTACAGTACCAGTCAAGTTTGGACACACCTACTCATTCCAGGGCTTTTTGTTATTTTCTATCACGACTGAATAACTTAAAATGTGTGTTTATATGATGGCAAGTGCCATTAAAAGACAGAGTTAGAGCAGGGCTTTGCCTATGTAGGTCACAAGACAGTTAACAGTCTGAAGACACAGGCCATGACAGGAAAATGAACTCCAAAAGCACCCAAGTGTTCATCCCTGTGATCATTTCCATTATCAAACATTACATTCGCTCGAGAGTGTTTAATCTGAATAAAAGCCTATGACACAATGTGACACTCCATCGAGGGAAACTGCATGTAGGTGACTACGTCCATATTGGGCAAGAAAATTGCTTTTTATGTACCATCACCATATTCATGGTAATCCTAGACATTAGAACTCGCATTCTACCCTCTCCTGAAAATGAGATCAGTCCTTGATTCCAATGTCTGTTCACTCACTTTTCCAGATTTTTTTATATTTTCTTCCAGTAAAATAAATAAATATATATATTACAATTTAGCCTCTTTGCACTTGCCCCTTTCTCGACAGAACAATAGTAAACAGCGGCTGGTGAGTTCAGGGAATAAGTTGTGGATGTGCCAAACCCCAACAGTATACCATAGAACAAAATCCACATTTAAAAAAAACTAAAACTACAAAAGCTTAGAACCCAAAGCCTCCACACAAAAATATTCTCCATCCAATTGTCCGAAATTGAGACTGGGACAAATTGTAGCTGGTTGAGAGGCTGACCCTGCATAAATACCTCAACGAGGTATTGCAGCAAAGACCCAAGCAGCATGGGGGGGGGGAGAATGAATGACATACAAGAAGTAAAAACTCTGCAACCTAACAAGTTCTTGACATATTCGGCTATAGTTGGTCTATTGGATTAGCCGTAGAATGAACCAGAACAAGGATTCTGCTCTGCAAGGCATGTCCTCCCTGTGCTGCACTTGGCATGGCTACTCCCTCTCGTTACTCTAATTGACACATCCATCCTCCCCCTTAAGGCGCTGATGGCTCAATTAAGAGCTGGCTGGAGGACTGATTAGACGCAAAAGATAATGAGGCCGCGGCTCGACTCACGCTGAGCCGGAGCAGAACCGAGCTCACTCTGACATTACAGGAACCTCAGAGGAGAGACGTGGCTTTCAACTTGAGCCCAGACTCAGACACTGGACAGGCTCGGGCAGAAAAATATGTTAGTCTGAAATGGACCGCTCCGGGTTGCTGAGACCTTACAGAGGACGCCTCATCTGTCAAGGGCAGGCCTTCAGTCACCTTGGTTCTATCGACCTGCATGGACACCCCCTTGAAAACGTTGCTTTCGCACCCCGTGAAAATGTCCTCTGATTAAAAGAGAGAGCACAATACAGCCAGGCGAGGCATCTATCGGTTTGAATGGTGTACAGTAATTAGTGGCACAGACCTTTCAGCAGATTACGCATTGGTCAATGAAATGTGGGCAAAGCCCTAGAATGAGGACCAAGCCTTGAAGAGGGCAGCTTATAGTACTCATCGGTTACTATAAGCGATGAGTACAAGGGATCTGTCGTTATTACTTCACAGTGGAGGAAAGGCTGAGAAAATGACAGTTCTGTCTTTTTTCGTGAGTCTAGGTTTAGTGGTTTGCAAAGACTTTGCTGGGTTACATGCAGAGAGGTAGAGACCTGATAATTAGTATTTTTAGATACAGCTTCACCTGCTTGATCACTCACCCTTATCTCACCATGAAACTCACCTAGGCCTACTGGGTTCTCCCTATAACCTCTCCTCATATTCATTATGCATCTCTTGAATTTCAGACTTTTCCTTGTCACCTCACATCCCTCTCCTCTAACCTTTTCTATTGATGGAGATGACCGCCGATATCTTCAATCTCCTCATGCGCCAGAAGTCTCACACCAGGGCTACATGGAGTCTCTTTGCGATGACTCCTGTCACATTGGCTTCCAATAGCAAACTCTTGTTGAGGGAAGAGCGTTCACAGGTCCTGTCAGGTCTAACACAATAGCGGAACATGACAGGTGCGAACTAAATTGTGTCAGTAAGTGAGTTCCTGGTGTGTCAGCATGTGACCATAAGAGCACATGGTGCTCGGTATTACAAAGGGATTTGTCTGCCATTAATCTTTGGGCGGGTCGCCTAAATCCAAACAGTAAAATATAGACATTTTATTTTACAATCGGGATGGAAAAACCTTTCAGTGTAAACTTAAAATAACTACAACCAGAAAGTACGTGGAAAAGATAAATGACCTATCTATTTTTTAAATAATAATTTGGAGAAATAACAAAATCACAAAAATAAAAGCTAGACAGTCAGGGAAAAATAATCAATTCCAAAAACAATTTAGCAGAATAGATTCTGTTCTTACGTTTGAGCAAAATAATACACCATTAGCCATGGCAAAGCGTAGAATTGTAGGAAATAAGCTTTAAAAACGGCAACACTCTCTCACAAGTCCATGGAGATATTTGTAGAGTCGCAGGAAATTGGCTACACCGCCAATATCTAAAGACACCACACCCACCTCCTAAGCCCCATTTGTGATCAAGAAGAAAACCCTGTTACATAGTACCGTCACACCAGAGAACCGCAAAACATTCTCAATCACAATTATTTCATGCCACTATGCTATGGACCTGCCTTCTTAACAATACAAGATCTAACAAAGGTTTCAGAGGTGTAGCATCTGTTATTCCCAACAGCTTTCCCCAAAACACTAATCTCTTCTGATATCAATCCAATCCTGAAGCATATGAGGACAAATATCGTTAAGCCCTCAGGGCCCCTGCTCCTTCAGTTCAACCAGAAAATGACAGGAGAAGAGGAAGATGTTTTACTACTGTGGATAACTTTAAATATAAACAAGCCAGGCCAGCCTTTATCTCAATCACCATAGATCATCCTGTAGTGTAAATCAGTGGGAGCTACTGATCCTGTTGAAGATTTGGTGAAGAGAAACAAGTACAAATTATTTTCTTGGTTAACTTGAGTTCATTGATATAGGTTGGTGGGGAGGTGTGTCACATGTACAATTACTTGACTAGTGAACTGGCTAGTGGCCATCTGTGACAGCATCTTCCCGAAGATCTCACAAAGTGATAGATTAGTCTCTTGGTCTGTCAATTAGCACAGCTGGCTTAGAGTGGCTTATGATACTGTGTTTCAGAAGGTTGTAAGTTCACATTGGATTCTGATAACAGCTTTCATGTGTACTCCATTGTTTTATTTGTAATATTTATCCTGTTTTTTTGGGGTTTTTTTACATCCCATGAATTCCCAACAAAATCAAAAGTTGGTTTAACTCTGGCTGATGTTTTGTGTAGCAAACTACAGTGAGCTCCAAAAGTAACAGTGACCGTTGTTTTAGCTGTTCCCCATTTGACGGCATTTTCATCCATATTGGGTGAACCATTTAGAAATTGCAGCACTTTTTGTACATAGTTAACTATTTGTTCCCATATTCATAGCACACAATGACTGCATCAAACTTGTGACTCTACAAATGATTTGGATGCATTTCCGGTTTGTTTTTCGTTGCGTTTCATTCTATTACTGCAAATAAGAATAACCCGTCTCTAAACGAATTATTGTGGATGCTACCATAATTACGGATAATCCTGAATGAAACGTGAATAATGATAAGTGAGAAAGTTAGATGCACAAATATCATACCCCCAACAATGTTAAAACCTCCTGTGTTATTGTAATGGTGAGCATGTCTTGGGGGTATGATATTTGTGCGTCTAACTTTCTCACTCATTATTCACTATTTATTCAGGATTATACAACAGGTGGGTCTAATCCTGAATCCTGGTTAAAACCGCATTCCAGCCGGTGTTTATTCCACAAATTACGACCAACTAAATCTATGACGTTAAAATGCCTATTTCCTCTGTTCCATCGGCCTGCGCAATCCACTGTCTCATCAGCCCAAGCAGACAAGTTGGGCTGATCTCTACTATAAAAAAATACATCTAGACCTTCTCACATTTCTTTTAGTCTAACATTTACTTTTCAACTGCAGAGATTTGTATAAACCTTGCCGTCTGTCTCTCTGACATTTGCAACTTTGTTTCATTAATCAAATCCGATCTGCAGCTGTCCGGTAGAAATGAGCACGTCAGACAGGCGGCGTTTCTCAGCCAGTAGAAATCATGAATCATTTGGCATCATTTTTATGACTATATACAAAAAAATGTCAATTGAAAAATGGGAAAACGAAACAAAGTGCAGCTAGTTTGCAGTCTTTCCAGCTTCAGTTTGAAGTGATTGTGTTAGCTGTGTTGTTGGCTAGCTTCTCTGAACAACAGTGTCCTGACGAGTCAGCACATTTTCTAGGCCAGGAAATATCGCACCTCATTGTTATGGAGGAATCCAAATAAATGTCACTAGAAAACAGTTTAAACAAATGCAGCTACTTCGCTGTTATTCTGGCTGCACTGTTTGCCATGACTAAGTTAGCCGTAGTTGGCTAGCTAACAAGCAAGGAATAACTAACGACTTGGTCGTGTCCATAGATGCAGAACAAAAAGACTGGGTCGTTTTCTAGCAACCGAACCGATAGAAGGAACGACCAGGTGGTTTGGGTAGAAATCCTAGATTTGTGTCGAGACTAGATCTTGTGGAAGGATGAAATAGTATGAATAAATTCATCAAAAATAACTTTCATGAAAATATGTCAATCATTATTTGAATATGTTGGTAACCAATTGTATAAAAGCGATAATGCCCTCGAAGCCGGTGTTTGGTGGATTTATTGGCACGGTTTGCCGACCCTCGACGAACACCCATGTCAATACATCCTCTAAATACCATCTTCTTGGGCATCATCACTTATCTGTAATCATTGTAGCATCCAAATTACTGTAGAGGTGTTTCGAAACATTATATTCTTATTTACAATAACAGTGACTCCAACATGACACAATACATGATTTACCGTTCATTTCTATTGGGCACAAAGTAATCTGAAACAAACAAAAACAGCAAATGCATCCAACAAGTTTGTGAAGTCACAAGCTTGATGCATTCATTGAGAGCTAGGCATAAGGGACCCAATACTAAACTTTTTACAACTTTAATACATGTGAATTTGTCCAAATACATTTAGTCTCCTAAAATGGGGGGGGGGACTATGTACACAAACTGATGTAATTTCTAAACGGTTCACCCGATATGGATGAAAATACCCTCAGATTAAAGCTGACAGTCTGCACTTTAACCTCAGTCATTATATAATTTAAAATCCAAAGTGCTGTATTACAGAGCCAAAACAACAAATTGTCACTGTCCCAGTACAGTATGAAATACAGTGAGCTCCAAAAGTAAGTATGGCTTACAATAACCATGATGAGATTTCATTACATTGTAGCACATTACCTATGTTGGGTTAGACAAGTATATTTTCAAGAATGTATTAAATGACCCAGAGAGATGGGAACCTACATGATCCAAGTATCCTTCAGACTGGCCCCAAAGCACAAGGTTGTGTTTGGCATACTTCTACCCCAGCAGCAGCATTGGGATCAGACTAAGATCCCTTGGGACCCGGTTCTTAGCCTGGAGGGAATAGCAGCTGTTTTATGGGCACCTGACCAACTGTGCCATTTTGTTTGTTCCTTTGCAATGGTAACTTTTTTTGTACATAATGTTTCCGCCATCGTTTCACATGACCAAAGAGAGCTTCTGAACATCAGAGCGGCGATCGCTAACCTCTACTTCAACGAGTTGGCGGTGAAGGACATTCTGCTCATCCCGGACCAGAACCAAATCCCTGACACTCGAAAAAGGAAGATGCGGCGTTAAAGAGACCAGTGTTTTCGGGATACCTGACGAGACTACGTCGGCGAGTGGATAAACCGCCTATACCCTCCGTTCTATTGGCGAACGTGCAATCACTGTACAATAAACTGGACCAACTCCAGTCGAGACTATCCTATCGATGTGATCTGAAGAACTGTATCCTGTTTCTCCAAGACGTGGCTGAACAAGGACATGGACAATACCAATCCATCCGTTTTCTCTATACATCGGCAGGACAGAATGGCAGCGTTGGGTAAACTCAAGGGGGGTGCATTAACAGCTGGTGCGCGATCTCTAATATTAAGGATGTCTCGAGATTCTGCTCACTTGAGTTAGAATACGTCATAATAAGCTGTAGACCATACTATTTAAAAATAGAGTTACATTTTTCGTAGCTGTCCATTTACCATCACAAACCTATGCTGGCACAAAGACCGCACTCAACAAGCTGCATGGGGCCATAAGCAAACAAGAAAATGCACATCCAGAGACTGCGCTTCTCGTGGCCGGTGAACTGAAATCCGTATTACCTACATTTCTACCAGCAGGTCACCTGTGCAACTACAGGCAACAACAAAAATCCACACAGACTCATAAAAGCTCCCCTTCCATTTGGCTAGTTTGACCATAACGCCATCTTCCCGATTCCTGCTAACAAGCAAAAACTCAAAAAGAAAGTACCAGTTACGTCATCAATACGGAAGTGGTCAAAGCTACAGGACTGTTTGGCTAACAGAATGGAATATATTCCGGGATTCATCAGATGGCATGGATTTGTTTACCACATTGGTCACCGACTTCATTAATAAGTGCATCGACGACACCGTCCCCACAGTGACCATACATATCCCAACCAGAAGCTATGGATTACAGGCAACATCCACACTGAGCTAAAGGGTAGAGCTGCCGCTTTCAAGGAGCGGGACAATAATCCAGATGCTTATAGGGAATCGCCCTACGATCTCTGACGAACCATCAAACAATACAGTTCAATCGAGTACAGTCTTAACTGAATGACAGAAACTATTCAAGGAAATTCCTTATATTCTGAGGTAGACCTCTTCTCCGATGAATGCTCCTCAGAGACAGGGCAGCTGGTTTGGACCCCCACCCATTAAATTGCTGGGAGATTATACTCGGAGTGTGCGACTTTATTTATTTTTGATAGTTTATAGACAAGGTTGAGTTGACAAATACTCCCCTAGACTCATGCCCATTGATTGAAAGGATAGTGATTATTGCACGAGTGAGCCAATAGGTTAAATCAGCAATCTTGGTGGAATTGCCTTAGAGTGACATGCTCATAGGCTGAACTTTAATAGGTGAATGACATTCCGCGCACTTGGTAGAGGAAGAGAGAAGTAATGCTAAACTGATGAGGTAACATTTTGTCACCACCCTATAAATACCTACCACGCTGATGAGTGAGAAGAAGCGATGTGAATGAGTTCATTAGAAACTAATGAAAAGTCACAATCCATTCAGAAGAGCCTTACTGAATTAACTTTGGTAACTACATGACTAAAATTAAACCCTACTCCACATTCTCCGACGCTCGTAAACTATCACGTATTGCAAAGGGAAACCCAGCTGTGAGCTGCCCAGTGATGAGCCTACCAGACGAGCTGAATGCCTTCTATACATACAGTTGAAGTCAGACGTTTACATACACCTTAGCCAAATAAATGTAAACTCAGTTTTTCACAATTCCTGACATTTAATCCTAGTAAAAATTCCGTTTCTTAGGTCAGTTAGGATCACCAGTTTATTTTAAGAATGTGAAATGTCAGAATAATAGTAAAGAGAATTATTTATTTCAGCTTTTATTTCTTTCATCACATTCCCACTGGGTCAGAAGTTTACATACACTCAATTAGTATTTGGTAGCATTGTCTTTAAATTGTTTAACTTGGGTCAAACGTTTTGGCTAGCCTTCCACAAGCTTCCAACAATAAGTTGGGTGAATTTTGGCCCATTCCTCCTGGACAGAGGTGGTGTAACTGAGTCAGGTTTGTAGGCCTCCTTGCTCGCACACGTTTTCTCAGTTCTGCTCACAAATTTTCTATATGATTGAGGTCAGGGCTATGTGATGGCCACTCCAATACCTTGACTTTGTTGTCCTTAACCTCTCTGGGATGTGTGGGATGCTACCGTCCCACCTCGCCAACAGCCAGTGAAACTGCAGGGCGTCAAATTCAAACAACAGAAATCTCATAATTAAAATTCCTCAAACATACAAGTATTATACACCATTTTAAAGATAAACTTCTTGTTAATCCAGCCACAGTGTCCGATTTCAAAAAGGCTTTACGGCAAAAGCACACCATGCGATTACGTTAGGTCAGCACCTAGCCACAGAAAACCCTACAGCCATATTACAACCACGGTGAGGTGTCACAAAAGTCAGAAATAGCATTAAAATTAATCACTAACCTTTGATGCTCTTCATCTGATGGCACTCCCAGGTCTCCATGTTAGACAATAAATGTTCGTTTTGTTTGATAAAGTTCCTCTTTATGTCCAAATACCTCCTTTTTGTTTGCGCGTTTAGTCCAGTAATCCAAATGCACATGGCACGCTCACAAAGTCCAGACGAAAAGTCAAATAATTTCCATTATAGTTCGTAGATACATCTTTAGGATGTTATCAGAAATCTTCAATAATATTCCAACTGGACAATTCCTTTGTCTTTTGAAAGGAAAGAGAACGGAGCTCACGGCCGCGCACGATCAACAACTAAAGGCTTTCAACCAGACCCCTGGTTGAAACAGCTCTTATTCGCTCCCCTTTCACAGTAGAAGCCTGAAACAACATTCTAAAGACTTGACATCTAGTGGAAGCCTTAGGAAGTGCAATCTAACCCCATAGACACAGTATATTGGATAGGCAATCACTTAAAATAACTACAAACCTCAGATTTCCCACTTCCTGGTTGGATTTTTCAGGTTTTTGCCTGCCATATGAGTTCTGTTATACTCAGACATTATTTTAACAGTTTTGGAAACTTGAGTGTTTTCTATCCAAATCTACTAATTATATGCAAATTCTAGCTTCTGGGCCTGAGTAGCAGGCAGTTTACTCTGGGCACCTTATTCATCCAAGCTACTCAATACTGCCCCCGTTCCCAAAGAAGTTAAGCCATTTTGCCACAACTTTGGATGTATGCTTGGGGTCATTGTCCATTTGGAAGACCCATTTGCGACCAAGTCTTCAGATGTTGCTTCAATATATCCACATAATTTTCCTCCCTCATGATGCCATCTATTTTGTGAAGTGCACCAGTTATATTTTTGTTTCATCAGACCAGAGGACATTTCTCCAAAAAGTACAATCTTTGTCCCCATGTGCAGTTGCAAACCGTAGTCTGGCTTTTTTAATGGCGGGTTTGGAGCAGTGGCTTCTTCCTTGCTGAGCGGCCTTTCAGGTTATTTCGATATAGGACTTGTTTTACTGTGGATAAAGATACTTTTGTAGCCGTTTCCTCCTGCATCTCACAAGGTCCTTCGCTGTTGTTCTGGGATTGATTTGCACTTTTCACACTACAGTACATTCATCTCTAGGAGACAGAACGCGTCTCCATCCTGAGAGGTATGACGGCTGCGTGGTCCCATGGTGTTTATACTTGCGTACTATTGTTTGTACAGATGAACGTGGTACTTTCAGGCATTTGGAAATTGCTCCCAAGGATGAACCATTGCTCCCAAGGATGATCCAATTTTTTTCTGAGGTCTTGGCTGATTTCTTTTGAGTTTCCCATGATGTCAAGCAAAGAGGCACTGAGTTTGGAGTTAGGCCTTAAAATACATCCACAGGTACACCTCCAATTGACTCAAATTATGTCAATTAGCATATCAGAAGCTTCTAAAGCCATGACATTTTCTGGAATTTTCCAAGCTGTTTAAAGGCACAGTCAACTTAGTGTATGTAAACTTCTGACCCACTGGAATTGTGATACAGTGAATTATAAGTGAAATAATCTGTCTGTAAACAATTGTTGGAAAAATTACTTGTGTCATGCACAAAGTAGACTTGCCAAAACTATAGTTTGTTAACAAGAAATTATTGGAGTGGTTGAAAAACGAGTTTTAATGACTCCAACCTAAGTGTATGTAAACTTCCGACTTCAACTGTACATACATACCAGGCAGTGTCAGTGTAAGACTCCAGACACCCCAGTCATAGACTGTTCTCTCTGCTACCACACGGCAAGTGGTACCGGAGTGCCATGTCTGGGACCAAAAGGCTCCTGAACAGCTTCTACCCCCTGGCCATAAGACTGCTGAACAGTTAATCAAGCGGCTACCAGGACTATTTGCATTGACACCCTTGTATTATTATTTTTTTTTTCACTGACTCTCTTGCACTGGCTCTAGGCACACACACACTTACCTCAACTACCTCGTATCCCTGCACATTGACTCTGTACCGGTACTCCTATATAACCTTGTTATTTTATTATGGTACTATTTCCTTTTTTATTTAGCACATTTCTTACTTTTTAACTCTGCATTGTTGGGAATGGGTTTGCTAGTAAGCATTTCATGTTCAAGTCTACACCCGTTGTATTTGGCGCATGTGTCAAAATTTGATTTGACCATCCACACAACATGGCTGCCAACTTTCAGGTCACATGATATTGAAATGATTAATGTTCCACTATGAATCTAAAATCAAGGCCCGGAATCTAATATTAATGTCTGCTGATGGGTCAAGAGGTTACGCATAAACTAAAGTACAGTATTTAGGTGGATTAACAACTAGGGAATCCCTACCCTCTGTACTATGGCACTGCTCACAGAGATCTGAGCAAATGTCCCCCATGTGAGGTAACATCTGTTATATTTGAATGGTGCTCAAGGCCTTCCAAATACTTTCAAAAAACCATCTCTGCATAAGAGGCTCCATACAACAACTTTTCCTTCAAAATGTAATCATAGAATGTATTAAAGTAATGGTGTATCGTAGGCCCCTGTGTGCAGTACAGAGTGCACATGGATTGTATATCATCTCCTAACCCCAGTATCACAAATGAGTGATTTGTTGCTTGTTTTAAGAATAACATTCAAAGAAAGTTAATCAAAGTGCAATAATGACATTTGAAGAGGTATAGTGATTGTAAAATGCAAAGAAAACTGTCAAACTTCATTTATCAGCATGCTGTGACATTATGTTTTGTTATTGATAGCTAGCCTACCGGAGTACTTCGTCACTGACAGCTACATTGAAAATTAAAGTATTGCTGTTAATCCTGGGGATACATATGGCCTACTGTTTGTAGCCTGAAGTGTAACTTATTATTTTCTTAGAAAAATAATTGGCAAACAAAGTTTTATAAAAATGACAGAGTTACCGACTTGGATGACCGTTTAAACGATTTTTCCAGTCGGAGCTCGTTTTTACCCCGAGTTCCCAGTCGTCTTGAACGCACTGAAGTCGGAGATTTCCTAGTTCCTAGTTGTTTGAACGCGGCAAGTGTTCCCAGTTGTTTTGAAAACAACGTGGAGTTCGGTACTCGGAAATCTCCGACTTTTGAGCGTTGAAAACAACTGGGAACTCGGGGGGAAAAAACGAGCTCCGACTGTAATAAATACATTTGAATGGTCACCCAATTCTGCCCTCTTTCTAAAACTCCGACTTAACGACCTGAATATCACTAACGTCATGATTTGACCTCGTATTTTTCCAGAGTTCCCAGTTGTTGTTAACGCAGCAATTGACAGGCAGAAAATGTATCCACTGTGACAGCTCGCTCTAGCTCTTATTTTGGTTGTGGCCCTGTTGTCAACGTGCACGCACCTCTTCCGTTCTAAACCGAGAGCTTTCACTGTTCACACCATCATGGAGGGTTCATCTGTCGTCTAGCGAAGGAGTTCTTTAGGCCATTTCACGATCTCTGACGAATCCGACCGACAGCCATTAGCCTACCTTGCTTGCAAACCTCAACTCTTCCGACAAATACAACCCAACCATCTAGTCAGCTATGAATGCGACTACTGGGCCGACAAAATTCTAATCAAAATACAATTGAGGTGAATCATGTTGTCAATACGAATTAGCCTATTATAAGCTATCCGTCTGACAACAATTGTTTGATTAAAACAAACATTCGTGTTCTTACAAGGAAAAATACGCAGAAAGCAAATGTATCATTCCACTTACCCTGAAATATCACATCGACAATGGTGTGAAAAGATACGGGAACGGCTTAAATTAGAGATGTAATCAAAAGACAAAGCGCTATAACCATGATCGATGTCTCTTTAGAGAAATCCACTCTACCCTTTTCCGTTTAACGTAAAATGTAACTATTCAGTTCAGCCAAACGATACAGTGTACCTAGTGCACAATTTACGTCATTGACACCAGTGCATGAGTGACTTGTAAGAAGCCAATAGGAAGCTAATACTATAGCTTCAACGTCATTAGTGACTTGTAAAAAGCCAATAAGAAGCTAATACTAGAACGTCAAGGCCAATCACAGTAGAAGTTACTGTACATGGGCAGGGCATGAAAGAGACGAGATGACGGCCATGTTCTACAAGGGTGTTTGTATCCCTCCGCTTTGGTATTTACCTTTTGCAAATGTCACTGTGTGGCCTACGGTCGAATGGCCTTTACCACCCTGTTTTCCTGGAGAAGACCCACTAGCTGTTTTACAATTATGTGGTCTGCAGATAGGACGTTAGTATATCTTCAGATTATTGGGAGAATCTCGATTGCATACTCTTCGGCTCCTTCTCAAAACCCATTGGATAAGAAAGCCAGAGGTCCCGCCTGTGTGACTTTCTCCTCCAATGGGTGTTGAGAAGGAGGCGAGGAGAGAGGACGCAAGGAGTATCAGATTGAGATTCTCCCCTAGTTTTAGAGTTTACGCCAAATAAAGTGGATATGTGAACTGTAAAATAAATACAAATCTGTGCAGTCTCCTCCATGATCAGGAGAGGGAGCAATTTCAACAGTATAGGCCTATTCTTTAGGCAGCAGGATTTGTGTTCTAATTGTGTTAATTAACCAATTGCTTTTCAATTGCATTCAAGCGGATCCCTATTTCCAAGACGTTCACCGCCTTTCAAAGTGTGTTGCATTATGGGGATAAATATTTTTCGATATGCGCCTACAATGACATTTACAAAAATCATGGGATGGAAGGTCATGAAGTTTTGACTGCAGTCAACTGCAAATTTCTGCAGTTGCTCTTCACCATCTTAATCCTGCAACCATCACAAAAACACCCTGATGATTAGTTACAATAGAGCCTCACACAATGCAGTGTGAGGCTCTATTGTAACTAATCATCAGGGTGTTTTTGTTTCACCCACGTGAACGTGACCGTGACCGAAGACATGCCTGAAACAGGATTTTTTTTTTAAATGCCTGAAACAGGAACCAACTTTGCCGCAATTCATGTATACAGTGGATATGTACAATTGAATGTGATATTTGAGTCTCTTTCCCACTAATTGGTTGTACAATGTACACACAAAGTATATTTAAAGTTTGTGAGTGTGGGTATGGGGGTTGAATACATGTTTATTTCGGCATTACAAATAACAACTTTTATAAACAATGGCAACACTGCCATGTTGCACTGAGCCTTTCTGTCGGAAAACCACATCGGTGTCTGACATTCGGCTGTTGCCGATGCACCTCTCCGGACTTCACACCTTGGATTTGTGTCTACAGTTGGTTGCTTTAAAGGTAAACCCACACACTGCAGAGACCGAAGGTACGGAGCATAGCGCAGAGTTGCGATGTCGTTTTTAGTCACAAAAGGGGCGGCTCCTTGTAATAAACTCCAGCATTTGAAGGACTGCTCTGCTGCCTGAAAATTGAGACGCGCCATATTCCTTCCGCAGCGGTGTTATCGCTTGGTTCAATGATCTGATCTATTTGCTATATAGGCTATTCCTCAAAGTAGCCTATTTTGCATTAATAACCAACCAAATATAATCTCAGCGACTGTTCAAACAGTAAACCAAACAACAAGAATCTGCCCAAAAAGGTGTTTTGTTTTAGAAGTAATAAGGAGTGATCCCGGGCTATTGTGAAATGGTAGAACCTGCTGTTGCCAACTAGCTAGGAATGGGCTTTTTTCTCTCTGTGACCAAAGATGATGCCGTTCTACTTTTAGCTGATATCAGAATGGTTATTTCTCATGGCGATGTGGGGAGTTAAAAAGGCTAGCTAGCTTGCTATGATTTTCGCCAGACTAAAGCCAGCAGCCAGGCTCTTTCCATGACATAGACTGACCAGGTGAATCCAGTTGAAAGCTATGATCCCTTATTGATGTCACTTGTTAAATCCACTTCAATCAGTGTAGATGAAGGGGAGGAGACAGATTAAATAAGAATTTTTAAGCCTTGAGACAATATTGACTGATTGTGTATGTGTGCTATTCAGAGAGTGACAAAAGGCAAGACAAAAGTTTGAAGTGCCTTTGAACTGGGTATGGTAGTAGGTGCCAGGCACACCGGTTTTGTGTAAAGAACTGCAACGCTGCTGGCTTTTTCCCGCTCAACAGTGTCCCGTGTTTATCAAGAATGGCTCATCACCCAAAGGACATCCAGCTAACTTGACACAATTGTAGGAAGCATTAGAGTCAACATGGGCCAGCATCCCTGTGGAATGCTTCTGACACCTTGTAGAGTAACATTAATGGTTTGTAGCGCCCCTTGTGTGTATACCCCCGTATGGTAAATATGATGCTATGAAAATCTGGATACCACCCAACTCTAGTGACCACCCTCCTGAAGCGTCTCTACCTGTCTGAAGAAGTCTGTGCATGGGGCGACATTTCAGACTGAAGAGTGAGTTTCACAGATCCCCGTCTGCGACACTTCCATTGATGTCAAAGGCAGAAGCACCTTGATTGTCTGATTTAAAGATGCCACAAGAATTTCTATTCTTCTAAATCAGACTACAGTTGAGGAATGTCATAGATGATTCAGTAGAAAGAAAAGAAAATTGTATGACTGGAAAAGTATTGAATTCAGAGTGAAACGGGGTACGCTGGGTCTATAACTTACAGACCACAAGGTTTTTAAGAACACATGACAGGGCATGTATTTTGATGAGGTTTTATGAAGCATTTGTAAATCAACTTCTGTCAGGATGAATGATCTTGGAAAGACAAATTGCCATCTTTAAACCATTTGCAGGCATAGATCCACTCACAGTTTATTGTGCGTAAACTCTTGGTTTATGACCATGGCCTTTTGTGGATCGTTCTGTGACAATAACCTAGTAAAACCTGTCATGAAAATACACAGTGTACAAAACATTAGGAACACCTTCCTAATACTGAGTTGCACCCCCTTTTGCCCTCAGAACAGCCTCAATTCATCGGGGCATGGACTCTACAACATGTCGAAAGCGTTCCACAGGGATGCTGACCCATGTCGACTGTTGAGTGTGGGAAACTGTTGAATGTGAAAAACCCAGCAGCATTTGCAGTTATTGACATACACCATTCACCATTCAAAGGCACTTAAATATGTTGTCTTGCCCAGTCACCCTCTGAATGACACACACAAACAATCCATGTCTCAATTGTCTCAAGGCTTACAAATCATTCTTTAACCTGTCTTCATATACACTGATTGGATTTAACAAGTGATATCAATGAGAGATCATAGCTTTCACCTGGATTCACCTGGACAGTATTCATGGAAACATTAGGTGTTCCTAATGTTGTGTACACTCAGTGTATAATGGAAGCTAACTCATTGAATATGGAGGGAGCAGTGTAGAGGAAAGAGAGAGATAAAGTGGTGTCTGTGCGTGTGACATGCGTGTGCGAGTTTGTGTGTGTGTGAGAGAGGGAGAGAGAGTGAGTCCGGTGGTGGGGGAGAAGATTACTGTGTGTTTTATGTAAGAAGCTTATGTAGGCTACAGGGGAAATACACTGCAAACAGATGGGTCCCCATCTGCCAACATCTAACCCCTCTGTCAGATTGGACAGAGGCCTTTACACATTCAGAATAAACATGGAAACAGATATTAGTATTTGGTACACTTATTACAGGAAACCTATATCATGGCTGTATTGTGTGACCAGAAGATTCACCTTAATAACTGAATTGATGAATCAATGGATTTAATAGTGATGATATTCCAATCTTATCTTGTTTTAGCATAATGGGGTTTCAAGGAATAATAACTCAATTCCCAGATAAAGCAGCGTGTGGTGGTGGATTTCCCTCCTTAAATGCTTTTAGAAACATTATGTAACATGTTGAACGGATTACTCGTTTCACATTTCCTGTAATATTTCCTGGGTTTATGACTGGGAACATCATTTCATACTATAAACAGACATAATCTGGGATTTAATTTGATCTGTGAAAAAGCGTGGGGAAAAATATCTACATTTGTTATAACGCTTCGACTGCCTCTTTGCCTTTAAATGTCACATCAAGTCACCATCAGTATGTATCAACCATACAGTGGCAGCCAAATATTGCACCTTGGCACTTTTCATTATTTCTTATAAAATAAGTTTAAATTGAAAAAAACGATGGTCTCCACGTGTTGCTTTTATATTGTCAACATTGTAGAACCAATTTTGTTTAGGAAAACGTAAGTTTACAATGACAAAATGATTGGCACCCAGGCGCTAATACTTGGTTAAACAGCCTTTGGTGAAGATAACTGCAAAAAAATTCTTCTTGTAGCCATCAATGAGCTGGCTGCACCTTTTACGGGTAATTTATCCCACTCTTCAGCTGCAAACTGCTCCAACTCTTCAATGTTTGAGTGGTGCCTTCCATCAACTGCTGTTTCCAGGTTTCCATAGGTCACTCCATAGGTTTATGACGGAATTCAGATCTGGTGTTTATTCTTGAACCATTCCTGGGTGCCTCACTTCCTCTATCCATTTTTCCTCTGAAGTGTGTGTGTGTGTATGTGTGGGTGGGGAACCCTTAGTGTGCGGTGACCCGCTGCTCCCAAGGGCCATCGCATCCCGCCTGCTGCCTGGCAACACACCGTCACTATGGCAACAAAACCAACAAAAGCGCCCACCCACAGCCCACTTCCACATTACCCGCACATAGGGATGTGTGTGTGTGTGTGTGTGTGTGTGTGTGTGTGTGACAGGCAGACAAACGAGGCAGACAGACAGAGGAAAGGAGAGCAACAATAATGGGGATGTAAAAAAGTACAGTGTTCAACATCATTTTTCTATAGTACTACTAACTACATAGATGGCATGACAGAATATTGTAATACAGTACAAATGATATTGTAGGATGTAGACTGGAGGTATTGTGATAATACTGTAAGTAACTCACTGGCAACACCAGTGTGTATTTCTTTTATCACATTCCCAGTGGGTCAGAAGTTTACATACACTCAATTAGTATTTGGTAGCATTGCCTTTAAATTGTTTAACTTGGGTCGAACGTTTCGGGTAGCCTTCCACAAGCTTCCCACAATAATTTGGGTGAATTTTGGCCCATTCCTCCTGACAGAGCTGGTGTAACTGAGTCAGGTTTGTAGGCCTCCTTGCTCGCACACGTTCTTTCAGTTCTGCCCACAAATTGTCCATAGGATTGAGGTCAGGGCTTTGTGATGGCCACTCCAATACCTTGACTTTGTTGTCCTTAAGCCATTTTGCCACAACTTTGGAAGTATGCTTGGGGTCATTGTCCATTTGGAAGACCCATTTGCGACCAAGTCTTGAGAAGTTGCTTCAATATATCCACATAATTTTCCTGCCTCATGATGCCATCTATTTTGTGAAGTGCACCAGTCCCTCCTGCAGCAAAGCAACCCCACAATATGATGCTGCCACTCCTGTGCTTCACGGTTGGAATGGTGTTCTTCGGCTTACAAGCCTCCCCCTTTTTCCTCCAAACATAACGATGGTTATTATGGCCAAACAGTGCTATTTTTGTTTCATCAGACCAGAGGACATTTCTCCAAAAAGTATGATCTTTGTCCCCATGTGCAGTTGCAAACCGTAGTCTGGCTTTTTTATGGCGGTTTTGGAGCACTGGCTTCTTCCTTGCTGAGCGGCCTTTCAGGTTATGTCGATATAGGACTCATTTTACTGTGGATATAGATACTTTTTTACCTGTTTCCTCCAGCATCTTCACAAGGTCATTTGATGTTGTTCTGTGATTGATTTACACTTTTCGCACCAAAGTACGTTTATCTCTAGGAGGCAGAACGCGTCTCCTTCCTGAGCGGTATGACGGCTGCGTGGTCCCATGGAGTTTATACTTGCGTACTATTGTTTGTACAGATGAACGTGGTACCTTCAGGCGTTTGGAAATTGCTCCCAAGGATAAACCAGACGTGTGGAGGTCTACAATTTTTTTTCTGAGGTCTTGGCTGATTTCTTTTCATTTTCCCATGATGTCAAGCAAAGAGGCACTGAGTTTGAAGGTAGGCCTTGAAATACACCCACAGGTACACCTCCAATTGACTCAAATGATGTCATGAGCCATGACATCATGGAAAAATCATGACATCATTTTCTGGAATTTTCCAAGTTGTTTAAAGGCACAGTCAACTTAGTGTATGTAAACTTCTGACCCACTGGAATTGTGATACAGTGAATTATAAGTGAAATAATCTGTCCGTAAACAATTGTTGGAAAAATTACTTGTGTCATGCAGAAAGTAGATGTCCTAACCGACTTGCCAAAACTATAGTTTGTTAACAAGAAATTTGTGAAGTGGTTGAAAAACGAGTTTTAATGACTCCAACCTAAGTGTATGTAAACTTCCGATTTCAACTGTAGATTGACATTACTGCATTTGGCCTCAGCAGTCACAATTGGCCAATGCTCTTTCAATTGTAAGTTTTTTCACCAAATGAACCATTACCATTGAAAATTCTGTAAATATTGCAGATTATAGGCTACCTTTACAGATCGACACATTATAATTCCCCACCCAACAGATAAATATTGAGAGAACGTCTCAACTCTAAATATGTGTAGTGCAACTTCAGAAACAGCAGGGGGATGCAGAATCCTATATGTTGTCAGCTCCCAGCATCAGTGAAGCAGGTGGCATGTGAAATACACAAAAACACCACATGATGGAAGCATAGTCTTTAGAATGGTGATTATCTTTATTCCGTCTCCACTTTCCACAGATAATAATTGCATACAGTGGAGGCGTTTCACAATAGTTCCTACATCAAATAGTCATTAGTGCAAGCAAATGAGTAGTGACAGTTGTAGTGGCTTAACAGTTGTGTAACAGTTACAGAAGAATTGACTGAATTGAGGTTACCTCTTTTACCAAATGTATTACACTTCATTTAGCCTACCTCATTTGAGATTCAATAAATAAATAAAAACAACAAGAACAGTTATTTCAAATGAGAAAAAAATGTATATTTATCACAGAATTGTATTGGCATTTTCGGATTCCACTGAAGCATGTATTTGCCCAAGTTATCTCCTAAATTGATTATATTAGTCATTAGCAATACATTTGTTTTAAAACTATTTTCAATTCTTAAATTTGAATGTCAATTTATTTCCTGAAATGAAACAGAATTAACCCCAACTCTAGTTTAAACCAGATACATATATTATCAAAATACATGGCTCAGATTTATCTAATTTCAAGTGATAAGATCTTGTGTTGACAGGATAGTAAAAATAACATGCCTTGTATTGGACATATAACATATACATTTTAGTCATTTAGCAGACGCTCTTATCCAGAGCGACTTACAGTAGTGAATGCATACATTTCATGCATTTTTTTTTCTTTTGGTACTGGCCCCCCGTGGGAATCAAACCCACAACCCTGGCGTTGCACACATCATGCTGGCGTTGCAAACACCATGCTCTACCAACTGAGCCACAGGGAAGACTATGATTAGTAGTAAAATAGTGAGAATGCATGTTTCCTATAATCTCTATCTGAAATAATGTCGAAGATTTTGCCTCAAAATGTAAAGAAAAGAAGAAAAAAGAAAGATAAATCGACTCTCATTGATGTATGTTAATACCAAATTGTTTGCAAGAAAGGGTTATGACACATATGGGTAGACCTACTGTACATATTAAAAATACAACAGAGAAAGACGGGCACGCCTGCTGTTACAGCAGTGATCCACTACACAGATAGCCATGCTAGCATCGTATTAGCTTCGCTCTAGCAAGCAGGCTAGGTAGTGCTAGGTATCAACAGCCAATCCAGTATGGGCTGAAAACTATAGTGATCTTTGCATGGTCAATAGCAACACGATGTCGCTGAGTATGTAACTGAAGTTCAGATTTCACCAACTTTAGTCCCACCCTGTTCATACTTGCATCACCCAATGGTCCCCTGCCCACTAAGCTTCCCTTCATTGAAAATGAAAAGACTGTTGTTTCATTGCCCCCAAAATGCTAGATAAGCGTTTCCCAAACTAGTGGTCGCATTTTTTGAAAATGGGGTCGCTAGAGAAACTCTAACATTAAACGAAATATCAATTGGTTCATAGAGCCGTGGTTATGTCAGTAGCTTACGGCTAGATGCGGTTGTAATAAACACAGCAGATCTTTCCACTTTGCTGGCTCGGGGATTCGAACCAACAACCTTTCTGTTACTTAACCTTTAGACTACTTGCCACACATCTACATGGTGGTTTTGCAAAATACACTACATGTCCAAAAGTATGTGGACACCTGCATGTCGAACATCTAATTCCAAAATCATGGGCATTAATATGGTGTTGGTCCCACCTTTGCTGCTATAACAGCCTCCCCTCTTCTGGGAAGGCTTTCCACTAGATGTTGGAACGTTGCTGCAGGGACTTGCTTCCATTCAGCCACAAGAGCATTAGTGAGGTCGGACACTGATGTTGGGCGATTAGGCCTGGCTCGCAGTCGGCATTCCATTTAATCCCAAAGGGGTTTGATGGGGTTGAGGTCAGGTCTCTGTGCAGGCAAGTCAAGTTCTTCCACATCAATCTCGACAAACCATTTCTGTATGGACCTCACTTTTTGAGCAAGGGAATTGTCATGCTGAAACATGAAAGGGCCTTTCCCAAACTGTTGGCACGAAGTTGGGAGCACAGAATCATCTAGAATGTCATTGTGTAGACATTGGAACTAAGGGGCCTAGCCCGAACCATGAAAAACAGCCCCAGGCCATTATTCCTCCTCCACCAAACTTTACAGTTGGCACTATGCATTCGGGCAGGTAGCGTTCTCATTGCATCCACCAAACCCAGATTTGTCCGTCAGACTGCAAGATGGTGAAGCGTGAATCCTCACTCCAGAGAATGAGTTTCCACTGCTCCAGAGCTACTTCCTGGCTGAGCCGTTGTTGCTCCTTGACGTTTCCACTTCACAGTAACATCACTTACAGTTGACAGGGGAAGCTCTAGCAGGGCAGAAATTTGACCAGCTGACTTGTTGGAAAGGTGGCATCCTATGAAGGTGTCACATTGAAAGTCACTAAGCTCTTCAGTAAGGCCATTCTACTGCAAATATTTTCTATGGAGATTGCATGGCTGTGTGCTCGATTTTATACACCTGTCAGCAACGGGTGTGGCTGAAATAGCCGAATCCACTCATTTGAAGGGGTGTCCACATACTTTTTTGTATATATAGTGTTTATAGTCCGTTGCTACGTTTTCCAAAGGAATCACTGGAATTCTTATAATTTCCACCATAAAGGATTGTCAAATATGCCACCGTAATATTTTGTTTTAATTCTCAGTAGTCAAATGAACTAAAATCAAATAGATCGAATTAACGAAGCGTAGCCTACCAATAAACTTCTGATATGGACAGAAAGTGAAGAAAAAATAGGCAATGTCACGCTTACAGTGATACAAAGGCCTATAAAGGTTTCAACATGGGATGAAAATGTAAGTGATTTTTATTTGCGTTTTGGAACATTGACAGAAAAAACGTAGGTAGCCTATTAGCCTAGACACAAATAGGTAACTTATGAAGTTGTAAAATACCTTACAGACAAAAAAAACTAACTTGAAACGGAATTCATTTTAAATTGACTATATTCAATAAACCAGCGTTTGCTTAGTGGTTCATTGTGTAGCCTATTGGCGATATTCTATGTTACAGACTCTCTGTTACAATTAGAGATTTTAAACTTTTTTTTAACACAATGCAATGTTAGTTCCATTGCAACTTTTTTGTTAGGCTAAGTGGCACTGTGTAACCTACTTCGAAATATATGTGCGCATAAACATGAGAACATGCTGATTCTGTTCAATTAACCAAACATGATGAATGTTTTATCTGGGTTTATTATAAGGCTATTGTTATTAGGCTATTATTGTCATGAGCCTAAATAGTCTCCCGCAAATGATTTTACTGTCATGTATCGAAATTGCCATTAAAAAAAGTAAAATAAAAAGTAATTTATTGGGCAATTTCATAATAATAATTAGGTAATTTCAATCAATTATTATATGAGTGAGAGGTGTATATGCTAGGCATTCGAAATCTATAGTTACCATAAGAAAAATATAACCATTGTATTTAGCGTATTAATATCACAATCTCGTCAACGGGCACCTGTTTACACCTTTCAATCAGAGTTTACGAGAGCGACGCCAATTCTAATTTCCTAGTGCGAGACGCCATTTGAACAGGGGAACAAAGCAATAGATTCTCACATTTGTCCGAACGTTAGTTGAAAGTGGCAAAGGTTGGGAACCTTTAAACTCAGTCAGGAGCGCTTTGTCCGTGCGCTCCACTCTGAGTTCATTAGCTCGAGCTTCCATCCACACCGTTGCTCCCCTGTTCAAACGGTCCTAATAAAGAAGGCCTCATGCTGGCAACTCAATCACCGAGGTTAGATGCCTTCAGACCGGCTTCTTTGACCTCTATAGCCTGCCCTATACCCTGTCATTTCGCTTTACAGTACTGATATTCTTTTCCAGTACTATGGGGATCTTGTCATAACACGGAACTGGCATTTCTTTCGTGTCCTTGTTATCTGGATGGAGACTTGTCAGTGAGATAATGGACAGAACAGAGATAATGGACAGAACAGAGAGAGAGGGAGAGAGAGAAAGGTGAAGAGAGAGAGAGAGGTGAAGGTAGGCCAGTCGGTCAAATTGAGATGAATCTTTTGATATTATTTTAACCAGAAATAATGGCTGTATGCAGACCACTGTGTCATTTATTTTCATGATGAATGACATGACAGGAGTGCAACAATTCACAATGCCATAAAAACAATGTGTGTGTAGGGGGGACCTTTTACTCAATACCAATAGTTGCATAATACATATTTTTTTTAAAGTGTAATAAGCATGTATAAATCCAACCTGGTCTCAGAGCATTTTGTATTATTCTGTACGTAAATCCGAGACACTCCATTTAGTATGCTATGTTACATTTCATATGGTATGTATTCATTTGTGGATGTCCATCACCCATTTCGTAATATATGTAATGAATTTGCCAAATGTACAATATGTAAAAATTTACAAAATGTTCCGAATTAGCAAAACATTTGATATGTTACGAATTCTAGCTAGCTGGCTAACGTTAGCTAGGCTAGGGGTTAGAGTTAGGGTTATGTTTAGGGGTTAAGTTAAAGGGTTAAGGTTAGGGGAAGGGTTAGCTACTAGGGTTAAGGTTAGGGTTAGGGGAAGGGTTAGCTACTAGGGTTAAGGTTAGGGTTAGGGGAAGGGTTAGCTACTAGAGTTAAGGTTAGGGTTAGGGTTAGCTAAAAGGGTTAAGGTTAGGGTTAGGGGAAGGGTTAGCTACTAGAGTTAAGGTTAGGGTTAGCTAACATGCTAAGTAGTTGCAAAGTACCTAAAAAGTAATAAGTATTTGAAAAGTTTCTCATTAGCTAAAATTGTCTGTGATGAGATTGGAACTTGCATCCATTTGGTTGCTAGCCATTCGTGTTATACGCCCACCATCTACCCCCAACCACCCTAAATAACCATCTGTCTTATGTAACCATACCAAATGTAACATCATACTCATTTGAGTGTCCCAGATTTACATTTACTATGTTATGTCTAGTCTATGAGGCTAATAAACCATTATAATGACCTCTCAACATTTCATTTAAATGTTTCAACAAATTAAAACCGGCTCTGATGTGTTTTTCAAATCCAATCAAATGTTATTGGTCACATACACTTATTTAGCAGATGTTATTGCGAGTGTTGCGAAATGCTTGTGTTTCTAGCTCCAACAGTGCAGTAGTATCTAACAATTCACAACAATACACACAAATCTAAAAGTAAAATAATGGAATTAATAAATAAAAATATTAGGACGAGCAATGTCGGAGTGGCATTGACTAAAATACAGTAGAATATATTACAGTATATACATATGAAATGTGTAATGCAGTATGTAAACATTATTAAAGTGACTAGTGTTCCATTATTAAAGTGACTAATGATTCCATGTCTATGTACATAGGGCCTCTAAGGCCTCTCGGTCCCAGCTTTGATGCACCTGTACTGACCTCGCCTTCTGGATGATATCAGGGTGAACAGGCCGTGGCTCGGGTAATTGATGTCCTTGATGGTCTTTTGGCCCTTCCTGTGACATCAGGTGCTGTAGGTGTCCTGGAGGGCAGGCTGTGTGACCCCTGGTGATGCGTTGGGCAGACCGCACCACCCTCTGGAGAGCCCTGCAGGCGGTGCAGTTGCCGTACCAGGCGGTGATACAGCCCGACAGGATGCTCTCAATTGTGCATCTGTAAAAGTTTGTGAGGGTCTTAGTGGCCAAGACAAATTTCTTCAGCCTCCTGAGGTTGAAGAGACGCTGTTGCACCTTCTTCATCACACTGTCTGTGTGGGTGGACCATTTCAGATCGTAAGTGATGTGTAAACCGAGGAACTTGAAACTTTCCACCTTCTCCACTGCGGTCCCGTCAATGTGCATTGGGGCATGCGCTCTCTGCTTTTTTCTAAAGTCCACGATCAGCTCCTTCATTTTGTTGATGTTGAGAGAGAGGTTCTTTTTCTGGCACCACTCAACCAGGGCCCTCCCTCCTTGTTAACAAACTATAGTTTTGGCAAGTCGGTTAGGACATCTACTTTGTGCATGACACAAGTAATTTTTCCAACAATTGTTTACAGACAGATTATTTCACTTATAATTCACGGTATCACAACTGGAAAGTGGGTCAGAAGTTTACATACACTAAGTTGACTGTGCCTTTAAACAACTTGGGAAATTCCAGAAAATGATGTCATGATTTTTCCATGATGTCATGGCTCATGACATCATTTGAGTCAATTGGAGGTGTACCTGTGGATGTATTTCAAGGCCTACCTTCAAACTCAGTGCCTCTTTGCTTGACATCATGGGAAAATCAAAAGAAATCAGCCAAGACCTGAAAAAAAAATTGTACTCCTCCACAAGTCTGGTTCATCCTTGGGAGCAATTTCCAAGCGCCTGAAGGTACCACGTTCATCTGTACAAACAATAGTACGCAAGTATTAACACCATGGGACCACGCAGCCGTCATACCGCTCAGGAAGAAGACGCATTCTGTCTCCTAGAGATTAACGTACTTTGGTGCGAAAAGTGCTAATCAATCCCAGAACAACAGCAAAGGACCTTGTGAAGATGCTGGAGGAAACAGGTACAAAAGGATCTATATCCACAGTAAAGCGAGTCCTATATCGACATAACCTGAAATGACACTCAGCAAGGAAGAAGCCACTGCTCCAAAACCACCATAAAAAAGCCAGACTACAGTTTGCAACTGCACATGGGGACAAAGATCATACTTTTTGGAGAAATGTCCTCTGGTCTGATGAAACAAAAATAGAACTGTTTGGCCATAATGACCATCGTTATGTTTGGAGGAAAAGGGGGAGGCTTGCAAGCCGAAGAACACCATCCCAACCGTGAAGCACAAGGGTGGCAGCATCATGTTGTGGGGTTGCTTTGCTGCCGGAGGGACTGGTGCACTTCACAAAATAGATGGTATCATGAGGTAGGAAAACTATGGAGATATATTGAAGCAACATCTCAAGACATCAGTCACGAAGTTAATGCTTGGTCGCAAATGGGTCTTCCAAATGGACAATGACCACAAGCATACTTCCAAAGTTGTGGCAAAATGGCTTAAGGACAACAAAGTCAAGGTATTGGAGTGGCCATCACATAGCCCTGACCTCAATCCTATAGAAAATGTGTGGGCAGAACTGAAAAATCATGTGCGAGCAAGGAGGCCTACAAACCTGACTCAGTTACACCAGCTCTGTCAGGAGGAATGGGCCAACATTCACCCAACTTATTGTGGGAAGCTTGTGGAAGCCTACCCATAACATTTGACCCAAGTTAAATAATTTAAAGGCAATGCTACCAAATACTTATTGAGTGTATGTAAACTTCTGACCCAGTGGGAATGTGATGAAAGAAATAAAAGCTGAAATAAATAATTTCTCTTTACTATTATTCTGACATTTCACATTCTTAAAATAAAGTGGTGATCCTAACTGACCTAAGACAGGGGATTTTTACTAGGATTAAATGTCAGGAATTGTGAAAAACTGTGTTTAAATGTATTTGGCTAAGGTGTATGTAAACTTCCGACTTCAACTGTATATACACCAGTGGAGGCTGCTGAGGGGAGGACGGATCATTTTAATGACTGGAACAGAGTTTTATGGCTGGAATGGAGTGAATGCAATGGTATCAAACACATGTGTTTCATAGCATTCCATTACCTCCATTGCAGGAAATGATTATGAGTGGTCCTCCCCTCAGCAGCCTCCACTGAAATATACTGCATATTTGGATATTGACTCCTATCCATGCAGAAGACTGACCCAGTATCTGTGAGTTAGAGATGACGATGAGTATGACGTGTTGCTTCTCTGATGAGTATGACATCTCTGCTCTAACACCCAGGAGGCTCTGATTCCATCTCCCATTAGACAGCTCTGCAAGCGTTATAAAATGTCAAAATACATTAATTTCTCACCAAATATGGAGTTTCGCTGAGCAACTATTTTCATTTACTCCCGTTATGGCGGTATGTACTTCCAAAAAAAGGTCTAAATAAAATGTTACAACCAACCGAAAAAATGTTCGGCACATCCAATGTGCTGTTGTAGACTTCCGACCTGTGCATGGAGGGATTGAGTGATTTACATTGCAAAGTGTAAATAGGCATTTTTCTTGGTTTATACATTTTATTTAGACCATTTTTGGAAGTAGCCTACATACTTGCTGTAATGGGAGTAAATTGGGATAGTTGCTCAGCGAAACACCATATTTGGTGAGCGACGAACGTATTTTGACATTATAAGGCTTGCAGAGCTCTCTAATGGGAGTTTGAATCGGAGCTTCCTGGGCGTTAGAGAAGACACACATACTTATCGCCGACATCTCTAACGCACAGATACTGGGGCAGCAGAAGGCTAAAGCCTAATTGTATAAAACCGTCCTGAAATGTCCACACTGCACCGTTTTCCTTCACATCATTCATCATTCTCCTTCATCACTCTCCTCATTCAAATCATAGCCTCTAAATTTGAATATTGGCGCGACAGGGATGTAACCATCTCAGAATAGAGACAGGGGTGGGGGGGGGGCTGCCAGCGAGTTGAATTCTTTTTAGAACAGGGACCCTAAAAATAACCATAAAGCATCCTGCTTGGTCATTTTCCTTATGCGTGTTTATTTTACCCTTTATTCAATTAGATTTATCAAAACATTATGTTGATACACTGCGAACATAGGCTATGTCGCTGGCTCTAAATGTTTTGAAAATGAATCTTAAATGTAATTCACTCTATAAAAAACATTGAAGATGCAGAAATTAAACATCGACACGCAACATAAGCGGTCTACACTCGCCCTCTGCTTCAAAATAATTCATTTGCTCGTGATTCTTATGATTCCCTCCACGTTAGTTTTCTCAGTCAGTCTTGGTGAAACGGTGTTCTCTCTAAATTGCATTGCGCGTGCGTAGTAGCCTTTTGTTATCTACTTTTGCATATATTTCTCACCGTGTACCGCTAAATGTATTGGTCTCGTCTGGTGCCCTGTGATAAAACAATAGTGTGGTAATGTATGTGGTATGCAGCAGTCTGCAAGGTTCTGAGATTGTGACGTACGACCTGCCAAGTATCTGCTTGTCACGCATGGTACTGTATCTTGGCAACTTGTGTCGCGCGCCTGTGTGTGTGACTGGAAGTTGGGGAGGAGGGAGTGGGGCGGTTCGGATTGATAATGAACTTGAGTCATCACATCACGATTCTGAAATTCTCTTGTCAACTGCTGTGGATCCGGGTTCCCATACATTTCTGGGAGAAAACCGGGGCCATTGTGTATTATCCATAGCCCATTAGCCGCACTTCCAAAAGGAGCCCGGTGGCCGAGAGCGGTTTAGGCTGTATTTATAAGGTGGTTTCCAGGAAAATATATTTTTAAAAATGTAGAAGACAAGGCCATCTTTTTTCATTTATTCAAATCAACAATAAGGGGTGAACCAGTAACTACAATGACTGTTTGGTGGATTCGCCCCTATTGAACAAATATTCAAAGGGGTTTCTTAGCCCCGACCCCATGTGTGATTATCATGATAATAACGCAGCCAGCCCAGACTGCCTCCCTAAAACTCGCTTTCTTGGAAGTCTGAACCTGGCTGACAATTTAAGTGCACTGTCCAACCCTTATGACCTAACGGACGCGCTCTAGTTTGCGATGCATGAATTGTTTTAAATAGTTGAATACAACTAGAGGACCATTATGAAATATACTGTATTAATTTATGCATGAAATATATTTCACTTTATGTTTAACTCCATCATGAATTGTATTGATTTATCCAGGCCAATATCTTACAGGTTACAATTCACGACGTCCACATGAATATACCCCAGTTGATTGTAATGCTAAGCTATTTTGGTTACTCCAATATACACCCCAGTATGTAGTCCTATAAGCTACTATAAGTTTGTTTGTGATGATTGATGTGTATAGGCCAGAGACAAACGTTTGTGTGAGTGAGTGAGTGAGTGAGTGAGTGTGTGTGTGTGTGTGTGTGTGTGAGTGAGTGAGTGAGTGAGTGAGTGAGTGAGAGAGAGAGAGAGAGAGAGAGAGAGAGAGAGAGAGAGGCGTGCGTGCGTGCGTGCGTGTATATGGGGAGGGGGGGTTGGAATGTTACGGCAGGTCCACATTGTCACTCCGCCGACTTGTCTGGTTAGTTTCAGATGGTGGGGACAATGATGTTACCGCATTGTCACAAAGGGGTGAGCCTTGGCAATGGTATATGATTTCGGGCACACGAGATCCAGACCATAACCAGTCTATCTTCAGGTTGGAAGACGAGGAGAACGGACAGCCCCAACTCTGTCTTTTACAGGGGGGGAGGACGGGGTTGTCTGTGTGGGGAAATATTGCTACTACGATAGCTGTGAAGAAACCGGAGGACCCGGTTGATTTAAAACAGATGGATGGTCCCAGGCGACGTCACTATCAACCGTCCGCACGAAGCTCGAGAACCTACTGCTGTTATTCTGAAGGTGCTCATTTCGTTTACATCGCTCTGCTCATACAGACAAGTCGGCAGTTGTGAGAGGCGCTTGACAACCCCACTAGATCCACCCTTGTCTTCTGAGGGTAAGAGTCGAACGTTATGGAATCAATTAACAATTTACAGGCCTATGTGTGACTGATGTTGCCAGCGAAATGTCTTTATGCATATGGTGACTGTTGGTTCTGCATTCTGGGTATGCGTAATGCATTACAGGTTCCGTGCTTGGCAAGAGGGATAGTCGCAGTCAAAAGGGAACTAACTTTATACAGTTGAAAGGGAACCAACGATTTGTGGATTAAATCGATATTACTTAAATGGTCAATATCGAACACTTGTCCATTTCTAATTTTCACGAATCAGATTGGCCCTTCTCTTATGGAAGGCTAGTATGGGAAGGTAGAACGTCACCAGCACAATAAGTATCCCAACACATGTAAGCCTTCTATAGCCTATTGTTATCATGGAGATGCAGATTTGATGAGAGTAGCCTATGTGAGCGAGTGCGCACGATTCATTAGGCTATATAGGACGATGCCATTCGGGGTAAGTTTCCTTGGGTACGGAGTTGGAAGGTCACGCTGGCTTTCTATCCGATTAAAATCGCATTCACTTGGACATATGGCTCCCTCTCTCCTCGTGTATTATCGTGTTGCTGGTGTGGTCTGCGAATGTATAGCCCACATAGGCTCACTTCGTTAAAGGAGATAATGGGAAAACCTATTTAAGACCACGCAAAACTCACAAAATTCCGCGATACGGTGAGTTGCTCTCACACATCTCTTCTTAATGTGTGGTCAATGCAGTGTTTGCGCCATATGGTGATCTTAGCCTACGACCAATAGCAAAACGAAAACAGATATGTATAGGCCTTCCTTAGGCTACAATGAACACACACTCCATATGATGGAATAAGCCATCACTGTATAAGCCTATATTCCTTTTGCCAACCTTGGAGGTAGTCTACCAGATAGGCCTACATTCAAACTTGCCTCGTTTGCCTAGGTGTCAGTTAAATCTAACCCGTCTTCTTCAAAACACTATATAGGCTATAATGTAACTGTATTTCTGAATTATTGTTTAATGTATAGGCAGGCCTGTCTTCGCATGTGGCTGTGGCGTATTGAACAAGGCTATCCGGGCAATCCAAAAAATAATCGTTTTCTATGTTTGAAATGCACTATTAAAATATTAGTGGTCTATTCTTAAAGGGCCAAGAGTTAAAAGCATGTAAAAAAGCAAAGATGATTACATGATTACGTGAAACCAGCTGCGCGCGGACACAACACATGGGCTACAGCAGCATGGGGATTATAGAGCAAAGCGCTTTATGGGGCCTGTTACGTAAATCATGTTTAACATTTGTGAGGAGGGAAAAGTGGGATTTCAAACATCTAATGTGCACTTTTTGTTTTCTCAAACAGACAACCTTGTTATATGAGTGGTTTACCTCCCGAACAGAAGGTCAGCATCCGACTTGAGTCGTTTTCTCATGGCTATTAGTCCAATCTATACGTCCCTTTCATAACAGGCATGTAATTGGAAATAAATCGCACATTTGTCAATTGAAATGTCTGCTAGTGAGCTGTGAAGTTGTGCTCGGGCGATTATTTTCTCGCGTCACCCCACCTCCTTGTGAAATGTGTGATTACAAGGATTGGGGTATTTTGGGACTAAACTCCTGTAAATCTGATTTTGAAAGAGGTTGATTAAAAACCTTTTCGATTGTGGATTGGGACGTGACGTAGTTTTATGGCTTAAACTAGGCAGGCCTATATAGTTTGGTTCTATACTAAACGATTAAATCCCCAACTTAATAACATTAGGCCTATCATTAACTATGAAATGGCCATTATTATTATTATTATTATTGTTGTTATTATTATTATTAATAGTTACTAGTTAGGCCCATTAGTCATTATTATTAAGCTTGTTGTTGTTATTATTACTGTGTTAGGCTATTCTGTTCTGCATAACATGGTGTTTATGCTAAGCTGAAGACGATTTGATGTTGCTAACTTAGATGTTGCTAACTTAAATGGTAGCATTGTTGTCATGCCCTGTATTATGCTGTTACAATCAAGATATAAGGGTAGTTATTAATGAGGTTACACAATGCATAGACGATATGGGTAATAATAACTATTGTTTTATAGTGGCCTACACCAATGGGGGTGGAAAAATACAAGTGTTTTGGTGGTTAAAAGCGCCTGCCTGTAAAGCTACTTTAAGTGTGATTACTTGGTTTGTATTGGTTATTTGCGGTCTTATTTGCGGTCTTGTCATTGACCATGCTGACACGTGTGTCAGGTATTTTCACACACACACACACACACACACACACACACACACACACAGATTTGGGATCACTAACGCTTGGCACACACAGAAGCATGTGTATTTTACAGCAGTTGTATTTATTCCCATGGCTTTCCATTTCCAATGGACAACGATAGTTATCAGCAGCCCTATAAAATATATTTTATGGCGTTATTTTATAGCTGCATCTGAATTATGAGATTGCTTGGGTATTATTTTCCATTTTCGACCACTAACGTCTTATTCCTTCAATTTCAGCACTTCCTCCCACAATATAAGATGAAGTAACATACGACGTTGCACAGGTAAACATAATACATTTGGGCTATATATATATATATATATATATTATATATATATTATATATATATATTTATTTATTTTTACCGTTGATAGGCCTATAGGCCTACACTATACATGCCATAAACAAGCGATTTGAACAACCAGTCAATTTGTCCCATGTCAGTCTAAAATTAACTTGAATGCATCCTTAATTTGTACACCTTGGCCTCTTAGGATCACTAGAGTAAGCTACAAAGACAGAGGATATTCAAAATTCGTTTGATAGGCCTACCTGTGTAGCAGCAATCACATGACTCATGAGCAATAGGGTGTGTAACTAACGAAATCACATCTGTTTCTCTTTGGGGACACTTCGAGTGGGGCTTTGCGCATCGTTAGACATGTATAAGAGACCTAGTTCTGCATACAACGTGTTCAGTGTGTGTGTTCTTCAGATACAAATCAAGTCTAATTTTGGATTATGAAAATGTCTCGCTCTTTCTCTCTCTCTCTCTCTCTCTCTCCCTCTCACACCACATGCGCGCACACACACACTCACACAAATATGTTTCACTCAACTTGTATGTCAAGGTATCGCCATCATTTTTATAAAGTTTATTGTAGGCCTATACGTTTTAATATGTAGGCCTATATCAATATCATATTTGAAATGGCAAAATAATTTAAAGTAAGACGTAAAGGTGCCCACAATATCTTGTCCCTGATGGTTTAGGCTTCTTCGTTGATATTTGTTCTTATAGTCGATAACACAAAATAAAGAAAATCGACCTCGTGAGCAGCCACACCAATCCACCCTTTCAATTACATGGATAACGAACTGGACATTCGAAAACCTTTCTAGACATCTTGGCCAATATCCAAATGTTCATTTCTAAGACAAAAGGTGTTCTGACATTTAAAAAAAAACGAGTTGAGGAATAGGCCTATAGCCTATTTGAAGAACCGTAGATGTTTGTATTGTTTGAATTGTCATAGGCTACCGAATTTGTTCCATCAGCCTTCAAATAAATATTCTTCATTTTCCTAATGTGTTTAGAGTATAATAATCATCTATCAAGATATATTATGAAATGCATACTAATTTGATCCGATTAACACAAATACTCAAAGAATATGGAATAAATATGCATTGCGTTATTACAGAAAAGACCCCTAACAAACTCGGAAAGTGGGTTTTAGTTGTGCGTCTTCCTTATGAAAGACGTCACTTCACCTGTTCTGCCAATGACGATGCAGTGTTCATTTCTGTGAAGAAAATACGTTATACAACCAATTTATTCTCTGAACAAGGTGCTTAGAAATTAAGCTTTTCCGCAATCAATTTAATATGCAACATACATATATTATTTTATTAGAAAATAATTTCTCAGGGTTTTGTTTCATATTAACGGTTGAATTCATTCATCAAATCATCTTGATATTGGAATTATGCAACTAGGTGGGGTCAAATATTCGATGGGATATTCATGTAGATACCTATATGGAAGCGTAGGTAATTTAAATTAGGCACCGTTGCGGGCAATGCACCGACTTTGCATGACTTATTTCTTTGGAAAACAGTGAATGATGTTACAGTGAAAAATCATTCACTGTAATAAAGTTTTAATTGAATCCAACAGTGATACATTTGCAGACAAGAATCCCTGCGTCTCAGATGCATTATAACACAACGAAACACAAATGATGTAATTATTCAGACACGTATTATTTGATTAAATAAATATACTAAATATAAATATGTATATTTACGGTTATTGTATATAATATGCAAAATAATCATAATAATAATAATAATAATGAAAAACAGTAACACATTTGTTTTTATAAGGACATTCACTTTGCCGAACTTATTGTGAAGAAAATGTGTGTATGTTTATGGTCTCAAAATGGCTGTCTCAACATCCCTATTTAGCTGAGTAGAGCTTCCAATAGGCCTCTCTATATACTTAAGCAATAAAAGGCACAAGGGGGTGTGATATATGTCCAATATAGCTAAGGGCTGCTTACGCATGACGCAACGTGGAGTGCCAACCTTTAGCCGTGGTATATTGGCCATACACCACAAATCCCCGAGGTGCCTTATTGCTATTATAAATTGGTTACCAACGTAATTAGAACAGTAAAAAAATGTTTTTTTCTCATACCGGTGGTATATGGGTTTTCAGCCAATCAGCATTCAGGGCTCAAACAACCTGGTTTGTAATAAGTAATAATCTAAATGATGTCTATGGAATGCTTTTACATCAACCTATTCTTAGCTTTTAGGTAGACTTTGTTTTACAAACCTCAGTATATATCACGAAACACAACAATTCTGAGCGGGTAAGTGTACTTAACAAATTATATTAGGCCTACGTAAGACATTAGAAACAGAGCCCTGCAAAAACATGTGGCCTCTGCAAAAGAAATGTGGAATGATACTGAAACCAATTCCAAACATGAAACAGAGAAGTGATGTTCAAAATTCTAAAGTGACTAACGTGAATACAGTATGTGATAACCCTAAGACATGTCATTGTGTTAGCTTGTCGTTATATAGATAGTATATTCATCAAGAGATTTTTACAGTTTTTATTGTTTGGGGTAAATGTCTTCTGAGAATACATTGGAAATGAATCCTTAATCAATACACCATTACATGAAAGGCTTCAAATTATAGTGTGTGTGTGTGTGTGTGTGTGTGTGTGTGTGTGTGTGTGTGTGTGTGTGATTATGTGTGTTGTTATACTGTGTGCTCCTCTGTTGGCTGCTCTCATCTTGATGAGAAGTCACACCTTGCTGCAGACAAACGAATGGAAACGAGTTCGCTCTGGCGTCATCCCTCTCTCTCTCAGACACACTCCCTCACCCTTATGCTCATGAAATGCTCATCATGTATTTGACAGAAGCGGAACATGAAGCAACAGTGATGTTCCTGGTTGAATCTGATGTGTGTCCCCGTGTTCTCTATTGATCTCCGTCGATTTGAACACCAAAGTGGCACAAGCAAAAACCAACCTGCGTCATATTATTACAACAGTTGTGAATAACAGTCTAAACGAATTGGCTGTAGGTTTCCAATGCAGTGATTAATAACAGGCCATACTGATAGGCATATGCCAGTGCCATGATATTTACGAATGATTTGCTATTTGATAGCAGTAGTAATTTTCGAAGCGAGTCATTGAACAAGCACAGCCCGTACTCTGACAGCGGGTTGGGCGTCAGGTTGGAAGACAAGTGATGTTTATTCAGGACCTGTAAATGGAAGTCTTATAATGTTCAATTGATCTCTTAATTTAAAAACAACTGTAATGAATTTGGTATAATACAGGCCTACTTTAGTACATACTTCCGGCCACATAACAAGAGTAAGCTTGTTGTCCCCTTTGACAATAGTTGATTGAAATACAATTCACACACTTGGTAACATGATTAGTCTCATTATTAACAACATGATTAGTCAATTAATAGACAAATAATTGGAGGCAAAAGCTTGTCCTGCATATATTGATGATGACTGGAAATCTGTAGGCTACTGTTTATGAGGTTGTGTGGCACTGTGTATTTGGTCAAATTGTTTAAGATGATAGAATTCTGTGATTATTTGTTTTTCTTTGATATTGTACGCTTTTCTCCTTCATTACAAAGCCAACTGTACGTTTGTCCACACTCTCTTCACGTTCAATATTTTGCCATAATAAGAGTGTGTCGTTTTCTTATCCTTCGTCTACAGGTGTGTGTGTATCCAGCCTAGCTGCTACTATCCTTCGCCGCGTGGGTCCGGGTGGGCCCGAGGGGTTGGCTGTTATCTTTGGTTATCTAGCTGTATGAGTGGTGTACATTCTTCATAAAGCTAGATAACCGAAAGTAACAAGAATCCCATTGCGCTCCCGCAAGGCCTGTTTCTTGTGCCAACAAACAAAACAAAATGGCCGACGCCCGAGAGGAAGTGACTCCGCGTTTGTGCTCAGCCAACCAATCAGAAGACTTAAAAGGTACAGTGTAATGTCAGACTCAATTGTCACTAATGTTAAGCTCACATGAGGATGCATAGTAGGTTTGAGGGGTTATATGTGTAGCAGCTAAGAATGTATCGTAAGCTCACTTCAGAGTAAGCTTGAAATGGAGCCATCCAAGAGGTACTTTTTTGTACGGCTCAATCGGTTTGCGCGTTGTCAAGGAGAGTGGTCACGTGTGTTACGAAGCAGAGGATCACTGGTTCGAGCCCAGTATTGGGGAGTCGGACAGTGGAAGAAGCTAAGCTGTTAGCGGCAGACAGAGCCCCGTTACATACGGGGGTCGTGGATGGGTATTCCATTCTACCGTTCAAAAGTTTGGGGTCACTTAGAAATGTCCTTGTTTTTGAAAGAAAAGCTATTTTGTCCATTAAAATAACATCAACAGCAGTGTAGACATTGTTAATGTTGTAAATGACTATTGTAGCTGGAAACGACAGATTTTTTATGGAATGTCTACATAGGTGTACAGAGGCCCATTATCAGCAACCATCACTCCTGTTTTCCAATGGAACGTTGTGTTAGCTAATCCAAGTTTATAATTTTAAAAGGCTAATTGATCATTAGAAAAGCCATTTGCAATTATGTTAGAACAGCTGAAAACTGTTGTTCTGATTAAAGAAGCAGTACAACTGGCCTTCTTTAGACTAGTTGAGTATCTGGAGCATCAGCATTTGTGGGTTCGATTACAGGCTCAAAATGGCCAGAAACAAAGACTTTCTTCTGAAACTCGTCAAGTCTATTCTTGTTCTGAGAAATGAAGGCGAGAAATTGCCAAGAAACTTAAAATCTCGCACAACACTACTCCCTTCACAGAACAGCGCAAACTGGCTCTAACCAGAATAGAAGGAGGAATGGGAGGCCCCGGTGCACAACTGAACAGGAGGACAAGTACATTAGAGTGTCTAGTTTGAGAAACAGACGCCTCACAAGTCCTCAACTGGCAGCTTCATTAAAAAGTACCCGCAAAACAGCAGTCTCAACGTCAACAGTGAAGAGGCGACTCCGGGATGCTGGCCTTCTTTAAGTGAATGAGACTTTGAAATGGTAGAGGCAAGCCATTACAGTTTGGCTTGATTTACAGTATGTTTGAATTTAAAACATAGTTAAGCACTTCATGCTGTAACTTTGTGAAAGGTATATACGAGTAAAGGTTATACTGTAATTTGATTACCATTAGTATTGTCAACACTGACAGATAAAAGGAGGGGGAAGAAAGCGAGAGAGAGAGAGAGAGAGAGAGAGACCAAGCTGTTTCCTCCACCGCAGTGAAAGAGTAAAAGACAGCACTCCAGCATAAAGGCCTCCCTCACCTTTCACTGGCCACGTGAGTTAGCGATTCAAGTAAAAAATTTAAAAAAGCATTTTTGCCATACACCAATGACTCCTCTCAACCACACACACACACACACACACACACACACACACACACACACACACACACACACACACACACACACACACACACACACACACACACACACACACACACACACACACACACACACACACACACACACACACACACCAGTAGAGTGAGCTCACTTGTCATAAGGAGACAAGTGGGTTCCTGCAGCACAATCATTTGGCCCGAGCTGGGCCTCCTGACAGACATTTGTGAAGGGCTCCACTGTGATTTTGGTGATTTTTGGTCTCCTTCCTTCCTTCCTTCCCTCCCTCTTTCTTTCTACTCCCTCTCTCTCTCTCCCTCTCTCTCTCTCTGTATGCCACCCTCACCCCTTAAAGACTTAGGAAGCATGAAGGGAATTCAGTAGAATGGACAGACACACAGTAGTTGTATAGACCTATTTCTGCCTACCTACAGACATACGTCTATGCAAACACCCAACCCACTCTGTGGTATTCACACAGAAAGCATACGGTACACATACAATCCAAGCATCTTCATCTCCACCTGCGTCACTAATGTCAGGGTCTCTAGAACGGCGGCTTATTTCGCATACAGTACTTTTCAAGCTAGGGCCGAGGGGCCTTAACTTTATATCACTGGATTCGTACATGTAACCTATGGAACCAGAGGCAAATGCTTACTCGCATCCATCATCCCGATCTACAACACCCTAGGAAAACTAAAGCCTACTTGAATGTAACAGCGCTCACTGTTGCCCCTAGTGGCCGGTTTCCATGTCATCTCCCGACGTTCTCAGCCGGATGGACGTCGAATACTGACTTGTGTCACGGGTGACCTGCCTGACCCATCCAGCACGCCCCTCTATAAAACATCCTCCACCCTACTCCGTTTCCCCTCTTCCCTCTTTCCCTCTTACCACGCTCGTGTTCACAAAGAGGTGTCCATCTTAGACGCTTTGACGAAAAATAAAGTGCTTAGCTCACAGTTTTGCTCTAAGGAGAGGTAATGAGGCAGCTTCGCTTTCGTCCCCTGGCCTTGTGTTTTGTTCCCCCTGTACAATGTGTACAGTGTCTGCTAATTGAAATATTTGTTCACTGATTCTTTTCTTTATTTTATTCTCTGATCATTTGATTTCAGTTAGTTCTATTTTCGCTGGTCTGATTATTTTGGATGGTGAGGCTAGTTCCATTTAGTTGTTTCTTTGGCGTTTGAAAGGGTTCGAATATATCATTTGAATTCCGGTGAAATCTGAGATTGATGTATTATAAATTAGATGTAGTTTTGTCGCCTTCGATGCCATTATGTTATAAGTGTGTCCAGCTTTCAAGAAACTGAAGTGGCCCTAGCGGGTCAGAGGCCCCAAGCTAACATGTATTACTCAAGTTCCCACCCCACAACATCTCTCTGCTCTGCTCAGATAAACTGTTTGCCATGGTAATCAAGCCTCAAAGTATTTGGTGTGAAGATAAAGCACGATTGATCTGCAGTTATTTTACTATTTCTAGTGCTAGCTATAGCTGGACACTGCTAACTACTGTAGCATGAATTGTCCACATAGATGGGGGTATTGTGTAAATGATCTGTAGAAAGTGACTAATGAGACCTGTTAGTACACTCTGCCTTTGCACTACTTATAGACTATTACATCTCTCATCCCTGTTCCATGTTCGTATACATTGGTGCCAATGGAAGATTGAATTTGTTAGCTGATTGAGTTACTGCATTCATTAGACTCAATGTTTGGTGAGCTGTATGAAATACTTGCCACGGTTCTGTAAGGTAATTCCAATTGGTTAAAGACTGAGATTCTAACATGGAAATAGCAATCAGATCTAGCGATTGTTTGTTGATTCGACAAACGATCTGCACTCGTCTTTTTGCTCTAGTATAGGCCACCGTACTTTCGCCTTTCACACTGCCGCCCCACGTTTCTCCTTTCTGTCTCACTCACTCTCATTCATTTCATTTTATTCTCCTCGTTTTTGTTCTAGCCTGGATTCTCAGATGGTTGGTTCTGATTTGCATGCATTTGCATAATGAATGTCATTTGCATGCTCAGGGGCAGACCATACCATGAGAACGGGTATCTTGGTTGTTTGTGTGTGTGTGTCTGTGTGTGCGCACGCACACACGTCATCTTGTTGTTCATCCATAGTGTGTATATCAAATGTTTGTATTGGTTTGTGTGCACATTTTGCCAGATACATCTCCTCCCTCATATTTCTACTGTAGTAATTCTTTAAGCCTGCACAATATGTGTCAATGTATGGATGTTTGTGTGTGTGTGTGTGTGTGTGCATGTGTGAGCGTGTGTGTGAACCTGAGAAAGACATGCGGGCATGTCCTGCTCATTAGCCTATAGACCTGACAATCATCTCCCTTCCTCCATCTGTCCCACCCCCCTTGTTTCTCTGTCCTGGTAACCATTCTGTAATGCACTGACTAAATGAAAGATACTCACTTCTCTATCCCAGCATCCTTCGCTCCCTCCCTCCCTCCTCCCTCCCTAGTTTGCCCCCTTCTCCTGCACAACGAGTCACAGCCCTGCTGCCACCATCTTAGAATAGGACAAGGACTGGCACAAAATGGCAGCACGTAGGTACTGTTGTTTTAGTGCCCTATTCCCAATCCTGCGCCTTCCACCCATTGCGCTTTGGCCCCCCCCCCTCGCTTTCCTGCCCCATTGGCTGCCTCGAGACTGCGTTAATTACTGGCAGTGTGTTAATTGCATAGATCGCCCGAGAGGCGTTAGGGGAGAGGGAATGTGATCCGAGTTAATCACGAAGCCACTCTTTATTTTATGTCTTTTAAGCTGGCATTCTGAGGGGCAGCTGTGGTCTTCCTCATCCTCATGCAGTGTTCGTTGTGCCCCTCCTTGCGATAAGACTGCAAATGTCATCGTTCAGCCATTTTGTGAATTCGGAACCGCTTGCGAAGAGGAATTTATTTTACCTGACTTATTTCGGCTACATAAATCAAATCAACGGATGCCGTTTTAATTACGAGTGCATATTAATGATAACACTGTGGGTCTATTTGCATATGGGGCATGAAAGCGTTTTATATTCATGGAGCATGTAGCTGAGGATGGTTAGATCATGTGAAAGATAACCTGCTACACACACACTCACACATACCTATACAGTGAGGGAAAAAAGTATTTGATCCCCTGCTGATTTTGTACGTTTGCCCACTGACAAAGAAATGATCAGTATAATTTTAATGGTAGGTTTATTTGAACAGTGAGAGACAGAATAACAACATAAAAATCCAGAAAAACGCATGTCAAAAATGTTATAAATTGATTTGCATTTTAATGAGGGAAATAAGTATTTGACCCCTCTGCAAAACATGACTTAGTACTTGGTGGCAAACCCCTTGTTGGCAATCACAGAGGTCAGACGTTTCTTGTAGTTGGCCACCAGGTTTGCACACATCTCAGAAGGGATTTTGTCCCACTCCTCTTTGCAGATCTTCTCCAAGTCATTAAGGTTTCGAGGCTGACGTTTGGCAACTCGAACCTTCAGCTCCCTCCACAGATTTTCTATGGGATTAAGGTCTGGAGACTGGCTAGGCCACTCCAGGACCTTAATGTGCTTCTTCTTGAGCCACTCCTTTGTTGCCTTGGCCGTGTGTTTTGGGTCATTGTCATGCTGGAATACCCATCCACGACCCATTTTCAATGCCCTGGCTGAGGGAAGGAGGTTCTCACCCAAGATTTGACGGTACGTGGCCCCGTCCATCGTCCCTTTGATGCGGTGAAGTTGTCCTGTCCCCTTAGCAGGAAAACACCCCCAAAGCATAATGTTTCCACCTCCATGTTTGACGGTGGGGATGGTGTTCTTGGAGTCATAGGCAGCATTCCTCCTCCTCCAAACACGGCGAGTTGAGTTGATGCCAAAGAGCTCCATTTTGGTCTCATCTGACCACAACACTTTCACCCAGTTGTCCTCTGAATCATTCAGATGTTCATTGGCAAACTTCAGACGGGCATGTATGTGTGCTTTCTTGAGCAGGGGGACCTTGCGGGCGCTGCAGGATTTCAGTCCTTCACGGCGTAGTGTGTTACCAATTGTTTTCTTGGTGACTTTGGTCCCAGCTACCTTCCCACCTTCTCACCAAGCTGCTTGGCGATGGTCTTGTAGCCCATTCCAGCCTTGTGTAGGTCTACAATCTTGTCCCTGACATCCTTGGAGAGCTCTTTGGTCTTGGCCATGGTGGAGAGTTTGGAATCTGATTGATTGATTGCTTCTGTGGACAGGTATTTTTTATACAGGTAACAAGCTGAGATTAGGAGCACTCCCTTTAAGAGTGTGCTCCTAATCTCAGCTCGTTACCTGTATAAAAGACACCTGGGAGCCAGAAATCTTTCTGATTGATAGGGGGTCAAATACTTATTTCCCTCATTAAAATGCAAATCAATTTATAACATTTTTGACATGCGTTTTTCTGGATTTTTTTGTTATTCTGTCTCTCACTGTTCAAATAAACCTACCATTAAAATTATTGACTGATCATTTCTTTGTCAGTGAGCAAACGTACAAAATCAGCAGGGGATCAAATACTTTTTTCCATCACTGTACACACACCATGTTATCAGCACAGAGCACTGTGTATACATGCATAGACACTAGAGACACACACACACACACACACACACACACACACACACACTGTCTACTATGACATACAATAACCTCACACAGAATATTAACTCAAAAAGCATGAGCACATTCCTTTATACACACACAATTTAATAGATGTCCCTAAAAGGATATTTTGTACACAGAGAGTTATTGAACATTTGATCCACTGACAGTTGAAGAGTACAGTAACACCCCTTTTTACTTGCTAGTATTTAATGTGTTCAGGTGACAAAATTGGTTTAGTCTCGAGAAGAACTAAAGTATGAGTTTAGAGGAAACTCATACGAAGCGGGATGCACCAATGGACAAACCGAGAATATAAAGTCGCACACACACTGACGAGATGTTTTCCAATATCTGGTAGAACAATTAACACTTCTAGTAGTGTTGATCACTCTGTCCATGTCCATGGAAACTCAAGGGACCAACTTGGGAGGAGAGAAGTGGAGCAGACAGAAAGAGAAATGAGGAAGAGGGAGCTCCGCGTGAGAGCAGAGTAAATGAGAGAGGGGAGAGTGAGAGAGGGAAAGAGTAAAGGAAAGAGTAAGGGAGGGGAGACCGATGAGGAGAGAGAGGAGACAGTGAAGTCTCAATAGTGAGAGGCTTTCTTTGTCTTTCCATGTGAGGTTTATTTAAGGGGGGGGTATTAAGAGGGATGGAGAGGGGGTGGGAGGTGGGGTGGGTTCAGCCTTGCTCAGCGCAGCCGACAAGCGGAGCATTGTCCTCCATCAGTGTGGCGGCACTTGTGGCGTAACGCCATTATTTAGACCAGTGGAGGGAGAGGGGTCTGGAGACCGGCTTAAGCAAAACGCCAATTAAAGCCGGCTCGCCCTGATTAATGAAAAGGGAGAATTGGTAAACAATGTCGCCCACTGTCATGGTAACCCCCCTCCTCCGGAGCCCCCCCCACCCCACCTTTGTTTGCCATAGGAGTGCTTAGAAGCCTTAGATTAACAAGGTGCTCTTGTGTAGCCAGTTCTTCACCCTCTCCTCGTCACATGAATCCCTAGTTGAGGAACTGAAGGTAGATGCAGAGTTTTCCCTCGCTGTTAAGTTGCCATTCAAGTAGAGTAGCAACACACGCACACACACACTCGCGCGTCATATTATCCCTTCATAATGCTAAATATCAACATTCTGACTTGTTTGAAGGCAAACAAGATATGATCAAAGAAATACAATTAGAGTTGGACTTGTAATGAGAATAATATTTTTTATTGTATTAATATATTACAACATCAATAATTTACATTCTAAATCCTTTGAAAATATTTGGATGGCGAAGTAAGAAGAGAATTAGGTCGTCCCACTGAAACAGTATCCCCTCAAATGTTTTGTTGGCGTTACAGCTTAGTGTTAATCACAGCCTGTCTAATACTCGGGTCCACATTTCCATTCGTCCTACTTTATTGTTTATTTAAAGCGTATGCACTGAATAATTAGCTCGCCACGTACACCAATCAGGGGAATGCCAACGTGGGTTGCCATGGCGACCTCATCAGGGCCCCCCGCCAGCCACAAACAGGACAAAGACAAATAAAGCGTGGGAAAATACTCAGGGGCTTAGACAATGACAGTGGTGGGGCGATGGAGACTGAGACTGTGTTGGGAATGGATGAGGGCGGGAGGGAGGTGGAGGGGGGGCAGTAACTGGGTGTGTGTCTGTTGGGATTGGGGTGGTGGGTAGAGGGCAGCTTGTGTCTGGACTGTAGCTACTAGACATGTGGGAGGGGGCAAGGCATATTGCAGACCTGTCTAGCTAGGTCTGGGGGTGTGTGTCTGTGTATGTGTGTGTGTGTGCGTGCGTGCGTGTTGTGAGGAGGGGTGTCCAGCTGAGGACAAGTGTATCAAGTCAGAATATTAAGTATATCTCAACATAAATGACAGCCGCACTATAAAGTATATGACAGACGCATTACTCTACAATTACATGTTAAGACATACGCATAGTATTAAAAGTTCCTTTGAGGTATATGCCACTTCAGAAATCCTATAGCTTTATGTAATATTACCATGGGGCTTGGGATGGCTAATACTGTTTTTTGGTAATCTCCCAATCCTCCTGGTGTTTGAGTCTCTTCACATGACCCATTTTCTAAGGTTGGTAGAACCTTAGCCCTGGCCACATACCAATCCAATACCAATCCTCCCTTCTCTAGGCCCTTGACGAGTTGTCTTAGGAGAACAGAAAGGACTGGGTTCATGTAGGCCTATGTAAGTGATGTAATATGGCTAGGTGGAGTTGGCACCATATTACAATCCTTGTAGTAGATCCACTCACACAGAGGGGGGTCCATGAAAGAGAGCAAATTCTTGGCTCAAATTGAATCCCATTCTACCCAAAATCCCCCTCTGCTTCGCCCTACTAATGCAAGCTTGCCTGCTAGACCCGTAAAAGGGTGCACTTTTTAACCTCTGCCCTTCAATCCCCCCTAGGTGACCCATCACATTGGAGTCATGATGTCAAGGCCAGTCATCTGGCTCCGCCTCCCTCTGAAGTCCACCTCACCAATGGGGACGTCCATTTCCGAACGTAATGGTGCCCACCTGACCTAATGGAACCGGATTGACTCCTCCTGTTAAACATGAAGCACTTTGTTGACGTTGTGGGATCTCCCTTTAGTTTGGGTGAACTTTGGGCACATGCCTGGACTGAACATGGGGTAATGTACTGTTGAGTCATGGATACCAATGGATACTCAACCACAGCTGAACATGGGGTAATGTACTGTTGAGTCATGGATACCAATGGATACACAACCACAGCTGAACATGGGGTAATGTACTGTTGAGTCATGGATACCAATGGATACTCAACCACAGCTGAACATGGGGTAATGTACTGTTGGGTCACGGATACCAATGGATACTCAACCACAGCTGAACATGGGGTAATGTACTGTTGAGTCACGGATACCAATGGATACACAACCACAGCTGAACATGGGGTAATGTACTGTTGAATCACGGATACCAATGGATACACAACCACAGCTGAACATGGGGTAATGTACTGTTGAGTCACGGATACCAATGGATACACAACCACAGCTGAACATGGGGTAATGTACTGTTGGGTCACGGATACCAATGGATACTCAACCACAGCTGAACATGGGGTAATGTACTGTTGAGTCACGGATACCAATGGATACACAACCACAGCTGAACATGGGGTAATGTACTGTTGAGTCACGGATACCAATGGATACACAACCACAGCTGAACATGGGGTAATGTACTGTTGAGTCACGGATACCAATGGATACACAACCACAGCTGAACATGGGGTAATGTACTGTTGAGTCACGGATACCAATGGATACACAACCACAGCTGAACATGGGGTAATGTACTGTTGAGTCATGGATACCAATGGATACTCAACCACAGCTGAACATGGGGTAATGTACTGTTGGGTCACGGATACCAATGGATACACAACCACAGCTGAACATGGGGTAATGTACTGTTGAGTCACGGATACCAATGGATACACAACCACAGCTGCGTCTGTGGGCCTAACCCCCAGACTGTCTTCTGAACATCCGGATATACCCAATCAAAGTAGAAGTTTCAAACGGACTACTGTGAACTGGTGCGTCTCTGACCTCCCACAACTAACTGACTGGATACATGGACAGAAATGGACATATCCGCACTAAGCAGCCGGATGTGGACCATGATCGCCGAGAAGAACATAGACTAATACGCATATTGAAGCGTACTGGACTGGCGTACGGAAAGCCCATGAGTCCGAATGGTAGACACATAGACCTTGAAGCGGAGTTGTTGTCCCGGAGCCGGAGTATACCATTCAACACAGAGGGCATAGACCACTTGCCCCGTTGTTTACGGACGAGTGCTGCGTGAGGGTTTTAGTGAGAGGTGTGAGAAGTGTGCGTGCTGTGTTGTGACGGTACACCGGCCTCTCCGAGACGACTCCACACACACACAGCTGTATCTGTCCCATCTGACGTACATTCGGGCCGCGGGTCAGCGCGCTGATCTGTTGACGTGTACGTGTGCTCGTTTGTTTACTTGTGCTCGTCTGTGTATGTGCACGCACTTTACGTCATCCTCACTCAGCGCAAGTTCTGTTCTCGGATTGTAAGCAACACACACACACACACACACACACACACACCACAAGCCATAGTAAAGTTCTTGTAAGCTGCTTCTGGTTAACGGTCATTGGATTTATTATGCGCTCATGCTACAGTACATGGCAAAAATGATATTTGACACTGAAGGAGGTTATATGGTTTTAGTAGTGGAATCTCTCTGCACCACTGATTTTATTATCAAGGGGAGGCAAACAAGTATTTTATATTGGACAGACCACATAGTATTCCGATAATGTGTGTATAGATAGAACACATGAAATTCATTAAAATAGAAACATAGAAATGCATCTTGAAATCTATGCAAATGAATCAACAAACTATTTTTTATCATTTGCTTATGAGAATCATTCAAATTCTCTGAGGGTTATAGGATTTTTTCCCCCAAGGACAATCTGTTAAATATTGTAGGGTGATGTGAGAGAAATGAAATGAAAGTGCAATATAGGAAGGTTTCTGCGCGCTGGTCCAGACTAAAAAATATGTTGGGATTTGACACAGTTTTTCTCAACTGCTTTGATACATTTTTAAACCAATGTATCAATGTCAAAATAGAAACATTGGACTGGTTCATTTACTTAACTGTGCAGGGACATCTATACATCTTCAGATTGGCTCTAATGGATCCACTGCAACGTTTCATATACTATTTTTCCATGCAACTTCTGGGATTTCATGTCAACATTTTTACTCTATGCAGCTTCTATATTTTGTAACTTTTGCAGCTTTTGTAATCAATAATGTGACTGTCATTCGGAGCAACTGCCATTCATATTTTGATTTCTGTCATTTTTAGGATTAACTTCGACAAGGTTGAAAATGTTTCATATTTTTGTTGTTGCAAGTTTTAGAAAAAGTATGCAATGGCTGTATGAAAAATGTTTGAGAGTGTGATGTGCTGAACGGGTTAACAACAATGAGTACTCTACATGAACAACACATATGCACTATATGAGCAAGTATGCAATATGCTATAGTCTAGAAATACTGTTATCAAGACCACACTATATGTAGTGGGTTACTGTGCAATTTGTTGTGAGGATTGTGCAATCAGAGTGAATGTGGGCTCTAAATGAGGAGTTTAAACTAAACAGTCAGAGTGAATGTGGGCTCTACATGAGGAGTTTAATAAACTAAACAGTCAGAGTGAATGTGGGCTCTACATGAGAAGTTTAATAAACTAAACAGTCAGAGTGAATGTGGGCTCTACATGAGGAGTTTAATAAACTAAACAGTCAGAGTGAATGTGGGCTCTACATGAGAAGTTTAATAAACTAAACAGTCAGAGTGAATGTGGGCTCTACATGAGGAGTTTAATAAACTAAACAGTCAGAGTGAATGTGGGCTCTACATGAGGAGTTTAATAAACTAAACAGTCAGAGTGAATGTGGGCTCTACATGAGGAGTTTAATAAACTAAACAGTCAGAGTGAATGTGGGCTCTACATGAGGAGTTTAAACTAAACAGTCAGAGTGAATGTGGGCTCTACATGAGGAGTTTAAACTAAACAGTCAGAGTGAATGTGGGCTCTACATGAGGAGTTTAAACTAAACAGTCAGAGTGAATGTGGGCTCTACATGAGGAGTTTAAACTAAACAGTCAGAGTGAAGTATCTGTAGAAGTATCTATCATGTAGAAAGCAAGAGTGTAATTGATGGATGTGTGCACTATTTGGAATGTATGCAATTTGTATGGAGGAAGTATGTACTATGTTGAGGGTGAATGCAATGTTTTAATGACAATGTTGGATTTTAAAGAGATGCTTGCATGAGTGCACTATGTCCCACAAGTGCATAGCCTATGTTAGCCATGTCTGCACATGACCTCTGAATCCTAACTGTATGGGACTGATTCATTCTTGTACCATGTACTGTGTACTATGCAGGATTAGTTTAACAATCAATAAATGTTTACATTGAAAAAAGAAAACACAAATGTCTATCTGGAATTTCAATCTATCTATTATGTTTGTTTTTCATTGTTTTTCATAGTTCAGCGTAAGTTTGCATTGAGATTTCATAAATGAGTATTTCTTCACTAAGGAAGTTACCTGGAGTCACAGTATTCCAAGATCCAGGTTCTAGAGCATAGACTGTATGAAATAAATAGTACTTTACAGTAAAAGAAAATCCCTGAACATGTTAATGTAGCCTTTTTACAGTAGAGTACACTTGTTCTTCAGCAGGCCTACGGTTGCTATCATTTTGAGGGACCACTTTTAGTGTCAACCAAGGAGCCATGTGTTCAGACGGGAACATAAGCACATAGACAAATTATCAATGTTTACACGGTTGCGCAATTTCAGAGTAACCGCGGGCCGCATCTGGGCAATATGTGGGACATCGCGACATGGCCGCTCGTAAGGCAGCACGGGCCAGTGGAACAGCTGTTATCATCAGAACTTAGCAAAGCTGAGCCATTTTACAGGCAGTTATTTTGTGTCAATAATTGGCTACCAATTTAACGGCTTGATACAGTGCTTTGTGGCATGTATTGTTATATATTATTTAACAATCCTGCCTTTGTTGAGCATATACCACTATCTCCAAGTAACAATACTGACACTACAGCTTGTGCACCTGCCTTTGGAGTACAGGGTTGCTGGTTTGATCCTAGCTAGAGTCAACTACCCTGATTGGTACATCGGTGTCAGAAGTGAGATCCATTGGCACATATATCCAGCTAAAATGCAGAGATACTTGAAAGTTGAGGCGGAAGTAGTGTAGCAATACTATTGGAGAATCTCAATCGCATTTCCTTGAATCTGACCTCATCCAACAGGTTTTGAGAAAGAGGCGAGGAGAGAGGACACGAGGAATCAAGGAAACTCGATTCTCCCACCGTCCACTTCCAAGAAACTTGACTCAATGTGGACTTTGATTCGTGTGCTCGCCGGAGGAGCACACGGCTAGTGTTTTGATCCTCACCAGATCCAACTGTCCTCTAACTTTACCACAATACATTACGAGTGCTTCAAAAGTTCCCTCTATCATTAACACAGTCATAGAAAGTGTTACTGTCATGTTGCCAATAGCACTTTAACAATCTTGTTGAAAGTTTGTCACTTTATGGACTTCTGTGTCTTACTGTTTTATATGCCGAGATATACTATATGGTGGATAGCATGAAAGTTCAATATTTTGTTTTGTCTTTAACGATTTTAACAAGGAGGATTTATTCCATTGTCATCTGGACCATTTTTTGGGGAAATCACAACCAAAGTAATAACATGATAGGTACGTCTGAAGTCAGTCTGGGGGACTTAGCCTTATCTCCAGACAGCGGAAAGTTAGGCGAAAATTCGGATTTGAAAAGAGTCAAAAACAAAAGGACATGTCTGGGAGCCAAGTAGTGGGGATGCCATCCAAGGCCCCGATTAGCATTCCAAAACGCACGTCTCCGTGGGTTGTCTACTAGAGGAGTCCCCCAGGACTGAAGAAAGGGGTGGGTCAGAAGATGGAGGGGGTTTAGAGAAGGGCAGACGGGAGATTGTGAGCAGACAGCTCCACAAAAGGAGGCTGAGTATTGGGGGGGGGGGGCTTGAGGGTAGACTGAGGAAAACGTGGAGTCTCTAGGGGACCGAGATAGGGTTCAAGTTTCAAGGGTATATCCCAGTCTACATTTTATTGACCTGTCCCAAGTTCCCAAATTCCTGCTGTGGGACAGGTCTACATAGTAGGCCCAAACTTGTCCGAGACCAAACCCTGTCAAGGGGTCCACAGTACCAAGGTTATTATAGTAAACAAAAACACAAAATGAAAATTTTAACTAAAATTGGAAAAACAATTAAGTTAATAAAATAATTAAGAAAAACATCTGAAAAACTAAAACTATACTGAAACTATTGTATTTGACAGCAGAACAAACTAAAATCAAATAAAAACCATCATAAATAATGTTTTTTTCTTTTTTACTTTGGGCAAAAATCAAATGGGGTTTTCAAGCTTTGAATCTGGTGGGTAAAAACTGCCAGTAGATGGCAATGTTTCCAATAGGCCTAGCTTGTGCACCAATATCACTAGCTATCAGTAGCTAACAGGAAAAAAAATCAGAGCATGAATGTAAACCATAGGTGTGAACATGAGTGTAAACCATAGGTGTGAACAATAGCAGCAGCAAACCTAACACCAGCATTGGTCGGTCGCAAAAGCAAAAGCCCTGTATGGGATTACGTTGCTGGAAATGATCAAAGCAAATGTAGTAGTGGCAGAAGATAGCACCGTGTGTGGAACAGAGATAAAAGGGAGAACCTCAACCAACATCAGAGTTCATCTGAACAGCACCCACAAAGAATTTCAGATGAAGACAAGGTGAGACCGTTATTTTATTTTTGGAATTCAGTCAGGATTCAACTCCTGGTATCATATGAACACAAATAAGTGTGGCAAATGTATAGAATTGCAGAAAATGTGCTTTAAAACTGCTCATGTTTCTCTCTGCCAAGAAGAATAAATGACAATATCCATATGGACCTTTACCACCTAGGAAATGTGTATGACCGGAACCATCTCAAATAGTAGTTGATTATCCCTGCTATAGGCCTACGCCTACATGGCCCCTAGCCTCCCATGCATGAGCCTACTTTCTGTCCCGAACCCTAACACTGAAACTCAATAAAGGCGGCAGCATAGCCTAGTGGTTAGAGCGTTGGACTGGTAACCGAAAGGTTGCAAGATCGAATCCCTGAGCTGACAAGGTACAAATCTGTCATTCTGCCCCTGAACAAGGCAGGTAACCCACTGTTCCTAGGCCATCATTGAAAATAAGGATTTGTTCTTAACTGGCTTGCCTAGTAAAATAAATAGAGCATGTTATGATTGGCCAATAAAGGGTCATGACTTGTGTGGCTCAGTTGGTAGAGCATGGTGTTTGCAACGCCAGGGTTGTGGGTTTGATTCCCATGGGGGACCAGTATGGGGAAAACATTTATGAAATGTATGCATTCACTACTGTAAGTTGCTCTGGATAAGAGTGTCTGCTAAATGAGTAAAATGTAATAATATAAAAAATATACATGTTTTTATCAAACTGAAGCTGAATAAAAACTAGTAAATCAAGTCTTAAAACTAACTGAAACTAAACTGAACTTCAAATAAAAACGAATAGAAAATCACAAAACTATAACGACCTTGATCCATACACATTGGATATAAATAGACACGTTTCTTTGTAAATCTGAAGGACTATCACAGTACCAATTCGCAGTTACTTGTAAAACAGTATTATTATTGTTTGTTCGATCTGGCTCTGGGCTTAAATCAATCGTTGAACTAAATCGCATGTGGTATGCTGATCTAACGATCCTTTCCTTATTTGGTACTAGTAAAAATATCCTGGAGCTAAAGCACAACACGCAAGGCATAAGAAGCAAGTCACCACAGACACTGAGAAATTAGACAGGGTGCAGACTCGGAGACCCTGCAGGGACAATGGTGGACTTGGATGTGTGTGTGTGTGTGTGTGTGTGTGCGTGCATGCTTTCCATCCACATACATCCTTCTTAGACAGTCTGTGAAATCCACAAGTTGTGTGACCCTTGACCCCCTTGTGATGACTGATAGGCCTCTGGGGGTGTCCCCACAAACCCACCTGTGGTGCTCTCCCTCCCTACTCAGTGCTTATGGCAGCAGATACATCATTCTCGTCTAATAGGTAAATGCCGCGGGCAAATGGGCGGGGAAAGAGGCTGGCAAGGGGTGTATTGATTCAAGGAGCACAAAAAAAGTAATGGCTGAAAGAACAGGGCTCCGGGCAGCCGAGCGGAAATGGAGGAAAACTCGCCTCCCTGCGGACCTGGCATCCTTTCACGCCCTCCTCTCTACATTTTCCTCTTCTGTCTCTGCTGCTAAAGCCACTTTCTACCACTCTAAATTCCAAGCATCTGCCTCTAACCCTAGGAAGCTCTTTGCTACCTTCTCCTCCCTCCTGAATCCTCCTCCCCCTACCCCCCCCCTCCTCTCTCTCTGCGGATGACTTCGTCAACCATTTTGAAAAGAAGGCTGATGACATCCGATCCTCGTTTGCTAAGCCAAACGACACCGCTGGTCCTGCTCACACTGCCTTACCCTGTGCTTTGACCTCTTTCTCCCCTCTCTCTCCAGATGAAATCTCGCGTCTCGTGACGGCCGGCCGCCCAACAACCTGCCCACTTGACCCTATCCCCTCCTCTCTTCTCCAGACCATTTCCGGAGACCTTCTCCCCTACCTCACCTCGCTCATCAACTCATCCTTGACCGCTGGCTATGTCCCTTCCGTCTTCAAGAGAGCGAGAGTTGCACCCCTTCTGAAAAAACCTACACTCGATCCCTCCGATATCAACAACTACAGACCAGTATTCCTTTTTTCTTTTCTCTTCAAAACGTGCCGTCCTTGGCCAGCTCTCCTGCTATCTCTCTCAGAATGACCTTCTTGATCCTAATCAGTCAGGTTTCAAGACTGGGCATTCAACTGAGTCTGCTCTTCTCTGTGTCACGGAGGCTCTCCGCACTGCTAAAGCTAACTCTCTCTCCTCTGCTCTCATCCTTCTAGACCTATCTGCTGCCTTTGATACTGTGAACCATCAGATCCTCCTCTCCACCCTCTCCGAGCTGGGCATCTCCGGCGCGGCCCACGCTTGGATTGCGTCCTACCTGACAGGTCGCTCCTACCAGGTGGCGTGGCGATAATCTGTCTCCGCACCACGTGCTCTCACCACTGGTGTCCCCCAGGGCTCTGTTCTAGGCCCTCTCCTATTCTCACTATACACCAAGTCACTTGGCTCGGTCATATCCTCACATGGTCTCTCCTATCATTGCTACGCAGACGACACACAATTAATCTTCTCCTTTCCCCCTTCTGATAACCAGGTGGCGAATCGCATCTCTGCATGTCTGGCAGACATATCAGTGTGGATGACGGCTCACCACCTCAAGCTGAACCTCGGCAAGACGGAGCTGCTCTTCCTCCCGGGGAAGGACTGCCCGTTCCATGATCTCAACATCACGGTTGACAACTCCCTTGTGTCCTCCTCCCAGAGTGCTAAGAACCTTGGCATGACCCTGGACAACACCCTGTCGTTCTCCACTAACATCAAGGCGGTGACCCGATCCTGTAGGTTCATGCTCTACAACATTCGCAGAGTACGACCCTGCCTCACACAGGAAGCGGCGCAGGTCCTAGTCCAGGCACTTGTCATCTCCCGTCTGGATTACTGCAACTCGCTGTTGGCTGGGCTCCCTGCCTGTGCCATTAAACCCCTACAACTCATCCAGAACGCCGCAGCCCGTCTGGTGTTCAACCTTCCCAAGTTCTCTCACGTCACCCCGCTCCTCCGCTCTCTCCACTGGCTTCCAGTTGAAGCTCGCATCCGCTACAAGTCCATGGTGCTTGCCTACGGAGCTGTGAGGGGAACGGCACCTCCGTACCTTCAGGCTCTGATCAGGCCCTACACCCAAACAAGGGCACTGCGTTCTTCCACCTCTGGCCTGCTCGCCTCCCTACCTCTGAGGAAGCACAGTTCCCGCTCAGCCCAGTCAAAACTGTTCGCTGCTCTGGCACCCCAATGGTGGAACAAGCTCCCTCACGACGCCAGGACAGCGGAGTCAATCACCACCTTCCGGAGACACCTGAAACCCCACCTCTTTAAGGAATACCTGGGATAGGATAAAGTAATCCTTCTACCCCCCCCCCCCCCCCAAAAGATTTAGATGCACTATTGTAAAGTGGTTGTTCCACTGGATATCATAAGGTGAATGCACCAATTTGTAAGTCGCTCTGGATAAGAGCATCTGCTAAATGACTTAAATGTAAATGTATTGTGCATTCACTAGTTGCAGCACTCTAAACTCACCTGGGATAATGTGCATTTCCATCTATTTGCGATGCTCACTGTTATTCCGCATTAGGACAATGTCCTATGTACGTTCATAATAGGAGGATAGATTTCCAAGTAAACTGTACAGGCGGGCAGAAGACCTGAGTCCTGTCTACTTATCCTGTCTATTTAAGTGTTATGGTTATGTAACTCACTGTGTGTGCTTTTATGAAGAAAATGTCACCCTTATTGGTGGGGCTGGGAATTGCCATTGACTTCACGATACAATATTATCATGATACTTAGGTGCCAATACAATATGTATTGCAATTCTCACGATTCTACTGACATGTATTGGGAAAGGGGAAAGGGAAATGGGGATACCTAGTCAGTTGCACAACTTAATGCATTCAACCAAAATGTCTTCCGCATTTAACCCAACCTGTCTGAATCATAGACGGGAATTGCGATTCAATACTGTGATTTTCTTGTGATTCGATGTTCCATGCTCACCATATGTAGAGAGACAAGAGAGAGCCGTGAGAAAACCAGTTCTGATCAGTCATGGAAATAAAAGTGCTGAAAACAAATTTAATTGAAAAAGAATATGGAGAAGAAGTTATGAAGAAAAAATACAAGAGTGTTGGTGCAGGTACAGCTAACTAGCGGAAAAATAATATTGCGATATTGTCAAAACGATACGATTTGATATATCGTCAAAAATAATATCCCGATATATAACTGTATTGATGTTTCCCCCCATCACCACTGACTGGACAAGAAGTCGAGCTGTGCCTTTGCACTAATGTATAGGAAATGTCTCTTCTCCAGTTTATTGCAATGTGACAGAGAGGGTCAAAGCCAAATTAATTGGTTCTTGACCTTTGGTCTAAGTGACCCTGAAGGCTGGTGATGAGGTTGAGCTCTTGACCTCCCTTGTGCCGGAGCACACTGAGGTCAGGCAGGGGTTAGGGGTCACAGTGGAGTACCCTCAGGGACAGTCAGAGAAAAGGAAGTGGGGGACATCCTAGCTAGCATTAGCACTCAACACACACACACATTTACTGATACTTCACACAGACTACACACAGAGATAGCAAGTCATTCATGGTGGTGTATTTACGAAATTGCTAGGGCAATGTTTGCGTGTGTGTGTGTGTGTGTGTGTGTGTGCGTTCACTCACTCTTGTAGTCAGACCTTGACAAAGTCGAAGGACCCTAACAATGACTTCCCTTAAAAAAAACTGCATGCATTATAAAGATCATGCACTGGAATGCACATTTAAGCATCCATCCACATCCAGCAACTGGCTGAGAAAAGAGCACTGTCGGGCTATCTTCTTCTGTCTACAAATCAGACACATTCACTTCCTTGTTTCCCACACATTCAGTCTAGGGCTGTTAGAATTGTCTTAACTGAAGTATCACTTGACTAAACAAATAATAGGGGGTCTAAGAAGATGAGAAAACAACTTCACATAGATTGGGACGGTATAAAACTGCTTCAGACTCAGACACACATACATAAGACATGGCAAGAAATCAGCCATGAGTGTGTCATGGCCCTTTGGAGGGTTTTTTAAGCACTTAATTACACATATGAAAAGAATGGGTCAGACGGAGCAGACAGCTGAAAGAAAGGCAGACGAGATGAGGCCCTTCAGTCTGTCTGTGTCAGACTGTGGGAGTGTGTCTGACTGACTGTGTGTGTGTGTGTGTGTGTGTGTGTGTGTGTGTGTGTGTGTGTGTGTGTGTGTGTGTGTGAGAGAGAGAGAAAGAAAGAGAAAGAGAGTTTGTGAGAGGGAGTGCATGCATGTAGTGGGAGTGTCTGTGTGTTGGTGTAGACACATCTGTATTTGAGGTGTGTGTGCATGCAAGTCTCTAGTCTGACAGTGTGGGAATGTGTTTGTGCCAGTGTCTGACACATTGTGTTTGAGTGTGTGTGTGTGTGTGTGTGTGTGTGTGTGTGTGTGTGTTTGTGTGTGTGTGTGTGTGTGTGTGTTTTAAGTGCTATTGATAAACGACTTGCAGTCTTGCCAGTCAATGCATCCATATGACATATAAAATATTTGGGTCCTTTGTACCCACAATGGTTCCAATTATCTAATTAAAATGTGTTGGAGTCTCTGAGTGGGCAGGGAACATACATGCATATCACAAACTAATAGGGGGGGGGCTTGGGAACAGATCTGGGCAGACATGTCTGGAACAACCTGTCTTGGGGTCTTTTCTCCAGGGTCCTGGGTGTGTAGTCTGCAGCCGGACAGAGGGGCGGGGTGAGAACCACGGGGCAGGGTGAGAATCCAAGAGGGGGTCCTTCCATCATCAGCACAGCTATTTGTTGTCTGCCAGGCATAAAGGGGAGGGATCAGAGGACACATAAGTTCACAGGAACTGAGGTCTTTCACATGCTAATGAGCTCAGGGAATCCCAACCCGCCGGGAGAGTTGAGTGGAAGTAGGGGGGTCGTAGCAAGCAATCTGTTTCAGTTTTCAAGACAATCTATGTCGAGGGCGAAGCTGGTTTTTACATATTGTGTATATTTATATATTCTGAGCACATTTCCATTTGTTGGCAATATCAATTATTGCATTTTTTTAAAAAAGACTTACTTTTATGTTTGCTAGCTGGACAGGCAAACACCGCCGGGTATACTAAACTGTAAACCAATCAAAACTTGTGTACTATCCAGGAACCATCTCTGCTGATGACATTTGCCAATCAAGTTCTCCTTATCTAAGGTACTAAACACAGCTGGTGGCAGCTCGAGATATCTCCATCCAACAAACTGCTATCAGGTAAAGAATTTTGTATTTATTTGTAATCAAACTTTGTAGTTATAGAAACGTGATACCATCAATCCAAGCTGTAAAATGACTCCCAACTTAGAACGCAGCAACCTTAGTAATGTAGCTAGCTTGCTCGTTAGCTAGTTACAACAAGTAGATCTGTTGCTAGCTAGCAGGAGCAGATAGCTTGAATCAATATCTCGCATGTTGATAAGGATCATTTTAGCGATCAGTTTATTCCAAGTAATTACTTAAGACTAAAAAAAAATCTATAGGACAAGTAGTGGCAAGCTAATACAGTCATCAAGGCAGGACCCACTCATTTCCTTCATACTGAATAAGAAATGCCACTTTATCCCGGTCAATAGTTGGAGTAGGATGATCTCAGAGCACTCTGCCTGGGACTGTGAGGAAGTTCATTTTCTAGCTCACAAGCTACATTCCTTTGCTGTGAGGATTTATTTGATTAATTCTTGTCTCTCACTTTTGTCTCTTGATCTATTCAGCTCTCCTATGTCCTTCTCCCAGAGACCAACCAGGTGATATTCACCAACCACAGGCTGAATCACTCACCTGTAAGAAGAACCATCCTACCGCAGTTTGAACTAGCCCTGCCAGTCACTATTTACACAATGGGACCACATATGCATTTGCCGGTTGTCATTTCTTTGTGGATTTTGTCTTACACAGTCTGGTGCATTTTAGAGTTGAAGAACAATTACAGATACACGTGCTTGTTTGAGAATCTTGAAGACTAAATTCAATGTAGAATCCGATTGACAGGTGACAAACAGATTATTTTGCTATTGTAACAATTCTATTGATAATCCTATTGTCCCTGTTAGTAGTGCAGACTTTTGCCATAGATGGTAGAGTTCTCGTCTCTGGACCACACAAGCTTTAGACCACACAAACGTTCTGCTAAGGCATTCGTCTCTCTATACATCGGTCAGCTACATTGGTGACCAGAGTGGGATCCTTTCGATACACCTATGGGCCCCGGGCACACAAATGCTCCTAGAGAGAAGGGGGAATACTGAAGCATGCCTTGATGACAGTTCTACAGTCTCCATCAGAGGCCCAGGCTTTTGGCATATTTGGTAAAACTCTTATTTCTGGAGTGCAACATTGTAAGAGTGTGCCCTCCACGGCACTTGATATACATTGATTGGTAGGTTACACTATATTTAGATACTTTTGGTCATGTAGTGTATCTGGACACCTGCCGTTGAATATCTCATTCCAAAATCATGGGCATTAATATGGAGTTGGTCTTCCCTTTGCTGCTATAACAACCTCCACTCTTCTGGGAAGGCTTTCCACTAGATGTTGGAACATCGACGTGGGGGCTTGCTTCCATTCAGCCACAAGAGCATTAGTAAGGTTGGAAACTGATGTTAGGCGATTAGGCCTGGCTTGCAGTCGGTGTTCCAATTCATTCCAACGGTATTCGATGGGGTTGAGGTCAGGGCTCTGTGCAGGCCAGTCAAGTTCTTACACACGGATCTCGACAAACCATTTCTGTATGGACCTCGCTTTGTGCACGGGGGCATTGTCATGCTGAAACAGGAAAGGGCCTTCCCAAACTGTTGCCACAAAGTTGGAAGCACAGAATTGTCTAGAATGTCATTGTATGCTGTAGCGTTAAGATTTTTCTTCAATGGAACTAAGGGGCCTTGACCAAACCATGAAAAACAGCTCCAGACCATTATTCCTCCTCCACCAAACGTTACAGTTGGCACTAGGCATTCGGGCAGGTAGCGTTCTCCTGGCATCCGCTAAACCCAGATTTGTCCGTTGGACTGCCAGATGGTGAAGCGTGATTCATTACTCCAGAGAAGGCGTTTCCACTGCTTCAGAGTCCAATGGCGGCGAGCTTTACACCACTCCAGCCAACGCTTGGCATTGCGGATGTTAGGCTTGTGTGAGGCTGCTTAGCCATGGAAACATATTTCATGAAGCTCCCGATTAACAGTTGTTGTGCTGACGTTGCTTCCAGAGGCAGTTTGGAACACGGTAGTAAGTGTTGCAACTGAGGATAGACCATTTTTATACACTAAGATCTTCACCACTCAGCGGTCCCGTTCTGTGAGCTTGTGTGGTCTACCACTTCGCGGCTGAGCCGTTGTTGCTCCTAGATGTTTCCAGTTCACAATAACAGCACTTAAAGTTGACCGGGGCATCTCTAGCAGGACAGAAATTTGACAAACTGACTTGATGGAAAGGTGGCATCCTAGGCCATTCTACTGCCAATGTTTGTCTATGGAGATTTCATGGCTGTGTGCTCGATCTTTAACACCTGTCATAGGGGTGTTCACATACTTTTGTATATAGTGTACTTGAAATACTGCCTAAGAATCCTTTGCTATTTGTCTCCGTATTCAATAATGGTGATACACTATTTGTGATGGTGTTCTTTGTACGAATGTAGACTACCGTTCAAAAGTTTGGGGTCACTTAGAAATGTCCTTGTTTTTGAAAGAAAATATAATTTTTTGTCCATTAAAATAATATCAAATTGATCAGAAATACAGTGTAGACATTGTTAATGTTGTAAATAGAGGTTGACCGATTAATCGGAATGGCCGATTAATTAGGGCCGATTTCAAGTTTTCATAACAATCAGAAATCTGTATTTTTGGACGCCGATTTGGCCGATTTTTTTTTTATTTTATTTTTTTACATTTCATTTTTATAAAAAAAAAAAAATGTAGACCTTTATTTAACTAGGCAAGTCAGTTAAGAACACATTCTTATTTTCAATGACGGCCTAGGAACGGTGGGTTAACTGCCTTGTTCAGGGGCAGAACGACAGATTTTTACCTTGTCAGCTCAGGGATTCAATCTTGCAACCTTTCGGTTAACTAGTCCAACGCTCTAACCACCTGCTTTACATTGCACTCCACGAGGTTACGCGAATGCAGTAAGAAGCCAAGGTAAGTTGCTAGCTAGCATTAAACTTATCTTATAAAAAACAATCAATCATAATCGCTAGTTAACTACACATGGTTGATGATATTACTAGTTTATCTAGCCTGTCCTGCGTTGCATATAATCGCTTAGGTACACGTTGCTCCAACCATAAACATCAATGCCCTTCTTAAAATCAATACACAAGTATATATTTTTAAACCTGCATATTTAGTTAATATTGCCTGCTAACATGAATTTCTTTTAACTAGGGAAAATGTGTCACTTCTCTTGCAAACAGAGTCAGGGTATATGCAGCAGTTTGGGCCGCCTGGTTCGTTGCGAACTGTGAAGACTATTTCTTCCTAACAAAGACAGCCAACTTTGCCAAACGGGGGATGATTTAACAAAAGCGCATTTGCGAAAAAAGCACAATGATTGCACGACTGTACCTAACCATAAACATCAATGCCTTTCTTAAAATCAATACACAGAAGTATATATTTTTAAACCTGCATATTTAGCTAAAAGAAATCCAGGTTAGCAGGCAATATTAATCAGGTGAAATTGTGTCATTTTGCGTTCCTTGCACGCAGAATCAGGGTATATGCAACAGTTTGGGCCGCCTGGCTCGTTGCGAACTAATTTGCCAGAATTTTACGTAATTATGACATAACACTGAAGGTTGTGCAATGTAACAGGAAAAACGTTTTGTTTGAGATGATAGTTTCCCGATTTGACCATATTAATGACCTAAGGCTCGTATTTCTGTGTGTTATTATGTTATAATTAAGTCTATGATTTGATAGAGCAGTCTGACTGAGCAGTGGTAGGCAGCACCACGCTCGTAAGCATTCCTTGAAAATAGCACTTTCGTGCGTTTTGCCAGAAGCCCTTCGCAATGCATTGCGCTGTTTATGACTTCAAGCCTATCAACTCCCAAGATGAGGCTGGTGTAACCGATGTGAAATGGCTAGCTAGTTAGCCGGGTGCGCGCTAATAGCATTTCAAACGTCACTCGCTCTGAGACTTGGAGTCATTTTTTCTCTTCCTCTACATGGGTAACACCGCTTCGAGGGTGGCTGTTGTCGATGTGTTCCTGGTTCGAGCCCAGGTAGGAGCAAGGAGTGGGACGGAAGCTATACTGTTACACTGGCAATACTAAAGTGCATATAAGAACATCCAATAGTCAAAGGTATATGAAATACAAATCGTATAGAGAGAAATAGTCCTATAATTCCTATAATAACTACAACCTAAAACATCTTACCTGGGAATATTGAAGACTCATGTTAAAAAGGAACCACCAGCCTTCATATGTTCTCATGTTCTGAGCAAGGCACTTAAACGTTAGCTTTTTTACATGGCATATATTGCACTTTTACTTTCTTTTCCAACACTTTATTGCATTATTTAAACCAAATTGAACATGTTTCATGATTTATTTGAGGCTAAATTGATTTTATTGATGTATTATATTAAGTTAAATAAGTGTTCATTCAATATTGTTGTAATTGTCACTATTACAAATAAAAAAAAATAATAATATTAAAAAATAAAAAAAACAACGGCCGATTAATCGGCAGCGGCTTTTTTGGGCCTCCAATAATCGGTATCGGCGTTGAAAAATCATAATCGGTCGACCTCTAGTTGTAAATGACTATTGTAGCTGGAAACAGCTGATCTTTAATGGAATATCTACATAGGCATACAGAGACCCATTATCAGCAACCATCACTCCTGTGTTCCAATGGCACATAGTGTTAGCTAATCCAAGTTTATCATTTTAAAATGCTAATTGATCATTAGAAAACCCTTTTGCAATTATGTTAGCACTGCTGAAAACTGTTGTTTTGATTAAAGAAGCAATAAAACTGGCCTTCTTTGGACTAGCTGAATATCTGGAGCATCAGCATTTGTGGGTTCGATTACAGGCTCAAAATGGCCAGAAACAAAGACCTTTCTTTTGAAACTCATCAGTCTATTCTTGTTCTGAGAAATGGAGGCTATTCCATGCAAGAAATTGCCAAGACACTGAAGATCTGGTACAACGCTGTGTACTACTCCCTTCACAGGACAGCGCAAACTGGCTCTAACCAGATCAGGAGGACATGAACAGGAGGACATGTACATTACAGTATCTAGTTTGAGAAACAGATGCCTCACAAGTCCTCAACTGGCAGCTTCATTAAATAGTACCCGCAAAACAGCAGTCTCAACGTCAACAGTGAAGAGGCCACTCCGGGATGCTGGCCTTCGAGGCAGAGTTCCTTTGTCCAGTGTCTGTGTTCTTTTGCTCATCTTAATCTTTTCTTTGTCTTGGCCAGTCTGAGATATGGCTTTTTCTTTGCAACTCTGCCTAGAAGGCCAGCATCCCGGAGTCGCCTCTTCACTGTTGACGTTGAGACCTGACTCCAATAATCAACTACTGTAATCATGATCTTCAGTTCAGAATGCATATTGATTAATCAGCTGTGTTTGCTAGGAAAGGAGAAAAAGTGTGACAGCAATCAGGCACCCGAGGACTGGACTTGCCCACCCCTGTAAGAGTCCCTTGTTCACCATTAGAACTGCAGTCTCATTCATTCCAACAGTCATCAAACTCATGAACATTAAACAAAGATAATGCAGCAGCTTTGTGTGCAACCTGACAAAATTCACATTGAAATGCGAGTTACAGATCTGTAATTCTCATTGAAAGCAAGTCTGATAAGCAGTCAATTCGTTCTATATGTGCTATTTCTTTGCTTTTCTGTCCGTAAGTTTTATTTTTGAACACACAGCTTGAAAAAGAAAAGGGACTCAGATGCAATACTCTGTCTTCATCAGGGTATAATGACAAACACTGCAGGTCACTAGTTTATATAGTTTGAAATGACACACAGGTGTCTGTAATCATGGCCGGCTGTATTTTGATTTCATTGTTCGATTTACAGATATAAATAGAACATATAAGAAAGTATGAATGGATGACATACGATCATAGATACAATTTGGCTACATAGGCCTACAAACCGTATTTACAATAGATAGCAAAAACACAATTATCACAATTATATCTGAGCTCCTAGAGTATGCGGCTCTCCTTTTCTTTTCAAGTGTTCTACCAGCTCCTCATCTAAACAGGTGCGCGTTTCTTCCACCTCCAGATTGTACACACAGTTTAATTAACAGATGAAAATACGGTATTTTAGGTTATTGAAAATTAATTTCACAGCATGACTCTCTACAGCAGTTTAGATGGAATAATGATTCTCTACAGCGGTTTAGATGGAACAATGATTCTCTGCAGCGGTTTAGATGGAACAATGATTCTCTGCAGCGGTTTAGATGGAACAATGATTCTCTGCAGCGGTTTAGATGGAACAATGATTCTCTGCAGCGGTTTAGATGGAACAATGATTCTCTGCAGCGGTTTAGATGGAACAATGATTCTCTAGAGCGGTTTAGATGGAACAATGATTCTCTAGAGCGGTTTAGATGGAACAATGATTCTCTGCAGCGGTTTAGATGGAACAATGATTCTCTACAGCGGTTTAGATGGAACAATGATTCTCTACATCACACTACACTACAGTATTGCTTGTTTTGTCACATAAACTGAAATTAGGCTACTTTTTGGGTGACCCGACCAAATTCACATAGACATATATGAGTTATAGATCTGTTATTGTCATTGAAAGCAAGTTTAAGAAGCGGTAAATCGGTTCTACGTGCGCTATTTCTATACTTCCCGTTCTTAAGTTTCATTTTTGCGTCTTTTACTTTTGGTTTTGTACACCAGCTTCAAACATCTGAAAATACAACATTTTTGGTTATGGAAAATATATTTCACAGCGGTTTTGATGGTACAATGATTCTCTACACTTTACTTGCTTATTTTGCCACATAAACTGAATTAGGCAAACTATTAGACATTTTGCAACCAGGCAATAGCGTAGCGATTTCTACATATTGTGCCTTTAAGCAGTGTGTTTTGTGTGTTACACGGAGGGTGTCTGTTGTTGTGCGTGATGCTTTGAGAGTGTATAGTGTGTATGGTCATCTCTGCTATGCTTTGATAGTGTCATGCCATATCAACTAAAATCAACAATGGGGGACGGGGGGCTGGACATAGGCCTATAGGCATAACATCTGACAGGGGATTTCCACCATCCGTGTTAATTTGGATAGCTACACTAGCTTCGCCCTCATGTGGGTGCTAGCAAGCATGCTAGGTAGTGCTAGATATCAAAAGCCAGTCCAGTAGGGTCTGGAAGCTATAGTGAGCTGTGATTGTTCAATCGTGCTGCGATATCGCAGAGTATTTGCATAAAGTTCAGCTTTCAGCTTTTCCCAACAGCTTTCCCCGCTCACTTCGCTATCAAGTTCAACGCGGATCAGTGGATCCGCTCTGTGAGGTGGGAACGTAGGCTTAAACAACTCAGTGGACCCACTCTGTGAGGTGGGAACGTAGGCTTAAACAACTCAGTGGATCTGCTCTGTGAGGTGGGAACGTAGGCTTAAACAACTCAGTGGATCCGCTCTGTGAGGTGGGAACGTAGGCTTAAACAACTCAGTGGATCCGCTCTGTGAGGTGGGAACGTAGGCTTAGACAACTCAGTGGATCCGCTCTGTGAGGTGGGAACGTAGGCTTAAACAACTCAGTGGCTCCGCTCTGGGAGGTGGGAACGTAGGCTTAAACAACTGTGGACCCGCTCTGTGAGGTGGGAACGTAGGCTTAAACAACTCAGTGGATCCGCTCTGTGAGGTGGGAACGTAGGCTTAAACAACTCAGTGGATCCGCTCTGTGAGGTGGGAACGTAGGCTTAAACAACTCAGTGGATCCGCTCTGTGAGGTGGGAACGTAGGCTTAAACAACTCAGTGGATCCGCTCTGTGAGGTGGGAACGTAGGCTTAAACAACTCAGTGGCTCCGCTCTGGGAGGTGGGAACGTAGGCTTAAACAACTGTGGACCCACTCTGTGAGGTGGGAACGTAGGCTTAAACAACTCAGTGGATCCGCTCTGTGAGGTGGGAACGTAGGCTTAAACAACTCAGTGGATCCGCTCTGTGAGGTGGGAACGTAGGCTTAAACAACTCAGTGGCTCCGCTCTGGGAGGTGGGAACGTAGGCTTAAACAACTGTGGACCCACTCTGTGAGGTGGGAACGTAGGCTTAAACAACTCAGTGGATCCGCTCTGTGAGGTGGGAACGTAGGCTTAAACAACTCAGTGGATCCGCTCTGTGAGGTGGGAACATAGGCTTAAACAACTCAAATTAGTGCAAAAAATAAGACAGACAAAACCGTCCATTTCCATGAAAGCTAACTTTCCATAAACGGTAGCCTTCTGATTTCAATAGCCTAACAGACTAAGCCTTATAATGGTGGGTTAAACATTGTAATAACAATAAGAAAATAAATAAATAAATAAAATAAGAAAAAAAAAAATAATAATAATAAATAAATAATATATATATATATATATATATATATATATATATATATATATATATATATATCCCAACAGGTCAGTTTTACATTTGGGATAAAAAAGCTAAATAAAATGCTCCTAAATTGTGTCAATGGAGTAGCCCAGCCAAACTCAACTGGCGGCTTGAATTAGAGGAAGGTTCATCCCAAGCTGAGGAAATTCAGCAAGCATGTTGCTACATAATGCATGCCTGTGCGTGTCCCCCCCAACAAGTGGTCGTGTGGTTGTCTGGCTCTCACGACTCGTGGCCACAAAAGACCACTGACTAGTTGAGAAAGACTGACTAGACTGAGTCATATTAACATGATGTCACCACCCCCACCCCTCGCTGTCTGGAGCTGGTCTCATACACCCTCTCCCGCTATCAATGCCATAACCTCACAAGTTTTAGGCCTGTATTCGTAAACCAGCCTACTCCCTGAAAACCTTCACAGTCTGAAGCTCCTTGTTTAAATCTCCATAGGACACTCTTGTCATGTTCTGGGAATACATAACTGACAGAGATTTTTTGTTGTTGTGACATTTGGATAGACTATTTTAAACCTGTCTTTTAGATGCCCTACCCATATTATTTTTTCATCAGATATTTTGATAAGCTGTATAAGTTAATATTTTTTGTTGATCATTGTAGCTAATCATTTTTCGGGTGTTGCTATTACAGTTTACTCCTCAAATGAAATCAAATTTTATTTGTCACATACACATGGTTAGCAGATGTTAATGCGAGTGTAGCGAAATGCTTGTGCTTCTAGTTCCGACCATGCAGTAATATCCAGTGAGTAATCTAACCTAATAATTTCACAACAATTACCTTATACACACAAGTGTAAAGGAATGAATAAGAATATGTACATTAAAAAAATATATGAATGAGTGATGGTATAGAACGGCATAGGCAAGATGCAGTGGATGGTATAGAGTACAGTATATACATATGAGATGAGTAATGTAGGATATGTAAACATTATATAAAGTGGCATTGTTTAAAGTGGCTAGTGATACATTACATCAAGATGGCAAGATGCAGTAGATGGTATAGAGTACAGTATATACATATGAGATGAGTAATGTAGGGTATGTAAACATTATATAAAGTGGCATTGTTTAAAGTGGCTAGTGATACATTTATTACATAAATTTTTCCATTATTAAAGTGGCTGGTGTTGAGTCAGTATGTTGGCAGCAGCCACTCAATGTTAGTGAAGGCTGTTTAACAGTCTAATGTCCTTGAGATAGAAGCTGTTTTTCAGTCTCTCGGTCCCTGCTTTGATGCACCTGTACTGACCTCACCTTCTGGAGGATAGGGGGCTGAACAGGCAGTGGCTCGGGTGGTTGTTGTCCTTGATGATCTTTTTGGCCTTCCTGTGACATCGGGTGGTGTAGGTGTCCTGGAGGGCAGGTAGTTTGCCCCCAGTGATGCGTTGTGCAGACCTCACAACCTTCTGGAGAGCCTTACGGTTATGGGCGGAGCAGTTGCCGTACCAGGCGGTGATACAGCCCGACAGGATGCTCTCGATTGTGCATCTGTAAAGGTTTGTGAGTGTTTTTGGTGGCAAGCTGAATTTCTTCAGCCTCCTGAGGTTGAAGAGGCGCTGCTTCGCCTTCTTCACCATGCTGTCTGTGTGGTTGGACCATTTCAGTTTGTCCGTGATGTGTACACAGAGGAACTTAAAACTTTCTACCCTCTCCACTACTGTCCCGTCGATGTGGATAGGGGGGTGCTCCCTCTGCTGTTTCCTGAAGTCCACGATCATCTCCTTTGTTTTGTTGACATTGAGTGTGAGGTTATTTTCCTGACACCACACTCCGAGGGCCCTCACCTCCTCCCTGTAGGCCGTCTCATCGTTATTGGTAATTAAGTCTACCACTGTAGTGTCGTCTGCAAACTTGATGATTGAGTTGGAGGCGTGCATGGCCACGCAGTCGTGGGTGAACAGGGAGTACAGGAGAGGGCTGAGAACGCACCCTTGTGGGGCCCCAGTGTTGAGGATCAGCGAGGTGGAGATGTGGTGAGGGTAGGTAACAACCTGGGGGCGGCCCATCAGGAAGTCCAGGACCCAGTTGCACAGGGCGGGGTCGAGAACCAGGGTCTCGAGCTTGATGACGAGTTTGGAGGGTACTATGGTGTTGAATGCTGCGCTGTAGTCGATGAACAGAATTCTCACATAGGTATTCCTCTTGTCCAGATGGGTTAGGGCAGTGTGCAGTGTGATTGCGATTGCGTCGTCTGTGGACCTATTGGGGCGGTAAGCAAATTGGAGTGGGTCTAGGGTGTCAGGTAGGGTGGAGGTGATATGGTCCATGATTAGTCTCTCAAAGCACTTCATGATGACGGAAGTGAGTGCTACGGGGCAGTAGTCATTTAGCTCAGTTACCTTAGCTTTCTTGATTACAGGAACAATGGTGGCCCTCTTCAAGCATGTGGGGACAGCAGACTGGGATAAGGATTGATTGAATATGTCCGTAAACACACCAGCCAGCTGGTCTGCACATGTTCTGAGGACGCGGCTGGGGATGCCGTCTGGGCCTGCAGCCTTGCGAGGGTTGACACGTTTAAATGTTTTGCTCACGTCGGCTGCAGTGAAGGAGAGCCCGCAGGTTTTGGTAGCGGGCCGTGTCAGTGGCACTGTATTGTCCTCAAAGCGAGCAAAGAAGAATTACGATTAGGCCTACATCAAATCAGGAACAATTTTAGTTAGCCTAAATATAGATTAGCACATTTTTTTTGTAAACCTTCTGGACTCAAAATAAAATATGGCTTTTTACTTCCATTCTCGTTTTGGCTCCTATTCATGGATCGCATTGGCCAGAGTAGACTAGCTCTCCGGAACCTGAGTTCATACAGCCATTGGGTTCTCATAAGAACAGTTGACTACAGCGGTCCTGAGTCTCTGTCTAACCGTTAATAATCATTGCGTGCAATACAGATTTGGAAACCTCTGAAACTCTTTCATATCACCCAAAAAAGATTTGACAAATACGAAAGGTACACTTAATGTGCACCGTTTTAACACAGATTCCCACAGAGGTGTTTTGCATTGCACTTCCTGATGTAATGGAAACTCGGGAGGGAACACCAAAAAAAACGTTGGCTCGAAGCTGTGTTACACAAAAAACCTCTGTGGTAATGTGTTATGAAAAAGCTAACGGTAAGTGTATCTTTTGTACCTGTAAAGTTATTTTTAGATGATAATTAAGTGTTCAAGGTTTCCAAAACCATATTGCAATCAAGGATCAATTGTTTCTAGATAGAGAGTTTCACGCTTGACCAAATCACAATCGAAAGGGGCATGGAATGATTCCAATTTAGCATTGGAGTCAGAAGTGTAAGCGTAGACTAAAGAATATTGTGCATGGCACATGTGTAAGGCATCAGTCATTCCCCTGAAGTCCGGATGAGGTCGCATGCGGGTGACGCTTGAAATTTCACCAGGCAAGCAGCATTAAATTAAACGCCATTATCCTGCAAGCCGAATACTACAAATCAAACATGAAAATAGATAAGTAAGATTGTCTCTCCCTTTGAATGAGAACGCTCAAATGTGATCATTTACATAGCTAATGTGTATGTGTGTGTGTGTATTTTTGTCTGTGCAAACATTAAGTGAATGTTCATTGGATGTCCCTTTTGTGCCAGCTAATGATATGAAGCTTGAATTAGAGGAAGGTTCATCCCAAGCTGAAGAAATTCAGCAAGCATGTTGATACATAATGCATGTCTGTGCGTGTCCCCCCAACAAGTGATCGCTCTTGGACCCAGAGATTGGTCAACATTGCATTTTGTTATATAAAAGTCAATAATTTTTTTTAGACAGCTTTTTTTTTTAAATCAACCGGGCACAGCAGCCTCTTTAACTCAGCAATCAACCCAGGTTGCAGTTGTAAATGAGAACGTGTTCTGAACTAGCCTACCTGGTTAAATAAAGGTGAAATAATACAAATAATAATAAAAAAAACTCTTTCTTATCCATGAGGCCATCAAAGGGATGCTGACAAAAAGGGTGATGGAGACCACTGACTTCAAATCTATCACCGCAGATGGAGCTCCAGCCATGATAGGAAGAGGGAGGGGACTGGTTGTACGTTTTGAAAGAGAACCACCCTGATCTGACTTCATATCACTGCATCATCCATCAATCTGTCCTGTGTGCAAGTCTGGGAAAAGAGTATTCTGAGGTCATGACAACGATGATGAAACTGATCAGCTTTTTGAAAGCAACATTATCCCTACAACACCAGCTGCTACAAGGCATTCTGACAGAGGCCAATGGCAGTTTTTATGACTTACTACTGCACAACAATGTCAGATGGCTCAGCAAAGGCATGGTTTTGGAACGCTTTTGGGCCATTCTGGAGGAAATCAAAGCTTTCTTATCAGAGCAAAAGAGTGACAAGGCAACTCAGTTCTCTGAGTTTTTGGAAGATGAGAAGATGGAAACAGTTGCATGTTTGACAGACATTACCTTAATCAACTGAATGTTAAGCTGCAGGGACGGGACAACACAGTGTGTGATATGATAACAGCAGTCTGGGCTTTCCTGAAGAAATCTGAGCTTTTCAAGAATGATCTCCAGGGAGAACTTGTCCACTTCCCCAATCTTCTGGTGCAAACCCAGGGAGACAAAGATGTTGCCAACCATGTTGATTTCATCCAGAAGTTGATGGATAACTTCAAGGCTCGCTTTGATGACTTCACTGTTGGAAGAGAACAGCTGCTGCTCATTCAGAACCCCTTCTCGGTCACAAATGTGACAAAGTTGTCAGAAGGAGCAAAACAGATCTTCAGATGGTTAGATGTTGCATCACTGCAAATGGAGTTGATTGAGCTGCAAAAAAAAATGTGGCTTTGAAGGAGCAGGCTGATTGTGACCCTGTCACTTTCTGGGGAAAGATGGTGCCTGCAGCTGATGTCCCCGTCCTCAAGAAACTCTACATCCTGACCATGTTTGGCTCCACATACAGCTGTGAATCAGCCTTCCCCACAATTAACTTTATTAAAAACAAATACCACAACGGGATCACCAATGAACACCTGCACCAGTGTCTCAGAGTTGCTCTCACACCATTTGTGCCAACTTTCAAAGCATTGGCAGGAGACAGAAAGTGTAATTTCTCTCATTAACGCAGGGCAAGGCCCAGAGTGACTTATACATGAATATTGCATGGCCCACAGGCCACAGTGACTTTCTGTGCATTCAGATGACTATTCTTTTCAACTCTCTTTTGTTCTCCAGAAAACATGCACTTTATTTCATATAAAAAATCAATACAATAATTCAAGGCCCATGTACAATGGTTCACAGAGCACTTTGTGCATAAGCAATTATGCAACCACTTTCGTTCTTCAGCAATGTTGATGCAATGTTGCACATGTTAACATTCTAAAGAAGTTGTAATTAATTCAAATGTGTTGTCTCATTTAATGTAGATTTTATAGAACGTTTTTCCTAAGTCGTAGACGAATATGTTTGCTACACGCTGTACCACAGCTCCGATAAAGGACGATATCCATCCGGAACTTCTGCCACCTAGGAAATGTGTGTCACTGGACCTTCAAATAAGTACCCCTGGCCTAAAGACTATAATTGGTTTACTGTATTAAAAAAATAATCTATTTTGGGGTGGATAATGCGCGAATTCATGCACATTGTCTCGAGAAGTGCTTTTCAAGTAGGCAATGAACAGCCTTTAGTCTTTCTGCGCTACTTATATTCTTGAGTCAATGCTTTCCCTTCCCGTTCCAGCTCACATCTTGCTCCAGTAATGGGAGTACATTGGCAAGGATCCGACAGACATCAATAAACGCCTGCACTGGGTGGCAGACTAAACTGCATGGCACAAGCACAGTGTCTAAAAGATGGAACTTAAAATACTATTTAAATCATTCCCGATAGTGGCAAAATGCCCAACAAAAGTGTATTGCATAAAGTTCAAAATGATGAATATTGTCATGCTGCGATGTTTTGACCCTTTCTTACAAATTAGGTTACAATTATGTTATACGCCAATCTGTGCCATTTATAGCCTATACGCCCATAATGTGCCCAATATTTCCTGCATAAATCATCTCTTGTTATATAGGCCCATCTGTTTAATTAGATACATTTTCTTTCACAAATGTCAGTCTATAAGATTATCAGTTGTAAACAAAAAAAAGGAAAGTGCTGCTTTCAAAAGCAAGACAAAAATAGGATATAGGCGATGTAAATTGTACTCTTCATTATATATTTTTTCTTTGAATTAGCGCATTTTCATCTTGAACATTTTGCAGAGATATTATTTGAACCTATTTATTTATTAATGCATGTCCCATATAGGCCAAGATGTAGGCCTATATCAAAAGCGAAACACGCAAAATCTGTTTCAATTATTTTCAGGAAGGGCTGTTTCATCTATCTCTTGAGGGAGGGTACAGGATTCATTCTCTTATTACCAGCACAAGTCATATCCGGAGGGAAGAAGCCCTTACTGCCGAGGTCACGCTCTTACATGGTCAAATGTTCGTCTCCACCGAGATGTATGCTCTGCATGATGCAGCAGCATGATGCTGCAGTTCACTCTCTGTGCTGTTCTCTAAAAACTGGATTAAGAGTGAAGAAATACAAACAACTTCGATTTTCAGAGCTTCAAACCTGCTCTTCGATAATGCAATAGCCTATATTCAAATAAAATAAAATGTTCCAAGTTCCAACGAGCAAAAATGATCATTTAAGAATGTAGTTAGCCTACAACACTATTCTGAAAATTCCCCTATTTTCACACGACTAGTCTATAGCGTGTTGTATTGTAAACTGTGGTTCATACAGTTGAAGTTGGAAGTTTACATACACTTAGGTTGGAGTCATTAAAACTCGTTTTTCAACCACTCCACAAATTTCTTGTTAACAAAGTATAGTTTTGGCAAGTCGGTTAGGACATCTACTTTGTGCATGACACAAGTAATTTTTCCAACAATTGTTTACAGACAGATTATTTCACTTATAATTCACTGTATCACAATTCCAGTAGGTCAGAAGTTTACATACACTAAGTTGACTGTGCCTTTAAACAGCTTGGAAAATTCCAGAAAATTGTGATGGCTTTAGAAGCTTCTGATAGGCTAATTGACATAATTTGAGTCAATTGGAGGTGTACCTGTGGATGTATTTCAAGGCCTACCTTCAAACTCAGTGCCTCTTTGCTTGACATCATGGGAAAATCAAAAGAAATCAGCCAAGACCTGAAAAAAAATTGTAGACCTCCACAAGTCTGGTTCATCCTTGGGAGCAATTTCCAAACACCTGAAGGTACCACGTTCATCTGTACAAACAATAGTACGCAAGTATAAACACCATGGGACCACGCAGCCGTCATACCACTCAGGAAGGAGACACGTTCTGTCTCCTAGAGATGAACGTACTCTGGTGCGAAAAGTGCAAATCAATCCCAGAACAACAGCAAAGGACCTTGTGAAGATGCTGGGGGAAACAGGTACAAAAGTATCTATATCCACAGTAAAACGAGTCCTATATCGACATAACCTGAAAGGCCGCTCAGCAAGGAAGAAGCCACTGCTCCAAAACCGCCATAAAAAAGCCAGACTACGGTTTGCAACTGCACATGGGGACAAAGATTGTACTTTTTGGAGAAATGTCCTTTGGTCTGATGAAACAGAAATAGAACTGTTTGGCCATAATGACCATTGTTATGTTTGGAGGAAAAAGGGGGAGGCTTGCAAGCAGAAGAAGAACACCATCCCAACCGTGAAGCACGGGGGTGGCAGCATCATGTTGTGGGGGTGCTTTGCTGCAGGAGGGACTGGTGCACTTCACAAAATAGATGGTAACATGAGGAAGGACAATTATATTGAAGCAACATCTCAAGACATCAGTCTGGAAGTAAAATTTTGGTCACAAATGGCTCTTCCAAATGGACAATGACCCCAAGCATACTTCCAAAGTTCTGGCAAAATGGCTTAAGGACAACAAAGTCAAGGTATTGGAGTGGCCATCACAAAGCCCTGACCTCAATTCTATAGAAAATGTGTGGGCAGAACTGAAAAAGCGTGTGCGAGCAAGGAGGCCTACAAACCTGACTCAGTTACACCAGCTCTGTCAGGAGGAATGGGACAAAATTCACCCAACGTATTGTTGGAAGCTTGTGGAAGGCTACCCGAAACGTTTGACCCAAGTTAAACAATTTAAAGGCAATGCTACCAAATACTAATTGAGTGTATGTAAACTTCTGACCCACTGGGAATGTGATGAAAGAAATAAAATCTGAAATTAATCATTCTCTCTACTATTATTACTGGACATGAAACTATATGGACTAACCTATACTTTTACAGGCACATATTTGGGGTATCTTTTCACAAAATCTCCCAATGCAATTGACAGCAAAGTTGCAACAGGATTAGCATATAGTTAGCTCCTACAGCCCCTAAACGTAGCCTAATATAAAGGTTAATTTATTTCATAATTCTCGGTAATTGTATTGCACTTAGGATAATGTTTGTAGGATCGGATTTAAATGTATAGCCTACAGTCTCAAAACATTATTTTTCTTTGACTGAAATGCCCTACCTCTTCAAATTAGGTTCAGGCCTATAGACATAGTAGGCTATTGATGTGAGAAATTCTAAAATCGCAGTTGCCTAGAATTATAGCCCATATAGGCAGCCATACATCCCTAACTTCATCCCCAGTGAACAGACACATTAAACACAGCAGGACATAGTTTGCCCCTCCAAAAACATGCACCTCTCTATTCAACTCACAATCCTAAGAACAGGGTAAACACATTTCTTTCAGCCACGAACAGGTCTAACACATGCATGGGTCTCACTTTCATAGGCATATGTCAATGACATACAAACTGTACTTGTCAATCAACTTCTCTCCCATTGCCAGTAGACGGGTTGGTTGTTTAGCAACCAAAACCGACAGGTGCGCAACTGTGAAGAACAACAGACGGGGTTGGCTTAGATTGTTGATAAAATGTAAACTATATTTTGTCTCCAATGTTTATTGAAAACATAAATAAAGTTGCACAACTAGCACTTGTCTCTCAAATACATCATTGGTTGTCTACGTAGAACATTTTGGGCTGTTGTAGCCATATTAGCATTTTTTTTTTTTACCTTATTTAACTAGGCAAGTCAGTTAAGAACAAAATCTTATTTCCAATGACAGGGTTAACAGCCCTGTTCAGGGGTAGAACGACAGATTTTTACCTTGTCAGTTCAGGGATTCGTTCTTGCAACCCTTCGAGTACTTGTCCAACGCTCTAACCACTAGGCTACCCTGCCGCCCCATAGACTTGACATCAGTCAAAACACCTCAAAACAAGACATGATATCAAGTACAAGGTCGAACGAGCTGAAACTAGCTACTTACGATTCACCACATGGCAGTTTCTTGTAATTGTTGCTAGCTATCTGGCTATCTGGCTATCCAGAACCATAACAACATAGGGCCTTCTGCCCCTTTGAAGCGAGCCCATCGTTTTCGTGATGTTGTCAGCAACGTGTATAGGCAACGTGTTAAAATGGAACCTGATTCATGGAGGTTGCACGGGATTTAGTCGTCATTAGATCACTGGAGTTGATCTCATTCCCACGTTTCTGCATCTTGTAGCGAGGAAATCAAATGTCACTCTTCGGGAACCGAAATGGTTTAATATTATATTAAACGACAGTTGAAGTAGCCTATGGCTGCTTTTACACAGGCAGCTCAATTCTGATCTTAGTTGGTCTTTAGGGCTATAGTAGTCTATTTCCTTTTAATGTGGTCATGCCAACATCATCATCAAATCAGTCAATAGACAGTACTCTAATACTATATTAAACCTGGGTTGGCCTATGCACAAAATACACTATATATACAAAAGCATGTGGACACCTCTTCAAATTAGTGGCTATTTCAGCCACACCTGTTGCTGACAGGTGTATAAAATCGAGCACAAAGCCATGCAATCTCAATAGACAAACATTGGCAATAGAATGGCCTTACTGAAGAGCTCAGTGACTTTCAACGTGGCACCTTCATTGGATGGCACCTTTCCAACAAGTCAGTTTGTCAAATTTCTGCCCTGCTAGAGTTGCCGCGGTCAACTGTAAGTGCTGTTATAGTGAAGTGGAAACATCTAGGAGCAACAACGGCTCAGCCGTGAAGTGGTAGGCAACACAAGCTCACAGAACGGGACCACCGAGTGCTGAAGTGCGTAGCGTGTAAAAATCGCCTGTCCTCGGTTGCAGCACTGAGTACCGAGTTCCAATCTGCCTCTGGAAGCAATGTCAGCACAATAACTGTTCGTCCGGAGCTTCATGAAATGGGTTTCCATAGCTGAGCAGCCTCACACAAGCATAAGATCACCATGCGCAAGGCCAAGAATCAGCTGGAGTAGTGTAAAGCTCGCTGCTTTTGTACTATGGAGCAGTGGAAATGCGTTGTCTGGAGTGATGAATCACACTTCACCACCTGGCAGTCCGACGGACGAATCTGGGTCCGATGGACAAAATCTCTCACTCTCTCTCTGCCTCACTCTCTCTTTCTCTTTCTGCCTCTCTCTCGCTCTCTCTCTCTGCCTCTCTCGCTTTCTCTCTCTCTGCCTCTCTCGCTCTTTCTCTCTCTATCTTATACTCACCCCTTCGAGCTGTCAATCATTAATTGAGTGGCATATTGGCCTTTAAAGCCAATAGGGAGTCTCTTACAATGCATTTGGAGGCATCAGCTACATGGCCAATACAGATGAATCCTATGGTATTACATTTAGTTACTTACACTACATCACCAAAAGTATGTGGACACCTGCTCGTCGAACATCTTATTCCAAAATCATGGGCATTAATATGGAGTTGGTTCCCCCTTTGCTGCTATAACAGACTCCACTCTTCTGGGAAGGCATTCCACTAGATGTTGGAACATTGCAGTGTTTTGTCCTATATTTATATTTAATTTATTAATTTATTTTTAATCCCAGGCCCCTGTCCCCGCAGGAGGCCTTTTGCCTTTTGGTTGGCCGTCATTGTAAATAAGAATTTGTTCCTAACTGACTTGCCTAGTTAAATAAAGGTCAAATAAACAATTAATCAAATAAAAAATTGCTGCAGGGACTTGCTTCCATTCAGCCACAAGAGCATAAGTGTGGCCGGGCAGTGATGTTGGATGATTAGACCTGGCTCGCAGTCAGCGATCCAATTCATCCCAAAGGTGTTCGATGGGGTTGAGGTCAGGGCTCTGTGCAGGCCAGTCAAGGTCTTCCACACTGATCTCGACAAACCATTTCTGTATGGAATTCACTTTGTGCATGGGGTCATTGTCATGCTGAAACAGGAAAGGGCCTTCCCCCAAACTATTGCCACAAAGTTGGAAGCACAGAATCATCTAGAATGTAATTGTATGCTGTAGCGTTAAGATTTCCCTTCAATGGAACTAAGGGGCCTAGCCCAAACTATGAAAAACAGCTCCAGACCATTATTCCTACTCCACCAAACTTTACAGTTGGCACTAAGCATTCGGGCAGGTAGCGTTGTCCTGGCATCCACCAAACCCAGATTCGTCCGTCGGACTGTGAGATGGTGAAGAGTGATTCATTACTCCAGAGAACACATTTCCACTGCTTCAGAGTCCAATGGCAGCGAGCTTCACACCGCTCCAGCCGACCCTTAGCATTGCGTATTGTGATCTTAAGCTTGTGTGGGGCTGCTCGGCCATGGAAACCCATTTCTTGAAGCTCCCAACGAGCAGTTCTTGTGCTGACGTTGCTTCCAGAGGCAGTTTGGAGTGTAGCAACTGAGGACAGACAATTTTTGTGAGCCATGCACTTCCGAACTCAGCGGTACCATTCTGTGAGCTTGTGTGGCCTACCACTTCCCGGCTGAGCCGTTGTTGCTCCTATAAGTTTCCACTTCACAAAACAGCACTTACTGTTGACAGGGGCAGCTCTAGTAAGGAAAACATTTGATGAACTGACTTGTTGGAAAGGCTCGATCCTATGATGGTGCCACAATGAAAGTCACTTAGATCTTCAGTATGGGCCATTCTACTGCCAATGTTTGTCTATGGAGATTGCATGGATGTGTGCTTGATTTGATACATCTGTTAGCAACAGGTGTGGCTGAAATAGCTGAATCCACTAATTTGAAGTGGGGTCCACATACTTTTGGCCATGTAGTGAGGTAGGTAGCGACGGATCAACAAGTAGACCCATCTACTTCCACACCACTGCTCCTTTTCTGCTGTTGACGTTTGATTAACATTCAGGCTGTTCCCTACATTGCCACCATTCTCCTCCCATTCTCTTTTACGCTCTCCTGCAAGCCTCTCTGTGCAGACATAGGTTCTTAATCTGATCACCCTGTTGCAGGTAAACGTTCCTGCAATGCAGGACATTTTTAACTTGTAGTGTATTTGAGGTTTAAAAAGGATTCTGAAGTTTATAAATTGCTTTTCTCTTGCGAAAAATGTATCAACCCCTACAAAAATGTCCAATAATTATAATCCACATAATAATTCACATTTCCTGTTGCATGCGTGTGTGTGTGTGTGTATGGTGGTGTTCATGTGTGTGTAAGTGATTCCTCCAGAGCTAGGGAATGATAGGGTTTGAGTTGGTACTGTCCATGTTAAAAGTGCTGTTGATATTGTATTTGTGCTAATTGGAATGCAAGGGAGATTGTTGTACACAAAGGTTGTTGGTAATTTGGGACAGGATGCACTGAGAGTTGGGCAGAAGGGTTATGGGTAAAGAATATCGGTGGGATTCCCAGCCAACTTTGCATGCCTGTTTAATATGATTTTTTTAAATGTTCTACATGCCAGCCCTCCTATGAGATCCAATGCTGTTATTTGCTGTGCTGCAATTGGTTGCTCATTAACTAAAACCTCCCCTTCTTTTTTTTCTATTGGCTAGTGACATTTTAAAAAGTATACCTATAAAATATACTGTGTAGCAGGTCATGTGGTGAACCCCCCTCCTCTAACAATTTCTCTCCTTCTAACAATGGGAGTTGGGATGGCTGGTCATTACCGAGCGACAAGCACCTTGCACTTGGGGTGGGGGCAGAGGGCAAATCTTTGACCAGTTTTCAATTAGTGCTACACGTCCTTTGAAAAAAATGAGGAACTCCATAAAGTGTTCATAAGCACTGGCCTCTCTTCACCCCATGACCTTGGGGTCAAGGCCCATAATGCAATCCCATTTGGGGCCGTGTAGTTGTCCTATTTGGTGGAGGTAAGCGGTCCAACCTTCCCTATTGATGTCCAGCCTATTGGGGCCCATTGACAGCCTGAGATCCGTGGGCGGGCCCCTCTTTAAACCCCCTCTCCCAATATCAGCCATCCTTCTAGAATGCAGGTTCCTCCTCTATTCAGATTTGCAGATGTAGAAGGTTCCTTTTGACTCAATTATTATTGAGACCACAGTCCTGCACAAAACCCCACGCCATTGGTCCAAGCATAACTCGGTTGAGTTGTGGACAAATAGGATATTTGTTTGAGACCCTGAGACTTTAGCCAAACAACCATAAGAAAAACTGCATTCAGGGTTCACCTCATTGCTGTCACTGCACACACAGACTGTTCAAAATCTGATAAAGCTGTTTTCCATGTTGCTGATGGTGAAAAGATTAGCAGGGGCCAACCTTGGTTAGGATCGGAGAAATTTGCTTAAGATTCTGCTCGGGTTTGGCGTTATTATCATAATCCCAATTAGTGGCATTTTTTTGCATTTAGAATTAGAGCTTTACGCCGGAATTAAATGTTTTCTTAATTACCGTCCATTCATTAATGCAAACGAGCACCTGGCTTGGCTCATGGGAAAGCCCTGCCGTGCTGGTTTACGTGGAGATGGGGCCTATAGCGGGATTCTCCTGATGATGCCCACTCAGCCACTCTGTTCCGCCATCACACACAAACATGGCACTAGCTACCCCCCCAGGCCCAGCTTAACGCAGTGCGTCAAAAAATAAACGCGGCAACTGTGAGTTCAGTCGTTTGATCCTTTTCAAAGCAGAAACTGGATTAATTAAGCCAAACGAGAAATACTATCCGGATGCCAACAGTATCCCTTGCCGCACTAATATCACAGTTTATATAAAGAATTCCTGAGGATTAACTTTCACACATACGGCCAACACACACACACGTTCACAATCATAGGCATGAAATCATTTTCAAATGTACAATAGCTTGAATACAGATCATTAGGCTGGTAAGGAGTTCTGTTTCCTCTCTTGAATGACTATAATAAATATGATCACACAGCTAATAAAAGGCTGTTGTTAAAATGTTCCCCCCCCAAGCTGCTTTCAAAAATAAATGCACTAGAACAGTGCATTGAAACTAATAACAACATTTGTCCTGTCTTCCCTTGGCTCTCTCAACACACCCATCCATGAGTGTAGAAACATGCCTCAATAATGCCATCTAGTGGTAGAAAAGGAGGTGAGCGCAAAGGCCTATTCAACTTGACAGTTTACCCATCCACATCCGCTCCGGCCAAATGTAGTTTCTTCTCCAAAATGAGTCTGACTTTTCCTCCCTCCCCTACGATTCTTACAACGCAAACCATTTCTGACCGTTCTGACTGGTCTCAGAAATCGATGGGTGGTGCCAGAGCCAGCCTACTTGATGAGTTATCAATTTTGACACTGATTTGTTAGGAATTATCCAATCACTGAAGTCACACAAACGACTTCTAGGATGGCAGATTTAGACCGAATGTATGTATGTGCGATCAATTGAGCAGTGGAATTAAATTCAGGGTGAGTCGTCAGCAACCATTCAACCCCTCAAATACTGCGCCAATATAGCCAGCTAACTGGTACTTTTGACCAATCAGATCAGATCTTTTGTCAATAAGGCTGCGTTTACACATGCTGCCGAAATGTGCTCATTTGTTCAATTATTGGCAAAATAGATAATCTGATTGGTCAAATGACCAATTTGTAGAGGAAAAAATATCATAATTATGCTGCCTGTAAACAGAGCCCAAGACCCTGGAAGGAGCAATATTTTAGCCGTTGCATGGAAGTTTTGCTGGGAGTTTCAAGAGGAGTAATGGTGGCTGGTAGAGCTTTTTGAGTCGATGTGACATTCTTAGCGTTCATAGTCATGGTTATCAACTGTACCACAGAAATGGAATGTAAATCACAGAAAATAGATGTTGTGGTGGCAGCTGCAGAGAAGTACTTGGATGTACGAGATTTTACTGCGGTGGAATTAGTGTGGGTTTTAATGATAGTGTCCTGTCCTAACCAGGCTGCCGGCCTGTTGTAAGATCAGGGCCAAGTAGTGAAACAGTGGTGAGGTTTTAATGGTGTAGGGTTAGTTGGTAGGACCATTTTTCTTCCCTTTTCCCCATCCTGTTTCCCTTCCCTTTTGTGTCACAAAGTGTAATGAATTCCCAGTACAGAACAGTACGTAGAAACCACAGGAGGTTGGTGGCACCTTAATTGGGGAGGACGGGCTCGTGGTAATGGCTGGAGCGGAATAGGTGGAATGGTATCAAAGACATGGTTTGATGCCATTCCATTTGTGCCGTTCCAGCCATTATTATGAGCCGTCCTCCCCTCAGAAGCCTCCACTGGTGGAAACATGAGGCTAGATAAGAGAAATACATGAATAGGGAGGACGTGACCGGCCTCACACTTCAGTACAGTAGGTGGCAGTGTATGCACCTTTCAGTTGGTTGCGATCCTCCAATACCAATTTAAAGAAGAAGCAGAAGAAGTAGAAGAAGAATATGGCACGTTGAGTGAGTTCGGTCAGAGTGAGTGGAAGGCAGTAACAACAAAAATGGAGCAAAAACACAGCAAAAATTGTAAATTGACATCGGTTTCTTGTTGTAGTATGATTCGCTAATAGTGATGTATTATAGGGAGATCCATTTAAGGTCCCAAAGATGGTAAAATATTCATTAGGAAAGGTAGAGTCAGTCAGAGTGAACCGGAGTGTTTTTTAGATGTTTTATTTCCTGTGTCTCGGGAAGAGCATTGTGGAGTGAAGAGCATTGGTTTTAGGAGCATAGGACCAATAAAAGGTGTTGTATCAGGAGTATTGTTGGACATTGAGGCTTCATATCTTAAGCTGAAGATTCCAGCGGTGGATGGAGCACGCCACCTGAACCGTGTAGTGAATGGAAAGAAGCAGGAAATGGTGATTCTTTACAAAACTTGAACAAACCCCCAAAAATAGTTTTTTTGTATTTTCACAACATTTTATTTACACGAGGGTCTTTTGAGGGAAGGATTGTTATTATTATTTGACACTTGTATCTTAAAGCATAATTGAGAAATAATTTAAGTTGGAATACAGGAGGTCGCCTGATGATCCCAAATAAACGTCCCTCCCCCCCCAAAAAAATAATGTATTATTACACATCACACCTTGTTACTATTGCCGAGCCAATCAAGGCCCTGGTTGGTGAACCACCGTGCTGGACATTTTTTATGTTTGAGCTTTTCTAATAACTAATTTCTGTGTTCTATTCATGTGCTTTTCTGTGTTCATGCAAGTGACTGACTGAACGAATCCTCACTATCAGCAGCTGCAATTTGGCAGCATGCCCAGACCTTTGTTTTGCGATCCAAAGATATCTCAGTTTCAAGGTCTCCGCTTAGAGAGAAGAAGCCTCATGTAGTATTGGTCTGTCACATGTTATGAACCAGTATTGGCCGGTCACATGAAAGAAACAAAACGGTAATGATGAATTAATTATGCTAAATCATGTAAATAGAACTTGTCTGTGTATAGCCATATACAAGACAACTACTGGGACTGCCCCAGCAGATCTCCTGATTGACATGTGTGCTATGGTGCATTGAGTTGGTTGGAACCTCTCCAGCGCTCTGATAAGAAAGGATGGTTCATTTAAGATTGACATCAAGTGTCCCTTGTGGTAATTTCCACAACATGGTGGTGAATTTCCACTATACCATTCAACACTCTTTTACTGTTGGCAAGGTTAGGGATACTCACACACAGTGCTTTTAACATACAGTGTTTTCAACATACATATACTAGATTGTGCATGTTAATTTATACAATAATTCATATTCAACAGTCCTCACCTAGGATTTGAACTCCCAACCTCTTGGTTCACGATACACCAATCTTCCTGCTATGCTGCCATGTCCGTGTCATGTGTCAGTTAATCTGACCCTACTCATCATTGATTTGATTGACCTATTTCAGCAATTTAAGGGCTTTCAGTATAGTTGTCTAATGTTGATGGGGCATGTTAACATGCTTTAATGATACTCCTGAATGGGTTGGAACCGGTTCAGGGAACAGAACAGAAAAGCAGAAAATAACAACATTACTTAAGGAACAGAACCAGAACTAGAAGCGAACGTGATCTATACTGTTCCGGAACAGAACCGTTATTTTAAAAGCATTGGATCCGGTTAATAACCTTCTTTAACATTCCTTGGCATTTTTTTCCAGTCCCACAAAAATTGCAACGGTGTCTATGCAAAGCCCTCACTCTGTCACTCAGAAACTTATTCCAGCATCTGCCTGCCAGCTGGAAATCTTTGCCAGTGGGTATACGTACGTGTGTGTGTAAGCTATGGCCTGCCTGTCCCCTCTGAAGCGTAGGTTACTTTAGCCTACTGACAAAGTTACAAGCATAATTCAGAAATTAGGGAGATGTTTATTGGAGAAGAATGGATTGACTTTTTCAATGCTAGATAAGGATACTATAGTTAGTTATCACGTGTCACGTTGGATTTATTAACTACAAAAAGGTAAGAAGTGTTTTTCAATTGCCAGGTAAAAAGCAACCTTTTATTATGAAAAATGTACACAAACACCAGAATGAGAAAAGGCTGACCTGAGAACAGGTAAACTAAATACTAACTATGGGTGAATAACAGCTTATTGTAAAGTCTACACAATGTCTCCCCCTTGAGGGAGCAAGAATACATTTGTTTTTTGTTGGAGAGGTTAATAATGGGATGGAAATTCTTTTGAGTTACATATCCTTAGGAAAAGCTTATATTAGCATAACAAGTTTGTTGGTTGAAGTTTATGTCTTTATCTCTTTGTTCAATTAATGTCAGGGGTATTCATAATTTACTCAAACGTAAGGCTATTTTGCTGTATTGCAAACGGTTTAATGCAGACTTTTACTTTCAACAAGAGACTCATGCTTGTTCTTCCGATCTAGATTTTTGGAAAAATCAATGGGGTAACGATATCTGGTTATCACATGGCGACAACCACTCTGCAGGTATAGTAGTTTTAAGAGGTGCATTTAAAGGGAAGGTCATCAGTAGTAAGAATCACCACTGCAGGTGTAGCAGTTTTAAGAGGTGCATTTAAAGGGAAGGTCATCAGCAGTAAGACTCACCACTCTGGACGTTGGTTAATTTTAACAGTGAATTTCAACATTGAAATGTTTTTATTAGGGAATATTTATGCATCCAACAACAAACAAAACAACAGGATATTACTTCAAGAATTTGAAGAAGAGATTAATAGCGTTATAGGTGTATTTCAGGATATCAAAATTATCTTAGGTGGAGATTTTAATTCTGTATCTAATGTGATGATTGACAGATATCCCCTTCCTAACAGATCCAAAATTGTTAATCCTGAATTTAATAACCTATGTCTTGGATTAGTTGATATTGGGAGATGTAAATATCCTGATAAAAAGGACTTCACTTGGAGTAACAAGGACATGTCCAGACAGTCAAGAATTGACTTCTGGTTGATTTCTAATTCATTAGATAATACTGTATGTAGTCAAGGTATCCATTGAACCATCGATTCTTACTGATCATAAAGTTATATTCTTATCTTTAAATATGAATGGATCTGAAGTTAATGAAAAGAATCAGAGTTATTGGAAACTCAATAGTAGACTGTTGGAAGATGATCATTTCAAGATGGATGCCAAAGATATTATACAAGACAATTGGAGGAAAGCCCAACTATTTAAGTCTTATGGGAAATATTGGGAATTAATGAAGTAAGACAAACAGCCATGAAGAGAGGTAAAGAATTTGCTGACCTTAAAAGATTGAGGGAAGATAAAATATTTCCTTCTCTCTCCTTTCCTTATGTTTATCTAATCTCTATGGAGGACCTTGACGAAGAAGGAAAGGGTCAGTTATTTTCTTTACAACTAGAAATGGACCGAATGTATGAAGAGAGAGCAAAAGGAGCATTTGTAAGATCAAGAAGGAGATGGTTGGAGGAAGGTGATAAAAACACCAAATACTTTAGAGAGAAAAAAATCGGAATTTACATCTATTCATGAGCTTAATATAGATGGCAAAGAAAATGAAAACCCAAAAGATGTTTCAAAATTTGTGACCTTTATACCAGTAATGCCTGTCCTACTAGTGACATATCTGCCTTTCTAGACTGTCAAAGACTATGCAAAATTCATAGAAATGATTTATATTAATGAAATAAAAAAATGGATCAGCAAGTTAAAAGAGAACAAATCTCCAGGGAATGATGGCATTATTAGTGAATTCTGTAAATATTTTCTGGAGAATATTGTTGAATTTATATGTAATGTTTTTAAGAAGGCAATTGATTTAGGGGTCCTGCCTGTTTCTATGACACAAGTCCTCATTTCTGTAATACCCAAACCAAACAAAGATTCTATGATGTTAGAAAATTGGAGACCAATCACATTAATGAACAATGATGGAAAGCTACTTGCATCCATCTTTGCTGAAAGACTTAAAAAAGGTCTTGACCAAATCATTGATTACACCCAGTCTGGTTTTATGAAGGGCAGACATTTATGTAATAATATTCAACAAGTATTGGACTTGATAGACTACAATGAGCACATTATGGAAGATAATTCTATTTGTAGACTTTTACAAGGCATTTGATTCATTTGAACATTATTTTCTTTTTGAGACTCTTTGATTTTTTGGTTTTGGTCAATATTTTCAAAGTGTAATTAAGACACTTTACAATAATAGTAACAGCTCTGTTAAATTATCCCATGGAACTTCACAGAGATTCCACATTAGACGTGGAATTAAACAAGGATGCCCAATTTCTCCTTTCTTATTTTTATTGGTCACACAAGTTATGGCACTTCATATAAATAAGGATAGTTTTAGGGGTATTCAGATACAAGACAAAGAGATAAAATGTTCACATCAGCTGACGACACCACCATTTTTTTGAAAGATCATAATGAAGTCTGGAAAGCTATTGAGTGTATTAATGCCTTCTTTTTTCCCCTTTTTTTCACTCCCCAATTTCGTGGTATCCAATTGGTAGTAGTTACAGTCTTGTCTCATCGCTGCAACTCCCGTACGGACTCGGGAGAGGCGAAGCTCGAGAGCCATGCGTCCTCCGAAACACAACCCAACCAAGCCGCACTGCTTCTTGACACAATGCACATCCAACCCGGAAGCCAGCCTCACCAATGTATCGGAGGAAACACCGAACACCTGGCGACCATGTCAGCGTGCACTGCGCCCGGCACGCCACAGGAGTTGCTAGTGCGCGATGAGACAAGGATATCCCTGCCGGCCAAACCCTCCCTAACCCAGACGACGCTGGGCCAATGTATTAATGCCTTCTCACATGTATCTGGTTTATCTCTGAATATTAGGAAATGTGAATTATTTGCGTTGAAAAGGTGTGACTTACACTCAGTATGTAACATCCCTGTAAAAGATTTGATCACATATCTTGGTATTAAAGTTAGCAAAGATCAGAAAGACAGGGCCAATTTAAATTTCTCTCCTATTGTAGAGAAAATTGGAAAGAGATTTAACTCCTGGTTATTATGAGATCTTTCTTTATCTGAACTTGTACTTTTATTAAAATCTGAAGGTCTGTCCAAATTAGTTTAAACCTCCCTTGCTGTCACATCTGTCAGAAAGATTGGACCAAACCACAGCGTGTTGAGTGCTCATCTTCTTTTTATTATTTAAGTAAAGTAAAGTGAAGTGAACACTTAAACCAAAATTAACAAAATGACACACGACAGTTCCGTAAGGTAACATAGACTATACGGAAAACAACCACCCACAACCCACAGGAAAAAAACAGGCTGCCTAAGTATGGCTTCCAATCAGAGACAACGAAAGACACCTGCCTCTGATTGGAAACCATACTCGGCCACACAAGAAAATGAACATAGAAAATGAAAACTAGAACAAATCCCCATGAAACAAACCAACCCCAAAACACACAAAAACAACACCCCCTGCCACGCCCTGACCATACTACAATGACAAATGACCCCTTTTACTGGTCAGGACGTGACACTTGCCTTGGATGTTCCTCTGTCAGTAACTAAAATGGTTGATACTAAACTATTTATATGGAGGAATATGGAGGAATAAATTGAGGAATAAACCTCATTATTTAAGAAAAGTGGTAATATGTAGCACCCAAAGTGAGGGAGGGTTGAATGCTCTGGATTTTAAAACCTCTAATATAATCTTAAAGATCAAATGGATTCAAAACTATTTAAGAAATAAGGATTGCATTTGGAATATAATCCCTCATTTAATATTCCAACAGATTGGTGGTCTAGAGTTCTTACTCAAATGTAACTTTGATATGGGTAAATCCCTATTAAGATTGCTAACTTTCATAAACAAGTACTTCTAACTTGGAACCTCATGTACAAACACACATTTTCCCCACATAGGTATCAAGTCTGGAATAATAAAGACATAAAATACAAAACAAGTCTTTGTTTTTCCAGAACTGGTTTGACAACAACATTAATTGTTTACAGACAGATTATTTCACTTATAATTCACTGTATCACAATTCCAGTAGGTCAGAAGTTTACATACACTAAGTTGACTGTGCCTTTAAACAGCTTGGTAAATTCCAGAAAATTATGTCATGGCTTTAGAAGCTTCTGATAGGCTAATTGACATCATTTGAGTCAATTGGCGGTGTACCCGTGGATGTATTTCAAGGCCTACCTTCAAACTCAGTGCCTCTTTGCTTGACATTATAGGAAAATCTAAAGAAATCAGCCAAGACCTCAGAAAAACTATTGTAGACCTCCACAACTCTGGTTCATCCTTCGGAGCAATTTCCAAACGCCTGAAGGTACCACGTTCATCTGTACAAACAATAGTATGCAAGTATAAGCACCATGGGACCACGCAGCCGTCATACCACTCAGGAAGGAGACGCATTCACTTTGGTGCAAAAAGTGCAAATCAATCCCAGAACAACAGCACACGACCTTGTGAAGATGTTGGAGGAAACAGGTACAAAAGTATCTATATCCACAGTAAAACGAGTCCTATATCGACAGAACCTGAAAGGTCGCTCAGCAAGGAAGAAGCCACTGCTCCAAAACCGCCATAAAAAAGCCAGACTACGGTTTGCTACTGCACATGGGGACAAAGATCGTACTTTTTGGAGAAATGACCTCTGGTCTGATGAAACAAAAATATAACTGTTTGGCCATAATGACTATCGTTATGTTTGGAGGAAAAAACGGGAGGCTTGCAAGCCGAAGAATACCATCCCAACCGTGAAGCACGGGGGTGGCAGCATCATGTTGTGGGGGTGCTTTGCTGCAGGAGGGACTGGTGCACTTCACAAAATAGATACCATCATGAGGGAAGAAAATGATTTGGATATATTGAAGCAACATCTCAAGACATCAGTCAGGAAGTTAAAGCTTGGTCGCAATTCGGGGAATTTTTACTTGGATTAAATGTCAGGAATTGTGAAAAACTGAGTTTAAATGTATTTGGCTAAGGTGTATGTAAACTTCCGACTTCAACTGTATGTCAGAAGATTTTGGAGTGAGTTAGAAGATTTTATTTGAAAAGAAACGACTATTAATGTTAATCTGAGAGACTCTGATATTATGTTTTATTTTCATCCAAATGATATGGACCCTGATTAACCTTTCATTGTTAATTTGTCTATCTTTCATTGAAGATTCTTTATCCATGAAATGAAGTGGGCAGAGAACAAACCCCTCTTTACCTTATTTAAGATAGAATTTAAATATTAGTTTGAAATGATCAGTAAAAAAAAAGCAATACGCACCATACACCATACATTTTTTAGACAAATTGAAAATGTATGTCGATATGTAATACCCCTGTTTGTTAGGTTTATGTACTCTTGTTTTTAATATTTCGGTTTTTGTATTTGTTGTGTTGTGTAAGGTCTGTCGTCAGGAATGGACCAAGGCGCAGCAGGAATGTGGATACTCATATTTTTAATAAACTCAAGTAAAGCATCCACAGGGAAAAAACAATAAAAACGACAGCAACAGTTTTGCAGGCACACAAAACGCAATGCAAAAACAACTACCCACCACCCCAAGGAAAAACACACACTACTATATAGGACTCCCAATCAAAGGCAACTCAACACACCTGCCTTCAATTGGGAGTCCAACAATCAACTCACAAGTAACACAAAATCTCTGCCACGTCCTGACCAAAACTAATACAATTGCTCCCTCTGCTGGTCAGGACGTGACATGTTCATATTTTCTTTTTAAAGAAGGGGAAAAAAACAAGCTTGTTAGCTAGCTAGCTAGCTTTGGTCCAACGTTAAACCAACTCGGAAGTTCAAAAACATTCAAAGCTCTTCCATAGAAGCCGCTCCTCTTTAGGTATAATTCCGTGGGCCTAATTTAGATAATGCATGTGGTAACAAAATGCCCAGCGCTTCAACTCAAGTTTCTGCCATCCTCTCCTCATTCTCTCCTCACCCTCAAAATTTCAGTTGCATCTCGTACTTTACACTGTGACTGGCAGCACGGTGTGTGTGTTTGTCTTTCATTATGATTAAACCATGCTGTTACAGCCAAATACAATTTTCTGTTAACAACTTTCCTATACAGATTAAATCACTTACCCGCTTCACAGCAAGCTGCTCTATCCGCACTGATTTGTGAAATAATTTAATGTTGAGCTAAATGTAAACAAACCCAAAATATTCAGAGGTTTAAACAGGAACAGAAAGGAACAATATAAACTGGTACTATTTGGGGGTTCGAACCTGTTCAGAACTTTATTTTGCTGGTTGGAACAGAGGAACGGAACAAAACAAATCTAAATGATTGGAAAACAATTTTGGTTCCAACCTCCTGCTCCTGAAAGTTTTTCTTGAGTGTACTTTTAACAGAGCTGAGATTTACTTCAAAGTGCATTCATCCTATTGCTTACAGCCTTACTGTACACCTATCAAGTTACACCTACACACAGAAACTGATACACAGAAACGTTCCTGCAACGTTCCCTTGAAACGTGTCTAGAACAATAATAACTTATGTTCTAAGAACATGGCAACCATTTTCTGTGTATGTTTGGTGGTACGTTGATGGAATATTCTCCTAACCCACAGAAAACTGGACACGAGAGTTCTTGCAATGTGCCTATTTATTTCTGCAATCCTGGTTTCTCTGTCACATGGTTGCCTTGTTACTAGCTATAATGTGGATACAAACCCACTTAAAATGTCCTCACACACCGTCTCCATTTCAGAAGTTGAAGTTATCAATGCTATATGAATGTACTTGTTTTCCCAGAAACCTTTCATACTGTACCTCCTCCTATTCAAGTTGAATACTATTGAATCTGTAAGGATGAGAATTACATTTCTAATAGATATTAAATGATGTAAATACTGCATGGGACCATGTGCTTGGAGTAGGACCTTTCATTTTAATCCATAGGATCATGGGAACCATAGTTCTCTGATGTGTCCAAGTATCTGTACCATGTATTTCACAAAATCTGCAACATGAACTAGAATTAGGTAAAAAATCAATTAATCCTAGCATGTGTTTTAAGTGTACAAATGTATGTTTTGACTGCAACTACCCTTTTGATATTCTCACCCAGGGAACCTTTCCTGCCACTGTTGATTGAGATTATAGCTGTCTGAAGCCTTCACTATGTATGCAGCATGTTAGACATACATACGCAAGACCTGAGATCAGCCACCAGTCGTTTATATATGGCTGTTTAATGGTATGAATTAATGCTGACCAAGTTTCACTACCCTAATTTTTTGCAAGATGAAGCCTCTGGTAAATATGGATTATTACTGTAACATTAGCAAATACGTCAAATATTATTTTCTTCGAGTGGTATTAACCAAGTTCTTACAATGAAGAACAAGTGTAAGTGAACACTGACATATTTTGTAGTGTGTCTGTTTTTAAAATATGCTAAGAAATTAACAATATTTTAAACGGCATTTGATGGCATTCACTGCATCTGGTTAAAAAAATGTGACAAGGCACGGTCTCTCTCACACACACTCGTGTAATTTTAAAATGTGACAAGGCACGGTCTCTCTCACACACACTCGTGTAATTTTAAAATGTGACAAGGCACGGTCTCTCTCACACACACTCGTGTAATTTTAAAATGTGACAAGGCACGGTCTCTCTCACACACACTCGTGTAATTTTAGAATGTGACAAGGCACGGTCTCTCTCACACACACTCGTGTAATTTTAGAATGTGACAAGGCACGGTCTCTCTCACACACACTCGTGTAATTTTAGAATGTGACAAGGCACGGTCTCTCTCACACACACTCGTGTAATTTTAAAATGTGACAAGGCACGGTCTCTCTCACACACACTTGTGTAATTTTAGAATGTGACAAGGCACGGTCTCTCTCACACACACTCGTGTAATTTTAAAATGTGACAAGGCACGGTCTCTCTCACACACACTCGTGTAATTTTAAAATGTGACAAGGCACGGTCTCTCTCACACACACTCGTGTAATTTTAGTGTTAGCACACAGTTCGGCAACCCACTACCCTCATACATTTCCACATTCCATTTCCAGGGGGAAGCGGCAACCGGTTTAGTGGATGTGCTCCACCAGGAAGCCTTGATAATTACTCAGGTGTGGACAATCAGTATGATGGTCATTCCCGGAGAGGGAGGAGGCCAGAAGCCTTTGTTTGTTTCTTTGTGATAAAGGGGAAACCTGAAAGAGATTTGGAGGAGAAATTGGGAGAAACCTGGAACTTTACCAGAACAAACTGGTGAATAAATCCTCTTTCCCCTGACCGTGTGTAAAAGAGGATGTGGCGAGGGCTTCCCCTGTCACTTTGCATCCTATTAGTGTGTTTGTTGAAGGAGCCTGGAAGGTTGCCATAACAAACTGGTGAATAACCTCTCCCCCTGGCCGCATGTGAGCCAGCAGGTGGTAAGGGCTACCCCTGGTTGTTTGTAGACTATTCATGGCCTATAGCGACATGTGCTCTCTTGGAAATAGGGGGAAAGGCTATGCACTAGGTATGCGTTTGTTGAAGGAAATGCAATCACAAATTGACATCCATTGTTCAAAGTTCACCCAGTGCACATCATCACGACAAAAAAAAAAATTCTCCATGTGAAGCCAATAACTAGCCTGCTAATATTAATATGCTTTAAGGCCTAGTTAACTGCTCTTTAACCTAACCTGATTTAAGGTGTGTATCTATGTGAGAAATCAGTATATGAGGACCGTGTTGTGTGTACATGTGCCCAGGAGACAGCTAACTTACAGAGTTCAATAATGTTTTAGTTTTTTGCCTGATTTGCATGTTATTTTGGCATTAATTCATGTCACATATCAGTTTGCAAACAACGTAAAAACACATTTATTGAGTGAATAAAGCTGCATACAAACATAGTCGCTTTCTTGAGTAAGGCAGCTCTAAAATGCAGGGGTGTCAGCCTAGTTCAGTACATTCTGTGGTGGAGGAGCAGCCAGCGAAAAATACAGAGCGTAGGCGTTGGTAATCTTCTCTAGTTGCGTAGTGATTGGCTCAATGTTCTGTCACTCATGGGGACACTACGTCACCGCAGAATCTACAGGGAGAGCTAGGCAGTTCAAGCCCCCTTAGGTGCTGCCATAGATTTACATTAGAAGTGCCCATCCAAGAAGGCTCAAGTTCATTGGCCACAGATAAAATCACGTTTTATCAACCGTAGCTTTGATTGGACTGATCATGTCAGGGAGATGACACTTAATGGGATGACCTGAAGTATTCTGTTTTTAGAAAATGTTATGCCGTTTTCAAATGAAACACAATACCTTGCTCTTCTTAAAGCTTTTATAATTGGATGACACTTAATATGTTGTGAAATCTGTTGTGAATGTATTGTAATGTTTAAAAAAAAAAGTATAACTGCCTTAATATTGCTGAACCCCAGGAAGAGTAGCCTTGGCAGCAGCTAATGGGGATCCATAATAAATACAAATACAAATGTCAACATCATACTTTCAAAATCTTAACTAGCAAACTAGACAAGCAGTCATCGTCATTAATCACATCGACAATCTGGCAAATCCTTTTCAATCCTTGTCATATGAAGAGAAATTATAGACAAAACATATCGGTGCTCATCGGCCATTGGACATAAACATTACACAACAAGTCGGAAATTGTAAATTCATCAATAAGTGGTTTGGAAGGAATCAGTGGCTAACTGACAGCGTTGCAAAGCAATCACTATTTTGCTTCCTCTGTCTGCTATTCGGTGGAGAGGGTGTGTGGTCCAAGTCTGGGTTTAAGGATTTAAAACATCTGTCAGAAAGAGTCTCTTTTCCAAGCTTAAAAGGATAAACATTGACACGCAACACCATGGGCCAGAAAAGGTTTAATACAATGGTCATGCTGTCAAACCAGCATGACTTCTGCCGCTTTCAAAACAACTGGGATCTCTGACTGGGAAAATACGCTTTGAACGGTCATCCAACTCAGAATTCCAAGTCGGGAACTCGGGCCTCTTTATAGATCTCCGACCTGAAGATCTCTGACGTTATGATTCAACCTCGTTTTTTTCGGAGTTCCCAGTTGTCTTGAAAGCACCATAAATCCAGAGAATTCCAGACTTTGATGACAGTCACCACCACGCCACCTTCCTGTTCAAGTGAACACAGCACAGCAACGGTGAGTCCAACAATGTCTTGTATGCTTCTGCATAAATGATGTAATATGCCAGGGAGATATGTATACTGTAGCTAATAAAGTAATACTAAGTGTATGTGGTGTGGTAAACTGTTAGTAGCCCATGTGCATCACCCTAATAATGTCACGCCCTGATCTGTTTCACCTGTTCCTGTTATTGTCTCCACCCCCTCCAAGTGTCGCTTATTTTCCCCAGTGTATTTATCCCTGTGTTTCCTGTCTCTCTGTGCCAGTTCATCTTGTATGTTTAGTCAAGTCAACCAGCGTGTTTTTCCCCATACTCCTTTTCAATTCTCTTTTTATAGTCCTCCCGGTTCTGACCCCAGCCTGACTCTGGACTACTTTCCTGCCTGCCCTTCGGTACCTATTGGACTCTGATCTGGTATTGACCTTTTTGCCTGTCCACGACCATTCTCTTGCCTACCCCTTTGGATGAATAAACATTGTAAGACTCCAACCATCTGCCTCCTGTGTCTGCATCTGGGTCTCGCCTTGATAAATGATTTGGTCCCTTTCCCCCTCAGAACTTAGCCTAATGTTCTGACTTGGTGGTGCACATGTAGCCTATAGCCTGTTTTAGAGAAATGTCATCATTGAATATTGTAAGAGCTTTCTTTGTCTGCTTATATGTCCCCTTTATTTATCCTACGGTTCTGACTTGGTTTACAGGCAGAATACTGTAAAAACGGCCCATGTTTTGAATTCTGTCACTGTACATTTCAAAAGTGCTGAACAAATAGTTATATGGACTACGTCCATCTTAGCTCACTCATTGTCGCAATCAAAATTACAGATTGCCTCTTATCCGCTCATTGTTCCCTTATGCCCTAGTTTGTACATCTCAATTGTTACAGGCCTATTGCTTGTATAGGTCTATCTCATTAGTATCGTATTCATCATTTTAGGCAATGTTGGAAGGATTTCATTGTTTTGCTTACTTTGTGTATTATAATTAGCTTATGTGCTTTTCTTGACGAGGAGGAGATACTATATCATGTTGTTGGGTCTGTAACCATGTTTTCCAGTGACAGTCTCTTCTCATTGAAATATTTGTTTTCAACAAAATGTTCAGTAAAGTTCTTATCAACTTAAACAAATCCACAAGAAGTCAGTAGTATCCACATTTGTTTAAGCAAGTCAGCCATATCAGCTATGGTTTTTGAAAAGGCAGTAATTGAGGATGAATGAACTGTTTCGCTGCCAGACAAGGCTCCGCTGATAGCCAGGTGTAATGGTGTTAAGGATTCACTCCATGGTGCTGAAAGGAAAGCTCTATGTAGGCCCTAACAGTTTGTGGGCATCGTTTGTCACTGTTATAGTACAATTCATGTATTGTTTAGTGTTGTGGTGTGTAGTGGCATTGCTGGCACTTTAAATCTTGTTGCCCCACCAAAATTTAAAGTGCATTTGGAAAGTATTCAGACCCAATTACTTTTTCCACATTTTGTTACGTTACAGCCTTGTTCTAAAATTGACTAAATAAAACATGTTTCTCATCAATCTACACACAAATCAAATCAAATTGTATTTGTCACATACATGTGTTTAGCAGATGTTATTGTTGGTGAAGCGAAATGCTTGTGTTTCTAGCTCTAACAGTGCTGTAATATCTAACAATAATATCTAACAATTTCACAACAATACACACAAATCTAAAGGAATGGAATTAAGAATATATAAATATTGGGTGCAAGGCCACGCAGTCATGGGTGAACAGGGAGCACACAATACCCCATAATGACAACGCAAAAACAGGTTTTAGACATTTTTGCGTATGTATTAAAAATAAAAAACAGAAATACCTTATTTACACAAGTATCCACATTTTGTCATTATGGGGTATTGTGTGTAGATTGATGGGGAATACAACAAATGTAATCTATTTTAGAATAAGGCTGTAATGTAACAAAGTTTGGAAAAAGTCAAGGGGTCTGTCACGTCTTCCGCCAGAGTCGGTCCCTCTCCTTGTTCGAGCGGCGTTCGGCGGTCGACGTCACCGGCCTTCTAGCCATCACCGATCCACTTTTCATTTTCCATTGGTTTTGTCTTTGTTTTTTACACACCTGGTTTCAATTCCCCCATTACATGTTCATTATTTAACCCTCTGGTTTTCCCCATGTTTGTGTGCGTGTTTGTTTTATTGTAAGGCTGTATCTGACGGCTGGTATATTGTTACCGGGTTTTGTTATTACGCCCGTTTATTTTGTGGTCCTGGTATTTTTCCAGCACCATAGTATTGTGTTTATACTGGTGTTTTCTTGAATTAAATACCTTGTCCACGCATCTCAGCTCTCCTACGCCTGACTCCTTTCACCAGTTACCCACAGCCTTGACAGGGTCTGAATACTTTCTCGAATGCACTGTACATGCTAAAATCGCCACTGGGTAGAGCAGATCTTTTTTGGATGCCGAAGCTCCTCATTCTGGGAGAGTTGCTTGTCTAGGTAACATGCTGTTACTTCAGCTCTGCCAGTGCCATGTACAGTATGTAGATGCATGAGTTTAAGGGTATTTTGACCCATTTTAGTTTTTTTTTTGTTGTAAATACAACCTCTAGATACAGACTTCATCATCACCTGGACTGTTAAATAAAAAATAAAAAAATGTGTACCTGGACCTCTGACTCCATCTCAATTGTTGATCCTCCACACCAACTAAATAGGCACACAAAAAGTTACAGAAACATTCCAATTTTATTTTAGTTGGTTTAGGAAGGAACAGTATTACCGTAAAAGATGCGTATAAAAAACGAAGCAAATAAAGAACAAACAAATACAATTTCCGATAATGGCTGTGTGGTTAATACTCATTAAATCCTTGCTTTATTCTAAAAAAAAACTTTATTACAACATAAAGCTTTTCATAGAACTGTGTCAGTAAAATGTAGGGCATCTATCACAGGGAAGAGTGGACAGTAATTAAAACATACTTTGAGACAAAATTAATATCATTGATAAGTACAGTAATGGCATCATCACCATGGTCAAATCTTGTGCATGCTACTCACTCACTCTAGCCTTTTTCACCCTAAATGAATTACGACCACTGTGAGAAATGTAAATTCTACTTCGATAATGGAATTGACATTATAAACAAGCTTGTTTGTAGTTGTTTTTTTTCTAACATCCTGCTGCACAAACCTGCCATTTTGATTCTTAAGGATGAAAATGTTTTAACGTACTTCATGCAGGTATCATACGCACGGGAGTTAGCACCACTTTTCATATGAAGTCTGTTGATGACAAAAGTCCAAGAAGGTGTAAGGTTGTGAGATGGTTGAGGTGGAAATAATGCTGAGTTCAAGAATTGATGTGGGTTCCTAAGATTGCAGGGATTTTCTGCCCCAATTCCAAACCAACCATTCTTTCCATTCCGAAGACTTTGTTAAGTCACCTCGTGCATCTGAAATATTTGTATTGGTATCAGCAATGTGGTAATAGCCACACCTAGCCCTCTGGTAGGCTTGGTGGAGTTTCCATCATATTTCGTACACCTATGCAGTCCTTTTTGTTTTATGAAGGGGACTCATAAAGGACATAGGGGTAGTGATGCGGGACAGGTTAAGTTGGACCACAGAGTCAATACTCAACCGGACATCCCTATAATGACTCACCTGTCCTGCAGTGTACTCAATAAGATGAAAAGTTCAAATCATTGCAGGTAGAAATATTACTAATAGAACTACAGTTGTTCCCAAGTCCCGAGTCTACAGGCAATCCAACCTGGTGTCAGGGCAATTGGTATGAATCTGTACGTAAATCTGTGACACTCAATTCAGGATGATACATTACATTTCATTATGAATAAAATAGTGATTGTACAATATCATGCGAATTAGAGGATGTACAGTATCATACGTCTTGGAGGACATATAGTATTGCAAGTCTTTGTCTGAGACCACGTTGCTTGTTGCACTGTAACAACAAAGGACAATTACAGGGACAATTTAAGTTGGGAGTTACAGGAACTAACTACAAAGGTTAGGAGAACTAAAAAGACAAAGGTTAGGTGAATTTACATAGCAGGTGTATTGGGTTAACTTTAGAATAAGGGTTAGGGGAAAGGTTAGCTAAAATGCTACAGATATCCCCGACGCGACTCGAACACGCAACCTTTGGATTGCTAAACTGTAGGGATCATACCTCTTGGAGGTGCTCAGAACTACACAATTATATTTTGTACGGCTCTGAGGCCAGGCTGGGCAATCATATCTATTCTACACAATACATTTTTATCTGAACGTTCTGTAACGTTTACACCCTCCTGAACAGACCCCAGGTAGTCCTTAGCTGATAGAATATTAATGGAATTGCAAACAGACCAGCTGTTGTTGAAAATGTTATGGGTGGATTTATAAAGTTGATTTGCCAATAATAGTCAATAAACAATGATTGAGAACTGACATGATAAATTGTGGAGATGAGATCACTGAACACCATTAGTGTGCTGAGGCCTGTTAAAAAACCAACAAGAGACCTGGGCTTACAGATGACCCCGCACATTGAATGCAATGACATCCTAGATAGCTACAATGTGGAGCCCGGAACATATCTGGCGAAATGTCCATCAGTTTACCTGTTTCCAATAATCCTTTTACTGAATTCACATCTACAATCCATACCTCCTTGTCCATCCTTCTGGATTGTCCAATGTGTGGATTTTTAAAGAAACCGTCTGAACCAAACCGGCACCAGACTCACCTGTGATAGACAGTGCTCAAGACGAGCTACTGCATATCCTACCACTGTCTGTCTACCACACCTGGGCTTATGTGCCGGTTTGGAGAAAAGTTTATTTACAGATCCACACATTATACAATCTGGATGAACGGACAAGGAGTTACTGATTATAGATATGCCTCAGTGATAGGATTTTCACAGAATATGTTCTGGGTTCTGTATTAAAGCGTTCTAGGACACCATTGCAATTAATTGCATCCTATCTAGGGCTACAAGAGACCTTCAAGCCCAGGCTATCCCAACAACAGATTCAGATCGATGTGCTTTGGGGAGGACAGTAGGAATGTAAGAGGTTATGCTTGACTGACCCTGTGTCCCAGTACTCTTTCCTTGTCTCCTTTCCTTCAAGATCACCCTATTGCCTTTACCTGTTAAGCCATTTCAGATCTCTGGTCAATGAGGAAAGGAAACTCTTGAAGTGTACTGGGACATGGTATGAAATTTAAAAGTTCCACTTGATGTCCCTGTATTGAGGTGTTTCCTTTGTTGTTTGTGATTCCTCTTCAGCCAGCTCCTGGCTTCCTGTGGTTAGTGATGTTGCTCCTACTGTCTGTGCTGTGCTTCCTGCCCCTGAAAGGAAACCCCCAGCACAAAGTTGAAAATAAAGACTTCTGACAAATCTGTTGGATAAAGATGTAGTGTCATTTGTTCACAACTTTCATACATCTATCTTGTTCCTCCCACACCATCTTCGGAGTGAGAACACCCTCTGATTTAGACACTAGTCTTCTGGGTTGGCTTTGCCTGCTGCTATGGCATTGCCTTGACTTAGGACGGGACTCAATGAAAGGCACATTTCGACAAGGGCACAACACTGTCAACATTGCGGCTTCTACAGGCAATTTCCTGACAGTCGTGTAGACTGCATTCACAGTAAACGCTGCGAATGTTGGCTCAAGTGTAAACTACCTTTCAAGTGCAGTGTGCTTGTCGACAATGCAAATTTGATTGAATCCCAATGACAGATCTTATCTTCCAGAGCTAAAGTAGATTCAGCAACTCCCCACTACGGAACAACAACTAACGTTTCGGTTAAAATCCCCGTCTCCACTCTTAAGCATCTCCTTAATTCATCGGAAGAATCAGTGACACTCATGTACTAAATCATGATTCTTCAGATCTTCATTCTTGCTGACAGTCTGTACGAGAGATGAACTGCATCTCAATAACTGTTCTTGAGTCATATTTAGCAATATCAAAACTGTAATGGAACATGGTCACAAATGAGAGATAAGTGGGTGGGTCATAGAACTTTTCATACCAGGGATGCAGAGGATCTGGGGGTCCCCCCACTTGCCACCCGGCAGGCACACGACCAAAGGGTTTCGTCTCTGCTGGAAGCCCTGGGCACAGTAGTAGCGCACAACGGCGTCTGTCTCGTACCTCTGGCGAATTCTGCCAAACGCGGATGCGTTCCGGACTTTGGGGGGAGGACCACATGAAGCTGTGGGAGGAGTTAAGAAGACTGTAGGTGATAATGTATTTTAAATCGAAAATAAATTAATGAAAAGTTGAAAGATTATTTGTCCGATGTACACATTCAATACAGTTTTGGGCAGGACAATAGTTTGGGACTGTATTGAATGTGTGCATTAAACATCTACGACTACTTCTACAGACCTCTAAGTTACATCAATGTAATCTATTGCATCGAGGTAGTTACAGGTACAGTATGTAAAGGAACTGGTCGATTGGTGCTTGTTTGTAGTAACATCATGTCCATTACTCACAGGTGCCTTTCTTGCAGGTGTAGGCCAGGTGGTAGTTGCAGGGCACATCGCTCCAGCGCCCAGAATCATGCCATACCATCACCACACAGTCCTCTCCAGACAGGAAGTAACTGTCAGGCTGGCCCCTGTACCAATTCTCATAGAGCTGGGAAGACAAGGTGAGAGACACAGAGCTGTAGTAGTTTATAAGCATGGGAGCTAACGTCTTGTGTTTCCTTTAGTCTTTGTAGCTGCACGTCATCCTGTGGACAGGTTTTGACCCAGTACTTTTTCTCTGTCAAACTAATCTGTCTGGACTCACCAATGGGTTGCCATCGGACCAGTGGAAATCCCCCTCAATGGTTTTGTCGTTCAGTCCAGTCCACTGATACTCCTTAAAGTTATCTGCGGATAGAATAATACATTTTCTTTTCTTTTCAAGCAGTATGGCTTCTCTAACAAGTTATACCGTAGGTCTTTGTCTTTGTGCTTCCACTGCTAATATCAACAACCCTGCCAGGGTTTGTATTGCCAAATTACTTGGTTTGAAGTTAACTGGAGGTAATATGGCCACATAGTTTAGAACATGCTGAAGCTGTCCGCAGCACTTCAATTGTTTTTTGGCTAATGTCAGCAGTTGGTGACAGTGGCTGAGTACAATTTGTCACTCTGGTTAAAGGTAAGTGTGCATCTAACTTATTTTGTAATTTTGGTGAACTACCTCACTCAGATTACCATTAGCATGTAGCACTTCTGCCCAGCAGGGTCAATGGCATGACATTTGTCCTTCCTATGCTAATAAACAGCACACATAAAACCTTGAGAGCTAGCTGTTGTCTTTCCGATGTATCAATGTGCAGTGAACTGGTACACTATGCTAACAAATGAAGTAGCCTATCAATGAAAGAGGAAAGGTGGTGTATGAAGTTCGGTGGCTTTCTGTCACTACTCCCAGCGTACTGTTAATGAAGTCCTTCTCTTCAGGTGTCATGATTGATGCCAGGTGGCCCCCCACCATGCGACAGTGCTGTTCCGCCACCTCCCAGCTCATCCGCTGGTTGAAGTGCTTGTAGCAGTTCCCGTGGAACTTCTGCCAGCCCACCTCACACTGCTCCAGATCTAAGAGACAGAACAGAAGGGAGGGAGAGATTTTATTCATTCATTTGAATGATTAAGAGGGAAAGGGTAAGATTTGTTGAGCTTTTCTGACCATTGAACAAGAAAGAAAGAGAAGGGTTGGTTTTGAAAAACAATGAGGCGATCCGAACGAAACTACCTTAAAGACCTTGGCTGGGATTCAATCGAAGACGCATTGTCGACAAGTGCAACGCACCTGACTTTTGAAGGAAGTTGTTTAAGCTTGAGCCGACATTCAAGGTGTTGACATAAATGTGATCTCCACGAATGTCAGGAAAATGGCCTTTGATTGAATCCTTGCCTTACATTTTCCCTGATTCACGGAGCAGATGGATCCATGAGGTTCATCCATCTAAAGAACACTTCTCATCTCACCTTCTTTCCATTTCTATTTTCTCATCCCTAAATCTGTGTGACAGGAACACAGTGGCATAGCAAGCAGGTCTCAGAGAACAGCCTGCATCAGACAGAACTGAAGGGGACAATTGTTCCAAAAGCAAGGTTTCGTCCTCTTTGAACAAGGTGAGTCTTTGAGTTTGACAGGCTCCTAAAGCCACAGTGTGTAATATTTCCATTTGATTGATTTTGAGTTAGTTATTAATAGACTAGTTCTACAAAACTAGACTAGCACAACTGTCTTACCTTATAATAACAAAACAATGAAGGACCTCTCACTTCCTTTAACTTCTTTTATTGTGAAGATGACTGGAACGTGGCCGACTTATTCTGCTTCAGTACATACAAACCCCAAAGTATTTTTTACTGAATGTGGTAATGCATTACTGGGGGATTACAACACTGCTTGATAGCACTCTTACAATTACGGAGATACTGTAACAGCCGAACGAGGAGCTCACCTGTCTGACAGAGGTCACCACCATAGCTGGGCAAACAGAGGCATTTGGTGCTCCCGCCCATCTCAACGCAGGTGCCGCCGTTGGCACAGGGGTCCTCCAGACAGGCATCTGAAACACAGCAAGAGGCCAGTCCTGACAGCTCTGATAACCGTATGCAGTGTGTCTAGTAATGTAGTAATACTACTAGTAAATAATAAAGTTGTACTGTTGTACAAACAATAGAATGATAATGTCATACAATTATAGCCTAGTGTGTAGAAGGCAGTGGCGGCAGCAGCAGCCAAGAGGAGAAAGAAAACAAAGTTGGTTAAAATATGAATATGATGATGAAAAGAGTTGAAGACAGAGGAGTTTAGAGATTATGTAAAGAAAAAGCAAGGTTGGTGAAGGTCTGTAAGGCTGCCGAATAAGGTGCTTTATCTCCTGCCCGAATCCATTAACTCAGTTTGACCACAGTCCTTGTCATGTTCGCTGAAGATATCCCTGTAACCTTGAATGATTCCCACACTATTCTCCAGGTCAAGTACTTGTTAACCCTCAGGGTAATTTCGCCCTCTTCTGGTGAGGATGAGTCATTTCTATCACATCTACAATTATGCTGATTTCAGTGTTGTACTAATTAGGAATGCAGTGATGGTGATGTGATATAGAGGGCAAGGGAATTTGTAGTACTGTCTTTATCTGCAATTGATTGCCTACAATGAACCTGTCATGATGTTTTCCATTGGTTATACTTTTGCATGTATCTCTGTGTAGATGTAGTTATATTTTGGTCCGGAACATATTACGAAAGTACGGTGTTAAGTTTGCTGACAATTGTCAAAATGAACTAAGACACATTATGGATGCCTCATACCTTATAGTGGTATTTCTGCAATCTACTGTAAATGTAACCTGGGCTGGAACCAGAAGTGAGAGAATGAGACTTCAGACCATTTGGTATGAAAATATAAGAACACCAAATATAATCTAACCGAAAGTATCACTTCGCCTCTTGTGTCAGACTGGATGGAGCGCACACATGTATCAGACAAGAATACCTCCCTGTTCTCCTTTCCTTTAGTACCCTCGAAGCTCATCATTAAGCTCGGGACCCTGGGTCTGAACCCCGCCCTGTGGAACTGGGTCCTGGACTTCCTGACGGACTGCCCCCAGGTGGTGAAGGAGGAAACAACACTTCCACTTCGCTGATCCTCAACACAGGGGCCCCACAAGGGTGTGTGCTCAGCCCCCTCCTGTACTCCGTTTACCCATGACTGCGTGACCACGCACGCCTCCAACTCAATCATCAAGTTTGCAGACGACACAACAGTAGTAGGCCTGACGAGGCAGCCTACAGGGAGGAGGTGAGGGTCTTGGGAGAGTGGTGCCAGGAAAATAACCTCTCACTCAACATCAACAAAACAAAGGAGCTGATCGTGTACTCCAGGAAACAACAGAAGGAAAAGGTGGAAAACTTCAAGTTCCTCGGCGTACAAATCAATGACGATCTGAAATGGTCCACCCACACAGTGTGGTGAAGAAGGCGTAACAGCGCCTCTTCAACCTCAGGAGGTTGAAGAAATTTGTCTTGGCCCCTAAAACCCTCACAAACTTTTACAGATGCACAATTGACAGCATTCTGTCGGGCTGTATCACCGCCTGGTACGGCAATTGCACCGCCCGCAACCGCAGGGCTCTCCAGAGGGTGGTGCGTTCTGCACAACGCATCACTGGGAGCAAACTACCTGCCCTCCAGGACACTTACAGCACCCGATGCCACAGGAAGGCCAAAAAGATCATCAAGGACATCCACCACCTGAGCCACGGCCTGTTCACTCTGTTATCATCCAGAAGGCGAGGTCAGTACAGGTGCATCAAACCTGGGACCGAGAGACTGAAAAACAGCTTATATCAGACTGTTAAATAGCCATCACTAGCCGGCTTCCACCCGGTAACTCAACCCTGCACCTTAGAGGCTGCTGCCCTATATACATAGACATGGAATCACTGGCCATTGTAATAATGGAACACTATTCACTTAAAAAATTATGTTTACATACTGCTTAACTCATCTCATATGTATATACTGTATTCTGTTATACTGTATTTTAGTCAACGCCACTTCGACATAATACTTATATATTTCTTAATTCCATTCTTTAACTTTTACATTTCTGTGTATTGTTGTGAATTGTTTTTAGATACTACTGCACTGTTAGATACTACTGCACTGTTGGAACTAGGAACACAAGCATTTCGCTACACCCGCAATAACATCTGCTAAATATGTGAATGTGACAAATGAAATTTGATTTGATTCTGCTTAACATGCAATCAGCCAGTAGGTGGCACCAAACTTCCCATAATGAGTTGATACAACACTCACAAGGCCTGTACAGTGCCTTCAGACCCCTTGACTTTTTCCATATTTTGTTACTTTACAGCCTTATTCTAAAATTGATTAAAAAAATTATCCTCAGCAATCTACACACAATACTCCATAATGACAAAGCGAAAACTGGTTTTTAGAAATACCTTATTTACTTAAGTATTCAGACCCTTTGCTATGAGACTTGAAATTGCATCCTGTTTCCATTGATCATCCTTGAGATGTTTCTACAACTTGATTGGAGTCCACCTGTGGTAAATTCAATTGATTGGATATGATTTGGAAAGGCACGCACCTGTCTATGTAAGGTCCCACAATTGACAGTGCATGTCAGAGCAAAAACCAAGCCAGGGGGTGGAAGGAATTGTCCGTAGAGCTCCGAGACAGGATTGTGTTGAAACACCGATCTGGGGAAGGGTACCAAAAAATGTCTGCAGCATTGAAGGTCCCCAATAACATGGAAGAAGTTTGGAACCACCAAGACTCTTCCTAGAGCTGGCTGCCCGGCCAAAATGAGCAATTGGGGAGAAGGGCCTTGGTCAGGGAGTTGACCAAGAACCCGATGGTCACTCTGACAGAGCTCCAGAGTTCCTCTGTGGAGATAGGAAAATCTTCCAGAAGGACAACCATCTCTGCAGCACTCCACCAATCAGACCTTCATGGTAGAGTGGCAAGACGGAAGCCACTCCTCAGTGAAAGGCAATTGACAGCCCACTTGGAGTTTGCCAAAAGGCACCTAAAGACTCTCAGACCATGAGAAACAAGATTCTCTGGTCTAATGAAACCAAGATTGAACTCTTTGGTCTGAATGTCAAGCATCACTTCTGGAGGAAACCTGGCACCATCCCTATGGTGAAGCATGGTGGTGGCAGCATCATGCTGTGGGGATGTTTTTCAGCAGCAGGGACTGGGAGACTAGTCAGGATCGAGGCAAAGATGAATGGAGCAAAGTATAGAGAGTTTCTTGATGAAAACCTGCTCCAGAGCGCTCAGGACTTCAGACTGGAGCGAAGGTTCACCTTCCAACAGGACAATGACCCTAAGCACACAGCCAAGACAACGCATGAGTGTCTTCAGGACAAGTCTCTGAATGTCCTTGAGAGGCCCAGCCAGAGCCCGGTTTTGAACCCGATCGAACATCTCTGGAGAGACCTGAAAATAACTAACTGTACAGCAACACTTCCCATCCAAGCTGACAGCGCTTGAGAGGATCTGCAGAGAATAATGGGAGAAACTCCCCAAATACAGGTGTGCCAAGCTTGTGGCATCATACCCAAAAAGTATTGAGACTGTAATCACTGCCAAAGGTGCTTCAACAAAGTACTGAGTAAAGGGTCTGAATAATAATACATTTAATATTTCAGTTTTAAAATGTTTATAAATCGTGTTTTTGCTTTGTCATTATGGGGTAATGTGTGTCGATTGATTAGGGAAAAAAACTATTTAACACATTTTAGAAGAAGGCTTTAACCTAGCAAAATGTGGAAAATGTCAAGGGGTCTGAATTCTTTCCGAAGGCAATGTATCTGGCTTCACCTGTGTCGCGAAAGCTTGAGGTAGAAATTGTCCTTAACTACAGTTGTAGGATCAGATTACCCAACCCCTGATTTTAACCATCGGGCGGATGAAAAAATACAAGATGCTGTGTCAGTGGTTAGGGCAACTTCTACCTAATCTGTCAGGAAAGTAAAGCACCAGTGACTAAACCAAAAATTAAAGGTCATGTCCTCTAATTTCGATTTTCACCTTTAATGGTTACGTCTCTGTGTAAAAGCACATTTACTAAAATGAGACAGCGAATGTAGCATTTTATACAATTCAGTTCAAGTTATCCAACGGGCTGGTTTATGGTCTGTTGGTTTAATGGTTTTATGAATTGTGCCATCCTGTATGAGTTAATTCCTTAGAGGAGAAAGCACACATGTTTAAAGAACAACCAATGCTGTTAGCTGTGCTTGTGAGATGCTGATTCTGACTCTCCATCTATACAATGACAATCTGCAAAGACCCATTTTAGATTAGATGGCATGGATCTAATCATGTCACACTGATGTCACTTTAGCGTCAAACAATGAACCAGCCTCAATAGTTTCCCTTTTCCATTAAGCAACTCTTACTCATTACAAATGGTTAACATTTTCAGGAAAAAAACTATGATCAGACTGCCATCTAGGTCATTGTCATTCTTCAAATGGTATGTTACACTGGGAGATTGATGGCATTACAGACATTTGTACCTCAATTAACATTACAAATATTCTGATAGATGTAATTTAGATATCTAAAAGAAACATTCCGTTACTGTGGTTATAAAAGTGACATTCTGTGCTATACAATCTACTATAGACTAACTCAATAGCTGCTGAGTAAGTTTAAAAAAGGTGCTGATGTTTTGTAATCGGGATGCTATCCCTCTATTAAATCAATAATATCTGTAATCTTTACCAATAAAATGTCAGTGGTGTTGCATTTGGGAATCAGTGCTGTTACATTGAGGGGGGGGGGGGGGGGGGGGGGGGGTTTGTGGCGTTTACAATGCAAGGACAAATGTTTGTCCGGTTGAATAACACAGTTTTTTTTTTTCATTTGGAATTGTGCTCAAATTAATATGGGCCCCTGGTAAGAGGAAATTGACTGTCTGAATGCTGAAACATTCAAGACGGTGAAGTCGGACATCAGTCTTGCAGGAAGAATAGGAGGAGACAAACAAGCATTGCAATTCTCTTTCACAGAAATGGTGTGTCCGGGCAATACAGTACTTCACAGAAGTCAATCTTTGAGTGAAAAAAAAAAACATGATGCACAGCAAGACTGGTTTGTTTGACAAATGGTAAAAGGGAGTTGTCCCATATATCTGTCAATGACGAGAAGCAGGGTGCTCTTTATCTGGGAGGGAAGGGAAGGAGGGTGAGTGGGCTGCTGAGACAAACAGTGAGACAGACGAAGAGGAGCCGTTGGGAGGCTGGTGGTTTGCAGAAAGTAGAGCAAGGCAGCTTGGGGTGGGAGTGGCCAGGGTTTAGTGCATCACGGTGCCGAGTAGCAAGAGGAGGGCGGTTAGGCTGGTTAGGGTGGCTCTAGTGTTACCTGAAATCTTCCTGGCACTGCCAACGGCAGCCCTCTCATTGGGCAACATGAGCAGGGTGGGTGGCTGGGTGAGGCCAAATTCCAGATCCAACCGGCCCTGATCCACGGGCGGCATAAAAGCCGTCACCTTCTCCGGCTCAGATGTTTCTGGGGGACCTTGTGTCGTGGAGGTGGTGGGGCTCCAGGTCCGTGTGGCCCACTTTGTGGAGGTGTACATGGTGGATGTGGATATGGTGGCTGCTGTGGGATCCGTGCTTGAGGTGGACAAGGAGTCTGACCCAAAAAGATCACGTTCTTCTGAGGAGTCTGGAAGATCTGTCTGGGAAGAGGTGGAACGGGGTTCCCCACTGTATTCAAGGTTGTCCTGAGACTCTTGGGGTGCAGAGGTGGTGCGGTGCAGATCCCAGCTGGATGTTTGCGACTCAAGGGGGAAGGTGGTCACTTTTTCTCCCAGGGATGGTTCATCGGTGCTTGGCTCATGTCCACTTCCGTCTTCTTCAGGGTCCGTGGTTATGGGATCCATCTCTATTCTGGACAAGGTCGTTGTTTGATAGCTCATAGTGGTAAACTCGACAGGCAGCTGGGAGGTGGTGGAGAGGCCTGGAGACTCGGTAGTGGCTATGCCCTCTCCAGACCCCAGGTGCTCCTCATCAGACTCCCCTGGTGCCAGCTCCACTTCTCCTGAAGGTACCAATCGCTCTGGATTGACGATACCCTCAAAATCTAGACTGGTGCTGCCTTCTGGCCTAGCGGAGGAAGTTCCCTGCGAGATTATTTGTGGATGGCCTACTATGGAGTACACATCCAGTCCCATCTCCTCAGAATGATCCAGTCCAGATAAGATGCTGCTTGAATGCGTAACTCCTGTCTGCTCCTCACTGGGGATGCTGGTGGCTCCAGGGGAGGCAGACATGTGAGTGGTGAAGGAGGAGGAGGAGGAGGTGGGGGAGGAGGTGGGGGATCTGTCTGTATGGATTCCCTGGTGGACACCTAGTTCTATCTCTGTAAAGAAAGTACAATAAACATTTTTGTTGCATCATTATCAAGTTCTACACGGCTCTACAATGACAAAGTAAATAGAGTTAGGAGTATGTATCATAAAGCTATAGCCCTAAGTACTTTAGGAATTGGCTGCCACATTGGCCATACCTTGGGACACATCTCCAGATCCATCCAGGGGTGACCACACTGAGGTTGCATTAGCGTGGGGGGAGAGGGTAGACCATGCTGGGCGGGGATCAAGCTCTCCCGTTGACTCGGTCGAGATGGATGTCTCCTCAGGCTCTCCCACGATCACCTCTTTGTGTCTTCTCTCTGCGGCATGGCCACGTGCCTCGGTAGCATTCTCTATGGGTTCAAAGGCCATTGTGGTAGTCTCTTTTGTATTCTCCCGATGACTCTGGTTACCTCCTGTTGTGCTGTAGTTGGCTTCCACTTGATCCAACTCGAGATTGGTCTCTGGCATCGGCTGGAAGTGCTTGGAAGATCCTGACTGTTGGTAGTCAGGTTCCTCCGGGTTCATCTCTGGCATCGGCTGGTAATGTCTGTGTGGCTCGTAGGACGGCTCTGGGAATTCTAGGGTTGTTTCCAGCACTAGCTGGTAGAGACTGGAATTGCCTTCGTGGAGAGAATCTAGCACACTAGAGGTGCTGGGTAGTGAAGTAGAATGAAGGGAGGGATAGTCTCCTTCGTGGAGGGAGTCTGGCTCACTGGAGATGCTCGGTAGTGAAGTAGAATGAAGGGAGTGATAGTCTCCTTCGTGGAGGGAGTCTGGCTCACTGGAGGTGCTGGGTAGTGAAGTAGAATTCTGGGAGTGATAGTCTCCTTCGTGGAGGGAGTCTGGCTCACTGGAGGTGCTCGGTAGTGAAGTAGAATGAAGGGAGGGATAGTCTCCTTCGTGGAGGGAGTCTGGCTCACTGGAGATGCTCGGTAGTGAAGTAGAATGAAGGGAGTGATAGTCTCCTTCGTGGAGGGAGTCTGGCTCACTGGAGGTGCTCGGTAGTGAAGTAGAATGAAGGGAGTGATAGTCTCCTTCGTGGAGGGAGTCTGGCTCACTGGAAGTGCTGGGTAGTGAAGTAGAATTCTGGGAGTGATAGTCTCCTTCGTGGAGGGAGTCTGGCTCACTGGAGGTGCTCGGTAGTGAAGTAGAATGAAGGGAGGGATAGTGTCCTTCGTGGAGGGAGTCTGGCTCACTGGAGGTGCTGGGTAGTGAAGTAGAATTCTGGGAGTGATAGTCTCCTTTGTGGAGGGAGTCTGGCTCACTGGAGGTGCTGGGTAGTGAAGTAGAATTCTGGGAGTGATAGTCTCCTTCGTGGAGGGAGTCTGGCATACTGGAGGTGCTGGGTAGTGAACTAGAATTCTGGGAGTGATAGTCTCCTTTGTGGAGGGAGTCTGGCTCACTGGAGGTGCTGGGTATGGAACTAGAATTCTGGGAGTGATAGTCTCCTTCATGGAGGGAGTCTGGCTTACTGGAGGTGCTCGGTAGTGAACTAGAATTCTGGGAGTGATAGTCTCCTTCGTGGAGGGAGTCTGGCTCACTGGAGGTACTGGGTATGGAACTAGAATTCTGGGAGTGATAGTCTCCTTTGTGGAGGGAGTCTGGCTTACTGGAGGTACTGGGTATGGAACTAGAAATCTGGGAGTGATAGTCTCTTTCGTGGAGGGAGTCTGACTCACTGGAGATGCTGGGTATGGAACTAGAATTCTGGGAGTGATAGTCTCTTTCGTGGAGAGATTCTGGCTCACTGGAGGTGCTGGGTAGTGAAGTAGAATGCTGGGAGTGATAGTCTTCTTTGTGGAAGGAGTCTGGCTCACTGGAGGTGTTGTGTAGTGAAGTAGCATGCTGGGAGTGGTAGTTTTCTTCTACAGGAACTGAAGTCTCATCAAAGGGCTGGAGAAGGTCCTGGGAAGAGGCTGTATGGGTGAGGGGAACCTCTGTGCTTGACCCAGCAGTAGGGGGAGTCCCCTGCAGGTCCTCCTGAGCAGGAGCCGACTGGAAGACGGGGAGGGATTCCAGGACACTCTGGGCCTCTCGCTCCACTTGCTCGGTATCCTGGCTCAGATGGAGCTCCTCAGCAGGCTCCAAAAGAACGACAGTATCTTGTTCGATGTCCTCTGGCTCAGTGGCCATGTAGTCCATGGGGGCATCAGTGTGAGAATTCCCAATACCTGAGAAGAACAGGGGTTAGACAGGAGACTCAGGGAGATAGTTGTATCTCCATTCATATGACAAACACATTCTCTGCATAACATCACAACAGAATCGCCGGAAGCATGCAATCCGACAAATCTCTGGCAATACTAAAACCTATATGATCTATATTACAATGAATTAGTCCAGTACAATACTCAGACCTCTGAAACAGTAAACATCATGGCGGCTGGATGATTCAGGGAAGCCTGTCTGGTTGCTGTAGCGATATAGGGTCTTGACCCCTGCCTGAGGCCCTCCACAGCGCTCCCTAGGGATGATGATGGGGTACCGCACACTGCCGTCAGACAGCCAGCCAGGGTTGCAGCTGTCCAAACCCTTGCTCCACGCCACGTACAGCTGCCCTGTGGTAGCCAGCTCTGCCCCTTCCTTCTCGCAGTAAGCCCGAGCCTCGTCCAATGACAGCTGCTCAGGGGCAGAGCCATGGAACACCTCCCCTACACAAAAAGGGTCACGTGTTAGACTCCTAATGGGAATTAGATTCCAGACGCTTGTCCTAGATCCTTCATTTCCCTGCAGTATCTGGAAAAACACAAAAGGCTGAACACGTGGGAGAATGAGACCTTGGTTGGGAAATTGACTTTGAATATGTTACACATAAAAAAAAGGTATTGTAACTGTCCTTGGAGGAAAAGTACTGTCAATGTCTAAAGTGTATGCTGTTTAAATACTAATGATCTGACTCATCTAAAGTGTGTACTCTGTCCACTAGCTAAAAACCCTCCATGCCTGTAACTTAAAGGGATAGTTCAACAAAATTACAAAATTATATATGGGTTTCCTTGCCCTGTAAGTAGTCTATGGTCAAGGTATGACAGCAATCCATGCTTTAGTTTAGTTTCTCTGGGACTGTTACCACATGCTAACGTTTTAGCATTTGTGGCACAAATCCCATTCAAGAAATGGGACCGATATTAGCATTTTTCGCACATCATGTCCAAATAATCCGAAAGTATCTAAAATTGTGAGGCTCACAAAGTAATTTATAGATGATTTGAACATGATGCGTGAAAAATGCTGATATTGGTCCCATGACTTGAATGGTGCCACAAATGCTGAATGCTAAAACGTTAGCATGTGGAAACAGTACCAGGGAAACTAAATCAAAGCATGGATTGCTGTCATACCTTGTTCATAGACTGTTTGCAGGGTAAGGAAACCAATATGTAATTTTGTAATTTGGGTGAACTATCCCTTTAAGGAGACCTAACACAGTCATTTGATATAGTGCCTTTAGAACACATGATAATATATAACGACAAAGCATCTGAATTGACAAATTTACATAGACTACACTGAGTGTACAAACATTAGGAACACCTTCCTAATATTGAGTTTCACCCTCCTTTTGCCCTCAGAACAGACTCAATTTGTCAGGGCATGGACTCTACAAGGTGTTGAACATGTTCCACAGGGATGCTGGCCCATGTTGACTCCAATAATTCCCACAGTTGTGACAAGTTAGCTGGATGTCCTTTGGGTGGTGGACCATTCTTGATGCACAGGGGAAACTGTTGAGCATGGAAAACCCAGCAGCATTGCAGTTCTTAACACACTCAAACTGGTGTGCCTGGCACCTACTACGATTCCCCATTCAAGTGCACTTAAATCTTTTGTCTTGTCCATTCACCCTCAGAATGGTACACATACACGATCCATGTCTCAATTGTCTCAAGGCTTAAAAATCCTTATTTAACCTGTCTCCTCCCCTTCATCTACACTGATTTAAGTGTATTTATCAAGCGATATCAATAAGGGATCATAGCTTTCACCTGGTCAGTTTATGTCATGGAAAGAGCAGGTGTCCTTAATATTTTGTCCTTTATGATTTTTGTTGCAACGTCACAGACTTACAAACATACGTTATTGCTCTGTAGAATCACATTTACATCCTTTTTTACAGGGAGCTATTCACAAGTTGTTGTTTTTTACCATCAATATGCTCCACATAACAATACACATCAAACAGCTCCTCTGATTCCAGCGTCCCATAGTTCCTCAATCCCGGGCGGCCATCCATGTCACCATAGCAACCTTCCCGGGGAACTTGGATTGGATATCTGCAGAATAGGTGCAAGAACTGAAAATATTTGTATTTCCTGTGAGTAGAAAGCATTGTAAAGTAACTTTGACAGGTGAGGGGCCTCAGTCATTGCTGTATAATCTGTTAGCAGGATTTTTTTGTGTGTTGGAAACATGGACCAAATGCAGTCACTATCTTACATATGTAAGCCATGACAATTCACATGAGGAAATCTAGCATATTTAACAGCAGGACTAGAGTGAGCAGGAGGAGGATTCAGCTGCCGTCAGGTCAACACACATTCTGCCAGAAAAGGGCAACAGCTTCTGCGTAAAATAGCATAACATACCACACAGTGGGCCAAATTCAAAGCCCCAGTAGCCTATTAGACGTGTGAATTAGCTCACTGCTGTGGGTTGTCATTCTATAACCTTGGCACCTGAGCACTTTCTCGTTAATAACTCAGGTAGTCAAAACAAAGTCTAGCAACTTTAAGAAATGTGTCTTTGTATTATAGGTCATGTTGTGGATACTGGGGTTTACCTGACAGATTGGTCAGCGAGCCAGCCGGCGTCACATTGCTCATAGCCATCGTAATAGGCTGCCAGAAGCTGGTCGGGAGTGGCGATGTGTGCCCCAATGCCCTCGCATGCCCTCTGGGCCTCACTGAACGAAAATGCATAGCGGCCAGAGGCGTGTCTGTAGTGGAAGACCACACCTATATGCACACGCGTGTGCACAAACACAAACATAGACACACAGAGAAATACGGACAGGCTTAAATACACAATATGTGGTAAAAACTGCAAGACAAATAAAAAAACATACAAAAATTCACAACGACTCCTACAACCTCTGTTACCTTTGACCTTTATCTGTGTGAAATCACTGGCATCGTCCAGGCCTTGCTGCACCTCGCAGCGGTAGTGCCCCGTGTCGCTTGAGCGCAGCTCCCCCAACCAGAGGGAGAGGTCCTCAGGCGAGTCTGCAAAGTTGACCAGGGAGGCTCGTTCTCTGTAGGCCTCACTGACCTTCACCCTTTGACCCCGCGCCACCAGGATCTCTGTCTCCTCCTGCTCCCCCTCATGCAACACGCTCCACTTGACCCGGGGCGGGATGGGGGGCGAGGAGGATGAGGGGGGCCCAGGTGACAGGGACACCAGACAGGTGATTGTGATGGAGCCCCCCAGGTGTGCAGCGGAGATGGGGGTTGTCTTGGGGATGGTGACCTGGAGTTGACGGTTGTCGTCTAGGTCAGGAAGGAGAGGTACAGTCAGTAAACGATGCTACTGAGTAAGTGGATGGCTATTGGCCTCTAGTGGTGGTGGTGAATAATGCATTTTGGGGACAATTTTCAAGATTTTGCAGCAATTTTTATATTCCACGGATGAGTTCCGAGATTCCATGATCATGGAATGGCGGAAAACCAAATACTTTAAGCAGGTAAGTGTTGAATATATATAAATATAAATTATACACAATTTATGTTTAACTTAACTATCTCAAAACTCGAGCATAACAGCAACAATTATGCAGGAATTACTACACAGCAACTGAGGCTTTAAATTCTAGTTCATGAAGACCACAGGGCTGCTAAGGTTATTTTTATATCTCTGCATCCAGTATGAAAGAAGTTAAGAGGTAGTTTCGCATGCCAACGCTAACTAGCATTGGCACAATGACTGGAAGTCTACAGGAACAGTTTTGACTGTAAGTCTTCAGGAACAGTTAGCATACTGCTAGTTAGCAATCAGGCTAACGCTAGTTAGCAACTTCTTTCAAACTGCACGCAGAGACATAAAAATGGTATCCACAAGTTTGACTCTGGGGAAGTACATAAAGGAGAAAATCCCGAAGGATCGCTTTAAAATAATAACCTGATCTCAAAATAAATGTTTTAATGCAATGCATTGCCATCCCATATAATAATAGTCCATCAAAAGACACTTTAGAAGATTTGTACCTTCTGAGTATCCTGTTTGGGCGGGGAAAGCCATGGTCAGGTGGCAAACTGCGCACAGAAGGGGGAGGAACCTTACTGGTCTGTGGAGGAGAGGTAGTGAGAGTGAGATGGGGGGAAAATGGGACATATTCCATATACACCCTATGGCAAATGCACCTTGTTTGTACTGCATCGAAGAAACAATCTCTACTTTGCCAATTGGTTACAATATTCTTATAAAAGCTTATTTTACTCCTACATTATTTAGCCTCTATGATTTGAGTGTACATAAGGACAGAGGGGTCAAAATGTAATGAATGATGAGTATTAAAGTGTTAGATCAATGCCAGAGGGTAAACACGTAGATTGAAGGAGATAAACAGGGTCAAACAGATCGATGGAGAGCTGAGAGCGAGAAGGAGCAGAGAGAGGGATATGTGGTGAAACAGAGGATGATGAGATTGAAAGTGGAGTTGATGAAGAGATTAGGGGAAAGCACACATGATGAAAAAATGTGTGGTGGAGGACAGAACATTTACCATTTATGGGAATAAAGTAAAGACTAAACGGTCACAATTAAATGAAATAAAAAGATCAGGGGCTTTGAAAGCCTAATACAGGACACAGAGGCATGAGAGGAGCAGTAGCTGAGCCCCCAAAAAGGGGTAAATCAACATCTGACCGGAAGCGATTCATCACCTCCATGAGCAAATTGCATGTCTGCATAGCCCAGGGCTGCCTGCCAGTGCTCCTTCGCCAGTCTGGCCCTGTTATTAGCTCAGCAGGCATGGCAGGCCGCTCTTACTGACCTCACACGAACTCACAGAGTCGGCCACGATGGAAAGGGGAGGGACCATAAACGTCTACATCACACAAATAAGGGCAGAAGCATTTTTGAGTGAGTACGTTTCAGGAAAGTTAACCGAACAAAGCTTTTACTTTGACCTCACACAAAAGACAGCAGAAGAAGCCCAGTTTTTGCCTTCTTTTAAAGTTTTTCAAAATACTTTTCAGGCCCTTTTCAGAAAGGACAGGGCAACAAACTTTACTTCATACTTTTGAGTACTTTTCAGATCCTTCTCCAAAAGGGTAGGATTTTACCTTTTGCCTCACATAAATTAAAACAATTACATTTTGTGTGCCTTGACCACCAGTTTAATCACCTATAAAATGATGATTTCACTCATTATAACATCATTATGTCATCCCAGTTTTTCCTATGTTGCCTAGTTTGCTTCCATTTGGCTTAGCTGGTCATAAAAACCTCTCTTCCTCCATCAATGATGAAGATAGAATCTCAATTGGTTTTGCTCAACTCCTTGCGACCTCTCCTCTGTCCTCCCCTCTTTTTAAAAAAGGTCAAAGGTAATCAAGGAGAGAACGGGAGGAAACGTGGAAGCAAATCCACTTCTTTGAAATGAGACCTTCTTCACTAGCGTTTGACGTTTAAAGGTGTGGTAACCCAAAAGAAATGTATGAAGTAGTAAAAATACATTTAGCTAGTTGTGCTATAGATTTTATATATAAAAGGATAAGTAGGGTATATTTTTTTAATATGTGCATGTGCAACAGCTTATTCAAAGGGGGTGTGGCAGATTTTAAAAAAAATGTTCAGCGGAGAATACGTAGAGGACGCACTTCGAGAGAGGAGGCTACTGAGGTGAGGAGGACACTAACGAACTGACACTCCTCAACCACTTATCAGGTTTCCTGGTCACGGAGGAGAGGAGGACGGAGGAATCTCCCTGAATGTTTTGGCTGGTAGCCTTAGTGGAGTTGCCAACTCCTCCTTCACATTTACTGGATTGGTTGAACAGTGCAGAAGAGAACCTCCGACCGACAGTTTTTTATTATCGTCAAGACCAGAATGTGGGGGGGGGATCTTGTTTCAGGCATTTCTTTTATGCCTGGCTACGTTAGGTTAGCTCAGGGTTTCCCAAACTCGATCCTGCCCCCCCCCCCCTCCCAGACACAGTAGACTATTAACAAACACAGTAGACATTTAAGTGACTTTGACTGCAGACACTGTTTTAGAGACAAGCAGAGTCTGTGAGCTGCCCCAAAAACACAGCCCTGCTCAAATTAAATGAAGAAGGTCTTCTCATCAAAATACACACAAATACTCTCTCTCTGTGTGTGTGTGTGTGTGTGTGTGTGTGTGTGTGTGTGTGTGTGTGTGTGTGTGTGTGTGTGTGTGTGTGTGTGTGTGTGTGTGTGTGTGTGTGTGTGTGTGTGTGTGTGTGTTCGTTCATGTTGGGGGAGTTCACTCCTATCCAGCTGGCTTGACTCAGGCTTTTTTTTTGTCATTCTATGTGACTGAAATTCTAATAATCAAGCACCAGTTGTACCAATCCACCTCCATCTCAGTTTGACAGAGCTTACTACTGGCCTACTAAATGAGCCCCAGACACCCTCTAAACAGAGCCACGTTCATTCGCTTGACCAACGGCAACCTAGTACATACAGTGCCTTCGGAAAGTATTCAGACCCCGTGACATTTTCCACATTTTGTTAAGTTACAGCCTTATTCTAAAATTGATTAAGTTTTTTTTTTTTTTCCCTCGTCAATTTACGCACAATACACCATAATGACAAAGCAAAATGGAAAAATTACGTTTACATAAGTATCCAGTCCCTTTACTCAGTACTTTGTTGAAGCACCTTTGGCAGCGATTACAGCCTCGAGTCTTTTTGGGTATGATGCTACAAGCTTGGCACACCTGTATTTGGGGAGTTTCTCCCATTCTTCTCTGCAGATCCTCTCAAGCTCTGTCAGGTTGGATGGGGTGCATTGCTGCACAGTTATTTTCAGGTCTTTCCAGAGATATTTTATCGTGTTCAAGTCCGGGTTCTGACTGGGCCACTCAAGGACATTCAGAAAACTTGTCCCGAAGCCACTCCTGCATTGTCTTGGCTGTGTTTTTAGGGTCGTTGTCCTGTTGGAAGGTTAACCTTCGCCCCAGTCTGAGGTCCTGAGCACTCTGGAGCAGGTTTTCATCAAAGATCTCTCTGTACTTTGCTCCGTTCATCTTTCCCTTGATCCTGACTAGTCTCCCAGTCCCTGCCGCTGAAAAACATCCCAACAGCATGATGCTCCCAGTTCTGACCTTTCTGCCTGTTCTGACCCTGATCCTGCCTGCCGTCCTGTACCTGCCTGACTCTGATTTGGATTGCGACTCTTTGCCTGCCTTGACCTACGTATTGCCTGCCGTCCTGTGCCTGCTTGACTTACCTTTTGCCTGCCCCTGTACTTTAATAACCTCTGAGACTCATACTATCCGCCTCCTGTGTCTGCATCTGGGTCTTAGCCTGAGCAGAGATAGTAGAAACATCTCAAGGATGATCAACGGAAACAGGATGCACCTGAGCTCAATTTCTAGTCTCATAGCAAAGGGTCTGAATACTTATGTAATAAGGTATTTCTGTTTTTAATACATTTGCTAAATTTTCTAAATACGTGTTTTCACTTTGTCATTATGGGGTATAGTGTGTAGATTGATGAGGGAGAACATTTATTCAATACATTTTAGAATAAGGTTGTAATGTAACAAAATGTGGAAAAAGTCGAGGGGTCTGAATATTTTCCGAATGCACTGTATGTTATACATGTGCACTTCTCTGGATTCCCAAGGTCACCATACATCAGGAATCATCAACTAGATTCAGCCGCGGGCCGATTTTATTTCTGGAGTGGATGGTCGGGGGGGCCGGAACATAATTACAAATCATTTATAGACAGCTAATTGACCACAAGCAGCCCAAACAGATCTAATGTTTGACTAAAACATAATCATTTCAAACCTTGCTTACATTTGTATACAATCATGTGTCTCTCTATTATGCGTGGGAATACTTGGCAACAGATTTCTTAAATTAAAATCACTTGGAGCTGATTTCCTGGTGTTTTTACAGTCTTTTACGTCCAACAATGAAAATTCCACCCAAATTTGTTTTAATAATTTGTTGTTGTTTTTTGTTCAGAAAATTTTGGGGGGTGCAAATAAAACCTGGCCCACGGGCCGCCAGTTGGGGAACCCTGCCTTACATCATGATACAAGCAATGGTAAGGAAGAGATAAATGCAGGAGATACCACATTGCCTACTCTGAGCTGTCTGTGTTAAAGGGCTTGTACAGTAGCTACTCTGGTGCAGGTTGTAGCTATGTATATGTACGCGGTTGTTGCTCGATCTGCTTGAGGCTTTAAGTACTAAGAATTTTGCAGTCCAGACCTATACTCATGTCATTCATATTTTTAATTGATGGTTGTTTTGCTTTTCATGTGCTTTGAGATTTGTTTACTTGTATGTGTTGTGTGCAATTCAGCTTTTAGCTGCCAAGTACGACCTACATGTAAAAACTAAGAAACTACTACTGCTCACTCTTGTGGATATTCACTCTGATGAGTTAAGTGAAACTGAAAGTCATGTCCCTATATGTCCTTTGACTATGAGCATTTCGGGACCACTTCAAAGCATGTGCCTAAAACTGTGTCTTTACAAAGTAATTACATAGACAGAGACAGTTGAACTACAGTGTAAGTAAATATTATTCTGTATTACTTAAAAGGTAGACTCGGCATTACGACGTTGGCATGAGCAGCACCGCAAAAATTGAGATGAGAACGATGCAAGACTTTGCTGTCACACGGTCACACATACAGTTGAAGTCGGAAGTTTACATACACCTTAGCCAAATACATTTAAACTCAGTTTTTCACAATTCCTGACATTTAATCCTAGTAAAAATTCCCTGTCTTAGGTCAGTTAGGATCACCGCTTTATTTTAAGAATGTGAAATGTCAGAATAATAGTAGAGAGAAGGATTTATTTCAGCTTTCATTTCTTTCAGCACATTCCCAGTGGGTCAGAAGTTTACATACACTCAATTAGTATTTGGTAGCATTGCCTTTAAATTGTTTAACTTGGGTCAAATGTTTCGGGTAGCCTTCCACAAGCTTCCCACAATAAGTTGGGTGAATTTTGGCCCATTCCTCCTGACGGAGCTGGTGAAACTGAGTCAGGTTTGTAGGCCTCCTTGCTCGCACACACTTTTTCAGTTCTGCCCACAAATTTTCTATGGGATTGAGGTCAGGGCTTTGTGATGGCCACTCCAATACCTTGACTTTGTTGTCCTTAAGCCATTTTTGCCACAACTTTGGAAGAGTGCTTGGGGTCATTGTCCATTTGTAAGACCCATTTGCGACCAAGCTTTAACTTCCTGACTGATGTCTTGAGATGTTGCTTCAATATATACACATAATTGTCCTTCCTCATGATGCCATCTATTTTGTGAAGTGCACCAGTCCATCCTGCAGCAAAGCCCCCCCCCCCCCCCCCCCCCCACCCCCCCCCCCCCCACAACATGATGCTGCCACCACTGTGCTTCACGGTTGGGATGGTGTTCTTCGGCTTGCAAGCCTCCCCCTTTTTCCTCCAAACATAACCATGGTCATTATGGCTAAACAGTTCTATTTCTGTTTCATCAGACCGGAGAACATTTCTCCAAAAAGTACAATCTTTGTCCCCATGTGCAGTTGCAAACCGTAGTCTGGCTTTTTTATGGTGGTTTTGGAGCAGTGGCTTCTTCCTTGCTGAGCGGCCTTTCAGGTCATGTCAATATAGGACTCATTTTACTGTGGATATAGATACTTTTGTACCTGTTTCCTCCAGCATCTTCACAAGGTGTTGTTCAGGGATTGATTTGCACTTTTCGCACCAAAATACGTTCATCTCTAGGAGAAAGAATGCATCTCTTTCCTAAGCGGTATGACGGCTACGTGGTCCCATGGTGTTTATACTTGCGTACTATTGTTTGTACAGATGAACGTGGTACCTTCAGGCATTTGGAAATTGCTCCCAAGGATGAACCAGACTTGTGGAGGTCTACAATTATTTTCTGAGGTCTTGGCTGATTTCTTTTGATTTTCCCATGATGTCAAGCAAAGAGGCACTGAGTTTGACGGTAGGCCTTGAAATACATCCACAGCTACACCTCCAATTGACTCAAATGATGTCAATTAGCCTATCAGAAGCTTCTAAAGCCATGACATCATTTTCTGGAATTTTCCAAGCTGTTTAAAGGCACAGTCAACTTAGTGTATATAAACTTCTGACAGTGAATTATAAGTGAAATAATCTGTGTGTAAACAATTGTTGGAAAAACTACTTGTGTCATGCACAAAGTAGATGTTCTAACCGACATGCCAAGACTATAGTTTGTTAACAAGAAATTTGTGGAGTGGTTGAAAAACGAGTTTTAATGACTCCAACCTAAGTGTATGTAAACTTCTGACTTCAACTGTAGTATCTGCGCATGTACAGGTGTGCTTCACGCAGCTACAACGTTGTAGCTACAGGACCAAAACAGCAGATAAGTTTAGCCTCACGCTTCAACTCTGAAGTCGCTCGCAATTGAGTCAATTGCAGTACACAGATTGTTCATCTATGCTTTTTTTTTCTTCCGTCCTTACTCTCATCATTGCTGTTACTGTATATCAAATCCAGTCAAAGGAGTCCAAACACAGCGCAAACAAATAGACACAAGTGTCGTATAAAACGACACTGCCTTGTGGTGGAATAAATGTTGTTTGTATTCGCGCCAGCTGGGTTAGCTCCCCAGACAGGCAGCCATTAATAATCTTGACTGGAAAACGTCGCACAAAAGGCGAGCGGCAGGCGAGTGGACAGCTGCACACTGTGTTTCACTTTATACCCATTCTCTTACAAAAGTCCACATTGGAAAATTACAGGACAAGAAACACTGGCCCGTTTTCGTTATTTTATGGAAAAAGAAGCCAAAAGCTACAAGGAATCACTTAAAACAGGACTTGAAGAAAAGCAATGGCCACATGAAGAGGACAAGGGCGTCTCAAACTGTATCATTCTTACACGAGTATCCGTAAACACAGGTTTGTGTTCATCCTAATGTTAACAGACTGATGACGGTGAATAAAATGGCCGTCAAGCCTGAATTCTTTGGTGCTTCTCTTGGCTACATCTTTCAGAAAGAACGCCCTTGGCCAGTTATTGTGCCGTCAGCTTTTCTGCTCTTTTTAATTAAGAAAGCAGCCAATGGAACTCAAGCTTGGCCCAGAGACGCCACCAACAGCACTGCCATGTCCAGAAAAAGCTGCCTATGCATTATCCTCAAGTACATGATACACACAGTGTAAAATAGGGCTCTTTCAAGCAGTTCTTAAAGCGTAAATCATCGTCCACAGACGCTGAGACGTGATAGTACTGCGTCCCATTGTAACATAGCTACGCGGCTCTGAGACCATCGTCCGCGGGGGGATGCACTGTCCGAATGCACACCTTCCTAAAATTCCCAACCAACGTGGCACCATGTACGCGTCCTTTTTTCATTTGAATGTGTTGACAGTTGAAGAAAATTGCTTGAGCCGCGCGGAAAGCCAACGGTCCATTGTTGTAGAACACATGGTTCGTACCATGATGGACGCTTTATGCAGGCACAAAAAGACAGGCACAATGCAAGCAAACTGCTTATGTAGGTGTTGAGGAGTAATTGTGGGGACTTTGAAAATAGGTTCTCACAACCCATGCTGCACTTTATTATGATATCAAACACTTGTACTGTACGAGAGCCATATCAAGGTCAAATCACATAAACAGCTACAAGCTCTGGGTATTACAGCGCTGACTCTTGCAACCATTTTAGTGCGGTTACGTTTTCTGTCACCTCATTTCAAGGTTGCTTAATGGAGTGTTTAGTTTAGAAATAATCTTACTCTCCCTCCTTACCTCCTGCTCTTCACTTCCATCAGTATTTTTTCAGGCCCATTCACTCATATGGACACCTCTCCCTTTTCTGCTTTTGCTCCCACTCCTCATCCCCCCCGCTCCTCTCCCCCTATATACCGTGTCCATTACTGAACTGAACTAAAGGAGCCCACAGTCCCCGAGGCTGCGTGGTAAAAGCCAGAGAAACAGAGTGCACTCAGAGCGTCCTGCTCTCGCCTCCTGCAGGGTGGGATGAAAGACAAAAAGGTGCATGATGTCCTGGTTTCCCGGATGAGAAGACTGAGGAGACTGTGTCACAGGGGAAGCAGAGGATTTTAGCAGTCTCTGCACGGCCTAGCAAGAACACAACATCCACATGTTGTTTTGTAGAAAATGACAAAAGGAATGTTCTGGCCCAGATACACAAGAGAATGTTGGCCGCTTGTTTTTAATTCTCTCAGCTCTTAGTCTCTTCATCGCTGGTCTAACCTCCGTAACCCTAGTTAATTCGTCTAACTTCCCCTTGTTCAATGAACACAGAAGGCTAGTTCAAGTTCCTTTTTTTAAATACTACCTCTGAATCTTCCCTACAACCTTGTCTGTTAAATAGATACTTCACCCACATTACTTATTTGTTTCCTTACTCTGAAACGAAAATCCACACTTTGGGTTGAAAGGAAACAATGTAATTTGGGTGAACTATCCCTTTAACAACCATGTAGACCTCAGATACTTTTTGCTTGTTCCTCAAACCTGCTTCCTCAAATTCATAAATCACTCATATCTGTTAACATTCAAAAAAAATGTCCCGTAGGGGAAATGACTCTCCAACTCCACAGTGTCTGTTCACTCTATCCCACATACCACGAGCTTGCAAATCTGACCTCTCCAGCCATTTACGGCCGCATCGTAACTTGAGAAATGTGTGTGTGCTGAAATTCGAACTTTCATGTAAATCAAGTATTGATGTCAATGGGAGATTGGTGTAATTGACTTGGAAATCTCTAGTCAGGATTATTCTATATTCTTTGGGCTGGACTGGAGATTCCATAGAGATTGTAAATGCTAATAGATCTATTGAGTTTACCCATCCACCCTTCCATTTCACTTAGCCATCAAAAAGTGTGTGAATCACACAACCACCCCACTATTGAAATTTCAGCTTCTTGAGTGGGAAACGGTTGGTTGAAAATGCAATTTGATTGAACCCAGAGTCTATCAGAAAGTGTCTTCAAATAAACTAAAGAAGCATTGAAATTGAACTGACCCCAACTCTGGTTTCAACATAGATGTACAACCTACCAGTGCTTGATGAACTCTTCAGAAGTTCACATTCACTACCAATAGTGGCAATAACATTTGTTTTTCAAGACCGTATCTCTCAAAAATATCTTGGGGGGGTGGGTGTTCTACTGTAATATGGGATATAGACAACAACCTTTGTAGCAACAAAGTACACAAGCTGGCGATAGTAAAAAGTAATACACACCCACCGTGTCACCAGCCGTTTGAAACGATATCTGGCATCATAGGTCGGTTAAAATGATCCCTGAAGTTCAATATGGATAATAGTTTGGTAGTTATTAGCTAAAATCCTATTGGTGCCACTAGATTAAAGTGCCTAAGCAGTGGCGCAGGGGTCAAAACCCATCATGTGAATAAGCAACGACTCTCTTTAGAAAATAGTTCAAATGTTAAAATGAAATATCACCACGGTTTTGTCCCGCCACAGTTGCTACTTATTAGACTTTAAGGTCCAAAGCAGCCATTTTTATTTCTGGGTAAGAATAAAGTACCTTACTGTGACTGTTTTCAATTAAAATTCTCAAAAGAAACAAAAATAATTTTGCTAAGACTGTCTGGGAGTGGTCTGAGTGGGGAGTGGAAAACTGAAAACTAGCTGTTATTGGCAGAGAGGTTTGGAACTCTCTTTCTTATTGTTCTATTGATGATGTCACCAGGCAGGCCAAAACTCCATCCCACCAAAAAAGGCAAAAATTTCAGGCTGTCTTTTCAAACAGCTCTTATACTAAAAGGCCATTATCATAATTTTCACAATTTCACAGTATTATTCCAACCTCATAGTGTGGAAATATATATAAAACACAGCAAAATCACGTTTTTGGCTGCATCAAAGTTGGATGTCACCTGACAGAGACTGACGCTTATAGCCTGTGATGCCAAAGGCAACATGTCCACTAAGAGACTACATTAGAGAGAGGGACAGAGAGGGGGGGGGGTGAAATAGAGAGCTCGCAGGGAGGAGAAATCCCACTGGGCACAGACGTCAATTCATTGTCTATTCCTTGAATTTCATTGAAGTTACGTGGAAACAAAGTTGATTCAACCAGTGTGTGCCCAGTGGGAATAGACAGAGTGGGAGAAAGAGAAAGGAAAAGTAAAGACTAAAGACAGTTAGAGAGGTGTTATTTATGACCCTGTCGAAACTGAGAAGTACTAGGAGTGGTGCTGTACTAGAGGACAGCAAAAACGAAAGTGGTGAAGGAAAGTTATTTTGTGCTTTAATGGATGCATAGAGATAGAGTTTAATGGTGTTTAGGTTTCCACATTATAAAAAGAGCTAAGACCTAAAAGTCTAAGCCATTGATTTAGAATTTTAGTACCCCTTTAGGTATATATATATATTTTTTATGTATGATTTGATAAAATATTTAATTTGGTGTTTACTACTATTGCCACTAGCAACACATGGAATAATATATTCATAAATGGCAAAAAAAAATACAGTAAAAAAATAAATCATAAGGTTTTTAAGTGTCAGGAAATATTTTGATTTTTTTGGACACATATTTAACCCCATACTTTTGTTGGCACAAAACTACCCTCATACTTCCATTCATTTGTATGAACACCATAGTATTCCCGAGAGTCTCATCTTTCCATAGAGGGGTCACTTTAGTTTGTAGGCCGAACCCTTTTGGATGCTACAGATTTTATTCTGAGAAGACTGATTTTTGGACATCTCATGGTTTGACAAACACCACTGTAGCTTGGCCACCTTCCACCACAGATGCGGAAGGCTGACATAGGTGGATGTGGTCATTGAGACGCAGCCCCTGTACACAAAAAACATATCTCTAGTTTAAACTGATGGATTTTTATGGGGGTTGTTTAAAATTATGTTACTTAGATTGACGCACGGGTGGGTCAATAGACTCTTAAGGGTTAAACCAACCATGTGCGGAAGGTGTCTCTTACTAAATTATACTGCTGATGAAAGTACGTATTTATGTGGAAATACATTTTGTGGAACATGCAAAGCTCTGTAGTATTAAACTTTAAGCTGCAAAGCAAAGTTAAAGATGCATCAGTCAAAAGACAATGCAGAGAGATTGTGAAATGAAAAATTATGCTACTGGATTTATTCTCAATCTGATGAAAAGAGGTTCAAATTACGCATCCGATTTTCACTGTAGAATAAGAAACGTGGAACATTATTCTTAAGAAAAAAAACATTCTGAGTGCGCAGGTGAGCTTAAAACAAATACGACCCTAAACGGTCTAATCCTGCTTGTAGCCCTATTATAGGCCATTTAAATAAGAGTAGGCTAAATTCAGGACCACCGGGGAAGGAAAGCAATGAGAGGAAATAAAGAAAACTGCATGTCACACATAAGTGCAGGCTATATATATATACTCTGACAAAGCCAACTATAACTTTCTGCCCTCATTTAAACGCCATCGGTCCAAACGTGTTAGGCTAAATTATCAATAAAACGTCACCTACCGCATTATTTTGACAAACATTTCGATTAATGGTTGTCCAATCCTGGATTTTATAATATTTTTTGGGTTGAAAGGATGGGAAGTCTTTTCGGCATCGGCTCCCTCACTTGGTGCAGTGCGCGCGGGATATTGCGACGTTCAATACTGTACCCAAGAATACTAGGAACTCTATGCAGGTATGGGACGCGTACGTCCTACCGGCTGCAAAGGACAGGGAGAAAAGAGAGAGTTTGAGACAGTGAGGGCAAATATGAAATCTTGAACTGCCCACTTTTTTTCATTCAACTAAGAAGACGGAGGAGAATGTGTCCGTGTAAAGGGATGGAGTAAAAGTGGGATGACATTCAATGCAGTTGAACTGTTTGAGCGACGTCTCAACGTAGGCTTATTCGTGACGTTTAATGACGTTTAATGGAAAGGATAAGACATGGTTTTATTGCAAGGGAGCAATATAAGAGAAATGCCGTGGGTAGAGAGGAACGACGAAGGGGGAGAGTGCGTCAGTCAGTGCAGCATTCGGGCAAATTGCTGATGCTGCAGGTAAGCGTCGAGAGAGAATAGACTAGAGTCGCAGAGAGCATGCAAAGAAGGCGATGGGAAGATGCAGCCTATGAAAAAGTATTTATTGAATGTAACGTATGCCTGCCTGCAGGTAACCATGAATAATGCATTTACAATAAGTTTATCATGCACTTCAATTGGTTAATTTTGGTCAATGAACATTATACACATTATTTCGAAGTTCCAGATGTGAATATTTAATTATGTGAACGTAGGATTATTTCAATCAAAATGAATACACACAATGTTTATGTACACAAAAGTTGACAAAGACCTTTGAACTTCACAAAGTTCCTCTTCTGCTAATGATTTCTGAAAGTGTATCAATGACAACATTGTCTTCTTATCCCCAAAGAGCAGTATGCAAAGCAAGCACACATAGTGAGGCATCCCATCCTTGGGGTTAAACTGTGAGTGAATGGTGCTTTGTAGATGTCCTCTGTCTTGGCAGAAGTGGCGAGACCCAGAGGAATTGAACACTAATGAGACATTGCTGGGACTGTTTAGGCGGGAAATGGCAAAGCAGAAATGGCTAGGTCGTGTTCATTATGCTTCAAATAGAAGAAAACGGACTGAAACAGGGAGAGAATACCTGGAATTGTCCAATAAAAAACATTGCAAAACATGTTTTAAGGCTGTTTTGCTGGCTATGTATGGGATTATTTTTTTAAACCATTTTGGTGCCATTTCTGTGGTGAAATTTCAGCCTCTCTCACTTTTAATGACAACCTGCCCAACCCAGCATTATCCTGAGTGGAGTCACACTTTTTCCCCATCCTTTGCCAACCACAGCTGATTAAACCTTTTGCGTTCTAAATTGAAGATCTTGATTGGTTGATTACTGGAGTCAGGTGGGTAAACTGAGGCTGGGGCAAAAGTGTGACACCAATCAGGCCCCGAGGACTGGAGTTGCCCATCCCTGAACTAGGCTGTTCAGATTTTGCCAATCTCACGGGACTCACAGACTCAACCTTAACAACAACAACAACATCCCAAATGTTGAAGGCTGTTGTTTCCAGGATTTTTGCCAAATTTTTGCCTAAAATGACAAATCTAACTGCCTATAGCTCAGGACCTGAAGCAAGCATGTGCATATTATTGATACCATTTGAAAGGAAACACTTTGAAGTTTGTGGAAATGTGAAAGGAATGTAGGGGAATGTAACACATTGGAAAGGTTAAAAGATAAAACAAAGAAAAAACAGGAGTTTTTTTTTTTTTTTTTTTCCATCATCTTTGAAATGTAAGAGAAAGGCTATAATGTATTATTCCAGCCCAGGGGCAATTTAGATTTTGGCCACTAGATGGCAGCAGTGTATGTGCAAAGTTTTAGACTGATCCAATGAACCATTGCATTTCTGTTCAGAATCATGTATCAAGACTGCCCAAATGTGCCTAATTGGTTTATTAATACATTTTCAAGTTCATAGCTGTGCACTCTCCTCAAACAATAGCATGGTATTCTTTCACTGTAATAGCTACTGTAAATTGGACAGTGCAGTTAGATTAACAAGAATGTAAGCTTTCTGCCAATATCAGATATGTCTATGTCCTGGGAAATGTTCTTGTTTCTTCATGCAAATCACATTGGCCCACGCTAGCTCAACCGTCCCGCGGGGGACCCACCGATCCTGTATAGGTTAAAGAACATAAATCTTGGGACCAACTATATCCAGACCTTGGGTAATACTTTCAAGGAGGGTTTGCAGAAACTAGAGACATTGGACTTAAATCAATCTGAACAGAATACTTTAAAAGCTTATGATCACTAAATAATTTAAATTCATCTGGAAATCACATTTTCCATTTGAAACCCGGGGCCTTTGAGGGACTTGGCCAACCTTCTAATCAAATCAAAATGTATTGGTCACATACACATGGTTAGCAGATGTTATTGTGAGTGTAGCGAAATGCTTACGCTTCTAGATCCGAGAGTGTAGCAGTATCTAACAGGTAATATCTAACAATTCCACAACAAAACCTAATATCTAACAAATTCCACAATAAAACCTAATACACACAATCTAGTAAAGGAATGGGATTAGAAAAAATATATGGATGAGCAGTGACAGAGCGGCTAAGATGCAATAGATAGTAAGAATAGATAGTGAAGGATACAGTATACAGTATATACATATGAGATGAGTAATGCGAGATATGTAAACATTATTAAAGTAGCATTATTAAATTGACTAGTGTTACATTTATTAAAGTGGCCAATGATATCAAGTCTGTAGGTAGGCAGCCGCCTCTCTGTGCTAGTGATGGCTGTTTAACAATCTGATTGCCTTGAGATAGAAGCTGTTTTTCGATCTCTCTGTCCCAGCTTTAATGCACCTGTACTCACCTCACCTTCTGGATGGAAGCAGAGTGAACAGGCAGTGGCTCGGGTGGTTATTGTCCTTGATGATCTTTTTTGCCTTCCTGTGACATCGGGTGTTGTAGGTGTCCTGGAGGGCAGGTAGTTTAGCCCCGGTGATGCGTTGTGCAGACCGCACCACCCTCTGGAAAGCCTTGCGGTTGTGGGCGGTGCAGTTGCCGTACTAAGCGGTGATACAGCTCAACAGGATTTTGCACCTACAAAAGTTTGTGAGGGTTTTCGGTGACAAGCCACATTTTTTTAGCCTCCTGAGGTTGAAGAGGCGCTGTTGCGCCTTCTTCACCACAATGTCTGTGTGCGTGAACCATTTCAGTTTGTCAGTGCTATCTACACCGAGGAACTTAAAACGTTCCATCTTCTCCACTACTGTCCCATCGATGTGGATAGGGGGGTGCTCCCTTTGCTGTTTCCTGAAGTCCAATATCATCTCTTTTGTTTTGCTGACGTTGAGAGAGAGGTTATTTTCTTGACACCACACTCCGAGGGCCCTCACCTCCTCCCTGTAGGCTGTCTTGTCATTGTTGGTAATCAAGCCTACCACTGTTGTGTCTTCTGCATACTCGATGATTGAGTTGGAGGCCTGTGTGGCCACGCAGTCATGGGTGAACAGGGAGTACAGGAGCTGGCTGAAAGCACACCTTTGTGGGGCCCCAGTGTTGACGATCAGCGGAGTGGAGATGTTGTTTCCTACCTTCACCACCTGGGGGCAGACCATCAGGAAGTCCAGGACCCAGTTGCACAGGGCAGGGTCGAGACCCAGGGTCTCAAGCTTAATGATGAGTTTGGAGGGTACTATGGTGTTGAATGCTGAGCTGTTGTCAATGAACAGAATTCTTACATAGGTATTCCTTTTGTCCAGATAGGATTGTGCAGTGTGATGGCGATTGCATCGTCTGTGGACCTATTGGGGTGGTAAGCAAATTGAAGTGGGTCTAGGGTGACAGGTAGGGTGGAGGTGATATGATCCTTGACTAGTCTCTCAAAGCACTTCATAATGACAGAAGTGAGTGCTAAGGGGCGATAGTCATTTAATTTAGTTACCTTAGCTTTCTTGGGAACAGGAACAATGGTGGCCATCTTGAAGCATGTGGGGACAGCAGACTGGGATAGGGATTGATTGAATATGTCCGTAAACACACCAACCAGCTGGTCTGCGCATTCTCTGAGGACGCGGCTAGGGATGCCGTCTGGGCCGGCAGCCTTGCGAGGGTTAACACGTTTACATGTTTTACTCACGTCGGCCACGGAGAAGGAGAGCGCACAGTCTTTGAAAGCAGGCCGCATCGGTGGCACAGTATTGTCCTCAAAGCGCTCAAAGAAGTTCTTTCATTTGTCTGGAAGCAAGAGGTCGATGTCAGCGACGGGGCTGGTTTTCTTTTTGTAATTCGGGATTGTCTGTAAACCCTGCCACATACGTCTTGTGTTACAATACTCCATCTGTCATCAAATCAAATGTATCAGTATTATATGCTATGTTCACAGGACTAAGAAGCTTACGAAACTTTGATATATACGGTAATGCTTTCTTCTATGAAACAGATAAACCAATCCCTCTACCGTTTCTCTAACATGTCATCTCTAGATTACCTGATGATTGACAATCATGGTCTCTGGGGAGTACCTTGTAGTTTACCGCTTAATTTTGTAGGTACCCTAGTGGTTAAGAGCGCTGGGCCATTAACTGAAAAGTTGCTGGTTCGAATCCCAGAGCTGACTAGGTGAAAAATCTGTCGATATGCCCATGAGCAAGGTACTTAACCCTAATTGCTCCTGTAAATTGCTCTGGATAGGAGCATCTGCTGACCAAAAAAAAATGTTTTATTGAAGGTCTGAGATCGTTATAATTTTCATTGCAGGAGGTTTTGGTATTAAGACCCTGCACCCACACCCTTCAGTCGGTGTACCTTGACATCAGTTATAAAGGCATCTCAGGCCTTCTTTACAGAGCTGTTTCGTCCAATTCCAATGCTAAAACAGCTCCACCTAACCTATGGCCGACTTCTGTCTTTAGATTTCCCCATACAAGCAAGATAACCTTTTCACCTCCCACTGGGCGCAGATGTCAATTCAACGTCTATCCACGTTGGTTCGATGTAATTTCATTGAAATGACATGGAAACAACATTGATTCAACCAGTGCGTGTCTAGTGGGCTGACTGCACGAATGCTTGGTTCATCCAGTGGGTGAAGAACAATAGCCAGGCTTCCCGGGTGACGCAGTGGTCTAAGGCACTGCATCGCAGTGCTAGCTGTGCCACCAGAGATTCTGGGTTCGAGCCCAGGCTCTGTCGCAGCCGGCTGCGACCGGGATGTCCATGGGGCGACGTACAACTGGCCCGGCGTTGTCTTGGTTAGAGAGGGTTTGGCCGGCAGGGATATCCTTGTCTCGTTGCGCACTAGCAACTCCTGTGGTGGGCCGGGTGCAGTGCATACTGACCAGGTTGCCAGGTGTATGGTGTTTCCTCTGACACATTGGTGTGGCTGGCTTCCGGGTTGGATGTGTGTTGTGTCAAGAAGCAGTCTGTACGGGAGTTGCAGTGATGAGACAAGACTGTAACTACTACCAATTGGATACCATGAAATTGGGATTAAATAAATAAGAACAATAGCCAGACAAGTTATTTCTGCTCATGACTTAGTCTGCAAACCCCCGGATGATCAAAGCGGCAATAAACTGTTGGACCTCGACATCCACTCCTATTGGGTAGACATAGGCTTCTTCTGCTTCATCTCCACCACTTCCTTGGTTCTCCTCACCCTGATGGTGTCCTTTAGATGAGATGGCAGGTGGTCTATGCCTAGTACCTCTTCCTGGCTTATCTCCATGACACCAAGAGGAGGAAATGGTGCACACCTCATCAGTACGGCGCCTTTGTCTCAAACACCCAAGATGAGCTCTGAGTTCTGAGGGAGAGGAAGAGCAGGGCTGTACCATCGGGACTTCAAGACAGGTAGTTGTGTGTGTGTGTGTGGGGGGGGAAACTGGTCTTCATTTATCGGAAAACAAGTATTTACCTGCTTGTAATTAACCCATTGGTTGTAAATCGGTTAATATGTCTTCTCAACCAGAAAAGCAGTTTACAACCAGAAAATAATGGTATAAATGTTACATGCTGGGTGATTCACCTAGCTACAGCGGTTACTCCTTTAAAAGTTGCGAGCTTGCACCGCGGGACATAGAGGTACCCAGCGTCACGGCTTCATTGCTCCAGACCACCACAAGGGGGAGTTAGAGCACTCATTATGCATTTGGGTCCCAAGGTTTTTATATGACCAATCATATCGAGTGGTTCCAATGACGAATTTTGACGCAAGCCACCTTTGCCTTATTGGCGTTTGTCAACAAAGATGGCTGACAAAACATGGAGCCAGATGTAAGTTGTTATAACGTCATAACGAGTCAAGTAAAACATTTACAATTGAGAGGAATATGCTAGTAAATATGGAGACAAACAAATATTTTTTCGTCATAAAGTTAATTAACAAAAAACGCTATTTAGCAAGTTATCTGACGAGCTAACATTAGCCAGCTAGCTAGCTAGTGTTAGGAGAATGAATTTGTAATTCGTGTTGTTTAATGTTTTGGGGACTCCTGACAAAACCAGCAAACCAGGCTGTCGTCTTGTGAAACAGTAGAAGTAAAGAATCTAGCTAGCTAAAGCATTTACCCTAAATTGAATGTACAATTGTGTAAGCTTTCCTTGCAGTGCAGCTGAAGTAACATAGCTAGTTAACTATTTACTTGCTTATTGTGTAGTGGAGGATAAAAATAACTGTATGCTTATGGATGTGTAGCTAACTTCTGTATGTAGCCGATCTGTGTATGGACCCTAAAACGTTTGGTATGAATATTAGTTCAGAACCTATCTATGAACCTGAGCTATCATAGTTGTTGTATCAACTTCAAGTCTGAATGGCATTAATGAAGCCTATGGATAGAGTAGAATATAATAACTTTATTGTGCCAAGGATGCAAGTTCTATATACACATGTACTGTAGTTATTACCACGCATAAGATTCCCACATTGTAGCCTGTACATTGAATATATTCATTGATCATGTACTCTTCCTTGGCAAATAAAGGTGCGGTTCAGGTATGAACCTCTGAGACATTATTTTTCAGTCATATCAAACTCCATTATTTGAATGATGCTGTGTCTGCATGTATGTATTACAATTATACACTTCAACAGTCTTTACCACTTCTGCTCCTGGGACATCAATGATTACACATTGTAACTATGCAATAGATTAGAAACATGATTGATTTGTAATTCATATATACAGAAAAAAAACTATGCATATCTAACTCTCTTCATCTGCATTATTCTGAGGACACGGGATAGTATTTCAATGAGATACTTAATTTCAACCAGTGGAGAATGTGAAATGCTTTATTGAAAGAAGTTCATTATCCAGGTGTTATAAATACATAAATGCATTATAATTATGATAATTGTAATAGGAAACAATGGGAAGACCGCAGAGTTCCAATATTATTTTTGTTGTTTACATTTTGTTGTTTACATTTTAACTATAAAACAATGTGAGCAGGTCTCACTGCCAACAATAGCGAAGCAGGCATTGTGACGTTGAACAATAACCTGGGAATAGAACATTTGGAAGGCGAGTTGGTGCCACGGTGCTCAATAAAACTAATAGGAGCTGGCAGGGTGAAAAATGCACTAAAATAAGGCCTGTTTTTTCGCGATTACTTCAAAACGACAGCAAGAACCTGGGAAATATGGTCATATTATGAAACTGGGCTCCACGGCGGATAAAATGAACTCATTTTTGTCCGAAAAGAACGTGGTTAAAAATTTCATGTGTCCAGCCTACTATCTACACGGATTTCAGAGCACTCTCATCTGAGTGTACCAGAGCGCAGAATAATTACTTTACGAGCACTCAAAACCCATTGAATATGGCCGGTGTCAGTAAACGTCGGAAAAAAAACGTAATTAAATTGTTTCCAGCAGCACATTTACAGTCACCAACGCTCTGGCTAACTGTCGCGACTTCTGCCGAAGTCGGTCCCTCTCCTTGTTCGGGCGGCGTTCGGCGGTCGACGTCACCGGCTTTCTAGCCACCGCCGATCAACTTTTCATTTTCCATTTGTTTTGTCTTATCACACCTGGCTTCACTCACCAATCACTTGTTTATTATTTAACCCTCTGTTCCCCATGTTGTATTTGTGAGTGATTGTTATTTGTTTGGCACTTGTATGTGTTATGTGCTGTCATTTGGTAACTGGTATTAAAGTGTGCCTGTTTATTATACTCCGCTCTCCTGAACTTGACTTCGCCTCCCATATACACGCCTTACAGTAACACGAAAACTAAAATGGTCAGAGTGGTCTTATTTGTGTCTGGAAGTAGCTAGCCAACGTTAGCTTGGGTGCTTGACTGCCGTTGTAAGGCCAGAATGCTCAAATCAACCCTACTCCTCGGCCTGAACGTCTAGTGTGCACTCCGAGAGCAAAATGTTCTGAATTTACAAACTAACAATTTTTCTCTGAATGGAAACACCATAATATTAATTAAGCCAAATTTCTTAAAATCAATCCCATATACTATGTTATTACAAAAAAGGTTGCCAATACGGAATACTATCAAATGCTTCTCAAAGAGGCCCTCTGGTGGTCAAACTAGTAATAACTTGCAGTAACAGAAGAAATGGCTGAGAATTAATTAAATGGTGTGCCACAGAATGCTGCAGCAGCACGTAGGGTGTGCCGCAGTATGACACAACTTTTAAAGGAGGAACCACTGTAGCATAAAAATGTGTGAATAAAATTATGTACAATGACGAAAATATGACAAAAACATTGACAACTTCATCAGGAAACATAAGGAAACAAATATTGTTCTCACAGTTCTTGCATTCACGCATAGTTAAGGATATAACAGAATAATAATGTTAGAAAAACTGAGATTCTTTGCACAGCCACAGTTGGCGAGCTGAACTTGGGAGTTAGGCTAATAAACACTGCAGGCTTGCGCTAGCTGTGACTTAATCAGTCACTCTTAAAGGGGCAGGCTTTCTTACAGGTGAATAAAACAGAAATTAATATACAACTGTTGTTTATGATCAGCAAACATTTTGTGATTCATGTCGTTGTATTGTACTGGAAGTTCCGACAACAAACTACACTGCTCAAAAAAATAAAGGGAACACTTAAACAACACAATGTAACTCCAAGTCAATCACACTTTTGTAAAATCAAACTGTCCACTTAGGAAGCAACACTGATTGACAATACATTTCACATGCTGTTGTGCAAATGGAATGGACAACAGGTGGAAATTATAGGCAATTAGCAAGACACCCCCAATAAAGGAGTGGTTCGGCAGGTGGTGACCACAGACCAGTTCTCAGTTCCTATGCTTCCTGGCTGATGTTTTGGTCACTTTTGAATGCTGGCGGTGCTTTCACTCTAGTGGTAGCATGAGACGGAGTCTACAACCTACACAAGTGGCTCAGGTAGTGCAGCTCATCCAGGATGGCACATCAATGCGAGCTGTGGCAAAAAGGTTTGCTGTGTCTGTCAGCGTAGTGTCCAGAGCATGGAGGCGCTACCAGGAGACAGGCCAGTACATCAGGAGACGTGGAGGAGGCCGTAGGAGGGCAACAACCCAGCAGCAGGACCGCTACCTCCGCCTTTGTGCAAGGAGGAGCAGGAGGAGCACTGCCAGAGCCCTGCAAAATGACCTCCAGCAGGCCACAAATGTGCATGTGTCTGCTCAAAAGGTCAGAAACAGACTCCATGAGGGTGGTATGAGGGCCCGACGTCCACAGGTGGGGGTTGTGCTTACAGCCCAACACCGTGCAGGACGTTTGGCATTTGCCAGAGAACACCAAGATTGGCAAATTCGCCACTGGCGCCCTGTGCTCTTCACAGATGAAGCAGGTTCACACTGAGCACATGTGACAGACGTGACAGAGTTTGGAGACGCCGTGGAGAACGTTCTGCTGCCTGCAACATCCTCCAGCATGACCGGTTTGGCAGTGGGTCAGTCATGGTGTGGGGTGGCATTTCTTTGGGGGCCGCACAGCCCTCCATGTGCTCGCCAGAGGTAGCCTGACTGCCATTAGGTACCGAGATGAGATCCTCAGACCCCTTGTGAGACCATATGCTGGTGCGGTTGGCCCTGGGTTCCTCCTAATGCAAGACAATGCTAGACCTCATGTGCCTGGAGTGTGTCAGCAGTTCCTGCAAGAGGAAGGCATTGATGCAATGGACTGGCCCGCCCGTTCCCCAGACCTGAATCCAATTGAGCACATCTGGGACATCATGTCTCGCTCCATCCACCAACGCCACGTTGCACCACAGACTGTCCAGGAGTTGGCGGATGCTTTAGTCCAGGTCTGGGAGGAGATCCCTCAGGAGACCATCCGCCACCTCATCAGGAGCATGCCCAGGCGTTGTAGGGAGGTCATACAGGCACGTGGAGGCCACACACACTACTGAGCCTCATTTTGACTTGTTTTAAGGACATTACATCAAAGTTGGATCAGCCTGTAGTGTGGTTTTCCACTTTAATTTTGAGTGTGACTCCAAATCCAGACCTCCATGGGTTGATAAATTGGATTTCCATTGATTATTTTTGTGTGATTTTGTTGTCAGCACATTCAACTATGTAAAGAAAAAAGTATTTAATAAGATTATTTCATTCATTCAGATCTAGGATGTGTTATTTTAGTGTTCCCTTTATTTTTTTGAGCAGTATATAATTTATTGGGTTCAATTAAGAAAGTTCTAATAGGATTCTAATTGGGGTAGAAAAAAATCCTACAAGATTTATAGGATCCAATCAGATTATATATTTTCTCCAATAGGGAAAAAGGTAGTCCAGTAGGATTCCAATTGGATTCTGATAGAGGTGATACAAAATCCTATAGGATTGTGAGACTCATATAGAGTCCAATATGATTACCTTTGATTCCCAATAGGAAAAAGTAGTTCAATAAAATTCCACTAGGATTCTGAAACAGGTTACACAAAATCCGATAGGATTGTGAGACTCCTATAGGGTTCTATTGGAAAAATCACTAATCTTATAGGATTTCTTGACTAGAGCAGGAAATTGGACGGTAGTGACACAGACACTGTATTTACCAAGGATTGGTTTGCAAATGTATTCCACAGGCAAACCCATCATAGACAACAACACAGACGCCATCTATGGGAGCAGAAAGACCATCTGTGTGATCAGCCGCTGCTACTGGAGAGTGAGTGGTGCTCCAGAGAGATCCAGGTGGCCAGGTGGGTCCTTCTAATCAGACTGGGGTGACGTAACAGGTATCAAATACTGCAAATGTAGATTTAAACCCCAGGTTGCATGTTACTTGCAACCTGGGGTTTGCAACTTTGCTGGCTGGGCTCCACGCTTGTGCCATGAATGCCGCAGCAGCCTGGTGTTCAGTCTTCCCAAGTTCTCCCATGTCACTCCGCTCCTTTGCACTCTCCATTGGCTCCCAGTAGCAGCTTGCATCCAATTCAACACCTTGGTTCTTGCCTACGGTGCAGCGATGGGAACCGCTCCTCCCTACCTCCAGTCAGGGATGCGTAATATTTCTGTTACATATATTTGAAATACGTATCTCCATTACTTTTTAGTATTTTACCATTTGTATTTGAAAGGCCAGAAGAAAATCCATGTGATTTTGTAACAGGATCCTTTAGAACATTTTATCAGAAGTCTCATGGCAGTATCCTGTGAGGCCATTATAGGTGTTGGTGGATGAGTGGAGGAACTTGAAATAAAGTTGAAACAGGGATGCACTTCCAGAAAAAGGATAATGCGAGGAATTTGGTCCACAAGGGAATCGACTTTTGTATTTCTGTATTTTAAATACAAGATATTGTGTATTTTATTTGGCACCAGTATTTTGTCATTTATTTAGATCATTTGTTTGGGGGGTATTTTGTAACAACATACATTTTGATGGACACTACATGACCAAAAGTATGTGGACACCTGCTCGTTGAACATCTCATTCCAAAAATTATGGGCATAAATATGGAGTTGGTCCCCCCTTAACTGCTAAAACAGCCTCCACTCTTCTGGGAAGGCTTTCCACTAGATGTTGGAACATTGCTGCGGAGACTTGCTTCAGTTCAGTCACAAGAGTATTGGTGCGGTCGGGCACTGAGGTTGGGCAATTAGGACTGGCTCGCAGTCGGCATTCCAATTCATCCCAAAGGTGTTCGATGTGGTTGAAGTCAGGGCTCTGTGCAGGCCAGGCAAGTTCTTCCACACCGATCTCAACAAACCATTTCTGTATGGACCTCGCTTTGTGCACGGGGGCAATGTCATGCTAAAACAGGAAAGGGCCTTCCCCAAACTGTTGCCACAAAGTTGGAAGCACAGAATCGTCTAGAATGTCATTGTATGCTGTAGCGGTATGATTTCCCTTCACGGGACTTAAGGGCCTAGAACGAACCATGAAAAGCAGCCCCAGACCATTATTCCTCCTCCACCAATATTTACAGTTGGCACTATGCATTGGGGCAGGTAGCGTTCACCTGGCATCCGCCAAACCCAAATTCATCCATCGGAAAGCCATATGGTGAAGCGTGAATAGGGTTGCACATTTTGGGGAATATTCAAAGGTGGAATTAATGGGAATATATGTGAATTAACGGAAATATATGCAAATTAATATTAATACCATTTAAATGTAGGTGTTTTTTGCATTGGATATATTTACCATATCATATGGAGACAGAAAAATAAACCTTTCATCTTATCATGAGTAGACATAATTGCAAATTATTATATCCTTCCAATATAAATAAAAAAAACTATTTAGTTACGAATTGAACTTTAATTAAATGAGTTGACTCTTCACATGGGATGATTTCATTGAACAACAAAAGAAAGGGAATATTGAATGACCCATCGCATCTCCCAACAACGTTTCAAAACATATCATCTGTAAAATGATAGTCTAGAAACTAAAGCTTGGTTGTCTTCCTCTCAGGCTTCCATGTCTTCTCCCTGGACCTCCTTAATGTCCACATCTTGAACATCAGACTCTGAGGCCTCATCTTCACTGTCACTTTCCAACCTTGTTTAGGATGGCTCGTTGTCAGGCTCAAAAAGCCGCAAATTTGCCCGGATGGCCACCAATTCTTCAACCCTTGTATTGGTCAGCCTGTTGCGTGCTTTGGTGTGTGTGTACCGAAGCAAGGACCAGTTGCACTCTGAGGCGGCTGATGTTGGTGGGATTTGGAGGATGATGGAGGCAACAGGGGAAAGAGCCTCAGATCCACAAAGTCTCTCCCACCAGGTGGCTGATGAGATATGTTGGCACGACTGCCATATTGCATCTCCATCCCAAAACCCTTGCTTGGTAGTGTACTTCGCCAGACTGCCAAGAACCTTGCCCTCATCCAGGCCAAGGTGGCGAGACATGGTAGTGATGACACCATAGGCCTTGTTGATCTCTGCACCAGACAGGATGCTCTTGCCAGCATACTTGGGGTCCAACATGCACACCTCATGTATGGGTTTCAGGCAGAAGTCTTCACGCTTTTTGATGTATTTCAGAACTGCAGTTTCCTCTGCTTGGAGCAACAGTGAAGTGGGTAGGGCAGTACGGTTTTCTTCTCTTACATCTGCAAGCAGAGTCTGAACATCAGACAGGATGGCATAGTCCCCCTCAATCCGTGCAATGGCTACTGCTATAGGTTTCAGGAGTTTCAGGCTGCTTACCACTCTCTCCAAAAAAAACATCATCCAGGAGGATCCTCTTGATGGGGCTGTCCATATCGGCAGACTGTGATATGGCCACTTCCCCTCCAGGAGACTGTCAAACATGATGACAACATCACCCCAACGGGTGTTGCTGGGCAGCTTCAATGTGGTGCTCTTATTCTTCTCACTTTGCTTGGTGAGGTACATTGCTGCTATAACTTGATGACCCTTCACATATCTAGCCATTTCCTTGGCTCTCTTGTAGAATGTATCCATTGTTTTCAGTGCCATGATGTCCTTGAGGAGCAGATTCAATGCATGAGCAGCACAGCCAATGGGTGTGATGTGAAGGCAGGACTCCTCCACTTTAGACCAAGCAGCCTTCATGTTTGCAGCATTGTCTGTCACCAGTGCAAATACCTTCTGTGGTCCGAGGTCATTGATGACTGCATTCAGCTCATCTGCAATGTAGAGACCAGTGTGTCTATGCTCTTGTAGAATACTGGTTGAGGGGTGGAGATGATGTAGTTCATTATTCCTTGCCCACGAACATTCAACCACCCATCAGAGATGATTGCAATACAGTCTGCTTTCTCTATGATTTGCTTGACCTTCACTTGAACTCTGTTGAACTCTGCATCCAGCAAATGAGTAGATAAAGCATGTCTGGTTGGAGGGGTGTATGCTGGGTGTAGAACATTCAGAAATCTCTTCCAATACACAGCTTGAGCAAGACATTCATCAGCATTTCTCTGACTAAGTTCCTCCATTGAGTCAAAAAACTCTGATTCCAAGAGGACCATGAGCTGTTGCTATCGATAAGGTGTCTGATTCATCATTTTCACCTTGAATAGAAGTAGAGGGACTTTTGTCAGAGGTTGCTTGTTGTGAGCGCTGAGGGAACTTTATGTACAGTCGTGGCCAAAAGTTTTGAGAATGACACAAATATTAATTTTCACAAAGTCTGCTGCCTCAGTTTGTATGATGGCAATTTGCATATACTCCAGAATGTTATGAAGAGTGATATAGATGAATTGCAAAGTCCCTCTTTGCCATGCAAATGAACTGAATCCCCAAAAAACATTTCCACTGCATTTCAGCCTTGCCACAAAAGGACCAGCTGACATCATGTCAGTGATTCTCTCGTTAACACAGGTGTGACTGTTGACGAGGACAAGGCTGGAGATCACTCTGTCATGCTAATTGTGTTCGAACAACAGACTGGAAGCTTCAAAGGAGGGCGGTGCTTGGAATCATTGTTCTTCCTCTGTCGACCATGGTTACCTGCAAGGAAACGTGCCGTCATCATTGCTTTGCACAAAAAGGGCTTCACAGGCAAGGATATTGCTGCCAGTAAGATTGCACCTAAATCAACCATTTATCGGATCATAAAAAACTTCAAGGAGAGCGGTTCAATTGTTGTGAAGAAGGCTTCAGGGCGCCCAAGAAAGTCCAGCAAGCGCCAGGACCGTCTCCTAAAGTTGATTCAGCTGCGGGATCGGGGCACCACCAGTACAGAGCTTGCTCAGGAATGGCAGCAGGCAGGTGTGAGTGCATCTGCACGCACAGTGAGGCGAAGACTTTTGGAGGATGGCCTGGTGTCAAGGAGGGCAGCAAAGAAGCCACTTCTCTCCTCTCCAGGAAAAACATCAGGGACAGACTGATATTCTGAAAAAGGTACAGGGATTGGACTGCTGAGGACTGGGGTAAAGTAATTTTCTCTGATGAATCCCCTTTCCGATTGTTTGGGGCATCCGGAAAAAAAGCTTGTCCGGAGAAGACAAGGTGTGTGCTACCATCAGTCCTGTGTCATGCCAACAGTAAAGCATCCTGAGACCATTCATGTGTGGGGTTGCTTCCTAGCCAAGGGAGTGGGCTCACTCACAATTTTGCCTAAGAACACAGCCATTAATAAAGAATGGTACCAACACATCCTCCGAGAGCAACTTTTGACACTTATGAAATGCTTGTAATTATACTTCATAGTAACATCTGACAAAAATATCTAAAGACACTGAAGCAGCAAACTTTGTGGAAATTAATATTTGTGTCATTCTCAAAACTTTTGGCCACGACTATACTTGGATGATTCTGCATCTCTGTTGCATTCTTCACATATGATTTGGCACAGTATTTGCAAACGTACACTTCTTTTCCTTCTACCTTAGCTGCAGTGAAATATTTCCACACGTCAGATAGTGCCCATGGCATTTTCCGGTAAAGATTATAAAAAAATGAGTAAAAAAAACAACAAAATACAATTCCATGTACAGATAAATAGTTAAGGAGTTAGATTAAACAACTCCTTTGTAAAATAAATGTTTTAAAATTAAACATATGGAAACAGGTGAATTAACACTCCTCAGTTAGCAGGCACAAGCAAGCTAAAACCCACATGGTAGCAAAAACTAACAAGCAGAAATTGTTAACAAGTTAGAAATGATTTAAACACACTTTGCTGTAGGCTACTATTTACTAGTTAGCCTATCATGTATGTCATATAAAATATATTAACCCCACCCAGTATTGTAATCAAAACTTACCAGAAAGCATGTAGTCCTTGGCTCAGACAGTGTAGTAGTGTGGGCTCAATAGCATCTCATTAGTGTGCAAGATCTTGAGAATCAGCTGTACATGTGTTGGAACAGTGCACTGCACATGTGACGGAAGAATGCACTGTACATGCAGAGGGTTGCAATTAGATTGATTTGGGGATAGGTTAACCAAAATATGCCACAAGACCTAGAATTGCCTTATCTGTACCCCACTGTTATAAGCTGACTTTTTTGATGAATTTAAGCAAAATTACCAAAACTCCCGGGCTTAACTTCCCATGGAAATTTACCGGAAAGTTTCCGACCCTTTGCAACCCTAAGCGTGATTCATCACCCCAGAGAACACGTTTCCAATGCTCCAGAGTCCAATGGCGGCGAGCTTTACACCACTCCAGCCGATGCTTGGCATTGGGCATGGTGATCTTAGGCTTGTGTGTGGCTGCTCGGCCATGGAAACCCATTTCATGAACCTCCCGACGAACAGTTATTGTACTGATGTTGCTTCCAGGTGCAGTTTGGAACTCATTAGTGAGTGTTGCAACCTAGGACAGGCGATTTTTTTACTCGCTACGCGCTTAAGCACTCGGCGGTCCCGTTCTGTGAGCTTGTGTGGCCTACCACTTCGCAGCAGAGCCCTTGTTGCTCCTAGACATTTCCACTTCACAGCACTTACAGTTGACAGGGGGAGCTCTAGCAGGGCAGAGATTTGACGAACTCACTTGTTGGAAAGGTGGCATCCTATTATGGTGCCACGTTGAAAGTCACTGAGCTCTTCAGTAAGGCCATTCTACTGCCAATGTTTGTCTATAGAGATTACATGGCTGTGTGCCCGATGTTATAAGGACAGAGGCGTTTTCCTTTTGAGGACCTGGCTGGTTTGTTCAGGCATCCAGGTGGACGACTAAATACACATTGAACGAGGGTGATTGGTGGTCCTAAAGCACAAGACTATTTGTGCCACGTCTCAGCGTGCAAAAGCTTTGAGAATTATTATGTTAAGAAATAAGGACAGTTTCTTAGCTTACATGAGGCCCAATGAAGGTGCCCAGAAAAAACTGCCACTGTGAATTAATTCAGTTTCAATTCGTTACCAATAATAACCAAATACCCTTTGGTGAGGGAAGCCACGTTAAATGGATCCGACCAAACAAAACCAGACGCATTCCTCAGTTATAATATAAACATTTTCTGACATGCAAGTAACCATAGCCAGTGGAGGCTGCTGAGAGGAGGACGGCTCATAATAATGGCTGGAACACAGCGAATGGAATGGCATCAAACACATGGAAACCATGTGTTTGATACCATTCCACTTATTCCGATCCAGCCATTACAACGAGCCTGTTCTCCCCAATTAAGGTCCCACCAACTTCCTGTGCTATAGACACACAGAAACCATCATCTGGTAGCACACAGGTCATTAAGTGACTCATGGGCGTGATTTCAAATGTGGTTCAACATTGCTTCAGAAATATGCTGGAACTCCTTGAAACAAATAACCCACAATCAGTAAGTAAACAAACATTTTACTTAATCCATGCCTACAGGTGGGATGCATTTGTTTTCCATGGACAGGCAGGGTTACCCAAGTACATCACCTAAATTAGAAGGAACCGAGTTGTGTATATTCGAAGTCTGTAATTTAGCCCATCTGAGTCACTCTCAGCGGTCGTATTTAACTGTTACAGTTCCTGCTTATTTACCACATAAAGGAAAATACAGGGTGGCATATTTTTATAGGTCACTTTTGTCATTACTGTGCAGGCTCAAAGATGGGTTGTTGGGAAATGTATTTGAATTTGTAATGACAATTAAACATTGAGAATTCCAGATAGGGAGATTTTTCTGTCATCATTTGTTCAATATGTCCCTCCCTATACGTTTGCTTTGGTAATGTAAGTTCTTGCAGTATCCATGCCAATATAGCTTCTTCGATTGAATTCAGAAAGAGCGACAGAGACCTCACAACACACAGGCATACAATTGTCAGCAAGAGTTGTGTCTGCTACAGGCCTCCTCTGACTCTCCATATTCCTACGCTGCGATCCATAAACGCACTCACACGACAGTGGGAAAAGAGGCCAGCTGTTAAGTCATTTTCCCCATTCATTCCTTCCCTTTTAAAGAAACCACAAAGCCAGACTTTTAGCTGACTCGCTGTTCTTTTTCCTTGGATGCAAATAGCGGTGGAAAACTGGATAACCTGGAAAAACCTGGGCAAATAACTGTGCTTGTCTCACTTACAGTAAGAAGCTGACTGCTCTGGCCAAACCTCTGGCTAGTCATACTCCCAGAAGATGATGGCAATTCATTGGCCAAGGGAGGATATGGATGACCATGAATGAGGTAATGATGTATTTATATGACACGTGACACATCCTTTCTGTTGTCTCACCAGCTAGTGGTAATAATAGTTTCTCCTGCCGTTGGAAACCGAGGAAGCACTTTTCCCTGGGAGGAAATGGAAACCAGTGGATATAACATGTCAGCTGTGGTGTTTGGAGGAATAATATACATTAGGGTTATGAGGGTTTACAGCCACACACACGTCTGGTTGATCCTGAGAGTCAAACAGAAGATGATTCATGGCAGACCACCCCGATAGCATAGCAAACTGTGGCACAAAAAGTGTGCGTGTGTGCAGTCTGCATGTGATGTATTCCTTTGTTCATAGTGCAGAGGATGGCTACAGAGAAAATGGGATATTTTAAAGTGGACAGACAAGACAAGCTAGGCATTTAATCAAAGACACACACACGCCACCTGAAAATTTACAAGTTTAATAACCAAGAAGACACACAGAAAGCCACTTGACAAAAAGGGAGGGAGCACAATGCAAATTATAATGTGAGATCTGGAGACGGGATGTCTTTAGGTGAGGTTTGGCAGGAGGGTTTCTTTATCAACTAATCTAAGCATCACCTGGATCTACAGTATACATTTATGAAATGGATGCATCCATACTACCTTTGCAGCTGCTATTTTAAATTGTGTAAATAGTCAAGCAGGATGTCACAGTATCTAGGTTTCCATCCAATCTGCGATAGATTTGCATGCGAATATTCTAAAATCCGCATAAAGAAAATATGTGCACTTTCCCACCAATGGTGTTTCCACCAAACGGACTTGTTGCAGATAAAAATCTGTGCGTGACGACGTAATGCACACAATGTACTTTTTCGATTACGTTTTCATGTACCGAATAAAAATCTAATGTTCAATGTGTTTTCCATAGCATTTTCAACTCAACCGATAGTTTTGTCACAACGTCTGTTGCGTTAAATTTCGAATGTGCCTACTCTGGTCTTGACATCTACGCTCTAGCCAATAGCTCGCAGATACAGTTCGGGTAGGTTGGTCTTCATTATGAGGTTATTAAAGAGTGAGAATATTTTTATTTGTCAAACGGCAGTCAAACATCGTTCATCATGTCACCAGAATAAGACCCTCGATATTTATTGAAAAGCAGCACCAAGATCACCTTGCACTTTCACAACCCTGTGAAGTGCATCATAACTTATTTCCTCTGTAGCCTAATAAACGGCATTGTTTCTGAGTCTTATTGGGAGCACCACATACCATGTCATCGCCTGACTCCCAAGTATACTTCCATATGATCTTTGATATGATGGTTATTATATCCATATTTCTGCATGAAGGCGTTTCCACCACCATTTCTCACATAATTAATTCTACCAACACAAAAAGATCCCACCATATCAAACGAACAAAGTATCTGTTGGCATTTATAAAATTGTACCGAAACTTCCTGTTTCCATCACAGCTGTCCTGACTTGTTTTATATGGTATGAGTTTATTCACATAAAAACTGTGGATGGAAATGGACTTATGAAGACTGCTTTTCAGTTGACTAAGGAAAACAGTGTTGTCCACTATTGACTGACAGAATATCATTACACTTCTATAAAATAACAAGGTAAGGATCAATTCTAAATCATGGATTTTCAACAGTTCAGTACAACACTATTGTTTTTTTATGGGGCATTCCCCTTCTTGGCCATCATCTAAAACTTGGAGTGTTTTGTGCACCACCTTGTGGTAAGAGTTTGAATAACGTCACACATATCCAACTTCCCATAGAGGTGAAGGTATATAAAACAACACCCTAGTCTAGGGCTCTCCGACCCTGTTCCTGGAGAGCTAGTAGGTTTTCAATCCAACCCCAGTTGTAACTAAACTAATTAAACTTGTCAACCATCTAATTATTTGAATCAGGTGTGCTAGATTAGGGTTGGCGTGAACCTACAGGACGGTACTTCTCCAGGAACAGGGTTGGAGAGCCCTGCTAGTCAAATGAGGCAAGTGTGGGCCTATTGAGAAGACTTCCCGCTCCATGCTACTCCCTAGCTAGGGATTTACTTCTGGAGTATCTTCATTACTTGGTCCTTCGCCTCTTTCCTCCAGACGGATTGCAAAGAGAGACACAGACATTTGTCTTAAAGCTTAACATGGCTAAAGGGCATTATTACACCTTGGTCCCAGAAGTATAATATATCTATTTTGAACATATAATAAATGGCCAAAGTGGCTGTGAGCTTTCCCAAGATGAGTAATGACTTAAGGTATTTTCTGCTTCATCCTCCCAGACCCTTTTACAAGAGGCTGGCAGCTTTTTTCTTTTTCCTGCCGCTGCATTTGCTTTGGCTCGACCATTAGAGCCTTGACATCTTTGTTAACTCTGATTTCAGACCGTCTGTCAAATTCTGAGCTCTCTATCAGTCAAACTGTCCCTCAAATGCCAAGTTCTGCCCTGCAATGTAAACCCCTGTTTAAAAAGATTTAATTAGTTGCTGATTGTGCCGTTTTGGTAACAACGAGACGTCATTGCAACTTCACACATATTCATCTAAGTCTTAGCCATAGGTTTACTTGGGGATACTTTGACAAGACCACTGTTCAACATCTGAATGGTTAACTAAATGAGCCAATTCTACAACGAGTGCAGATGTAGCATTTACAGCGTTGTACATCCTCAATTTGTAGCACAGAAACAGGCTTATTTCTGTTGTTCATATTTGATTTCCCATTATCTAGGAAAACGTCAAGTCAAATCAAGAACAGGATTGTGTATTGCTTAGACATGTATTTATGACATGAATACAAATCAAAACATGTAAGACAAAGTCTGAAAGCATCATAAATATTGAATTCTGCTAAATTTATGCCTGAAACAGGACCAGTAACCCAGTTTCATGTCTGTGTGCACATGATGGTTCCCATCACGTTGCTGTACTCCCTCAACCTGTTTCCACTGATATCCATCTAGACTGAGCGATGTGGAACTGGTAACATGTCTTTAACACACAGATATAGGCCTACAGTAGGTCCATAAAGAGCAGTCAGTCATTTTTCCCCCCGTTGTGACCAATGTGGAAATAAGAAGGGGGGGGAGACCATGGATGCAATTCCCCAACCCAACCCGTGGCTGTGTGTCCCAGACACCAGAGGATCTCGCCCCTCATTACCAGTAAGTCTTCCGGTTCCTCCTGGGCTCTTCGATGCCCAGCTTCTCCATCACCTCCTCCTCCAGACTTGAGGGAGGGCGTGTAAGTCTTAATCAGTGTGTCCTCTGGACTGGTGTCCATCTGGGATGGCAGACACCAACCAAAAAAAGGGGATTTCAAAATTAGGGGTGTCAACTCAGAAGGAAGGGTGTGTATGTATACTTACACTGAGTATACAAGCATGTAGCTGACCCAACTCACCTACAGTGCCTTCAGAAAGTATTCACACCCCTCGACTTATTCCACTTTTTTGTTTGTTTTACAGACTGAATTTAAAATTGATAAAAATTAAGATTTTTTTGGTCATTGGCCTACACACAGTACCGCATAATGTCAAAGTGGAAGTATGTTTTTGAAATGTTTGAGTCAATAAGTATTCAACCCCTTTGTTATGGCAAACCTGAATAAATTCAGGAGTAGAAATGTGCTTTAAAAGTCACATAAGTTGTATGGACTCACTGTGTTTAAGCAGTGAATTTCAGACACAGATTCAACCACAACGATCAGGTGGGACTTCCAATGTCTCGCAAAGTAGGAAACCTATTGGTAGATGGGTAAAAATAAATGGATTATCCCTTTGAGCATGGGGAAGTTATTAATTACACTTTGGATGGTGTATCAATACACCCAGTCACTACAGTCACTGCTGCCGGAGAGGAAGGAAACCGCTCAGGGATTTCACCATGAGGCTTATAGTGAATTTAAAACAGTTACATAGTTCAATGGCTGTGATAGGAGAAAACTAAGGATGTATAACAACATTGTAGAAACTCCACTAACCTAATTGACAGAGTGAACAGAAGGAAGCCTGTTCAGAATTAAAAAATATTCCAAAACATGCATTATTTTTGCAACAAGTAACTAAGCAATTAACTTTTGTAATGTTTAAAAAGTGTTATGTTTGGAGCAAATACAACACATTACTGAGTAACACTCCATATTTTCAAGCATAGTGGTGGCTGCATCATGTTATGGGTATGCTTGTAATCATTAAGGAATGGGAAGTTTTTCAGGATAAAAAAGAATGTAGCTAAGCACAGGCAAAATCCTAGAGGAAACCCTGGTTTAGTCTGCTTTCTACCAGACACTGGGAGATTAATTCACCTTTCAGCAGGACAGTAACCTAGCACACAAGGCCAAATCTTGAATGTTCCTGATTGGCTGATTTACAGTTCTGACTTAAATCTGAAAATGGTTGTCTAGCAATGATCAACAACCAATTTGACAGAGCTTGAAGAATTTCAGAAAGAATAATGGGCAAATGTTGCGCAATCTAGGTGTGGAACGCTCTTAGAGATTTAACCAGAAAGACTCACAGCTGTAATCGCTGCCAAAGGGGCTTCTACAAAGTATTGACTCAGGGGTGTGATATTTTATTTTCAATAAATTAGCGTTTAAAAAAAAAAATGTAATCAATTTTGTATTCAGGCTGTAACACAACAAAATGTGGAATAAGTCTAGATGTATGAATACTTTCTGAAGGCACTGTAACTTCCACAATCTGTCATATGGTACACATCACCCTAATCCCACAGCCCATTTCATCCAACATTTCACAGAAATGTGCTGACGAGATAAATGAGGGAAAAGGTTTGACTTGTGGCTTGATTGAACCATATTATGCGGTAAATCTGTGAGATTGGTTGAAATTGCGAGGCTGTTCTTATAGTGTGCGATCGATCAGTTTTATGCGATGATTATATTGTTTTATGCTGTAATTTGTCAAATTTGCAAGCCCTTGCATAATATGCGGGGAATTGTTGATTTTGCTAAAACGCGATCGCAGAATAGCAAAATCTTGAGACGCAGGAAATGTTTACTTCAGCACAAATCTGACATTTATATAATAAAACGAATAAAAGGCCCAGTGCAGTCAACATTAAGTTTTCCTGTGTTTTTTTGTGTCATATTTGTACAACAGCTGATGAAACTAACATTGTAAAAGTTTGAAACATTTGAAAAAATCTAATCTACACAGGACCTTCTAATTAGCAGGTTTTCCATGGATGGAGTTATGGCTTGTCTGGTGACTTCCCCAGGCGGTATAAGTTAAAGGCTCACTGCAGTAAGAAACGTGATTTTCACATGTTATGTATTTATATATTTCCACACTGTTTGACTAATACTGTGAAATTGTGACAATTATGATAATGTCCTTTTAGTGTAAGAGATGTTTGAAAAGACAGCCTGAAATTTCAGCCTGTTTTGGAGGGATGGAGTTTTGGCATGCTAGGCAGTACATTTGTTAATAGACCAATAAAAAAGATAGTTCTAAACCTCTCTGCCAATAACAGCTAGTTTTGAGGTTAGATATCCCTCCCATTAGGCCCCTCCAATTAGGTCCCTCTCTCAAACCACTCCCAGACAGCCCTAGCAAAATTCTTGCTTGAGAAATGTTTTTTTGTTAAAAAGCTATTTTTGTTTATTTTTGACAATTGTAATGGAAAAATATTACAGAAAGGTACTAAATTGTTACCCAGAAATGATTTGATATTGAGGTAAAAAAAGGCTGCATTGGGCCTTTAAAGGGGCGATCTGCAGTTGCTACATGAATTGTTTTACTTATAAATTACCCATTGAACAACATAATTTATTACTCCCTCATGATCTTAGTTCAACAGTCCCATCAGAACCCAAAATATAGCTTGTGTTCTGCTTTTCCACTCACTCATCCTGACCCTAATTTTTGACAAGCTTGACTCTCAACCTCAATCCATCTAGATTTCTTTGCCCTTCCTCTAGCCTCTGGTTCCTCCCTCCCCATACATTTTTTTACATTTACATTTTTGTCATTTAGCAGACGCTCTTATCCAGAGCGACTTACAGTAGTGAATGCATACATTTCATTTCATACATTTTTTTTTTCTGTGCTGGCCCCCCGTGGGAATCGAACCCACAACCCTGGCGTTGCAAACACCATGCTCTACCAACTGAGCTACAGGGAAGGCTGTAGCACACTCACCGTTCTACTGCTGCGGTACGATGCCATCTCTGCGCTGGAACACTGGTTTGGGGACAATGCGGCCCGTCCTGAGGGTGAGCGCACCTTCTCCCCCTCCTCTGTGAACCTCCACTCCACCTCGGTCGGTTTCCTGATGGAGCAACAGACAGGAGTCCGGCTTGGTACCAAACTCAGTACTAAAGTAGTCGGGATCAGTCAGGGTTAGGATCAAAGAATTCACTAACTATTTAAATACAATAGAAATGTGGATACTTCTGTGGACAAAAATCCTACTTATTGCACCTTTAAATCCAAGCCCTGCACATAAAATCACCTGAAAATCAAAACTCTGAGCATGGGCAGTCGTTTCAAATTTGCAAGGGTGTTTTCTACACCACCCTGTGGTAAAGGCTTGAATAACATGAAATATTCCAAATGAATACCTGGTAACTGAATAATTTGTTTAATACTGGGCTGTTACCAAAGCCTGCACACCCAACAACTATCTAGGAACTGGGTTGGTAACCATGGGCTTAGAACAATGGTAGAATCTGAACTTCCCCATACTGCTCTGGGACTCACCTGTCAGTGGGGTCGACGAGTGAGATGTCTCGGAGTAGGAGGGGAGCCTCACTGGCACTGTAGGTCCCCGGGTAATCTGCAGATTTCCCAATGTACCTGAAATGCCAAGATGGAGAGATAGTGGGTTCATTTGATCTATTCAAACATTGCAGAGATAACGGCACTGTCCGCTGTCCCTGTAACCCAGCCTGACACTTTTTAAAATATTATTACGAGTGGGGTTCAACATAAAAAATGCAGTGTTAACGGAAACATGCCATACTTGTTTATTATCATAGGCCAAAACATGACAATGGATTGTCACTTTTGCCACAAAGCCCCTGTTATAACAAGCCTGGGTCCGGTTTTCCAAAGGCATCTTCAGGCTAAGTTCATAGTTAGAACCATAGGATCCTATGCTTCTAACGACAAACTTAGGCATAAGATGCCTTTGGGAAACCAGGCCCAGGTCTTTGCTTTTGCAACTGTCACTTGGCCTGTGAAGCCATTGTAGCTTGGCCTGTGAAGCCATTGTAGCTTGGCCTGTGAAGCCATTGAGAGGGCTACACAGGTTCAAAGACAGTGCACTAGAAACTAGTATGATAAAAATGTTAGAAGGAAGCCCATTAAACAATTGAACTGGGCATTTATGAAGCTCCTCTTTGGTAGTCAGGACAGGTTTCTAAAATGCAAAGATAAAATAAATAGGTGACTGTGCAACAACAACCATAGCTGGCACTATCTGTACCCTGTATCAGTGTATCTCAAGTGGGTTATACAGTATATATGTTTACAGAATAGTATACAATTGTTGGATGCTTATACTGAATTTAGTGTATGCATGTGTTCTCTGTTATGGAAGTGACAAAAAAATACCCCTGCTTACAACCATGACTGGGATTCTTACCGTGGTCAGCCCCTCCAGGATGACCCAGTTTCGGTGTCTGAAGACCTGGGCCACTTTGCCCTGTTTTCCTTTGTCCTTCCCAGAGAGGATCTCAACCTGGTCAAGGGGGAATAGCAGTTTAGACTATCAAAGCTGCAAAACGTTAGGCTAACGGTTGAATAAAACCGTTGAATAAAACCGTTAGCATTCATCTCATTATCATTACCCTCCATGTGTTGATTTTATAGCAAGGAATTGCGCAACTCAATGGTTAACAGTTTGTTTGTGTCTAATATCTGGTATCTCTGCAAAGGAATTTGCCATATAGCTGCGATATCAGTGTTCTATATTATACATCCTAAAAGTCTTCAATGTCCTTTTGTCTCCTGACCACTTACTGTGTGTCCCCTTTTGAAAACAGACCAGTCCTCATAAGCTATGGGCTCTATGAACACCTTCTCTTCTTGCCTGGTGGGTTCAATCTCGTCTGCTATTGTCCAAGGCCGACTTGTGCCGTGGCGGTAGTCTTTAGGGAAGGCAGCCTTAGCAGCCATTGACAGTATGGCTGTTATCTGCATTTTCCTGGCAAAAAAATTCAGACAATTTTACTTTATTGGTGTGTGTGGTTTGTAAAAATCAAAGGGAGACAAAGAGAAGTGATGATCTTGCAACATTTACTACTCAAAAGCCTAATTATGGATGCCCATACATGAACCTAACAGTATAGTCACCATAGGATTAGGATCTTTAAAATAGTGATTATAGGCCTAGCTAGCTAGCTAGGTACATAACATGAAATGTGCTGTTCAGCACATTTTTTACTATGATGAAAAGTTGAACATTATAAAATAGATTCAAATCGTTTTTTAAGTATACCCTGTGTGAATAAATGTGTGCATTTTCATACATTTTTTACTGACACAAATGTGACCTGTTTCAAGAAGCTAGGAAATTGTCGCACGTCACTATTTCACAGGAGAGGCTTTTGGATTAAACAATTATGTATGGGCTGGATATGCTGAGAGATGAGATCGGATTGGTCTGCCATGGAGAACTGCAAAAGTGTTGCTACTGCACTCAACAACATTGCTGCCCTGAATTTAGCAGGCGCTATCGACAAAGATCAGTGAGAAAAAGTTGGGATGGACAACTTTCTGCATACGGTCAGTGTGAACCGGAGTTGACATAACAGGACAAACAAGCTGTAGCTAGCCACAAACAAAACGGAAAAGACACAGGACATCTTAAAATGAGTTAAAGTGGTTCCAGTCTGCCGTGAAGCATTCATCCATGCATACAGGTACTGTAAGAGTCCAGCTACATTTTCACAGAATGGGACTGCCGAGTGCTGTTCTTGGCTGCCAGACTCACTACCGAGTTCCAAACTGCCTCTGGTTGCAACGTCAGCACAATAAGAATTGTCTGGGGCTGTTTTTCATGGTTCGGGCTACTTCCAGTGAAGGGCAATCTTAACACTACAGCATATAGTTGAAGTCGGAAGTTTACATACACTTAGGTTGGAGTCATTAAAACTCTTTTTTTAACCACTCCGCAAATTTCTTGTTAACAAACTATAGTTTTGGCAAGTCGGTTAGGACATCTACTTTGTGCATGACACAAGTAATTTTTCCAACAATTCTTTACAGAAAGATTAATTCACTGTATCACAATTCCAGTGGGTCAGAAGTTTACATACACTAAGTTGTCTGTGCCTAAACAGCTTGGAAAATTCCAGAAATGATGTCATGGCTTTAGAAGCTTCTGATAGGCTAATTGACATCATTTGAGTCAATTGGAGGTGTATCTGTGGATGTATTTCAAGGCCTACCTTCAAACTCAGTGCCTCTTTGCTTGACGACATAGGAAAATCAAAAGAAATCAGCCAAGACCTCAGAAAAAAATGTGTAGACCTCCACAAGGTCTACAATTTCCAATGGCTGAAGGTACCACCTAAACCAACGCCTGAAGGCACCACGTTCATCTGTGCTTTGCTGCAGGAGGGACTGGTGCACTTCACAAAATGGATGGCTTCATGAGGACCAAAATTCTGTGGATATATTGAAGCAACATCTCAAGACATCAGTCAGGAAGTTAAAGCTTGGTCGCAAATGGGTCTTCCAAATGGACAATGACCACAAGCATACTTCCAAAGTTGTGGCAAAATGGCTTAAGGACAAAGTCAAGGTATTGGAGTGGCCATCACAAAGCCCTGACCTCATTCCCATAGAAAATTTGTGAAAAGTGTGCGCGAGCAAGGAGGCCTATAAACCTGACACAGTTACACCAGCTCTGTCAGGAGGAATGGGCCAAAATTCACCCAATTTATTGTTGGAAGCTTGTGGAAGGCTACCCAAAACATTTGACTCACGTTAAACAATTTAAAGGCAATGCTACCAAATACTAATTGAGTGCATGTAAACTTCTGACCCAGTGGGAATGTGATGAAAGAAATAAAAGCTGAAATAAATCACTCTACTATTATTCTGACATTTCACATTCTTAAAATAAGTAGTGATCCTAACTGACCTAAGACAGGGAATTTGTACTAGGATTAAATTATGAAAAACTGACTTTAAATGCATTTGGATAAAGTGTATGTAAACTTCCGACTTCAACTGTACATTTACATTCTAGACGATTCTGTGCTTCCAACTTTGTGGCAACAGTTTGGGGAAGGCCCTTTCCTGTTTCAGCATGACAATGCCCTCGTGCACAAAGCGAGGTCCATACAGAAATGGTTTGTCGAGATTGGTGTGGAAGAACTTGACTGGCCTGCACAGAGCCCTGACTTCAACCACATCGAACACCTGGGATGAATAGGAACGTCGACTGCGAGCCAGGCCTAATCGCCCAACATCAATGCCCGACCTCACTAATGCTCCTGTGGCTAAATGGAAGCAAGTCCCCGCAGCAATGTTTCAACATCTCGTGGAAAACCTTACCAGGAGAGTGGAGGCTGTTATATGGAGAACAGCCTGGAGCCATTTTCTGTTAAATCCTACTCAACGAAGCTTACATTAATAACATAATATTGTGAAGCGTTCAAACGCTTTAAAATAATGAGATTTTCTGCAGTAGGCCTAAATTCAACACAAATGACACAGATTTTGGTTTTGCACAAATTTAACTGTTTATTTGCAACATTAGAACAGTAAGATACGATTGTATAAAAATAAAGACAACTTATTTAAAAAAAAGTGGTTTGTGATCTGTACCAAAGACAATAAGTACCTTATTTGTTTAACTATTAGTCTTCCTCATCTAAAGCAGCTTAAAATGAACCACCTTTCATCTGTTGTCAGTCTCTGAATAGCTGTCTAGCTAAAAACATGTTTGTTTTCATCCAAAATACAATTTTGGCAATTTCACAGTTTTCAAAGTGATTATCAGATTTCTGTCCAGTTAATACACTGACAACACATTAACAAAACTAAAGTCTCTAAAAAGCAGAATAATCTTGTTTGTTCTGGAAGAGATAAGCCTACAGTGTCAAATCAACATCATGTTCTCATGGCTTCACAGACTGCAGGATTTCCCAAAAATGTGCGTTTGGGTGAGAGAGGAAAAAGAAAAGCAAGTTGGAAACACTTGAAGTCATTGGCAGCACATTCAATAGAATGACAAAAATAAACTAACAAAAAATAAATAAGAGGAAAAAAGTCGTGTAGACCTGATGCTACAAAAACACTTTTCCAACAGAAAAGGCTGTTTTTGTGTTCTTCGCGATATGCATCCACACTGCCTGGGATTTGAGTGGACACATTAGTTAATAGTTAGTGGAAATAAATCTGTTTAGGAACCAATTCAGTTTTTTTTGGTGGCGGGGTAGAGACAGTCCTTCATGTACATTCGATGCATCGGCTTTCTTGGCTCTTTCATTAAATACACAAAAACAGTCTAGTCGATTGATCCTCAAATCCAAAGTATATACAGCACAATATAATACACAATTTTACATAAAAGCAGTGAGATTCACGTTTATCAGTCTGCCCATTTGATTCACACAGGCTGGTATCGTACCAGAATAAAACAGTGTCCTTTTACTTGAGTTACCACAGTCTCAGGCCAAACAGTCTTTCTCCCCGCCATGACAGTCCACACAATTCAGAGTGCTGCAGTTAGCTGTGTTGATGTAAAATCCCATGGCTCAGAATGACCATGTAAAAGCTTCATTGCTCTCAGGAAGAGTGGATATGATACTGTCAATAGTTAGGGTGTGATATAGTTGACTGTGCTCAGATGGGGGTGTTGGGCAGATGCCCGTTGGAGCCCTTAGGCGTGCCGTTACACACAACCCCGTTGGCTTGGCCATTGTGAGCCGCCTGCCCGTTCCGCTTGCCGTTGCTGCGCGGTGACTGACCCCCCCGGAGGGCCTCCCGCTCCTGATGGCCACCCCTCTCCAAGTCCCTCCCTGGGGCGTTGGCTTGGGGCGCCGTCCTACTGCGGCAGCGCTGCCTCATGCCGTACAGCGCAATGGTTAGCAGGATGCTAACGCAGCCTGCTAGCAGTACAGATACCACCACCAGCTCCTTCAGGTAGGTTTGCCCCAGTGCCAGCTGCAGCTTGTCCCCTCCTAGCGACTTCACCTCAGTCTCCTCCGACTGCTCCACCCAGAACGTAAAGTTCCTGCTGGTCCGCCTTGTGGTGGCCTGAGTCTCACTTGCTGGCGCGGTGGGCTCCGGCTCGGTCTGCTTGGGCCACGTCAAGGGTGGGGTGAGCCATCCTCCTGAGCCGGCCTGGGTGGTTGGGGGGAGGGCCGGGCTCTGGGGGCGGGTGGGCGTCACGCCAGGGGCAGTGGCCTGGGTGGTGGGGCTGCTCTTCTGCTTTACCTGGTAGATGGCCAGGTTCTGCTGGAAGCCGTTCTCTGTGGAGAGACACAGGTAGTGGCCCAGGGTGGTGGGCGTGGCCAGGAAGTGCAGGCTTCCGTCCTCCAGCTGCAGGTAGAGCTCCGGGGAGAGGCGGCTGTTGGGTCGCTCCCAGTGGCGGTGGGCCAGGCTCGAGGCCTCTGGACACTGCAGTCGCACCACCTCATTCAGGAACACTAACACCAGCTCGCCTGGGGGAAAGGAGTCTTAACAGAATTCAGGAGTCACTGACTAAGGCCCAAGTTCAGACTTAGCCAGATGCTAGTTATGGCAGTTAGCGGCTAGCCCACACATATACAATGCAGTGTGCATCCATCTATAGACTAGTCTGGCAGATAGATAATAGGATAAGCATGGAAATGTTTGTCTACAAAGTTCACTGTAAGCATGAGGGCTGTTTACACTAGTGATTCTCACCTGCGTTTCCTTTGTGCAGTCCAAATCTGGATCTGGGCATCATGGGCGACGCACACGCCTCCTGCACATTCCCTCCATCCACATCCTGGCCTCTGTAGAGGGGATAAACACTGTCAGTGTGTGCTTTTTTTTGTACCTTTTCCACATTTTGCTTTCTTTACAGCCTTATTCTAAAATGCATTAAAATTGTTTTTTTTTTTTTTTTCAATCTACACACACTGCCCAATAATGACAAACCAAAAACATGTTTTTTTGAAATTAAAATTATAAAACTGAAATAATCACATTTACATAAGTATTCAGACCGTTTACTCGGTACTTGTCCAAATCATGTCCAATCAATTGAATTTACTACAGGTGGACTCCAATCAAGTTGTATGGAAGCTACAATCTGCAATATTAAAGCTGATCGAGGATGATCAATGGAAACAGGATGCACCCGAGCTCAATTTCAAGTCTCATAGCAAAGGGTCTGAATACTTATGTAAATAAGGTATGTTTCTTATTTTTAATACATTTGCAAAAATAAAAACTATTTAGGCTTTGTCATTATGGGGTATTATTGTGTGTAGATTGATGGAGCAAAAAATTGGTTCCCTCATCGAGGCTGTAACGTAACAAAATGTGTAAGAAAGTCAACGGGTCTGAATACTTTCCGAATGCACTGTATGTGAGTTTGTGTGATATTCTGTGCGTCTGTCCATGCAAAGATCCTGTTTACATTCTGGTTAACTAACGTCGCATAAAGCTTACTTCCTTTTTTAGTTTTTACTACATCTGGGACAGCGTACAGACGTTTCGGCTGTTTTTTGTACCTACACAGGAGATTTATAGCTACACACTGAACAAGGCTGCAAAGCCGAAACGTCTGTGTACACTATCCCTGATGCAGTAACAAAAGAAATGAAGTAAGCTGTGTGTGACATCTGAGTGCGGACCCATCACACTTTGCTCATCTGAATCCACAGGTTTTATACACCAACTAAACTTCTGGAAGAGCGCAATGGTCACTTCTTGATTAACTCCATAAAAATAAAACAGACCCAATAAAGTACACATGACCCAATAAAGAGACAAAGTATGTTGACACCCACTCGACGAATATCTCATTCCAAAATCATGGGCATTAATATGGAGTTGGTCACCCCTTTCTGGGACGGCTTAATTAAGAATTAGTGAGGTCGGCCATTGATGTTGGGCGATTAGGCCTGCCTCGCAGTCGGCGTTCGATGGGGTTGAGGTCAGGGCTCTGTGCAGGCCAGTCAAGTTCTTCCACACCAATCTTGACAAAGTATTTCTGTATGGACCTCACTTTGTGCATGGGGGCATTGTCATGCTGATACAGGAAAGGGCCTTCCCAAACTGTTGCCACAAAGCTGGAAGCACAGAATCGTATAGAATGTAATTGTATACTGTAGCGTTAAGATTTCCCTTCAGTGGAACTAAGAGGCCTAGCACAAACCATGAAAAACAGCTCCAGACTATTAATCCTCCTCCACTAAACTTTACAGTTGGCACTATGCATTCGCGCAGATAGCATTTCTCCTGGCATCCACCAACACCAGATTTGTCCGTTGGACTGCCAGATGTTGCTGCGTGATTCATCACTCCAGAGAACGCGTTTCCACTGCTCCAGAGTCCAATGGAGGCGAGCTTTACACCACTCGTGTGCAGCTGCTCGGCCATGGAAACCCATTTCATGAAGCTCCCAACGAACAGTTCTTGAGCTGTTGCTGCTTCCAGAGGCAGTTTGGAACTCGGTAGTGAGTATTGCAACCGAGGACAGACTATCCTATGACGGTCCCACATCGAAAGTCACTATGCTCTTCAGTAAGGCCATTCTACTGCCAATGTTTGTCTATTTAATTTGTTATTTTATTTAATGACGCAAGTCAGTTAAGAACAAATTCTTATTTACAATGACGGCCTAGGAACAGTGGGTTAACTGCCTTGTTCAGGGGCAGAACGACAGAGTTTTACCTTGTCAGCTCGGGGATTCGATCTAGCAACCTTTCGGGTTACTGGCCCAATGCTCTAACCACTAGGCTACCTGCCGCCCCAAATGGAGATTGCATGGCTGTGTGCTCGATTTTATACACCGGTCAGCAACGGGCGTGGCTGAAATAGCCGAATCCACTAATTTGAAGAGGTGTCCACGTACTTTCGAATACATACACTACCTATACCCTAAATAAAATACCCATTACATGTTATTCTGTGTTTTCTTAAATATTATGTGCCGGTTTTCGAGAAACATTAATCCTACTCCTGTACTAAGACGCATGTTCAATAGAGATTATACATTTAAAGTGCTTTTGTGTCAGGGAATCCAGCCCTGAAGGAAATAAATTAATTCCACCAAATCAAAATGTAACAGCCTTTATCCTAAAGTAATTTCTTACACCCGGCTCTATGCAAGTTGTATATTACGCTTGCCATGGTACATTCGATAAATCCTACAGTGTATTGGTGTTGTGCCTGCTGGGTGGAGTGGTTGTAATGTAAAGTGATGGGGTGTGACACTCACACATTGTCCTGGATGCTGGTGGCGTGGGTGCAGACTTTGTTGGAGGAGTCCCAGCCACAGAAAGGATCTCGGGACAGCACACACTCGGCACAGCTCCTGTAATAGGAGCAGTTGGAGGCCGGGACCCTCACCACGCCTTCGGATGAGCCCACGAACACCACACCCTGTGGGGGTGAAGGATAGCATTAGCGCGAAGTCGCTAATGTTAGTGTACCGCAGAGGTCACCGACCTTTTCTGAGTTTTGAGTCCAAAAGCAAGCCGAGATCTACCGCCCAGATTGATTTATATTTTTAACGTTTGTTTTTATTTTGCTGGATTAATTAATAGCCTGCACCTAAATGGGTCAGTCTAAAGGTAGGGAGGAAGGGAGCAGCGGTGAGGCTGCCTCTCACGTGACTCACCTTCCCTCTCCCTTCCGCCGATGAGAAAAGAGGACAGTCTTCCAGTTGATGGCAAAACTCAAGTCACACTGCATTCTTTCTGCCTCAAACAGCATTTCATGTTACTCCTATGACCAGAGAAAGTTAAATATTCCTCGATATTAAGACAAGCCGCTAATATTAACAAGGCAAGCTTATCGGAGGACTTTGCTGTACTCATTCATTGCAGCTGCAGTGCTGGCTGTACAGTAGTAAGTGGAAGGAGAGAGAAAGCTTTTTTTTTGGGGGGGGGGGGGGGCTTATATTTTATTACTTATAAAAACAGCAGCTTTTTGCTGTATTCATTGAGTCTCTAGCCAGTCATGATTTTAAAAGTTTTGAAATCTCACAGTATCAACTTTGTTGTGTGCCCAAATCTTATTTTTACAGTCTATGGCTGGAGGAAACTGCAGACACGGTGATCTGAGCTATCCGATTGGCCAGCGGTAGGCCTATAAGTGCAATTGATTTGTTCTCTGGGCCTGCCGGGAAGGCGCAGATCTACCGTCAGACACATGAAATGCTTCAAAATGAGAACACTTTCCTTCCCGGCATTAGGGCGAATGATTGAAGTGCACCTACCACCAACAGCACAAAAATAAATCAAATATATATATTTTTTTTTGGAAAGCAAGACTATTGTTTTTTAGAGAAATCTAGGAATGCTTTGGAGATCAACCCGGTTGGTGACCACTGGTGTACAGCTATGGCAAACAACATAGGGGGATAAGGATAGAAACATGTTAGCATTAGTATACACTTACATGAACAAGTGTACAAACTGATTTACTGGGTAGTAACTACGAGAAGGATTAATTGAGGCAAATTTTGACAGTTAGTCTTGGTTGAAGCGTGTTGCTCTCAACACTGGGGTTGTGGGTCTGATTCACGAACTGAATATAAGCACTTCTTCAACCGATAAGTGGCTGCTAAATAACCAGATTTCGGTTCAGTCAGAGAACAAAGATTCTCTGCGACGTGTGTTGTGACCCCTAAGTGACATGTACAGTACATTATGTCTCAGCTACATAAATAAATTATGATTTCAACAGACAGCACACGCATGCTGAACTGGAACCATACTGCGCACACACATACGCTGAACCATACTGCGCACACACACACGCATGCACACCTTGAATACATCGGTCACACTGAAGCGCTGCGTCATGAACACACATCCTAGACAGACAGCTCTCCAGCTTATTTCTCTCACTCTCGTGCAGCAGATCCGAGAGAGAGGGTTTATCGGGGCTAATACCGTCGCCTTCTCTACGGTCATCCTGCCACGGACACACAGTCCTGCAAAACCTTACCAGCTTCTGTTCATTTAGCCTACACTATGGTCTACAGTGTACACTTAACAAGTTAAAAACATACACATATATATATATATATACACACATACACACATCTTTATTACCACTGCATATAATATTTCTAGGTTTTATCTGACAGTCTTCTTCGCAAATAATGAAATACTGATGACAAATACAAATGTTATTTAAAAAAATATATATACACACACACACACACACACACACACACACACACACACACACACACACACACACACACACATTTTTTTAAATAACATTTGTATTTGTCATCAGTATTTCATTATTTGCGAAGAAGACTGTCAGATAAAACCTAGAAATATTATATGCAGTGGTAATAAAGATGTTTGACAGAGTTTCTGCATGTGTAATTGACATTGTCTATTACTTGCTAACCAACCATCTCACACTTCACAGAAGGCATGAAGCCATTAAGTGACACAAAATCCCCAGGCCATGTCCATCCGTCAGTCACCAGCAGATGCGACGTGATTGGTTTAGACCTGTGGGCATATTGGTGGGGTTCGAGAGCAGACGAAACCAGCGCACGCAGGAGATGACAGGGGAAGTTAATGTAAAGGTTACATCTCCTGAGAGCTTTGGCGACAGGGAGATTCACCATTTGCATCGTTCGCGGCTGAAGTGCTAATGTTAAAGTGCCAGCAGGCCCCTGTGGTGTAGAGGCCATTAAAATGTAATGTAACAGCGAGGGGAGGGTAAAGTGGGATGAGTACCTGACTTGAGACAGAATACCTAATGACTAGAAAGGTACCTTCGCTATTGAGAGCAGGAGGTTCTTTACGGGCTGAGGCTGCTTGAAGACCTGGATCTCCTCAATGATGTGGGCACCCTTCTCCAGCAGCACTGCTTTGTGGAGGAAGCCTGATTCTGAAAGCAAGCGTTTGAAAGAAATTACTAAACACGGTAATGGTGCGCACATGCATACATGTACTGAGTAACACATTGATATTTAGGTCGATTCCAGTTGAAAACCATGTCCAGTACCTGTGAGCAGGAAGAGGACGGTGTAGTCCTTGCCGTTGGCGGCCTGTACTCTCTGGGTGACCACGTGGCTGTAGCGCTGGTCAGGTGACACCATGGTCAGGCTCTTCCCCACAGGGTGTACGCTGTCGTCCGCGAGGAAGTTCTCTTTGACAAAGCGAAGGGTGTTGTCTGAGGCATTGTGCAGGCCACACTGCGAGGAGGGAGAGAGGGATTGAGCCAGGTACACCTTGATAAACATCCAGCTGTTTGCCAATTGGCCTGTGTGGGAGTCATCCACAACAAGTATGCGAAGGAGTTTGAAGAAACATTGAATAAAAGATTAAAGTCGTAAAACGCCGATATCACATTTGTTATGCCAAGTTAAATGTGTGGAAGTTTCTTCTTCATTGAACATCAAACCAGGCCACGCTTATGATCTTAGGCATGGCTGATTGATCCTCAATGCAATACATCATGGGGAAACAACACCATATGTAAACAAACCAGAACCGTAACTAACATTTACCTAGGCAAGGATAAACAAGGCATTCTCCCGGCATTGTTTGGTCTGAGTAGCTTTTGTTCTGTTGGGTCTTCAGAAGTTGTTTTTAATTCTTAATTATATTTTCATCCAACTTCTTTGAAGAAGTCAAATTTTGCTAACAAGCTAATTTATTTCTGCTGACCCTCAGGGGACCTCTGTCATTCGAGATGGAGACACCGCTTACCTCTCCCGGGTTGGCGACCTTTTCCTGAACCCGCATGCTCCACCGTAGCGTGTCCCGATTCAGGACCTTGTAGTTGCCTGCGAAAACGGCTTTGATGTCGCCCAGGCGGAACGCACACACTGCCGACCGCCCTGAGTTCACTGACCTAGTAGTGCACAAACATCAAAGACACTTGCGGTCACAACCATGCTACAATCTAGTAGCAGCTAAATAAGTAAACTTGGCAAAGGAACTTGTCACGCAATTTTTTAAATCCCAAACACCCTTCTGAAACACACTTCTTGTTTCAAAAAGCCTCGACATGCCAACCAGTAAAAAATAAAAAAAAAAAAAAAGTGGTCTATTTGACAAATGTTTTTCTGGGATTCAAATATAATTTGGAGTTCATAATACTATAAACGACCAGGACTGGCCATTCTCTAGCAAAGTACAGATAACTGCCAAAATAAAGGAAAGACCAACAGTCTTAATAGTGTGTTGTCCACCACGGGCCGTCAGAACAGCTTCAATGCTCATTGGCATAGTTTCTACAATTGTCTGGAACTCTATTGCAGGGATGCGACACCATTTTTTCACAAGAAATTCTATCATTTGTTTTTTGTTGATGGTGGTGGAAAATGCCGTCTCAGGCGCCGCTCCAGAAAGTGTTCCCATAAGTGTTCAATTGGGTTGAGATCTGCTGAGAGACCTGTAAGACCTGCTAACAAGAAACAACGGTTGCCATTCGTACAGGAGATGTCAGATGACTTAATCCCATTCATAGCGAATATCCAAACTACTGACCACTGAGAGCTGAAGACGCCGAAGAAGAGGGTGTCGTCCACTGTGGCGCCCTCAGGTGGCGGGAGGGTGACGATGTCCTGGATGACGTTGTAGGGCAGCTCGTTGTCAGACTGGCACAGGAGCTGGGCTTTGGCAAAGGTGGTCCAGCGTCGCTGCAGGGTTCGCTGGCCCCCAATATCACTCTGGGACAGACAGGAAATGGTTGAGAGGATTATCATTAACACGCATCTGCACACACGCAGATGTACAACCACACAGTAATGCATCTCTTACCGTGCAGACTTGGGCGATGCGAGATACAGTGAACTTGTTGATGAAGTCGTACTCCCGGCCCACCTCGCTGAAGAAGAAATAGATCTTCTCCTCACTGGGGACGAAGTTGGAGCTGATGAAAGTGGGATCTGGAGAAAAAGATTGAACAATTGGCTAGACTACATTTATATTACATTTACATTTAAGTCATTTAGCAGATGGTCTTATCCAGAGCGACTTACAAATTGGTGCATTCACCTTATGATATCCAGTGGAACAACCACTTTACAATAGTGCATCTAAATCTTTTAAGGGGGGGGGGTTAGAATGATTACTATATCCTATCCCAGGTATTCCTTAAAGAGGTGGGGTTTCAGGTGTCTCCGGAAGGTGGTGATTGACTCCGCTGTCCTGGCGTCGTGAGGGAGCTTGTTCCACCCTTGGGGTGCCAGAGCAGCGAACAGTTTTGACTGGGCTGAGCGGGAACTGTGCTTCCTCAGAGGTAGGGGGGCCAGCAGGCCAGCGGTGGATGACTAATCGAGTGATGTGTGTTACTGAAAGCTTGTTAGGCAAATGGATTAACAAAGGAATCATTTGAACGTATTCCAGACGTATTGGTTAGGAGGCTTAACCAACACCAATAGACTTATAAACTACTTCTTTAAATTTAGACCTTTAAAATGTACATTTCCTTTTAGCTGTACTTTGTGTGGAAAAGGTCACATGTACAGTACCAGTCAAAAGTTGACACACCTACTCATTCCAGGGTTTCTTTATTCTTATTCTTACTCTATTCTACATTGTAGAATAATAGTGAAGACATCAAAACTATGAAATAACACATTTAGAATCATGTAGTAAACAAATATATTTATATTTGAGATTCTTCAAAGTAGCCACCCTTTGCCTTGACAGCTTTGCACTCTCTCAACCAGCTTCATGAAGTAGTCACCTAGAACGCATTTCGATTAACAGGTGTGCCTTGTTTAAAGTTAATTTGTGGAATTTCTTTCCTTCTTAATGCGTTTCAGCCAATCAGTTGTGTTGTGACAAGGTAGGATTGGTATACAGAAGATAGCCCTATTTGGTAAAAGACCAAGTCCACATTATTGCAAGAACAGCTCAAATAAGCAAAGAGAAATGACTGGCAATCATTAATTTAAGACATGAAGGTCAGTCAATGCAGAACATTTCAAGAACTGTGAAAGTTTCTTCAAGTGCAGTCGCAAAAACCATCAAGTGCTATGATGAAACTGGCTCATGCGGACCGCCACAGGCAAGGAAGACCCAGAGTTACCTCTGCTGCAGAGAACAAGTTCATTAGAGTTACCAGCCTCAGAAATTGCAGCCAAAATAATAGCTTCACAGAGTTCAAGTAACAGACACAGCATGCAAAGCCGTCATCAAGGCAAAGGGTGGCTACTTTGAAGAATCTCAAATATGAAATATATTTTGACTTGTTTAACACTTATTTGGTTACTATATGATTCCATATGTGTTAATTCATAGTTTTGATGTCTTCACTATTATTCTACAATGTAGAAAATAGTAAAAACAAAGAAAAACCCTTGAATGAGTAGGTGTCCAAACGTTTGACTGGTACTGTAGGTATTTCTCCCTTTAAAACATATTCCTAAATATCCAAAACATTATGTACACCTGCTCTTTCCAAGACACACTGACCAGGTGAAAGCTATGATCCCTTATTGATGTTATTTGCTAAATCCACTTCAAATCAGTATAGATGAAGGGGAGGAGACAGGTTAAAGGAGGATTTGTAAGTCTTGAGACAACTGAGACATGGATTGTGTATGTGTGCCATTCAGAGGGTGAATGGACAAGACAAAAGATTTAAGATTTAACTTCCCTGTGGCTCAGTTGGTAGAGCATGGTGTTTACAACGCCAGCATGGTGTGTGCAACGCCAGGGTTGTGGGTTCAATTCCCACGGGGGGGCCAGTACAAAAAAAAAAAAAAAGCCATGAAATGTATGCATTCACTACTGTAAGTCGCTCTGGATAAGAGCGTCTGCTAAATGACTAAAATGTAAATGTAAGTGCCTTTGAACGCGGTATGGTAGTAGGTGCCAGGCACACCGGTTTGTGTCAAGAACTGCATCGCTGCTGGGTTTTTCCACACTCAACAGTTTCCCATTATGTATCAAGAATGGTCCACCAACAAAAGGACATCAAGCCAACTTGACAACTGTGGGAAGCCTTGGAGTCAACATGAGCCAGCATTCCTGTGGAACACTTTCAGCACCTTGTTGAGTCCATCCCCACGACGAATTGAGGCTGTTCTGAGGGCAATGGGGGGAGTGCAACTCAATATTAGGAAGGTGTTCATAATGTTTTGTACACTCAGTGTATGTAAGAGCCTTGGGGATGTGTGTAATACATCATCAGTAGTTTGTTGCAGACACATACCCTCCAGCCAGCCCAAAGTGTCATCCAGCTTCAGATCAACATGGCTGCCCTCGCTGAGGTGGCGGGAGATGACCGGCCGGTTTCCCATGTAGTCTGCTACTGTTCCAGTGTACAGCTCTCCATCTGAACACACACACACACACACAGTGAGTGTCATCCAGTACAAGGCATGTGAATCTGAGTAAACGTACAGGAGAATGACAGTCAAAGCTGAAAAATTCCTCCACCATTAACAGAGTCCAATACCTTTATTAAATGACAGAGTTAAATTAATGTACTGGCTTTGGATGACAACAAAGGTCATGGTCAGAGGAAAGAAAAACTATTATTGAACAGTCCGTGCATGTAATGTACTGGAAATGGCCGTGTGCATCAAGACACAATGCCTTAGCAGGTGACGACAGATTCTGTCAAGACGTTATATTTATTGCGAGGGACATGACCCAAATACAAGATGTGTGCATTGTTAACCATTAACCTTGCGTAGTACGTGTCAGCTGTCATAAGAGCAAGCTCTGCTGGGGACAGATTCTCACAACCTGGTGTGGCAGGCGTAATGACTATTTATGAAAGTCATATCCAGGGACATTTAAAACATCGTTGGTCAGTGAAAATCACAATCTCGAAAACTTTAAATGTTAATTATGGCCAATGACAGTAGCCAATAGGCCTAATCAGGATACATATGTAAATGCATATCTTGCCCATGCATATCTTACCCACCAGGTACTGTAAATGTTTGCTAGCAGTCACATGTTACCCACAGAAAGGTAAAGACATCAGGCGAAGGGTTATGGGCAATATGATTATTAGCATCTGCTCCCCCTCTCTCTCACAGACACAAACACAGATTAAAACGCCAACACATTATCACCACCTACACTGCATACTACTCTTAACCCCCATCCTACAATGAGATGGGACAAATATGACGACATCGAAGAGACTAAGAATCCCACACAGATACCTAGGCACTCCTGTAGAGCTGAAAGGATTGGATTTTTTATTTTTTTTATGTTTTAATTGCTTCATGTTGCCTTCTCATAGGTTGGGTGAAATGTTCACCATACAACTCAGACCTATCAAATCCTTTCAGATCTAAAGGAGTAGACACCAGTATACCATAACGTGTCTGATATCATTGGTTGGAAAGGGCACACTTCCTGGAGAATGTTGAAGGCTATGACATCATCATTGCCCTTAGCCAATTACATGTCCTTGTCTAAAGGAAATGTCCTGTGGTTCTTTAACTATCCTCCACTTCCTGTGAGTCATCTCTTACCGACGGTGATGGCCGAGTTACGTTGGTAGGGGTCGTAGGGGCAGCGACCTCTGCCCTCCTCTGGCTTTCCGCTGGGGCTCGTTACCAGGGAGAACATCTCAGAGTTCTGTAGGGGAAAGAGCGGAGTAGGGTCAGGCTTGGAGGGAAGCAAAAGTAATTACTCTACCTAAGAATAGTAAGTTAACCGACTTGCCTAGTTAAATAAAGGTTAAGAAATTCTTATTTACAATGACGGCCTACTGGGGAACAGTGGGTTAACTGCCTTGTTCAGGGGCAGAACAGATTTTTACCTTGTCAGCTCGGGGATTCGATCCAACAACGTTTCTGTTACTAGCCCAACGCTCTAACCACTAGGCTACCTGCCGCCGCAGTAAAGGGCCCTTTACTGGCTCAAATAGCTGTCCAATCAGCCTGTTACCAACCCGTGGTAAACTTCTGGAAAAAATTGTGTTTGACCAGATACAATGCTATTTCACAGTAAAGAAAATGACGAACTTTCAGCACGTTTAAAGGGAAGGACATTCAACAGGCACTGCACTTACACAAATGACAGAGAAATTGATGATAAAAAGATTGTGGGTGATTTGTTAGACTTCTGACATTATCGATCATAGTCTGCTGCTGGAAAAACACCCCCTGCTATATTGTGGATAGAGTTACCCATCTAACAGAACACAGAGGGTGTTCTTCAATGGAAGCCTCTCCAACATAATCCGGTAGAATCAGAAATTCCCCAGGGCAGCTGTCTAGGCCCCTTACTTTTTTCAATCTTTAGTAACGACAAGCCACTGGCTTCGAGTAAAGCCAGTGTGTCTATGTATGCAGATGACAACACTATACACATCAGCTACTACAGCGACTGAAATGACTGCAACAGTTAGAGCTGCAGTTAGTTTCATAATGGGTGGCAAGGAATAAATTACTCCTTAATATTTCAATAACTAAAAGCATTGTGTTTGAGACAAATCATTCACTAAACCTCAACCAAATCTCGTAATGAATTATGTGGAAATTGAGCAAGTTGAGGTGACTAAACGGATTGTAAACTGTCATGGTCAAAACATATTGATACAACAGTAGGTAAGATAGGGCAAAGTCTGTCCATAATAAAGCGCTACAATACCTTCTTAACAGCACTATCAACAAGGCAGGTCCTACAGGCCCTAGTTTTGTCACACCTGGACTACTGTTTAGTCGTGTGGTGAGAAGGACTTAGGAAAAATACAATTGGCTCAGAACAGGGCAGCACGGCTGGCCCTTGGATGTACATCCGAGAGCTAACATTAATAATATGGATGTCAATCTCTTCTGGCTCAAAGTGGAGGAGAGATTGACTTCATCCCTACTTGTATTTATGAGAGGTATTGACATGTTGAATGCACCGAGCTGTCTGTTTGAATCACTGGCACACAGCAAGGAAACCCATGCATATACCCCAAGACTTGCCACAAGAGGTCTCTTCACAGTCCCCAAATCCAGAACAGACTATGTGAAGCACACAGTACTACATAGAACCATTACTACATGGAACTCTATTCCACATCAAGTAACTGATGCAAACAGTAAAATTTGATTTAAAAAAAAGATAAAAATACACCTTATGGAACAACGGTGACTGAAGCAACAAACAGTCACAGACACCTACATACACACTATACACACAGATTTTTTGGGGTTGTAGATGTGGTAGTGGAGTAGGGGCCTGAGGGCACAAACTTAGTGTGTTGTGCAATCTGTTGAGAATGTATTGTAATGTTTTTAAAATGGTCTAACTGCCTTATTTTTGCTGGACCCCAGGAAAAGTAGCTGCTGCCTTGGAAGGAACTAATGGGGATCCATAATAAATACAAAAATACACCAACTGACTCAAGAGGGAGCCAAAGTTATGCGTTTAATGCGGTTTTATCTAACATCATAAGTTAGACTTGCTACACTGGACTTTTTGCCGAGCAAAAGCACAAGTGATACTGTAGTCAATGAATCCTGCTACAATGGCCGTGGTTAAGGAAGTGTAATTTTGAACCTTGAAATTTTGCTCTGTCTAGTTTCTGCTAATTGACCACCATCATGAGGGTAAATACTTGATTAAGTGGCTTGTACTTCCTCTGGGATACACTTCCAGTGTAGCGGCTAAAAACCTGCAAGCACAACACTACTAGAGCTCATAACCTCGAATGTAAAACCGGGCCCAAACGTAAAATGCTTACTAAAGCCAAAGACAGGCCTCTGAGGCTAAAGGATGCTTTGTTCTAGCTAAGTATATATTTCAATCACCTATATCACAGACACATACAAGTGTTGCCCTGTCTTGGGCATCATTATATCTGAGGGATGTCCTGTCTGAGTGGCCTGGCTGGCGATGGCTATGTGAATGTAGTACAGTAAAGCTGTCAGCATCAACATGACCAGAGTTAACACAGGCTTGACTGGTGGTTACTCAAGGATCCATTTTCTTAATCATCACACAGAAATGCTCTTCCACACACACACAGTCTCAGCCCGTGGGCATCAGACTAAGGGGGCGAGCCAGCAGAGCACAAAAACATTGCTCTGCTGGCTGGTCGTTGAGCTCAGTACCACACATAACTGGATAATGAAATTATCAATCTTGTGTGATGCACCGGCACGCACGTTTCTGGGCAAAAATATGACCTACTGCTGTGATGTGCTTGGCACTAATGTCTTTGCCATTGGATAACTAATATCTAATATGGGTTTACTGTACAGCCCATGACCAAGCACCATTACCCTCTTAAGAGAGTTGAAGATACTCAGCGGGTGGGAGATACGAAGGGATGGATGGAACAAAAACAATACAGAGAGGGTGAGGGAGGCAGTCACGGAAGGAGAGAGCAAATAGGGATAAACAACCAAGAAAACAAGTTAGTGATAAATGTAAGATTGTGTGGGAGGAATAGTACAAACATGTTCATATCTTGTTGTCCATATTAAAATTAAAAAACATATGCATATTTAAAAACAAGCTTTATTGTCAAATGTATGATTCAGTGTACTCACAAACACAGTGATATTTGTCCTTGAGTACACTGAACCATACATTTGGTGACGATAAAGCCTGTTAATAATTTGAATATGGAGTATGAGAAAAGTATTGAGGAAATATTATGTAGGTGTGGGTTCCAATATACTGTACCAATGTATGGCATGCCAGTAAAAGCTAGTTCCAGTAAGAGAAACATGGAGAGAAAGAGAAAAGGAATGTCTTGAAAGAAGAGCATCTTACGATGTAGGTGCAGCGTGGGCTGAAGGCGAAGGTTCCACAGGCGTACATGTGCGTGGAGTTCAAGAACTGCAGCACCCGGATGAAGTTGGGACAGTCCGCCTGAAGGGGGGGGACAGAAAGAGAGGGAACACAAGACAGAGACAGGGGACATGTTTAGACAGTGCAAAAAACTTGGTATCGTCCTTAGAAATGTGAGTGCAGGGAGAGATGGAGAAAGCGGGTAGCCACTGTTGTAAAACATTTTTCCTAATCCTGGTCCTTGAGGCACACTGTGTGCTACAGTCTGTCACTCCAGTCTAAACAATACTCATGTTCTAGGAATTGTAGAATATAAACTTTTGCCAAGTTTGATAGGTGATAGCCAAACCTAATAAATAAACCTTCAAAGCCAATGAACTTCAGAACCAGAACTGGGTGACCCTGCAGAAAAGCTTGGGTCAGTCTGTCTAGAGAGAGCAGGTCAGGGGGAGGGAGCACCGTTAGCACCAGTGAGCTAATAGCTCTGGTAACCCTGATCTCATTACTTAGTTTAAATGGGGCCACACGTGGAGGCTTACTTCAAGGGAGGCCAACATTACATTAAAGGGACTCTCCGGTACTTTTGTATACTTTTTAGCCAGTAGTTGTGAAAGTAGCGCTCACGAGCCAAAAGTGGTTCGTCAATACAGTGACTTTGGAAAGTATTCAGACCCCTTGACTTTATCCACATTTTGTTACGTTACAGCCTTATTCTAAAATGGATTAAATCCTTTTTTTCACCCTCAATCTACACACAAAACCCCATAATGACAAAGCAAAAAAGTATGAAATAATACATTTACATAAGTATTCAGACCCTTTACTCAGTACTTTGTTGAAGCACCTTTGGCAGCTATTACAGCCTCGAGTCTTGTTGGGTATGACGCTACAAGCTTGGCACGCCTGTATTTGGGGAGGCTCTCCAGATCCTCTAAAGCTCTGTCAGGTTGGATGTGGAGCATCGCTGAACAGCCATTTTCAGGTCTCTCCAGAGATGTTTGATCGGGCTCAAGTCCAGGTCACGCATGGACATTCAGAGACTTGTCCCGAAGCCACTCTTGCGTTGTCTTGGCCGTGTGCTTAGGGTTGTTGTCCTGTTGGAAGGTGAACCTTCACCCAAATTGAATGTCCTGAGTGCTCTGGTGCAGGTTTTCATCAAGGATCTCTGTACTTCGTTCCGTTCAGCTTTGCCTCGATCCCGACTGGTCTCGCAGTCCCTGCTGCTGAAAAACATCCCCACAGCATGATGCTGCCACCACCATGCTTCACTGTAGGGATGGTGCCAGGTTTCCCCCAGACGTGATGCTTGGCATTCAGGTCAAAGAGTTTAAACTTGGTTTCATCAGACCAAAGAATCTTGTTTCTCATGGTCAGAGTGCTTTACCTTTTGGCAAACTCCAAGCGTGCCATCATGTGCCTTTTACTGAGTGGCTTCTGTCTGGTCACTACCATAAAGGCCTGATTGGTGGAGTGCTGCAGAGCTGGTTGTCCTTCTGGAAGGTTCTCCCATCTCCACAGAGGAACTCTGGAGCTCTGTCAGAGTGACCATCGGGTTCTTGGTCATCTCCCTGACCAAAGCCCTTCTCCCTGGATTGCTCAGTTTGGCTGGGCGGCCAGCTCTAGAAAGAAAGTCTTGGTGGTTCCAAACTTCTTCCACTTAAGAATGGAGGCCACTGTGTTTTTGGGGACCTTCAATGCTGCAGACATTTTTGGTACCCTTCCCCAGATCTGGGCCTCTACACAATCCTGTCTTGGAGCGTGACGGACAATTCCTTCAAGCTCATGGCTTGGTTTTTGCTCTGACATGCACTGTCAACTGTGGGATCTTAGGTGTGTGCCTTTCCAAATCATGTCCAATCAATTGAATTTTCCACAGGGGGACTCCAAGTTGTAGAAACATTTTCAAGGGTGATCAATGGAAACAGGATTCACCTGAGCTCAATTTCGAGTCTCATAGCAAAGGGTCTGAATACTTGTGTAAATAAGGTATTGCTGTTTTTTGTTGTAATAAATTAGCATTAAAAACCTGTTTTTCGCTTTGTCATTATTGGGTATTGTATGTAGATTGATCATGGGTAAAAGATGATTTAATCAATTTTAGAATAAGGCTGTAACGTAACAAAATGTGGAAAAGGTGAAGGGGTCTGAATACTTTCCAAATGCACCGTGTGCACCACGTCATTTCTATCACTCTCGCTGTGGGTGCATCATGTGCATATTGCCAACTGTCACTCATTTGGCGAGGGGCTGAAGCAAGCTCATTGGTTAAATTAAAGAATGCAAATTTCAGGTTAATTTTGCTGCAGACTAACCGCCCCATTAACCGGTCAACAAACGAGTGTATTTTTCCCAAACAGTAAAATGACTTGTCCAACAGAAAATTCTATGCATGCATACAAGAAACTGACATTTTTTATTAAAAGCTTAATGGAAACATGCAATAATAGGAAGCCAATTAGGATGGGTTACTACACTGAACAAAATTAGAAGACGCAACATGTAAAGTGTTTGTCCCATGTTTCATGAGCTGAGATAAGATCCCAGAAATGCACATTAGCACAAAAAAACAAATCTCTCAAATTTCTTGCAAAAATGTATTAATATCCCTGTTAGTGAGCATTTCTCCATTGGCAAGATGATCCATCCACTTGACAGGTATGGCATATCAAGAAGCTGATTAAACAGCATGACCATTACACACGTGCACCTTGTGCTGGGGACAAAAGGCCACTAAAATGTGCAGTTCTGTCACAAGACAATGCCACAGATGTCTCAAGTTTTGTGGGAGCGTGCAATTGGCATGCTGACCGCAGAAATGTCCACCAGAGCTGTTGCCAGAAAATGTCATGTTCATTTCTCTACCATAAACAGCCTCCAACGTTGTTTTAGAGAATTTTGCAGTACGTCCAACCGGCCTCACAACCGCAGGCGTTGTGTGGGCAAGCGGTTTGCTGATGGCAATATTGTGAACAGAGTACCCCATGGTGCCAGCGGGCTTATGGTATGGGCAGGCATTAACTACAGACATCGAACACAATTGCATTTTATCGATGGCAATTTGAATGCACGTGACGAGATCCTGAGGCCCATTGTGAGGCCCATTTTTTTAAGGCATCTGTGACCAATAGATGCATACATCTGTATTCCCGGTCATGTGAAATATATAGATTAGGGACTAATGAATTTATAAAAATTGACTAATTTCCTCATATGAACAGTAACTCAGTAAAATCTTTGAAATTGTTGCATGTTGCGTTTATTTTTGTTCAGTATAATATGACTAGGATTGTGCCATTGGCTTCTGGACAATGAAAGACATGTATATGAAAACCAATAGAACAGCAGAGAAATTATGGCATGAGGAAGTCTTTATAAAATAATTGCCTCCACATTTAAAGTTGGATTTTGGCTAGGCTACTTTGAAGCAAGGTAAGACATTCATTATTTGAAGTAAAACATCCAGGTTTCAAACAATTATACTTACTGCCTCAAGCTCATGTTGCAAAGCGGTGGGCGATACACACGCTGATAGCCTGCCTACCATTGAGTATAGCCTATGCACTCGAATGGCAGGTGATAGGCTATTCTTCTCCTCAAACTGGGCTCTGTATATGCTGTGCACGTGTGATATGATACATGACGACTAATGAAAATACACACGCCAATTTAATTGCACTAAATTATGCAAATTAACGTATAGACCGATAAGCATGACTAGTCAAATGTATTTTTCGGCGGCTAACCGATTAACGGTTAACTGTTAACATCCCTAGTTGAATTCGAATTGCTAGACGGCTGGTCCACGGAGGGGAAACGTCAGGGAAAATGGCGCAGCACAGCTTCTAGAAAAATAGTCTTTCAAACTAGGGATTTCGTGGCTGAGGTAAAATGGTAATTCTTCTCATAGATTATGCATGTATGAACTACATATTGACACATCCTGCCCAAAGCTTGAGGTTTAAAAAAATATATACTTCGTTGTTGCCAAAGTTTCGTGGCATGGCGTTTCCTTGTTTCTGCCCCACCAACATTCATTCTAATGAAGGCCATTGGCAGCCAAAATGTTTTTAACTAGAATTAGATAAAGCACCAATATTTGAATTGTGAGAATAAGGCCTATTCACACCCACCATACACAACTTGCACACGCACCACACAGATACAGCTTGCGTCGTTTTGTTTCGTTATCCCTCTGTCAGAATTTATCATAATTACCTTAGCGTATAAACTGTGCAAGCTACCTTAGTCTATAAACTACCCCATAACCTTTAGAGAGGATCACCTCTATATTGTACAATGGATTGGTCTTTGTATGCATGGCCATTACGGTCACTGTTCATCGGATTTATACTATGGACGTGTATAAAATGTCTGACTTGTCACAGATGAAGATACGTCAAATGTGGCTAAGCCCATTGCCACTGATGCTACGTACAGGCCCATACTGTAGGTCTACTAATCCCGATTGGCATAAAACCATCTGGTATCGACTTCCTCCTTTTGTATCGCTAGCACATTGACGGCCAGAAAGACGGTTAAAGTTATCCAATTAAATAGCTAAACAATTCCATTAGAGAATTAGTCTAAGTGGCTGTTGGTGGAATGCAGTGACAGCTGTGCCTCCAGTAAGTAATGCTTCTCCTCCCATTACTAAGACAGACCAGAACCCCCTTGCACAGCCTCATCCTATCCCCCCACCTACTTGTGTTGTTGTATTCATTTCTTATTCTAACGGATTAAGGTATAAATCGAAGTTCAAATGAAGTGCTATTGAAAAATGTTGCAACGGAAGCCCCGGATATTGACTCGGGGACCTAAACTGCTCGTCTAAGATCAAATCTAGGGGAAACACTGGCAGCATGCGGCATTAATAATGCCAATGAGTGGATTGGCTGCGCTAGGGTTAACTTGCCTTTTTCTTGCCCTTCATGGAGCATTCGTCCAGGTCCTTCACTGAGGGGGACCAGTCCAACTGGGAGAAGAATGGAGGGAGAGAGGTCAGTGTTAAGACTGTTGAACCAGCTGTGTTTGTGTTTCAGATGACAACCGGTGAATTAAACCACTGGAAAGGGGACATTTTCTGCAGTGTTGAATATTTCCATTACAGCCTGTATGAACTGTAAGGCTTAGGTATTTTCCAACCAAATCTGGTGGTCTTATGCATGAACTTACAGGGTTTATACAGATTCATGAAGTCTCAAAGCTGATCATACTTGTTAACAACTTTGTGATTAGACGGGTGTAAACGTCAATGGTAAAAAGGTCAACCTCCCCACCTTGCTCCTCATCACAATGGCGTCCTCCTGGCTGACATCCAAAGAGAGAACTGCATCCCGCGCTCCCACAAACAGAGTGTCTCCGTCGTCACTTAGCAACAGTGTGGTGGTGTTGCCGACGTCCGAGCTGTCGAAGTGGCTGAGAGACCTCCCGGGTGTACCTGTTACGCAAGACATGAAAGTGGCAGGCGTTAGGTTTCCCTTTCACATTCAAAATAAAGCGTAATACAGATACAGTTGAACCTTCATATCATGCGGACTTCCACGCGAAGCAATGCTGTCGACACCAAAGGTTGTGGGTTCGAATCCTGCATAAACTATCCATGTTGGATTGGAGTCACTCGTAAATGGTCAAAAATAATATTCACATAGGCCTACATTTTCAGTAACAGAAACGTAAAAAAATAAATAAAACGACTCTGAACAGAGGGCTTTTAAAACATTACAATACACCGGTCCTCAAAAGACACTAGATTAAGGGTTAGGTTAAAATAGAGACTTAATATAGATGACATCTTATTAATATCCAAATACATTCTGCACCCAGCATCCAAACACCCAGAAAAATATATTTTTGACTGCTAACCACAAGGAGGGCAAACTTGGCACTGAACGTAGGCCTATAACGTAGCCTGCATATTTTTAAGCATTGAATAATCATTATTCAGCACAGAATATTTATATTATTAAGTCTACTCCAGGGAAAGTAAAACAGAAAGAGTAGTGCCACTCCAATGGTTCAGTGTTGAACAACTGCAGCTACATGCAATATACTGCCGTAATAATTAGCCTGCTCAGATTGAGTGTCGAGACAGAACTGACATTTCATGAATTTCTTCCTCTTTTCATTAACCTTTTCCATACAATAACAGGGGGCGGTACCCCCTCGTTCCACGCACTCTCCAATTTCATTTGGACTGGAGGCCCTCAAGCAGGGCGCTATGAAAGATGGGAAATAGCACATGCACACACACGCACATAGTACTGAAGAATGCACAGAAACTCTTAAAGACCATCCCCATGGCGTTTAACCAATTACAATAACTCAATCCACTTGCCTATTACGTAGAGCCATTTCAAACTCTGTAGGAATATTCTGGAAAAACCTCTGAACACTGAACAGGGTTGTCATGTTTGAATTCCCTTCCAACATGGGGACATGTGAGTGAGAGACTCAATACATGGCAGGGTGTGTGACCTTGTAAGGTCACGATTTTGACTTTCTGTAAACCCTACTAGTCACGTCAAAGATTAACACAGTTAAGATATGGCACAACATGACAGCAAAAACAACATTTTGGTGTAGCATAATTAAACAAACTTAGGCAAAGAAATTGTCAAACGTTTAAAATGTTTTATTATACTATAGTATTGTTCACAGGGAGGCAAAAAGCACAACAACCAACCTAACCTCATAATCGGAATATTGGCTACTTCTCAAATGCTACCAAATCAAATCAGCAAGCAGGACTGTCTGGAATTATACATTTTTTATGGTGTGATTCTTGGTCTAATCAAGACTTGGCAGCCGCATTTTAGACAGAAGCTCTACAGAGAGGGCATGAGCACATGACGAGCATAATCCTGTGCTGTCACTATGGTTTCCATACCCGTGGCACCATTGGGGACAAAAAAAAAAGGGTTGGGCTTGGATATTAAATGGGCACAGACCTACACTGACAGCTTTGTGTTGTTCAGTGATTGTGAAAGGTGCCTGTGAGCTGATGAATAATGAACAAAGCCACTTCCTGCTTGAGGCAGTATCGCTAGAGAGATGAGATCTCTGGGTTTTCTCAGCGATGAGATAAAGACATTTAGAGTGATGCGATAACAACAGAGGAAACGTCGGTGTACCGCGGCACAACTATAGAGCTACTGTCTACGTGCACAGAAACAGTCACAGGCCATAATTAAACCACGACCACACATACAGTGCAGTCGGAAATTATTCAGACCCCTTGACTTTTTCCACATTGTTACATTACAGCCATATTCTAAAATGGATTAAAACTTATTCTCATCAAGCTATACACAATATCCCATAATGACAAAGCAAAAAAAGTTTTTGACTTTTCAAAAACATCACATTTACATAAGTATTCAGACCCTTTACTCAGTACTTTGTTGAAGCACCTTTGGCAGCGATTACAGCCTCGAGTCTTCTTGGGTATGATGCTACAAGCTTGGCACACCTGTAGTTGGAGTTTCTCCCATTCTACTCCGCAGATGCTCTCAAGCTCTGTCAGGTTGGATGGGGAGCGTCGCTGCACAGCTATTGTCAGGTCTCTCCGGAGATGTTTGATCGGGTTGAAGTCCGGGCTCTGACTGGGCCACTCAAGGACATTCAGAGACTTGTCCTGAAGCCACTCCTATATTGTCTGGCTGTGTGGTTAGGGTCGTTGTCCTGTTGGAAGGTGAACCTTTGCCCTAGTCTTAGGTCCTGAGCAGGTTTTCGTCAAGGATCTCTCTGTACTTTGCGCCGCTCATCTGTCCCTCGATCCCGACTAGTCTTCATGTCCCTGCCGCTGAAAAACATCCACACAGCATGCTGCCACCACCATGCTTCAGCGTAGGGATGGTGCCAGGTTTCCTCCAGAAGTGACGATTGGCATTCAGGCCAAAAAGTTCCATCTCGGTTTCATCAGTCCAGAGAATCTTGTTTCTCATGGTTTGAGTCGTTTAGATGCCTTTTGGCAAGCTCCAAGCAGGCTGCCATGTGCCTTTTACTGGAGTGTCTTCCATCTGGCCACTCTACCATAAAAGGCTGATTGGTGGAGTGCTGCAGAGATGGTTGTCTTTCTGGAAGGTTCTCTGGAGCTCTGTCAGAGTGACCATCAGGCTCTTGGTTACCTCCCTGAACAAGGCCCTTCTCCCCTGATTGCTCAGTTTGGCCGGGCAGCCGGCTCTAGGAAGTCAACCTCGCCAAACGGGGGATGATTGAACAAAAGCGCATTTGCGGAAAAAGCACAATCGTTGCACGAATGTACCTAACCATAAACATCAATGCCTTTCTTAAAATCAATACACAGAAGTATATTTAATTAACCTGCATATTTAGTTAAGAAATACAGGTTAGCAGGCAATATTAAGCTAGGGAAATTTGTCACTTCTCTTGCGTTCATTGCACGCAGTCAGGGTATACGCAACAGTTTGCGCCGCCTGGCTCGTTGTGAACTAATTTGCCAGAATTTTACGTAATTATGACATAACATTGAAGGTTGTGCAATGTAACAGGAATATTTAGACTTATGGATGCCACCCGTTAGATAAAATACGGAACGGTTCCGTATTTCACTGAAAGAATAAACGTTTAGTTTGCGTAATGATAGGTCATTAATATGGTCAAATCCGGAAACTAAGTCTCGTATTTCAGTGTGTTATGTTATAATTAAGTCTATGATTTGATATTTGATAGAGCAGTCTGACTGAGCGGTGGTAGGCAGCAGCAGGCTCGTAAGCATTCATTCAAACAGCACTTTCGTGCGTTTTGCCAGCAGCTCTTCGCTGTGCTTCAAGCATTGCGCTGTTTATGACTTCAAGCCTATCAACTCCCAAGATTAGGCTGGTGTAACCGATGTGAAATGGCTAGCTAGTTAGCGGGATGCACGCTAATAGCGTTTCAAATCGGTGACGTCACTCGCTCTGAGACCTGAAGTAGTTGCAAGGGCCGCGGCTTTTGTGGAGCGATGGGTAACGATGCTTCGAGGGTGGCCGTTGTCGATGTGTTCCTGGTTCGAGCCCAGGTAGGGGCGAGGAGAGGGACGGAAGCTATACTGTTACAGTGGCAATACTAAATTGACTATGAGAACATCCAATAGTCAAAGGTATATGAAAAACAAATGGTATTGAGAGAAATAGTCTTATAATAACTACAACCTAAAACTTCTTACCTGGGAATATTGAAGACTCATTAAAAAGGAACCACCAGCTTTCATATGTTCTCATGTTCTGAGCAAGGAACTTAAACGTTAGCTTTCTTACATGGCACATATTGTACTTTGACTTTCTTCTCCAACACTTTATTTTTTGCATTATTTAAACCAAATTGTGCATGTTTCATTATTTATTTGAGGCTAAATTGATTTTGATGTATTATATTAAGTTAAAATAAAAGTGTTCATTCAGTATTGTTGTAATTGTCATTATTAAAAATAAATAAAATAAATGTATTACCAGAGGAGTATACACACATGCATAGGCCTATAAAATGGCCTCAAATTTAACACACAGGCCTTGATTTAAATACCTCACTGTATACATGTGCAATTATGTGTGGATGCCTGACAAGTACATCAGTTCAGCGTTCTTAATTGTTCTACAACTTCTGCTTGACCACAGAAGCAATGATATCCAGAAAACTGCTGTTATCATCCGTTACAATGCTCCTGTCAAGAGAGAACATATAAGCCCTAGGGCATCAGTAGTTAGAGGTCAGTCTACAGTTTTCCATTATATATTCATAATTTCCAGCACATCAACTATAAACACAAAATTATGTGGACACCCCTTCAAATTAGTGGATTCAGCTATTTCAGCCACACAATCTCCATAGACAAACATTAGCAGTAGAATGGCCTTACTGAAGAGCTCAATAACATTCGATGTGGCACCGTCATAAGATGCCACCTATCCAACAAGTCAGTTCATCAAATTTCTACCCTGCTAGAGCTGCAGCGGTCAACTGTAAGTGCTGTTATTGTGAAGTGGAAACGTCTAGGAGCAACAATGGTTCAGCCGCGAAGTGGTAGGCCACACAAGCTCGCAGAACGGGACCACCGAGTGCTGAAGCGTGTAAAAATAGTCTGTCCTCGGTTTCAACACTCAGTATCGAGTTGTAAACTGCCTCTGGAAACAACGTCGGCACAAGAACTGTTCGTCAGGAGCTTCATGAAATGGGTTTCAATGGCCGAGCAGCCACACGCAAGCCTAAGATACCTATGCGCAATGCCAAGCGTCGGGTGGAGTAGTGTAAAGCTGGCCTCCGTTGGACTCTGGAGCAGTGGAAACGGATTCTCTGGAGTGATGACACACACTTCACCATCTGGCAGTCCGACGGGCTAATCTGGGTTTGGTGGATGCCAGGACAACACTACCTGCCTGAATGCATAGTGCCAACCTCAACCCCATCGAATACCTTTGGGATGAACTGGAATGGGGACCAACTCCATATTCATTTCCATGATTTTGGAATGAGATGTTCAACGAGCAGATGTCCACATACACTACATGGCCAAAAGTATGTGAAAATAGTACATTTCTATGTTTTGAGGTAAAATATAGAGGAAGATAATGGTTTCCAATGACATCGGTGTGGTATTGTGTGATTTTGACCAATTGTGAATAGGTATTGCCTACTAATTGGTTGATGGTGTCCTTGTAAATAGTTAAATCATCTTTACTACAAAACAGAAAAGTTCCATTTTCAAATATGTCAATGTTGGGGTGGTACTGGATATGAATAACTGACATTTCCCTAGTACACCATAAACGTTAGACGACAAAAGTGACAACATTAAATGAGACTTGAAAAGTAATGACCGTGAGTGAACCAAATGAATAGAACTAGGAAATTCCTCAAAACAACCAAACTGATTATATTGATTAGGCCCATTTCACACTTTTCACGGAAACTATGCTTTTTGAAGAGTTGTGAATGCATTTGTTCTGCTTTTGCCTGGCTTGCCGGGTTCACAGTTGTCAGACACATGACTGGCGGACAAGACTAGTTCTGCTTGAACTCTGAAGAGCAGTGTCTGATTCAGTACGTGATATATAGTAACCTTTTAAGGCAACAGTCCAAAGTTAGACCAAATGATGGTTTACTATACATGAGCTGCAGTGAAAATAGTGTGATGTTTGACTGGTTTGTGAAATTGAAACCGAGTTCGGGGGAAACATTTACGTCAGCCACTATACTTATCGCCCTAGAGTCAGTGCGATGATCATACGACTGAATCATAAGGATGTTAAAAATTATGCAGGGATTTTTGAGAAGTATTCTCGTCTTTAACTTTGAATTCCCTTGCATTGAAAACAAACTCTGGGTCCACAAAAGTTTAAGCAATTTAAATATTTTAAGCAAATTAGTCATGTATTCAGCCAATAAATGTTTTGAACAGAAAATGAAAAATGTGTGATTTCAGTTGAAAATGTTTCTGATAGTGTAGCAAAGGTAGTCAACAACTGTCTTTAGGCCTCGGGCAAAGTTACTCATAAAGCAAGTACAGCTCAGCACACTAACAGGGTCTGAACTTGCACCAACAACCCCAAATGATCAGTCACATTGGTGCCGTGACTAGCAAACTGTTGATGTTCCTTAGCCGCAATGTTTGCTACAGAGGAAGTGAAAACTATGTAACTCTGAGGCAACATACCAAGCTTGTGTGTGCAACTTTTTATTGATAATTGATGATTCATGCAAGCTCCTAGTGGTCACTGCTAATGCCAATTCTTTTCAAATCAAAAGAACTTATGCGGTCGAGTCACGCTGACGACCCAGATGTAACATGCAGTCGGGTTAACTTGGCAGCCCTAGATTGCTTCCGGAGCTTTGCCATCCCTCTCTAGTTTAACACTAGTTTCACTGTGTGGAAAGTCACCTTTCACCACTCCACTTAGTCGTTCAAAGCTCTGTTAGCGGGAGATATCTCGCAAAAGCGCAGGCTCAGGGATCAAGGTAATTGTTTTTCCTCCATGCCCACCCCACCTACGAAGTGGCTCTTTCCAGGCCATGGGGACACAGTGCTCCTTTGTTGCGGAGGTCATGAGAAAACCACATCAGCTGAGGAGTGGGGGGGACGTGAAACGTCAAAATCAAACTGTTGCTTGTTTGTCTGGGCAAGGCCTTCTCTACACGGCCTTACTCAGGACCCGTGTGTCCCGTGCCAAGCTTAGAAGGGGTTGCTGACCACATTTAGCTTGAACGATTGCCAAAGACTGTTTGTTTCACTCCTTCGGACCTCATGAGACTTGATCTGTGTGTTGTCGTACTCTGCAGAGAGTTCACGTCTCAGCGCGGGCCTGCAAGGGTGTTGAGTCTGATGATTCATGTGGCCATGCATGGATGTGTGTTAGAGAGCGCAAGAGTGTGGCATGTTTGTGTTCAAGGTTTGTGAGGGATATCAGCCAACGGACATCATTCATAACCACCCCAGCGAGTAAGAAGAAACTGTGTGGGTGTGCGTATGTGTGAATGTTCGTTCTGAGTGTAGAGGAACTTTGAGGTTGTGGGAGAATCTCCTAGTGTGCTTTCTGCCCACCCCAGGGAGAGGGAGATGTGCCCAGTGACGATGAGTGTGGTCTGAGAGGCCTGTGCTTCAAAAGCGATATGGTCGTCCACTGGGATTCTTGCTCAGTCACGCAAGTGGTTGCTCCAGGAAATGTGTGGATGTCAATACACGTGAATGAATAAGAGAGACAGACGGCCTCCTGAGTTGCGCAGCGGTCTAAGGCATTGCATCGCAGTGTTGCGGCGTCACTACAGCCTGGGGTTCGATCCCAGGCTGTGTCATTACCAGCCATGACCGGGAGATCCATAGGTGCGGTGCACAATTGGCCCAGCGTCGTCCGGGCTAGGGAGGGTTTGGCCAGGGGGTCTTTACTTGGCTCAACTCCTTGTGGCGGGCCGGGTGCCTGCAGACTGACTTCAGTCGTCAGTTGAACGGCGTTTCCTCTGACACATTGGTGCAGCTGGCTTCCGGGTTAAGCGAGCGCGGTTTGGCGGACGCATGACGTGACCTTCGCTTCTCCCGAGCCCGTTGGGGAGTTGCAGCGATGAGACATGGTCGTAATCATGAAATAGGGGAGAAAAAGGGGGGTAAAAATAATTTTGATATCAAAATGGTGTCCTGGGCAAAAACGGTTTGGGAACCACTGATCTATGGCCTTGCCTGGGAGGATGAGAAGACCATTGGTTGTGACTAAACACTGCTAACAGGCACGACTCCAACATCATTATTACATTTTCCGATGACACAGTGGTATGCCTGATCACCGACAATGACGAGACAGCCTATAGGGAGGTCAGAGACCTGGCCGTGTGGTGCCAGCACAACAACCTCAATGTGATCAAGACAAAGGAGAGGATTGTGGACTACAGGAAAAAGAGGACCGAGCACAACCCCATTCCCGTCGACGGGGCTGTAGCGTAGCAGGTTGAGAGCTTCAATTTCCTTGGTGTCCACATCAACAAACTAACATGGTCCAAGCACACCAAGACAGTCGTGAAGAGGGCACGACAAAACCTATTTCCCCTCAGGACACTGAAAATATTTGGCATGGGTCCTCAGATCCTCAAAAGGTTTTACAGATGCACCATCGAGAGCATCCTGACTGGTTGCATCACTACCTGGTATGGCAACTGCTCGGCCTCCGACCGCAAGGCACTACAGAGGGTAGTGCGAACAGCCCAGTACATCACTGGGGCCAAGCTTTCTGCCATCCAGAACCTCTTTACCAGGCAGTGTCAGAGGAAGGCCCTAAAAATTGTCAAAGACTCCAGCCACCCTAGTCATAGACTGTTCTCTCTGCTACCGCACGGCAAGCGGTACTGGAGCGCCATGTCTAGGTCCAAGAGGCTTCTAAATGGCTTCTACCCCCAAGCCATAAGACTCCTGAACATCTAGTCAGATGGCTACCCAGAATATTTGCATTGACCCCCCTCTTTACACCACTGCTACTCTCTGTTGTCATCTATGCATAGTCACTTTAATAACTCTACATACATACTACCTCAACTAACCGGTGCCTCCGCACATTGACTCTGTATCGGTACCCCCTTGTATATAGTCTCATTGTTATTTTACTGCTGCTCTTTAATTATTTGATACTTTTCTCTTATTATTTTTTTTTAAACTGCATTGTTGGTTAGGGGCTCGTAAGGTCTACACCTGGTGTATTCGGCGCATGTGACTAATAAAATTAGATCTGATTGGTGCTTATCAAATGTTCACTCTCGGACCTGTAGTCTGGTCCTCTAGCTGTGTGTGAGTGTGTGTATGTGTAGACGGCACTTAGAACACAGATCTGGAACACAAATGGCTTGGCCTGAATCCAGTTCTGACTTGACCAACCAGAACTGAGCACTCAGAGAACACATATCAGACCCCACAGTGAGGGGGGGGGGGGGCCTTCGGGAACAGGTACAGTATTTTAAACTCAACACAGCTGGAGTGGAAGACGGGGCTAAAGCGAGGAATTAAGTTTAAAGACTTCACTCGAAATAGTAAAATATCTAACTTTTGTGTCAAGGCAAGTGTGTTGACAAAAAAACAGAGAAGACCAAAACCTCTGAGCTCTATCTGAGTAAAAAAAAATGAAAAACTAGTATACACTTAAGTTGATTAGAGTTTAGACACTTCACATCGTAGAGTTGGCCATGTGAGAGATTTGGCAGAGGGAGCTGCATTTCCGTACTACGGTGTGGCTCTATGGGTCATGTCTCATGTGTGGGTTACTCATGAATGAGCAACAGGCTGGGCTACTGTGTGAGCAGTCACCCATTTAGAAAGAGGGTGAAGTGGGGGATGGGTGGGTGTTGCGCAACACAGCAGATTAAACCTGCCATCCTGGGGATTAGGAGGGATCCCGTCCCGTACCTGTCAGCGCGCGTCATCATCCCTCCGCTGCCTGCACACACGGGGTTGAGGCTCATCTCAGTGAGGAGATGAAGAGACCTCAGTGGAAGTTAATCCTAAGAGATTCTCACACACACAGTTGTGAATACAGGACTCATATGTTTCTCCCTCTCTCTTTGCAATTTGATGCCATTTTGAATCTAAATAACTACCGTAACGGCCATCCATTCGTAATGACACCGACACTCGTGTGATTCATTGCGTCACACTCCAATAAAACAACGTCGTTCATTAAAACGTATGGATCTATAAAATGTGTGTGCGGGTGTGTGCGTACGCACTTGTACACAACTCACGTTGTGCATGTTGTGTGACGCCAACTATCTTAGTGGTTGGCTCCAGCTGACTGAGGCCCCACTGTCTGAGGCTGAGTGGTTAACTAAAGCCTGCTGGAAATGAGGATGTGAGAGTTTGCTAACGGCAGAAATGCGCTACCCGAGGATGCTTCCTCAAAACCAATGAGACGAGGAACTCCAGATATCCGCATGTCAGCATAACGAAAACAAGCGAGTTCTGTAAAGCTTAGTGAAAAGTGATGGGTTTAGGTCCTCGCCAATGGCCAACTCAAACACTATTCTGTGGAATTTTAAAAACAGCACAGAATGGAGTCACAAGCCCTTTAGTTTGTAAACACGCAAAAATGGTCATCGGTCTCAACCATGGCACTATCAGAAAAGAGTACACTCATTTAGCTAACAGATCGTGAGCAGAAAGCACATTCTTCACAGCTTAGGTGTTCAGGACAGGTGCAGAAACTGAGGTAAACATTTCTACACCACATTCTTAAAGCCAGGCAATTCTCCTGCATTTGTAACACACATTTTTTTTTTTATGTATCCAATTACAGCAGAGGTAGACCAGATGCTGAGGTCAATAGGCTATGCCTGGCAAACTGGGGGGAAAACATTAATGACCTAGCATACTGGTCTGACCACTGGTCTAACATAAGACAAACTGCTTTTGTAAGTTAGGTGATTCCCGTACACAAACTCCAATAACGCAATGTTATTGGGAGAAAATGATAGGACTACAACAAACCTCTAAAGCAGCAGGCAGGTTTTAAGGCATCAGCCTGGCAGGCTCTCTTGGTCATCCCAGCTACAGGTAGCAGAGCTAATCAACATTTCGAGCTGCATGGGAGGACGGGGACGCCACAGGCTTCTATTAAGTCCCCTAATCCCCTGCCTGCCTCCAACCCTCCTTAAGTGAGCTCTGAAAGGAGAAAAGACCCTGGAGCAGCTTTGTTTACTTTCACCTCTCAAGAAATGATCAAAGGTCAGCACCCCAGACCCCAATCCCTTCTGACCCTAAACAATAAGCATTATTGGAGATGCTGATCTTGGGTCCCGAGATGGAGGAAGTGTTGTCAACTTCGAAACTTAGCGTTTGTGCTTGTTCCATTGAGTGTGGGGAAAATGGGTCTTGAATGGGGTATTGGCATCGTCTAAGAGGATGGACATTTTTCCAGTAGTTCAATCCAGGCTTCCAGGGAAGCCTAAAAGCTTACCCTTTTCACACTACTGAGCCGAGCTTAGCTGTTCTGCAACGGCCTGTTGCTGAAACCATGCTGAAAAAGGACAATGTGATTAGATGCATCCGAGCCAGCAAAAAAAAAAAAAAAAAAAACGGTTTGGGACGGCACAAAAATGTAAAAAAAGGGTGAGTGACCCCATTTGTACTATTCCTGAGCAAAACATACAAACACACTCACGCAACCTAATCTGATACTGTGCCCAAACGGAACAAAGCCACAGAGAGGAATCAAAACAAAAGACTTCACCTAAGTCTGCAAATGTATCCGCTTTCACATTTATTTTTCTCAATCAGGTCATCTTCGCTTCCTTTTCTTCTAGTCAGACCCAGTTTGGGCTTCCGTTTGTGTTATACAGCGGGTCCTCTTCAAAGTCAATTTAGGGCCCTATAAAATCTGTGTTGCGGACGAAATCACGGAATCCAGACAAAACAGAATTCAACAATATTCAAAAATGTATTGAACTTAGTAGGACATCAACTCAAATGTATTAAGCTAAATTAGAATTAATTTTCCCAAGTTAATCATAAGACATGAACAAAATGCATCAGTGATTTGTATTTTCCTGCAACTTTCTGAAACAGGCACAGGAATGCCTCGGTCTGTGTGTGTGTCAACACTTGTGTAGCCATTAGCGATGATGCTAATGATAACCTTATGGTAGAGATGGAAAGGCGCTCCCAAAAACCTTCTCATTGAAATGTTAGCATTTGGCAGAATATGATTATTTGCATCAATCCAGTGGCCATTTGTTCTGCAAACTCTGCAATCAAACAATGGTCTCTTGCTAGTGTGCACTGGCATTAAAGGGTAACTACACCCAAAAACCTAAATGCACTATATTTCACACAGACTTCCAAAGTGGTCTCCTGATATGGTTTTAAGCATTGTTGTGGACTTAGAAAAGCAACTACATTGGATAGGGATGCACAATATCTCAGAATTGGCCGATATTAGCTAAAATGTTGACGTGCATACCTATATAAACGTAGGTTAGCGATGCACAGATAACATTTATGTGGCCGATAACCGATATTTTCATTGCCAAACAAAAACCCGATACTTCAAATTTTCGCGGCCTTTTAAGCATTCTAGTACAGTTAAATAGTTGAAACACACCAAAAAGTTACTTTGTTGGCATTTACGAAGGTCCCCATTACCAGTAAAATATAATCAAAACCTCTTTCACTTACTTGTTGTGCCGTTTCGTTGTTCATTCTCAACCAGGATTTCATCATACTGAGCTGCCATTCGAACTACTGACTCGAGAAATAAGCTCATCAACTGCGTCTGCAGCAGACCCTCTCATGTCATTGAAACGCCTGCTCAACAAAACTGCCGACAGACAGTGGGGTTAAAACTTGCAAAAGTACTCTAGAGGTCGACCGATTATGATATTTCAACGCCGATACCGATTATTAGAGAAACAAAAAAAGACGATATTACATTTTTTTTAAATAATAATTAAAAAAATAATATATATATATATATAAAAACGGCAGATTTTTATATATATGTAATGACAATTACAACAATACTGAATGAACAATGAACACTTGTATTTTAACTTAATAATACATCAATAAAATCAATTTCGTCTCAAATAATGAAACATGTTCAATTTGGTTTAAATAATGCAAAAACAATGTTGGAGAAGAAAGTAAAAGTGCAAAATGTGCCATGTAAAAAAGCTAATGTTTAAGTTCCTTGCTCAGAACATATGAAAAAGCTGGCGGTTCCTTTTAACATGAGTCTTCAATATTCCCAGTTAAGAAGTTTTAGGTTGTAGTTATTATTGGACTATTTCTCTCTATACCATTTGTATTTCATAGACCTTTGACTATTGGATGTTCTTATTGGCACTATAGTACTGCCAGCCTAATCTCGGGAGTTGATAGGCATGTCATAAAGTCAAACAGCACTGTGCTTCAAGCATTGCGAAAAGCTTTTGGCAAATGGAGGAAAGTGTGGTTTGAATGAATGCTTAGGAGCCTGCTGCTGCCTACCACCGCTCAGTCAGACTGCACTATCAAATCATAGACTTAATTATAATAAACACACAAAAATACAAGCCTTCGGTCATTAATATGGTCAAATCCAGAAACTATAATTTCGGGGAAAAAAAGTGTTTATTCTTTCAGTGAAATACAGAACAGTTCCATATTTTAATCGAACGGGTTGCAACTCTAAGTCTAAATATTGCTGTTACATTGCACAGCCTTCAATGTCATAATTGTGTAAAATTCGGGCAAATTAATTATGGTTTTTGTTTGGAAGAAATGGTCTTCACACAGTTCGCAACGAGCCAGGCGACCCAAACTGCTACATATACCCTGAACGCAAGAGAAGTGACAATTTCAGGCACCGCATTGATTATATGCAACGCAGGACAAGCTAGTTAAACTAGTGATTATGTTAAAATGGATAGTTTTTTATAAGATAAGTTTAATGCTAGCTAGCAACTTACCATGGCTCCTTGCTGCCTGCACTCACGTAACAGGTGGTCAGCCTGCCACGCAGTCTCCTCGTGGATTGCAATATAATCGGCGCCCAAAAATGCCAATTACCAATTGTTATGAAAACTTGGAAATCGGCCCTAATTAAATGGGCCATTCCGATTAATCGGTCGACCTCTACTGTAAACAAGCGATTCGGTGGCATTCTCTGAGCCTCTTCAATGTGTCGCCACCATGCTCGATGCTAGGTACAAGGACCGCTATTTGATGCAGACAAGAAACAGGGTTTACATGAAATGTTAGACACAGCTGGACAAGATGGAAATGGACACAGCGACAGTGCGCACAGGCGAAGAGGACCCACGACAGGCCACGGACAGACAGAGCTGAAGCTTCACTGCTTGACATGTATGATGAAATCCTGATTGATAATGAAACGATGGAATAAATGAACAACGAAACAGCACAGCAAGTAAGTGAAAAATAGGTTTTGATTATGTTTTACTGGTAATGGGGACTTTTTGGTCAGTGTGTGTGTGTGTGTGTGTGTGTGTGTTTCAACTATTTAACTGTACTAGAATGCTTAAAAGGCCACAAAAAAAATGTTAAATACCGGTTTATCAGGTTTTTGGCAAGGAAAATGTTGGATATTGGTATCGGCCAAAAATGTTATATCGGTGCATCCCTAACATTGGCTGACCTATTAAAAAAGTGGGACTTTGAGCGAAACCCTGCATTTTTGGGGTGAAATGGAATCCTGGAAAAACAAAATGGGAGAAAACTAAATTTGGGGTAAAACTAAAAGGTAATCAGGCAAAAACAAAAACAGATATGATAGGGCCCTATGAACTGCACATTATTATAGGACCTGAAACAGTCTGCCAATTGTGCCAGTGTCCTCATCTTACCCGTAATATTTGCAAGTCAGGGGCCTACTCGATTCCATTGATGACACTGATGACACTGCAGACTATTTCCGTTTTACTGAGTAGTTCTCGTAACTCACTTCCGATGTTAAGTATAAATCCATTAGGGCCTCGGTCTCAACGACCAACACAGCTTTTAAAACGAAACACAAGCCACTGAAATGGCCATAGAAAAAGCAAAGCAGAGATAAGCGAAAATGGTTCAGCAATCTGCACAGTAAACACTGATGACACATTGAACTGAAACCTTCTGGCAACCCCTTGAGGTTAGCTGCATCTTAAACATAAACATAAGGAATACAGTTTGAAATTCCAAACATAGGTTCAACAGCTGAAAGAACTGGAAGCTTAGAGGATAGGCTACATTTCTATTGGAAACTGTGCATTGTGTGATATTTGAGCAAGAATGGAGACATTTTGAGTGCAAACTAAGGCAGGAACAGTATTGTTATACAAACAAATGGCCGACAGTGGATACTATTTACTTTATGTTACAACTTCCAACACTTAACTAGAGCAAACTAAAACTTAAAGTTTAAAAAACATATTACAACATTCCGGGGTTTTTTATGTTTAATGCCCAGCCCCTTCAAGTGGAACTGACAGTGTTTTAGCCACATTAAATCTTATTTAAATCTGGTCATAATAACCACCTTGGAAGAATATGATACCTTTTTATTGTGTTATATTTTCTGAAAAGCGAGCACTGTACGTTGCTTTTCACATTTTCATAGACTTTTGGAATGACAGTGTAAGGCATTTGTGAATATTCTATGGCAATATAGAGTGGGAAAGCACTGCAGTAAATAAAAACATTTCATATCGGCAAAGTAGTTCAAATGCTGTCAGTTCCACTTTAACGATAGTAACCAATAAAAGCTTTGAAGACCATGCAACCGAACAGTTCAAATCATTGTGATGTCATCTGCTGGCTGCTTCGTTAACCATAATGCTCGTCTCATTAGTACATCGTTAGTTGGGCCAAAACTCGGGAGCTCTTCATAAGACTGCAGAGAGCAGTGCTTTGTACGAGAGACAACAGCGCATCAGTTCAGCTCAACTTTCATTCCCCTCTCCAGAATATCCACAAATGATGGATGGCAACAGACCACTCAAAGTTATTCCACGTGAGCCTGTGATGGGCTCATGTGGGACAACTATGGAACTATCTATACAACGTGAACATAATGACAGCGTCACCATATACAGATGGCAAATATGTGTATTTTGGCACTAGTCTGAAATAATCATCTTTGCTCAGAGACAAGTAGGCCGTCATTGTAAATAAGAATTTGTTCTTAACGGACTTACCTAGTTAAATGAAGGTGAAATACATTTTTAGAAAGAACAAATGAGCATTAATCGTTCGTAAGTGATCGATTCTTCAAAATGGACTCAACACAACTTAACGCTGAAACGGCCTCACCCAGTTAGAGCAATGTTTAGCAATGCTTGTCACTCATGATCGCATTTCCCCCCTGTTAGCGCTGTTGCACTTCTGACCCTTCGTTGGTCCCGTTGAACCTCTATCTAGTCATATTAGGGACGCAATTACTACCAGAGCTACAATGGTGAGCACCATAACAGAGAACAATACTTACCGTGCCATTCCAAGTCATTGGCATTTTTCATATCATGATACGAGTATAGGAGCATAGTTAAATTGGACGTACAAAAGTCTGTGGACTGGGTGGGTCTCTCCAGCCCAAGCAGGGATTGATAGACAAGCATTCACACCAAGAGTGTCATTCTGATCTGTTCTTAAGTAAAACAAAAAATCCATAGCTAGACAGTCACTGGAGAGTATTCACAGCTGCAAAGTACTTTGCTTTAAGCAATTGTCACTTTAAGACAGTGAGACTAAATGAAAGCATTGAAATGAATCACTGGATTTCAAAGTTCATCTTCACAATCGAGGAGCTAACAAGATCATAAGTGTTCGACTTACCCATAGCAAACGAGACCCGGGGGGTAAGCCTGGCCAAACATGTACCCATAACCCCTAGAATGACCACGATTATAGGGAGTAGGCCTTGGTGTTCCATAATAACCCAAAGGAGGAGAGCAAAATCAATGCTTGGGAGAAAGCGTCTGGCGAAAAGCGTCCGTTGTTTGTGTCAAAGACTGGTTCTGTAGGGGGAGCACAGAGGCAAAAGCCACTTCCTCTTGTCTCTGGAGCCAGCCGTCATCGCATCTGAGGGAGAGAGAAAAAAGAGAGATGGAGTCAGGGGAGGGAGTGTCAGAGAGAAAAGCAGTACTCCCTTGGCACTGCAGAGTTGTGGGTGGACAGAAAGCCTGCTTGCAAAGGAATGACTCATTTCTCATAAGTCTGCATTAAGAGGAACAAATAACTTCTGGGATATCCCAGAATTACTTAATGGACTAGTACATTTCATGTACAAGTAGGCACCCCCTACACAGGCTGTTTAGGGAAGAAAAAAAAAAGTTACAAGAAACCTCACAGAAAACCACAAATAAAATAAATGATTCATGCAGTGTGAAATTATTTTGGTTACAACTAGAGAAACGCCTGACAAACTGATATCACTTAGAAATTCTATTTGACATAAGGAACATCATGGAGATTCAGTGAGAAATACAGATAAGACCTATTTACTCTAGGTTGAAATGACTGCTACTCACAACAATATGAACCTTTTGATAAAGGGAAAGGTATTACCAACATGTTCACTGATATCTATCGTGCAAGCTAATTAAAGGACCTTTAACAAATTAAATTTTTTGCCTAATTCCATTTTGTTTTTCCAGGTTCCAGATTTATCCCTGTATTCAGGCATTCGCTCTTAAACTTTTTTAATAGAAAAACAACATTTGATGTCCTAAGTCAGGGTTCCCCAACAGGCAGTGCTTTGATTTGGCGCCCGAAGTTTGAGCATTTTTTCCTATCTTTTTAAAATGTTGGAAATCTGTTCCAAAGTATTCCCATGAATGGTAGAAGGCGCCGGAGAGGATGGCTGACGTTTTATGTGCTCCTAACCAACTGTTATTTTGTTAGTTTCTTTGCGATATTTGTAACTTATTTATTTATTTTTTTACTTATTTTGTGCATAATGTTGCTGCTACCATCTCTTATGACCGAAAATAACTTCTGGACATCAGAACAGGAATTACTCACCACGAACTGGTAGAAACTTTTTCCTTTAAGGAGTCCGACGAAGTATATATTGCTTTCCCGGGAGCAGGACCAAATCCCTGTCATTTCCGTGAAGAGAAGACAGAGAAAAAGGAGGTGGAGGTTGGGCTGCCTTCTGAGAAATCGTAGGCGAGCGAGTAAACCCCCACTGCCATCCGTTCTATTGGCCGATGTGCAAAATCGATGACCTAGTACATCACTGGGGCCAAGCTTCCAGCCATCTCAGACCTCTAAACCAGGCGGTGTCAGAGGAAGGCCCTAAAAATTGTCAAACACGCCAGCCACCCTCGTCATAGACTGTTCTCTCTGCTACCACGGCAAGCATTACCGGAAGGCCAAGTCTAGGTCCAAGAGGCTTCTAAACAGCTTCTACCCCCAAGCCATAAGACCCCTGAACAGTTCCCCCACACACTTTTACACTGCTGCTACTCTCTATTATTATCATCATCATCATCATCTATTCATAGTCTACGTCTACTTACATGTACATATTACCTCGACTAGCCTGTGCCACCGCACATTGACTCTGTACCGGTAACCCCTGTATATAGTCTCGCTATTGTTATTTTACTGCTGCTCTTTAATTACCTGTTACCTTTATTTCTTATTCTTTTTTAGTTTTTTTTTTACACTGCATTGTAGGTTAGGGGCTTGTAAGTAAGCATTTCACTGTAAGGTCTACACATGTTGTATATGGCGCATGTGACAAATAAAATTTGGTTTGAAATATTATACACACACACACACACACACACACACACACACACACACACACACACACACACACACACACACACAGAACATTAAATATAAACTCAACATGAAACAACTACAAAAAATGTATTGAGTTACAGTTCATATAAGGAAATCAGTTAATTGAAAGGAATTCATTAGGCCCTAATCTATGGATTTCACATGACTGGGCAGGTGTGCAGCCATAAGGCTACCCACATGTGAGCCAGGCCCAGCCAAATCAGAACAAGTTTTTCCCCCACAAAAAAAGGGCTTTATTACAGATTTTTCAACCTTACGGGCGAATTCGCATCGAAAATGTTTCCATAAATAAGCTTAGTTGTACAACTAAAAAGGTCAAATACACTGCATTTAAAACAGTCAGCAAAAAGCTAATGAATTCAGTGCTTGTGAAATTATACCTAGACTAAATAGTGCCTTCAGAAAGTATTCATATCCCTTGACTTATTACACATTGTTGTGGTACATCCTGAATTCAAAATGGGTTAAATATACTTTCTCCCCCCTCACCCATCTACACATAATTCCCCATAATGTCAAAGTAAAACATGTTTTTAGAAATATTTGCACATTTACAAAAAATTTAATTAGGAAATATCTAATTTATATAAGTATTAACACCCCCCCCCCCCCTGCGTTGGTTGTAACTTATTTTGTACACAATGTTTCTGCCACCGTATCTTAAGGCAAACAAGAGCTTCAGGACAGCAATCACACCTCGGATTAGATTTTTTTTAATTACTCAACAAAGCAGGACGCACAGGATGTACTTCAGACACCCAACAAGTCCAATATCCCTGTCATTGGCAGGAGAAAGAGACGCAGGTATGGAGGACACAGGGCGGGATGCATTGCCAGGATCCACCAACGGCGAGTCGGGAATCTGTCTTTACCATCAATATTACTTGCCAAAGTACAATAAATTAGACGAGATACGGTCACCAATATCCTACCAACGGGACATCAAAAAACGAATATCTTACGTGTCACCGAATCGTGGCTGAATGACAACATGGATAACATTCAACTGATGGGATATACGCTGCACCGGCTAGATAGAACCACACTCTGGTAAGAGGGGTGGTCTGTGTATATTTGTAAACACGAAATCTAAGGAAGTCTCTAGATTTTGCTCGCCTGAAGTAGAGTATCTCATGATAAGCTGTAGACCACATGTGTGGTTCCCACCATGAAGCATGGAGGTGGTGGTGAGATGGTGCTTTGCTGGTGACATGGTCTGTGATTTATTTAGAATTCAAGGCACACTTAACCAGCATGGCTACCACAGCATTCTGCAGCGAAACGCCATCCCAACTGGTTTGCGCTTAGTGGGACTATCATTTGTTTTTCAACAGGACAATGACCCAACACACCCCCAGGCTGTGTAAGGGCTATTTGACCAAGAAGGAGAGTGATGGAGTGCTGCATCAGATGACCTGGCCTCCACAATTACCCAACCTCAACCCAAATTGAAATGGTTTGGGATGAGTTGGACCGCAGAGAAGGAAAATCAGCCAACAAGTGCACAGCATATGTGGGAACTCCTTCAAGACTGTAGGAAAAGCATTCCTCATGAAGCTAGGGAGGGAATGCCAAGAGCGTGCAAAGCTGTCATCAAGGAAAAGGGTGGCTACTTTGTTGGCTACTACATGATTCCATGTGTGTTATTTCATATTTTTGATGTCTTCACGAATAAAGAAAACCCCTTAAAAACTAAAAACTTGACTGGTACTGTATGCCAGTTATTCCGCTTTACATGGTGTGTAGAGCCTAATGTGCTTAATTTTAATAAGTTATTTGGCCACTTTAGTTGTGATACAGACCTTATTAAAACACATAGGCCTATGGGCGAGGCTACGTGAGGTGTGTGACTATGATTCGAGAGAAAAAAAAGGCATTGTTTCTAATGCTTGGCATCATTCACAATTGATAATATATCATTCACAAGTGATAGGCAAATATTGTCACCCATCAGACTATTCCAGATTTAATCTTGTCTTTACACATAAATAAGTGTGTGTGAGAAATTTGTTTTGATTTAGAATGGACCATTATCATGCACCTGTTTCGATAGAGGTGCAGCGGGGGAAAAAACACGTAATCTATACACTTATATAGCGAATGGAGGACGCTTTTCCCGTGGTTCATTTTCATGCCAGCCAGGTAGGCTATACTCCTGTTGTAAATATAGCCAATGTGCTTAATATTAGGAAAGTTGAGAAATAAATATACTAGGCCTAGCTGATAGGATCCTCCTCTTATTAGCGGCCATCACTCTCACGCAATTGCAGAGCCTATAGAAATGTTGCGCAACATGAGCTCTCACGAAGCGTTTGATTACATTTTTGAATACATTTGCATTGACGTCAGAGTGATTTAGAGGGACAATAGAGTGTTGAGTACCAGGCAGTTAGAAAGATTGGTAGGCTACTGATGACCAGCATCAGAGCTTGGAGAAGCCTAATTACCTTGATTAAATGGTCATGTGGAATTTGACTGCCTTCATGACCGCCGGTGTGGTGGTAACATGGTCACCGCAACAGCCCTAGGATCATACAGATAATTGTGTGTGTGGAGTACAGAGATGAGGTAGTCGTTCAAAAATCATGCTTACACCACTTTGGCACAAGTCCATGCAACTTAAGCTAATTTTAACTCCTAAACATATCTAGACTTGCCATATTAAAAAGGGTTGAATACTTGACTCAAGACATCAGCTTTTTGTTTTTTTGTAAAGTTTGAAAAACACAATTCCACTATGGGGTATTGTGTGTAGGCAAGCGATAACAAATCTCAATTTAATCTATTTTACATTCAGGCTGTAATTATAATATGTGGAAAAAGTCAAGGGGTGTGAATACTTTCTCAATGCAATGTATTAGCTTTCCACAACCATAAGACCCACTAATAAATGTAATTATTTTATGAAAATACACTGAACAAAAATATAAATGCAAGAAGCAACAACTTCAAAGATTTTACTGAGTTACGTTCATAAGGAAATCCGTCAACCAAAATAAATTCATTACATCTTAATCTATGGACTTCACATAGCTGGGAAAACAGACGCATCTGATGGTCACAGGCACTTTTTTTAAGGTAGGGGTGTGGATCAGAAAACCAGACAGTATTTGGTGTGGCCATCATTTGCCTCACGCAGCGCTACATCTCGTTCGCATAGAGTAAATCATGCTTTTGATTGTGGCCTGTGGAATGTTGTCCCACTCCTCTTCAATGGCTGTGCGAAGTTGCTGGACATTGGCGGAAACTCCAACACATTGCTGTACATGTCGATCCAGAGCATCCCAAACATGCTCAATGAGTGACATGGCTGGTGAGTATGCAGGCCATGGAAGAACTGGGGCAATCCAAGAATTGTGTACAGATCCTTGCAACATGGGGCCGTGCATGATCAAGCTGAACCATGGCGGCAGATGAATGGCACGACAACGGTCCTCAGGATCTTGTCACGGCCACCTTTGGGGACTCTTCACAACGTTGACATAAGCAAACGTAACAGTTGAAACTGGTGAAGTGCACACTTCTAAAAAGGTGCCAATGGCCATCGAAGGTGAGTATTTGTTCACTGAAGTTGGTTACGACGCCAAACTGCAGTCAGGTCAAGACCCTTGTGAGGACGATGAGGGAGCAGATGAGCTTCCCTGAGACTGTTTCTGACAGTTGTGCAGAAAGTTTTCAGTTGTGCGAACCCCCAGTTTCATCAGTTGTCCCGGTGGCTGGTCTCAGACGATCCCTCAGGTGAAGAGGCCAGATGTGGAGATCCTGGGCTGGCATGGTTAGACGTGGTCTGCAGTTGTGAGGCCGCAGACCAGAGAAATGAACATTCAAATATCTGGAAACAGCTTTGGTGGACATTCCTGCAGTCAGCATGCCAATTACACGCTTCCTCAAAACTTGAGACATCTGTGGCATTGTGTTTTGTGGCAAAACTGGGATGTCTACAAATTTGTGCAAAAAAAAAGAGAAATAAGCTTGTGCTAATGGAACATTTCTGGGATCTTTTTTTTTCAGCTCATGAAACCTGGGACTTTACATGTTGCGTTTATACACACACACACACACACACACACCATATATACACACACAAAAATGTGGTCAAACCTTCAAATTAGTGGATTTGGCTATTTCAGCCAGACCAGTGCTGACAGGTGTATAAAAATCGAGCACACCACCGTGCAATCTCCATAGACAAACATTGGCAGTAGAATGGCCTTACTAAAGAGGTAAAGTAAAAACCCAATCTCGTCTGTGCAACAATACCGGTATATAGTAAAATATGGTATACCACCCTGCCTTAAATATAATGCCCATCATCCGATTTGGACCAAAGCCGATTGGACCAAAGCCACCCACGGGCACCCCCAAACCTTAGGGTAGACTACGGCAAGATCCAGTTGTTCAGGGTGAGGGTGAGTTATAACTTTACAGGCAATATCATGCCAGCATAAAACCCATATTAAGTGGAATGTAAAATGGTACTGAAAACTATAAGACCACATTCTGCATATAGCAAGGCCCCTGACAGTAGCCAGAGTGCCTTCAAAATGAAAGAGGGAGGTGGGCTTAAAGAAAAAAAAATCCACCGAAAACCACAAATTCCTATCATTTACAGTGTTAAATATTGTGAGAACAAGGCAGAATTAGCATTGGCAGCACCATTTTAATGTTGTCAACTGGGTGGGACTTCTGACTTCATTGGCTGAACCCTCCTGGTGACCCTGTTGGAGTCATGTCCAACCAGGTCATCAGGAGGGTTAGGCCAATTGTGTGTGTGGGTCGGGGTTCAGCCAAAATGTACTCAATGTCGTTGCCCCTGCTGTCACAGATTCTATAAATGGCACAGGTACAAAGATGATTCCTCATATCTCTATGTATGCACCCTGGACTGAAGAGGCAGACAAACAGGAGAAATGTGGTGGACCTTCTTAAATTATACATTTCTCAAGGTAGGAATATTGCAAAAATAATTCGAGAGAAGACAAACTCCTGAGTTATGACATTGGCCAGTATTGAAATCTGACATGTATGATAGACATTTTTGCGATGTAAAGTAGTAATTCCTATTAACTTCCAGTGTAGTGAGCGGCTTTATGGCAATGCTGTGTCATACCGGACTAATTTCTGCCTGCTTGAACGGCAACATCTCAGACGCACATGAAATCGCGAAATGACCGCTGGAATCTATAAAACATGGCTCAGAGACGCACAACATTTTTTTTTTTTTAAGTGAATCTTTCCCTTTAATTTATAAGCAGAGGCAAAAATAATCTTCAAATACTTTTCCTTTCACAGTACCATTCTAATTTAGAAGTTTACTTTGGTGCGTAAGTCTGAATTGGGGCTAGACAGAACTTTATCTTTAAATAAAAATACATTTTGTAAGCAGCTTTCCCAAATCAGTCAAAAGATAAATGGTGCAAAACAGAGCCACCAAAACAACAAAGGGATTAGGCGAATAAGCAAAGCAAACAGAAGCATAGCTTTTCTGTGTGAGAACTGCTTCATTAAGAATGCGAGTTGCATCCACAGCGACAATCGTTCATATGGTTATAATGTAAAAATGTGTGGGTCAAAACCATCAAAGTTCTGGCCTGGTATAATCCGAGACAGATTATAGGGTTATATGAAAACATCACTAGGACTCATTGTGGTAGGGGTAACCCCAGCTGCAAAGAAAGAGGAGAAGACAAGAAAGAGAAGACTCGTCTTTGTCCAAGCCAGGCTACAGATATGACATCGAGAGAGTGGGACATCGAGAGAAAGAGAAAGCGAGAGCAAGGCAAAAGACCGAGGCAAATCTCCAGCAAAAGCTTTGATCCCCTAGGCCCCTGTGGGGTTGCCATGACTACAGCAGATCTGACCAGCCCGGAGAATAGAGTGGCGAGGACCCTCATATCAATTAAGTTCTCATGTCAATTAACTTGTGCCATTCCTGGATTACTCATTAAACTAAAAGTCCGCAACAACTATGATAGTGCGTTTAAAAAAGGTTAAGTGTACAATACTGTTTACATATCTGGCTGTGTTGGCAAAATCACTACATATCCCATCGAGCCAAGCGGTAAGAGGCTCGATAACACAGTTCCAAGAACAGAAACTTCCAGCTAACCTTACAACAATGGATCTCAAAACCGAACTTGGATCCGTGTTAAGTAGCAATGACATCCTTCACCGCCGTTGTCTTACGACACGACAGATACCTCAAACCAGCCATGACTATTTAAATAAATTATTTAAGTTTCTCTCCAGCGAATTTCTTGGTTACATGATTTTATAACTAGCAACAGAGTTTTGAAGTGTAGGGTGCAGTATTTATGACCTTTAGCAATGAGGGCGGAAACTAGCATAGTTCAGTTAGCCAGCTAGTTCAGCCAGGGAAAACAAGCTTGGCACAGGATATAGCTGGGCGCACATGTCCACTAGGCTAATTAAGGACACAGGTTAGATTTTTTATGCCCTGATATCTGGAGCTGGCAACGAAAAGTCTGATTGAACAATTCAGAGACTGAAACAAAAACATTACATGACAGATATATAAGAAGAACGAATCGATATACAATCCCAAAATCAGCTGTAACTGTCAACAGTAAAACAAAGCTTCAAATTATGTTTAAGTGAACCTGAATAATCTAGAGGCGAAAGAACCGCACACCTATTTAGGCGAGGTGCTGGCTAGCGTAGTAGAACAGTTAAAAAAATAAAGGAGAGCCGCACACTCTAGGAGCTCAGATGCAATGCAAAATATTTGTCCAACGTTTCGACAGACAAGCCGTCTTCATCAGGGTATAAGTGAACCTGAATACAGAAAAGAAATGGCGAAGTCCCTTCCATACACAGCAGACTCCTCACCACTCTATTACGAGGTCTGACGAGGGGTTTAGGGTTTTAGTTGAGGTTGAGTGTGTTTATCTGCATGTCTAATTGCGTGTATTGGTGTGTGTGTGCATGCACACATGCTGCACGACTGTGTTTTTCCAAGAACAAGCCAATTAACTAGGCTGCAACAGCACACTGCCTCCCCCCCCCCCCCCCCCGCCGAGACTGCCTGGTGACACCAGTGTGCGAATGAAGCATACAAAGCCTCTTCAATAGACAGAAACCACTTGACACCGGCACTTCTGCCCACCACGCACCTTCATCTGCTTTCACATATTCCTCACTGACTCATGGTATGAGGATCTGAGGGAAAAGCCCCCATTTATGAACAATACTGTCAGACAAAAGGGTTGGACAACTTCAGACTACCAGCCAGGTTATAAAGCATCAGCATGTCCAGAGGCTGAAGCTGACTTCAAACAAGATGATTGTGCTGTGCAGGCTTTGGTTTCAAGAGCCGTGGAGAATCTCCTCCAATGACCGGAGGCTTGAGCGATATACCAGTTTTTCTTTTCAAAATACAGACGGTATGATTTTCAATACCGTAAAAAATATTTATATAGTGTGTGTAATAAATATATATGTAGACACCTTCAAATTAGTGGATTCAGCTATTTCAGCCACACCCGTTGCTGACAGTTATTTAAAATCCAGCACAGCCATGCAATCGCCATAGACAAACACTGGCAGTAGAATGGCCTTACTGAAGGGCTCATTGACTCAACGTGGCACCGTCAACTTTACAACAAATCTGTTCGTCAAATTTCTGCCCTGCTACAGCTGCCACGGTCAATTAAGTGCTGTAATTGGGAAGTGGAAACAGCTAGGAGCAACAACAGCTCAGCCACAAAGTGGTAGGCCACCCAAGCTCACAGAACCAGACCGCCGAGTGCCTAAAAATCGTCTGTCTTCAGTTGAAACAGACTACCGAGTTCCAAACTGCCTCTGGAGGCAACGTCAGCAGAACAACTGTTCGTCTGGAGCTTCATGAAACGGGTTTCCATGCACAAGCAGCCGCACACAAGCCTAAAATCACCATGTGCAATGCCAAGCGTCGGCTGGAGTGGTGTAAAGCTCACAGTCATTGGACTTTGGAGCAGTGAAAATGCACTCTCTGGCATGATAAATCACGCTTCACCATCAGGCAGTCCAAACAACGAATCTGGGTTTGGCGAATGCCAGGAAAACGCTACCTGCCCCAACGCATAGTGCCAACTGTAAAGTTTAGTGGAGGAGAAATAATGATCTGGGGCTGTTTTTCTTGGTTCGGGCTAGGCCCCTTAGTTCCACTGAAGGGAAATCTTAACGCTATAGCATACAATGACATTCTAGACAATTCTGTGCTTCCAATTTTGTGGCAACAGTTTGGGGAAGGCCCTTTCCTGTTTCAGCATGACAACACCCCCGTGTACAAAGCAAGGTCCATACAGAAATGGTTTGTCGAGATCAGTGTGGAAGAACTTGACTGGCCTGCACAGAGCCTTGACTTCAACCACATCGAACACCTTTGGGATGAATTGGAACCCCGACTGCGAGCCAGGCCTAATCGCCCAACGTCAGTGCACGACCTCACTAATGCTCTTGTGGCTGAATGGAAGCAAGTCCCCGCAGCAATGTTCCAACATCTAATGGAAAGCCTTCCCAGAAGAGTGGAGGCTGTTATAGCAGCAAAGGGAGGGGACCAACTCCATATTAATGCCCATGATTTTAGAATGAGATGTTCGACGAGCAGGTGTCCACAAACTTTTGGTCATGTAGCATATATAAAATGTGTCAAATAAATGATATCCAGCTCAGGGCTCCAGCTATGTATGTGGTTTGCTAACTTGCTAGTTATGAGGCTAGAAGTCAAGATCAAGCTTCTTGGTTACAGCAGAGACATTCACTTAATCCCCTCATGGATCAAGATCCCTGTTGCCTTTGTGCGTTTGTCCAATTCTTTGGTTTTGTGAAATAGCACCCCCTGTGTGCACATTCAGTAATACAGTATATCCTGGTATGGTACAGAAGCGGTATAACTATGAAAATCTGGATACCACCCAACACTAGACAGGATAGTTTGTGCGCCTCTGATGCACACTTCAACCAACTATCTAATTTTCCACCTGAGTGGGTAAGAGCAAGACAACCCTCCCTCTCCATCCCTCTGCCACAAAGACAACAGTCAGCCAATGACTTCATTCATATTCGCAGCAAAGCATGGCTTTCCGTTGGCATTAGATCTGTCACAGAACAATTGAAGTCACTTTGTTACACAAATGTAGCCATTTCATGGGTATTCTCCATCTACGAGCAGCAGTGACAATGGAATCAGGAGGTAGACTCAAGTTTGAGAGCGTGTAGACAATCCTAACCTACATCTTTAAGGTGTTATTGACCCAGTCAAATAAATAGATGTATATTTGTCAGATGTGCCGAATACAACAGGTCTAGATCTTAGTGAAATGTTCACTTACGAGCCCTTAACCAACAATACGTTTAAGAAAAATAAGTTAAGTAAAAAAATAGGAGTACAATTTTTTATTTAAATAATTAAAGAGCAGCAGTAAACATAACAGAAGTGAGGCTATATACAGGGGGTACCGGTACAGAACCAATGTGCTGGGGCACAGGTTACTCGGCCTAACTGCTTGAAAATGAACAGACTGCAGTAGCTAATGAGTGTTTCAGGTCTAATAAGGTCGGTCATATCAACAACTGAAAAGTTTCACCAAGCTGTATGAGTTTGGTTGGCCAACTTCGCTGGGCAAACACAGACAGACAACCAAGTCAAAGGTTATCAACTAGTGAATAGAGCTTATTTTTCCACTGCTGATATTATTCGACACCCACAAACATTGGATTCCAGAGTGAACGCTGAAACTGAATTTCAGAACATTAAAATAACAAAGTACAAGACAAATGGAAAACAATCCCCACATTCCACCCCCAAAACATTCCACAGCGCGAGTCAGCCAGAGGCAAGCACGTGTTTTCCAAAGTTCATCCCATAATTGTTGCTTTCTCTCGGTTTACAACACCCAGGGCGCAAAAGGCGTTCAGAATCGTGTGCAAAATACAAGCGTGTATTATCACAAATGTTGTTTTGTTCCGTTCCCATTTACAATGCAAATTCGACAAACATATGAAGGTTACCACGAGAGTAACGTTATGCTGGCTGTAACATAGGCTGTTTACAGTCAAAACACTCACTGAATACAAAGCTAAACTAGCAAAAATGTTAAGTCTAACAACGTTAAGTGGTTGTGCTGGTTGAAATGTACTAATTTAAAGTACATAGCTAGCTTATCTAACGTGCTTTAGTGCAAACAAATAGAAAAAAGCCTACTCGACACATCGGTCTTACCTACATCTCAAAGGGCAGAGAACAAGGTATCTTCACGGAAGGCGTTTATGCGTGTCTTCTCCCAGCGTTTTTCTGTCCAGCGCACCCTTGCGTTCAGGTAAACTGAATCGGATTGGTGTAGTAGTTTACGCCGCTCAGGTAGCAAGCTCTGCTCTCGCTTCCGAACGAAATAAGTCGTGCCCACAAAAGGAAACCGCTGACCGTAAACATTTGCTCTTGGAGCTCCCCGTGAAAAAACGCCTGTCTGCCTGGCCTGCCTCCTCCCATATAATTGTATGGCCCCGGCTCAGCAAAGTGAACACACCGTTGATCAACAGATTACCGTAGACTATCTCTGGTGATCAACAGGCGCCATCTATAGGAGGAAACCGGTAAGACTATAACCAAAGATTGTATTATCCTCTGCTGCTGATAACACAATATTATAGGCTATACAGACAAATCCACTATGTTGCTTGTGGTCACATCATTACATTTTCCCTTCATTACAATTAATGTTAACACATTTTTCTCAATGCCTTTGTCAACTTAAAGCCCATTCTGGCTTTTACTGGCATCATCCACTACTAACTTCAGCAGAGCGTTCTGGCAGACATATTACTTGACCCTCTGTTTGTTCCACATATCCAGGTTTTTGTAAATAACAATGCTGATTATAATACGTCTACTGTAATGTAATATATATATATGGCACGAGGGGGTGTGGTATATGGCCAATATACCACGGCTAAGAGCTGATCTTAGGCACAGCCCTTAGCCGTGGTATATTAGCCATATACCACAAACCCCCAAGGTGCCTTATTGCTATTATAAACTGGTTATCAACGTAATTAGAGCAGTAAAAATAAATGTTGTCATACCCGTGGTATATACAGTCTGATATACCACGGCTGTCAGCCAATCAGGTTCCAGGACTCCAACCAGCCAGTTTCTAATTAAGCTATAAGGCCCGAGGAGGTATATGGCCAATGCACCACGGCTGATGGCTGTTCTTACGCACAACGCAACCCTGGATACAGCCCGTAGCTGTGGTATATTGGCCATATAGTCTACCACAAACCCCCGAGGTGTCTTATAGCTATTATAAACTGGATACCAACGTAATTAGACCAGTAAATATTACTTTTTTTTGTCATACCCATTGTATATGGTCTGATATACCACAGCTTTCAGCCAATCAGCATTCAGGGCTCAAACCATCAGGTTTATCATTTGGAATAAGTAGGCCTAGCCAAATTAAATTGAACAAAATCAGAAACTAAGATGGCCACATGATATCCATAAAATTACAGAAAAACATTTCATATCCTAAGCTATTAAGTACACTGCTTTTGTAAAACATAATTTTGGCCTATTCAAGTAAAAACCATTGGGTAGGCTCTTCACACATACCTTGCAGTCAAAACCACTTCTCTGATGGTACCTGGATGACTGTAGCCTATAACATGAAAGTAAATTACCTGGAAAAAGTTACATTTTTTTATCCAATCATTTGTTTGATATATGCTGGATAAAAAAACTGAACTTACACAGCACAGGGTCCAATTAACCCACAACATCTGACTGCAACCCTGCACCTCAGAGCTCATTACATGTGCAGACATGTAGATCAACAATCCGTTTTACCTGGTCACTACTTGATCTTGTACCCTCCACAGAACGGTTTCTGGCAATTCTCTGGTGAAAATTCGAAAAAGCTCTTCCCTCAGCCTTCTTGTTGGGCCGGTTTACGGAAGGTCATTAAAGAAGGAACAAGAGAAACGCTTACTATAACAAACCATCATTTTTTTCATCGTGTCATTTAAACCAATTTGCCACCTCAGACGCTATCTTGGATAGACAGATGGGCGTTTCATGCCTATGCCAGCGGCAATTTCGAGGCAGTTTAACAACTGCTAAAACATATATCGCTGTGTCAACGCTGAGAACCCCCCCCCAAAAAAAACTAACTAATTTATCTTTCGTTTCTGTGTTTTTATAATTCCCCTTCAATTCGCAAGCGGCTGAATGTATCTCACAGGAGAAAGCATTCGAGCGAGCGAAACAGCGCCTCTCTGTCTTTGTAGGTGTAGGTTGTCAATCTGATGCTGTCTAGTCCAAACGAGTATGACGTTGTTGCCTCCCGTAGCGTTAAAGGCAAGGGAAGCCAATCAGCGTTGAGCTAAACTGAGCGAGCTCAACTGTGAATGGTCCAGGCGCACCAAAAAAAAAAGTGTGAAGGGAAGCCAGTGTGGATTTGGTGGCACTCCTATTGAGAGCATACCTCATTGACAGAAACAACTTCAATTGTTGCATCTTGTGGTGTTGTTGTCCTCCAGTGGCTAGCTAGCCAGCTAGCTAAAATTGTCCCTTTCCTAAATTAGCCGTGGATGGAGATAGACTTGTGGTTTTACTAAATTCGCCATACAGGACAATGATTATAACGGTGATTCTGATCCACCCATTAATTCATACATTGTTGTGCCCCTGGCCTGAGGGGATGGAAGTTCAATATGTAGCTAGATGTAGAAGGCTAATGTTAACTAGCTAACATTGCCCATGAATGAAAGTTAGGCTAGCGAGCAAGCATTTTAGCCAGGTAGCCTAAGACAACAAAAAATAAAAGCATGTACTGTATGACAGAGTTATAGACTGTTTTGTCAGCACGAAAGAGAGGATGGCATTGGTGTTTCTCTACAAGTAGGGCGAGTCATCACGTTTTTCTACTTGCACGACGTGCACAGAAATCAGAAACATGGACAGCCACATCATATTTAGCTTACATTGATTGGACTAAATTGTTTTTGGTATATTTTAGTTGTGACTGTATTAGACTAAGCAGAGGTGATTTGATGATTTGAAATGTTGAAGTTAAAATGGTGCTGGAATAGTAGAGGCAGCCCCTGTTTTCTTTGCGACTTGCAGTAACTCTTTGTGGATCTAAATCAGTAGTTGTTTAGTGGTCCGAAAATGACGGAAACATTAACTTGCTTGACCATGCTGTAGGTCATGTAACTGTCTGTTACTGTACATTTAATATGCTTTATGGACTTCATTGGTCAGAGGCTGCTATCCAATTTTGTGATAAAACAAAGGTGTGATTTAATTTTTTCTGCCACTGTCATCTTATTGTCTCTGCCTTTAGGCCTATATATCAGGGCCGCAAGGCATATGAATTAACAGGTTATGGAGCAAACAACACAATTACCACATAATGGCTTTAATATCTTTTTTTGGGGGGGGGCTTGGCATCCAAAGCGATTTTACCCACACACTGCTACTGCGAATGTCCAATATAAAACAAATTTTACCTTGGTAGTTGACCATACCAAAATGAATTTAACAATGTACCCTACAGCTTTACTTCCCATATCTCAATAGGTAGGTCATGACCACAGCGAGGAAAGGAGCTGGTAAGATGGATAATAATAGAAAATAGCCTAAGATTTTAGTCTTAGCAGCTACCTTGGAACAGCCCTTTGCGCGAATGGCAATGTTTCAAGCCTCTGCAGGACTTAGCAGTTTCCAAATATACAAAATGATAGGTGAGTGTATTGACAGCATCTACATATATTGGTCTATAGCCTACATCTTATCTGACAGGGTAAATAAACGGTGCATGTTGCCATAACACATTATTCACTAGGTCTGCAAACTCAAGCAATTATTACAATCTAAAAGTAAATACCATGTTATTGTAGCTAAGTAGGCTGTTCATTTATACGTTTATCATTTATATTTGATAGGCTAAGTCATGGCAGTGTCTTCCGACTCTCTGCAACTCGAGAGTCAAGGCAAATGGTGGCCTAACCTGCGTGCATAGCATAAATGTTTACCAAAAGAGGGCGTTCGAACGCAATTGTTTGTGGACATTGCGGGTCTTTATTGCATTAAATTGTCCCATATAACTTAGTTGGTAGAGCATGGCGCTTGCAACCGTTTAGAAACTACAGCAATTTCTGTACATAGTCCCCCCATTTTATGGGCGAAAAAGTGTTGGGACAAATGTGTATTAAAGTTGTAAAAAGTTAAGTATTTGGTCCCATATTCATAACACGCAATGACTACATCAAGCCTGTGACACTACACATTTGTTGAATGCATTTGCTGTTTGTTTTGGTTGTGTTTCAGATTATTTTGTTCCCAATAAAAATAAATGGAAAATAATGTATTGTCATTTTGGAGTCACTTTTATTATAAATAAGAAAATAATATGTTTCTAAAAACTTGTATATTAATGGGGATGCTACCATGATTATGGATCATACTGAACAAATATTGGATAATGATGAGTGAGAAAGTTACCAATGCACAAATGTCATACCTCCAAGACATGATAACATCTCACCATTACGATAACAGGGGTCCCAGAGCATTTCGTATTATTTTGTACGTAAATCCGTAAATCCGAGAACTCGATTAAGTATATGTTATGTTTGATATGGTTACTTAAGACAGATGGTTGCTTAACGCAAAAACGAAAGTAACGTGAACGTCTAGTAGCCCAAAGGTTGTGAATTCGAATCTCATCATGGACAACTTTAGCATTTGAGCTAGTTAGCTTTTCAGCCATTTACAACTTTTTAGCTACTTTGCAAGTCCTTAGTATGTTAGCTAACCCTTCTCCTATGATATTTGTGCATATGTAACTTTCTCACTCATCGTTCTTCACGATTTGTAGTCACAAGCTCGATGTAGTCATCGTGTGCTATGAATATGGGGCAAATACTTAACGTTTTACTGTTTTAATACAAATACAAGTGAATTTGTCCCAATACTTTTTATGTACAAAAAGTGCTGTAATTTCTAAATGGTTCACCCAATATGGATGAACTTTTGAAGTATAGAGCCAAAAGAAAATAAAAAATACTTTACTGTCCCAAATAAGGAGGGCATTGTATCTACAAGTTCACTCCCAATCATTGTAAGTCCATATGTTTTTATTTTAATCAAATTACTAACAACAAGAAGCATCTCTGTGAATGTTATGGGAACATATTGGAGTTCACAGTTCAGCATCAGATTCAGTCAAACACTGCATCAAAGACTTCATGCAAAATATTACCCCTTGAAAGCCTCTAACTCATAATTATGTTAGAAATGCTGATATTTTTAACCAAGACGGAAAAGTGGGGTTTTATGCACGAATGCAGCATCAACGCATTTAGCTCAATCAACATGCCGCCTTTGCCTTTACCACGAAGACAAAATGCGCCCTTTATTCAGACCTATAATCTCACATGTTTTAGCCTAAAACATTTTATTTTCATTTCATCAAACCCCTTTTGTCGATTTCCGGGAATATGTTTAGACTGTCTTGTTCAGCAATGTCAGCAGTATCTCAGAGTTTCCATGAGCTTAGTGGTCTAGAAACCCCAATGGCAAACCGGTAGTTTGTGTAGGCGCCGCCTCAAGCTATTTTTCCTCGCTCAGTTGCAACATCGCTTGCGCCCTTTGAAGTTAGATCAAGGTGAGCAACGTTAGAATAAATGGCAGGAGTTTACGAACATAAATTTATATCAATCTGTATGGTCTTAGTTTTTAGGAATAGTCCTAAAAATGTTTGTTCCCCCCCACTTGAATATGAACTAGCCTATTTAGTGTTCAAATTAAACATTACAATTGTTGTTTTGTTATATACTACCAAATAAAAGCATTATGTAACAATGAACCATCTGTATTTGAATGTAGGCCTTTCTAATGTTTCTCTTAACCACTTGTTCTACTTTCCCTTCTGGAATTAAAACAGCCTGTAATGAAAGTTTATACCAACATGTAAATTGACTTTGGCTTGGAATCCATCATTAGTAGAATCCAGCGCCATAAATTGAGATAAGGCACACATCACATGCCAGAATCACAACAGACGTTATGAATTATACCATGTTCAGATAATTAGGCAATGTTAACAATTATAATAATATCTCTATAGACATACGGGCCTAACGTTTTTAGTGATGTATTGTTTAATTGGCTAACGATGATTACCGGTAAGATAAACAATTATTATAATAATGATAAAATAGCTAACGTAGCTTAATAATAATATTGAATTAAGCCAATTTCAAATAGAATTGTGAAAAGTTAATTGGCCTACTACTTTACAGAGAACCAGGCCAATAGCCTAATAGGCTATATTCTTACAGAGTGAGTTACATTCTTCTTACATTCTTTTTTTGTTCAAAATTACGTATTTTATTACTTTTTGTACAAACTGGGGTTATAGATCACGGACGTGAATTGATTAAAACAAATAATCCTTGATGTCATCATGTTTATTCATTCATCCCAATATAGCCTGGCTGTAATTGTCAAAAATAGCCAGTTCTTTAGTGAGTCAATTCTTACATTTATCTTCGTTGCATTCAGTCGGTGCAATCTTCTCAACTTTGCATTTATTCTAAGTTTTTTGTTGTAGAGGCCTTTGCTGGAATATGACCTATCTTTCCTTGCTCACAGTTTGAGTTATAACGCAGGACACTTTATATGTTCATTTCCGGTGAGATGTTGTCGGTCTCGCTTTCTGAGACGTAGCAGGGCTATGTGCGAGACACCTTCATCTCGTCAAGGTGACTGAACGGATGATGAGAGAGGATGCCCTTCAAATTCCGTGAATCTAAAATGCCATGGCCCCTGATATTTCTGCTGTGCTGGAGCTATGTTTTGAAAGGCAAGTATGACTCTCTATTCTGCCCACTTTGTCAATGTGTCGAGAATAAATGTAGGAAAGGTACATTTATTGAGGAAAACGAATAATGATAGTAAGGTAGTTTAGCCTATGTCTCATCATCACTATGCATACATTCATTTATTGCAATAAATAAGCCCTTAACCACAGTATTCTAGTAAGTTATTACTTTTTAATAAACGTGTGAGAATAAATGTTGAACATGTCAATGAATCTGTATCCTGGCTGTAATGTGGGATAGTTCATTTTATAATCTAGTAATTTCAAGATAATTCACATCTTAGGTTAGACAAAGCAGGCCTATAAAAGTTTCGAAATCTTTTTATAAGTGGACAGAGAGTAAGCCTTTTTTTCTCTGTTTGGCATCCACGCTTGGTATATTCCTGTTCAGAAAAACAAAGTTATGAAAATGCACCAAACATGCTAACAGGAATTAGTTGAAATATATGTTATATTTTTGTTATTCCTATTTCTGTTTTTAGCTACACACACATCCATTATCACCCAGACGCCAGGGAGCCTGATGGTGAAGGCTGGTGATACAGTGACCTTGAAATGCTATTTGGTTGAGCTTATCACCTACTGCTACCTTGTGATTTGGATGAAAGTAGACCCCAGGACTGGAACACTGATTAAGATTGATAACTTAAAGATTGATAACAACTCCGAGGAGGGAAAAGGGAAACAGGACAAACTATGTTCTGCTACAATCACCAAAGCAACAGTGAGCGACTCGGGAATGTACTATTGTTCAGCTGTTCAATCCGATATGATCCACACGGGCAATGGTTCTAGAGTTGTTGTGACAGGTAAATTGAATGTCTGGTATTTTCATTCACAAAGTTGACTGATAAAAACAATACACAGATGTGTTAAAAAATGAAAATATACACATACAAAAATACATCTTGTGCTCGAAAAATCTAAATAGCCAATTGTAAATATAGCATATCATTTCTGTAACCTTTTGAACATATTGAATGAGGTTGCCTGTATGGTCTAAAATGAAGAATCGTGCATTCAGAGTGTAGGCTATGTTGAACAACCTGTAGATCATTTCAACAAGTCATTTAAATGTTTACAATTCTGACAATCTTTTCCCCAGAGAGAGAGAGAACACAGAACATCACTGAATCCCCTGCCATCAAACTCCTCTCTCCGTCGGACGGTGACGGGTCTGTTGTGTTGACAACTCTACACTACACAGCGGAGTCCTTCATCCCTCTGCTGTGTTTGGTGTTGAACGTGGTCCCATCTCAGGTCCACGTGTTCTGGCTCATAGACGGGAGAGAGGACAGCGGACTAACTTTGTCCACCTGGACAGACAACAATGATTCAGCCACAGAGTTCACTATGAACCAGATTCTAGTCCAGGCAGAGGAGTGGAACAGAGGGGTGCAGTGTACGTGTGTGGTGGAGTTTGAGGGAAATTCTATCAACAAAACCCTGATAAAGTGCAATGGTAATTGCATCAGTGTATCTCAAGTACTCACTTTTTATGTTCATTTCAACAGTCTCCTCTGCAAAAAGCCATCCATCATCCTTAATCAGAAGCATTTCTAATCAAAAGTAGCCTATTCACTTTTCTTACAAAGATATGAGAAAATGTGAGGATGGTTAGGATGAGCATATTATACTATAGGACAGGCTCAATTATAGTTTCACATAAATGACAATAAACGTACACTGGAAAACGCGTGTTTTATATTACATCATAATGTGTGAGAGTGTGTCCCCACCCTAATCATTTATATTTCAATAATAGCATACTTGTACTTAATTATATATTTTTCCAATGTGACAGAGTTTGTGATGATTTTCCTTTTCCGATTTAAACGTTGTTCTCTTATCAACTTCTCATTTACTATGTACATTGTGTATTCTTTCTTACATGTATTTATGACCTACACCACAGATTCCACTGGCATGTGCACAATGGTGCTGTATTGGGCATCTGCAGCTGCTCTCCTCACCATTATAGTGGCTGTCACTGTCGCCGTGTGTCTGTACCGTGGTGAGTTACAACTAATCAATAATTGGTCAAAACTGTATGAAACAAATACCAAATTACCTTGTGGGAGACAATGTACTGTATGTCAATGTCCTCAGCAGAGGCATTATAACCATTGAAACCGAGGAGGTACAGTGGGGGGAAAAAAGTATTTGATCCCCTGCTGATTTTGTAAGTTTGCCCACTGACAAAGAAAGGATCAGTCTATCATTTTAATGGTAGGTTTATTTGAACAGTGAGAGACAGAATAACAACATAAAAATCCAGAAAAACCCATGTCAGAAATGTTATAAATTGATTTGCATTTTAATGAGGGAAATAAGTATTTGACCCCCTCTCAATGAGACAGATTTCTGTCTCCCATGTGTATTTTATACAGGTAACGAGCTGAGATTAGGAGCACACTCTTAAAGGGAATGCTCCTAACCGCAGCTTGTTACCTGTAAAAAAGACACCTGTCCACAGAAGCGATCAATCAATCAGATTCCAAACTCTCCACCATGGCCAAGACCAAAGAGCTCTCCAAGGATGTCAGGGACAAGATTGTAGACCTACACAAGGCTGGAATGGGCTACAAGACCATCGCCAAGCAGCTTGGTGAGAAGGTGACAACATTTGGTGCGATTATTCGCAAATGGAAGAAACACAAAATAACTGTCAATATCCCTCAGCCTGGGGCTCCATGCAAGATCTCACCTCGTGGAGTTGCAATGATCATGAGAACGGTGAGGAATCAGCCCAGAACTACACGGGAGGATCTTGTCAATGATCTCAAGGCAGCTGGGACCATAGTCACCAAGAAAACAATTGGTAACACACTACGCCGTGAAGGACTGAAATCCTGCAGCGCCCGCAAGGTCCCCCTGCTCAAGAATACATATACATGCCCGTCTGAAGTTTGCCAATGAACATCTGAATGACTCAGAGGACAACTGGTGAAAGTGTTGTGGTCAGATGAGACCAAAATGGAGCTCTTTGACATCAACTCAACTTTGGAGGAGGAGGAATGCTGCCTATGACCCCAAGAACACCATCTCCACCGTCAAACATGGAGGTGGAAACATTATGCTTTGGGGGTGTTTTTCTGCTAAGGGGACAGGACAATTTCACCACATCAAAGGGATGATGGACCGGGCCATGTACCGTCAAATCTTGGGTGAGAACCTCCTTCCCTCAGCCAGGGCATTGAAAATGGGTTGTGGATGGGTATTCCAGCATGACAATGACCCAAAACACACGGCCAAGGCAACAAAGGAGTGGCTCAAGAAGAAGAACATTAAGGTCCTGGAGTGGCCTAGCCAGTCTCCAGACCTTAATCCCATAGAAAATCTGTGGAGGGAGCTGAAGGTTCGAGTTGCCAAACGTCAGCTTCGAAACCTTAATGACTTGGAGAAGATCTGCTGTTGAGGAGTGGGACAAAATCCCTCCTGAGATGTGTGCAAACCTGGTGGCCAACTACACGAAACATCTGACCTCTGATTGCCAACAAGGGTTTTGCCACCAAGTACTATGTCATGTTTTGCAGAGGGGTCAAATACTTATTTCCCTCATTAAAATGCAAATCATTTTATAACATTTTTGACATGCGTTTTTCTGGATTTTTTTGTTGTTGTTATTCTGTCTCTCACTGTTCAAATAAACCTACTATTAAAATTATAGTCTGATAATTTCTTTGTCAGTGGGCAAACGTACAAAATCAGCAGGGGATCAAATACTTTTTTCCCCCACTGTACATGCCTCATCCATTTAATAAATTTGTAGGATACAAATGTACAAGATGTAGCTTATTTTGTAACTTATCAGTGCCCCCTCAAAAACATTAGGGGTATGACGTGATGCCTATGGTAATGACTAGGTGTGTAAGTAGGCCAGTTCAGTCGTCAAACTAAGATATAGATAAAGGGTCTGTTTTTACTACCTATGGAATAGGTGACCAATGTGGGGGTGACGATTATTTTCCATGATGTCCTTTTCTGAGCAAATGGAATGCAAAAGGATATCTACTGTATATTTTCTCTTGCACAGGAAAGTTAAGAAAGGTTATTCTTGTCTTTCTTCCTTAAGCTTTCTGTGATAGTTATAGAGATCGTTATGTCAAGTGTCTGCGGCATATTGACAGTTCTGCTTTTGCAGTTTTGATTTGACTACAGCTGAACTGCAGCTGTAATACACCTACGCCCTCCTGACTGCCAATTATTTCAACATTGATAAAGAAGAACTCAGTCTTAAAATCAGAGAAACTGAGCCAAAGTCACAAATGACGTAGTTACTGTATCTTAATTCACTCTACAACAATGTCAGAAATAGGAATGTTGGAAATAGGCAATTATAGTAGTTCTTCCTTAGTTGTACAGTTTACTCCCTCTGCTTTTGAGATCCGATCACAGAGCGAATATGAACAAATGGCAAAGAACATTATCATTGATTCATAATGTATCCATCAACCTGGATTTGAAATGTGGCATTTTTATTGCTTTTTCCTATAGGACATCCTGTGGTTACTGATGTGGATACAAGGTTTGTGTCTGACCGTTAATCTAACATTTAATTTGAGAAGTCAGTGAACGCTGGAGTGCTAATGTGAAATACTCTGTTTCAATTTCAGACAAAGAGGCACAGGCCCTGAGAGCAGGCAGCATCAATCTGGTAAAATGTTATAATTTTTCTAATTTAATTACAACAGCCAATGATTTTAGAAGGATTTTAAGATAGCTTTTATCAGCTTGGTGGTATATAGTGAGCAAAAATATTTTTGCATTTTCATTATCTTTTTAACTATTCAGTTGAAATAGATTGAATAAATGAGCTTACATTTTTTTTGTTCCCCAAATTTCTGCTGTGAATGAGGAGTTGGGACATTTTTTAGGGGACTCTGTTTTACATTTGAGTGTGAGAGATGAGATCAAAATATTTCATAGAGAAGTAAATGGGGTGCCATTGGCGCACTTTGAGACACCGTTAGTTCTCACAGCATCTCTTGACTGAGTTTGCAGGGTTGGTTGATTGAAGGATTCCAAAACATTTTGAAGTACACTAGTTTATCGGGGATGTCATGGCTGTATTGGTGTTTGTCATGATCTGACTTGTAACGTTTGCAGGGAGACTTGGAGAAGCAAGAAAGGCAGTTAGATCATCCATCTCGGTAAGTAGCTATTGTATTTGGTTCAGAATTTTTGGTGAAGGTGCCAAATGTTTTTTTATATTGCATACTTTTATAATCCATTGCCGTGCTATCAGATTTTCTCAGGTAGAACTTTTAAATCACCATTTCGGCCCAATTTAACTCTTGGGGTTGGTTTCCAATCCTGGATATCGACTAAGCCAATAGTCTTTGACTTAAAAACATTTTCTATGGAGATTGTTTTTCAGTCCAGAAGTAGGCTTAATATGTGTCTGGGGAACTGGCCCATAGTGTATCCAAATTGAAAAAACACTGTAAGGCCAGGCACCACAGGCTAAAATTACATTTTTGCATATACAATTTAGAGAATTTTTGGTATTTTGGTCCATTATTTTCAAAAAGTAAAAATGTCAAAAAGTTGATAAATGTATATTTTTATTAATTTATCATACTACCGCATTTTTAAATAGACATATACATACATAATTGCAAAGCTCACTACATTGAATCACACATCATTTCAAAGCCCATTTCACAGAGAATATTGCAAACTGGACAAGAGGGTGATTGGGTCTAAATTGGTAGTCTAAATTTCAGTGACCTTGTCTTTAAATGCCATTTCCCAAAAGTCAGACTCTTCCTACCCGCCAATTCATTTTTCTCATCCTCAGAAGCATCTGCATTCACCAAATTGTGCCTGTTATCCTTAGAAGTATTCTCCGGATTGTTAATATGTTGTCAAATGTTAATTCTAGATGACATTTTCTTCTGAAAAATCTACCAAAAATGCTTTTTATGTCACTTTCTTTAGTATTTCACAAATAGAAATATGTAAGAAAGTATTTATCTACAATCGGACGTGTGTAAGTCCGGTCCTGGATTGTCCTAACAAAATGAAACCAAAATATTTAGGCTGACTTTATCCAGTGTCCAGAAAAATGTATTTGCGTGATATGCAAATATGAGCATATTTAATGAGTTACCACTTAGTTTGCATATTTGTATACAATATTTCAGAAAAGTTGTAAAACAGAAACGCTTATTTGTGTCCACATTCAACTGGTAAAAGTTTATTGTGATATGATTAAGGGGGGATACCCTATTCGGGTGTGGTGCCTGGCCGTAGTGTTATGATCCGAACATACTGCTCTGAAAATTTCTCATGTCTCATACTGGCGTATTACTTGGTAAGTGTAGTGTAATTACAGTACTTATTGGCAATATACCTGTTTGTGGTTTGTGTAAATAAAGAGTGGCATTTTTATATGGATTATATTTGTAAACAAACTCTAATGAATTGAGGCTAAACCTACTCTCACCCTTAGAATGATTGTTTTAGATTATTACTCAGTTATCTTCATTGTGAATGTATTGATTGAGATTGACTGACTATCCTTTCTATGGTGTGAATAGTCACATATGAGACCCTGGTTTACATTTGCAGTATTGCTGCCCCAATTCAGTCCACATGAAGTATTAAAGCATTTTTGAATTTAAAGCAACAGCTATACCTATTTCTGATTCCTTGAGAAACAATGCTCCTATAATGAACTCCCTGGTGTTGATCGTTCCACAGGAAGTCCAGTATGCGACTTTGGACCACATCCAGCTTGGGAGACGCCCAAATACAATTATCCAATAATATTCTGAAGAAGAAATTGCGTAAGAGTTTTCAGATTATTATGTATATATTTGTGTATAAAGCAAGAGCAAGTGTCCGCAATTGCAAAGTGCCCAGAGCCAATAGCGCGGCACAGAGCTCTTTCTTTTATGTTGTAATTCAACTCTGGAATAGCCTCCCAATAGTCATTAAACTGTCCCAGTCCTAAAATGTTTTCAACGGTCAGGTTAGAGCCCTTCCATTGGAAAACGTGTACAAGCCTACACAGGAAAAGTACTGAAATAGTCTTGAGTTTTATATTGATGATGTATGTTTTGTGGTGTAGGCTAGTTGGCTGCTTATAGGCCCATGTGTTTTCCTGTGTATTTTTTATTTTTGTTTTACCTTTATTTAACTAGGTCAGTTAAGAACAAATTGTTATTTTCAATGACGGCCTAGGAACAGTGGGTTAACTGCCTTGTTCAGGGGCAGAACAACAGATTTGTATCTTGTCCTGGTTTTGTCCTACACTGAGGACCACATTGGAAATAAATGGTCTTAGCTATCCTGTGTCACTCTCAGGGATTATTTGTAAATGAATGACTTGGTTTTTTCTTTGTTTTCATTTTATTACCTCTTCAATTACCTCTTATCTTATTTCCAATTTTCCTGGATCTGTTGGTGCCAACACTGCCTATGTTTTTTTGAACACATGTTTAAAAACTTTGCTTGAATGCTAAAAAAATACATTCAAATTCTCAATCTGAAAGGCACTTTGACGAACTCTGTACAGCTCGTTTCTCTGACCAAAATGAGAAGGCTCACTGTTTTTGTGAGTTGTTTGATCCTGCACAGACTTCAGATTGTGTAACATATGAGAAAGTGTGACAGGTGCAGGACTGTAGCCTTTAGAACAGAAGCTGACCACCATACCACAATAGCTTAAACTTTAGCTGCCTAACGCTCTCCTGCACACACACACTCAGTCTGTCTCTCGCTCTCTCTGCGAGGTGTGGTATTCTCAGTATGATATGCCTATGGGCAGACACAGCTTTGGTCAAATCTGTTCCTTGCTTATAACAAACCACTAGCAAATTCTATTTGCAGGCTTTTTTTCACCCAATAGCACATTATGAGAGATGAACCTTTTTACTTTCGTTATATGCTATCAGCTATCACTTAACCTAACCTCAGCAGCTTTTACGATATCAATGAAACTCAGACAATAGATGGAATGTACTGTTATTATTGTAACAGTTCATTTTCCACAACAACATTATTTTAAAGGGCTGGAAAATAGTTATGCTCCTGCTTAGTCCTGAATGGAAAATAAAGCACCCTTGCTAATTAATGAAAATTATGTGTTTGGATTAAGTCATGGTAAGTAATGGCAAGACTGAACAAAAGTATTACAATTTAGGTAATGAAATGTTAATACTCTCAATACAAAGTACAGTAGTCATTTTTGTTAAATAAAAAGTTACACTGATTTTAGTAAACTGTAAAAAACACAATTAAACATTTACACTATGATACAGCATAAAGCAATGTAGACCCATCACAGCAATAATAATTTTGTAAAAAATGATGGCTAGTTTGTTTTAATGTTGATGCAGATAACTTGGTTAATGGAGTTTCCTACCTGATGTTTTAGAATAGTTTAAAAAAGATAGGCTCCAGCCTATCTCAAATCAAATTGTATTTGTCACATGCGCCGAATACAACAGGTGTAGACCTTACAGTGAAATGCTTACCTTTTAAAAAGTTACAAATAGCTAAAAAAAGCATACACAATAGCACAATTGGTTACGGGATTATAAAATGGCAGCCATCTCCTTCTGCGCCATTCACAAGTGAGAGGAAGGGTAGATCGTAGATTGAGTAAACACTGATATCTACTGGATGTTTTGAGATGGTGACACAAGATGACTGTGCCACTAGATGAGAAAAAAATCACATTTCACCACTACAGTACTTTAAGGATATCACTTTATGGAAGCATTAGGCTATTCTAACACATTTTATTTTTTCTGCATATTGCTTATCTGACATGCAATGAAATCAAAAGCAAAGTGAATAGGAAAAATATTGAAAAGAAGTCACACAAAAATATTGTATAGCCTTTCGACGCCCAGTGAAAATGTACTACATACTTAACGTCTTCCTAGTTGGTATGAAGCACTGTGATTCGCTCAAAGCACTCAAATTCTGAATGTTGGTTTCCTGCAGTTTTCACAATGAAGACAGAATCCCAAAGCCCTCCTCTTCTTTAGTTTGGGGGGTTTCTGTTGGTTTTCTTACGCTTGCCTGAAGAAAAAACAAATGAACACAGTTAGCACTTTTAGTTAGTCAAAAGTAAAAAAGAAAGAAAAATGTAAAACAAAAAAGCGTGTGTGTTCACATCGAACTTTGTTTCATGCACACACACGTAACTATACTGAACAAATATATGAATGCAACATGTACAGGAGCTGAAATAAAAGACAGCAGAAATGTTCCATATGCACAAAAACATATTTCTCTCAAATGTTGTGCACACATTTGTTTACATCCCTGTTAGTGAGCATTTATCCTTTGCCAGGATATTCCATCCATCTGACAGGTGTGGCATATGCACCTTGTGCTGGGAACAATAAAAGGCTAATCTAAAATGTGCAGTTTTGTCACACAACACAATGCCACTGATGTCTCATGTTTTGAAGGAGTGTGCCATTGACATGCTGACTGCAGGAATGTCCACCAGAGCTGTTGCCAGATTAATGTAATTTTCATTTCTCTACCATAAGCCGCATCCAACGTCGTTTTAGAGAATTGTGTAGTATGTCCGACCAGCCTCACAACCACAGACCATGAACATTTAACCACGCCAGCCCAGGACCTCCACATCCGGCTTGTTCACCTGCAGGATCATCTTAGACCAGCCACCCGGACAGCTGATAAAACTGAGGAGTATTTCTGTCCATAATAATGTCCTTTTGTGGGGAAAAACTCATTCTGATTAGCTGGACCTGGCTCCCCAGTGGTGTACCTGGCTCCCAAGTGTGTGGGCCTATGCCCCCCCAGGCCAACCCATGGTTGCGCCCCTGCCCAATCATGTGAAATCCATAGATTAGGGCCTAATTAATTAATTTAAATTGACTGATGTCCTTATATGAACTGTAACTCAGTAAAATTGTTAAAATTGTTGCGTTTATATTTTTGTTCAGTATATAATGAACTATCATACAAAAATACCTCTTACCTGAATTGTTGCTCTTGCCTGATAGTTGTACCCGTGCAGCCAGTGTAAGGAGAAGAAGAAGAGCGGACACTATTCCCAGAACCCTGTAGAGACTCACTATGGTGTAACACATCGTGGAGAAGTCTGACAGGACACAATAACATCTCATCAAAGGGAGTGGTACAGCTCAACACAAAAAGTTTCAATATCTTCAAATTCACTGCATTTATTGTCAAATGAATGTTACTACTTACTACATGAACATACGGTCAATATTATTACAGTAGTGCTAACTAATGATAGTAAGAGGAAGAGCAGTTACCATTGTGTTGCACGGTTTTGTTGATATACTGCCCTTCGAACTCTACCACACACGTGCATTCTGCTCCTCTGTCCCACTCCTCTGCTTTGACCAGAATCTGGTTCCTAGTGAACTCTGTGGCTGAATTACTGTTGTCTGTCCAGGTGGACTCAGTAAGTCCACTGTCCTCTCTCCCGTCTATGAGCCAGAACACGTGGACCTGAGACGGGACCACTCCTGACACTAAACACAGCAGAGAGACAGAGGAATGGTAGCTGTTCTGCGGTTTCAGGATTTCGATGGTTAGAGGAGCTTTGGTTTCATCTACATAAAAAAATTGAAATAAAGGGAAAAATTGGGGAAGTAAATAAAAATGATGTTAGATCATTTGGAAACTGATTTGATTTTCATTACAAATACTGCATCAGTGATATAGCTCATGCCTGTGACTCTTACAGAACACAAGTTTAAGCTTGAGACACAACACATCAAGATAATGCGAAATCAGTTTACAATAAAAAGGTCTATGAAGGGTTTGATAGTTAAAATGCTATAGGACCAACATAAAATGCTATAATACTAACCTTTAACAATCACTGTGGTGCCATTGCCTAAGTAGATCTGCTGGCCATATATGACAGCACAGTAGTAAATCCCAGAGTCGGTGACAGATACGTTGTAAATGGACACTGGGCATATATTGTTGAAGATTTCATACTCAGATCTGGTGTTGATAACGGCTTTCTTGGGGAATCGCAGCGCCCCGGGTTGTTTGGGCAGTCTTATCCAGGCGACAGTATAACAGTAAGAAGTCAACCCCTCCAGAATGCAGTTCATGGTGATGTTGCCGCCAACTACCTCCTCAACAACAGGTGGATACTGGATCACTGTTGAGTCCTCCGACATGATGGACCCTACAACTGAATATGGAAACATGATACTGAACCAAATGCCTTGCATAGATTCATATGGGGTTAAAGTGATACACTACTTGACCAAAAGTATGTGGACACCTGCTTGTTGAACATCTCATTCCAAATATCATGGGCATTAATATGGAGTGGTCCCCCCTTTGCTGCTATAACAGCCTCCACTCTTCTGGGAAGGCTTTCCACTAGATGTTGGAACATTGCTGCAGGGATATACTACCATTCAGCCACAAGAGCATTAGTGAGGTCAGGCACTGATGTTGGGTGATTAGGCCTGGCTTGCAGTTGGCATTCCAATTCATCCCAAAGGTGTTTGATGGGGTTGAGGTCAGAGCTCTGTGCAGACCAGGCAAGTTCTTCCACACCAATCTTGACAAACCATTTCTGTATGGATCTTGCTTTATTCACATGGGCATTGTCATTTTGAAACAGGAAATTGGCCTCCCCCAAATTGTTGCCACAAAGTTGGAAGCACAGAATCATCTAGAATGAACAGCCCCAGACCATTATTCCTCCTCCACCAAACTTTACAGTTGGCACTATGCATTGGGGCAGGTAGCGTTCTCCTGGCATCCGCCAAACCCAGATTCGCCCGTCGGATTGCCAGATGGTGATCGTGAATCATCACTCCAGAGAACGTGGTTCCACTGCTCCAGAGTCCAATGGTGGCCAGCTTTGCACCACTCCAGTCTACGCTTGGCATTGCACATAGTGATCTTAGGCTTGTATGCGGGTGCATGGAAATCCATTTCATGATGCTCCTGACGAACAGTTTTTGTGCTGATGTTGCTTCCAGAGGCAGTTTGGAACTCGGTTGTGAGTGTTGCAACCGAGGACAGACGATTTTTAGGCGCTATGCGCTTCAGTACTCGGCGGTCACATTCTGTGAGCTTGTGTGGCCAACCACTTCACGGTTGAGCCGGTGTTGCTCCTAGACGTTTCCACTTCACAATAACAGCACTTACAGTTGATTGGGACAGCTCTAGCAGGGCAGAACATTTGATGAACTGACTTGTTGGAAAGGTGGCATTCTATGATGCCACCATGTTGAAAGTCACTGAGCTCTGCAGTAAGGCCATTCTACTGCCAATGTTTGGCTATGGAGATTGCATGGATGTGTGCTCGATTTTATACACCTGTCAGCAACAATGCCACTCATTTTAAGGAGTGTCCACATACTTTTGAAAATACAATGCATTGGGAAATTATTTAGACCCTTTCTCTTTTTACATATTTTGTCACGTTACAGCCTTATTCTAAAATTGATAAAATAATGTTTTACCTTATCGATCTACACACAATACCCCATAATGAGAAAGCAAAAACAGGTTTGCAGACATTTTTGCAAAAAACAAATCAAATCAAACTTTATTTCTCACATGCGCCGAATACAACCTTACCGTGAAATGCTTACTTACAAGCCCTTAACCAACAATGCAGTTCAAGAAGAGTTGAGAAAAAATGTACCAAACAAAGTTACATTAAAAATAATAAAAAGTAACACAATAACATAACAATAACGAGGCTATATACAAGGGGTACCGGTACCGAGTCAGTGTGCGGGGGTACAGGTTAGAGGTAATTTGTACATGTAGGTAGGGGTGAAGTGACTATGCATAGATAATAAACAGCAAGTAGCGGCAGTGTACAAAACAAGTGGAGGGAGGGGAGGGGAGGGGGGGTCAATGTAAACGTCTGGTGGCCATTTGATGAATTGTTCAGCAGTCTTATGGATTTTGGGTAGAAGCTGTTAAGGAGCCTTTTGGTCCTAGACTTGGCGCTCCGGCAACACTTTCCGTGCGGTAGCAGAGAAAACAGTCTATGACCTGAGTGACTGGTGTCTCTGACAATTTTATGTGCTTTCCTCTGACACCGCCTATTATGTACACTACCATTCAATGTTTAGGGTCACTTAGAAATGTCTTTGTTTTTTAAAGAAAAGCAAATTTTTTGTCCATTAAAATAACATCAAATTGATCAGAAATACAGTGTAGACATTGTTAATGTTGTAAACGACTATTGTACCTGGAAACGGCAGATTTTTTTATGGAATATCTACATAGGCATACAGAGGCCCATTATCAGCAACCATCACTCCTGTGTTCCAATGGCATGTTGTGTTAGCTAATAAGTTTATCATTTTAAAAGGCTAATTGATTGAACTTTTTTGCAATTATGTTAGCACAGCTGAAAACTGTTGTGCTGATTAAAGAAGCAATAAAACTGTCCTTCTTTAGACCAGTTGAGTATCTGGAGCATCAGCATTTGTGGGTTTGATTACAGGCTCAAAATGGTGTGAAGCAAAGCCCTTTCTTCTGAAACTCGTCAGTCTATTATTGTTCTGGGAAATGAAGGCTATTCCATGCGAGAAATTTCCAAGAAACTGAAGATCTCGTACAACGCTGTGTACTACTCCCTTCACGGAACAGCGCAACTGGCTCTAACCAGAATAGAAAGAGGAGTGGGAGGCCCCAGTGCATAACTGAGCAAGAGGACAAGTACATTAGAATGTCTATTTTGAGAAACAGATGCCTCACAAGTCCTCAGCAGGCAGCTTCATTAAATAGTACCCGCAAAACACCCGTCTCAACGTCAACAGTGAAGAGGCGACTCCGGGATGCTGGCCTCCTAGGCAGAGTTCCTCTGTCCAGTGTCTGTGTTATTTTGCCATCTTAATCTTGTCTTTTTATTGGCCAGTCTGAGATATGGCTTTTTCTTTGCAACTCTGCCTAGAAGGCCAGCCTCTTCACTGGAGTCGCCTCTACCCAAGAAGACTCGTGGCTATAATTGTTGCCACAAGTGCTTCAACAAATTCCTGAGTAAAGGGTCTGAATACTGAGGAGTGGCTTCTCTGCAGCACTCCACCAATCAGGTCAGACGGAGTGCTGACCTGCTCCAGAGTGCTCAGGACCTCAGACTGGGGCAAAGGGTCACCTTCCAACAGGACAATGACCTTAAGCACACAGCCAAGACAACGCAGGAGTGGCTTCGGGATAAGTCTTTGAATGTCTTTGAGTGGCCCAGCCAAAGTTTTGATTTATACCCGATCTAACATCCCTGGAGAGACCTGAAAATAGCTGTGCAGTGACGCTCCCCATCCAACCTGACAGAGCTTGAGAGGATCTGCAGAGAAGAATGGGAGAAACTCCCCAAATACAGGTGTGCCAAGCTTGTAGCATCATACCCAAGAAGACTCGTGGCTGTAAACGCTGCCAAAGGTGCTTCAACAAATTACTGAGTAAAGGGTCTGAATACTTATGTAAATCCATTTTGAGTTGTGTAGAATCAATTAAATACAATTAGTGAATACAATTAGATGTTAGCTTACCTTTCAAAATAGGCATGTAGCACAGAATCAGAAGCGGAGTATACATGTCGAACATCAGAGGGTTGAGAGAAATTGCTCGCTCCTTCAGCTAAGTAATAAAGACATTTGACAGGATGGAAGAATAGTTCAGCCCCCCCCCCCCCCCCCCCCCCCACACACACACACACAGACACGCACACAAACACAAACCAATGGGCAATACCTAATGAAAGTATTTCAGATAATTGCTGAATGACAATGAAGGTGTGCTTTTAATTTCCAAACAATTTCTGAAAGATATTACAGAGACATTCATGTAGTTTTGTAGAAGGCTGTCTCTCGATGCAGTCCGTGACAGATTCAGGAGGATGTTATATTCTAAGGCATATGAGTACATTTTTCAGTCCAGGTAATTATAAGCAGAAATGGTTTGTTTACATCAGTATATCTTTACACGGTACATCTTTACAGTTTATACACTCTTTAGCTAACTCAAAGTGGCTTTATTCATTTGGCATGTCAACAACAACTGAATCAAAAGACTGACTGACACAGACTGAAATGCTCTCCAACCTAAATGTGCTATATGGTGGTCTTTTCTTTGACCTGATTAAGGTTGTGAGGCAATGCCACTGAGTAAAAATGGACTGCAGACAACTGATGCTACCATTCTGGTTAGCAACCTCAGACAAACTTACCCTTTAAAATAGTGGTCTTCATTGTTTCAACGCTAGTCAGTGCCGGTCGCATAACTAAAAAATATATATATTTCATTGAAATGGAATTGACACAAATGATGATGATCAATACCGCTGTATTTTTTTTATAATGATTTAGTTGGGGGTGATAAAAAAAGGTTTCTAAAACACCCCCCAGTGACAAATAATTCCAAATAATTTGCAAAAGCACAAAATGTCACAACAATTGCAAAAGGGGATTTTTTTTTCATGAGTGCATGATTTCTTCAGAAGTCAACCAATGAGATTTACCTTGAAAGCCCACCTCAGTCAGTGTCACCTCTTCAAACCACAAGCCGCTGCTGTACCTCCTGACTTGATGTGTGTTTCTTTCTGTCCACTGCTCTGGCACAATTATGAACAGAACGCAAACCACATTTAGGTCTACTCTGCCACTAAGTCTCATACTCAGCTACAGATCTCACATTGTTTTCAGCAATTCGGAAAGTACTCAGACCCCTTTACTTTTTACAGGTTCTGTTACGTTACAGCCTTAATCTAAAATTGATTAAATCATTTGTTTCCCCTCATCAATATACACACAATAGCCCATAATGACAAAGCCAAAGCAGGTGTTGAGAATTATATATTTTGTCTTCCAGTCCCTGCCGCTGAAAAACATATCCACAGCATGATGCTGCCACCACCATGCTTCACCGTAGTGATGGTGCCAGGTTTCCTCCAGACGTGACGCTTGGCATTCAATCTTGGTTTCATCAAATCAGAGAATCTTGTTTTTCATGGTCAGAGCCCTTTAGGTGCCTTTTGGCAAACTCCAAGCGGGATGTCATGTGCCTTTTACTGAGGAGTGGCTTCCGTCTGTCAGAGTGAACATTGGGTTCTTGGTCACCTCCCTAACCAAGGCCCTTCTCCCCCGATTGCTCAGTTTGGCCGGGCGGCCAGCTCTAGGAAGAGTCTTCCATTTAAGAATGATAGAGGCAACTGTGTTCTTGGGGGCCTTCAATGCTGCAGACATTTTTTGGTAGCCTTCCCCAGATCTATGCCTCGACACAATCATGTCTTGGAGCTCTAAAGACAATTCCTTCGACCTCATGGCTTGGTTTTTGCTCTGATATGCACAGTTACCTGTGGGACCTTATATAGACAGGTGTGTACCTTTCCAAATCTTGTCCAATCAATTGAATTTACCACAGGTGGACTTCAATCAAGTTGTAGAAACATTTTAAGGATTATCAATGGAAACAGGATGCACCTGAGCTCAATTTCGAGTCTCATAGCAAAGGTTCTGAATACTTATGTAAATAATGTATTATTATTGTTTATTTCATAATAAATTTGTAAACATTCTAAATTTGTAAACATTCTAAAAACCTGTTTTCGCTTTGTCATTATGGGGTATTGTGTGTCGACTGATGACGATTTTTATTGATTTAATCAATTTTAGAATAAGGCTGTAACGTAACAAAATGTGGAAAATGTGAAGGGGTCTGAATACTTTCTGAATGCACTGTATACCAATCTTTCTACTTTTCCATATGAAAATGTTATTACTCCATTTAAATTACCCTGTATGTTTTTAACTCCTCATTTGGAAACGGGTTGAATGAAATGGCTCTTCATTGGCATATAGTCTATGAAATGTAGGGCAGGAAGGAAGAGGAGACCTCTATGTTATAGACTGACAAATCTGTAGCAACCCCAAAAATTGACATAGAAAAAGTCTGGCAGTTCATTCTCTGAACGAAATCATGCTCTTCTCCATTAATTGACCTGGCAATGACATTTAAAGAGATAGTTTCACTCAAATAACAAAATTAATTAATTCATTCATTCATTTCATTACCCTCAAAGTAGTCTATAGAGAAGGAGAGACTGCAATCCATGCTTTGGAGTTGCTGACCTAGCCGCTGTCACAGACCGCTAACTTTATCATTTAAAAAAAAAAAAAAAATCAAATCAAATTTTAATTGTCACATGCGCCGAATACAACAGGTGTAGACCTTACCGTGAAATGCTTACTTACAAGCCCTTAACCAATAATGCAGTTCAAGAAATAGAGTTGTTCAGCAGTCTTATGGCTTTGGAGTATAAGCTGTTAAGGAGCCTTTTGGTCCAAGACTTCGTGCTTCGGTACCGCTTGCTGTGTGGTAGCAGAGAGAACAGTCTATGACTTGGGTGACTGGAGTCTTTGACTATTTTTTGGGCCTCCCTCTGACACCGCCTAGTATATAGATCCTGGATGTCAGGAAGCTTGGCCCCAGTGATGTACTGGGCCGTACACACTACCCTCTGTAGCGCCTTACGGTCAGATGCCGAGCAGTTGCCTTACCAGGCGATGATGCAACCGGTCAGGATGCTCTCGATGGTGCAGCTGTATAACTTTTTGACCCATACCAAATCTTTTCAGTCTCCTGAGGGGGAAAGGTGTTATCGTGCCCACTTCACAACTGTCTTGGTGTGTTTGGACCATGATAGTTTGTTGGTGATGTGGACACCAAGGAACTTGAAACTCTCGACTTCAGTCCCATCCTTTTCCTATAGTCTACGATCAGCTCCTTTGTCTTGCTCACATTGAGAGAAAGGTTATTGTTCTGTTACCACACTGCCAGGTCTCTGACCTCCTCTCTATAGGCTGTCTCATCGTTGTCGGTGACCACTGTTGTGTCGTCAGCAAACGTAACGATGGTGTTGGAGTCGTGCTTGGCCACACAGTCGTGGGTGAACAGGGGGTACAGGAGGTCTCTGAAAGGGTTTGTGAAGCTTAATGACTTGGTTTAAAGTTACTTTGGCTTGCTTTCAATGATGAAAGCAAAACGACAGAGACCAGCAATAATCTCGCCCTATCTCACATAGGACACGTTTGCACATTTAGTCTGTTGGACTAAATAAGATGATTTGGATAAGCGACGCTGCGGCGCACTGCTTACTTCCAAAGTTTCACTTTTTCATTTGAAGGACAGTTATTACACAGCAATTGCAATTATTTTAGCATAAAATATGCATGAATCTTTGTTATTATTTCCTTTTTTTATTTAGCAAATTTTTTAAAACGTTTTAACTCTGCATTGGTGGGAAAGGGCTCGTAAGGAAGCATTTCATGGTAAAGTCCACACCTGTTGTATTCGGCGCATGTGACAAATAACATTTTATTTTATTATCTGATATGCACTTAATTAAGAGAAAGAGTTGGGTATCATGTCTCTCCTTTACAAGTTAGTAGTCAAAACAGATGGTGAGGATTTCTGGAAAAGTTTCTTACTTTAGCAAATAAGCCAGTAACAACATAGCATGTGAATAAGGAATGAAGCAATACTATTGCATTGCATCTTTTAAACATGGACATTTTTTTCTTGAAATTGATTCATTCGAAGTCTGTAACTACACAGTTGCCTGCATGAAGCCTAGCAAAGTGTGGTTCACAGAGAGGAATTCAATAACATTTCAATCACTCGCTCAAATGTTTCCAATAAGAAAAAAAGTGGATATCTGACCCAGGACTTGTAATGAGAGAGCATTTACAGTGGATAATTATTCTATATGAATATGTTCTATGAGAAAAACAGAACTGCAATTTGAAATTCTAATTAGCTTTTTTCCAATGTACACAAGCAACAACAACAACAAAAAAGAAACAACTTTTCCCAATGGTCTTAACACATGTCAATGCTACCAAAATGACTTTGTACAAATGACAAACTATAAAACCTTTTTATGATGAATTATGCCTTCGTCCCATGTTCTTTGAGGTATCATTCCTCTGAACACCTAAGTCACAAAATGGAAATAAAGACTCAAAACAGGTGAATTATTCTACAGTTTAACTGAACCATTACAACGTACAGTACATTTGTATATTTGTATTATTACATGCTATTCTATTCATGTATTTGGGTCATTCAGGACCTATGTCAGTATTTATACATACCTCTATTTTTGCCCCTGCGTGCTGCCACAGTGGTAGCCATGATCAACAGCAGAAGCCAGGCAGTTATTCCCAGGAGTCTGTATATCCACACTGTGACGTAACATAGCACGCCAAGATCTGAGGATATGACATACCATACAAAAGATAAGTATGCAAAATGGAGCTCTTTGGCATCAACTCAACTCGCCGTGTTTGGAGGAGGAGGAATGCTGCCTATGACCCCAAGAACACCATCCCCACCGTCAAACACAGAGGTGGAAACATTATGCTTTGGGGGTGTTTTTCTGCTAAGGGGACAGGACAACTTCACCGCATCAAAGGTACGATGGACGGGGCCATGTACCGTCAAATCTTGGGTGAGAACCTCCTTCCCTCAGCCAGGGCATTGAAAATGGGTCGTGGATGGGTATTCCAGCATGACAATGACCCAAAACACACGGCCAAGGCAACAAAGGAGTGGCTCAAGAAGAAGCACATTAAGTTCCTGGAGTGGCCTAGCCAGTCTCCAGACCTTAATCCCATAGAAAACCTGTGGAGGGAGCTGAAGGTTCGAGTTCCCAAATGTCAGCCTCGAAACCTTAATGACTTGGAGAAGATCTGCTGTTGAGGAGTGGGACAAAATCCCTCCTGAGATGTGTGTAAACCTGGTGGCCAACTACAAGAAACATCTGACCTCTGTGATTGCCAACAAGGGTTTTGCCACCAAGTACTAAGTCATGTTTTGCAGAGGGGTCAAATACTTATTTCCCTCATTAAAATGCAAATCATTTTATAACATTTTTGACATGCGTTTTTCTGGATTTTTTGTTGTTGTTATTCTGTCCCTCACTGTTCAAATAAACCTACCATTAAAATTATAGACTGATCATTTCTTTGTCAGTGGGCAAATGTACAAAATCAGCAGGGGATCAAATACTTTTTTCCCTCACTGTAAGTAAGTAAGGTAACTGTAATCTGCATAAATATTCTGTGCCTTGTCATGGACATTGTTAAGAGAATTCTCTAGCAGTAAAACAGTCATTTTGTTCACTGCAAGGGTGCAATTGGGAGGGGAATGTTGACCATAATATCCCAAAAAGCATATTTTTTACTTACCTATTCTTTGCACAGTTTTGTTGATAGAATTTCCCTCAAACTCCACCACACACGTACACTGCACCCCTCTGCCCCACTCCTCTGCCTGGACTAGAATCTGGTTCCTAGTGAACTCTGTGGCTGAATCACTGTTGTCTGTCCAGGTGGACTCAGTAAGTCCACTGTCCTCTCTCCCGTCTATGAGCCAGAACACATGGACTTGAGACGGGACCACTCCTGACACCAAACACAGCAGAGCGACGGAGGAGCCGTCACTGTCTGATGAGACAATTTTAATGTGTGGGGATTCAGTGCTGCTCTCTGTAATGAGAAGAATAACTTTCAATTATCATTTGGGGATATTCCTTCCGCCTTGTTATTTGCAGTGCAGCTTATATGGTGTTGATATTAGCAAATGCATAGTTGTATTTCACCTGTGACGATTAGATTGGATCCGTTGCCGTTGTGGACCGCCTTGGAGTGAACAGCCAAACAGTAGTACATGCCAGAGTCGCTCACTAATGCGTTGGTGATGGTTGCTGAACATACTCTGTCCCGTTTCCCTGCCTCAGAGGTCGTATTAATCTTTACGTTAGTTCTTGTGCTCATTGTTCCAGTCCTGGCGTCTACTTTCATCCAAGTCACTGAGTGGCAAAAGGCGAGAATCTGATCAACATGGCACTTCAAAGTCACCGTGCCACCGGCTATCATCTTCACCATACCAGGTGTCTGTGTCACAATTATTTGGTTTGTCCAAGTAGCTGTAAGCAAAAACATGAATTATGAAACTCAGAATTATGCAAACTGTCTGATTGGTAGTTGTGATGGAAAAGCGAATCATATTTTTTTTGTTGCTAATGTTTGGGTTAAGAATTTGCCATAAAGGAAGCATTGTTGAAGTGGTAATAACACAAGACTTGGAAATGAATTTACCTGAGAGAGTACTCCACAACAGAAAAAGGCAGGCACGCATCTTGACACATCAGAAGAATGACTGTCTCATAGCTTTTTTAACCATATATATATACCCTTCAAATTGAAATACCGGAAACCTTTTTTTCTTCTCCTTTTTTACACCTTCAAGTGTCCCTATGTTAGATAAAAGAGGTATGATTAAAAGCTTACACCAATGCTTTATAGTACATAAAAAACAACTTCTAGGGATTCTTAGGGAGTATTTTGGGAGTCATTTAAGGAGCACTTTGACTCTAATTCCAATTTTTTTGTATTTGTCATGATAGATAAACCTCAACACATCCATCGAAATATGGTATAATGGTTAGTAATGGATATTTCAGTAATTATCACAGACTTTTCCTTGTAAGTAAGATTATTCATGTTTATGTACTGTATGTGTTTGCAAAACAGTACAGGCTCCTATGGAGGAGCTCACAGTGTTTGTAAGATTTAGCTCAGAGTCTCTCCTCACCTCTAACCACACGACCTCATATCAAAAACAAGGCTGTGCTCTCTGCATGGGCCTGCGTTTCCTGTCCACTTGCCTGTTTAAAGCAGCAAACACACTGACTATTACAACATAAGGAAACGCCTCGGTAGCATCATTGCATCTCACATTTCAGCTACAACTAGCAACTATTAGCTGGCAACTCTTTTCTTGTATGACAGAAAAACTGGTTAAAGCAAGGCTGGTGAGCAAGTATTGACCACACAAACAAGCGTACACTAATTGTATACTGTACTTTCTTCTTTGAATTCTAATGTCTTGCTTTGTCCTTTAAGGGTGGTTGATGTTGAATGTTGAGCATTTTAATCGTTTTGGAGTTATGCCAACTACAGGAAATTGCATTGTGTTAGTGTATTGTACTATATGTCCTATTGTTTAATGTGCCTAACAATGAATGCATTTACAGTGCCTTTGGAAAGTATTCAGACCCCTTTACTTTTTCCACATTTGTTATATTACAGCCTTATTCTAAAATGGATTAAATAAATAAAAATCCTCATAATGACGAAGCAAAAACAGGTTTTTAGAATTTTTTGCAAATGTATTAAAAATAAAAAACAGAAACACCTTATTTACAAGTATTCAGACCCTTTGATATGAGACTCGAAATTGAGCTCCGGTGCATCCTGTTTCCATTGATCATCCTTGAGATGTTTCTACAACTTGATTGGAGTCCACCTGTGGTAAATTCAAATGATTGAACATGATTTGGAAAAACACACACCTGTCTATATAAGGTCCCACAGTTGACAGTGCATGTCAGAGCAAAAACCAAGATATGAGGTCGAGGGAATTGTCCATAGACCTCCGAGACAGGATTGTGTCGAGGCATAGATCTGGGGAAGGGTACCAAAACATTTCTGCAGCATTGAAGGTCCCCAAGAACACAGTGGCCTCCATCATTCTTAAATGTAAGAAGTTTGGAACCACCAAGACTCTTCCTAGAGCTGGCCACCCGGCCAAACTGAACAATCGGGGGAGAAGGGCCTTTGTTAAGGAGGTGACCAAGAAACCGATGGTCACTCTGAAAGAGCTCTAGAGTTCTTCTGTGGAGATGGGAGAACCTTCCAGAAGGACAACCATCTTTGCACCACCAATCAGGCCTTTATGGTAGAGTGGCCAGGCGGAAGCCACTCCTCAGTAAAAGGCACCTGATAGCCTGCTTGGAGTTTGCCAAAGCACCTAAAGACTCTCAGACCATGAGAAACAAGATTCTCTGGTCTGATGAAACCAAGATTGAGGACTGAATGCCTTGCGGTGAGGCATGGTGGTGGCAGCATCATGCTGTGTGGATGTTTTTCAGCGGCAGGGACTGGGAGACTAGTCAGGATCGAGGGAAAGATGAACGAAGCAAAGTACAGAGAGATCCTTGATGAAAATCTTCTCTAGAGCGCTCAGGACCTCAGACTGGGGTGAAGGTTCACTTTCCAAAAGGACAATGACCCAAACACACAGCCAAGACAATGCAGGAGTTGCTTCGGGACAAGTCTCTGAATGTCCTTGAGTGGCCCAGCCAGAGCCCTGACTTGAACCTGATCGAACATCTATGGAGGTACCTGAAAATAGCTGTGCAGCAACGCTCCCCACCGACCTGACAGCGCTCGAGAGGATCTGCAGAGTAAAATGGGAGAAACTCCCCAAATACAGGTGTGCCAATCTTGTAACTGTCACGGTTGTCGTTGGTGAATGAGGACCAAAATGCAGCAGGTACGTGTATGCTCATATTTAGATTTATTAACTTACAAAAAACAACTGAATACAAAATAACAAAACTACTAGAACTAACAAACGAACAACAAAACAGTCTGGCAAAGCCTAGGGCTGAACACAGAACAATCACCCACAAAACACAAACACAAACACACCCTCATTTATGAGACTCTCAATCAAAGGCAGATAGAAAACACCTGCCTTCAACTGAGAGTCCCAACACCAATTCACCAGACATAGAAACAGACATACTAGACTCCACATAGAACTACCTAGACATAAACCAAACCCCGGACATACTAAATCAAACACCCTTTACACAAACACACCACCCCGAACCACATAAAACAAATACCCTCTGTCACGCCCTGACCAAACTACAAAACAATTAACCTTATATACTGGCCAGGACGTGACAGTAACGTCATACCCAAGAGGACTCATGGCTGTAATCGAACTTAGTAAAGGGTCTGAATAGTTATGTACTGATATTTTATTTTTTTATTTTTAGTAAATTAGCAAACATTCTAAAATCCCGTTTTTTCTTTGTCATTATGGGGTATTTTATGTAGATTGATAAGGGAAACAAACAATTTCATCAATTTTATAATAAGGCTGTAACCTATCAAAACGTGTAAAAAGTTAAGGGGTCCGAATACTTTTCGAAGGGACTGTAAATCCAAATGCAATAAATAACCACTATGCATGTTTGTTCTTATTTGTCGTACTCAGTCACATTTTGGTTCTAGCCCAGCACTATTAACACACTCGCTTCAACAAGTCAAGAGTTGAGTGATTAGTGATTAGTCAAGTAGTTGAGCCAGGTGTGTTAGAGCTAGGCCTTCTGGGTCCCACATGAATAGATTTAGAAAGACTGTAGTACTGTGGTCAATACACAAACCAACAAAATAAGCGAAATATATCAGAATAATCCTTGTTACAGATATAAATCAGTTGATTGTCCCGCAACTGCTTTTATCATTTTTGTCAAGTAATGCAAATGCATCGGTGGATTTGAAGACTTGTTTTTTTTCGTTTTTTTTAAGCATTCATTCAAGATGAAAAACTCCCTATGAATGAACAAAAGTTCAGTATGAGTACATTACTTATACAAGCTACTCATATACAGATATGATTTTGGGAAGGAAACAGGCACACACTGTGGCACAGGCAATTCAACGCATTCTTAGTCTTCTACATAATTCACTTTCAGACAGTCATGCCCTTTGTGTTGTAATAGTGTCATTATATGTGGTCTCATTCCTCTGTCTCTGCATGTATTGGTGTGTCAACCTGTGTGTGTGTGTGCGTGTCTGTACATGTGTGTCACATCTATGACAGAATTCTTGTCATTACTGCAGTTGAAACCTTATGTAAATTAGATTTCTTGACAAGCCTGAAAAAGCGACTTGACCTGGGTTAATTTTAAGTCCCTGAACTACCTTTCAATTCTTTGACAAAATATGACATGTATGGTCATTAGTCCTTAAATGACTGAGTCTCATAGTTGAGATATGGTGCAGCGATTCTGGGGGCTTGTATCGAACTCCCGGTCTCACTCTCAAGGCAAACAGGCTGACCACACTCCCAGTATTTCAACTTTTTTTGTAGTGCTTACCAGGTTGTTCAAATATGTAAATATTTTGATTGCTTCCACAAGGACTTCATCTCATTTATATCTTAAATCAGAATTATGTTACACTGTGAGAGAGATAGAGAGATACTGTTGCATTTTTTTAAACGCCGGCTAAACCACTTCTATTCTCTCTTCAGTCACGTCATTATTACGGAATTCCAGAACCTGTTAAAACTTGCAGCATAATGAATTTACTATATTCCTGTATTGTTTACATACTTGGCCATAGACATTTCTGCAATGTATGTGTGGCTCAGCACCGACCAGGAATATACTTTCACCTGTCCAGTTCTTTCACATCAGTGCAAACGAAGAAAAGGAGACTTGAAGAGGAAGGCGCTTTAGATTATTGAGATGCACTCATAGATTTCCTGCTACCCTCATCCTTTACACTTGAAGAAACATGAGGCACCCTACAGGGCAATAGGGGGTAGTACAATTTAAATACAGAACAAGCAGCATTATCACTGTAATATAATTATCTAAAGAAGCCCAACTCCAATCCTCAGGCACTGCAATCCTGCTGTTTTTAATTTCCCCCCGCACTTGACTGATTGTCACTAATTTCCCAGAGACCAATTCAAAGGCATGAACACTGTGGTCCACGAGGACTGTAGTTGTATGCAGCTGCTATATAAAAAGCAACGATGAAACTAAAATACCAAGAAAGAGCCGTCAGTTAGTAATAATTGTTGCTGTAATTGAGAGGTGCAAGGATTCTACTGACGTGTTTATGTCGTAATAGTCAGTTGTGTTTGCTGCTACAAACAGGTAGTGGTCTGGAAAGGCAGGCCATTGCAGTGTGCAAACCCTTGTCTTTGATGTGAGGTCGTGTGGTCAGAGATGGAGAGAGACTCTGACTGTTCTCACCAACAATATGAGGCCCTCGCTAGAAAAGTGACAAAGTAATGACGGATCAGAATATGTAGAGCTACAATCAACAAACGTAGCAGTGAGGGATTCTGGCATGTACTAGGCCAGTGGCTCCCAACCAGGCCTATCCATGGGGGGGGTACTTTACCATAGGCTTACTGGTAAAATGCACATGAGGGAGCACTTCAGGGATACTCCGGGCAGAACAAATTGGTGGTACAGTAACCAAAAAAGGTTGGGAACCACTATACTAGCCTACTGTTTTTCAGTTCAAGGTACAATAGTCCACACTGCAATGGATCAAGGGTAACTGTCACAAGTAAAATGCATTTACTACTGTGTGCTTCTGCTTAACAAAACAATAGCCCATAGCGACTGATGTACTGTATATACTTTGTAAATAGATCAAGTTCAATTTACCAATTTGATACAGATCTATTCTATAATATTTGGTAGCAGTGGAGCAGCAACACGTGAGACTGAGTCAGAGGTTCAGGTGCAAAAACAGGTGGTATTTATTTACAGTGCAGGCAGTAATGAAGAAGACTGGATCTTGCATTGAGTATTTACAAAATGTACAGATTTAATGAAAATAGTTGACAAAAATAATTCACTTGAAAAACAATAAACTTACTTGGCCACAATAGTACACTCAGAAAAAAAAGGAAAGGTGCTATTTATAACCTAAGCTATTCGGCTGTCCCCATAGGAGAACCCTTTGAAGAACTCTTTTGGTTACAGGTAGAACCCTTTCCACAGAGGGTTCTACATGGAACCCAAAATGGTTCTACCTGGAACCAAAAAGGGTTTTCTTATGGGGACAGCTGAAGAACTCTTTTGGAACCCTTTTTGTGTATAGCTGACTCTGTCAATGAAAACACACAGCTGAGTATAATCTGATAGAGACCTGTAAGTAAATGTTACTATTAGTGCAGCTCCCCCTGAATGAGGAGAACGGGTATCCTAGGACCTGCCCTAACCTGGCATAGACCACTCAGGCAATCAAACAGATTCATTAAGTGATAATTACCCTAGAAAGGCATTACCATTACGCACTTGACATTAAAATGAACATTACTCAGTTTGTGTGGGGAAACTGAAGGGAAATGACTCAGGCACGTCTTCACACATTTTCATTGTTCAACAAAGAATTACTTCATAAACTCAGCAAATAAAGAAACGTCCTCTCACTGTCAACTGCGTTTATTTTCAGCAAACTTAACATGTGTGTCAGCGTCTGCGCTACTGGTGTTGAAGTCAGGTGCAGGAGAGCAGAGAGTTAAGATCAGGCGCACTCTTTATTGGGCAGAAGCACAATTAACGGACGCAACAGCGTCAAACCTCCAGCCAAAATGCAAAAGGGAAATGCGCAAAATACAGTCACAAAAACAAACGTCAATAATCCAACCTCCTATGGGTTACACAAGAATACCCAGGGGGGAAATAACCAGCCTGGAGCGTCACACTGAACATGCAACAAAACAATTCCACACAAGGACATGGGGGGAACAGAGGAATATATATATATATACAATGTGATTAGGGAATGTGAACCAGGTGTGCGGGGAACAAGACAAAACAAATGGAACAATGAAAAATGGAGCAGCGATGGCTAGAAGGCCGATGACGTCGACCGCCGAACGCTGCCCGAACAAGGAGAGGAGCCGACTTCGGTGGAAGTCGTGACAATGTGTAAATATTTGTATGAACATAACAAGATTTCAAAACTGAGACATAAACTGAACAAGTTCCACAGACATGTGACTAACAGAAATTGAATAATGTGTCCCTGAGCAAAGGGGGAGTCAAAATCAAAAGTAACAGTCAGTATCTGGTGTGGCCACCAGCTGCATTAAGTACTGCAGTGCATCTCCTCCTCATGGACTGCACCAGATTTGCCAGTTCTTGCTGTGAGATGTTACCCCACTCTTCCACCAAGGCACCTGCAAGTTCCCGGACATTTCTGGGGGGAATGGCCCTAGCCCTCACCCTCCGATCCAACAGGTCCCAGAAGTGCTCAATGGGATTGAGATCCGGGCTCTTCGCTGGCCATGGCAGAACACTGACATTCCTGTCTGCAGGAAATCACACACAGAACGAGCAGTATGGCTGGTGGCATTGTCATGCTGGAGGGTCATGTCAGTATGAGCCTGCAGGAAGGGTACCACATGAGGGAGGAGGATGTCTTCCCTGTAATGCACAGCATTGAGATTGCCTGCAATGACAACAGGCTCAGTCCGATGATGCTGTGACACACCGCCCCAGACCATGACGGACCCTCCACCACCAAATCGATCCCGCTCCAGAGTACAGGCCTCGCTGTAACGCTCATTCCTTCGTCGATAAACGCGAATCCGACCATCACCCCTGGTGAGACAAGACTGCGACACATCAGTGAAGAGCACTTTTTGCCGGTCCTGTCTGGTCCAGCAAAGGTCGGTTTGTGCCCATAAGCGACGTTGTTGCCGGTGATGTCTGCTGAGGATCTGCCTTACAACAGGCCTACAAGCCCTCAGTCCAGCCTCTCTCAGCCTATTGCGGACAGTCTGAGCACTGATGGAGGGATTGTGCGTTCCTGGTGTAACTCGGGCAGTTGTTGTTACCATCCTGTACCTGTCCCGCAGGTGTGATGTTCAGATGTACCGATCCTGTGCAGGTGTTGTTACACGTGGTCAGCTGTCCATCCTGTCTCCCTGTAGCGCTGTCTTAGGCGTCTCACAGTACGGACATTGCAATTTATTGCCCTGGCCACATCTGCAGTCCTCATGCCTCTTGAATGAATGCTTAAACCTAAATTTAACCTTAAACACTTTGAAATGTGACACTTGGAAGAACTTTCCGAAATGTGACGTTTGAGAAACATGGGTGAACGTCTAATTCTGACATGAGACTGTGAGAGCTAATGTGGCGTCTAGTGGGATTTAGTGCCTATGTGGCATGTTGATTCTTTTTTAGATTTGGCTCTAGCGTTGGAGCGGTGTAAGCTAAAAAATATTGTGAGCCCATTCCTGAAAGCTATGACTCAGGAACACACACACGCCTTCTGTTTTCCTCTCTGATGCTCACAGGGACTCGTTAGAAGCAGTGGAGGCTGCTGGGTTCATAATAACGTCCGGAACGGAGCCAATCGAATGTCATCTAACACTTGGAAACCATGTGTTTGATGTATTTGATACCGTTCTACTGATTCCGCTCCAGCCGTTACCACGATCCCGTCCTCCCCAATTAACATGCCACCAACCTCCTGTGGTTAGAAGGGAGTGTGTAAAAAAAACGCACTTAATGACTGAGGGAATTTAATTCAAACATACAGTGCATTCGGTAAGTATTCAGACCCCTTGACATTTTGCACATTTTGTTACCTTAAAGCCTTACTCTAAAATTGATTAAATTGTATTTTTTCTCATCAATCTACTCACAATACCCCAATATGACAAAGTAAAAACAGTTTTTTAGAAATGTTTGCAAATGTATAAAAAACAACAACTGAAATATCACATTTACATAAGTATTCATATTTGCTCAGTACTTTGTTGAAGCCTCTTTGGCAACAATTACAGGCTTGAGTCTAATTGGGTATGACGCTACCAGCTTTTCACACCTGTATTTGGGGAGTTTCTCCCATTCTTCTCTGCAAATCCACTCAAGCTCTGTCAGGTTGGATAGGGAGCGTCGCTGCACAGCTATTTTCAGGTCTCTCCAGAGATGTTGGATCAGGTTCAAGTCTGGACTCAAGGATATTCAGAGACTTATCCTGAAGCCACTCCTGCATTATCTTGGCTGTGTGCTTTGGGTCATTGTCCTGTTGGAAGGTGAATCTTCACCCCAATCTGAGCGCTCTGGAGCAAGTTTTCATCAAGGATCTATGTACTTTGCTCCGTCCATCTTTCCCTCGAACCTGACTAGTCTCCCAGTACCTGCCGCTGAAAAACATCCCCACAGCATGATGCTGCCACCACCATGCTTCACCGAAGGGATGGTACCAGGTTTCCTCCCTACTTGACGCTTGGCATTCAGGCCAAAGAGGTCAATCTTGGTTTCATCAAACCAGAGAATCTTGTTTCTTGTAAAGTCCTGATTGGTGGAGTGCTGTAGAGATGGTTGTCCTTCTGGAAGGTTCTCTCATCTCCACAGAGGAACTCGGGTGCTCTGTCAGAGTGACCATCGGGTTCTTGGTCACCTCCCTGACCAAGTCCCTTCTCCCCCGATTGCTCAGTTTGGCCAGGCCGGCAGCTCGAGTAAAAGTCTTGGTGATTCCAAACTTATTCAATTTAAGAATGATGGAGGCCACTGTGTTCTTGGGGACCTTCAATACTGCAGACATTTTTTTGGTACCCTTCCCCAGATCTGTGCCTCGACATAATCCTGTCTCGGAGCTCTACGGACAATTCCTTCCACCTCATGGCTTGGTTTTTGCTCTGATATGCACTGTCAACTGTGGGACCTTATATAGACAGGTGTGAGCCTTTCCAAATCATGTCCAATCAATTGAATTTACCACAAGTGGACTCCTATCAAATTGTAGAAAAATCTAAAGGATTATGAATGGAAACAGGATGCACTTGAGCTTAATTTCGAGTCTCATAGCAAAGGGTCTGAATACTTATGTAAACAATGTATTACAATTTTGTATTTCATAATACATTTGTAAACATTTCTAAATTATGGGGTATTGTGTGTAGATTGATGAGGATTTTTTTTATTGAATCCATTTTAGAATAAGGCTGTAACGTAACAAAATGTGGGAAAAGGGAAGGGGCCTGAATACTTTCCGAATGCACTGCACTTCTTTCAGGCTGGAATCACCTAATTACTTTTAAGAACCTTTTAATAAAATGGTGAGCAAGTGTTGTGCCTTTTCCTTTTTAATGATTATCACAGTATTTTGTTGCACCTGGACTCATGTTGGTTAAGTGCCCTCCACTTCTTTCCTAATTACTTTTAGAACCATTTAATTTTAAGAAAGGTGCTTCCTAAGAATAATCACGTGGAAAATGTCCGGCCCCCGTGCAATTAACCAATTAAGTATTTTTTTATTTTATATCTGGCCCCTGTAAGAATATAGTTGAATAGACCTGGTGTACAGTGGCTTGCGAAAGTATTCACCCCCCTTGGCATTTTTCCTATTTTGTTGCCTTACAACCTGGAATTCAAATAGATTTTTGGGGGGTCTGCATCATTTGATTTACACAACATGCCTACCACTTTGAAGATGCAAAATATTTTTTTTATTGTGAAACAAACAAGAAATAAGACAAAAAACAGAAGACTTGAGTGTGTATAACTATTCACCCCCCAAAGTCAATACTTTGTAGAGCCACCTTTTGTAGCAATTACAGCTGCAAGTCTCTTGGGGTATGTCTCTGTAAGCTTGGCACATCTAGCCAGTGGGATTTTTGCCACATTCTTCAAGGCAAAACTGCTCCAGCTCCTTCAAGTTGGATGGGTTCTGCTGGTGTACAGCAATCTTTAAGTCATACCACAGATTCTCAATTGGATTGAGGTTTGGGCTTTGACTAGGCCATTCCAAGACATTTAAATGTTTCTCCTTAAACCACTCAAGTGTTGCTTTAGCAGTATGCTTAGGGTCATTGTCCTGCTGGAAGATGAACCTCCGTCCCAGTCTCAAATCTCTGGAAGATTGAAACAGGTTTCCCTCAAGAATTTCCTTGTATTTAGCGCCATCCATCATTCCTTCATTTCTGACCAGTTTCCCAGTCCCTGCTGATGAAAAACATCCCCACAGCATGATGCTGACACCACCATACTTCACTGTGGGGATAGTGTTCTTGGTGTGATGACAGATGTTGGGTTTGCGCCAGACATAGCATTTTCCTTTATGGCCAAAAAGCTCAATTTTAGTCTCATCTGACCAGAGTACCTTCTTCCATATGTTTGGGGAGTATCCCACATGCTTTGGGGAGTCTCCCACATGTTTGCAAATTCTTTTCTTTCAGCAATGGCATTTTTCTGGCCACTCTTCCGTAAAGCCCAGCTCTGTGGAGTGCATGGCTTAAAGTGGTCCTACGGAAGTGGCATTGTCATGCTGGAGGGTCATATCAGGATGAGCCTGCAGGAAGGGAACCACATGAGGGAGGAGGATGTCTTCCCTGTAATGCACAGCGTTGAGATTGCCTGCAATGACAAGCTCAGTCCGATGATGCTGTGACACACCGCCCCAGACCAGGACAGACCCTCCACCTCCAAATCGACCCCGCTCCAGAGTACAGGCCTCGGTGTAATGCTCATTCCTTCAACGATAAACGTGAATCCGACCATCACCCCTGGTGAGACAAAACCGCAACTCATCTTTGAAGAGCACTTTTTGCCAGTCCTGTCTGGTCCAGCGACGGTGGGTTTGTGCCCATAGGTGACGTTGTTGCCGGTAATGTCTGGTGAGGACCTGCCTTACAACAGGCCTACAAGCCCTCAGTCCAGCCTCTCTCAGCCTATTGCGGACAGTCTGAGCACTGATGGAGGGATTGTGTGTCCCTGGTGTAACTCGAGCAGTTGTTGTTGCCATCCTGTACCTGTCCCGCAGGTGTGATGTTCGGATGTACCGATCCTGTGTAGGTGTTGTTATACATGGTCTGCCACTGCGAGGACGATCAGCTGTCCATCCTGTCTCCCTGTAGCGCTGTCACCGGCGTCTCACAGTACGGACATTGCAATTTATTGCCCTGGCCACATCTGCAGTCCTCATGCCTCCTTGCAGCATGCCTAAGGCACGTTCACGCAGATGAGCAGAGACCCTGGGCATCTTTCTGTTGGTGTTTTTCAGAGTCAGTAGAAAGGTCTCTTTAGTGTCCTAAGTGTTCATAACTGTGACCTTAATTGTCTACCGTCTGTAAGCTGTTAGTGTCTTAACGACCGTTCCACATGTGCATGTTCATTAATTGTTTATGGTTCATTGAACAAGCATGGGAAACAGTGTTTAAACTCTTTACAATGAAGATCTGCGAAGTTATTTGGATTTTTACGAATTATCTTTGAAAGGCAGGGTCCTGAAAAAGGGCTGTTTCTTTTTTTGATGAGTTTACTTGGATGTGTAGTATCAGCGTGTGTGTCACGTCCTGGCCAGTATAAGGGTTAATTAGTATTGTAGTTTGGTCAGGACGTGGCAGAGGGTATTCGTTTTATGTGGTTCGTGGTGGTGTGTTTTGTTGAAGGGGCATTTGGTTTAAGTATTCCGGGGTTTTTGGGCACTGTTTGGTTTTCAGGTATTCTATGTTTAGTCTAGTATGTCTGTTTCTATGTTTGGTTAATTGGGGTTGGGACTCAGTTGAAGGCAGGTGTTGTCTATCTGCCTTTCAGAGTCCCATATATTAGGGTGTGTTTGTGTTTGTTATTTGTGGGTGATTGTTCTGTGCTTAGCCTTGTGCCTAGTCAGACTGTTGTTGTTGATCGTTCATTCTTTGTTATTTTTGGTGTTCATTTTGTATTTATTAAAAGCAAGATGAGCATACACATACCTGCTGCGTTTTGGTCCTCCTTCACCGGCGACAACCGTGACAGAATCACCCACCAACTATTGACCAAGCAGCAGAGGAAGGAGCAGAGGGACTTCGAGTTGGACTGGCGGGAGAAGTGGACCTGGGAGGAAGTTCTGGACGGGGCCGGACCTTGGCACCAGGCTGGGGATTATCGCCGCCCGCAGTGGGAAATTGAGGCAGCCAAGGCAGAGAGGCGGTGGTACGAGGCCAGAGACGCGCTGAGGGAGGCACCCCCAATACATTTTTTTGGGGGGGGCACACGGGTAGTTTGGCTAGGCGAAGGAAGAGCCGGAAGCCAGCTACCTGTGGTTATATGGAGGAGCGTATGGGGTGGAGAGCGCTATGTTTCGCTGAGGAGCGCACTATCTCACCCATACGCACGCACAGTCCGGTGCGAGTTATTCCAGCCCCTCGCAGGTGCCGTGCTAGAGCGGGCATCCAGCCTGGTAGGAGGATGCCTGCGCAGCGCATCTGGTCGCCGGTACGCCTCCGAGGACCAGGCTACCCAACTCCCGCTCTACGCACGGCTACCATCAGGCCCCTGCACAGCCCAGTCTGCCCTGTACGAGCACCCCGCTCGTACAGGGCTACTAGTTCCATCCAGCCAAGGCGGGTTGTGCAGGAGGTAAGATCTAGACCGACTGTGCGCCTCCATAGCCCTGGGTTTCCAGCTCCTGTCTCTCGTGCGGACCCGGAAGTGCGTCAACCCAGTCCGACTCGTCCTGTTCCCGCTCCCCGCACTAGCCTTCAAGTGCGTAAACCCAGCCTCGCCAGTCAACAGTCGTCAGAGTTGCCCGCCAGTCAACAGTCGTCGGAGCTGCCCGCCAGTCAACAGTCGTCGGAGCTGCCCGCCAGTCAACAGTCGTCGGAGCTGCCCGCCAGTCAACAGTCGTCGGAGCTGCCCGCCAGTCAACAGTCGTCGGAGCTGCCCGCCAGTCAACAGTCGCCGGAGTGGCCAGACTGCGCTGAACTGCCGGAGTGGCCAGACTGCTCCGAACTGCCGGAGTGGCCAGACTGCCCCGAACTGCCGGAGTGGCCAGACTGCCCCGAACTGCCGGAGTGGCCAGACTGCCCCGAACTGCCGGACTGCCCAGACTGCCCCGAACTGCCGGACTGCCCAGACTGCCCCGAACTGCCGGACTGCCCAGACTGCCCCGAGCTGCCGGACTGCCCAGACTGCCCCGAGCTGCCGGACTGCCCCGGACTGCCCAGACTGCCCCGAGCTGCCGGACTGCCCAGACTGCCCCGAGCTGCCGGACTGCCCAGACTGTCCCGAGCTGCCGGACTGCCCAGACTGCCCCGAGCTGCCAGACTGCCCAGACTGTCCCGAGCTGCCGGACTGCCCAGACTGCCCCGAGCTGCCGGACTGCCCCGAGCTGCCAGACTGCCCCGAGCTGCCAGACTGCCCGAGCTGCCAGACTGCCCCGAGCTGCCAGACTGGCCAGACTGCCCCGAGCTGCCAGACTGGCCAGACTGCCCCGAGCTGCCAGACTGCCCAGACTGTCCCGAGCTGCCAGACTGCCCAGACTGTCCCGAGCTGCCAGATTGCCCAGACTGTCCCGAGCTGCCAGACTGCCCAGACTGTCCCGAGCTGCCAAACTGCCCAGACTGTCCCGAGCTGCCAGACTGCCCAGACTGTCCCGAGCTGCCAGACTGCCCAGACTGCCCCGAGCTGCCAGACTGCACCGAGCTGCCAGACTGCCCCGAGCTGCCAGACTGGCCAGACTGCCCCGAGCTCCCAGACTGGCCAGACTGCCCCGAGCTGCCAGACTGGCCAGACTGCCCCGAGCTGCCAGACTGGCCAGACTGCCCCGAACTGCCAGAGTGGCCCGACTGCCCGGAACGGCCAGAACCGGAGCCACCTCCTGATATAGGTGAGTTGGGGAGGGGGCTACTATATTGTGATCACTACATCCTATGGATTTGGATACTGCTTTAAAGCACATTTCTGCAGCATTAGTAAAGATGTGATGAATACATGTTGATGATTTCATTCCTGTGCTGTTTGTAAATACCCTGGAAGGTTGACTGACAACCTGAAACAGGTTGCAAGCACTGGTTACAGTTTGAAGTTTTTTCTTGAGTGGGCAGCTTGATGAGAGCCAGTCAATATTTAAAATCACCCAAATAATATACTTCACTGTTGATATCATACACATTATCAAGCATTTCACACATATACCAGATACTGCCTTCCCTGTGGCTCAGTTGGTAGAGCATGGTGTTTGCAACGCCAGCATGGTGTGTGCAACGCCAGGGTTGTGGGTTTGATTCCCACGGGGGGCCAGTACAAAAAACAAAAAAATGCATGAAATGAAATGTATGCATTCACTACTGTAAGTCGCTCTGGATAAGAGCATCTGCTAAATGACTAAAATGTAAATACTGTCTGTTAGCACTTGGTGGTCTATAGCAGTTTCCCACAAGAATGGGCTTAAGGTGAGGCATGTGAACCTGTAGCCATATTACTTCAACAGTATTTAACATGAGATCGTCTCTAAGCTATACAGGAATGTGGTTCTTAATATAGACCGCAACACTGCCCCCTGTTGGCATTTCTGTCTTTCAGTAGATGTTATAACCATGTATTGCTACCACCGTATTAACAAAGTGAGTTTCAGAGATGTTACAAGCAAGTTATTGACTTCATGGACCTTGTTTCTCAGGCTGCATGTGTTAATATGGGCTATTTTAGAACTTTTCTGGATTGCTTGATTGTTTTTAATGCTTTACTGGGAAGCTTATCAGTAGACTTGCTCATGTTATTTACATTGGCTCTGATAATGCAGGGTGAGCTGCACACAGTGGTCTGAGCCAAGAGTCCAGGAGCCAAGATGATTTGGATGTAGAGTATCTTCTGTGTCCAGAAGGTGTCACAGTTATCTCTAAAAGTGATTCCAGCTGAGCTACAGTAATATTTTAGCCAGATGTGTAATGCCAGTAGCCTGCTGAATATTTCTCACCTGCGGCCCATCAATGGTACTGGACCTGAAATGATTGGCTGTTTTTTGGAGTCTTTTAATGTTAAAATCACTTCTTTAAAATCCATTTTCAGATGTTCCGAGCTAGCCCTCCTGATGTTGTTTGACGCCCCTACGGCAGCGGCAGCTCCCGGCATCTCCCGTAGAATAGTCGGAAGCAGCCTTGTTATGTCCTGTACTCGTGCTCCTGGGTAGCACAGGGTTTTTGCATTGGGAACCGAGATGTTTCTCATCATAGAGCTGCCGATGATGACAGCTAGTGATGTTGAATGGGATGATCTCTCAGGCAGTCTCACGGTCTGATGAGGGTGGGAGCTCTGAGGATCTGTAACCGAGGTAGAAGCCACTGAAGAGGGAGACAGAACTAAGGACGAAGACGCAGGTACTTCCGGATCCGATCTGGAATGGGAAGCCCCTAAGGAAGAAGGTGCCGGAACCTCTGGATCCAGGGCGGCAAAGACGTTTCTGGTCTGTGTCAGGTCTGGGCTTATCATCTCCAAGAAGACTCCCGTTGCCAGAGGACGCTTTCTTCGACTTCCACGGCGAGTGACATATCTCCATGGCTGGTTGGTTGGGTCGAGAACAGCTCTGTTCTCCAGGGAATGGGGAGACCCCCCTCGGGGATGGATCCTTGCTGAGTACCGGCCAGTCGGCTGTGGAGAGCCGACGCGGTGGTGACATTTCCACCAGACCAGAGCAGTGTCGGGCTACTGGGGTGGAAGAAAAATAAAAAGTAGGTGGGCGTGGATTCTCCAGTAGCTTGTGTAGGTTTGCTACCTGCTTGCTTAGAGTAGCCACTTTTCCCCTGTGGTCCTCCTTAAGGAAGCAGTTGCCACATTGAAAGTCAACAGAGTCCACATTGTCCCAGAACAAAGCAAAGTAAACACAGCTCCTGCAGGGCTGGAAACGTTCAATAGTGACTTCCATTTGAGACCGCCGAGCCAGCTAGGCAAGCTGGGCTTCTGTGTCTCTCCCCCTATGCGGAATTTGTCAGAATCCGGGACAGACAGCAGCGCGTACAGCAGCTAAGCCCAAAAGAGCCGCAGGATCCAAAATAAAATAAAAACACTGTCAACTTTACAAAAACAATAAACCGAGATCTCTCGTTCAGCGTTCAACAACAAACATACGTCACGCTCAGATGTCACTAGGTTGTGTGTTTCTGCTGGTCAGAGGGAGCAGGCGCTCCGTATCAAACTACTGAGGACAAGAGATGTCAATTGTTTTGCTCTCAAGAAAAGGGTGCTATTGAAAGTACTGATGATTGGGGTAGCGGTAAATGTGGAAGTGGACCAACTGAAGGGGAAGATTCACGGTGTTTGTGGTGCTCGTTGTTCGGTGCGACGCAGACCGGGTGGCATGAGCGGTGAAACAGAAGAGTCGTTGTCTATTCTTTTGAGTTTTGGTCTTTGCCCGACAAAGTGATGTTAGGATATATAAGTTATCCCACACAAGCTTTTGTGCCGAATTCATTACGTTAATAGAGGTGTCAAGCTTATGGGGATGTGGCAGCAGTTTGTAGGAGGGAGGTTCCTAGGTGTGAGAAGTGTGCAAAAGGGCATGAGACAAAAGGTATGTGTAGCATTGGGGAAAGTAGTGGTATGTGTTAATTGTAGAGGTGCCCATGGGGCTGGGAATCAGACATGTCCGGTGAGAGAGAGGCAGGTTGAGGTTACCATGGATAGAGTAGTGAAGAAAGTAGAGGAAGATGGGTCAGGGGGGAGGGATCCTGAGAGGAATGGTGCAAGTAGTAGATCTGTAACAGTACAGAGAGATAGGCCAACAAGTGATATACACTTCAGTAAGATTGGCTTTTTATCATTTATAACAATGGTTATCAACTGTACTGGACTGCAGGCATGGAACGGAAGTCACAATAAATTGAGGTTGTGTTGGCAGCTGCAGACACCCTTTCAGGCTGTTGGCTGTTTTCTAAGCAAAGTATAAGGGAGTTATACTCCTGTTTGTTTCCTGTTATACATTCATTGGATGCCAACCGCCGTTAAACCTCAGCGAAGATCCCTTAATCCGTGTGAACACTACACGAGTTTGGCCCCGATTTGTTCCAGACACGTTTTTGAGATCGGAGACAAAATCCCCATGTCGTTGCCTACTCGGGGTGCGCGGCTGTCACCGACGCTTGTTTAATGTGAGCGGGTCAGAGACGCAGTCCCAGAATTCCCAATATTAACAAACGTGTTTGATTTTATCGCACAAAATCTGCATGCATTTGTAGTGTGAGATGTGCAACAAGTTTTGAGAACAGTGATCAGCAATAGCCAATGAGAGCTCGGCAGATGATGACGTTGTGTCGCATCGCCCAGAATGTGTAGATTCTCAAGCAGGAGCGATGACTACTAGAATGCATTCGTACTTGCCTTTAACTAAAGCGTCAAATTGTTACAGTTCTGAAGTTCACAAGCATTGTTATTTAATTCAAAATGTTGGCTAGGTATTTCAACTCTGTATGGCAAGCATGAATGTTTGACTGAAAGTTTAGGAGGTTGCTTTGAGCCACAGCTCGTCGCTACATTACATCTAATCACATCATTGTTTTCGCGAGACAGTGCGATATCGAGAATCCTCACGACCAAGTGAAGAGTCGTGTAGTCTGTGACCACCGTCTGTGCCACATCTTTTAGTGTGCGCATCACTACGTTGGCAACACAAAAGAAAATACAGGAAAGACAGACATTTCGTGTGAGAGGCTCAGCGATGTTAGGATTTTGAAAGTTGTGTAGTGTCCACCTAGCTCCCTGATCCTGTGGCTTCGAAAATGTGAGCGTGGTGTCTGTTTTTTTTCTGGAAGACAGCGAGGAGTGGCGAGAGAGCAGGACATCGACAGCTCTGACGGGAGGACACACTCTTCTCCCCAGGGATATAAGTCGCTCCAGAACCCACTTGTGAAACCAAGCAGCTGCGCATTCTGAGGACACATGAACCGTTTTACCGGGGACGCTATTTGATTATGACATGAATTCGTTTTTACAATCATATGTTTTTCAAAATTCAAAAGGCACTCGCACATCTGACGAAGGCCATGAGGCCGATACGTAAAGCTCATTAAAGAGCAGTGATACTATCAAGAGCAGTGTGCGGGTTTCTTCTACAATCATATGTTTAACAGGGGTGGGTGGCAGTGCGAAGCAACGGGTTTGGACCAATGATAAACCCTGTTTTGCTGATGCTACGTATTGGCCATTGTTGAGAGGCTTTGAAGCCACGAGTTGGCCACATTGGCACCCCCCGGTTGGAACAATCCTACATAGGAATGTATGTAATGTAGTGAAGAAAAAGTAGTCAAAAATATAAATAGTAAAGTACAGATACATTAAAAAAATAAATACATTAAAGTACAACTTGATTTTATTTTTACTTAAGTACTTTACACCACTGACATTGTGGTAGCATAATGAAGATCCTGGTTGACTAGTTTTTATGTAAAATAGTAGGCCGATGACAATATCGAGTGTACCCACCTCTTTGTCAAAAGTCCAAAATCCGTCTTTCAAGAATGTGCTCGTGCCTGTTCATTGTGCGCGCATCGCTTTTTGGTTCGCGTGTCCTCATCAACCTCTGACGACTGTCAAAATGAATGTAGGCCTAATAGAAATTGGAATGGACAATTACAAACGACTTTTATTATAAACGAGCTCGAAAAAAAACTTGCCCATGCATGGTTCATAAAATGAATCTATTATTTTGGGTGGATATTCAAAGCTTTACAGAAACTGCAGAAAATATGTAGCCCAATATGAGGGGTTAAAAATTGCGACAATAAAGAAGAAAAAACCCTGCCTAAACTTGCAGACTGTTCCAACTTTTGCTAAAGGTTTCCAGATGTTGATTGAAGCACTCGCGGGCTCTATTCTTGAATAGCCTAAATGTTAAATGCACAACAATGTAAACTACTCTGACGTTGAATACTTTAATACAATAATAGTTAATAGAAGGTCGGTAGGCCTATTTTGACTCGCATGCTGCCTCCTGAAGTTTACAGTCCCAATGCATCGGGTTAGACAGTGCACTTTAATTTTCCCCACAGCTTTCTCTGACTGACACGGAAGGTGGAATCCAGTTACATGTTTTTTCCCTGAGTGGGAGGATTTAGGAATCTTGCCAATATGTGACTGAAGCAATAGAACGCTGAGCAAGAAAAGTAACAATTACTGAACGTCGTAGTGAGAAAACTTTACTTTGAAGAAGGACAGCATAACACGATCCAAATGGCAGAACAGGTAGGTCTACTATACCATTTTAATATCAACACTTGTCAAAACGTTGCACTTGAAGAGATGGTGGCTTTACTCATCTTAGAAGCAACTAATGGAGCATTCTTTTAGTGCATCAAATGGAGCATTATTTGGGGGATAACTTCCCCCACACTTAGGCGTCGTTCTGGTTATCTTTGGAAGTGGCACAGATGTAGTCTAACCAAAATTCCATAGACATTATGCGATCCATTTCTATCATTACATATTCCATTAGATCATATTAAAATAGTCAAAGCCCTGTCTAAACTGGGGAGGGGGGGGTTCTACTAAGCTATATAGAATTGTTTTAAGAAGGTCATACCCAAGGATCATTTTGTTATTTCATTTAGAATTTTAAGACCCCTTGAAGTATCAAAAAAATATATTTAAAAAATGGATGAAAAATTGTATTTGGCCTTACTGCTATTAGCCCATACAAACGCCTTAAATAACTGATTCACTACATGGAACAACAGTCCCCAAAATATTATCTAAAAGAAGTTTGTTCTTAATAAGTGTCTATCCTAAATCTTAGAGATATAACAAAGATCAGGAATTTTTTACATGTATTTAACCCCTTATTTTTGGCACTAAACAGTCTCCTTATATACTTCCATAAAATGTTTCAACTGGTACCGGGGGACCTTCAGACATATCTTGTGAGGCCTGTGGGCATCCTAGAGCAAAACACAGAGGGGTCATATTAGTGTGTAGCCCAAACTGTTCGGATGCAACAGATGATTTTGCGAGAAATCATGGGATGTCTCAGGGTCTGACAAACACCGCTCTAGCTCTGTCACCTTTTCACTGCATATGCAGTAGTGCATCATAAGCGGATGCGGTGGATTGAGACGTATCCAATGCAAAAAAAAATAAAAAATTATATCTCTAGCACACATAGAACAATGAGACAGATATTTCACAGGATGTATGAATGTGAAGCATCCACTTGGCTTTTCCACTCACTACCAAATATGGTGGTGAGAGAAGGCCCAGTGGCCGGCAGTGGGAAAAGATGGAACGAGATGGATATTGGCCGACTTTCTGCACATTTTCTCATCGATGAAACATTTGATCTCAATACAGTTTTCTGTTCCCAAAACTGTTATGAACATAGTGGACTAAGTTTTGTAGACTTTACTCTTTGCAAAAGTAAAAAACAATCTCGTTTTTTTTAGGAGTGCAAAGGCGAATTGAGTTATTGCACATGATCACTTCACAGAGTAGGCGTTCCCTAACTGAAATATTCAGATGTTTGCTAGAATGCGCCAATAGGATCTCGCTAGCTTGTGCTTGGCTATGCCCAACTCCTTGCTTGTTCTGCCCACTATGACTAATTTGTTCCCATTGGAAATGAAAGGCTGTGGTCTATCTTGGTTTAGTTATAAACAGAAATTGTCTCTAACTTAAACTGACAGATTTTGCTTTTGTATTTTTTATTCGGCTAATTTGATTTCCGTGGGGAGCGGACATCGAGTTAAATCCTATTGGCGCGTTTGCATATAGCCTACTTTCCTTGCACTCTGGCCAGCTTAACGTGAGTTTATAACTAATAATTTCAATGCACTGATCAGTGTGCATGCTGGAACAGCAGAGAATAATGGACAATGACAAATGAATCTAGGCCATATGCTGACTATGGAGCAAGAAGCTATTCTCAGTTGTGTCTAAGGCTGAGACTGTGTGGAAATGAAAAGCACTGGGAGTCAATTAGTCCCTTCTTATTTTGTCCCCTCATTCCGTCCCCATGGCCTATGACACAGAGACCTTCTTTGGAGATAGACTACTGTGTGAGGGATGACAGCTAGACGAACAGAAAGACAGACAGACAGAATGAGATGCTCACTGTCGGCGAGCAAGCGCCTTACCATTGTTGCCTACTGTATCCATTTTATGACATTTTTTGGCTGCAGTGAGCTATCTGTGGAAACATCATAAAATGGAGCACTGTAGTGGTAGCCTAGGCCTAGTGAGTAAGGCTTTTATTCTTTATTATATCCTACCCTGACAACTGAAACAACTACATTGTTTCTGGATGTCTCAATGAATTTGGTTCAGCGTTTAGGAAATGGGTAAATAGAGTTTGAAGTCACCACTGATTCCTCTCCCTGTTGCCCAAGGTTCTTGTGCACGCCCCAGGCACAGACTGGGACCAGAACTCGGCCATGGCATTTCTAACACACCGTTGCCTTGAGACCCCCACACCGGCAATTTTTTTTCCTCAAGGCCCCCACACTGGTACATTTTTCCACTTGAGGCCTCCATTATTAGACAGATCATTTTGCTTGAAAAACCTAAGTTAGACAGGCCCAATGGGCAAAATATTGACCAGCCCATCTAGCATTTGCCCAAAATGCCAGATGTCCTGTCCTCCCAAGCACACCCTGAAGATAAACAGTGACAGGGAGATCTGTCATAGTTACCCCAACCTGCAGGTATTTCATGTACATTCTCCATGTAGACAAGTTGTCTGAATTTTCCTTCCAATACCAGTAGGACACTCAGTCTCTCGTTACTTAAGCTTACTCCTCCCCACCCAAACCACAGATCGCCCACATTTCAATAGCATGTTAAAATATCAATTTGAATAGGAGTAAGTGACATAGCAAAATTCATTTACAGTTATTTATGTTTGTGATTTAGGATATAACTAAAAAGTAGTATGAAGAAAAACCTGTCAGCTGCAATAGATTGGGTGTTTGGTTCTTGGTTTAAAGAGAGTATGGAATGATGTACTTCACAATGACCAGACTAACCAGTCTGTGTGACACAGATTCATATGCCACTGCAAAACATAAGGTCTACTTTTGAACTTTTTTTAAGGTGACTTGCAACCTAGAAGTATAACTGTTCTTGTTGGAGTATAACTTTTCACTCAGCATATTATTTCTCACAATTGTTTGGTTGACCACTAAGCGTTCCGTGACATTTATACTGTGAAAGGTGCGATACAAACACAAGTTAAACATCAGAGTGCCATCTCTGCGTAGACTTCGGACACGTGGAGGCATGCAAGATATGCACTTGAGGACGGATGTGAGTGTGTCTGAAAAAATGTTGGTATTTGGGACTAAATTGAGTGGAGGTCGGTACACTTTGGCAAAAACCTGGGGAGTCCGTCTCATGAATATATTAATTTTCTTTCTTTCGTAATGATCTATTATAATAATAAACTTCACATAATAAACTTCAAAGGACTGTCAGATGACGCTTTTCTTATTGCTATATTATTTGAATTCCCCAATCTAACACGCTTTTTTTCCTCCACCTCTGGCGCAGCACTCAGACCTGGAAAATGCCATCAACACTTTGGTCACACAGTTCCATGCCGCTGCGGCCAATAATGGTCCCACGCTCCAAACCCAAGAATTCAGAGGCCTCCTATCCTCCCAGCTGCCCAACTTAGTTACGGTACGTAAACTGCAATGGCCGGCTACATTGCTCCCGCCCTTCCCGGCCACACCCATTGATTCTACCAGTAAGGCGTGGCTCTGACTCTTACTACCCTCCCACTCAGCCGCAAACATACAGTACACACCACCTCCTATAACTCCCAAACAAACACTCAGGAAAAGCTTTGAGGCGTCAATTGCCAGGTTCGATGCAAATCCAAAATTTGCTGTAATATAATGTGTGCACAGTCACCAATTGAGTTTAAACATGCTTTATTTGAATCTGACACCTGATTTATTTGAATCACTGAAAAGGCTAAATGATCTTGCTTTGCCTTCATGTTGGAACTGGTTGCTTAGTTGTCTGAGGCCCAAGCCTGTTTTCTAGGACGAGTCTGAATTTACCAGAGGGTGACAAAGATAGCTATGCTTCTGAAAAACAGGAAAAGGCCTGTTCAAATACATGAGCGAGTGAGGAAGGGTCAAGGTTGTTCGCTCATCTAGAGGGGGAAAAACAAACGGACAGATAAATAACAGTTTCCATTATGAACAAAGTAGCAAAAAATATGTAATTGTAATATGACTCCTTGCACCAAGTCGACTTCATCCACCATAAACTCGACAACCAAGTAGAGTATTTATGCTACACAATAGTTAGCCACAACAGCTAGGAAATATTTGTTCAACTGTTGAAGTAAATACTATGCTTAATTACCAAGTAAATATGTTTTTCATTACATCCAGTCTTAGACTAATATAAAACCAGAATCTATTTAAAAGAAAAAGTAAGGATCACATCATTCAAATGGGATTCCATTGCAAACAGCTCTTTATATTGTCTCAGCTGTGGAGCAGCATTCAGGCCAGGAAATAATTTCCCAAATCAATTTCCTATTGTTTCCAGCAGACAGAAAGATCCACAGTGTTTGCATCTGCCTGGCTGACAGCTTTATACAATTTCAGAATGAAATTACTGTAGATAAGATTGGCTACCCAGATACTAATACTGATTACCTCAAGAATACCAAATAAAGGTTGCTACAGTTGAAGTCAGAAGTTTACATACACTTAGGTTGGAGTCATTACAACTAGTTTTTCAACCACTCCACAAATTTCTTGTTAACAAACTAAAGTTTTAGCAAGTCAGTTAGGACATCTACTTTGTGCATGACAGTAATTTTTCCAACAATTGTTTACACACAGAATATTTCACTTATAATTCACTGTATCACAATTCCAGTGGGTCAGAAGTTTACATACACTAAGTTGACTGTGGATTTAAACAGCTTGGAAAATTCCAGAAAATTATGTCATGGCTTTAGAAGCTTCTGATAGCCTAATTGACATCATTTGAGTCAATTGGAGGTGTACCTGTGGATGTATTTCAAGGCCTACCTTCAAACGCAGTGCCTCTTTGCTTGACATCGTGGAAAAATCAAATGAAATCAACCAAGACTTCAGAAAAAAAAATTGTAGACCTCCACAAGTCTGGTTCATCCTTGGGAGCAATTTAAAAACGCCTGAAGGTACCACTTTCATCTGTACAAACAATAGTACGCAAGTATAAACACCATGGGACCATGCAGCCGTCCTACCACTCAGGAAGGAGACACGTTCTGTCTCCTAGAGATTAACGCAGTTTGGTGCAAATCAATCCCAGAACAACAGCAAAGGACCTTGTGAAGATGCTGGAGGAAACAGGTACAAAAGTATCTATATCCACAGTAAAACGAGTCCTATATCGACATAACCTGAAAGACTGCTCAGCAAGGAAGAAGCCACTGCTCCAAAACCTCCATAAAAAAGCAAGATTACGGTTTGCAACTGCACATTGGGACAAAGATTGTACTTTTGGAGAAATGTCCTCTGGTCTGATCAAACAAAAATAGAACTGTTTGGCCATAATGACCATGGTTATGTTTGGAGGAAAAAGAGGGAGGCTTGCAAGCCGAAGAACACCATCCCAACCGTGAAGCATGGGGGTAGCAGCATCATGTTGTGGGGGTGCTTTGCTGCAGGAGGGACTGCTGCACTTCACAAAATAGATGGCATCATGGGGGAGAAAAATGATGTGGATATATTGAAGCAACGTCTCAAGACATCAGTCAGGAAGTTAAAGCTTGGTCGCAAATGGCTCTTACAAATGGACAATGACCCCAAGCATTCTTCCAAAGTTGTGGCAAAATGGCTTAAGGACAACAAAGTCAATGTATTGGAGTGGCCATCACAAAGCCCTGACCTCAGTCCTATAGAAAATGTGTAGGCAGAACTGAAAAAGCGTGTGTGAGCAAGGAGGCCTACAAACTTGACTCAGTTACACCAGCTCTGTCAGGAGGAATGGGCCAAAATTCACCCAACTTGTGGGTGGAAGCTTGTGGAAGGCTACCCAAAACGTTTGACCCAAGTTAAACAATTTAAAGGTAATGCTTCCAAATACTAATTGAGTGTATGTACACTTCTGACCCACTGGGAATGTGATGAAAGAAATAAAAGCTGAAAAAAATAATTCTCTCTACTATTATTCTGACATTTCACATTCTTAAAATAAACTGGTGATCCTAACTGACCTAAGTTCAAATGTATTTGGCTAAGGTGTATGTAAACTTCCGACTTCAACTGTATATGCAAATATCGATACAAATGAAAATGTTCTTAGAACAAGAGCCATGGATGTATAACCAGTGGTTCTTAACCTGGGTTCAATCGAACCCCAGGGGTTCGGTGAGTCAGTCTCAGGGGTTCGGCGGAGGTCAAGACACATACCCGACTCATATGATTCGTGATGACACGCCCCGCTTGGCCATCATTGGCTGCAGGTGATCACGCAACATCGCTTGGCCTATCTGTGCTGCAGGGAATTTGGCGCGCTCAGTAGTCGAATTGTGACTGTCGTGATGGTACGTCGTGTGATTTCTTTCTTAATATTTTAATCCCTTCATACTAACTATGTCGAGCAAAAAAAGAAAGTGGTCGGACGAATATGTACAATATGGATTCACATGTATAACGGAACGTGATGAGAGTCAGCGTCCTAACTGCATGATTTGCAATGCCAAGTTGAGCAATTCTAGTCTAGCACCGGCAAAACTAAGAGAACACTTCCTTAAGCTGCATGGAGATGGACAATACAAGAACACAACGCTCGCTGAATTCAAGGTGAAGAGAGCCAGATTCGATGAAAAGGCTACTCTGCCTGTTCTCGGCTTTGTACCCATCAACAAACCGTCATATCCAGCATGGGTGAGACAGCCGTTCACGTTTAGTGTTGAGACAACAGATGTCAATGATGAATACCTCGATGAAATCATTGAAATTCAGCAGAGCCAGGTTCAACAGCAACTCTTCAGAACAACAACGCTCTCAACGTTTTGGTGTCAACAAATGGTAACGTACCCTGTTATTGCTAAGAAAGCTCTGGAGATTTTCATACCGTTTGTTACAACATATCTTTGCGAGCAATCCTTTTCGAGGATGCTGGACATAAAAACGAAGAAAAGGAACAGACTTTGTTGCGAAAATGACATGAGAGTGGCACTTGCCAAGGTGAAGCCGCGCATTTCTGAACTGGTCTCTGAAAGGCAACAGCAGAAGTCACACTGATTTGCAGTAAATATTCATTATTATGTTTTTGTTTTTGTGTGAAAATCATGTTTTAATGGTTTTGATCTTTGAACACTGATGTTGATGCACGGTTCATTTTGTGCACCAGTAAAATATATACCTATGTTTTGAATTTTATTTTTCCAATTAAGAAGGGTTCGGTGAATGCGCATATGAAACTGGTGGGGGTCAGTACCTCCAACAAGGTTAAGAACCACTGCACTAGAGGTTAGCAAAGCCTGAAACATATGACAGTTAGTTGACAAAGTGTACACATGATGTGTTTATTCAGCTGCATACAGTACAGTTGAAAGAGGCCAATAGTGGATTATGAAGTCAAACATGTTGACTGGAGTTATTCAGCTGAATAGATACAATAATTACCGCTGAAGATATTAGTACTGTTGTCACGACTTCTGCCGAAGTCTGTCCCTCTACTTGTTCGGGCAGCGTTCAGCGGTCGACTTCACCAGTCTTTTAGCCATCGCCGATCCACTTTTCATTTTCCATTTGCTTTGTCTTTGTGTTCTACACACCTGGTTTCTATTCCCCAATTACATGTTCATTATTTAACCCTCTGTTTCCCACATGTTAGTATGCGTGTTTATTTATTGTTTATGGCGGTACTTGTCGGCTGGTTATGTTTGCCGGGTTATGTATTTGCGCACGTTATTTTCGAGCGACCGGTATTTCTCCGCACTTTGAGTATACGTTCAAAAGTGTAATAGACTAATTGCTAACTTTCTGCTAATTCATGTCTATGCATGATTACTTAATTGCTTATTAACTGGTCAGTAAGTTAAATACCGTGTACATATAATGAAGAGTTGTTTTTGTGCTCCCTCCCCCAGACTGGAGCGTCAGAGCAGGGCCTGGGAGAGGTGATGAGACAAATGGGTGTGATGGACGGCGAGGGAATCACCTTCAACCACTTCTGGAGGTTGATCCAGTCACTGGCCACCGCACAGCATGGTCTACGCAGCAGCGAGGAGATGTCCAAGTGCTCCTGTGTGCTTCTGTGAAGGCCATGCCTTCTGACGGGGGTGTGAGCCAGGGGGAACCAGACAGCCATATAGTATCCCACCCAGTGTCAGTAGCCCTTCTCACCACACTGCTCCCATCCAACCCTGGACACTCACGTAGTCCTCACCCCTTCCACTACAGGCCTCTTATGTACATTCTCCATGCTTGGTAGTGCTCCATGTCAGCAGTGTTCATCTCTTTGTTCTATGCCACTTGGTTTACAGGATTTGTTTTGTACTCCCTTAGTGTTATCGGTGGTGTTGTTTCCATCCAAATATCCCTTCTATTGAAATATCCCCTTTCTTAAACCTCGAAAGACTTTCCTATAGGCCTACTACCAGTCTAACCACTACAAATAATCCTTAGATGACATATGACCCAAAGTGAAATCAGAAAGCCATGTGCAAGGTTTAGGTGCTAGACAATGAAAACATGTATTTACACACGGCAGTACACATTAGTGGAAAGCTCCTTTGAGCCACCAGTAGTCCACATGCATACAGTACTGGTGTTGCAGAGTGCCCATAGCATGTTTCTTTAAACAATGTTTTCCACCACTGTGGTCTTGCAGTTTTGTGTTTATATTTTCAAATTCTCTTTATTCTGGCCCGTGTGATAACATACTACAACATGACAAGAAATGATATAATAAAGATCAAAAGAAATTGCAACAATGGTGAGCTCGGTTATTTGTATTTTTTTTTGTTGAATTATTACTCGAATCATTAATCAACATATTACCCACTGACAGATAAGCATTTTACAAAATACATTTTGTGATGAAACAAAAAAAGAATCATAGACATATTTCAGTGTATTAACTAGAAGGTGAATGGTTGTCACCACTATACAGCACGCCTCTTGTATTCAGTGTGTAATTGTTACACTCTTACCACAATGTTATCATTTAGGAAAACTAACTCTATTGGGCAAATGGCACCTATTACACATTTTCATACAACCTATGAACATCACACTGTCTAATTAATCTGTTTATTTTAAATTGTTCAATGGCAATGTCTTATCTAAACGTTCAGTTTGTAGATACGCGGTCTTCCATGACAGCTATTAGAAATAATTATTTTTGCACGAGTGCTAGCAATTCCAGTGAATCCCTGTACGGAGAATGCCATTTTAAAATTCTGAACTACCACTCTGAAACCCCAATGCCCCAATTATTCAAATAAACAAGCCAACCCAGCTACTTACTTACTTGATTAGGCCTTTGGATACCTTACGGAAAATAGCCAACCCAGCAACTTCATCTTATTGTAGAACTGTAATCAATGGATAAATCCAGATGCATGAATATTTAAAAGATAGTACAGAAATCAACCTTTGAAATGATTGTACATTTTTGTGTAAATTACCTTGTACCAATACTAACTAGAACCACTGTAACGACGATTACAATTTTGAAATCTCAATGAATAGGGTTTAAGTCATCTAGCAGCCATGTTCCATCCTCATGCTCTGCATCCTCTTTCCAGCTTCTTCCCCTCTGGTGTTCCCCGAAATAATTCAAAAGATGAAAACACGTATTTATTCATGACCTTACCACGTTGGGGCCAAGGGTCGTCCCCTACCATAGGGTGGTTGTAACAAATTCCCTTCTGGTGACTGTTATCAGCACCTCACAACCTTGAGCTGCACACTCCACTCCCCATCCCCCCAGGACTGAAGCCTGCAAGTCTAGACAGTACCAAAAACCTGCCTCTCAAACTCTCTCTGACCTGAATGACCTGTGCCCTGATAGGTTGCTAGGGAGGTTACTAAGGGGCTGGATATCTGCCCATCCTCTTGACTCGGAAGGTCACGCAATACTTGCAGTCTCCCAATATTTGCAGTCTCCCTGCCAGTGGCAGAGAGCAACATCTGTCTATGCCCATCAATTACTGGACTCACTCATACCTCTGGACTTGTGGGATGGAGTGCATGCCTAAAAACCATCTCCATGTACATCCCCATATTCATCTTCAGCTGTGTGTGGTTAAAGTTCCCGTGTGTGTTAACTCTTGGGCTGCTTTATTCCCCTCTAACCGGGGGGCGGTGTCATTGAGTCACAAACCAGTTAAATATGTAGAGCCGGGTCGCTCTCTTTCAGTGGTCATCCCCAACAAAGGCTGTCAGAGCCTTGGGACCGGACCACCTTGCATGCGATAACACTCATGAGGAAGAGCGAGAAGGTGCGAAAGTTTCAGCCGGATGCAAAGAACATGGCAGCTATGAAGTAGTGGCCTCAGCGCTCGCAGTCCCGGATACATTGATGCAGCTGGAACATCTGGCGACAGAAGTTGTTAAATTCGGATGCCTTGAGGCCCTGTCTAAGCTCTCAGAGGGAATAGTGCTCCTTCTGGTCCCGGAAAACATCAGTGAATTTCTCAACTTCTTCCAGATGGTTACAATGAATGTACTAGAAGGTTGTCCTATGCACCTTGAGTGCAGTCGTTCAGAACGTAATACAACTCAAAAACGGTCATCCCTGGAGCTGTACCTGATCTCCACCAGCAGATCGAGAATGGTGGTGAGGTGCTTGATGGGAATGTCTCCCATGGGTTTGTGGTCAGTCAGCCACACGGGCGAGAGGTTCCCCTGGTTGTGCACTGGGACATAATCTGGAGCGCACCTTAGTTCATTCTCCTCAAAGAACATGTAAGCCCCTCCAGACAGTCAATGGAGGTGTACTTCTTACGCAAGTCTGCTGAGACAAACATTTGAGTGTAGATCGGCCATTCTAAAGTCTGTATGTATAGGGCGTGCCCCTGGTGGTTGGGAATGGCCTCTCCTCTTTACTTTACTGACTTTATTGTCCCCATGGGGAAATGTTGAGACAGTGTCATGCATACATTTAAAGTGGGGTTTTAAATACAAAACAAATTGACAACTTTCATAACAGTTTCATACTAATAAAAAGAAACTTGCCTGCTGGCCTTACTGGGTTGATAGGAACATTAGCCAGAGCTGTTTAGGAGGGATATGACACAAATTATTGTCTAGATCTGTTTTTCCTACCGAGCTGTGCCTTATACCTGCACGCAAAGGGGAATAATTCAAAGTCCGGGTACAGGGGGTGGCTTGGGTCTACATTTATTTTGTGAGCCTGACCTTAAATATCTAATCTAGGCCTTTCTGTTTGACTCCAAGGACCTTGCTTGCTGTGGTGATAATCCTTCTCAGCATATTTCTCTGGCTGACAGTGGCATTGCCAAACCAACAAACAATACAAAAAGTTTAAATACTCTCAATGAAAGATATTTGTAAAACAGAGGCAGTATAGTCAACACTAAAAGATCCCAGCTTTTTGAGAAAGTACAGTCTCTGTTGACTCTTTTTGTAGGTCAGGTCTGTACATTTATGCAACTGAAGCTTACTATCCAAGAGGTCACCCAGATATGTGTATTCCTCTACAATCTCTATGTTCTGACCTCTAACAGATGTTGCAGAGGTAGGTTTTGTATGCTTCCTGAAGTCTATGCACATCTCTTTGGTCTTGTTGATATTGAGGACCAAGAGTGATTTGTCACACCACTCTACAAAGTCATTTAGGACTGGGCCATGGTGTTCCTTGTCATCATGCAACAGGCTGATCAAGGCAGTGTCATCAACGAACTTAACGAGGTGTCTGTCAGGATGGGAACTAGTACAACTATTAGTGTACAAGATGTACAGGAGTGGGGACAAAACACATCCCTGAGGAGAGCCTGTGTTAGTGGTGCGAATGTCCGTGCATATTTCCGACACGTGGGGAACTACTTTGACCCGCTGTGACCTCTGGCTCAGGAAGTCCAACAGCCACAAAACCAGCCCCGAATCTAAGGATAAGTCCCTAATGAGTCTCTGTGCCAGAATGTAAGGCTGGATTGTGTTGAAGGCAGAAGAAAAGTCAACAGAACCCTGACATTGGATTTGGCACCCTCTAGATATTTACATTACATTTACATTACATTTAAGTCATTTAGCAGACGCTCTTATCCAGAGCGACTTACAAATTGGTGCATTCACCTTATGATATCCAGTGGAACAACCACTTTACAATAGTGCATCTAAAACTTTTAAGGGGGGGGGGTTAGAAGGATTACTTTATCCTATCCCAGGTATTCCTTAAAGAGGTGGGGTTTCAGGTGTCTCCGGAAGGTGGTGATTGACTCCGCTGTCCTGGCGTCGTGAGGGAGCTTGTTCCACCATTGGGGTGCCAGAGCAGCGAACAGTTTGGACTGGGCTGAGCGGGAACCGTGCTTCCTCAGAGGTAGGGGGGCCAGCAGGCCAGAGGTGGATGAACGCAGTGCCCTTGTTTGGGTGTAGGGCCTGATCAGAGCCTGAAGGTATGGAGGTGCCGTTCCCCTCACAGCTCCGTAGGCAAGCACCATGGTCTTGTAGCGGATGCGAGCTTCAACTGGAAGCCAGTGGAGAGAGCGGAGGAGCGGGGTGACGTGAGAGAACTTGGGAAGGTTGAACACCAGACGGGCTGCGGCGTTCTGGATGAGTTGTAGGGGTTTAATGGCACAGGCAGGGAGCCCAGCCAACAGCGAGTTGCAGTAATCCAGACGGGAGATGACAAGTGCCTGGATTAGGACCTGCGTCGCTTCCTGTGTGAGGCAGGGTCGTACTCTGCGAATGTTGTAGAGCATGAACCTACAGGATCGGGTCACCGCCTTGATGTTAGTGGAGAACGACAGGGTGTTGTCCAGGATCATGCCAAGGTTCTTAGCACTCTGGGAGGAGGACACAAGGGAGTTGTCAACCGTGATGGCGAGATCATGGAACGGGCAGTCCTTCCCCGGGAGGAAGAGCAGCTCCGTCTTGCCGAGGTTCAGCTTGAGGTGGTGATCCGTCATCCACACTGATATGTCTGCCAGACATGCAGAGATGCAATTCGCCGCCTGGTTAGATGTCTATAGACCATGTTGAGGAGAGTAAGAATGGCATCATCAACTCCTCTGGTGGGCTGATAGGCAAACACTGAAAATTACTTGTCACAATTTTCTCAAAGCATTTCTTTACTAAGGATGTCAAGGCGACAGGGCAGTAGTCATTCACCACAGAGGGATTAGATGCTTTAGGAATGGGTATAATTATTGAGTTTTTCCACAATACTGACACGTGTTGCTGGTCGAGCGAGAATTGGAAAATGTCTGTAAAAACAACAGCCAATTGTTCAGGAAAATGCTTTAACACAGGTCCACTTATTTTGTCTGGGACTGGGCTTTAGTGTACGTTACATCCCCTGAGCAACTTCAAAACATCAGCCTGTTAAACAACAACCCTCTCAAACATTTGTAATGATGCTTCCATTTGTTTTATTTCCGACACAAAGTCTTCAGATTCAAATCTTGAGAAGAAAACATTCAGTTTATTAGCCATGTTCTGGCCCTCATGTCTCCCAAGGTCAGCATTGGTTTTTCCCTTCGCCTATGTGGGGGGCACTAGCCATGGATTTAATCCCTACCCAGGCCACCTTTGAGTTTCCTGAGGAGCGGGTCCTCTCCAACCTTTGCTTGTATGCCTCCTTGTCCACCAGTATCGGTCTTTTGATCTCACGTTGTACATCTCTTAAAGCCTGTCTGTTACCCTCAGCATAAACTGCCTTCTTCCTATTAAGTAGTGATTTTAGATGTTTTGATACCCAAGGCTTATTTTTAGGGAAGATTTTACAGGTTTTAGTAGGCACAACCGACTCAACACAGAAGTTTACATAGTCTGAAACAACATCTGTCATCAAGATCAGAGCTGCTGTCCTCAAATACCTCCCACATAGTTCAGTCAAATCACCCCTGGAGACGAGTGATACTGTTGTCGTTCCAGATCTGGACAGTTTTAACTGTAGGTTTCTCCCTCTCCAGGAGTCGACAGTAGGTTGGCCTGAGGTAGACAACATTGTGGTCTGATGTCCACAGGGGAGGTCTGGTGGTGGCAGAGAAAGCATTTGGAATTTTTCCTAGTGTGACATTTCACATACTGGTGGTACATGCACAGGACCTTGTGCAAAGTACAGTTGTTAAAATCCCCTAAAATACATTTGGGTGCGTCGGGGGAGATAGATTCCAGTTTCTGAGAGAGATTATAAATAATCTGATGCTTTTGCTATATTAGCTTTTGGTTGAACGTACACAACAGTAAAAAACTATTGAGGGAACTCACGGGGCAGATAGTAGGGTCGCAGTGACACAGAAAGCAGTTCAATGTCGGGGGTACAGAGTCTCTCTCGTACCAGGATCCATTTACACCACTGGTCCCTGACAAGCAGGCAGACGCTCCCGCCGTGATGTTCCCTGTGGCGGTCAGATCCCGGTCCGCTTTGACCAGTGTGAAGCCGGCCGGCTCCACTTCCCTGACTGGGCCTCTAGCCAAGTCTCAGTAAACTCCAGCAATGAGGCCCCCTGGTATTTGTGTTGGAAGTGCAGATTCGCTGACAGCACATCCGCTTTCCACCTCAGTGACTGGGCATTGGTGGGTAAAGGTCTTTGTTTTATTTGTCTGATTCCCCCGCGTTTTCCATGTTTGCATTTGGGTTTATAATCCACTCGCAGACAATCAGGGATTAGATAGGCCATTGGGATATCCATCGCGTTTGTGTTTGAGTTGCATTGTAGTAGGAACTTTCTGCTGTATTGGATTCTGCTGCCAGCAGCGTTTTCATAATTTAGTCAGTTTGTAGAGTATGTACATGATCAACAAGATCAGTCCAACACCCCACCACTGTAAAACCATCGTTGACAGATGGTTTACAAATAAATGGTACAAATTAAAAACATAAAAGAACGCCACACACCGTCGCACCCTCCACTCTGGTCAGCAGGTTACCGTTCTGGTCCAGCTGAGCGATTACTTTCTTGCTGTCGTCTTTGTGCCTCCAGACCCCCTCCTCTCTGGTCACCTTCTCTCGGGTGGGGCTGACGGATACTGCTGAGCTCCTCAGGTGCAGTTTGGTCTCCATGTTGAGGGATATGAGCGCATGTAGCAGCCACTGTGCAAACTGGAGGTCCTTTCCTAGTGCACAGCCCACCAGGCTGGGAGTCTGCAGATGCCTATCATCTGTTTTCATGGCCTCCACGACTTTGGCAAGATCATCTGGCCCATAACTCCCCAGTCTGGCCACCCCAACACTGCCATGACCCACCAGTACCACACGTCTGTCTGGTTAAACAGGTATGAGAGCCCCTGAGGAGTGTAAAGACATTAATAACCATGCTTTTACTTTCACCACCAAATGAGTAACTTAGCTTCTGGTCGAACAAGGGACCAAATTATTTTCAAACCACCATCACAGTACTTTCTTACTATAATAAGGGCTTTCATGGGCCACAACATGGCACTATCGGGCACTGCACAGACTTTCCCAGGCTTGACATGATCATGTAAATCAGCACTGGATCTAGCACCATTTGAGGATGTTAGTGAGGAGGCGAGGGCTGTGGTCCAAATACTTAAAAGACACACTCGTCCACTTACCCTTATGCCCTTGGGGGAATCCTTTTTGCCACCTTGGAGGGTGGTCCAAATGATTAGCCAAGCAAGTGAAGTTTGCAGCGTTGTTTTTAGTCGGCTTTGCGAGTGTACAATTATATTCACACCGGGGCCTGAAACTCCCCATAATAAAATTTGCGACGATTGTACATCCGCAAAGAAAAGTCAGCGAAAACTTAAAAACAGCATCAATGGAGAAGTCAACATATAAGTGTAAGTAAAGACGAATGCAAATCAGTTAGAAATTGTGCTACTAATGCACGATGGCACAAACACGTCTCGTAAAAAGTACATTTGTTTTTGTTTGGTTGTCTTTTGAAAATTGTAGAAATAAAACATTTTCCTTCTTCAGAAGTTCCAGCTAGGCAGGCTAACATTAGTTAGCTAACTCATTTGCTAGCTATCATACAGTAGGCATATATTAATCATTATATATTTAATATCAGTAGACATGCACAAATAATTGGCTATAGCGCATATAAAAGCACCCACAAGCTACCGGTGGCTGAAAACACAATCATCGTGGGATGAACGAGTGACGAATTTCCGGCCAAGGGCGATCCATTTAAAAATCATTCCTTCCTCCCTCGCCCTTGCCCTGCAAGTGTATACTCGTCGGACGTCATGATACGTTATCAGAAGTGTCCACTTAATTAGAGGGCTGAGGGGATAGGGTGTGTCTTGTAAGTGTTTGGACCGCAGACAAGGTCCGGTCAAGTCTTTTCAGTTGGTGGCAGTCTGTACCTGACAAAACCAAAACTTGGTTAGAAAAAAACCCAATATCTTCATAGTTCTCATTTTTAACAAGATGATTTAGGAATGTTATTTGGATTATGCTACAAAGGTCCTACCACTCCCATTGTTTTGCACTCTATGATGCTTATCAAACCAGGATCATTCAAATACTAACTTGAAAAAAACAATACATAATGCATGTTACACAATTTAAATAACTGCATTCAACACAAATGTTGAAATAATTCTGGCCAACAGAATATATATATATATATATAGATTCAGTTGAAGTCGGAAGTTTACATACACCTTAGCCAAATTCATTTAAAAATAGTTTTTCACAATTCCTGACATTTAATCCTAGTAAGAAATCCCTGTCTTAGGTCAGTTAGGATCACCACTTTGTTTTAAGAATGTGAAATGTCAGAATAATAGTAGAGAGAATGATCTATTTAAGCTTTGATTTCTTTCATCACATTCCCAGTGGGTCAGAAGTTTACATACACTCAATTAGTATTTGGTAGCATTGCCTTAAATTGTTTAACTTGGGTCAAACGTTTTGGGTAGCCGTCCACAAGCTTCCCACAATAAGTTGGGTGAATTTTGGCCCATTCTTCCTGACAGAGCTGGTGTAACTGAGTCAGGTTTGTAGGCCTTCTTGCTCGCACACGCTTTTTCAGTTCTGCCTACAAATTTTCTATAGGAATGAGGTCAGGGCTTTGTGATGGCCACTTCAGTACCTTGACTTTGTTGTCCTTAAGCCATTTTGCCACAACTTTGGTAGTATGCTTGGGGTCATTGTCCAGTTGGAAGACCCATTTGCGACCAAGCTTTAACTTCCTGACTGATGTCTTGAGATGTTGCTTCAATATATCCACATAATTTTGGTCCTCATGATGCCATCTATTTTGTGAAGTACACCAGTCCCTCCTTCAGCAATGCACGCCCACAACATGATGCTGCCACCCCCGTGCTTCACGGTTGGGATGGTGTTCTTCGGCTTGCAAGCCTCCCTCTTTTTCCTCCAAACATAATGATGGTCATTATGGCCAAAAAGTTATATTTTTGTTTCATCAGACCAGAGGACATTTCTCCAAAAAATACGATCTTTGTCTCCATGTGCAGTTGCAAACCGTAGTCTGGCTTTTTTATGGCAGTTTTGGAGCAGTGGCTTCTTCCTTGCTGAGCGGCCTTTCAGGTTATGTCGATATAGGACTCGTTTTACTGTGGATATAGATACTTTTGTACCTGTTTCCTCCAGCATCTTCACAAGGTCCTTTGCTGTTGTTCTGGGATTGATTTGCACTTTTCGCACCAAAGTACGTTAATCTTTAGGAGCCAGAACGTGTCTCCTTCCTGAGCGGTATGACGGCTGCGTAGTCCCATGCTGTTTATACTTGCGTACTATTGTTTGTACAGATGAACGTGGTACCTTCAGGCGTTTGGAAATTGCTCCCAAGGATGAACCAGACTTGTGGAGGTCTCCAATTTTTTTCTGAGGTCTTGGCTGTTTTCTTTTGATTTCCCCATGATGTCAAGCAAAGAGGCATTGAGTTTGAAAGTAGGCCTTGAAATACATCCACAGGTACAGCTCCAATTAACTCAAATTATGTCAATTAGCCTATCAGAAGCTTCTAAAGCCATGACATCATTTTCTGGAATTTTCCAAGCTGTTTAAAGGCACAGACAACTTTGTGTACGTAAACATCTGAGCCACTGGAATTTTGATACAGTCAATTATAAGTGAGATAATCTGTCTGTAAACAATTGTTGGAAAAATTACTTGTGTCATGCACGAAGTAGATGTCCTAACCGACTTGCCAAAACTATATAATTAGTTAACAAGAAATTTGTGGAGTGGTTGAAAAACGAGTTTCAATGACTCCAACCTAAGTGTATATGTAAACTTCCGACTTCAACTGTATATACATACACAGAAATAGGATCCCGTTGTCATTTCCTTTTTTAAATCATGGCTTGTAGCCTATGACCTAACTTGATATATTTTCAGGTAAAGGAAGTTTATCATCAATACCCTCACCCCTTTTGATTCTTATGTTTTGCTCATTGTCTACTGTTAAATCTGACTCTCTGGCACAAAATATACTGAAATATGTCTCTTCAACTGACCACCGTCTAGACAAAAATAATATTATTTCGGAGATAGTACTATTGGGACTATTTACTACTGACATGGTCAAGTCATTTGTATTGTAAAAAAAAATCAACAAAACTATTTAGCAAAAAATTGTAATTCTAGACTAAATCAAAGCAACATACAAACCCAATGAATTTCCACACAAATAAATGCATGTTGTCTAACATCATGCCCAAACCGGTTGTGCGCATGCGTCTGCCATCGTGCGCAGATTGATTTTGTCCTCCACATGAAATGCGATCACAACACGCAGGTTGAAATATCAAAACAACCAATGAACCAATTATATTTATTTGGGGACAGGTGAAATAGCATTAAACATTTATGGCAATTTAATTGCTAGCTAATTTGTCCTATTTAGCTAGCTTGCTATTGCTAGCTAATTTGTCCTGGGATATAAACGTTGAGTTGTTATTTTACCTGATATGCACAAGGTCCTCTACTCCGACAATTAATCCACACATAAAACGGTCAACCAAATTGTTTCTAGTCATCTCTCCTCCTTCCAGGCTTTTTCTTCTTTGGACTTTATATGGTGATTGGCATCTAACTTTCATAATAAGGTGTATTACCACAACTGACCGACCGACCGACCTCAGTTCATCTTTCAATTACCCACATGGGTATAACCAATGAAGAGACGACACGTGGGTATATTCTTCTATAAACCAATGAGGAGATGGGAGAGGCAGGACTTGCACTGCGTTCAGCGTCACAAATAGAACTGACTTCTATTTTAAAGCTTAGCAAAGCAGACGCTCGTTGGTGCGCGCAAGCAGTGTGGGTGCAATGATTGAATAATATGTATGTGTACATTTATTTTGCAATGCGACACGAGCGGTGTGGTCAGCATGTATGTGGGTTTGATTCCCACGGGGGGCCAGCACAGAAAAAAAATAATGTATGAAATGAAATGTATGCATTCACTACTGTAAGTCGCTCTGGATAAGGGCGTCTGCTAAATTACTAAAATGTAAATGTAAAATGAAATGTATTTATCTCACTTGCAACAACAGGATTTGGGGTCAAAGATGACTGAAGGATGAAGATTCAACCAGATAAAAAATGGGGTAAAAGCTAACATAACATAGAATAGCAGAGAAAGTGGGGATTGCACTAGAAAATGAAATGATTACTTTTGGGTGTCAGGGACAATGTATGGAGTAAAAAGTACCTAATTTTCTTTAGGAATGTAGTGAAGTAAAAGTAGTCAAAAAAATGAATAGTAAAATACAGTACACATACCCCCAAAAACTACTTAAGTAGTACTTTCAAGTATTTTTACTTAAGTACTTTACACCACTGAAAATAAGGTTGCATGATGATACACTACCGTTCAAAAGTTTGGGGTCACCTAGAAATGTCCTGGTTTTCCATGAAAACATACATGAAATGAGTTGAAAAATGAATAGGAAATATAGTCAAGACATTGACAAGGTTAGAAATAATGATTTTTAATTGAAATAATAATTGTGTCCTTCAAACTTTGCATTTGTCAAAGAATCCTCCATTTGCAGCAATTACAACATTGCAGACCTTTGGCATTTAAGTTGTCAATTTGTTGAGGTAATCTGAAGAGATTTCACCCCATGCTTCCTGAAGCACCTCCCACAAGTTGGATTGGCTTGATGGGCACTTCTTACATACCATACGGTCAAGCTGCTCCCACAACAGCTCAATAGGGTTGAGATCCAGTGACTATGCTGGCCACTCCATTACAGACAGAATACTAGCTGACTGCTTCTTCCCTAAATAGTCCTTGCATATTTTGGAGCTGTGCTTTGGGTCATTGTCCTGTTGTAGGATATTGGCTCCAATTAAGCGGCGTCAACAGGGTATGGCATGGCGTTGCAAAATGGAGTGATAGCCTCCCTTCTTCAAGATCCCTTTTACCCTGTACAAATCTCCCACTTTATCACCACTAAAGCACCCCCAGATCATCACATTGCCTCCACCATGCTTGACAGACAGCGTCAAGCACTCCTCCAGCATCTTTTAATTTTTTCCGCATCTCACGAATGTTCTTCTTTGTGATCCAAACACCTCAAACTTAGATTTATCTGTCCATAACACTTTTTTACAATTTTCCTCAGTCCAGTGTCTGTGTTATTTTGTCCATCTTAATATTTTCTTTTTATTGGCCAGTCTGGTATATGGCTTTTTTTTGTTGCAACTCTGCCTAGAAGGTCAGCATCCTGGAGTCATCTCTTCACTGTTAACATTGAGACTGGTGTTTTGCGGGTACTATTTAATGAAGCTGCCAGTTGAAGACTTGTGAGGTTTCTGTTTCTCAAACTAGACACTCTAATGTACTTGTCCTTTTGCTCAGTTGTGCACAGGGCCTTCCACTCCTCTTTCTATTCTGTTTAAAGCCAGTTTGTGCTGTTCTGTGAAGGGAGTTGTACACAGCATTGTACGAGATCTTCAGTTTCTTGCATGGAATAGCCTTCATTTCTCAGAACAAGAATAGACTGACGAGTTTCAGAAGAAAGTTCTTTGTTTCTGGACATTTTGAACCTGTAATCGAACCCACAAATGCTGATGCTCCAGATACTGAACTAGTCTAAAGGCCAGTTTTATTGCTTCTTTAATCAGGACAACAGTTTTCAGCTGTGCTAACATAATTGCAAAAGGGTTTTCTAATGATCAACTAGCCTTTTATAATGATCAACTTGGATTAGCTAACACAACGTGCCATTGGAACACAGGAGTGATGGTTGCTGATAATGGGCCTCTGTACGCCTATGTAGATATTCCATAAAAAAATCTGCCGTTTCCAGCTACAATAGTCATTTACAACATTAACATGTCTACACTGTATCTCTTATCAATTGGATGTTATTTTAATGGCCCAAAAATGTGCATTTCTTTCTAAAACAAGGACATTTCTAAGTGACCCCAAACTTTTGAACAGTAGTGTACATACAGGTTCAATATTATGTCCATTTATAAATGATTAATAGCTGGAGGTAAATAGTGGCTCACTATTTAGCAAGCACTGACTTGCTAAATAGTCAGTGCTTTAGCAAGCACTGACTGGCTAGCTCACTATTTTGACCAATGTTTTATAACCCATTTAATAATGGTTTATAATGCATTTACAAATTATTAAATAACCATTATTAACGTAATTACAAACTGTTTAGAAACCATTTACAAATGAAACCATATTGTAAAGTATTACCCATTGTACTTATAAATGTAATTTCTTATAAATTCCAAGACACTCCCTAGAGTACCAAATATGATTTGTTTTTATTAAGGTTAGGTATATGCTTTTGTTGAATTTATATAATAACATTCCAACCTCGTTTAGCATGATCTATTCCATTATGGCATGATTCCACTATTTGAATTATTTGCATGACTTTCATTGAGATACTTTTTTTTAAGGCAAACCGCAAATTCCACTTTTGTGTCTATCTTCACATTTTTGGGTCCGACCACCATTAATCAATTAAGAACCGTCTTATAAATTAGGGTTATGTTAGATGATAACTAGCTAGATAGGTGGGTCTGACCTATCTAAAATAACCCTAATTTATAAGACAGTTCTTACTTGACTAATGGTGGTCGGACCCACCTATGTGAAGCTAGCCACAATAAGGATTAGTCACAACAGTGGAATTTGCGGTTTGCCTTCAAAATAGAGGTCTCTCATTGACAGTGATGCAAATTAATACAAATAGTGGAATCATGCCATAATGGAATAGATCATGCTAAACGAGGTTGGAATGTTCCAAAATAAATTCAACAAAATACAATTTGTTTATTTGACAAAAATCTGTGTTAATCACACCCCTACCGGGGAACAGTGGGTTAACTGCCTTGTTCAGGGGCAGAACAACAGATTTTTACCTTGTCAGCTCTGGAATTCGATCCAGCAACCTTTCGGTTACTGGCCCAACACTCTAACCACGAGGCTACCTGACGCGCCTAGTTGACTGATACCCCATTTCATTGATCCCCAATCCTTAGTGCAATATGAATGTCAATACGCACAATAGGCTAACTGGGGAGGTGATTTCCCACAGTCGAAGTCCCGCAATAGGAGCTACGAAAGGCCAAACGCAAATTCCACTGTGTGGCTAATCCTTATTGTGGCTAGCTTCACAACACATAACCCCGTCCGGTCAAGCCATACCAGACAGACGAAGCTAGCTGGCTGCTTATAACGTTAGCTTTGGGCAACAAACAGGGTAGCTGGCTAGCTAGTTATTTCAATAGGAAAACAACAAGTGGCTACCTAGCTAATACTTCCTCACATGGATTCCTAAATTATTGCTAAGAATATTGAAAATTACTGCAATCTACTGGTCATTGTTTTCAGGCTGGTTTCATTTGTGCTAGCTATGTACCAAGCTAAAGCTAGCTACCCCATAAGTTGCTAATAACGTCTGTATCAAAGATATTTGAAAACATTGTTTACCCTGCTCGTTTGATCCTGATCTAATTTCAAATGCTCACACAGACGTTTTCCCTTTCAGTCGAACAAATAACGCCTTATTACCAACGCAGTATTGTACAGCAGTGATCATAATGGTGGCGCTTGGCTTGTACATGCAAATTCAGCACACACAACATTCTATAATATAATTGTGTTATTTGACGTGTCAAATTAAATGTGTATTTATTTTTTGACACGCAAAGACCCAAACTGCGTTCGACAGAATTCTACTGCCTGAAAAAGTATATACGCTTCTGATGCGGCACCGTTTTCACTAAAAACTCTCAGGATCGAACGTTGAACCAAAACCAGCAACAGGTCTTTAAAAACAATTTGATTGGATATTAACAAACGTAAACTACCTCGCCTACCACCTACATACATTCATTGGCTAGATCGAAAGGAGGCGGGATTTATGATAGACTAGTCGTCGTCGCAGGGGAGGAAGAGCAAGACGGCCATCTTCGTGAGGTCGAAAGATTGCGTGTTAAGGTAATTCTTCAAGTAAGGAACTTAAAAATATATAAACTGCACAACGGTATACTATATGTGTTAATAGTCAAACTGTTGTTGAAATATGGACGGCAAAGACGGCGGTCAGCTTCAACCACAGTCGTTTCTGAGCTAGCCAGTCGTTAGCTAGCTTGCTGGCTTACAACTTCTGTACGTTAGCTAGCTAACAGTCTGACTGCTGGAAATGAATGTGTTTTGTGGCGATGATATTGCCACTGAAAAATAACATGCAATGTTTGCTTGCTAAGAATAGTTAACAACCTAATGAGCTCCTGGGTCATCATTCGTGTCTTCTTTTTATGATGAAACAAGCGCTTTTCTTCCCTGGACAGGCAAGGCAAATTGTGCGAGTTTGACTGTGACAAGATGTGCTCGATTTAGCTTGGAAGGCTAGCCGGGTGGGCGTGGTGTAAATGTTTGGGACTAGTCCATCGGCTGGCACGTCGGGCTGTGACGTAAATCGAGTGCACATACTCTTATTTAGTGCAGCAAGCACAAATGTAAATAGTATGGACCATAATAACGAATGAATGCACACGGTTTAGTATTTGGGAATTTGACTACAGTATAGGTACCTTCATTGTCAAATAATCAGTATGTTTCATGTTATTAATTTATTTAACCCTTAAATACATTATTTTATTCAAACGAATTAGTTACCATATACGTTCATGTGTAGGGTATGTCAGAGAATGGTTTATCAATAGATGACTATAATAAATGTTTTCCCCCTCAGCTTTCCAGCTATCCTGCTCAGATGCCTAGACACTGCTCTGCAGGTGGATGCAAATCCCGTGACACCAGGGAAAATCGTAAGGCTGGCATTACCTTTCACAGGTAAGTGGATCCAATCTAATTTTACCTAAGCATTAAGACTGTGGCCTCTATTTTCAGCTGGCGCTGAGGAGGCGCAAGTGTCAAACGCACGTTAGTTTGCAATTTTGTCATGGAAAAATTGTCGCGCTGGCATTTTCAAGCTCTAACACCAGGTGTGGCAATTTACCTGTACAGTGCCTTGCAAAAGTATTCATCCCCCTTGGCGTTTTTTCCTATTTTGTTGCATTACAACCTGTAATTTAAATGGATTTCATGTAATGGACATATATAAAATAATCCAAATTGGTGAAGTGAAATGGAAAAAAAATAACTTGTTTTAAAAAAATGGAATGGAAAAGTGGTGCGTGCATATGTATTCACCCCCTTTGGTTGCACCAGATCTTATTTAGGGGCTTCATAGCAATTACCTTCAGAAGTCACATAATTAGTTAAAGTCCTCCTGTGTGCAATCTAAGTGTCACATGATCTCAGTAAAAATACACACACCTGTTCGAAAAGGCCCCAGAGTCTGCAACACCATGAAGACCAAGGAGCTCTCCAAACAGGTCAGGGACAAAGTTGTGGAGAAGTACAAATCAGGGTTGGGTTATAAAAAATATCAGAATCTTTGAACATCCCACGGCGCATGATTAAATCCATATGGCACCACAACAAACCTGCCAAGAGAGGGACTCACAGACTCTGGCGCAGGCATGCCGCTAGCGACCCACCTCGACAATATCTGGTGAAATTGCAGAGCGCCAAATTCAAATTACAGAAATAGTAATAAACATTAATGAAAAAACAAGTGTTATACATCGGTTAAAATATTAACTTCTTGTAAATCCAGCCGCTTTGTCAGATTTCAAAAAGGCTTTATGGCGAAAGCATAACATGCGATTATCTGAGGACAGCGCCCCCCACACAAAAGCATACAACATTTTCCCAACCAAGCAGATGACTCACGAAAGTCAGAAATAGCAAAACAATTAATCACTTACCTTTGAAGATCTTCATCTGGTTGCAATCCGAAGGGTCCCAGTTGTTTTGTTCGATAAAGTCCCTCTTTATATCCCAAAAACTCAGTTTTGTTGGCACGTTTTGTTCAGTAATCCACTGGCTCAAAGGCAGTCAAAACATGCAGACGAATACATCCTAATAGTACCGGTAAAGTTCGTCGAAACATGTCAAACGATGTTTATAACTAATCCTCAGGGTGTCAATTATCTAAATCGATAATATTTCAACCGGATAATAGCGTATTCAATAGAAAGGAAAAAGAACGAAGGTCGCACACACAGTCACGCACGCAAACCAATACTGCATGCTTCCCCAGTCCCCTAACCAAAAGGTATTTTTCTTCGTCATTTTTCAGAAAACAAGCCTGAAACCATGTCTAAAGACTTGACATCTAGTGGAAGCCATAGGAACTGCAATCTGGGCCCTAACCAATTACATAGTCAATAGGCATTCAATGGAAAACCACTCACATCAAAAAAAATCCCACTTCCTGGATGGATTTTCCTTGGGTTTTTGCCTGCCATATCCATTCTGTTATACTCACAGACATTATTTTAACAGTTTTAGAAACTTCAGAGTGTTTTCTATCCAATGCTGAGTATATGCATATCCTAGCTTCTGGGCCTGAGTAACAGGCAGTTTACTTTGAGCATGTCATTCATCCGAATTTCCGAATACTGCCCCCATCACTAAAAAGTTAATCAGAGAGGCAACAAAGAGACCAAAGATTAACCTGAAGGAGCTGCAGAGCTCCACAGCGGAGATTTGAGTATCTGTCTATAGGACCACTTTAAGCCATACTCTCCACAGAACTGGGCTTTACGGAAGAGTGGCCAGAAAAAAGCCATTGCTTAAAGAAAAACATTTGCAAGCACGTTTTGTGTTTGCCAAAGGGCATATGGGAGACTCCCCAAACATATGGAAGAAGGTACTCTGGTCAGAGGAGACTAAAATTGAGCTTTTTGGCCATCAAGGAAAACGCTATGTCTGACGCAAACCCAACACAGTGAAGCATAGTGGTGGCAGCATCATGCTGTGGGGATGTTTTTCATCGGCAGGGACTGGGAAACTGGTCAGAATTGAAGGAATGATGGATGGCGCTAAATACAGGGCAATTCTTGTCTTCCAGAGATTTGAGATTGGGACGGAGGTTCACCTTCCAGCAGGACAATGACCCTAAGCATACTGCTAAAGCAACACTCGAGTGGTTTAAGGGGAAACATTTAAATGTCTTGGAATGGCCTAGTCAAAGCCCAGACCTAAATCCAATTGAGAATCTGTGGTATGACTTAAAGATTGCTGTACACCAGCGGAACCCATCCAACTTGAAGGAGCTGGAGCAGTTTTGCCTTGAAGAATGTGGCAAAAATCCCACTGGCTAGATGTGCCAAGCTTAGAGACATAACCCAAGAGACTTGCAGCTCTAATTGCTGCAAAAGGTTGTTCTACAAAGTAAGCTGTATAAAGCCACTGTATAATGTCAGCTCGCTTGCGCTGAGGTGGCAGATGCGGCAATATTTGAGGTGTGTCCTTAAAAACATGCACCAAAGTGAAAATTTCATGCAGCACTAATGGGAAGTTTTAAGACCCACAAAAAGGTAACAGTAACGCAGTTAATAATGGCATGTATTTTGAGAGTGGCAGCGTAGCCGATCCAGCCATGATACACAGTGCCCATGGAATGAGAAGTTTATTTTGTACTGGTGATTTTCATAAGCTTGTATTTAGAAACCAACTAAGGGTTTCCCCCCATTTTGTTTAATTTGATTAAAAACCAAGCATAGTCTACCCTCCCCTTTAATAAATGCTGGTTTAGCAGCATCGCACAGGTGTCTTTTTATCCTGGCCATTAGCCAAGTAGCCTATGAATAAAGGGTTTTAAATGGTCTACCTTAATATTTGAAATATTATGGAGGTTTTTGCCCTCGTGCTTTTTCATTATTCACAATTCACATAATTTTGCTTGTTCATCCCCATTTTCAAAGAGCGCCCCTTGTCGGATTACCAAAGACGTGCTCCAGTCCAAACTATTCAGTCCTCCTATAATGCCACTGTTTTTTTTAAAGAATCTGCCTCGCACATAGGCAACGATACAATTGACAGGAGCCTATTATTTTGTATAGACGTGTGAATGTTCTGCGTAAAGATATTTAGGCCTGTGAGTGCACAGAGTGCCTTGGAACGAGAGAAGCAATTAATCCTTTTTATGACCGATCCTATTTAGAAATAACAGGGTTTTAGTCAAATTAAAAGAGTAACTTATTAGAAAGATTCACCGTTTATGGTGTGAATGTACATGGCTCGAATGTAACGCTATTTCTGGAGAAGTGCAAATATGATCTGTAAGATGGTTCCATGATGTTTATAAAACATTAATGTTATAATGCTCGCAAATGTGAGTGGCCATTCCCTCTGTCTTTATATTGGATCTTTATCCAGCCCCTTTGAAAAGTTTGGATGTGCATCAAACCCTCCATAGTCTACCATAGATACCTCTATAGATACCTTGTCTGTGTTATACGCGCACAGGGAGCAATTATGATTTATTTGTGTTAGATTTGTTAAAATAGAGCCCTGTGACTTGTACTGTGCGTTCGGAAAGTATTCAGACCTCTTCCCTTTTTGAAAATGTTGTTGCGTTACAGCCTTATTCTAAAATTGATTAAATTGGATACCCCATGACAAAGCAAAAACAGGGTTTTATAATTTCTTCAAAATGTATAAAAATAAAAAACATCTAGAAGTATTCAGACCCTTTGCTATGAGACTCGAAATGGAGCAAAAACCAAGCCTTGAGGTCGAGGAATTGTCCGTAGAGCTCCGATTGTGTCGAGGCACAGATCTGGGGAAGGGTACCAAAAAATGTCTGCAGCATTGAAGGTGCCCAAGAACACCGTTGCCTCCATCATTCTTAAATGGAACAAGTTTGGAACCACCAAGACTCTTCTTAGAGCTGGCCGACCGGCCAAACTGAGCACTCGGGAGAAGGGCCTTGGTCAGGGAGGTGACCAAGAACCCGATGGTCACTGACAGAGCTCTAGAGTTCTTCTGTGGCGATGGGAGAACCTTCCAGAATGACAACCATCTCTGCAGCACTCCACCAATCAGGCCTTTATGGTAAAGTGGCCAAACAGAAGCCACTCTTCAGTAAAAAGCACATGACAGCCCATATGGAGTCATGGTCTGATGAAACCAAGATGGAACTCTTTGGCCTGAATGCCAAGCGTCACGTCTGGAAGAAACCTGGCACCATCCCTACGATGAAGCATGGTGGTGGCAGCATCATGCTGTAGGGATGTTTTTCAGCGGCAGGGACTGGGAGACTAGTCAATATCGAGGCAAAGATGAACGGAGCAAAGTACAGATAGATCCTTGATGAAAATCCTGCTCCAGAGCACTCAGGACCTCAGACTGTGGCGAAGGATCACCTTCCAACAGGACAATGACCCTAAGCACACAGCCAAGACAACTCAGGATAGTTTAGTTTTATTTTATTTTTAATACATTTGCAAAAATGTCTAAACCTGTTTTTTTTCTTTGTCATTATGGGGTATTGTGTGTAGATTGATGCATTACTTAATTATTCAAAAAGAAATTATCAGTTTTAGAAGGCTGTAACGTCAATGTAACAAAGTCAAGGAGTCTGAATACTTTATGAATGCACTGTAAAGGATTAGCCTTCTATGGCAGAAAAGTTGTGTTAAGTTATGAACTGGCAATCATCACCAGCCCACTGTTTTGGAAACTCCAAACCCATTTGAACATTTGTATGTTTGTCATATATACAGAAGATTTTTAACCTCTCTGGGATCAGTGGGACGCTAGTGTCCCACCTCGACAACAGCCAGTGAAATTGCAGGGCGCCAAATTCAAACAACAGAAATCTCATCATTAAAATTCCTCAAACATACCAGTATTATACACCATTTAAGATAAACTTCATGTTAATCCAACCACAGTGTCCGATTTCAAAAAGGCTTTACGGCGAAAGCACACCATGCGATTATGTTAGGACAGTGCCTAGCCACAAAAAAAATATACAGCCATTTTCCAGCCAAGGAGAGGACTAAATTAATCACTAACCATTGATCTTCATTTGGTGGCACTCACAGGACTCCATGTTAAACAATAAATGTTTGTTTTGTTCAATAAAGGTCCTCTTTATGTCCAAAAACCTCAGTTTAAATTGGCGTGTTATGTTAAGTAATGCATTGTCTCAAATAACATCCGGTGAAATTGCAGAGAGCCAAATCAAATTACAGAAATACTCATCATAAACATTGATGAAAGATACAAGTGTTATACATAGGCTTAAAGATAAACTTATTGTTAATCCAACCGCTGTGTCAAATTTCAAAAAGCCTTTACGGCGAAAGCACACCATGCGATTTATGTTTGGTCAGCGCCTAGCCACAAAAAAAGACATTTTCCAGCCAAGGAGAGGACTCACAAAAGTCAGAAATGGCGATTTAAATTAATCACTTACCTTTGATGATCTTCATCGGATGGCACTCACAAGAGTCCGTGTTACACAATAAATATTTGTTTTGTTCGATAGAGTCCCTCCTTGTGTCCAAAAACCTCCTTTTTGTTTGCGCGTTTAGTTCAGTATTTCTAATCAATCCTTAGGGTGTTTTTATCATAAATATTCAATAATATTTCAACCGGATAATACCGTTTTCATTAGAAAGGAAAGAGAACGAACAGCGCGCTCACAGACGTGCTGTAAACAACTCATGGCTTTCAGCTGAGCCACTTACTCTGTGTTCTTATTCTCTCCCCTTTCACAATAGAAGCCTGAAACAACTTCTAAAGACTGTTGACATCTACTGGAAGCCTTAGGAAGTGCAATCTGACCCCACAGATACTGGACATTGGATAGGCATTCACTTAAACTACAAACTTGAGAATTCCCACTTCCCGGTTGGATTTTTCTCAGGTTTTCGCCTGCCATACGAGTTCTGTTATACTCACAGACATTATTTTAACAGTTTTGGAAACTTTAGAGTGTTTTCTATCCAATACTACCATGCATATGCATATCCTAGCTTCTGGGCCTGAATAACAGGTAGTTTACATAGGGCACCTTATTCATCCAAGCTACTCAATACTGCCCCTGTTCCCAGAGAGGTTTTAAATAAACACAGACCTTCTACTTAACCATGTATTACTTTGCCATGCACATTATTGCAAGTCTTCATTAAGTTCCTGTGGTTGCCAGGTTGCCAAAGCGCGGAACCCCACGCCGGGACCTATGGATTGTCAACTCGCACCGCAAGGGCCCACAAGGCCAAGGGCCATGGGACCCCCAGAGCAACTTCATCTATTTCTGCTCCAAGCACTTCACCCCAGAGAGTTTTGAACTCTCAGGAGTCAGGTATGTAGTGTCTTTTCCAACTGATGGAGGGCAGTGTTTACCTCAGAATTCCAAAGGTTAGGTGATAATGTACTGTATCTCTAGTGCCTAGTTTCCACTGGAAAAACTTCAGCCTAACTGTCATGGTGATTATGTATTTATGGTTAGTGTTATAGTCTAACTCTTTAATCAACATTTTTTGTGGATGTCTATAAGGACTGAAATGAAAGAAAATGCAATAAATTGCAAAGTAAGCTTAGTGCTGTTGATATTGATACAGAGACACTATACATAGAAAAGTATATTTGAACAACCCTTCAAATTAGTGGATTTGGCTATTTCATCCACACACGTTGCTGACAGGTGTATAAAATCAAGCACACTACCATGCAATCTCCATAGACAAACATTGGAGATTGCATGGCCTTTCCAACAATTAAACTGGTCAACTGTTAGTGCTGTTATTGTGAAGTGGAAACGTCTAGGAGCAACAACGGCTCAGCCGCGAAATGGTAGGCCACACAAGTTCACAGAACGGGACCGCCGAGTGCTGTAGCGCCATCTGGCAGTCTGACAGATGAATCTGGGTTTGGCGGATGCCAGGAGAACGCTACCTTCCCCAATGCATAGTGCCAACTGTAAAGTTTAGTGGAGGAGAAATAATGGTCTGGGGCTGTTTTACATGGTTTGTGCTAGGCCCCTTAGTTCCAGTGAAGGGAAATCTTAATGCTACAGCATAGTGACATTCTAGACGATTCTGTTTTTCCAACTTTGTGGCAACAGTTTGGGTTAGGCCCTTTCCAGTTTCAGCATGACAATGCCCCCGTGCAGAAAGCGAGGTCCATACAGAAATGGTTTGTCAAGATCAGTGTGGAAGAACTTGCACAGAGCCTAATCGCCTAACATCAGTGCCCGACCTCATTAATGCTCTTGTGACTGAATGGTAGCAAGTCTCCGCAGCAATGTTCCAACATCTAGTGGAAAGCCTTCCCAGAAGTGTGGAGGCTGTTATAGCAGCAAATGGGGGACCAACTCCATATTAATGGCCATTATTTTGGAATGAGATGTTCGACGAGCAAGTGTCCACATAGTCCATGTAGTGTATGAAAATATACGGTATGTAACAGTGCATCAAGGATAACTGCCAGCATTTTAAATGATCGTCATCTTGCCTTCTAACTTTACACAGTGGGTACCGAAGGCTGAAGGACGATGCATTGCCCACAGTCTTCGAAATGGTCATGCAGCCAGGAGGAAGAGGAGGGGGGGAAACTCTTAGAGGAAAGGGCAAACAGAATGTCATAAGCCTACAGACCAGGTAAGAAAATGGAATAAATCAAATGTATTTGTTATATTGTCTATCATATATATGGAAGTACATGTAGCACGGTGTGCAATTTGATTTTAGTCGTACACTTTATGATTAGAAACGATGAGTCACTATTGTACATGTAGATCAGAGCTGGAATGCATGTTAAATGTCATCTTTCCTTTTTAAGGAGGTCCCGCTCTCTGAAAGTGGAACAAAACAGCAAGAATGGCGCACAACAAGAAATTGAAGCGAAAAATATAGTTAATGGAGAACAAGTTCAGGGCTCTGAGACACCCAATGGGGAACCTAATAACCGGATAGAGCTGGGAAAAGCTCAGGCCCTCCCTTCCCCCCAAGGAACGTCTGCGCCGACTGTCGAAACACCACAGAGTTCCCCTCAACAACCATCAGGCTCTTCACCCGGAGACCCACCTGGTTCTCCATGCTCTCCTCGTCCTCATTCCCCATCGCGCTACATGCTGCGCCTACCCCCACCTCCTGGCTTCTACCTGCCCAAGGAACACAACTATGCTCAGCATTGCCCCCTGGTGTGGCGGAAGCGTTACGACAGGGCCATCGACAGCCTGGAGAAGTCTCTCCGTCTGCTTAGTGCGGCCAGGCGGAGGGAGAACCGGCTGCGGCATGCGCTCCTGCGTCTCAGAGAGAATCGTCTGAAACACACCCTGCTTCGCTCCCGGGACGGAGCTAAGGGCAGGGGAGGTCGAATACAGGGGTTGGAGAGGAGAGGACATGGAGATAAGGCAGGAGGTGCCAGCCTGGCTGAGCCAGAAGAGACTGAGATGGATGGAGTGCCAGAGGACTTGGGGCTATATGAAGATGGACCTGGGGAACCGATTGACTGGGGAGGGCGGGTCCGGACTACAGAGACTAAAGCTGGGTTGGAAGAGGAGGGAGGTTACTGCTTCTACTGTGGAAGAGGGCGAGAGGACGATGCGGTAAAAGTGTCCAGGGGAAATTCTCAGATAAGGAAAGGTGGACAGGGAACTATGGATGATGGCTCTTGGAGCTCTCAGGTTGATGAGGGGGACAGAGATGGTCGAAGAGGAAGACGAATTCCAAAGAAGGCTCGAATTCGAAAGGTTGGAGAGGCCACAACATATGCAGGAGCGCCACAGGAAAGCTACTACTATCACTGTGGCGCGTCTGAGAGTGGTGAAGATGTGCAGGTAGTCATGGTGGAGCTGCCACCTGAGAAAGGGGTGAAAACTGGGGTGGAACTTCACTGCAACCCTCAGCTGTCCATCCCCCTGTTGCAAACACAATCACCGGTGGGCCTTCAGCAGATGCAGCCCTCAGGCAGAGCAGCACTGCAGGATACCCACAGCCGGGTTCAATTCCTGCAGCCTTGCCCAGCCTCCCAGCAAGGGTTACTCGTCACAGACCTGAACTCAATAGAAGCAGAGCCAGTGGACAGCCAGCAGCAGCTGGAGGAGCCGGTGTTCTGGATGCAGGAGGGCCAACTGCTCTTAGTGCCTGTGCCCTCTGAAGACTGGCTGAAGGGCACAGTTGGGATGGAGGGAGTGGCAGAAGAGGTGGGAGCACAAACCATATTAGTGTCAGAGGTGGGATTTCCGAGAGACTTGGTGGAGGAGAAAAAGGGGCTGTGCTTGGAGGGTGGGGGTACAGGGCTGAGGGTTATATTGCCCACTGATGGACAGGGAGGCCACCACTCAGACATCAGGACTACTGTGGTGAGCGGTGACGTGAGGGAGCGGTTGAAAGAACACTTGGAGGGGTTTCAGCTCCAGCTTAGCAGTGAGTTTATGGACTGAAGGCTGTATCATATTAAAGAGACAAAGTGTGAAAGCCTTCATGTAGAGAGTGCAAAGGTGTCAGCATACTGTTGCGTTTTATATACATCAGCTAAGATGGTGGAATGTTAACTTATAACTTAAATCAGGTTGTAAAGTCAGCAGAACCATTTAGCAGGACAAATCAGTCATTCATATTCTTACCAGCTTGTTAGCCCAGAATGCAACCCAAAATGCTTCATAAAAATACAAAAACATTCCATTTACTCCACTTAGGCTTGTGTAGTAGAGCAGTGGTTCCCAAACTGTGGGGCGCGCCGAGAGGTCGGTGGGGGGCGCAAGGTGCAATTTCGAAATTGGGAAGTGCATCATCAGTTCCTCTTGTCATGTCAGTCATTGCATACCTTAGAGAGCTATTTATAACTTGTTAGAAATCAACTCGCCCATGTCAGCTAACTTTTTTTTTTAGCTAGGTTTTTTTAACCAGGCAATTTCTGTTGTAATTGTGCCCATAAAAAATAGACGTGGCGCACGCATGCGCAGGGGGTGCGCGTGATGTTCCCCAATGCAGGAAGGGGGGGCCTGTGTGAAAACGTTTGGGAACCCCTGTAGTAGAGCATATAAAGTGCAATTGAAAACATTTCAAAGCATACATCACAGAGTTAATGAAATACATTGTAAATCATGCTCAGTTACACTTTTCATTGCCTGTACATACAATTATTACAGTATTAATAAAATAACGTATAATAATTTCACCATCTGTAACCTTAAGACTTTGTTCATGCTTACACATTTCATGTAACTGATTACATTTGGCATGTATGTAATTTATACCATATTACAGGGGCTGCCAAAAGGTTGCTGGAATTGATATTTTGTTATTTTAAGACATTTCTATTAGTTTATTCACAAAATAGTACAGAAGTGTGTGGGTCACTGCAATGATCCCAAATGACTCAAAATCTAGGTACGCAAAACCCATCCAAAATATTGTCTTGGGCAATACGGTACAGCCAAAATAAGTGAGAAAATCATGTTAGATTGTATTAAGTGGAACATCCCTTTAATTAGGGTGCCCTGTCCTAAACAACATGCAACAATCGGCTCACAATCTTGTTCCTCTGTCTTTCCAGACTTGGAATGTTTTTTTTCCCAAAAAATGTGTTCTACCTTTACCCCTTCAACTGGTGGTTTGATTATTCTTCACACTCAAGAAACTAGTGGCAACCTGCTATATTTAACATTTTAAGCAGCTAAATTCATGCGTTGTGGGCAGTCTGTTTTAACTTCGAAAAGGCCTAGGCCTTTTCTCATTTAGAAAAAGTCAGTTCTCCACCCTCTGTGCTCCATCCTCTGACCCAGAAACCGATAAGTGGTCGAGGAGATGTCAATTTGTCTGTAAGTGAACGGAAGTGTCCCCTCCTCAATAGCCAAATCTCATCGAGAACAGTGTGTACCCTACCTGAATCCTTTGCGTTAGACTTTTGAAATCTAGGGCTTTTTCGCAATTTTCAATTCGTCCGTCCTGTCTCGCCTCCTTTTGAAAAAGGTCATCGAGGAGAGGCGGCGAAGAGAGGGAAAGTCAACGAAAATGTGCTTGTATGAAATTACTCGCGTCATCAGGCAAATTCCGTTTATAGGGGTGGATCCCAAAATAAATACGTAAAGTGATGCAAACAAATTTAAGTTAGCAAAATATAGGTAACACGATAAGCAGTGGTGGAAAAAGTATCCGATTTGTCATACTTGAGTAAAAGTAAAGATACCTTGATAGAAATTGACTCAAGTGAAAATCACCCGGTAAAATACTACTTGAGTAAAAGTCAAAGTATTTGGTTTTAAATATAAGTATCAAAAGTAAATTTGAATTGCTCAAATATACTTTATCAAAAGTATAAATCATTTTAAAATTCCTTATTATTAAGCAAACCAGATTGCACCATTTTGCTTGTTTTATTTAATTTTAATTTACAGCCAGCCAGGTGCACACATTAATACCCAGTTGACTACATTAAAATGGTAGAAGCACTCAATGGTGCTGTCCATCCTTATACAGCCTTTTGGACCCTAGAGGCCTTTATCATTATCTATGGGTAGGATACACTTGACTAGCCCCAAAGAAAGGTGGCTATTGAGGAAGCCTACTTGGTGGCTTTCCACACAACCCCCTCATAATTGTTCCTCAGTCTTTAAAGGGGTCATTTGATTGCTACATTTGACTTTTTAATTTCATGATATATAGCCATTGATTCTTAAAGATTAGAACTTAGAAATGCCTCATGATCTTAGTTCAACTGTCCAACCCCATCAACCCAAAGTGTATGCTTGTTTTACTCCTTTGTGTGTAAACAATGTGTAATTGTAAACCCTGTATAGCTTCAACATTGTTACAAATGTAAAAGTATATCATGGTTGGTCAGTCCTTGCATACATAGGTCTATGAATTTGAGTGGTTACATTTGTCTATTCCAATTCCTCGGCTGTTTACCGAAACAGTGGCGGGGACCCTGCTTTGTTATTGTTTGAACTGCAGATTGCCTCTTCAATCGAGATTCGGTAATAGACAGTCGCGAGAACACCACAGACAAGACAACTTTTTGTCTGCTCCCGTGGAGTCTGAGGTAAGTAATCTATGGCCAATTTTAACAATTACTTTAATGTAGGTTAAAGCCGAATGGCTAGACTTTAAGTGGCTCTGTCATTAGCTAACGGTCGCTTGGAAATTAATTGGAGGGCCTTGCTTCTAGCTAGTCTCACACAAAGGTAATAAGACACGGCCATAAACCATTTAGCTAGTAAACGTTCGATATGCTAAAATAAAACGTCCAATGTGACTCCAGGTTAATGCTTCGTGTCATTGTACGCATTTTACTCTTCATTATTGACTTATCTTCTCGCCTTTTGTTTCATGGTTACGAAGGTAGACCGTTTTCTTTATCGTTTGGTTTAACGGTATCTCAGGACTGACGGGGACAACCTCGCCTGTAACTGCGCGCCCTCTGTGGCACCTTTGACTGTGGTTGTGGTTTGTGTTGTACGGAATTGAAGCCTGACACAAATCTACCATGCTTATCTACACTCTGTGTGTTCCCTCAAGACCGATAAACCATATTGAATGACATCACTGTACAACTTTTAATTTCAGTTATTAGGTTATATTTAGTACTGTTATAACTAGGCTGAAGAGTTTCTGATCAGTCTGATTCACATGGTCCAATAATTAAAGTATGTCACACATGGGCAAATAACACGTTTACCAGAAGTACGGTTTGAAGTCTGATCAAGACTTGACAAAGTGACCGCAGACGAGCATTCCTGTCCCTCCTGTGAATGTAATGTCACTTCAATTTCTCTCCTAGAAAATCATTGACAATCCTTTCCTCCAACTTCCCCAATGATTCAAAACCTCTGATAGGTAGTGGATGGATGCTACTGTGACTAAAATGGTGATATTAATCAATCAATGTATACATGCAGTAACCTGTTGGTTTTGAATGAAAGCTGATGTGATGCCCCTTTCTCTCTCTCGCAGTGTGGGGGATGTGATGAGTCTGGCTGGTGTGCAGCATGTGGCAGCCCACAAAATGGTGAACTTAACACGCAGATCAGACTTGCAAAGACTAGATTGCCTATCAAATACCGCTTCGTGGCGCCATGGCTAGCAACGTTGACCGAATAAAGTTACTATGGGAATATCAGCGCTGTGTCCATGGTAACCTCGTAAACAATTAATTTAGACCCAGCGTTTATTTGAAACAGGCGGTTATTTGTTTAAATGTGTGCCGATGCCCGGCTATTAAAGGGATACTTCAGGATTTTGGCAATGTTACTTCTAGTCGTTGCGCGAATGCTAGTTAGCATTGGGCGGGCATAAGCTACGGACAACCAACACAATTGCATTTTAATGTTTAATGTTATAGCTCAGAGTAAAATGGTGGTAGTTGTACTTTTAATTGTCATTCTGTTTGCATTCAGGGGAAATTGACTAAGGAGGTCCCGTTTGCTCGGCTAAACCTGAGAAACCGGGGTTAGTCCCATTCAAATCAATCTTCCCAAATGTTCTCTGGAACAGCAGGGAAACAGCACAGCATCCTCATCATTGTCACCTTCATCCCAGGAAACCTCCAGTACATCAAAGGGAAATGCTCCCTCCTCCTGATGGCAACCAACACTAATGTGCTCGCTTTCCCTTCCCTATCCCTATGAACCAGAGAAACCGTCATTGTACCACTTTTCCCCTGACCCTTGCAGACTCTTTACAGGCACTATCCTCTTCCTGCTCCCACAGCCCTCTGTCCTTGTCCTCTACGTCTGCTGTGAACACGGGAAACAATGACTGGTCGTCATTATCAGGGGTTTCGCAGGACACCCCTGTCCCGTATCAGGGTGGCTCCTCAGTCTGACCTGATGGTGGAATTTGTTTCCTGGCCCTTTCATGTCAAAAGGAAAGCGGAGGATGAAAATGTGGGTCCAAAGTTGTTTGAGGACCTTGAAGGTACCAGCGGACTCCCCCTGTGAGAGGGTTCCCACCCGTAGGTGCTGAAAAGCAGGCTGTGGACGTGGCTGCTACAGTTGTCATGGAAAGAGAAGCTGCGCCCACCATCACGGATCAGAATGCAATGGCTCCAATGTACAGACAAAAAGCTACTAAGGCTTCAGGCAGCCATCAATCAAATCAGGATGTTGGCTGGAGTGCCAAGACGGCAATCAGGTGGTTTTTAGCTCCCTTCACACTCCCTGTTACGGGAAACTCCCATCAACTTGGGGCATGTCATCAGCTAATGGCACTTTTAATTTTTTCCCCTGGCACTGTGAACACTCCCTCCAAACTTCATTTTGTCCAACAGCGCCCCAGGTTCTGGTTCCACTGGCACTGTGGGCAGCTGTTACGTTCCCCAGTTTCTGTGTTGTGGGTTTGTAAGTGTTTCAGGAAATGGCTTCCTGGATTCCCCCAAGCAGCTGATTGGTCGGCCCCATTGCAGATTGGAGCTGACTCCGCCCTCTCGTCAGGGGATACAGCTGTCTGCAATTACAGACTCCTGCTCCAGCTGTATATAAGCCAGTGTTCCTTTGCTTAGAGAGAGAGTTTATTGGTATGTCATGTGTTGGTTGCTGCTCAGAGAGAGCTTCTTTGATGTCCTGTGTTGGCTGTTGCTCAGACGGTTTTTGTAAAATATTTTGTAGCCGGTCCTGCTGCGGTATGTTTTTGTCACAAGGACTGTTATGATTATTGAAATTGTTCACGTTAAGTTAGTATTCTGTTTTTGTTCCCAGGGGGGAAGGCACCTTGGGAGTGCTTAGGCAAGAGGCCTGTGGGCATGCATATACCCGTAGAATGTACTCTGGCTATGCACACTAGGTAAGACCTGGGCGGACCATCCCCTGTATTTTGGTTAGTGCGCCAGGTGGTGTTAGTAAGGTAGGAGAGGGGGCTCTTTAACTTTCTTTGATTTGGTTCTGTCCAGCCCCTTTTTCCCAAAATTACCGTGTGAAGGAATAAATTCCCTTTTAATGGTCAAATTCTCTCTGTCATCCTTACCCGCACCTAGTCGCATACCTCTTTCACTCTACGGGGAGTTGAGTGTAGCAGGGTGTTGCCTTCCCTCCTCCAAGAGGTATGCGTAACAGCAGCCTTGACAATGGAACCCTGGTCTTCAGCCATAATGACATGTCCTTTATCAACATCTTGACCCCTGTTGGAGGTCAAAACCAAGTGCTAGCGGGTTCTGTCCCAGGAGGACCCTGCCCACCAGGTCTGCCAGACCTCACCTCTCCAAAGAGCACAATGGTTAGTTGTGAACAAGGTCTTTACTGTTTATTTCCCTCATCTATAGTTTCTCCTAGTCGTTCCTCTATCCCATAGTAGTTCATTACATTTACATTTAAGTCATTTAGCAGACGCTCTTATCCAGAGCGACTTACAAATTGGTGCATTCACCTTAAGATATCCAGTGGAACAACCACTTTACAATAGTGCATCTAAATCTTTCGGGGGGGGGGGGTAGAAGGATTACTTTATCCTATCCCAGGTATCCCTTAAAGAGGTGGGGTTTCAGGTGTCTCCGGAAGGTGGTGATTGACTCCGCTGTCGTGAGGGAGCTTGTTCCACCATTGGGGTGCCAGAGCAGCGAACAGTTTTGACTGGGCTGAGCGGGAGCTGTGCTTCCTCAGAGGTAGGGAGGCGAGCAGGCCAGAGGTGGATGAACGCAGTGCCCTTGTTTGGGTGTAGGGCCTGATCAGAGCCTGAAGGTACGGCTCATCTGTGTTCTCTTTTGCCTCCCATCTTTCCTTCCTATCAAATCCATCTTTTGTCTGTTGGTCTCCCAAATCTAATTTTATTTGCCGATTGTCCTATTTTGTAGTATCCTCAATTTAGTATTGTGTAGTTGAGAAAATAATGGAAAGTTGAAAGTTTTGCTAAATCACAATTATGGCAATCTTCGGAGGACTACTTACTGTAGTGTTGCATTATCTGAAGTATAACAATTGTAGATCAACTGTGAGTAATTAATCACAACTGCATTTTGAAATGTAATTGGAAACTTTTGAAAGCATTTCTTTATGAATTGTTAAGTATGAACACGCCTTTGATACAGTCTTACATTCGCATTAATAAGGCACTATCACACCCTCTCAACAGGAAGCTCCTCAGTCCACTGGTCCAATCAGAATTATTCGACAGGTGAAGAAGAATATTTCAACGGTTCAGGACACACAGCAGCCCACCCAGGATGGCACTGCTCAGTCAGGATTGTTCAAAAAGGATGAATCTGCCTCCGTTCTCCTGTCCAGGCAGACTGTGCAAATGGAAATTGCCCAGACAGACGTTGACCTCGTTCTGGCCAACCCTAGTCTGACAGTCTTTGCTGTTGATGAAACCACTGAGACAGACATTGTCCAGAATAAAACTGCCCAGCCAGACTTTGTCCAGAATGAGACCAACCAGGCCGAACACGTGCTCAAGTAATAGGAATCAAGGAGGAACAAACGTTACGGACAGTTACAGGACCAATGGAGTCTGTGAGGGCAGACATGCCTGACACTCTACCTACTGAAACTGTCCAGACTTACCTTGTCCATACAGGAATGGTTCATGAAACAAACTGTACAAAGGGATTTTGTGCAGACCAACTTTCTTCAGACTGATAACCAGACTGAAATCGTGTATCCCGAGACACTGCTGAGACTGAAACTGTGCAGACAGACCCTGTCCTGACTGAAACTGTGGAACCAGTGCACAGTGGAACTGTCCTTACTGACATTATGCAGACTGTGCAGAGGCACCCAAGCCCCAACTGACTTCAGATATTGTTCAGACCGACATGTCAACCACCAATGAATCCGATGTGGACCCATCAATGACGATGTCAATTTGGCCAGTGTAGGGCTGTTGCTGTGACCGTATTACCGCCACAGAGGCGCTCACGAGTCATGAAGGCAGTCAAATTCCATGTGACCCTTTAGTCACGATAATTAGGCTTCTCCAAGCTCTGCTTCTCCAAACTTGCTAACTGCCTGGTACTCAGCACTATTGTCCCCTTTAATCACTCTGACATCAATACAAATGTGTTCGGAAATCTATTCAAACACTTCATGATAGCTCATGTTGTGCGAGAAAACAACAGTGATGGCTGCAAATAAAAAGAGGATCCCATCAGCTTTCTATAGGCTAGGCCTACTATATTTATTTCTCAACTTTCAAAATATTAAGCACATTGGTTATTTACAACAGGAGTATAGCCTACATGGCTGGCATGAAAATCAATCACGGCATAGATGAAATGTTTTTTTTCCCGCTGCCCCTGTTTCGATACAGGTGCATGATAATGGTCCATTCTAAATCAAAATTCCACACACATTAGTGTATGTAAAGACAAGATTAAATCAAGAATAGTCTGATGGTTGACAATATTAGCCTATCACTTGTGAAATATATCACTTGTCAATGATGCCCTGCATAAGAAAGACTTTCGAATCATAGTCGCACACCTCATGTAGCCTAGCCCATAGGCTACAAGGTTTATATCACAACTAAAGTGGCCAAAAATACATTCTTAAAATTAAGCACATTTATCCGCTTTACAAGGGGCTTAGAACCTAACTGGTATACATAAGCAGCGTGTGTTTCAAGTTTGTTGCTGAAGATCATTTTTACTATAAAAATGCATCTTTTATAATAAAAGCGTTACATGCATAAACGCATTTGCAATCATTTTTGATTGTGTTCTGCTAATGGAACATGTGTGCATTGCTGCGTTTTATAATATGAAGAAATAGCCTAATAGTTTATCATCATTTTAAGCTAAATGTTCTGATCTGTTGCGTCAGCCACATTGCGTAAAAAAGGTTTTGATGCAAGTGGTTGTTTTCATTTGGGCTCTTTCATCCCACAGTTGTCCTAGACTATGTTTGGAATATTTATTTATTGAATAGAATAGGTCGACTTTTGTACTATGGGGGATAGTAGATTGACATAGGTTAGTGCATTTGCGTCCCCAATGTGTCTGTCTTCACTTGTAGCCTGTGAGAAAGAACAGCCACTGGCTGCAAAAGGCATGGATTTTGAAATTTGAGGCATTGTCAAATGCTTGTCAAATTGTGAATGAGACACTAATGAAGTGTATACAGCCTTTCTGCAGTCTCTTGACCTTCATACTGAACAAAATTTGAAATATTGTGTATATATGTATTTTAATTTAAACTCTTCTTGGTGTAGTCTATACTCTAATGGTGTTTGTTTCATTTTAAGCATTTTTTCTGGCCAATTTCCTTCATTTAAAAATGTTTATAAAATCTGAGCACTAGGGATGAGTCTCTCTCCCCCACGCAATAGTAAATGTAGCCTATCTCTCTTGCTGTCATACAGGAGGGTGATAACAATATGGATGATTGTCTGATCGAGACTGGGTGCCAGGTGTGTTGGGCTTAATAGCAGGTTACAAAATCATTCTGTGTGCATGACTTCAGTATGGTGTAGTGTAATATTGAGTTTGTACATGCACGCGTTCGTCATATTGTGCGCACCATCATGGGGTGTAACGTCTGTGCAGGGCTCTGTAGTTTTCCGCAGGTGTCTTTGCTTCGGATACCCATCCTTGTTACCCCTGTCGGTGCCCCGCCAACCCGCTTCCACCGCCTCCCAGGTGTCAAAGGGTCAGGAAACTGTCGTTCAGGTGAGCCAGGCGGACGTGCTGGTAAGGCCAACTATTTGATTTCACCGACTGCATGTTTGATTTTGTTAATGTCAGATTTTCCTGCTCACTGGTTTATACATCCTCCAGCAGCCAGAGTCTCCTTGCTCCTCTATGTTGAGTCCAGACAGTCTGAGGCGCACCCCCTCCAGCTACGACGACCCCCCCTCCTTGCCAGGAGGAAGCTCACCCCCGTGTGTCACGTGTGGACGGAGCTTCCACAGGAAGTGTCACATTCCGCCCATCTATGCCTTATCCACGTAAGCTTGTTTTAATTAACCAAGTTAATTGCATTCTGAATGAACATGTTTTTTTTTTTTCAGCCCTGAATTAAGGTAATGGGCAATTTCTATTCATGAACAGAATTGTTGCGTTATCTGAACCCTCTGCAAAGTGCTCCTACATTGTCTGTCTGCATAAAGCAGCAACATTTGTACAGTAGGCTCCCCTACTGATGCTGTTCTGTCTCCACCCCCCCATGAACTGTTAAGTGTGATTCTCAGCAAAATTACATGTCTATTACTTCAATAATTGATGTCTTATTTCAATCTGTATTGTATGTGGACCTCTGAAAATGTGGGCCCCTGTGTGGAAAGATGTTTCACTGTGGGCCCAAATAAAGCATTGAGATTTGTCTCTGTATTGGCCTGATGTGTGTGTGATGCTCTCCCTGTGAGTGCTGGCAGTGTCTTGCTGTGCCGGGACCTCTGATCTGGCGTTGCTGCAGGACTACAGTGGGACGGACAAGGAACTGTGCATGAGTCCTCCTGACCAAATGGTGAGCCTTTTTTACTTCGCAGAGCATGTCTGGGCACGTCTGCTACCTTTCACCTGGAATATGCGCATCTGGGTACGTACGTCTGTGCATGCCCAGTTCTATGAACATGTCTGGTATTGTTTGCTGTGTCCGCATCTAGTACTTATTGACCCTGATCCTATTTGAGTGGAGATGGTCTGTTTTTAGATCCAGGAAATCATTTTTTTATTGAAAAAGACAAAGGTAGAATCAAAATGTAAACCATGTATTTCTAATGTGACCGGATCTTGATTGGTTATTTTAACCCACTCATCCAACCCACAGTTTTTTAGTCTGGCCATTAAATCACCATTGCTTCTGTTAATTTGGCCACTCCAAGGTGTTTGTTTGTCCAGTGTAGTCTACAGCAGTGTTTCTAACTCCAGTTCCCCCAACAGCACACATTTGTGTTGTTTCCCCAGACAAACTCACCTGATTCAACTCGTTCAGGGCCTGATGATTAGTTGACAAGTTGAATCAGGTGTGCTTGTCCAGGGCTACAACAAAAATGTGTGCTGTTTGGGGTACTGAAAGACTGGAGTTGGGAAACGTGTGTGTGAACCATTGCTTACCCTTTGGGGTCGCCCCTACAGAGATATGAGTGCCTACTGCTTGTCCTTTCATGCAAAAAGTACAGCATTGTCCTCTACAGACCAGGAAAGGTAATCGACAAGTGCAACTTACCTCATTTATGCATACACATCCTTAGCATCCCTCTTTTAGTATTGCCATAGATAGTGTTGGCTATTAAAATGTCACACATAATCACAAGACTTTGAATATTGATGTGAATTTAATGTTGATAAAGAATGTTAGTGATGGTCTTCACTGGAATGTTTATTGCCAAGTAGGTTGCTGACAAATGACTGGTCCCTTTAATCAAATCAAATTTATTTATATAGCCCTTCGTACATCAGCTGAAATCTCAAAGTGCTGTACAGAAACCCAGCCTAAAACCCCAAACAGCAAGCAATGCATGTGAAAGAAGCACGGTGGCTAGGAAAAACTCCCTAGGATAAACTCCCTTGAAAGGCCAAAAACCTAGGAAGAAACCTAGAGAGGAACCAGGCTATGAGGGGTGGCCAGTCCTCTTCTGGCTGTGCCGGGTGGATATTATAACAGAACATGATCAAGATGATGAAGTATGACTTTTCAATTGTGTGTGTCAGATATACAATTGCAATTTGATGTTAGTCAGTTGTCTTGCATTGACTAGAGAAATATTGTATTTTGACTCTCCCTCTCCTTAGCTCTCTTAACATCGTCCAGATACGGGGACTGTTGCTGCAGAACCAATTTTATTTTGGTAAATTTGAGTTTACAATTTGGCACATACAATGATTCGTAAGTACTTGGTTGCATAGCCTTTGGCCAAGAACTGCAGACAAATGCTTCTTGTAGCCATCAGTAAGCTGGCTGCATCTTATTACTGCCGGTTTTACTCAGCCTTCAGACAGAAGCAAACTGCTCTAATTCTTTCATGTTTGAGGGGTACCCTCCACCAACTGCCGTTGTCAGCTCTCGCCGTAGGTTATGGATGTGGCAACTGCTTGGCCTCGTTCCTGCCATCCAGGACATCTGTGCCAGAGGAGGCCCTAAAAATTGTCAGACTCCAGCCACCCTAGTCATATACTGCTCTCTCTGCTACCGCACGGCAAGCTGTACCGGAGCGCCAAGTCTAGGTCCAAAAGACTTCTTAACAGCTTCTACCCCAAGCCATAAGACTCCTGAACAGCTAATCAAATGGTTACCCAGACTATTTTCATTGCCCCCTCCCCACGCCTCTTTTATGCTGCTGCTACTCCCTGTGTATTATCTATACATAGTCACTTGAACTCTACCTACATGTACATATTACCTCTACTAACCAGTACGTACGCACATTGACTCTGTACCAGTACCCCCTGTATATAGCCTCGCCATTTGTTAGTTTAAATTTGTTTTACTTAACAATTAGTTTAAATTTGTTTTACTTAACAATTATTTTTCTTAACTGCATTGTTGGTTAAGGGCTCGTAAGTAAGCATTTCACTATAAGGTCTACACCTGTTGTATTCGGCTCATGTGACAAATACAATTTGATTCAGATCTGGCCACTCCAGAACAGTCCAGCGTTTCTTCTTGAATCATTCCAGGGTGCCTTTGTTTGTTTGGGGTTGTTGTCCTGCTGAAATACCATCAACCTTCCAACAGAGACCCAGTGTTTGGACACTGGGTTGAACATTGCACTCCAAAACACCTTCATAATCTGCTGTTTTCATGATGTTTTGCTCATGTTCAAGTACCAGAGGCAGCAAATCAACCCCACAGCATTATCAAACCTTGCCTATGTTTGTAGTTATTTTCTTTGAAGGCTTAATTTGGTTGTTGGTAAACATGGGAAGTCCCCACTGCCGAAGAAGACTCAAGAAAGCCTGATTGAATGCTGGACTGTTCTAGAGTGGCCAGCCAAGATTCCAGATCTAAATCCCATCCAGAACCTATGGTAAGAGCTGAAAACAGCAGTTGGAAGAATTAGAATAAGAGCAGTTTGCTGTGAAGAGTGGGCCAAATTTCCAGAAGGGTGCAGCAAGCTCATTGATGGTACAGGAAGTGTTTGCAGTTGGCCCAAGGCTGTAATGGATTTTCAACATTCTAGAACACAAGGTCTGGAGACAAAGTTCTCCATTTTTCGAAGAAATAGGGAATTATTTGAGAAGTGCAAGGGTGCCAACAAGTTTGTTGCAAACCTGATTTTTACACTGGGAATGAAAACAATGTTGCACATGGTTTGACGTTTTGGGATTTAATTCACCTTTTGTCTATTTACAATAAATACTTGTGCATCTTATCTCTATGATTTTTGTCTTCATTTAAGTTTGGTAAATGTCATAACTCAGTGATAATCTTACTGGGAACTATTCAAACAGGACCATGGTAAAGTCAAAACGTCCATAATATTACCACCAGCAGGTGGCATCGGTCATCAGTGTATTGACAATGCAAAATGTTGATTCTCCCATATAGGTTCAAATAGCTCTATACATCCTTGTCTTTGCTCTTATGACTACGGGGTGGGATAACTCTTAATTACAAGTTATTTTAGCATATACACGCTTTTTATTTATTTTTTATTTTACTTGTCTTTTTGGTATAGATTGTTCTGTTAAGAAACCATAATCTTGGGATTATGAATTTGTGTCCATTTTAATAACTAAACTCCAACAACAATGGTGACGATAAAATCGCTACATTTGAAGGTTAGGAATGTATGCTATTCTGTGTGTTTAATCCCTGGGCACGGAGTTCTAGACGAAGCGCATTGGCCGCAGACAGTCGCACAGTCTACATTGGCCGTACTGTTTGTCCATCAGCGAGCAGGGCCCGCCTACCCCTATATAAATTGCCAGACGGCACAATTCTAGAGATACTTCACTTTGTGTATCCTACACGTTGAGCAGGGACACGGAAACCGCTGCGCCCTTTTAACAAATGGTTGTCCAAGTAAACCAGCCAACTCGCCACTACAGCAAAACGATGGAAGGAAGTCAGCAAAAGGTGGAGGCTAATGTCTTACTACTTGGAGCTGAAAGCGTCGGTAAATCTGGTGAGCATAGTTGAATGAATCCTTAAAATTGAATTGCACTTTCATGACGTTGACAGTCTTTGCATTGCGAAGAGGGACTTTTTGTGATCATTGAAAGTAGACAGGCGTTATGACGGCCAAATGCATTGTGAAATGTATTTCCTGGTGTAATGCGTTTTACTGATCAACATGTCTTTAATTACGCAATTGTGTGTCCTCAGCTCTCACGGTGCGGTTTCTCACTAGAAGGTTTATCGGCGAATACGGCGATATTGGTAAGTGCTGGTCTCTTGACTTTATCCATTGCTAATTATATAATTACAATCAAATCAGTAGGTTACAGTAGATCAAACCAAATATATAAATGTTTTTTTTTTTGTATTTACAGAATCCATCTACAGTCACACTGACCGAGTAGAAGGACGGGAGATCAGTTTCAATATCTGGGACTCGCTTTGCCCCCAGGTGAGGGAAAACATTCTCAATAATTTAGGCTGCATGATAATAACTTTATAATGGTAACGACAGGCTTTGATTAGTGGATACTCAAACAGGCAGAGCATACTGAAGGTTTAAAGGGTTGACTAAGTACATGTATTTTGTCTTCATGTGTTGTAGAATGGTGAGGTCGAGGGACACATCAGCGACAGACAACTCCAGTGGGCGGACGGTTTCATCCTGGTTTACAGCATATGCGACCGTGCCAGCTTCAACGTGGTGCGGCAACAAGTGCAGCGCATCCAACAAGCCAAAAGCAAATCCCCCGGAGCCCATCCCGTCATTATCGTGGGCAATAAACGTGACCTCCAGCATCGCCGCACTGTTTCCAGCGAGGAAGGACGCCTCCTCGCTCTTTCCACAGACTGTGGCTTCTTTGAGATCTCTGTAGCGGAGACATACCACGAGGTGCAGCTGGTATTTCACGAACTGCTCGACCTTATCCGAGAGGCGAGGGCGCTCAAGAAGGGCGCAGCTGGGATCAAGGGGATTGTGAGAAGCATGTCCGCCGTTTTCGGAAGGAAGAGGACTGAGTAGTTCCACTATAGTTTAATACTAGAGACATTGAGATGTTACTGTACTGCATCTAAACAGCCCAGGACTTGTCCGTGGGTAAAGTGGATGGTTATGTTTCCATATTGGAATAGGTCCATGCACAGCTCTATGATATAGGCCTAACTGAACTCAAGCCGGTTGGATTGTTACTCAAATGAGATGATTGACAATCAAATCCTATCAACCTGACAGGATTAAGTACTCTTGTGTCTGAGGTCAGGTGGCCTAAAGTAGCAGAAAAATGCCCTTAAATTGCCAACTTGTTAGATTGCCTTGCAACATGCCATACAATTGCCAACTGTAAAGCATAAGGGTTATTGTTTAAATTCCTTTAAGAAGTATTGTGGAAAACCTATGTGCAATAGACAACTTATTTCTCTTCACAAATCTGTATCAGCATGCAGAACGTTCTAAGGGTCAGGTCTGCTTGGCCTTATTGGCACAATCCCTTGGACTATTGACAATCTATGCAAGACAGATAAGTGAATGTGTAGCATTATAATGGTGTGATCATTACATTTGCTCCCGTAGTATAGACTCCAGTAGCTTTGCGTTTCCATCCACAGCACCTACATCAATCACACCTTTAAGGTGTTTTGAAAGGTCAGCCAGTGGTGGACCATTCTCTGTTCATTAATGTCAATACCCTCTATTTGTCTGAGAGTGCTGTACATTTCACGTCTTTGAAAAATGCTGAGGCCTACTTGACTTTCACAGGGGTGTTAATGCAGTGGACAAACATGTCTATTTCAATTGCATACTACTGATTCTATCATGTCTGTTTTGGTAACTTTTCATGAATTATGAAAACTGAAGTCATGTTTGTTATACAAGTCATTACTTTAACTGTACAAAGTGTACATACTACAGAACTTGGTCCTACGATTTCATAATAAAATGTGAAATGAATGCTTAAGTGAGATCTTTTTTTTTTTTTTTTTTTCAAGCACTATTTGTCAAGCCATGCTGGAGATCTTTATTGTGCTGTAAGAGGGGAACATCTTCTCACACAATCCAACTAGAGGTAAAGATTAACCAAGACACATCTCACTCCTCCCCAGATCCTTAACAAATTACTGACAAATCTCAACCAAGGATATTCGGAGAGAGAAATCCTTTAGTGCTCTCTTAAATCTCTCATTCTGTCAATGCAGCGCCGAGATCGCAGAACTGAGCTTACCAAACCTAATCCCATAGACTCACTATGGGGACGGCAGCCAGCCCCGATCATCGTTGACCTAACAAAGGTCAATCACCCTGAAGCCCTGGCACGTCAGCCCTGCCTTCAAAGCCATTTCATCCACTGCATTCGACTTCTCTGACCAAATGAAACAGGAACAAACATCCTCGTTCACATCAAAAGAGGGGAGCTTGTGCCACTTCATTACCCCCTTATTTACTCACAGGTTCACTCATACATTTGACCTTGTGGGACCAGACAGGATCTAAATGTGGGATGCTGATTGTTGTGGCCCAACATGGGCGTTCTCCAGTCACAACACCAGGGGCATCGCATGTCTAGCCCCAGCAGAAACCATGTCTCAAGGGACAGTTTGGTTTAAGGGGTAGGGAGGCTCTGTGGGGTGCTTTGATAATGCTGTGAGTAGAGAGATGCACATCCAGCAGGAAGGCTATGTATGCAAGGTACTGATGAGCAGTTGATAGTAGAATCAGGTGTTAGTGTTCAGCAGGACTGCAGAAGAGTCCTGAATACCCAGTAGTTTTCCAGGAGGAGGGTGAGCCTCCTGTAATAACAAGCAATGGGGGATCCCACAATGACAGACACTGCGCTTGAGGCAGTCCCCAGAGGTACTTGAGTCCACGTCTACACACGGTTTTACAATACACGTTTTATATGTCCACTGTCCTCATTGTGAGCACATTCCCTGGTCCCTCTATGCAAATTATTTGAGTCTTTCGAAAATAATATTTATTTTAAGACATTGTTCCAGCTGTCAATGATTTTAGAGGGTGGGATAATGATTATTTAAATGGTTTTACTTTCCAGATCTGTCTCCACTAAGATATCTAGTGACAGTGCGTGCCTGACTACCTCTTGAGTTGGGCAGGAAGATCAGATCACATTCAGATCACAATTTGTCTTTTAGTCATCTACACCTGTCTTAAAATCTGGACTCAATCAGAATGTGGATCAGGATAAAGGATGCATGTTATAAACAGGGCTAAAGAAGCAAAAAGTACATGCCCACCTTCTGTAGTACAGAGCCTCTCATTCTTCTCCACGTGTTCCTGTCCTTACCACCACTGGTTGCCACAAGTTCACAACCTATTCTTCACTGACACTCCTCGTTTAGGTCCCGTTCCTCAGACGTAACCACATTGGGATCACCAGGTCTCCTCCAGGCTCTCCTTAACCTTTACAAGAAAATGCTTTAAGAGAGAGAAGGAAGGGGGGAGTCTAAACTGTCTAAATGAGCTTCCCTTTCTCGTTGTGGACACACAATGATGCTGTATGAAAACAGATATCATACACATCCAAATCATATCTCATACACATAATACTGTAATACATTACCAACACATGTCCATGGAGTTCAGGATTAACTAAAGGGAGAGTTCACCCAAATTACAAAAAAGGCATACTGATTTCCTTACCCTGTAAGCAGTCTATGGACAAGGTATGAGAGCAATCCATGCTTTGGTTTAGTTTCCTTGGAACTGTTTCTAAATGCTTATGTTTTAGCATTTGGGGTGCAAATCTCATTCAAGTCATGTTAGCATTTTTCACTCATGTCCAAATAATTCAAAAATATCTCAAATGTATTGTGAAGCTCAACAACGTCACTTATAGATGATTTGAACATGATGCACAAAAACGCTAATATCAGACCCATGACTTGAATGGAACTAAAATGTTAGCATTTGGAAACAGTGCCAGCCGCTGCCAGGGAATCTAAACCAAAGCATGGATTGCTGTCATACCTTGTCCATAGACTGCTTAGAGGGTAAAGAAACCAATTTTTAATTTTGGTGAATAATCTCAGGAAGGAGAACCACACTTGTATAATAATGCACGTCATATATACTGAGTACACCAAACATTAGGAACACATTAATATTGAGTTGCACCCACCCCTTTTGTCCTCAGAATAGCCTTAATTCGTCAGGGTATGGACTCTACTCGGTGTTGAAAGCGTTCCACCGGGATGCTGGCCCATGTTGACTCCGATTCTTCCCACAGTTGTGTCAAGTTGGCTGGATGTCCTTTGGGTGGTGGACCATTCTTGATACACATGGGAAACTTTTGAGTGTGAAAAACCCAGCGGTGTTGCAGTTCTTGACACAAACCGGTGCGCCTGGCACCTACTATCATACCCCGTTCAAAGGCACTTAAATCTTTTGTCTTGCCCATTCACCCTCTGAATGGCACACATGCACAATGTCTCAATTGTCTCAAGGCTTAAAAATCCTTCTTTAATCTGTCTCCTCCCCTTCATCTACACTGATTGAAGTGGATTTAACAAGTGACATCAATAAGGGATCATAGCTTTCACCTGGATTCACTTGGTCAATCTATGTCATAGAAAGATTTGGTGTTCTTTAATGTTTTGTATGCTCAGTGTACAGTTCAAGTTCTTGTAGTTGGTACTTAGAATTAAGTACTATCAGTATGCCGTACTGTTATTAACAGTGTCCATGGAGACCCACATCGATACGGGGAATGTACAGCTCTGGCAGGGGTGGGAGTGGAACATTTCCCTTGTTCACCATGGCAACTCTTATTTTTCCAAGGCCTGTTGCATACATACATAATAATACTTAATGTACAGTACAGCCATACATTGTGATGTAATGTATCTGGGAGAAGGGGTGGGGTAAATGCGGCTATTTGGTTAGAGTTTCCGTGCCGATACGCAAATGAAATGTTATGAGGTCCATTCGTTTAGAGCATTGTCTCCTGTTCTAAAATCCACACCCTCCCACTCCCTTCCATCCTCCCGAAAAATGTGACGCAAGCAACAACAAACGCTGGGTTCTTCAGTGCTTCAGTCAATATTCATGAATATGGATGTGAAGGTGCATGGCAACAACCCCACCATTGTTGACACTTGTCTGTCAGAAGTGGGAGGGATTGAGACAGTTGGAGAACAGGTTGCTGTGCCACACAGACTAAGAGCTGCCAAGATGTCATCAATGTGGGACGGAACGGAGAAGGGAAACACGGTGTCCATGGCAACCAGTGCTGTCACTGTTGCCCACGCTCTCTTCCCCACGCCATCAAGAAATCAAGCACGCACCACCGGGAAGATCCCACAGAATGAACTCTACTTCCGATCAGCTGTGGGGGGGTTGGGAGGTTAGGGTCATGTTGGCGAGAGATAGTGGGTGTTTTATTTTCTCGGAATCACAGCGAGGATTCTCTGGAAGCCCCTGGGGGTTTCACCTGTGCCAGTGAACGAGGAGCACAGAAACACACCTCACAGCTTCTTGCAGGCACGTTGTTAACACACGTCGTTAACACACACACACATACCAATCAATAATGACCAGAAGGCAGACAGGCATCAACAACATGGATGACACCCATGTCAATTCTATCGGACACGTAGTAAAACAGAGCAATGTCCAGCCTTGCCCCTCAAACGTCAATGGGTGAAATCCATTTCAAACGTTTATTTACTTTATTACAAAAGTAATATTGAATTGTGTTTGGTTGACAATGCAACCAACTATCAACATTTGAAAGAAGATGTATATACTGTTTGGATAGTTCCATCTGAGCCACTGGCTTTTGTATTTTTTTACACCCTTTTCCTCCCCAATTTCATGATATCCAATTGCGATCCAATTAAGATCTGGTCTCATCACTGCAACTCCCCAACGGGCTCGGGAGAGGTGAAGGTCGAAAACATGTCCTCCGAAACATGACCTTCCAAACCGCGCTTCTTAACACCCGCCCGCTTAATCCGGAAGCCAGCTTCACCAGTGTGACAGAGGAAACACCATTCAACTGACGACCGAAGTCAGCCTGCAGCGTGGTCACTCTGGAGGCCCTGAGCCACTTGCTTCATCCCATTACTTAACTTTTATTTTTGGTTGAGTTGGAGAAGTGAATCCTGAATCTTGCAATCACACAAAATAAACCGCTCTAGGGATGCATAAGAATGTTCATCTGCACTTTGTACTTCTACCAAGCCAGCCGAGGAGGATGGCTTCCTTCCAAAGGAGATTTTCCTTCCCACTGGTCACAGACATCATTTCAACGTCAATTCCACGTTGGTTTAACATAATTTGATTGAAATGACGTGAAAACAACATTAAATCAACCAGTGTTCCCAGTTGGGCTTTAAGTCTGGGTTGTTGTTCTAAGCATGTAACAAATGTATTTGCAAACAATGCTATAGAGACGGGGGGGGTGTTAACCAACAAAACTGATGTGTGCACTATTACGAGGCCAAAACAGACGGAGTTGGTTTACAATCTAAGGATTATTGACAACATGTAAGCTATATTTCGTCTGCAAATGTTTACTGAAAACGTACATTTCCCCAATAAGCACTTGCTGTCTCTCAAATACAAAAAAAGAAACGTCCCTTTTTCAGGACCCTGTTTTTCAAAGATAATTCGTAAAAATCCAAATAACTTCACAGATCTCATTTGTAAAGGGTTTAAACATTGTTTCCCATGCTTGTTCAATGACCCATTGACAATGAATGAACATGCACCTGTGGAACAGTCGTTAAGACACTAACATCTTACAGACGGTAGGCAATTAAGGTCACAGTTATGAACACTTAGGACACTAAAGAGGCCTTTGTATTGATTCTGAAAAACACCAAAAGAAAGATGTCCAGGGTCCCTGCTCATCTGCGTGAACGTGCCTTAGGCATGCTGCAAGGAGGCATGAGGACTGCAGATGTGGCCAGGGCAATAAATTGCAATGTCCGTACTGTGAGACGCCTAAGACAGCGCTACAGGGAGACAGGATGGACAGCTGATTGTCCTCGCAGTGGCAGACCATGTGTAACAACACCTGCACAGGATCGGTACATCCGAACATCACACCTGCGGGACAGGTACAGGATGGCAACAACAACTGCCCGAGTTACACCAGGAACGCACAATCCCTCCGTCAGTGCTCAGACTGTCCACAATAGGCTGAGAGAGGCTGGACTGAGGGCTTGTAGGCCACTTGTAAGGTAGGTCCTCACCAGACATCACTGGCAACAATGTCGCCTATGGGCACAAACCCACCGTCGCTGGACCAGACAGGACTGGCAAAAAGTGCTCTTCACTGGCGAGTCGCGGTTTTGTCTCACCAGGGGTGATGGTCGGATTCGCGTCTATAGTTGAAGGAATGAGCGTTACACCGAGGCCTGTACTCTGGAGCGGGATCGATTTGGAGGTGGAGGGTCCGACATGGTCTGGGGCGGTGTGTCACAGCATCATCAGACTGAGCTTGTTGTCATTGCAGGCAATCTCAACGCTGTGCGTTACAGGGAGACATCCTCCTCCCTCATGTGGTACCCTTCCTGCAGGCTCATCCTGACATGACCCTCCAGCATGACAATGCCACCAGCCATACTGCTCATTCTGTGTGTGATTTCCTGCAAGACAGGAATGTCAGTGTTCTGCCATGGCCAGCGAAAAGCCCGGATCTCAATCCCATTGAGCACGTCTGGGACCTGTTGGATCGGAGGGTGAGGGCTAGGGTCATTCCCCCCAGAAATGTTCGGGAACTTGCAGGTGCCTTGGTGGAAGAGTAGGGTAACATCTCACAGCAAGAACTGGCAAATCTGGTGCAGTCCATGAGGAGGAGATGCACTGCAGTACTTAATGCAGCTGGTGGCCACACAAGATACTGACTGTTACTTTTGATTTTGACCCCCCTTTGTTCTGGGACACATTATTCCATTTCTGTTAGTTACATGTCTGTGGAACTTGTTCAGTTTATGCCTCAGTTGTTGAATCTTATTATGTTCATACAAATATTTACACATGTTATGTTTGCTGAAAATAAACACAGTTGACAGTGAGAAGACGTTTTATTTTTTTGCTGAGTTTACATAGCCATATTAGCAGAGATGTGGCAACAGTCAAAACACTTCAAAACAAGAGATGGTATCAAGAACAAGATAAAACTAGCTGAAATGAGCCATCTACCATACAGCCTTTTACCTCTGAGTTGTGCATGCAGTATTGTTGTGACGTCGTCAACCCAATTGTCTATATTAATAGAGAATAAAGATCGATTGATATAGACAGAGCTGTTTGGTAACTTGTGTCCTTAAACCTATGTCAGTTAGTAGCCCTTTCATACACATAATCACCGTATTTTACCATTCCTGCTTGTTTATACCATCTTTTTGGTATATCTAAAAGAGGTGGGGGATAAAAAACAAGGGAAAATAAAAGCCATGATTCCTGTATTTTCACAGAACCTGTAACCAAAATAAAGGAATCTGGTCTGTGTGAACAGTTCTCTGCTTTTTTGCAGGTAAATCCATTAACACTTCCATTGTTTAACAACTTCCTAAACTGAAATGCAGCCCCCAACCCCTACCCCTCCCAATTACCCAGTTATCCGCTGACATGTATAAAAGCAGTATACCTGCAAGAAAGTGGTAAACAAGGGGCTGTTTGAAAGGGGGTCATAAAAACGTTGCCTAATATTGCCTTATATTTTTGAAGGGTAAAAGGAAACTGAAATGGAATGAAAACAGGATGCTAGCTGACTAAGCCTATTTACAGTGCAAGAGGAAGGTACACAGACGCTCACACACAGTGTGGAGTAAACAGATCACTCCAGCACTCGCCTTCGGTGTGCCTGAGGGCCATCTGTGTCTTTCTCCAGACACGTGCATAGATTGTAATGCCCCTCCAAATCAGATTTGTCTATAGAGACCCTGCCACTGTGTGCAAGGTTTATTTTCTCTCTTCAGCTGCCGCTGCCTCTCTCTCTCTCTCTCTCTCTCTCTCTCTCTCTCTCTCTCTCTCTCTCTCTCTCTCTCTCTCTCTCTCTCTCTCTCTCTCTCTCTCTCTCTCTCTCTCTCTCTCTCTCTCTCTCTCTCTCTCTCTCTCTCTCTCTCTCTCTCTCTCTCTCTCTCTCTCTCTCTCTCTCTCTCTCTCTCTCTCTCTCTCTCTCTCTCATAAACACCCACACACTGGCGCACTCCTAAGGTGAGTGGATGGCAGGATATGAAATGATTAGGTTCTTAACGGTCTGTTGACGCACGAAGAAGATGAACTACTTGTGTCATTGTGTCCTTGTTGCCTTGTACTCTGATTGTGTCTTACTGTGTGTGAGCGTGCGTGTGTGTGTCTAACAGTATTGCTTCCATCCCTTTCCTCACCCCAACCTGGGCTTGAACCAGTCGCCCTCGAAGCATCGTCACCACAAAAGTCGCAGCCCTTGCGGAGGGAAACAACTACTTCAAGGTCTCAGAGCGAGTGTCATCACCGATTGAAATGCAACTAGCGCACACTGCTAACTAGCTAGCCATTTCACACCGGTTACACGTGTGTGAGAGAAAGGTCCACTGAGAGTGAGTGAGAGTGTGCGTGTGAGCATTTGAACGTGTCTGTTACTATGAGTCTATTATTTGACTTCCTCCTGTTAGGTACCTCCCTGATCAAACACATCTTATCTCCACACCCATGGTTTTTACAGGACTTGACCTCTCACCTTTAGGGATTGGCTCCTTGAAAAGGCTTTGTTGGGTGAGTGTCTGACTCCTGAGATGCAATCAGGACACCTCAGTGACTCTGTCTATTGAGCTGTCTGATCTGCATCTGGGTTGACCCTTGACCTCTGACCTACACAGGCACTTTGTTACATGTAGCCTGAGTCACCCAGCGGACAGTGTACACTGTATGATACTGACTCTATTGACTGGCTGAGACCAGATGACAGTACTGAAATATAAGATAATATCATAATTATCATAAATGTCAGAAAATGCCATCATTTCTGCAGTTTTTCTCTCCCTATCAAATGCTAAAGCGGTCCTGTGTCGGAGGATGGTCTAGTGGTACTGCTGCCATTTACTGTACAAATGAATAATTAATCAAGGATCCATTGGATTGCTGTTCATGCAGGCTAATTTCATTTCTCAATGTGGATTTCAGCAGCTGAAGAGAGAAAATAATACTTTGCCATCAGCGTGTAGAGGTAACCTCAGCCTTTCTGTCAAGCCCACTTTCTTCGAGACAAATAGACACGTGTGTGAGTCATTGTTTTGTGAAGCATCGCTGATTGTGTAAAACCCATAATCGCAAGAAAGTGGTTTCGGGTAGCAAGTTGTCTGCATCATCTGGTAGGATTGGCCTTCACGTTTGCTGATCTCACTTTCTTTGTTGAAGGAGCGCACTCTGAGCCCAACCCCCAGACTGCATCTTGGCATCCATCATGCCTATATCAAGATAACGACTGTCAAAATGTCCTTTTGTACATGCGTTCTTTTATGTTGGAAATCCAGACTGTTGAGTGTTAGAATGTCCATTTCAGCAGTAAGGTGCCTTGTTTCAGTGTTCCCTGGCTGAGATATTAGAAAGCTCCTCTGTTTGGTAGACGATGACTCAGCCCAATAGCTACCCTCCCATGGAGAGTGGTGGACCCCTAGCAGAGTCCGCTAATCATTAAGCTCCATATTCAATTGACTGGAATGTGCTCGGTACCACTCGCACCCTGCCGTGAGCTCCATGCACTACCCAGCAAGAAACAAACAAATGTAGCTGCTGTTTGTTCATGCTGGCTGGACGGACATGCAGGCCCAAAAACAGACACACTGCAGACAGCTCTCTGCTAGACACGTCCGCATTTTCACTACCATACTCCGTTAGGTATGGACATTCGGTGCACGGTACTCGCGTGAATGCAGAGATGTACTGTACCTACGAAACCTATTAAAGTCTTATTTGCGAAGTACTACTGCTGGGTACAGATATATTTTTACAACCTCACCCCTAGAGAAGACGAGAGGGATCGCAGGATTTATTGTACTTCTACCTGCGCACACACGCACGCACGCACGCACGCACGCGCGCACGCACGCACACACACACACACACACACACACACACACACACACACACACACACACACACACACACACACACACACACACACACACACACACACACACACACACACACACACACACACACACACACACACACACACACACACACACACACACACACACACACACACACACACCTCATTGACAGTGTCTTACTGGCATGTTTGTGTGTGTCTTTGTGCCTATGGCTCTATGTAGTTGTTTTCCCCCCAACACACTCACACACTCACACACCACTACTGTGTCTGGGGACCGGATGAGTGTGACCCTGCTTGGGATGAAGAGTTGAACGACGTGGGACACTTTCTCCACCCTCCAGACGTGGCATGCTACGACAAGACTGCAGAGGCCACGGCTACTGCATCGGAACCCCATGATGCCCACGATACGAATGTTCCAGAAAAGAGAAAGGGGATACCTAGTCAGTTGCACAACTGAACGCATTCAACCAAACCCCTCTGAAACAGAGTGGTGCATGGGGCTGCCTTAATCGAGGTCCATGTCACCCAGGGAGCAGGTGGGGTTAACTGCCTTGCTCAAAGGCAGAACGGCAGATTTTTCCAATTTGCCGGCTCTGGCATGCAAACAGCAACCTTTTTGGCTACTGGCCCAATGCTCTTAACCGTTAAACTACCTGCCACCTATGGAATCTAGCGTATATGTGGTGTGAGTGTGCCAGGCCTGTCCTTGTGTTTGGTTGTGTATTGCTTTTATCCTGGAGCCCCCTTTTTAATACTGAGAAAATATATTAAATAACAGTGGAGACTGTCTGCCTCCTGCCTGTGTCTGGTATTGAGATTGAAAGGACCTTGTGGTGTTTATCAAATCACATTTTATTTGTCTCATGCTTCGTAAACAACAGGTGTAGACTAACAGTGAAACTTACGGGCCCTTCCCAACAATGCAAAGACATTTTCTGTAAAAATATTGCAAGGAATAAATACACAATGAGTAACGCTAACTTTGCAACATACTGTACACGAAGTACCAGTGTCGATATGCAGGGGTACAAGGTAATTAAGGTAGATATGTACATATAGGTAGGGGTAAAGTAGGCAACAGGATAGATAAATGTTAGCAGCAGTGATGAGTCAAAGTTGGTGCAAAAAGGGTCAATGCAGATAGTCCGAGTAGCTATTTGGGTAACTATTTAGCAGTCTTATGGCTTGGAGGTAGAAGCGCTTCAGGGTTCTGTTCGTTCAAGATTTTGCATCGATACCACTTGCCGTGTGGTAGCAGAGAGAACAGTCTACGACTTGGGTGGCTGGAGTCTGACAATTTCCTCTGACACTATCTGGTATGTGCACGCATTACCCTCAGTAGGGCCTTGCGGTCGGATGCCAAGCAGTTACCATACCAAGCGGTAATGCAGCCAGTCAAGATGCTCTCAATGGTGCAGCTCTAGAACTTTGAGGATCTGAGGGCCCATGCCAAATCATTTCAGCCTCCTGAGGGGAAAGATGCGTTGTCGTGCCTTCTTCATGACTGTGTTGGTGTGTGTGGAGTGGACCATGTTAATTCCTTAGTGATGTGGACACTGAGAAACGTGAAGCTCTCGACCCGCTCCACTACAGCCCCGTCGATGTGGATGAGGGCGTGCTCGGCCCTACGTTTCCTGTAGTCCACAATCAGCTCTCTTGTCTTGCTGATGTTGAGGGAGAGGTCGTTGTCGTGGCACCACACAGCCAGGTCACTGACCTCCCTATAGGCTGTGTCATCGTCGTTGGTGATCAGGCCTACCACCGTCGTGTCATCAGCAAACTTAATGATGGTGTTTATATGTGGGACGGGAGAACAGTAAATCCTTTGATCCCTCTATATTTAAACCATTCACAGCAAAACATAGCTACACCCACCATAGAGACATTTCCCATACTGAAATGTCCCATTTACACTTTGAACCTTAACACACACACAGGACAGAGTAATTTGGTTGAGAGCATTTACAGAGACAGGTCATCTAAGTCATCTACCAGGATGAACATCCCACTGCTGGCTTGCCTCTAAAGCTAACCGGGGTTGGTCCCTGGATGGGAGACCAGATACTGCTGGAAGTGGTGCTGGAGGGCCAGTTGCAGGCACTGTTTCCTCTGTTCTAAAAAAATAAATCCCAATGCTCCAGGGCAGTGATTGGGTAGGGTGCCATCTTTCGGATGGGATGTTTAACGGGTGTCTTTGTAGTCACTAAAAATGCATGACTCTCTCTTTAGTGGTCCAAAACAAATCATCATGCTGGGAGGATAGAGTACTGTATGTGTTATGGAGAAACTTAAGTCTGTCACACACTACATTATCTTAATACATCTCCCCGTTTTAAAACAACCCTTTTGGACATGAGAGGAACACCTAGGAGCTTGCGTGTTGTGAAAGGTTCTACATGAACTGCCTCGTAATATGGAAGGTGATGCAACCATTGGGTTCCAAAAATGTACTACAGTATGTTTTTGGCTCAAGGTTAACACAAATTCCATCAGTTGTTTACATGATTTAAGTGCATACGAGTTATTGTTACGTTTTTATTAATATTGAGGTCCAGTTAAACGAGGGATAACCTATATTAAACAAGGGATAAAATAAAACATTTAGTCATGCACATTCCATCCACTCCACTTCCTGTTGCGCAATACTGAGAGTGACAAAATTCTCATCACTCCTTTTCCTTATAAAGCAGGTATAGCCGACTACGTGCTTCAGCGGTCTTGTTCAGTTAAGACTTTTCTCCCCTGGCTTGGCTAGTATGAGCTAAAAACATCCATTGTTTTGACCTGACAATTAATGACAAAGTCCAGCCTGCATATCTGTCCTGGTTGAACTCTGAAGTCACCGCATATTGGCTCCAGGCCACAGAAAGCCAGCAGTTAAAAAATCTATCCTCATAAGTAGACCAACTTCACAATCAACTTGAACCTTGCTCCAAATCACCCCCCTGGACAGCAGCAGGGGACAAACAAGGAGCTGGTTGGCTAATGATTAACCAGAGTGACCTCTTGGCAGAGACTCTCTAAGTGAGAGAAGGACTCTTAGAAAAACAACTTGGTCGAAACCAACCACGCCACGCCGTTTGCAAATAAACAGCCCTGAGGTCAGCTTGCTCCTCTGACTGTCCCCTATTCCTGGCATTCCAGGGGGCACGTCGGCCCCCTCCGGTCCTGCATTCCACACATAGCAGGTTCTTCATGCCACACAGGGCGCAGGAGGGGAACACAGAGCCCTCCTCTCACTCCTGGCGCACCTGGGCTGCCAAAGGGTGAGCGGCTCAATCGACGCGGATCGCTAGCGTCGCTTCGCGCACCTGTGCCTCAGATCAGCTGATCGTTACGCTGGCAGCTAAATTAAAATCACGTGCCGAGATGTCCGACCCTCTGCCATTTCTAATAAGAGGGGCATCTGACCTTTTGACCTTGACGGAGGTTTATCTTCTGTGGCCGGAATATCTTTCCACAGGTGAGGGCCATCACCCACATCAACACTACAGTGGAACTCTGAGGCACATGCAGGGAGACGTAGAGGCGTTAGCTGGAGCGAGACAACAGGACATATGCTGGAGGAGACGGCAACACCACACACAGCGCATCCCCGCACATACATACAGTATGTGCTCAGACACACTGTGAACAAACATACGTATCAAAAGTTCAAAACACAACCACATAGGCAGGCCAAAATACAATCAAAAGGTTCTCTATTATAAATTCATCTTTTACAACGATGACATTACAGAGTATCACTATTAGAAATGTATAAAAAGGCTGGGATTTAGGGATACAGGCTAACTACAGTTGAAGTCGGAAGTTTACATACACTTAGGTTGGAGTCATTAAAACACATTTTTCAACCACTCCACACATTTCTTGTTAACAAAATATAGTTTTGGCAAGTCGGTTAGGACATCTACTTTCTGCATGACACAAGTACTTTTACCAACAATTGTTTACAGACAGATTATTTCACTTATAATTCACTGTATCACAATTCCAGTGGGTCAGAAGTTTACATACACTAAGTTGACTGTGCTTTTAAACAGCTTGGAAAATACCAGAAAATGATGTCATGGCTTTAGAAGCTTCTGATAGGCTAATTGACATAATTTGAGTCAATTGGAGGTGTATCGGTGGATGTATTTCAAGGCCTACCTTCAAACTCAGTGCCTCTTTGCTTGACATCATGGGAAAATCAAAAGAAATCAGCCAAGACCTCAAAAAAGAATTGTAGACCTCCACAAGTCTGGTTCATCCTTGGGAGCAATTTCCAAACACCTGAAGGTACCACGTTCATCTGTACAAACAATAGTACGCAAGTATAAACACCATGGGACCACGCAGCCGTCATACCGCTCAGGAAGGAGACGCCTTCTGTCTCCTAGAGATGAACGTACTTTGGTGCGAAAAGTGCAAATCAATCCCAGAACAACAGCAAAGGACCTTGTGAAGATGCTGGAGGAAACAGATACAAAAGTTTCTATATCCACAGTAAAATGAGTCCAATATCGACATAACCTGAAAGGCCGCTCAGCAAGGAAGAAGCCACTGCTCCAAAACCGCCATAAAAAAAGCCAGACTACGGTTTGTAACTGCACATGGGGACAAATACCGTACTTTTTGGAGAAATGTCCTCTGGTCTGATGAAACAAAAATATAACTGTTTGGCCATAATGACCATCATTATGTTTGGAGGAAAAGGGGGGAAGCTTGCAAGCCGAAGAACACCATCCCAACCGTGAAGCACAGGGGTGGCAGCATCATGTTGTGGGGGTGCTTTGCTGCAGGAGGGACTGGTGCACTTCACAAAATAGATACCATCATGAGGGAAGAAAATGATGTGGATATATTGAAGCAACATCTCAAGACATCAGTCAGGAAGTTAAAGCTTGGTCGCAAATGGCTCTTCCAAATGGACAATGACCCCAAGCATACTTCCAAAGTTGTGACAAAATGGCTTAAGGACAACAAAGTCAAGGTATTGAAGTGGCCATCACAAAGCCCTGACCTCAATCCTATAGAACATTTGTGGGCAGAACTGAAAAAGTGTGTGCAAGCAAGGAGGCCTACAAACCTGACTCAGTTACACCAGCTCTGTCAGGAGGAATGGGCCAAAATTCACCCAACTTATTGTGGGAAGCTTGTGGACGGCTACCCAAAACGTTTGACCCAAGTAAAAACATGTAAAGGTAATGCTACCAAATACTAATTGAGTGTATGTAAACTTCTGACCCACTGGGGATGTGATGAAAGAAATAAAAGCTGAAATAAATCCTTCTCTCTACTATTATTATGATATTTCACATTCTTAAAACAAAGTGGGGATCCTAACTGACCTAAGACATGGAATTTTGACTAGGATTAAATGTCAGGAATTGTGAAAAACTGAGTTTAAATGTACTTGGCTAAGGTGTATGTAAACTTCCGACTTCAACTGTATGAGCACCGGGGCAAACTAACACAGCAGTTCATTCACTCGCGGAGCGGTGGCCAATGTTCGTTCCGTCGATTCTTTCCGAGCAGGGTTCGTTCGGCTCTAAAAATCAAATCAAATCAAATTTGATTGGTCACAAACATGTGTTTAGCAGATGTTATTGCAGGTGTAGCGAAATGCTTGTGTTTTTAGCTCCAACAGTGCAGTAATATCTAACAGTAGCATCTAACAATTTCACAACATATAGCCAATACACACAAATCTAAGTAATTTAGATTTGTGTGTATTGGGAAGGGTTCGTTCGTCTCTACCCGACCAGCAGTCGTTCGTTCGTCTCTACCGGACCAGGGTTCGTCTCTTCCTCCCGAGCAGGGGTCGTTAGTTGATGGCTGGTCCGGTAGTCGATGGCTGGTTCGGTTGTCAATGGCAGGTCGCCGGCTGTCCCTCGCTCCTCGCCGGCCTGGCGGCGTGGTAACGTTGGGTGTAGACTCTAGCAGCTGTGTCAGGTGTGTCACCAGTGTCTGCAGTCACAGGGGACACAAAACATACAATTAGAGCATGTACTGGCCAACAATTAGAGAACAGGACGTTGGTGGCACCTTAAATGGGGAGGACGGGCTCCTGGTAATGTCTGGAGAGGAATCAGTGGAATCGTATCAAATATATCAATCACATGGTTTGATGCCATTCCATTCGTGCCATTATTATGAGCCATCCTCCCCTGAATTTGAGTCAATCACTTTCCTTTGGTAGTGCTATAGAGAGCATTGTGAGTTGGGATTTTTCCCACAGCATGCAAACAGCAGCAGCAAGGTGGATGTTAGTCTGCCCCAAACAGCACTCTGAAAGTAAGCTCCAGTTCAACTAGTTTTTTTATTTAACCTTTATTTGACTAGGTAAATCAGCCATGAACAAATTCTTATTTACAATGACCCCTTGTTCAGGGGCAGAACAACAGATTAATACCTTGTCAGCTAGTGGATTCAATCCAGCAACCTTCCAGTTACTGGCCCAACGCTCTAACCACTACGCTACCTGCCATCCTTGGTGGGTGTATAGTAATTAGTTTGGGGAGGAAGGAGGTGATAGGGAATTGGCAACAGCTACCTCAAGTCAACGTAGTCTATTCCAATCTGGGAGATCACGACACACCGTGCAAGCAAACAAATAGTTCATGCAATTCAATTTTACACGCGAGGATGTCAGAAGGTGAATGCAATCTGTGTCAATAACACACTTGGGTTAAATGCCCTGGTAAATAGGGGATGATGGCAAAATCTGCTAAAAGAAATATAAAGGCAGAATGGCAGTCTAGTCTAACGTGTGACACAACACACAAAGGTACATGCTCACTCACATCAGCAAATACATATATTTGCATATCTAATCTACACACATTGACAAAAAAAGTATATTACATTTTTGTAATGTTGCATTTTTCGAACAAAAGGAACGTTATGCACACACAACATAAACGAATATACTCACTCATACAGACATTCATTTACACAGATCAGCCTACACACACAGTCACAACTTAAACATGAAGCGTCTGAATCGATATTAACAGGGAAACTTCCATGCCTATAGGTCTATGACAGGTTACTGGAGGCTCGATGTCATAAGTTTCTAAATTACTATTCAGTTCTCAAACACTGGCCATAGGTGGCCCCGTAATGACATTCTACCAGGCCAACCAATCATGCTCTCATGGTGTCAGTTATCGTTTTCATCGAAGGGCTCTGGTGAAGCCTGGTGTAAGGCCTAGATGTACTAAGCGTTTGCATCATACAGTATATTTACAGGTTAGGCCACAGAATACTGCAAGCCAAACATCGACCGTACCCTGTCAGGTGTTGTGCTATTGGCTAATCACTTTGGGCAAGGTGGTCCTTCCCCATGTCCTACGTTAATTTAACTCCTTTTTAAAGAGCTTGCAAAAGCCCTAAAACTCTGTTTGGTCGCCCCAGCGTTCCATAGTTTCATCTGAATAAACCAACACTTTTAGACAAAGCAATGTTTGTCTAAACTACCTCTTCAGCTTAAACTATGGAACGCTGGCACGACCAAACAGAGTTTTAGGGCTATGGAAGCTCTTTAAAAAGGACGTAAATGAACTTGGCACATGGGGAAGGACCACCTTGCCCAAAGTGACTGGCCAATAGAAGAACACCTTACAGGGTGTTATTGGACAGGGGAAAGTTACCAGTCCCCCTGTCATGATGTACACACCTTGATTTGCACATGCACACACATTACACATAAAATAAGCACATGATCAAAACAAAGTGAAGTATGAGCCAGAAACCTGTAACACATGGTTCTCATTAGATTGGCCACTTTAATACCCCCGGTCTATATTTCTTTGCATAAGAAAAACAGTATAGACCGGCATAAATTCTGGTCCATGCTGGCCTGTGCTGGTCGGATACTGGTCAAGTTGGTCTGACCAGCATGGTCTACCTGGTTAGGCTGGCTGACTAGCTGGTCAAGCTGGTGATGCTGCTGACCAACTAATGCTGGAATGCTGGTGATGCTGGTATGCTGGTGACCAGCTTATGCTGTTATGCTGGTGATGCTGGTGACCAAGCTGGTCCATGCTGGTCCAGCTGGTCAAGTTGGTCTTCAAAACCACACCCATCATTATCATATTTCACAGCGTGCTCTATTGCAGTTACATTTTTAGAATTGTTTGTTTCAATATGTTTTTGTTTGTTGTGTTTTGGCACATGTACATGTACATTGATTGATGAACTAATGTTATGCTACACAAAGATAAATAACATACAGTTTTCTAAACCAATTCAATCAGTTAGTTGGACTTGTTGCACCCGTTACTGAAATGGTTGTTCCAGTTTAGATTATTTAGGTTGTCTAATTTATTAATTTTCTAACCCTAACACTCATTATTTTCTTGCAATTTGTGGGTGAATAAAAGTTCAAATAGGAATGAAACATCATAATGTGACTTAACACTGGATTTTCTTGTGACCAGCATATACCATATACCAGTGTCCAAAACAAAGTGAAGGCTGGTCACCAGCAAAAACAGAGCAAAGGCTGGTCACCAGCAAAAACACAGCAAAGGCTGGTCACCAGCAAAAACACAGTGAAAGCTGGTCACCAGTGTTCAAAACACAGCGAAGGCACCAGCAAAAACACAGCGAGGGCTGGTCAACAGCAAAACCAGCACTTGTCACCAGCATATGCTGGTCTATGCTATTTTTTCAGCAGGATTGACAGAGTTTTGACAAGAAGACATAACAATGAAATGTGGAAATGACATGTTCACCCCCAGTCAGAAACATACACTACATGACCAAAAGTATGTGGACACCTGCTCGTCAAACATCTAATTCCAAAATCATGTGCATTAATATGGAGTTTGTTCCCCCTTTTCTGCTATAACAGCCTCCACGCTTCTGGGAAGGCTTTCCACTAGATGTTGGAACATTGCTGCAGGGACTTGCTTCCATTCAGCCACAAGATCATTAGTGAGGTCGGGCACTGATGTTGGGGTTGATTAGACCTGGCTCGCAGTCGGCATTCCAATTCATCCCAGAGGTGTTCTGTGGTGTTGAGGTCAGAGCTCTGCGCAGGCCAGTCAAGTTCTTCCACACCAATCTCAACAAACCATTTCTGTATGGACCTCGCTTTGTGCACGGGGGCATTGTCATGCTGAAACAGGAAAGGGCCTTCCCCAAACTGTTTCCACAATGTTGGAAGCACAGAATCATCTAGAATGTCTACCTATGCTGTAGCGTTAAGATTTCCCTTCACTGGAACTAACGGGCATATCTCGAACCAAGAAAAACAGCCCCAGATCTTTATTCCTCCTCCACCAAACTTTGCAGTTGGTACTTTGCATTTGGGCAGGTAGCGTTCTGACAGCTGCCAAACCCAGATTTGTCTGTCGGACTGCCAGATGGTGAGGCGTGATTCACCACTCCAGCCGATGCTTGGCATTGCACATGGTGATATTGCTTCCAGAGGCAGTTTGGAACTCGGTAGTGAGTGTTGCAACCAAGGACAGACGATTTTTACGCGTTACGCGCTTCAGCACTTGGTTCCGTTCTGTGAGCTTGTGTGTCCTACCACTTCGTGGCTGAACCATTGTTGCTCCTAGACGTTTCCACTTCACAATAACAACACTTACAGTTGACCGTGGCAGCTGTAGCAGGGCAGAAATTTGCCGAACTGACTTGTTGGAAAGGTGGCATCCTATGACGGTGCCACTCATTACCCCGATGCACCAGCCTTAACATGGTGGCCAGGGTCATAGAGGGGGTTGACATGGTCGTTCACGTGCTACTGAAAAAATAGCCTTGTCCCGAGCTCTTGGCACTGGTAGCCAAAGAAAACTTTAAAGAGGCAGCCAGATTAGGGAATTCTTTGCCATGTAAAACCATTAAAGAGGTAGGGTTATATGAAGGGGGATAAGATGGGTTTCGTTAATCGTCTTATGTGGTTAAGTGGGTGTTTTGGACATTAGGCAAACCCTAAAAGCCTGTTTTCCAAGGAGAGTAACGTGACTCCGATCTAAACATCACGTTTATAGGGCCTTCGCCACCTGAGAGAGTTGGGTACCGTTTTTTGTTCTCTTCATATCAGAAAGCAGTCGCCCAGCTAACTCTACAGAGTATTATATCAAGTTGCTAGCTTCACTGTGTCAATATCCTGTAAATTCAGAGCACCACTACAGCTTCTTAGGTGTCATCATCATCTCTCTGCCAATGCTCAGAAGTTCTAGTTGACCAAAGCTTCAAACATGGTCTTCGTTAACCCAGTAGAAAGATCAGGATAACTCCCTCTGAATCCCCCGTCTTCTCTACCGCTGTATATGTTCCCCCTGTAGGCACTCATCTGATGCAACACGGAGATTGCCGCTGTTTGTGATGTCCAGTCGTTTTTATTGGGTAACCCTACTAAGCCTGAAGAAGAGATTAAGAGTGTAGAGGCAAAATAAGCCTGTGGGCACAGGTTCCGGTTTAAGCGCGCTACACTGCTTCCTGAGTTTGACTTGACTTAAAAAAATAAAGGACTTGTATGAGTAGATGTATGAAGATACATTTATTAATAATTATTGTGGATGTCACCTTCCACCTTCCACCCACTTATAGCAATTGATAGGGATGGGTAGCCACAGCCAATCGCTTCAGTATTAGGCAACTCGGTTAAGCGTGGGTGAAAAGTAACCACGCTCTATATTTAGACAACTCAATTCGATGAACAAATGTTTTGCTAGAGATCTGCTAGACCAGTGGTTCCCAACTTTTTCCTTTTCCGGGGAAAATTACTACCAGATTACTACCAGTCCAAAGCTCTAGAGAACCACCATTCGTGGAATTGCTGAATTTTATCAGTCAAATGTATTAGTGAATGCCGTACCCAAACTGCTGCTCTAGTGTAACTAGCTGTGCATTTTTAGAGTGGAAAGATGCAAAGGAATAATAAGAATTTTATTTCACTGTATACCAACGAGAGCGAAGGTGTCTTTTAGCTTTTGTCATGTGTTGATCTTGGGGGGCTATATATTTGGTAGCTGTACGATTCATATTGTATACTTAGATTGTTAATGCTTCAGATCCATTGCAAATATATTTGCATTGATTGGTGTGGTGGGTCTCCATGCTCCTCCTGGGAGTGTGCACTTTCACACTCCCCATCATGGATTTAAAAGCATTGGGTAGATGGAGTTTCCAGTATTGTTAGGTCAGTGGTGGGGAGATTTCTGGTGGGCACTTTGGGAGAATTAGAACCACCCCAAAAATGTGGCTGCAACCTCAATGTAAAACTATCCACAAAATCAATTTCTTCGTGATCAGAAAAGGTTGGCTTCTCACCGTTCTACTCTGCATCACCATGTTTTTTTAATCTTGGACAGCCATCCTATTTATTTTTTTAAATGCCCTCCGGTTGCTGGACTTCCAGTACAGTAGCTCTGCACATCACTGTCTCAAATGTACGACACAGCCGGACGATGACCTCTAGTTTCAGAAGTGCTTCTGACCTCTATATGGACGATGTGCTGTGGTGGAGAACTCTGGGAACATCAAATGCTCTAACTATGTAGACCTCATCAACTCCAATGATATCATTATCAGAATGGAAAAGGCATTTACCGAGGGCTATGAGGAGGATGTGGGGAGCAGGACCAGCCATCACGTCATGTACCCAAAGACTGCCAGAGATCTGGACAACACCGCTAGTCTCCTGCTCTTTAATTCCAAGACTCTGGATCTCCAGTGGCTACTCGGCGTAGTGACTGATCCTAAACCCAAGATTAAAGCCAACAAAGATTTGGTATTGGTTCTGAATCCTGTTTTCATGAAATATGTTCCTGAAATCTGGCTTGACTATAACATCCACTGGATTCATGGCTTTGATATTTGCTTTGAACATTTGTGACGAGGTGAATGTGTATGAATTTGGGAAAGACATAAATGGGAACTGGCACCACTACATTAAACACTAACTGACAAAAGGTTCGATACTGGACAAGAACACAAAGGGCCGGATTCCCAGATACAGATTAAGCCTAATCCTTGTCTAAAAAGCAAGCTCAATGGAGCCTACGAGTACAATGTTATCATGAAGCTCTCTGAAAAACACAAACTACACATATTTAGAGGATGTTGATAATTCATCCATATTAGTTCACTAGCATACAACTGTGTTTGCTACAAATATATATTAATGGCAGAATCAAATGGGTGTTAAATACATTAGACCTCTATAGTTAACCCTGACTTCAGGGGCAGTAATGTCGCTGTTAAAGAGTGAGTGGGATCATTTGGAATTAAAATGACATAGTTCCCACTTCCGGGTAGGAATAGATTACTCTGTGTCCGAGATGTCGTCCATGGGGTTTACCTGACTTCACTACATTATTGACCTGGAGTATGGTTACAGAGACTTTGTGAGACAATTTATAATTGTCTCTCTAACACTTTTAATCTGGACTCATGATCATATGATTATTTCTTACAACCCCAACTTGCACTGTCTCAGTGCTATTAAGAAAGATTGACATTGCTCGAGCTTTTGATGACCGAAAAGGGAAAAACATTTTGTCCAGAGTACCCAAGATATTTGGCACAGTAGCAGATAGAAAAATCGAGGTCAGTGGGTCAAAATAACAACAATTATAAAGCTCAGGAATGTCAGCTCATTTGGGCAGAGCGAGGCCTCAAGTTACTCGTGTGTTGCTCTTTTTGGAGACAGAGGGGTCATGGAAAGTTTGGGAACAAGAAACGCTGCTTTATCAACTAGGTTCAAAATGCAGTGTACGTGCCCTTCAGGATCTGGTCTAGGAGTGTAGGTGGTTGGTAAACTACTTAAAAGAGTTCTGTTCCAGAAGTGGCACACAGGAGCCGAACTCAGCCGAGCCAAGTCAGCTACACTGAGCTGACCTGGTTACGCATCCACCAGTTCCTGGAACCATGCTTAAAAGGAACATTTAAAATAATAATATCTTCCGATTAAGCAGTTTGGCTCGGGTCAGCAGCACCATAGTGTAAAATGTCAAGAGAGATAAAAATGTCCATTCTCCTACGACAGGATAGAAGGGTGATTTAAGGTTCTTTTTTCACAGCCTTTCTCCTTCATAAATGATTTAATTGAGTCAAAAAGCTGACACTTGAGTTGTCCCTGGAGTTGTGGGGAATGTACGCTAGAGGTTTTCCGGAGTTTCCATGATTTATTTTATGGTCAGAGATTCTGGCGGATAGATCTGATTTCTTGATACAAATGCAACGGGACATGCACCCTTAGACGTGGTAGGACATTAGGCTACAGAAGACTGTGATGATAGAGTGACTTTTTGGACTGTACAGTACACGCACACATTGTTGATTGTTCCCCAGAGATTAAACTCACCACAACTCAACATTTGGATATGTGTAGATTAGGAAGTCTCTAAAACAATGTCTTCAGGGTGCATTAACAACATGTTGTTTTAGCCTACAGACTAAATGGGCCATTGACGCTAAATCGGGCCACCCTCAGCTTCAGATCCTTTATAAAGGCTGTGGAACTGCCCAAGCCCTTACATAAGAAGAGTGACAGACAAGATGTGCTTAAGAGCAGCCAGCAGCCTCCATGACCTGCGTCTGCAACATCAAGTCATTGCTCAATGATGAGAAGAACCAGGGCTCCGGTCCTACTAAAATAGTGAAGACGTCAAGCATGGCTCCCAAAGCGCATGAGAACCATGCTTTTCTGTTACGTTGGGCTGTAGAAGCTTGAATCCGCTGGGATGACGTCACCAGGCAATTAATTGTAAGAACAGTTACGATAGCCGAGGACTCTCAGGAGATGCAGATGTGTCAGTGCAAAGATTAAAGGGATAATTCAGGCCTATGGTGAGAGAATCTAAAATGTACACCTTTGGCAGCCTCGGGTCTTCTTAGGTATGATGCTACAAGCTTGGCACACCTGTATTTGGGGAGTTTCTCCCATTCTTCTATCCAGATCCTCTCAAGCTCTGTCAGTTTGGATGGGGAGCCTCGCTGCACAGCTATTTTCAGGTCTCTCCAGAGATGTTCAATCGAGTTCAAGTCCAGGCTCTGGCTGGGCCACTCAAGGACATTCAAAGACTTGTCCCGAAGCCACTCCTGCGTTGTATTGGCTGTGTGCTTAGGGTTGTTGTCCTGTTGGAAGGTGAACCTTCGCCAAAGTCTGAGGTCCTGAGCACTCTGGAGCAGGTTTTCATTAAGGATTTCTCTGTACTTTGCTCCGTTCATCTTTCCCTCGATCTTGACTAGTCTCCCAGTCCCTGCCGCTGAAAAACCTCCCCACAGCATGATGCTGCCACCACCATGTTTCACCATAGGGATGGCATTTGTCCAGGTGATGAGTAGTGCCTTGTTTCCTCCAGGCATGACACTTGGCATTCAGGCCAAAGAGTTCAATCTTGGTTTCATCAGACCAGAGAATCTTGTTTCTTTAGGTGCCTTTTGGCAAACTCCAAGCGGGCTGTCATGTGCCTTTTACTGAGGAGTGGCTTCTGTCTGGCCACTCTACCATAAAGGCCTGATTGGTGGAGTGCTGCAGAGATGGTTGTCCTTCTGGAAGGTTCTCCCATCTCCACAGAGGAACTCCGGAGCTCTGTCAGAGTGACCATCGGGTTCTTGGTCACCTCCCTGACCAAGGCCCTTCTACCCTGATTTCTCAGTTTGGCCGGGCAGCCAGCTCTAGGAAGAGTGTTGGTGGTTCCAAACTTCTTCCATTTTAAAATGATGGAGGCCACTGTGTTCTTGGGGACCTTCAGTGCTGCAGACATTTTTTGGTACCCTTCCCCAGATCTCTGTCTTGACGCAATCCTGTCTCGGAGCTCAACAGACAATTCCTTTGACCTCATGGCTTGGTTTTTGCTCTGACATGCACTGTCAACTGTGGGACCTTACATAGACAGGTGTGTGCCTTTCCAAATCATGTCCAATAAATTGAATTTATCACAGGTGGACCCCAATCAAGTTGTAGAAACATCTCAAGGATTATCAATGGAAACAGCATGCACCTGAGCTCAATATCGAGTATCATAGCAAAGGGTCTGAATAGTTATATAAATAAGGTATTTCAGTTTGACATTTTTCATACATTTACAAAAATGTCTAAAAACCTGTTTTTGCTTTGTTTTTTTATGGGGTATTGTGAAGAAAGCGAAAGACAGAGAGTGCAGGCAATTTGTGACTGAGAATGGCTCTACACCATATTTTGATCCATATTAGTTCAAGTTGGATGTGTTTTACCACCACAGTTTGTGAAAGGGGAGGATGTTGTGTCACTGAGTTCTATGCTTGGTTTGTGGGAAAAAAGCCTGCCGCCTGCCCTTCCTATCTATCCATCTCTCCTCTCTGTTTACCGTTCTGTGTCATCGATCCTTGACAGGGAGCTCCATGCCTCATGTAGGCACAACCAGACCATCACTCACCCATAACCATCACTCGCCCACTAACCCCCTCCATCTGCATGGGATTGAGAGAAGACACATCATCACCCACCGCCTACTACATGATGGGACTAACATGCTGACCACACCGCTCGCATCGTGTGCGCTGCAAAATAAATTTAAACGTACATGTTATTCAATTATTGCACCCACACTGCTCGCGTGCGCCAACAAGTGTCTGCATTGCCAAGCGCTAAAATAGAAGTCAGTTCTATTTGTGACGCTGAACGCGGTGCAAGTCTTGCCTCTCCCATCTCCTCATTGGTTTATAGAAGCAGATACCCACGTGCTATCAATTCATTGGTTAAACCCACGTGGGGGATTGAAAGATAAACTGAGTTCGGTCGGTCGTCGTGGTAGCTATGAAAGTTGCCAATCACCATATAAAGTCCAAAGAAGAAAAAGCCTGGAAGGAGGAGAGATGACTAGAAACGATTTCGTTGACCGTTTTATGTGTGGATTAATTGTCGGAGTAGAGGGACATTGTGCATTTCAGGTAAAATAACAACTCAACATTTATATCCCGGGAAAAATTAGCTAGCAACAGCAAGCTAGCTAAATAGGACAAATTAGCTAGCAACTGCAAGCTAGCTAGCTAAATTGCCATAAATGTTTAACGCTATTCGACCTGTCCCCAAATTAATATAATTGGTTCAGAGTATGTTTTGATATTTCAACCTGTGTGTCGTGATTGCGTTTGGTGTGCCCCCGGTACCCAAACCGGGGGCACGGCCGGTTTGGGTACGGTGTGAGGGGCACTCTATTTCATTTCAATATAAAATATGAAAGTGTATAGGTTGACATCACGGCCCCACTAGCGACACTTCATATCATGACTGTACATTTTTGGGAGTTTGTTATGCTCATCTCCAGCAGGTGTTGTTGTTATGTACAGTGTGTTGCTAATGAATGAAAAATCCTGTTTGTAGTATACAGTCTTGAATAATATACCTGTGGGAAAATCCCTGGGCCAATTGATTTCACAGTAATCAAAATAGAATCTGCCCTAACTTAATTACCATGGACAGGAGTGCTTGTTCTTTGGACATTGTGTTAACTAACCTCCAGACGAGCTTCAATGCCATACAGCTCTCCTTCCGTGGCCTCCAACTGCTCTTAAATGCAAGTAAAACTAAATGCATGCTCTTCAACTGATCGCTGCCCGCACCTGCCCAGCATCACTACTCTGGACGGTTCTGACTTAGAATATGTGGACAACTACAAATACCTAGGTGTCTGGTTAGACTGTAAACTCTCCTTCCAGACTCACATTAAGCATCTCCAATCCAAAATTAAATCTAGAATCGGCTTCCTATTTCGCAACAAAGCATCCCTCATGCCGCCAAACATACCTTCGTAAAACTGACTATCCTGCCGATCCTTGACTTCGGCGATGTCATTTACAAAATAGCCTCCAACTCTCTACTCAGCAAATTGGATGCAGTCTATCACAGTGCCATCCGTTTTGTCACCAAAGCCCCATATGCTACCCACTACTGCGACCTGTATTCTCTCGTTGGCTGGCCCTCGCTTCATATTCGTCGCTAAACTAACTGGCTCCAGGTCATCTATACATTTTTAGCTAGGTAAAGCCCTGCCTTATCTCAGCTCACTGGTCACCATAGCAGCACCCACTCGTAGCATGTGCTCCAGCAGGTATATTTCACTGGTCACCCCCAAAGCCAATTCCTCTTTTGGCCACCTTTCCTTCCAGTTCTCTGCTGCCAATGACTGGAACGAACTGAAAAAAAATCACTGAAGCTGGAGACTCATATCTCCCTCACTAGCTTTAAGCACCAGCTCTCAGAGCAGCTCACAGATCACTGCACCTGTACACAGCCCATCTGTAAATAGCCCATCCAACTACCTCATTCCCATACTGTTATTTATTTATTTTGCTCCTTTTTAGCCCAGTATCTCTACTTGCACATTCATCTTCTGCACATCTACCATTCCAGTGTTTAATTGCTAAATTGTAATTATTTCGTCACTATGACCTATTTATTGCCTTACCTCCCTTATCTTACCTCATTTGCACACACACTGTACATAGACTTTTTCTATAGTGTTATTGACTGTATGTTTGTTTATTCCATGTGTAACTCTGTGTTGTTGTTTGTGTCGCACTGCTTTGCTTTATCTTGGGCAGGTCGCAGTTGTAAATGAGAACTTGTTCTCAACTAGCCTACCTGGTTAAATAAAGGTGAAATAAAAAATGAATAAAAATGGACCATGGTAATTGTCTCTGTAACACACAGAGCTCAGCTGCTTGGATAACAAGCAAGAGATCTCTCCAAAATAAATGTCAATATAATCATCCTGAAACCACATATACTGTAGGCCTGAACTTAGTCAATAGGTAACCCTTGGACTTCAAGGGTTAATCTGTCATTATGACTACCTTGGCTTCCCGGGGTCACTAAATTCTTCCCCACACATAGCCCTAACTGGGGCAGGATGTCCACACCACTCTGAGGACACAGCCTGATTTGGGGTACGTAGCTGCCTTATTTTGAACTCTTAGAAAATACTCAAATGGCAGAAGATGTTTTGGCTGGCATTCAGAGTCCCCTCCGGGTCTGGCCTCTTAGATGCAGAATGGCCTCCACTTCTCCATAATTGTACATACCATCCTGATCTTGCAACTATCATGCAGTCACATTGTCAGGAGTGCTTGTTTTCTCAGATTCAATACACTCATTTTACTCTGAGGGGAATTAAGGCAGTGAAAACAAGGGATGATAGTATCAATGAAAAGAAAGAGACAAAACATCGGGGAATCCTGTGGAGCATGTATGACAGCTTGGCTCAATTGGAAGACTGCCGCTGAGACGACTGAGGTAGTTATTAAGGCGTTCCACTCTCAGCCGTGTCACCAGAGATCTGGTCGCTGTGGTTACAGGCTTATCGGTGATGCGAATGGTCCCATGGGAGGACATGGTGGCTCAGCGACAGCTTGGTGACAGCTTCAGGTCAAACCTGGCCTGTCCTGAGCGTTATGTAACCCAAATGGCTCATTTGCACAATTACACAAACCGTTATTTCACTCTCACTATCAGCCAGTCATCTTCCCTGTCACTTAAAGAGGAGGTGGCAATCCGCAAAGCGTGCTGCCTGGCAGGCTGCCATACAGGGCCAGGTTGAGTCAGTCGCATGTTGTACAATGTGTCGCCATGGATACATTGTCCCTGGCCTGTGGTTTTCCTTTAACACCTCTGCAGGTCATCTTCAGCTGTCAATCTAAGTGGGAGAGTGAGCATACACTGTGAGGAAGATTGATAGAGAAAGGGAAATGATAAATGCTGATGAACTGATTGAAGGAAATTACCTCCACATAATGTGACAATATACTTGTAAACCTTGCTTGAAGATGGCACACACACACATACAGGCACACACAATCCACACACACACACACACACACACACACACACACACACACACACACACACACACACACACACACACACACACACACACACACACACACACACACACACACACACACACACACACACACACACACACACACACACACACCTCTCGCTTTGTGTGCCATCCCCAAGCAAGTACATCGACCAGGTACAAGTGGGGGTATGGTTCGCGCAAACCGAGCGCCGGGGACAAAAATACCCCATTCTTTCCACTGTTGATCTCTGTCGCCACAGCGATTAGATAGCGATGTTTGCCTGGGAAGATAAGAAGCAGCAGGATCCCAGCGCTGGAACACTTTCATTCAGGATCGGCGATAAAAAGCGGGTCCCCTTGGGAGGAAGTCCAACCACAACATAATGGATTTGAGTGTGCAGCCACCTGCAGAACAGGTGACTCCTATCTGCCCAGTGAGATGGGAGTTCTAGGAAGACGTCAGTCAGACATGCAAAACCGTGGATGGTGATTCATATGGTGCACTGAGGGTTATGTATCAACAGTACGCATCGTGGTACCATCTCGCACACGTCTGGGACTGCAGGTGACGTTTTGAAGATCAGATTGCCTGTGAAAGGGTTGAAATTGAAACAGTGTCTGATGAATGGTATTCGCTGTAATCACTGATCTTCCCTCTCCTGTAATGAAGATCTGCATTTATCAAATACATTTTCCCAAGGTAGCCATAATCTATAAAAATGATTTAGACATTTTTGACACACGTTTAACCCATTTTGTTAGGCACTAAACTACTTCCATATACTGTATATTTGCATACATTTTTTAAACTGGTACTGGGATACCTTGTCGCCGTCCTACATGTATGTGTATGTGAGAGTCATATTAGTTTGTAGAACAAACTGTTTAGACGCTACAGACAGAAGTTGGCATATCGGTGGTACCGACTTCAGACGTGTCCCGTGATGCTTTTTGGGGGTCGTAGAGCAAATTGGAGAACACCATGGTGTTCGTGACAGTCTCATCTTTCCATAGAGGGGGTCAATAGTTTGTTTGTCAAACCGTTCGGACACTACAGACGTTTCCGTGAGAAGACCGATTTTCAGGACGTCTCATGGTCTGACAAACACTGTGTAGAAAGGTGTAGCTCTGCCACCTTTCACTGCAGATGCGGATGACGTAGAAACAACGTTGATTCAACCAATGTGTGCCCAGTGGGAAGGCACTAACCTTGAATAGGAAGAAAGAAAGACTTCCTTTCTGAAACCTGGAAGTACTGTCGCCGATCCAAAAATGCCTTTACTTTAATTTGTCCTTTGCCAGTGTTTGGTTGTATAAAGCAGGTCTTAATTACACTCACTGCTACATTTAGGGACAGTGATGAGAGAGGTTTGAGTCTGAAGATAAGAGAAGAAAAATACTTTATTGTCCATTATGTCTTTGCAGAGAACAGAAATGTGAGATATTGTAGCCTCTATGTAAGTGTACTGCTAAGAGGTCTGCTTCTTTATGGCTCAGGATGTAACTACAAGGATGCTGGTTCAAGCCCTGCATAGCACTGCATTATGTATGGTACAGGAAAATGACTACCATGGTGCTGATTAGATCCATGGGAAACATATTGTGGAATATAAACACAGGTTGACTTGGGGACACTTCTAAGGAATGGAAACCATTTACATTTTTGGGGAACTGTCTTTGTCCTCATGCCACATGTCTGATTGTCTTTGAGATTCAATTAATTTCAGCTAAAAGCGTCCCATTGAGTAATAAGTCAATTAGGCCCTGAAACACTTACAGCAGTGGGAAAGGGATGCTGCTTGAATGAGAGGAAAAACAAACCAGCTTATTTTGAATGAATGGAATTTAATTTAATTGAAATCCATAACAAAGACACTGGCAGGTGGCATGAGGATATAGGCTTACGCATACAGTACCAGTCAAAAGTTTGGACACACCTTCTCATTCAAGGGTTTTTATTTTGTTTTTACTATTTTCTACATTGTAGAATAATAGTGAAGACATCAACACCATGAAAAAACACATATGGAATCATGTAGTAACCAAAAAAGTGTTAAACAAATCAAAATACATGTTATATTTTATATTCTTCAAAGTAGCCACCTTTGCCTTGATGACAGCTTTGCACACTCTTGGCATTCTCTCAACCAGCTTCATGAGGTAGTCACATGGAATGCATTTAAATTAACAGGTGTGCCTTGTTAAAAGTTAAATAGTGGGATTTCTATCCTTCTTAATGCATTTGAGCCAATCAGTTGTGTTGTGACAAGGTAGGGGTGGTATACAGAAGATATCCCTATTTGGTAAAAGACCAAGTCCATATTATGGCATGAACAGTTCAAATAATCAAAGAGAAATGACAGTCCATCATTACTTTAAGACATGAAGGTCAGTCAACTGGGAAAATGTAGGTGTAGTCGTAAAAACCATCAATCGCTATGATGAAACTGGCTCTCATGATGACCGCCACAGGAAAGGAAGAGCCAGAGTTACCTCTGCTGCAGAGGATAAGTTCATTAGAGTTACCAGCCTCAGAAATTGCAGCCCAGATAAATGCTTCAGAGAGTTCAAGTAACAGACACATCTCAACATCAGGCCTTCATGGTCAAATTGCTGCAAAGAAACCAGTACTAAAGGACACCAAATGCCTTGTCATTGTGAGACGCGGTGTGGGTGAACGGATGGTCTCTGCATGTGTTGTTCCCACCGTGAAGCATGGAGGAGGAGGTGTGATGGTGTTGGGGTGCTTTGCTGGTGACACTGTCTGTAATTTATTTAGAATTCAAGGCATACTTAACCAGCATGGCTACCACAGCATTCTGCAGCGATACACCATCCCATCTGGTTTGCGCTTAGTGGGACTATCATTTGTTTTTCAATAGGACAATGACCCAACACATCCCCAGGCTGTGTAAGGGCTATTTGACCAAGAAGGAGAGTAATGGAGTGCTGCATCAGATGACCTGGCCTCCACAATCACCCGACCTCAACCCAATTGAGATGATTTGGGATGAGTTGGACCGCAGAGTGAAGGAAAAGCAGCCAACAAGTGCTCAGCATATGTGGGAACTCCTTCAAGACTGTTGGAAAAGCATTCCAGGTGAAGCTGGTTGAGAGAATGCCAAGAGTGTGCCAAGCTGTCATCAAGGCAAAGGGTGGCTAATTTGAAGAATCAAAAATATATTTTGATTTGTTTACCACTTTTTTGGTTACTACATGATTCCATATGTGTTATTTCATAGTTTTGATGTTTTCACTATTATTCTACAGCGCAGAAAGTAGTAAAAATAAAGACAAACCCTTGAATGAGTAGGTGTTTACAAACTTTTGACTGGTACTGTATTTACACACACACAAATATACAAGTGAAATTTGCGTTTGGACACAATAAACACACACAGAGAGAGAGAGAGAGAGAGAGAGAGAGAGAGAGAGAGAGAGAGGGGCGTGGGAGGAGAGAAGGTCAAAAGAAAATGGTTTCCGGCAGCATACTTGTTGAGTCTGTTCTTAATGGCATAGTACCCCCTCCGTTCTGTCGTCATGCACTCTACGTGAGTGTAACATACGCACCAGGAGTAGAGAGGAGGCGAGAGGAGGCGAGAGGCGAGAGAAAGAACCTGAGAGAAAGAGAGTGAAAAATATGAATGAGCGTAGGAGTAATCAACAGCTGCTGATTCAGACTGATATAAACAAGTAAGAGAGCAGAAGGGGGAATGACACACACACACACACACACACACACACACACACACACACACAGCAGCTCCTCATTCATACAAGCACAAACACTCAAACACAGCCACTCAAACTGTATGCAACCATGAGAGTAAATGGGCACTTCATAGAAACACTAAGGATCTCCATCTATATCACCAATACTACAGTGGAGGCTGGTGAGGGGAGGACGGCTCGTATTAATGGCTGGAACGGCGTGAATGGAATGGCATCAAACACATGGAAACCATGTGTTTGATGTATTTGATACCATTCCACTGATTCCGCCCCCAGCCATTACTACGAGCCGTCCTCCCCAATTAAGGTGCCACCAACCTCCTGTGCTATACTCTCATACATGATAACATGCAAAACACAACAGATGCTGGTTGGTAGCTACACAAACATGCTTGTCACGCACATGCATACAATTACACCCCCCCCCCCCCCCCCCCACACACACACACACACAGTGCACAGAACCACAGACACGTGCATAGGGACAAAAACACAAAAAGGCAAAACACAAAACCATTTAGCCAGCCATCAACTGTCCTTATGTTGTTCAAGGTCCCCCAGAACATCACATTATGTACCCAAACAAAAACATGAACTACTCTCATGGTTGCAGCGTGTTGTTCAGGGTCTTCCTCCAGACACGCTGAACACGAATTTATACAGTACATCAATGCTCTGCTAACATGTGACCAAAGACATGAAGAATTGTTTGCTATTTGGTTCCTTCAAGTTGTCAAGGCATTCAGTTCTAGCGTCACAAAAGTTCATACAAACTGTACACACTTGACAAAACACGCACAAATGTATACACGCACGCAAGCACGCACGCACGCACGGACGGACGGACGGACGGACGGACGGACGGACGGACGGACGGACGGACGGACGGACGGACGGACGGACGGACGGACGGACGGACAGACAGACAGACAGACAGACAGACACAGTAAAGTACACAGACAGTTATTAATCATCACAAGAGTTCATACAGTACTCAGCAATGCATTCTATTTGACCATGGGTAAATACCGGTCACTCACTGTACCTGCTAAGTCTTTCAAAGAACATCAGGATGGTGCAGGTACAAGACTGTCATGATGAACACTTCAGTCAAACGCCCTGAAACCCCAAGCTCAATAACCTCATCCACATATGCATCATTACATCGAGTTGTAACACCGTTTCAGCTGATACTTTATCATACACCGGATTATAGCGGATATTTCAGTTGTGCAAAAATGACGTGGATAGGAACGGAATCTTTCTGGTACACGCTTCAAATAATTCAACACAATTGTTGGCTACCTGTTACTACACGGTAGCCTGTAAGCTTCACCTTAGACTTATCGTCCCCTAGTATCCCTTAAGATAACTTCATTCAGATCAAACCAGATGATTGAGTGATTATGCAGTCAACACTGTATTATACATAATAATAATATATACTATAATAGTATACTGACAAGTGATTTCACAAAAAGATCTTCAGCCCTATTTTTGGCACACAGATACACTTAACTAATGGCTAAGTACCTCTCTGTGACCTTTAACCTGTTATCTACAGACATCCCTGACTTCCTGACTGCTGGGCGGGTTAGGGTTAGGAGGTTAAATACAGTTCAATGCAGTGCTTATCATCGTATATTGACAGTTACCTTTCACCTATTGACTGAGTATTCCTGGGCCAAACTCACGCACACACGTCCACATGCATGTACGCACACACGCACGCGCCGTGCATGCTCGCTTTGATATGTTATTCATCAAATCCGACACTTCTCGTCGTCAAACATTGCTCGGATTATGACTGAACCACTATTTGACTATGACCGCATACTATTCTGATGAGTTGGAAGTCACGCCATTCTTGACATTCCTTATCTGATTCTCGTAAATGTCAAATAACAGTAGATATGCAACAGTGTACAATAACCAATTGTATCATTTGTCCTTCGTGCATTAACTGAACAGGGGCGTACTCTTGTGTTGATAAGAGGGCCTGCATGAAGTAGACATGTTTTCAGTAGGGTGTACACTACAGTTCAAAAGTTTGGGGTCACTTAAGAAATGTCTTTGTATTTTAAAGAAAAGCTAATTTTTTTGTCCATTAAATAACATCAAATTGATCAGAAATACAGTGTAGACATTGTTAATGTTGTAAATGACTATTGCAGCTGGAAACAGATGATTTTTAATGGAATATCTACATAGGCGTACACAGAGGCCCATTATCAGCAACCATCACTCCTGTGTTCCAATGGCACGTTGTGTTAGGTAATCCAAGTTTATCATTTTAAAAGGCTAATTGATCTTTAGAAAACCATTTTGCAATTATGTTAGCACAGCTGAAAACTGTGGTGCTGATTAAAGAAGCAATAAAACTGGCCTTCTTTAGACTAGCTGAGTATCTGGAGCATCAGCATTTGTGGGTTTGAGTACAGGCTCAAAATGGGCAGAAACAGAGAACTATCTTCTGAAACTCGTCAGTCTATTCTTCTTCTGAGAAATGAAGGCTATTCCATGCAAGAAATTGCCAAGAAGCTGAAGATCTCATACAACGCTGTGTACTACTCCCTTCACAGAACAGCGCAAACTGGCTCTAACCAGAATAGAAAGAGGACAAGTACATTAGACTGTTGGAAAAAAAGTGTTATAGACAGACAAATCTAAGTTTGAGGTGTTTGGATCACAAAGAAGAACATTCGTAGAAAAAATGAAAAGATGCTGGATGGGTGCTTGACGCTGTCTGTCAAGCATGGTGGAGGCAATGTGATGATCTGGGGGTGCTTTAGTGGTGGTAAAGTGGGAGATTTGTACAGGGTAAAAGGGATCTTGAAGAAGGAAGGCTATCACTCCATTTTGCAACGCCATGACATACCCCGTGGACGGCACTTAATTGGAGCCAATTTCCTCCTACAACAGGACAATGACCCAAAGCACAGCTCCAATATATGCAAGAACTACTTAAGGAAGAAGCAGTCAGCTAGTATTCTGTCTATAATGGAGTGGCCAACATAGTCACTGGATCTCAACCCTATTGAGCTGTTGTGGGAGCAGCTTGACCGTATGGTATGTAAGAAGTGCCCATCAAGCCAATCCAACTTGTGGGAGGTGCTTCAGGAAGCATGGGGTGAAATATCTTCAGATTACCTCAACAAATTGACAACTAGAATGCCAAAGGTCTGCAAGGCTTCTTTGACAAAAGCTAAGTTTGAAGGACACAATTATTTCAATTAAAAATCATTATTTATAACCTTGTCAACATCTTGACTATATTTCCTATTCATTTTGTAACTCATTTCATGTATGTTTTCATGGAAAACATTTCTGAGTGACCCCAAACTTTTGAACGGTAGTGTACATGTATATTCAGCGTCAGTTGAGCTTAAACAAAATCCTTCTATGCTCGTTATCATTCTATTTCTCTGGTTAGTTTGGGCAAATAGCACAAGCTCGAAGCTTCTTAGCAGAGTTGTGCGTCTATTAAAAATCTCACTTGTCAACAAAAGAATGGAGCATAGGCTACATTTATTGTAGCATGTGTGCCACCAACACATGAATCTTAACTATACAGTGCTGCAGGCCTCTTTTTATAAAAAAAAACCCCTCTCTAGTGCTTGCCGATGACAAGCATGCCCATAACATGGTGCAGCCACCACCAAGCTTCAAAATATGAAGAGTGGTATTCAGTGATGTATTGTGTTTGCCCCTGAACATAACGCTTTGTATTCAGGACATAAAGTTCATTTTTGAGCCACATTTTTTGCAGTTTTACTTTAGTGCCTTATTTGAAAATAGGATGCATGTTTTGGAATATTTTTATTCAGTACAGGCTTCTTTCCTTTCACTCTGTCATTTATGTTAGTATTGTGGAGTAACTACAATGTTGTTGATCCATCCTCAGTTATCTCCTATCACAGCCATTAAACTCTGTAAGTACGAAGAAAAAAAAATGTATGAAATGAAAATGAAATGTATGCATTCACTACTGTAAGTCACTCTGGATAAGAGCGTCTGCTAAATGACTAAAATGTAAATGTAAAATGTTTTAAAGTCACCATTGGCCTCATGCTTAAATCCCTGAGCGGTTTCCTTCCTCTCCAGCAACTGAGTTAGGAAGGACGCCTGCACTTTTGTAATGACTGGGTCTATTGCTACACCACCCAAAGTGTAATTAATAACTAATTAATAAATAATGCTCAAATGGCTATTCAATGTCTGTTGTTTTTTTACCCATTTACCAATAGGTGCCCTTCTTTGTGAGGCATTGGAAAACCTCCCTGGTCTTTGTGGTTGAATCTGTGTTTGAAATTCCCTGCTCGACTTAGGGACTTTACAGATAATTGCACGTCTGGGGTACAGAGATGAGGTAGTCATTACAAAATCATGTTAAACACTTATTTGCAGTCCATTCAACTTACGCGACTTGTTAAGCACGTTTTTACTCCTGAATGTATTTAGGCTTGCCATAAAAAAGGGTTTGAAACATATTGACTCAAGACATTTCAGCTTTTCATTTTTTATATTATTGTAAAAATTACTAAAAACAATTCCACGTTGACATTGAGGTATTGTGTGTAGGCCAGAGACACAAAATCTCAATTTAATCCATTTTAAATTCAGTTTGTAACACAACAAAATGTGTAAAAAGTCAAGGAGTGTGAATACTTTCTGAAGGTACTGTATATCACTGTGGTGCTGAGGGACCAGTCACAACATGTTCTGTTCAAGGCTACAGGGATGAAATGTTCAGACTACTGTATTAGATCAGGGCCTCTCATTTACACACAAAGAATGGCCTTCCCACACACCTCCGCCATTAGGGGCAGGTTAATATTGAAATGGCGTGCTTTCTTCATCTCTTTTTCTTAATCTGCAGACTGCACTGATTTGAAAATTACCTGGACAGGTTTAATAACTGGACAGGTGATCTAACATCCACCATGTTGCTCGTTTCATTTTCTAATCAAAGATCGGTCAAATGAAGGATGGTCTCACTACTGGTGTCCCTCAGGGCACAGTAAAGTCCTCACTGATTATAAATGGCTCTGGATAATAGCGTCTTTTAAATTTCTAAAGTCTGAAATGTAAAAATGCTTGAGTCATAGCAGTCAACAGCATTGGAATAACCCTCAACACTTGTACAATAGAGCCGACAGAGTTTAAATTAAAAGCATTTATTTTGTAAAAACATTTTCTCCACACAGCGGCCAAGCCTCAGCACTTGTGGTACATTAATACAAAGACAAGATTTCAAACATCTTCACATGGCTACAAAAACATCCTCAAACACTGAGGAAAATAGTTGTAAGAAACCGCTCCAATTCTCATCAAAACTGTTCAAATTTTATTTACAAAACCATACTGTAACGTCTGCAGTAGTGGGTGTGTAGTCAGGCGCAGGAAACAGGAGTAGTTGCTAACGGGCTTTTAATGAATTGCACCGTAAAAGAAAAGTACACCCACGAAAACACAACTGGGTTTGATCCAAAACACACAAGGATCTGATAACACGTACCACTGCATAAACAACAGACGACAACAGAAAGTAAGCCCACACACAGAACAGGTGGGGAAACGGGCTTAAATACTAAACAAACACTAATCATACACAGGTGCAAACAATTAAGACAAAACCAACAGAAAAGGGAAAATGGGATCGGTGGCAGCTAGTAGGCCGGTGACGACGACCGCCGAGCGCCACCCGAACAGGGAGAGGAGTCACCCTCGGCAGGAGTCGTGACACAGACATTATTATACAGTCTGCAATTTGAGCATGAATCATCGACAGTTACACCTCTAAAGTGTGATTCAGGGCTCTCAAAGTAGTGTAAAATGAGATTATACCAGAAATCATGTCCACAACTAGTGTCAAGGAGAATGAGTAAGACGAGACCAAACGGCACACTGACTAAGAGCACAATTCTCTGGTTGCCCTGTTAACAGAAAGTTTTCACACCCCTTGACTTTATCCACATTTTGTTGTGTTGCAGCCTTTGATTAAATTTCAATTTTTTTTGGTCACTACAAATTCATAAAAAAGAAAAAGCTGAAATGTCTTGAGTCAATAATTATTCAACCCCTTTGTTATGGCAAGCCTAAAGTTCATCAATTTTGAATGACTATATCTCTGTACCCCACACATACAATTATATGTAAGGTCCCTCAGTCGAGCAATGATTTTCAAACACAGATTCAAACACAAAGACCAGGGAAGTTTTTCAATGCCTCGGAAAGAGGGGCACCTATTGGTAGATGGGTGTAAAAAAAAGCAAACATTGAATATCCCTTTAAGAATGGTGAAGTTATTAAGTACACTTTAGATGGTATATCAATACAACCAGTCACTACAAAGATACAGGCGTCCTTCCTAACTCAGTTGCCGGAGAGGAAGGAAACCTGGTTCAGTCTGCCTTCCACCAGACACTAGGAGATGAATTCACCTTTCTGCAGAACAATAACCTAAAACGCAAGACAAATCGACACTGGAGTTGCTTACCAAGAAGACAGTGAATGTTCCTGAGTTGCCAAGTTACAGTTTTGACTTAAATCTACTTGAAAATCTACGGCAAGGCCTGAAAATGTTTGTCTAGAAATGAAAACAACCAATCTGACAGAGCTTGAAGAATTTAGAAAAGAACAATGAACAAACATTGCACAATCCAGGTGTGGAAAGCTCATAGAGACTTACCCAGAAAGACTCACAGCTGTAATCGCTGCCAAAGGTGCTTCTACAAAGTATTGACTCAGGAGTGTGAATACCTATGTAAATTAGATATTTCTGTATTCCATTTAGGAATTTAGCAAAGATTTAGAAAAACATGTTTTCACTTTGTCATTATGGGGTATTGTGTGTAGATGGGTGAGACAAGGGGTATGAATACTTTAAGGCACTGTATATAAAGGAGAAAGTCAAAGGTTTTAAAAAAAAGAGCTGTTTGAAAGTTAGACTGGCTTTATCCCACTGCTGTGTCTGACAGCTGAGTACACTAATATATCTATTATAGTTCCATTCGCATCTGGTTGAATAGCTTCAAATGGCTTGGCCTTAATATATACTATTGATGTAATTGAGTTATACAAATTGATTTTTAAGTAGACAAACAAATTTACTTACAAGTAGACTAAATAATTAGCTGTCTGGTGAATTCAACTAGTTAAACGGACAGAATCATTAGATGCCCGAGTTGACCGAATCATTTGTTATAATTTTTCTGGCTCTGTAAACGTACTAATTCACGTCACGCATGCATAAATGTTGGTAATATACGTGGACATACAGTACTACCACTATCAGCACAAAAATACAGCTGACTGGCAGCCCATAAATGCCCCCTTTCAACGTTTATAAAAAGGATCCTTCACTTCAAAAGTCATTATTATTACATATTCACACACAGTATGATCAAATATTTCATTGCACCTTTTCATTGACGTAAAGCTTTTTTATGTGATGGTTTTAACTGAGTAAACGTTTCCACTTATCTAACTGTACAGCGTTCTACAGGGATGACATTGGCGCATTTCCAAAACCAATGCTGTACAGATAATCTTTTCCAATTACATCATTTTCAATGCTAACAGGACAGAAACACTATATGGATACGGAATCGTCTCCTAACTAGAGATCAGGATCCATTTAAAACGCTGATTAAGGTTAGAAATGTGCTCCCTGCAGCTTGTGTTCAGACACACACAACTGAATGACGATCTGGTTTTCTTTGTGCTATGTATCACTTCACAAAGCCCATTAGTTGTGATGTATGGTGCTTTAAGGTGTTTAAACGTCTACCGTTCTGACTCAACAATTTTCCATGTGCTGGTTCTATACACTTGCATAGGGAAGGTCCTTTTCAACAACTCAACCAAATGGCTTTTGGGGAACTTTGTGTTTGAACATTTCAGAGCGCGAGCTGTTTCCAATACAGCGTTCATTTGCACATTTTCTCTCTTTGATTCGAAATGCCACTGTTTCAGTCCACCAACCTTCGTCCGAGCATGATCTGCCCAAAATGTTGGCATTCCAAATAAAAAATGCAAAACTTTCCAAGCAAGCAGTGTACAGGAACCCTGCTCTTGTGTCATGCTGCATTCCTCGACACAACAGCACTTCTTCACTTCTAGGGGACCTAAAAAGTTTGGCCAAAATGTCTCCTTCAAGGCTTGAGCTTGAGGAACGTTCGACTCGAGCTAGAACGTTCAACCGAATATTCTGGCTTCTTCAAGGTTTGAGCTTGAGCCAGGGGTGGACGATGGTGAGGATGGAGAGGACCGAAGAGGCCAGGCCACAGGCCCCCACGAAGCCCTGGCCGGTAGGGTAGATGCCCAGCCGGTCCAGGGGGATGAACACGTCGCACACGTTTTTCAGCAGGTCCAGCAGCAGCGGTGGGTTGCTTCGCAGCACCGTCACCAGCAGGTGGAACTGTCTGCGGAGGCGTACAGGTAATATGGCTCCGGGAAGGGAAGAGGGGTCGGAGAGGTCGACGTTCTCGGGGGGGAGCGAAGAGGGGTGTGGAGAGGGAGGAGAAGAGGTCCAGGTAGCCTTTGACCCCACATGGGAGGAGCGGGCCTCACGCTCCATAAGCAGGCGGATCTCGTAGGCGTCCCGGGTTAGGTTGAGGATGAGGGCAAAGAGGTAGTACCTGTAGAGAATGAGAGAGAAAGCTGTGAGAGATTAAGAGTGTGAGGCAGAGAGAGATTCATGTAAAATCTGAGAGGAAGTAAAGATAGTGGGAGACCGGAAGAGAGGATGTAGGAGACATCGAACAAAAGAAAAAGTAGCAAAGAGGGGGAGTTAAGAGGTAGAATTAGATAACGAAAGCTATAGAAAATAGCTCTAGGGAGAGATAATGTAGTTAACAACTGCCAATAGTAGTAAAGTTCATTACAGGACTTCTGATGACCTTGGCCAACTCAAATACACTGGTTCCTAATGTGGTGAAATTTAAGGCTTAAATTTCACAATTCTAACAGCCACCTGAAGGATCTCTGGCTCCACTTGACCTGGTCCAGTTGGGGCAGGAGGCCCGCCTTGCCGGCCCACAGCACGTTGTCACAGGCGAAGTACATGGCCTTGTTGAGGTGGGCCACGGTCAGACAGAGACGCAGCACGCTGTCCGAGAGGTGCACAGCACGTTTCGCTGCCTCCACAGCCTCTGCGGAGTTCCCTAAACGCATCACTGGAGAGAGAGAGAGAGAGAGAGAGAGAGAGAGTGATGTGAAACCCAGAATTGATGTACAGAGTAAGCCTGAGCCACAATCCTGAGACACAGAGGTCTAGCATTGACTTGAGTGATGCAGACAGTGACTTACACTTCCTTGTTAGGCTCACATGAGCCTCCAGTTGTTTCACTGTCTTCAGGAGCTCAACACCTGCCCCACCCTTCTGGAGAGTGTAACCTAGCAACGTACAGGTGTACTGTGCTGCCCTGTGTGACCACAGAAAAGGAATCAAATGTGTCAAAATCTGATTATAGCCATGCTACTATAGTTCAGTAAAAATTTGGCATCTTGCAATGAATAACTTGGGCACAACTTTGTCTACTTTCTCCAGTGAGTGTTTTCATGTCAAGTGCAATTGGTACTTAGTTACTGTAGCTACATGAAAGTATCAGTATAATACCAAACGCAGTTGGGGAAATGGCCACTTGATAGGGAAAGGCTGAAAAAAGCAATTGTCATGGTTTAATTTATCCAGGTTTGGGAGAGCCCGAGACAAAACACTGCATGAGCCCCCAACAGGAACCCAAAATCAGCTGTCCCGCAGTGCCCAGTAACACCGGGAGGTAGGCAGGGTCGGGCAGAGCAACCGCAGCCAAAAACCGACAAAAAGTCGAGAACTCAACCGTACAAAAGGTCACCCACTTCGCTGGACTTTTTATAAAGTTATTTGTACTTTTTCGTCCTCTTATATATACACACATGTTTGTATGCTCATGGATTTCAGTTTGTATTGACTGCTAGTGATAGTTAACAAATGAGTGTAATAAATGTAACTTTTTTGTCTTGAGAAATCTCAACTCTAATACATTTTAGCTACTGCACCTGAAAACTCGTTCCTTGGCTTGGCTCTGCGCGCTAAATCGAATCCAAGAGTCCATGCTGGCGACAGGTAACCCTGATTAGGCCTGTGTCCGTGTTAGCTAGCAAGCTATCTACGTTCTATTCCGTCTTCTGGCAAGAGCTGCCCAATGCTATCTGCACAGTTCAATCTGTCACAATGTGCCCCAAACGTCCGCCAACAGAATTGTTTTAATATTTGCGCTAGAGAGTTAGCTTCAACACGAACAACTTCACATCTCCTTCACCCATGGACGGAAACTGTGGAGGGACAACAAAGCGAAAGTCCTATTACACAGTAATCATTAGCTACGTTACTTGTAGGAGGTTCGTCCACAACACATGGATTGTATTGTACATGGCATTCGTCGTTTCAGTGAAGCACGCTATTGAATAATATGTGATAACATACATGAAAAGTAACACACTTGTAGTTATTCAAAAACAATAGTCAAGGCAACTCATTGCTGTGGATTATATTTACTGCCTTATACTGCCACAGGGGGGCGACTCACACACACAATAAGAGGCCAGACAACCAACCAGCAAATGGAAAAAAATGGCAGTCCATTTTATTATAGCGTGTTAATATGAAATAAATTAAGGAAACAATCATGATCAATAGGAATAAAACAAACAAAACATTCTCCCATATGTGGCACTACCAGATCCACGGAGTGCTGAAATAATAAGAGCACAACCGGTGTACTACAGGTCAGGGGGTAATAAAAGGAGTGAGTGTGTATCACTCTGGAGAGGTATTGTAGTTGGCATTGTCTCTATTCGCTGAAACACTATATGAAGACAATCAAACCCTGTTGTAGGCAGAGCAAAATTAAAAATGCCAGCTACACCCATCAAATTCCATTCTAAAAAAAAAAGTAAAATCCAGTGATTTATGTCATTTGGATGTGATCAACATATTGCCCATGCCAACTATCAGCCCATTCAGGTCAAGTATAGATCAGTAGCCCATATTAGGCAATGCTGCATAGTAATGCCTTGTCAACAGCAACACCACCTGTGTATTAAATATCCCCTGCAACTCAGTTCACACTCAAAGTATACCCACTCCCACTGAAACATGGCACCAACCGTGAGTACAGGCTGGTCAGCTTACAAACACTAAGCAATAAATCGATTGATGGCTTTTCAATTGAAACAGAGGAACCTAAATGCACAGTGAATGCTATCAGAATGTCTTTGTAATATAGAAGATGATGAAAACAAACTTCATTATTTTCATCCTTCTCTTTCATTGGCTGGCAAGTTAAACCACATCCATTGGAACCCTCCCTTTAAATCTTCAAACTCACGTCTCATACCCCTTCGTATTTCCCAACCAAATGCCTTTAAATCAAACTTGGAGTTCACTCCTCAACACCTATGCCGCTTTACCTACTATGTGACCTTCTGAATATTCTGCATAGCCTAGTCTTTGCTCCCTTCCCCATAATCTCTACCTCTCTTCAGGCTCCCCGTTTCACCTAAACGTCTCCTCACTGGCTCTCCATCAAAGAAATGTCGTAACTTCAGGCCAACTCCAGTGTCTCAGCATTTCAAATATACAACACTACAGTCAATTGGTTTCATTGGATACTAAAATGCTAACGTCGGCTGTCGTTAAATGCCAGACCCAATTTTCAGCACAATGAGCATACGGTACATCAGCACAGTTCCTGCCTTCTCTAAAGCGCACAGAAGACTCATATCTTCAGTAATGATTGAGTGTTTGCAATGGGCAATTAAACTAACAATCTAACTCGGATAAGAGTCATTGGTCTCCTCGTGGGAGTTGGAACTAGGAATTGGGGCTGTAAGGGTACCACTGGAGGACTGTCATAGCTCACAGCGTCTCTCTCTCAGTGCTCAGAGTGCTGTTTCTTGTGGAAGGTGGAGCGCATGCGGCTCCAGAACGACTGGCTCCTCCTGGTTTTCCTCTCGCTGCCACGGACCGATTCTGCCTCGCGCTGGCGAATCTGGCGGACCAGGGCGGCAAATACCTCATCGATGTAGTAGCGAAATGCCGCTGAGGTCTCGAAGAAGGGGCACTGGAACTCCCGGGCCAGTTCCTTCCCCTCCTCTACTGACACCTAGTGCAGCGGAGGGAAGTAGCACGTTCAAAGCCAATATACAGATAAAACCCACAGACAGAAGATAATTAGTATATACCAGTGGAGGCTGGTGGGAGGAGCTATAGGAGGATGGGCTCATTGTAATGGCTGGAATGGAATAAATGGAACGTATCAAACATATGTGAACCACATGGTTGTTCCGTTCCATCTAGCCATTCCAGCCATTACAATGAGCCCATCCTCCTTTAGCTCCTCCCACCAGCCTCCTCTGGTATATACAGTATATGGTACCAAATAGAGTCATGATGTACAGTGCCTTCAGAAAGTATTCAGACCCATAGAATTTTTCCACATTTTGTTGTGTTACAGCCTGAATTTAAAATGGATGAAATTGAGAGAAAAATTCACTGGCCTACACACAAACTATAATGTCAAAGTGGAATTATGTTTTTCGAGATGTTTACAAATTAATACAAAAATGACAACCCATTTGTTATGGCAGCTTTGCTTTGTGTGTTGTTGTCTCTACCTTCTTGCCCTTTGTGCTTTTGTCTGTGGCCAATAATGTTTGTACCATGTTTTGTGCTGCTACCATGTTGTTGTCATGTTGTGTTGCTACCATGCTGTGTTGTCATGTGTTGCTGCCTTGCTATGTTGTTGTCTTAGGTCTCTCTATGTAGTGTTGTCTCTCTTGTGGTGATGTGTGTTTTGTCATATGTTATTTAAAAATACAAATAAATTCATCCCAGCCCCCGTAGGTCTTTTGCCTTTTGGTAGGCCGTCATTGTAAATAAGAGTTTGTTCTTAACTGACTTGCCTAGTTAAATAAAATACAAATAAAATGGCAAGCCTAAATAAGTTCAGGAGTACAAATTCTAATAACAGGTCACATAAGTTGCATGGACTGTGTGCAATAATAGTATTTAACATGAATTTTGAATAACTACCCCCCTCCCCCCCACACACAACTATCTGTAAGGTCCCTCAGTCGAGCAGTGAATTTCATACACAGATTCAACCACAAAGACCAGGGAGAATTTATAATGCCTCGCAAAGAAGGGCATCTATTGGTAGATTGGTAAAAAAAAAAAAAAAAAAGACATTGAATATCCCTATGAGAAAGTTATTAATTACACTTTAGATGGTGTTTCAATACACCCAGTCACTACAAAGACAGGCATCCTTCCTAACTCAGTTGCCAGAGAGGAAGGAAACCTCTGGGATTTTACCATGAGGCCAATGGTGACTTTAAAAACAGTTACAGAATTGAAAGGCTGTGATAGGAGAAAACTGAGGATGGATCAACAACCTTGTAGTTACTACACAATACTAACCTAATTGACAGAGTGAAAAGAAGGAAGCCTGTACAGAATAAAAATATTTTAAAAATGCAACAAGGCACTAAAGTAATACCGTAAAAAATGTGGCAAAGCAATTCACTTTTTATCCCGAATACAAATTGTTTATGTTTGCGGCAAATCCAAACCAATCCATTACTGAGTACCACTCTCCATATTTTCAAGCATAGTGGTGGCTGCATCATGTTATGGGTATGCCTGGAGTAAAACCTGGTTCAGCCTGCTTTCCACCAGACACTGGAAGATGAATTCCCCTTTTAAAAGAATAATGGGGAAATGCTGTACAATCCTGGTGTGGAAAACTCTTGGAAAGTTACCCAGAAAGACTCACAGTTGTAATTGTTGCCAAAGGTGCTTCTACAAAGTATTGACTCAGGAGTGTGAATACTTATGTAAATTAGATAATGTATTTCTAAAAACATTTTCACTTTGTCATTATGCGGTATTGTGTGTCGACGGCTGAGAGAAAAACATTTTTTTAATCCCCTTGTATTCGGGCTGTAACAACAAAATGTGGAATAAAGCAAGGGGTATGAATACTTTCTGAAAGCACTGTATATGTTACGGTAAATGTTTGAATCTACAGATTCCCCGTCTCCGTGGTAAATCTACAGATTCCCCGTCTCCGTGGTAAATCTACAGATTCCCCGTCTCCGTGGTAAATCTACAGATTCCACAGGGAATCTAAAGGTATACCATACCAGTCAGACAGGCAATCTGTAGATCTTCCAGTAAATATATAAAGACAGGCCTTTTGAACAGCGGTAGGATTTTAATGCCGCCAGATAGCAGGCATAACGTACTGTAGTGCCAAGACTACCAATGGGCGTCCCTTTCCCCCTCCCTCCTTCCTTCCTTCCTTCCTTCCCTTAATTCTCACCTGTCGTAGATGAGTCAGGTCAGACTTGTTGCCCACCAGTACCACGGGGGTGTTGGCGGTGCGGCGCACACGGTCAATGAGCTGCTTGAACTGGCGCGCCTCCTGTAAGCTCCGCCTATCTGTGATGGAGTAGGAGATGATGAAGCCCTCGCCAGCCCGCATGTACTGGTCCCGCATGGCTGTGAACTCTGCCTGGAAAGGGGCATGTGTGAATGTATGAGAGTGAGTGAGAGAGGGGGCAAAAATAGAGAGAGTGGTTAAGGACTGATACAGAAAGCATCACAGCAAAACACTTAGATAACATTATATATCCAGGTGCCTCACACACACGTTATGTTCTTCTATCCTCGCGGGGACCTAAAATGTATTTCCATTCAAAATCCTATTTTCCCTTACCCTTACCTAAACCTAACTAACTGTAACCCTAAACATAACCCCTAAGCTTAAAAAAGCCTTTACCCTCATGGGGACGTGGGAAATGTCCCTACGAGGGAGAATTTTGCTTGTTTTGGGGGGATTTTAGGTCCCCACAAGGATAGAAGACACCCCCCCACACACACACACACGTACTTGTATGTGTGAGTGTGCCTGAGAGCATCAAGAAAATCAATCACCAATACATTGGTCTGTCTGTCCTACAAGCTACTGGAGGAAGAACATGGAGACCCACTGAAAAAAAAAGATTCGAATTTGGATGACTCAGAAGTCACTTGAGACAGTGGACTGTGGACTGCAATTCTCTGTGTGGACACTTCCCTGACTTTGGTATGGTACAAACAGACCCAGTCACGGGCATATACTATAGAACATGTACATATATGGAAAATGACTAATATAATAAGTGAACCATACATGTCTATGGACGAGTCAGAGAGACAGGGAAAGACGCCATTGTGGGGAGCAGGTGAGAGACAGAAATGATGTACGTTTGTGGAAAAAGGGAGTAGATGGAGTGAGCGACGCTTAAAAGAAAGTTGAGAAGAATAAGGATGCGGATGTTATGACGGTGAAGAGCAGATGTGACAGAGTGAAGTATGTTCCTCTGGGTTTTCTTTGGCAACGTAAGATAATTACTTATCAATGATAAGTTATCATCCTAATAAGATTGATTGAATGGAATTGAGAGACGGGGAGAGACCGTCAGAAAGGGTTGATTTAAAGGAAAGTGAGCATTGGGGTAGAGGGAGAGGCTTTCCTCCATTTCAATTGATGCAAAAGAACTAGACAGATGAAAGCAAATTCCCAGTCCTTCCCAGGTGTTTTTTCATGTTGCTTTCACCTATCCTATGTTTACAGATCAGTAGATGAAGGAGGAGGGGAGGAAGCCATATTAGACTATTGAGAATGAGACGCAGCCAAAAGAGGTGGAGATGTGACATTTATATGGAAGCCCTTTGTGAGGAAGTGTACCTGTCCTGCTGTGTCCAGGATGTCCAGGTTGGCTGGTTCATCGTCGATGCGGATCTGTGTCTTGTATGCATCCTCTGGGAGAGACATTGAGTGGTATTTTAATGGCTATACAGGATGATTGTGTAGTTACATGTCATAAGCCGCGGTTCGGCTCTGGTCGATGCTATGCACTGAGCAGATGCACTTTACCAAGTTACGACAGGTGTTCTGTTGTTCGGGACTTTCGGTTCCTTGTACGAGTTCTGACATTTTCAGGCTCGCGAGGTAAGTATTGTTCTTGGCACTGTGGGGTCTATGGACTTGGGCTGTAGTGGCAGCGTGTCAGTGTGAATAGCCAAGTTGCAGCAGGTTCTGGTTCCCTATATTTGGGCTCGCTGAAAAGCGCTACTTAATTGAAGAAATGGATGCGAGCCCCAGTATTATAGCAACAAAAAAAACGGAGCTTCCAAGGGTGGGCTCGGCATCCATTGGACCGTAGGGTGCGATTTCATTTTTCTTTAGGTGAATATGATTGGTCGTTCCCTCCTTCGGTAAGTTTTGTTGATGGAAAACGCTGTCTCAGGCACTGCGCCAGAATCTCCCATATGTGTTCAATTGGGTTGAGATCTGGTGACTGAGACAACCATGGCACATGGTTTACATCATTTTCATGCTCATCAAACCATTCAGTGACCACTCATGCCCTGTGGATGGGGGAGTTGTCATCCTATGGGGGCACAGCCATGGTAACCAAAATAATGGTCTGCCCAGTATTTTTATACATGACCCTAAGCATGATGGGATGTTAATTAACTCAGGAACCACACCTGTGCAGAAGCACCTGCTTTCAATATACATTTACTCAAGTGTTCCAATTATTTTGGCAGTTACCTGTGTACACTTCTATCTACACACTCCCCGGACAGTTTATTCGGTACACCCGTCTAGTACCAGGTCAGATCCCCCTTTGCCTCCAGAACAGCCTGCATTCTTTGGGGCGTGGATTTTACAAGTCAGATAAATTCCACAGGGATGTTGGTCTATGCTGACGCGATGGCATCATGCAGTTGCTGCAGATTGGACGGCGGTCCTGACTATGCCATCAGGAACTGGGATTTGTCGGACCTGGTGATGTTTTTCCACTCCTCAATTGTCCAGTATTGGCGATCTTGTGACCACTTCTTATTTTTAGCTGATATGAGTGGAACCCTGTGTGGTCATCTGCTGAAACAGCCCATCCGTGATAAGGATCAACGAGTTGTATGCTCCAAGATGCCGTTCTGCACACCACTGTTGTACTGTGCCGTTATTTGTCCGTTTGTGGCCCGCCTGTTAGCTTGCACGTTTCTTGCCGTTCTCCTTCGACCCCTCTCATCAACGAGCTGTTTTTGCCCACAGGAACTGCCGCCGACTGGATGTTTTTTTGTTTGTCTCACCATTCTCGGGAAACACTAGACACTGTCGTGTGTGAAAAGCCCAGGAGGGCGGCAGTTTCTGAGACACTGGATCCGGAGTGCCCGGCCGCGACGGACATACCACTCTCAAAGTTTCTTAAGACACTCGTTTTGCCCATTCTAACGCTCAATCGAACAACCTCGATGCCTGCTTTATATAGCAAGCCACTGCCAGGTGACTCACTCTCTGTAGGAGCAATCCATTTTCACGAATGGGGCGGTGTACCCATTAAACTGTATATATAAAATTAATGATTGATTCAAAATAGCAGTTTTTGGTGTGGTTAAAGCAGGCCAAATATGAGTGGCGTTAGTTTGACCAGATACCAAGCGCTCTCTCACCTATGGTGGGGTCATGGTCTTCAGGGAACCTGTGGCTGATAAACTGCATTATAATAGCTGAGGAGAAAGAGAGAGAAGTTTAAGTTTTCACAAGCTTTTTGGGGGGGCAATTACGTTGTCACAAAGCTGCACAGGCACTGCATCAATAGAGGAGAAATCAGAAACAAACTACAGCAGATCAGAAGACAGAGCGGAAGAAAGAGAGACGGAGAGATAAAGGGATAACGAAGTCAATGCGGGAGACTTTATTACATAACCCAGGTTGTATCACAAACACTTCTCTCTCTCTCTTTTACCTCGTTTTTTTCCCTCCAGGCGGGTAGTGGTTCACACACACACACACACAGACACAGATAAACACACCCTGCAGCTTACACAGAAACACACAGTATCTCCGCCTCTGCAGCATCAGTGTACGCCCACTCTAGTTTCCATGGCGAAAGCAGGCAGATGTTGTTTTTAACGACCCATGTCTCCCGCTATCCCTCCAAATCCTCCCTCTCTCCGATGCCTTTACGACTTTTCTGTGTACCTATACCAGGTGAACTCTGCCAGTCTCCATGGCAACAGTAGCCAAGAGGGGGGAAGGGGGTTGCTAGGCACTGACGCGTCTTCCTGACAACAGGCACCCAAACGGCACCCCAGACTGCCGTAGAAGGCTGCCAACGCCCAGGCTTACGAGAAGAGAACTCTGACTATCTGACTGCACTTGGAGGGTGTGTCAGAGAAACACAGAAAAGACAAGGCGGCATTAGGAGAAGTAATGAGGTAAATCAAGACAGAGGTGGAGAAGAATAGTCAGTCAGACACAAAATGTAAAAACCGACAGCAAGACAGAAGAAAAGACATGCACTAAGTAAGAGTGAGGAGGAGTGCTGTTAAGTGTAATTATGAGTGTGTGTACTCACCGCTCTTCCCCACTCCCCCCTCTCCCAGCATCACCAGTTTGTACTCGCGGGAGAGGCCCCCTGAGCCTCGCAATGACTCCATTTACACTATAAACAGAGAGATAAGAGGCTGCGAGTAATACACATATACCCTTAAAAACAGACACACGCGTCAACACACAAACATACATATTAATTATTGGTCCCAGTTTATTAAGCCCAGGACTAACGAATAGAACTATGAAAGAGAGTGTACAGAGTTGAAAGTGACTAACACACACACAAACAAACAAACATAATACCACACATGCTAATGTGCAATCTTGCTGTCATGTGTCAAGCGCTAAAGCTAATGACAAGAGAGAGAGAGAGAGATAGAGAGAGATACACAACACACGCACATTGGCAAACTTCAACATCCATTCACTGTCGAAAGTCGAGTTGGTCAACCGCTGTACCACACAGTAGATCTATTGAATAGCGATGAGACAGAGGTGAAAGAGAGAGTGGTTTCAGGGACAGAAGTAGAGCCAACAGTCTAGTCAACTTTGCCACCCTTGAAAAACCAAAAAAACTATTCAACTCATCTGAATAGGCCACTATAGTATCGCCTCGGACCCATTCGGAGTGTAGATTGACTTAGAGTCAGACGGCTCTTCAGTTCATTAGATTGGTCTATGCAGCAGCTAGATGCACTCATGCGGAAAGAGGAACCAACTCCTATCGCCTTGACAGCAATCATGTGATTTCTAAGTGCAAGGCGAATGTGTGACATTGCCCACCACAAACCCAGGCAATGTCATCACATCTATTATTGATATCACCTATCCTTCCCCCTCTCTAACCCAAAATAGCATGATTTACATTTAAAAAAAAATTACAACACCAGACTATATTAAACTTGATTTTAATTGTCAGAATAAATGATAATTATATATTTATCCTTGATAAATAGGCCTACATAAGCACACATTTACTTATCATTAGGGCCTAGGCTACTAATGGAAGTCATTATGAAGAAATCACATTCTCAGTGACGGAATGCAGAGACACGACGTTTGACAAAGCCGGTTGATTGTTGTCAGGACAGAGGCCGATAGAACAGGCATAACTTGGGAGGTTAAAAATAGATGTTCATATCCGTTTGAGAGTAGCTACGTTTTTTTTGTTGTTGCCTGGTTTCATGTAAAATAGGTCTGAACTTCAATAACGCATGACTGACCCCAAGTCCGTGCACCATGGCCTAAAATTGCTTCAAAACATATCTTTGGTAGATCCCAAAACACAAAGGAGTGGATGGTATTGTAGTATATTGCCGAGCCTGAACAGGCTCCATGTTTCAAGGGAGTCTCCAGGCTTCAGATAGCTCAGGCCTCGAAGTTGTATTGAAATGCAGATGAAATATGTCAACTCTAGTGGCCTTATTCAACTTCCACAGTTAAGGGGGATCTCATTATTATTTCCAGAGGATACCTAAACTAAACGCAACAAAAGTAAACGTTTAGTACACTATTGTCACGTTGTTATATAGCCTAAATGTTACAAACAGTGAGTCGGCTACGTTTCAGCGGATGAAAATATTAAAATATTTTCTAAATCATTGAATCTGACAAAGTCGCAGTGAAAACTGCATCCGTTGCAAACATTCACTGAAATACAACAACCATTTAATATACTTTATTGCCTACTTTGAAACAGGATAAACAACAATATTTAAAAAAGGGCAATAGCGAACCTTCCAAAGACTGGTGAAGTAGCAGAATGAATTGTGCGGCTGTAATGTTAGGTGTCATAGGATTAGGAAAAACTAATTACTATAACTTTTCTAAACTTAAAATGTAAGACTGTTCTTCAAATCAAGTGTAGCCTACGAGTCGATCATTGATCAACGTAAAACAAGCTGCATGAATTTGTTCGCCTTTTTGCAGATCAGTGTTCAATCGGACATCGCATACATTGTTTCACGTAATTAAAGGAACGAGTTCAGTGAGAAAGATGTATATTGCTGACTACGGCGAAAGTAAATGATTGAACGTTTGCAAACATAAAATAGCCACCTGACTTCATGCAGACATGAATAAAAAATGAGCGACTCACCTGTGTCACAGAGCTTCCTTCTTCATAATTTCCAAAATGACTTTTATGACCATTTAGTGCTTGACGTTTGACAAGTCATGCTACAAAATCCTCACTAAGTGTAAACAACGCCAGCAGTCTGTAAACTTCACCGGGTCCCACCTCCCGTCGGGTCAGTGCCTGTGACTGCTCAGTAGAGTTGGAAGTGACCTTGAAAAGTGACTTTGAAGTTCAGTTAGCTACTGTTACAAAGTGGTGACCAGTCCAAAAGGCTGTGAAGTATTTGTAGTTAATCATATCAGTAATGTTAGATCATCATATCAGAGCTGTCGCTCCGCCCACCGGGGAAGTGGAGCAGAGCATGCTGGGGGATCTCGAACTCAGAGAAGATCAGCTCGAGAGAAGTCAAGTGAGAGAAAGTTCCAGCCATCCTTGTGTTTTCCCACCCGATAGCTTTTATTGTGTTAGCCAAGGCCAGTGTGCGTCCTTGTTAATATGCCACACGCACGCACATCCATACTACATACAGTGCATTCGGAAAGTATTCAGACCCCTTGACTTTATCCACATTTTGTTACATTACAGCCGTATTCTAAAATGTATTTTTTTTAAAAATCAATCTACACACAATACCCCATAATGACAAAGCAAAAACAGGTTTTTAGAATTAAAAAAACAAACAGAAATACCTTATTTACATACGTATCCATACCCTTTGCTATGAGACTCGAAATTGAGCTCAGGTGCATCCTGTTTCCATTGATCATCCTTGAGATGTTTCTACAATTTGATTGCAGTCCACCTGTGATAATTGATTTGGAAAGGCACACACCTGTCTATATAAGGTCCCACAGTTGACATTGGATGTCAGAGCAAAAACCAAGCCAAGAGGTCGAAATAATTGTCTTTAGAGCGCCAAGACAGGATTGTGTCGAGGCACAGATCTAGGGAAGGGTACAAAAACATTTCTGCAGCATTGAAGGTCCCCAAGAACACAGTGGCCTCCATCATTCTTAAATGGAAGAAGTTTGGAACCACCAAGACTCTTCCTAGAGCTGGCCATCTGGCTAAACTGAGCAATAGGGGGAGAAGAGCCTTGGTCAGGTGGGTGACCAAGGACCCAATGGTCACTCTGACAGAGCTCCAGAGTTCCTCTGTGGAGATGGGAGAACCTTCCAGAAGGACAACCATCTCTGCAGCACTCCACCAATCAGGCCTTTATGGCAGAGTGGCCAGACAGAAGCCACTCCTCTAAAACAGGCACATGACAGCCTGCTTGGAGTTTATCAAAAGGCACAGTAAGGACTCTGACCATGAGAAAACAAGATTCTTTGGTCTGATGAAACCAAGATTGAACTCTTTGGCCTGAAAGCCAAGCGTCACATCTGGAGGAAACCTGACACCATCCCTACGGTGAAAAATCGGTGGCAGCATCATGCTGTGGGGATGTTTTTCAGCGGCAGGGACTGGGAGACTAGTCAGGATCGAGGGAAAGAAGAATGGAGCAAAGTACAGAGACAACTTGTTCCAGAGCGCTCAGGAACTCAGACTGGGTTCACCTTCCAACAGGACAACAACCCTAAGCACACAGCCAAGACAACGCAGGGGTGGCTTCGTGACAAGTCTCTGAATGTCCTTGAATAGCCCAGCCAGAGCCCGGACTTAAACCAGATCGAACATCTCTGGAGAGACCTGAAAATAGCTGTGCAGCGATGCTCCTCATCCAACCTGACAGAGCTTGAGAGGATCTGCAGAGAATGGGAGAAACTCCCCAAATACAGGTCTGCCAAGCTTGTAGCATCATACCCCAAAAGACTCGAGGCTGTAATCGCTGCCAAAGGTGCTTCAACAAAGTACTGAGTAAAGGGTATAAATACTTATGTAAATGTGATTTTAAAAAGTAAATAAAAATGTTATGCATTTGCAAAGATTTTGAAAAAACTGTTTTTGCTTTGTCATTATGGGGTACTGTGTGTATTGAGGGAAAAAACGATTGAATCAGTTTTAGAATAAGGCTGTAACGTAACAAAATGTGTGAAAAGTCAAGGGTCTGAATACTTCCCGAATGCACTGTACACTGTGCGGTGCTGTTCCACGCCTGTGCATCTTCAGCGTTATTAACCCCCCTCAACTGGAGTCCTACCTGTCTGTCATCTGTGGCCCTTACCAGCACATGGGAGTCCACCAAGTCCTCACTTACATAACCAATTAATAGGCCTACTAAGACACAATTTATTATATTAAGTTTATCGTAATAGAATAAAGACAAAGTACTTTGTTGTTAAGAGGCACATTGTCAGTCACGGTGCAGAATCCCTGGATGGAGACAATTTGGAGTTAACTGTCTTGCTCTTGGGTACAACAGCAGTGGTTCGGACCTGGGATCAGATACCAGCAGCCCTTCAGGTGCCAGTTCAGTTCCCATGTTTGTAATGTTCCGGCCTGGGTCTCGAGCCAACAACTTTCCCTCTAACATCTAGGCTACCTGCCATGCATAGGTGGTGGTGTATACTAGACATGTACTGCCAAAATAATGGAAACACTTGAGTAAATGAGGGATACAAAGTATATTGAAACCAGGTGCTTCCACACAGGTGTGTTTCCGGAGTTAGAGTTCCAGAATCTATGCTAAGTTGTATTGAAGCAGTTCTGGCTCGTGGTGGCCCAACAGCCTATTAAAATACTTTTTGTTGCTGTTTACTTGATTTTGGCAGTTACCTGTATGTCCCTATTTGCTGTGTGCTCCCTGTGCGTTGTTTGATCTTAATTAGCTAGACCAGACAATTATAGCCTACTGGATATTCTCATGCTGTAACTGCACAGAAGACCAAATCTTGTCATGTGAGTTTGTGTTTGTGAGAAAAAAAGCAGGATGCATTCACATGTTGGTCATTTAGCAGCCACTCTTATCCAGAGAGAAATCAGTGAGCTAGTCGTGTGTCTGCCCAAGTGTGACTTAGCAAAAGGACAAGCAAAAAAGACTCAAAAATAGTGTATCAGTTTTTTATTTATTTGCACGTTCATTGTGTTAACAAATTCAACAAGTCAGCATTAGTGTAATATATTTAGCATAGACTTCATAGCATTATGCAGTTTAAACACATTTCAGAGTACTGGTCTTGTTTTGCATTTCCCCCCCACACACACACAACGTACAACTCTGACCTTCAATTATGACTGAGGCGGTGAATCAATGACAGCCAATGGGATACTCACAACCCATTGATTTCTCTATCTCTTTTTATTCACAGCTCAGATCTGTACAACACACAACAGCGAAAGAGTGGGATGGGTTCTCATGGGAGGAAAAGGAGAGTGGACTAGAGAGAGGGATTCAGTCAGGGCCAAGGGATAGGAAAAGGGAGGGCACCCTAACAATTGAACACATTCACAGCGAGGGGAGAGCCCTTTGCCATTCCTGGGGAAACAATCACATACGCTAACGACAGGCGGCAGTGCATCTGCCTGATAGTGTCTGGGAACAAACTGTCATTTACACAAGGTTATACTGTATTTACATTTTGATATCTACAAAAAGAGGCTTTAATTAAGCTATGGGTTTAGGGTAGGCCAGCAAAACAGAGGGTAACAAAGACACAGCATCTAATTTTGGTTTGGATTATTCAGTGATATGGAACATCGTTGCTGATCTTTGCAGAGTGCTTTCTGTGCTATTTACAAAAGGAAATGCTCATAGGAAGAAGAAACTGTTGAATATCGATCACAGGCACCTGTAATATACACAACCCCAGAATCTCAAAGTAAAGTCAGAAACAGTGAGAACATAGAAATAGGAAACTAGAAAATCTGTCAAAGATACAGAAACGGGAGAATGTACACGGTTTGTTTTCTAAAATATGTTAGATAGCAATTATGATACATCTTGATTTGATCTCCACTAAACCTTCTTGTCATGAACAGAACTCACAATGTTGCTAGCCAAAGACATCTCACCTCTCGCAGTAATTATCTGTCATGCACAGACACGTGAGACAAAAAAACACTTGTGTCCTTATCAAACAGACACATTGACAGCCATCCTTTTCCACAGAACAATGCTAAGACGCTGTCATTCTCCTTTCACCCTCCAAAAATGCTCCACTTTAACACTTTTTAAAATATTGAATGCAACCCTTATTAGCGCTGCTACGGTTAGGAGCCTGAACACTACTCCTTTCTAGATGAACCGTTTAACTCTCCAGCAATGAATAAAGATAACATCACACTATTCCTCAGCCACCATGTTAGAACCTCCTGGGCAAAGTTGGCCAAACGGTGGACTACAATCCATTGGCCTTTCAGTGGTGAGAGAGTCTGACATGCTTACGCCTGTGCTCACACTACACATTTGGCCATTTAAAGTCTACCTTCAGGGCCCCATATGGTAAATACAAACACATTTCCAGGCTACTGCCCAGCACATCTTTGCCCAAGCCAAGACTAGGTGGGGTCACGGTGTTAGGGCTAATGCAATTTTACCTCACTCCAACAGATCTTATATCCATATAATTAAATCATGCCCCAGACTGGAAGCCTCCTACAGAGACAAAGGCAAAAGGATAGTCAGAGGATCTTCCTCTGAATTGGAAAGACTACAGTTTGAAAAATGTCTGTATGTTATCAAAAACCTGTGCGGCTGTTGTGATTTTATTTATTTTTTAAAGTGCTGTGCAAATGATTTAAACATGATGAAATGGGTTCCAAGACAGTGCTTCTTAATGACAATTACATTTTGTTTCATCAAGTTGCCTTGATGTTTTGTTTCGATGGAAACTGAAGATACTGTGCATGTAACGAACACATTTCTCATATCTCATGGCTGTGAGGGAAAACTATAGGACAAAGGACTTGAACGGCCTAGGATATTAGCCTTTTATGTTACAATAACTACAAATAGATATTTGTTTTCAAAAGTATCAAAAGAGAGAAAAAAAATAATAAATCAGGTTCCGTGGCAAAAAAAAAAAGTTTGATCAAATTAACCAGTGATTAAAAACAAAAAGGTTGCTCTGGGCTTTTCAAAGTGCAATCAGATATACAACATGTTCAGTGTGCAGCCCAGATGTGCATACTGCCTACTCTCAGTTCCATGTGGAATGTGATGACTTTCATAGGAAAGGACACAACTGCCCGCTTAAACACGTACGAGTGCCAAAACTGCTATCGATGGTATCTACATAAAACTGTGATATGCCAAGCATTAACCAAAGAAGCTTGTTGAGTGACAACACCACGCAAATAACATCTAATAACAGACATTTATGGTCATTTATTTGCTAGCTCAATTTAGCGCAAACTCAAGCTAGCATTGCAGCTAGTTTATAAGGACTCTGTGTGTGAGTGTAGGGATATGCAACATTCAAGCTAAGTGGTTAGCAGTGTACACCTACAGTGAGATACAGTGTATACACACACACAGCAAAGAGACAGTGCGCAGTGACAGCTTGACTTCATTTGATCGCTATTGACTATCATAGTTCAAAAATCCGCTGACAGAATGGGGACCATGCTGTGGAGCAACAGCGGTGATAAACAGAGAGCAAGAGCTCGGGGAGAAGGGAGGGCACCAGACCCAGAGCTGACACTTTGAAACCTTTGCTGAATTCAGTGGATGAGACATTGCAGGAGATGAACATTTGCATTCTTACACAAACTCACCCCACACAAAATATATTTCCAAAAGATGGTGAGTTCAAACAAGGATCGACTGAGCCGTTACCAATAGCATGACTATAAATTCTAGTAAATTCTACTCAATTACTTATTCTAATAAATTAACAGGAGAAAAGCACTGACATGCAAGTGTATACAGGGCCAAATGGCCACTGTCGAACAGCATATGAACTACAAAGCTCTCTGGTAAAATTGGTGATAGACAGACAAAGTTACAGATCATTTCATGGCCTTCTGCTCATGTGGTCACCATGACAACGGATGTACTAGAACAACGGCTTTCGGTTACATTGAGATCCGTACAATTATAGCTCCCCGTGCTACATGGCTACAGCCTCGCCTCGACCAATCACGTCAGGTCTAAAAATAAATGCACCAATGAAATGATAGGGAGAGCAACAGGAGTCACAAAGTAAAACCAGAAATCATCCATTTACTCTAATGGGGTAGACCCAATCCACTGAGGTTGTGTGCTACTGAGGGAGGGTTCAGTGAAGGAATATAACAGAGATTTGTAGCAGAGTGATTTTCCATCCTCTCAATTTAGATTGAACTGTTTTGATTAGCTCCACAATGCACTTATCGTGCTTCTACATCTGCATTGCTTGCTGTTTGGGGTTTTAGGCTGGGTTTCTGTACAGCCCTTTGTGGCATCAGCTGATGTAAGAAGGGCTTTATAAATACATTTGGTTGATTGATTTACTTATCATAGACACATTGTTATATACTGAACGCAGGTTTTCCAACATGTACGTGAGCCGCAGGTGAATAATGTCCAATTGTTATGCCAGCGTTGGTATGAATCTGCCCCACAAAATGAAATTCCCCATTTTGTCTCTGCCTCGCTAAAATAGGATAAGAAAGGTGGCTTGAACTCGAGCCCATTTTACACTGTGCATGAAAAAGCTCTGACTCGCGCAGTTTGACTACTGGGTTTCATGGGTTTTGTTGCTACATGTGAGCTTACTGATGAAACATATATGGTCCACACTGAAATTAAGAAACATAAAACGTGGTGGTAGATATGATCAAGACATCCCTATAACCTTACCTGCCCATAACTTAAAAACACTTAGCGATATCAGTATTATCCCGTGAATATTGTAATATAGTACTCTATCCTGCCCCATAGATTGACCACACGTCTAATATTACCACTCCTGTTAAAAAAAACTAAAAACGTCCCTACTTTAAAAAACAGCCTCGTCTCAATATAAATTAACCACACCCTCTAATTAACATAAACCCTCCCAATTTTGTGCAGTACCAGGAGATACTTCCTGGTTTAAAGGGAATTGGTACACTAGGTTAAGAGAAAGTCTTGCATACTGTATTCTGTGGCCACATTCCTTCCCAGGTGTGTTTTATATTTAACTTGTTCAAGCAAGCAAGTAATTGAATGTTTATACCTATGGGTGACAGGGGCTGGTGAACGAGGGTGGGTGATTGTGACGCACTCTGATGTGAACTCTGACCGGATTAACCACATCCCCTTTACACCCCCACCCAACCGGTAGGACCACATAGATACTGCTAACAGTATTGAATGTGTAGGCTATATATTTGTGTATACATTTGAATATGTCTTTATATATTCAGATATAGATTTTGAAATCCTCAATCAAGTCTTTTGTCGTCAGTGATTCCTGAAAGTCTAGTCAGATTTTTCTCGGCCCCCGGGGGTCATCTCAATGGTTGCGGTCATTTTTCATAGAAGAGAACGGTCCTACCTTACACGTCCATGCTGGGTGGGGTTACGGAGGTCTGGTTGGGTCTCTTTCTATTTCATTCTTTTATTTATTTTTCGAAGAGAATAGGATTGAAATAGTAGCGGTGGTGGTTTTCCGACGGAATAACCGCTCCGAGAAATTGCACAATTTTTGAAAATTTGGGGAGATTTTTCTGAGCTGTCCTAATACTCGCCCAGGGTGTGCCACTTGGCAATCTGCCGGCGGGGGTTGTCGCAGACCTCTCTCCAGTGGGTGACCCCAGTGGGCATGAGGCTCTGGCCACCCAGCACCAGGCGGCCCACCACCTCGTTCTTGGTGGTACGGTCGAAGTCGACCACCAGGAACTCTACGGAGATGTCGGCCAGCAGCTCGGCGGGCACGTCGTAGATGAATGACTCGTTGAAAACGGGGTTGAGTGTGCACTTCTTCACGTGCGTCTTCTTCTTGGCGATGCGCTTGTGGCTGTAGAACACGTTCACCTTCACGTATGGGTCTGTGAGGGATGGATAGAGGGGAAAGGGGGTGAGGTGTGTGTGTGTGTGTGTGTGTGTGTGTGTGTGTGTGTGTGTGTGTGTAGTACTTACTGCCTGACAGGCCAGTGATGTCCATCCTGGGCAGGTGTTTGGCCTTCAGCACCACCACATTGAGCCTGTGAGTGACAGGCTGGTAGGACAAAGACACCAGCAACTCCCCACGGCTCACACACTGCAGAGAGAACGCAGGGTTAGAATGTAGATACACACACACACACACACACTGCAGGGAGAACGCAGGGTTAGAATGTAGATACACACACACACACACTGCAGGGAGAACGCAGGGTTAGAATGTAGATACACACACACACACACACACACACACACACACAGAGAGAGAACGCAGGGTTAGAATGTAGACACACACACACACACACACACACAGAGAGAACGCAGGGTTAGAATGTAGATACACACACACACACACACACACACACAGAGAGAGAACGCAGGGTTAGAATGTAGATACACACACACAGAGAGAACGCAGGGTTAGAATGTAGATACACACACACACACACACACAGCAGAGAGAACACATAGTTAGAACACACACAAAGAACGCATACAGTACATAGTCATACACACAAAACCTGCCTTGCACACATTATACGTCCATAACCCACTACCCACTTCCACACGATTCATACACCATAGATCATTTCCGTAAAAGTAATATACTGTATGTAGACCTGCGGCTTTCCCTGTCTTTCTGTTCATCTCGCTCTCTGTTTTACTCTTGGTCTCACTCTCTTTCTCGTGAATTCTTATACTACACCTTGGTGTCACTATGGCAACGCACTGTGGGAGGCGGCCCAAGGCTGAGCTTGAACTTAAAAAAGGAGAACTAGAGAATTACCCGTGCTGGGACGTACGCGTGTGCGTGTGTTGGCCTGCGTGCGTGTGCAAATCCGCTACCATCTGCACTGGGATCTGCATGCAAAGTATGACGTAAATAGATAGCCTCCTAATTTTCTCTAGTACAGTGCATCTGTAGCTTTTTCATTAACGAGCAGGACTTAACGCCACATCTCATTTAGAATCCCCACTAGGGGAACTCTGCTCTAAGAAAGACTAGTCTATCAAAATAGTCGGAAACCACTGCAGTCTGTACACAACCATTTGTAGTGTACAATACTTCATTTCCCTAACGCTGTACTCCTTTTAACTATATTCTGAAGTACTCATGTAGTAAATGGTACATTTCATACTTAAAAGCACCTTTTGAGTATATAAATGAACATGCCATAGACTCACTGCGGAGTGAAATGCAGAAAATGACCCATCAATTTTAGTGTTGCTTAGTTCCCTGACAATTTAATCTTTCAAAAATATTTTCGAAAGTACAATGCAAATGGTACATTTGTCATACTTTCAAGCATTTCTCCTACTTTTTATTATATGAATGAACATACCATAAACTCAGTTTGCGCTTGGTTTATTTCTTTATGTCTCTTATGGCATCATTAGTCAAGATGGGCTGAGAGAAAAGTCCTAACAGCGCTAGGAGCTAGCGCTGCCATATAAACCAATGTGACATTTTGGACGCCTTGGGCTGAACGGGAGTTTTGATGCGTTTTAGCGCTCCTGTAGAATGGTGGAGAATCACAATGCTCAAAATATACCTTTTTATGTTCTAAATGGGTAATAGCTTTTTTGAACAACCACTAAGTGTGTGAGCTACCGCTGTCGTAATGAGTGTGACGTCTTTACTGCTCCCCACTTCAATAATTTAAGCTTCCCCCTCCATTTAAGTCCCCCCCCGATAAAAGTTTCATGGACGTCTCCTCTGGACTTATGGTCTAGCCACACTCCTTTTTAATCGCAGCGCCATCTCGCTTTCTCTCCGTCCAATAACGCCCTTCTCTCTCTAATTCGTCCCCTACTACTGTATCCTCCATCTCTCTCTCTTTCTCGTGTACTCAGTCTTTTTTTCCCCCTCTTCATTTGTTCAGTGGCATCGCACTCCTCCTCTTTCTCCTCTTCATCAGCAGACACCCATGTCTCTCTTTTCATTTACTCAAACTAATCTTTCTCTCCCTCTCCTATTTATGTCTTGTTCCTTCTCTCTCGCTCTCTCTCTCTCTCTCCCCACTGGAAGATCGATTCCCTCCCGTCTCTAAACCGCTTCAGGCTGCAGTAAAATGGGAGGGAATTCAATTTAAGGCCCTCTTCTGAACGAAGGAGTAAAGATATAAGGAGGAGAGAGAGATGGGAGGAAGAAAGGGGGTAGAGAGAGACAGATAACAGAGAGGAAGATGAGAGACAGGAGAGAAAGAGGAAATGGTAGAAGTATGTACTGATAAATCTCTAAGAGAGAGAGAGAGAGGGGTGTGAAATAATGGAGATGAAATTGAGAATGTTGGAGTGGGTGTATATGGAGGAAGGTATTATGCATGTGTGGATACATATCTGTACTGCCTCGCTTGACAGGCTTACATTGGAACTGGGAACGATACTTATGCATGTAATGTGTTTACACATGTGTCGTTGTGTGCATGACTGTGTGTCTGCTGCTGTCTTCGAAGAGTGGAAAAGAAACAGGTTGGAGAACACGCAACACTTAAAAAAAGGCATTAATCCAGACCAAAAAAATCTCTCTCTCTCTCTCTCTCTCTCTCTCTCTCTCTCTCTCTCTCTCTCTCTCTCTCTCTCTCTCTCTCTCTCTCTCTCTCTCTCTCTCTCTCTCTCTCTCTCTCTCTCTCTCTCTCTCTCTCTCTCTCTCTCTCTCTCTCTCTCTCTCTCTCTCTCTCTCTCTCTCTCTCTCTCTCTCTCTCTCTCTCTCTCTCTCTCTCTCTCTCTCTCTCTCTCTCTCTCTCTCTCTCTCTCTCTCTCTCTCTCTCTCTCTCTCTCTCTCTCTCTCTCTCTCTCTCTCTCTCTCTCTCATGGGCCTCACGCCTCACACACACGTTGCAGCTGCGCGTGTGTGTGTGGAATGTTTGTGAGACATCTGCAATAGCTAAAAAGCAAACAAGCCAGGATTGGTTAATATATTATGTATACCATTTCATCATTCATATTGAAATCTGTAGACATTTATTTTGCAAATGTATCGCCTTTCTGCCAACCTTTCTCTCTTTCTTCCCCCTCCCTCTCATTATCCCTCCCCCTCGTCATCTCTAGTGTTGCTGGCCATAAAAGCCCCTCAACTGTTCCACTTCTCCATCCTCTCTCTCCATCCTTCTCTCCCTCCTTACCATTCCAACTCCTCCCTCTATCCTCAAATTCTGTCTACTCATCTCTCAATGAATTGCTCTCTTTTACCACACCCCATTCCTTTTACCACACCCCATTCCTTTTACCACACCCCATTCCTTTTACCACACCCCATTCCTTTTACCACACCCCATTCCTTTTACCACACCCCATTCCTTTTACCACACCCCATTCCATCATCTTTCCCCCTTTCTTCTCCCTTCTTTTCATCCGGCCCTCATTCTAGAGTCTTTTTCATCATCTAACCTCCATCCCTCAATTCCTCATCTGTATTCCTCTCAATAAAAAAAAAATGCCTCTCACTTTCATCCGGTTTCTCCTCTCTCCCTCCTTCCCCTTCTCTCCATTCCTAATTCCCATCCTCTAACCAGGATGTGTCTTCTGTCATTATTGTAAAAGAGAATGTTCTTAATAACATATTTAAATAAAGGTAATAAATACAAGTAATTCCTTCTCTCCTCCCTCCATCCTTCCCTTTCCCTTCCTCACCTGGATGTGTCTCTTGCTGATCTGTTGGGTGATGTGAACTCGTCCCGTGCTGGGGTCCACCCCGGCCAGAGGCACTGCCGCCTCCCCGATGACATCATCACGGGCGAAGCGGTCAAAGCTGAGCACCAGGAAGTGCAGTGTGAGGTCGGGCAGTGTGCTGTAGGCCACGCCGTAGAACGTAAACGTCTCGTCAAACACTGGCTCCAGGGTCTTCCTCAGGACGCGGGTCTGCAGAGCAATTGGTCATATTTCAGTCTGGTTGCTATTGTGACAATAGCATTTAAACAGTTACACTTACAGTAACAGTTAGTGACACAACTCTTTTACAATACAAAATGAGAGGGATAATGCAGGGGTCTTCAAACTTTTCTTGCCCAGGGCCCCAATCATGTTTGCATACTTAAAAAAAAAAAAAGAATGTTCTTATTTTTATCTAATCCTGTAATAATGAAAATTCAAATAATTCAATAATAAAAGTATTAGGCTAATTGGGACCGCACACCCAAATACCTAAACCCTAAACCCAACAAAGCAAATCAAGGATCAACCCTGTAGGTAGGAAGAAACCTCCAGAGGAACCAGACTCACCTTGACCCGATGCTTCTTTTCTGGCAGTATGGTCATCTTCACGTAGGGGTCCGAGCAACCCGCCTGCTCGTCCACGGCCGGCAGACCTTGGGCGCCAACAATGGTCACCACCAGCGCCTTCTTGGGGAAGTTGTAGTCCACGGACAGGCTGAGGGTGCCTAGGGCAGCGTGCGGCGTGGTGGTGCCCTCCCCCTGGCACGGGGTAAAGGGCGAGGCTGTCTTGCTGGCATCACAGCTACTGCTACTGCTGTTACCTCCGGAGCTGCTCTCCAGGCAGCAGTAGTCGGCTCGGATGGGCAGCGCCCGCTCTATCCTGGGCTGTCCAGCAGGAGGCAGCAGGTGGCTCATCTGCAGGTGGGTGGAGCCGTTGAGCAGGCCCGTTTCTGGGTCAGCGTCCACCAGCATCACCCTTCCTCCCCCTCTTCCTCGCTCGCCATTACGACCCCACTCGACGCCGGATCCGCCGCCATTTCCCGAGGAGCCCGGGCGTCGACCCACGCGGACGATCTTCTTGTTACTGAGTGTCTCCGGGTAGATGCTGATTCCCTTGAGCATGTGGATAAACTTGTAGGGCGGGTCCACAGCCGGGTCGCAGGGTCCCGATTGGAGCTTGTAGCTGCCCGTCATCTGGCGGTAGCGACGCTGGCAGCAGGTCCAGAGGAAGACGGCCACCGTGACCGAGACCACCAGGACACCGGCGCCCAGGAAGCCCGCCAGCACCGGGGACACCTCTGAGAGGGACAGGGAGAGAGCAGGGAAATCTTATTCATTTTATTAGAACATTTCCTTTCCATCGTTATTCACCTCATTCCTTCAATACTGATGGGTTGAAAGCCTTACTAACAGGTAGATTAGGCCTCCTAAAAACTGCCTTCAACAAACAAATGCAGAACACGTGCGGTATGAAAACACATAATGAAACAGAAGGTTGTATTCCATCAAAAAGCATAATTCCCTGCCTAAAGTGAGAAGATGAAAGGCTGTCAAAAATATGTGCTGAAAAGCAGGAAAACTGGTTAACCTTGTAAAATGGATGGACTTGATCAAAGTATTTCCATTTTTTCCCCTGTTCACATTTCTTGGGGCCTTGCCACATACAGTCAGATGAGGAAGTTGAAGTTACTGTAATCCTACTGCAACGGCTTATGCTACGTTCTACACCATGTTCTACCCAGCGCGTTTAGGAAAACACACAACACCACTGACCTACATTTGGACTAAACATGTGACCAGTTTAAAAAGTGACTGACAGCTGTGGCACCAGCCTGGATCTAAGCTTCGGCTGGCACTTTATTTGACAGTACACGTTTAACTGCTATTCAAAATCAAATCAAATTATATTTGTCACATGCGCCGAATACAACAAGTGTAGACCTTACCGTGAAATGCTTACTTACAAGCCCTTAACCAACAATGCAGTTAAGAAAAATAAGAGTTAAGAAAATATTTACTAAATAAACCAAAGTTAAAAATAAAAGAGCAACAATAAAATAACAATAACGAGGCTTAATACAGGGGGTACCGGTACCAAGTCAATGTGTGGGGGTACAGGTTAGCTGTTCGGCAGCCTTATGGCTTGGGGGTAGAAGCTGTTATTCTTAACAAGAAGTCTTTTGGACCTAGACTTGGAGCTCGGTACCGCTTGCCGTGCGGTAGCAGAGAGAATAGTCAATGACGAGGGTGGCTGGAGTCTTTGGCAATTTTTAGGACCTTCCTCTGACACCGCCTGGTGTAGAGGTCCAGGATGGCAGGAAGCTTGGTCCCAGTGATGTACTGGGCCGTATGCACTACCCTCTGTAGCGCCTTGTGGTCAGAGGCCGAGCAGTTACCATACCTTAAATAGTGGTGCGAAATAAAGTGCTACATTTCTATGATAACTATAGTAGATTAACATAAGCGGTGCAATATGTTAGCTAGTTATAAACACAAGCAGTGAATTTAAGGGTCAAATTATTCATGAACAGTGCATAGCATTGTGTATTGTGAGTCACTGAAAATGAGTAACAGAAATATAGTTGGATTGATGTTGATATAGACACTGAAACCAGTCAGTTACCGCTTCACTGTGTATAATATTAAGCACTACAAGGTATTATAATAGGAACAAATCTGAATAAAGTATTCCATTACTGTGGCCATGTTCAGTATAATTTGATATAAAAGTAATTCTTCACTTGGCTTGCTGCTACCACTCATTTTACATTGCCTCTGTTGGGAAAATGATATTGTTATATAAAACTATATCTGCTGTTTTTGTTTGTGTATCCTAATAAAAATAAAATAATTGCATGGAGAAAAAAAAAAGAGTATGTTGATCTCTATGATGTACAGTACAGAGTACTCTTTACTGTTTGACTGTCCAATCATGTTCAATATTGGTGTTTGTAGACTGTAGGTGACAAACTTGAAAACACTTATTGTAGTAGAAGTGCAGTGCATTCGAAAAGTGTTCAGGCCTCTACTTTTCCCACGTTTTGTTACGTTACAGCATTATTCGAAAATTGATTAAATCATTTTTTCCCCTCATCAAGCTACACACAATACCCCATAATGACAAAGCAAAAACAGCTTTAGAAATGTTTGATAATTTATTAAAATAAAAAACCGAAATGACATTTACATAAGTATTCAGACCCTTTACTCAGTACTTTGTTGAAGCACCTTTGGCAGCGATTACAGCCTCCAGTCTTCTTAGCTGTGACGCTACAAGCTTGGCAGACCTGTATTTACAGGTACAGGTGCATCAAAGCTGGGACCGAGCGACTGAAAAACATCTCTCAAGACCATCAGCTTGTCCGGAGAAGACAAGGTGAGCGCTACCATCAGTCCTGTGTCATGCCAACAGTAAAGCATCTTGAGACCATGCATGTGTGGGGTTGCTTCTCAGCCAAGGGAGTGGGCTCACTCACAATTTTGCCTAAGAACACAGCCATGAATAAAGAATGGTACCAACGCATCCTCAGAGAACAACTTCTCCCAACCATCCAGGAACAGTTTGGTGACGAACAATGCCTTTCCCAGCATGTTGGAGCACCTTGTCATAAGGAAAAAGGGATAACTAAGTGGCTTGGGGAACAAAACATCAATATTTTGGGTCGATGGCCAGGGAACACCCCAGACCTTAATCCCATTGAGAACTTAATCCTCAAGAAGCGGGTGGACAAACAAGGGTCAATACTGCAAATATTGACTCTTTGCATCAACTTCATGGAATTGTCAATAAAAGCCTTTGACACTTGAAATGCTTGTAATTATACTTCAGTATTCCATAGTAACATCTGACAAAAATATCTAAAGACACTGAAGCAGCAAACTTTGTGGAAATTAATATTTGTGTCATTCTCAAAACTTTTGGCCACGACTGTAGATCCTCTCAAGTTCTGTCAAGTTGGATGGGGAGCATTGCTGCACAGCTGTTTTCAGGTCTCTCAAGAGGTTCAAGTCCGGGCTCTAGCTGGCCCACTCAAGGACATTCAGAGACTTGTCCAGAAGCCAACTCCTGCGTTGTCTTGGCTTGTTGTCCTTTGCCCCAGTCTGAGGTCCTGAGCACTCTGGAGCAGGTTTTCATCAAGGATCTCTCTATACTTTGCTCAATTCCTCTTTCCCTCAAACCAGACTAGTCTCCCAGTACATGCAGCTGAAAAACATCCCCACAGCATGATGCTGCCACCACCATGCTACACCGTAGGGACGGTGCCAGGTTTCCTCCAGACGTGATGCTTGGCATTCAGGCCAAAGAGCAGTCTTCATTTCATCAGACCAGAGAATCTTGTTTCTCATGGTCCGAGTGTCCTTTCGGTGCCTTTTGGCAAAATCCAAACAGGCTGTCATGCTACTTTTACTGAGGAGTGGCTTCCATTGGGCCACTCTACCATAAAGGCCCGATTGGCAGAGTGCTGCAGAGATGGTTGTCCTTCTGGAAGGTTCTCCCATCTTCACAGAGGAACTCCGGAGCTCTGTCAGAGTGACCTCCTTGACCAAGGCCCTTCTACCCCTGATTGCTCAGTTTGGCCGGGCGGCCAGCTCTAAGAAGATTCTTGGTGGTTCCAAACTTCTTCCATTTAAGGAGGCCACTGTGTTATTGACCTTCAATGCCGCAGAAAGTTTTTGGCACCCTTCCCCAGATCTGTGCCTCAACACAATCCTGTCTCGGAGCTCTATGGACTGTAACAGTTAAATGGTGAACTTTTCTAAGGGACCGATTGACAGAGGCACAATGCCTATCTTTGAGTAAGTAGTGGGTTTTCTGTCTTGTTGCCAATGTTTAAACTACAGTGGGAATAAAAAGTATGTGAACCCTTTAGAATTACCTGGATTTCTGCATAAATTGGTCATAACATTTGACCTGATCTTCATCTAAGTCACAACAATAGACAAACACAGTCTGCTTAAACTAATAACACGCAAACAATTACAATTTTTCATGTCTTTCTTTTTCATGTCCAGTTCTGGCAAGTCGGTAGGACATCTACTGTGTGCATGACAAGTAATTTTTCCAACAATTGTTAACAGACAGATTATTTCACTTAATCACAATTCAAGTGGGTCAGAAGTTTACATACACTAAGTTGACTGTGCCTTTAAACAGATTGGAAAATTCCAGAAAATGATGTCATACCTTTAGAAGCTTCTGATAGGCTAATTGACATCATTTGAGTCAATTGGAGGTGTACCTGTGGTTGTATTTCCAGGCCTACCTTCAAGCTCATACCCTCTTTGCTTGACATCATGGGAAAATAAATCAATCAAGACCACAAAAAAAAAAAAAAAAAAAATTGTAGACCTCCACAACTCTGGTTCATTCTTGGGAGCAATTTCCAAACGCCTGAAGGTACCACGTTCATCTGTACAAACAATAATACGCAAGTATCAACACCATGGGACCACGCAGCCGTCATACCGCTCAGGAAGGAGACACCTTCTGTCTCCTAGAGATTAACGTACTTTGGTGCGAAAAGTGCAAATCAATCCCTGAACAACAGCAAAGTACCTTGTGAAGATGCTGGAGGAAACAGGTACAAAAGGCCACTCAGCAAAGAAGAAGCCACTGCTCCAAAACCGCCATAAAAAAGCCAGACTACGGTTTGCAACTGCACATGGGGACAAAGATCATACTTTTTGGAGAAACGTCCTCTGGTCTGATGAAACAAAAATAGAACTGTTTGTCCATAATGACCATCGCTATGTTTAGAGGAAAAAGGGGGAGGCTTGCAAGCCGAAGAACACAATCCCAACCGTGAAGCACAGGGGTGACAGCATCATGTTGTGGGGGTGCTTTGCTGCAGGAGGGACTGGTGCACTTCACAAAAATAGATGGCTACATGAGGAAGGAACATTATGTGGATATACTGAAGCAACATCTCAATACATCAGTCAAGAAGTTAAAGCTTGGCTGCAAATGGCTCTTCCAAATGGACAATGACCCCACGCATACTTCCAAAGTTGTGGCAAAATGGCTTAAGGACAACAAAGTCAAGGTATTGGAGTGGCCATCGCAAAGCCCTGACCTCAATTCTATAAAAAAAAATGTGGGCAGAACTGAAAAAGCGTGTGCGAGCAAGGAGGCCTACAAACCTGACTCAGTTACACCAGCTCTGTCAGGAGGAATGGGCCAAAATTCACCCAACTTATTGTTGGAAGCTTGTGGAAGGCTACCCAAAACGTTTGACCCAAGTTAAACAATTTAAAGGCAATGCTACCAAATACTAATTGAGTGCATGTAAACTTGTGACCCACTGGGAATGTGATGAAAGAAATAAAAGCTGAAATAAATCACTCTACTATTATTCTGACATTTCACATTCTTAAAATAAAGTGGTGATCCTAACTGACCTAAGACTGGGGAATTTTTTACTAGGATTAAATGTCAGGAATTGTGAAAAACTGAGTTTAAATGCATTTGGCTAAGGTGTATGTAAAACTTCCGACTTCAACTGATGTGAACCCTTGGATTCAATAACAGGTTGACCCTCTTTTGGCAGCAATAACCTCAACCAAACGTTTTTCTGTAGTTGTGGATCAGACCTGCACAACGTTCAGGAGGAATTTTGGACCATTCCTCTTTACAAAACTGTTTCAGTTCCAAAATAGTCTTGGGATGCCACAGCATCTCAATCGGGTTGAGGTCAGGACTGACTGGGCCACTCCATTTTCTTCTGTTCAAGCAATTCTGTTGTTAATTTACTTCTGTCTTTTAGGTTGTTATCCTGTTGCATCACCTAACTTCTGTTGAGCTTCAATTGGCAGACAGATAGCCTTACATTCTCCTGGAAAATGTATTGATGAACTTGGGAATTCATTTTTCTGTCGATGAAAGCAAGCTGTCCAGGCCCTGAGGCAGCAAAGCAGCCCCAAACCATGATGCTCCCTCAACCATACTTTACAGTTGGGATGAGGTTTTGATGCTGGTGTGCTGTGCCTTTTTTCTCTACACACAGTGTTGTGTGTTCCTTCCAAACAACTCAACTGTAGTTTCATCTGTACACAGAATATTTTGCCAGTAGCGCTGTGGAACATCCAGGTGCACTTTTTCAAACTTTAGACGTGCAGCAATGTTTTTTTTGGACCGCAGTGGCTTCTTCCGTGGTGTCCTCCCATGAACACCATTCTTGTTTAGTGTTTTATGTATTGTAGACTCGTCAACAGAAATGTTAGCATCTTCCAACGATTTCTGTAAGTCTCTAGCAGACACTAGGATTCTTCTTAACCTCATTGAGCATTCTGCGCTGTGCTCTTGCAGTCATCTTTGCAAGACAGCCACTCCTAGGGAGTGTTTTATTTATTTGACCTTATTTAACTAGGCAAGTCAGTTAAGAACAAATTCTTATTTTCAATGATGGCCTAGGAACAGTGGGTTAACTGCCCTGTAACAACAGTGCTGAAATTTCTCAATTTATAGACAATTTGTCTTACCGAACTGACTTTTAGAGATACTTTTGTTACCCTTTCCAGCTTTATGCAAGGCAACAATTCTTAATCTTAGGTCTTCTGAGATCTCTTTTGTACGAGGCATGGTTCACATCAGGCAATGCTTCTTGTGAATAGCAAACTCACCTTTTGTGAGTGTTTTATATGGGGCAGGGCAGCTCTAACCAAAATCTCCAATCTCATCAAATTGATTGGAGTCCAGGTTAGTTGACTCCTGACTTTTCTTGCCACTGTTTGTCTGTTTACTACTATGGAAACTTGGTGTTCTCTCCCTCCCTCCCTCTCCCTCCCTCTCCCTCCCTCTCCCTCTGGGTCGCCCTGGCAACAGCGGGGCCCCTCTCCCATCGAGCTGGTCAGATGGAGCTGATTGGAATTCAGAGTTCGCCCAGGAACCCCAGAGCGGATGAGAACAGGATGTGTGTTCCACCATCTCCACACAAGCAGCCCTTAACCAGAAGCCAGCAACCACCGGAGGGTGTGTGTGGGGGGATGCCTATTCTGAGAAAGCTTCTGTGTAAAGAGAGGCTGAGAGATGTTTTTGTCAGACATGGCGGCAGAAGTGTGTGTATGCGTATCTGTGCGTGTGCGTGTATGCATGTGTGTGGTTGACAGACACTGCTGTACAGCTGCACTGATCACAGCTATAATGAGGCCTCAAGAGCTTTGGAGAGTTTCTCCTTTTCTCCTGTGAGTTCTATGTAAAACTCCACAGCATCATGGATAATAAGTATAGGAACTACACTATAAACACTTAGCATACTGAATGTTAATGCACTTACAAACATTCCTAAAAACACACCCACATACAGCATTCACAAAAAGCCACTGATGCAGATGCATAAAAAACTAAAATAAATACCCTGAATTATGCATGCCGTTGTCATGGGAAATGTCATGGAAGTTACTTATCGTTTTTAGTGTAAACCAGGGATCATCAACTAGATTCAGCCGCTGGCCGATTTTATTTCTGGAGAGAATGTTCGGGGGGCCGGAACATAATTACAAATAATTTGTAGACTGCAAATTGACCACAAGAAGCCCAAACAGATATAATATTTGACTTAAACATAATCAGATTCACATCTGCATTCTGATAAGCCACCTTCTACAGTTAAAATCTGTGACTGAAGCCCAAACCAACCTCAGTGGTCAGGAATAACTATGCATAGTCACATTTGCTTAAGGTTACCTACCTCTGTTATAAAACAAAGATGACAGAGGCCCCAGCTATCGACTACAATAATTCTGCACAAGATTTTCTCTTGGAGGAAAATGGAAGTACAATTATAAATCCTCTTGCTTTACTATATATATAAAAAATAAAATAAAAACTGGTTTCGGCATAGCTGCCTTCATTAGCCTTCATGCACCTTGGCGGAAACTAGTAGCCTGGTAAAACCAGACTGATCACAGCCTTCACCATTGGAAGCAATAGTGAGTGCAACATTAAGTCTGGTTTGACCAGGCTAGTTCTTGACTGGATGACCCCAGATGCTTGAGCCTGCAGCCAGCCACACCCTGGGCCACCAGTAAGCTACATGTGCAGGGATTTAGCTTTGTGTTAGCAGTCAATATTCATATCCAGCAGTGAAGTCAGTTGGAGGGGCTTAGCAACAGTGCAGGAGGCCAAAATTGGGTCAGCAGGCACTTGTCCAGTTGGGTGACAGACAGGAGGCTTTTAAGAGCTTTTGGAAAAACCAAAATGGCCAGAAAATAAACACAGTTACTTGAGGACAGGAAGTGGGTTAGAAACCAAAGATAGGGGCCTCCTGAGTGGTGCAGTGGTCTAAGACACTGCATTGCAGTGCTAGCTGTGCCACTAGAGATCCTGGGTTCGAGTCCAGACTCTGTCGCAGCTGACATGGTCGCCAGGTGTACGATGAGACAAGACTGTAACTACCAACTGGATACCACGATATTGGGGAGGAGAAAAAAAGGGGTTAAAGAGAACAGAAATCAAAGGTAGCAGGAAGACGAGAGAGAGAAATAGAGAGGGAGATGGGTAGGCAGGAGAGAAAGGGGAGAGGAAATGGTGAAAGGAAGAAAGTGAGGAAATGGGGTATGAATGAGTGGTGACATTAGCTGCTAACAGAGAGACAAACAGTGGGACAAAGGATCCATAGCTAGGGCCCAGACTGAGAGTCGAGAGCAAGCGTGCCAGACAAACAGACTGTTTGGGACATTTCTGAAGAGTGACTTCCCTGCGAGCCATGGGAATTCAGAACAGCAGGCGCTTGTCTGCATACCTCACGGCTAAACCATTTAGAATATTTTTTGTATTGTCATTCAAATCAGTTACTGGCATCCAATTCTGCTTTCCCTTCTCTCTTTCTCCTGATCCACCAAGGACATGTTGTACCTTTTCCTACTGTATTTTGTCATCTCTCTCTCTTCCTCTCTCATCCACTCACTGTATCTCCATAGTGTCTAGCTACCCACACCCACTATCCCCCTCTAGACAAAGACTCGACCCTCTACTCCATTGATCAATGCGACCTCAGTGGGGCTTTAGAATCAGATGATGTCACTTTGTTGGAGGGTCTTTAAAGCACAGCTGAGCAGCTCTTGTTGCCTAGAGGCGTTGCCCCAGTGAGAGCGAGAGAGACTGACATTAACCATAAGGTCAAGGTCTAAATGAAATAAACCGTTCAAACCTCAATAGCAATACTGGAGAAAAGGTTGAAATCCAGGACTTACTAATAAAACCAACGGTATCAAAAGGAGCACAATGCTTGAAAGAACAAGCCTGTGTATGTGAGAGAGAATGTGTGTGTGCGCGTGTCTATGCACAAGCAGGGGGGCATCCATGATTAATAGACTGCAGTAAATTGTTAATCCCGAGCAATGATTCTAATTGTCTGATTCATACGCCAGGAGGGGGGGGGGGGGGGGGGGAGTGTGGGACAGTGGAGGAATACAGGAACACAGGAGTGTGAAGGCAGAAAGAGGAGGACGAGGTTAGGATGGAGAGAGGAGCGTTGTGGAGTTACAGAAGAGAGGAGGAAATGAAGAGTGTATTATTAAGGATAATGTGTGACGTCTGGGCTTAGACTACCAGAAGAGTAGTAAATGTAACTCAGCACTCCATACTCTGAATTCACTCATTCTAACCCCTAAATTAATGGGCAGGTAGCAACAACGTAACCACATGTAACATTGGGATTTGCATTAGTATATGCATCAAAAGTCCCAATGCAAATTGACCTCACTTTTCTATTGTTGGAGTTATTACATAAAACCGATCGGAATTCCGAAGGCCTGTCGGAAAATGTTTTCCAGGGTGTGATGTAATATAGAGGAACAGGTAAGCCAGCCTGATCCCTATAATGTAAACTCCAACAGAAATAACTTCAAATCTATAACTTCAAATGAATCAAAATCGCCATGACTACTGGTTTCAAGGTGTTCAGCCAACTTACAAGCAAATACTTTATGAATTTATTGTTACAACAACTTGCAAAATTGCTAGCCAACTAGTCTGCTAATGTTAGTCATACTACCCTGCTTACCTTAGCACTGAATGAGTCAGCCAGTTGCTATCAACAGTTAGCTTACAGCTACATTAAAGTAAACCAATGTTTAGGAAATACATAACGCCATAATGTTAGCTACTGTTTATGCAGTTATTTTAGCCAGCAAGCTAGCCAGCCAGCTAACGTTAGCTATTTAGTCAACTAGCTATTAGCTTAGCCAGCCACCAAAGTTATAGTCAGCAAACTAGAATCCAACTACTGGAGATCAGCTAGAATAAAACGAATACTACTAAAACATAACCGCAGATTAAAAGCAAAGAGAGAGCAGAGACTTACAGATTGATGGTTGGGGCCCATCCAATGGTAAAACTTTTAAAAGAGTGCAGGCTGGGTTAGCTACCAAAGCGAGGGGGAGGCGAGTGCTTCACCGGGCAGAAATCCAAAATAGATAGATTCTAGATGTCTGTCAACTAGCGTGCTAGCACAAGGTGGAAAAAACTCCCGTAGCCTATTTCACAGCGAACATGTCAAAAGTTGACAAAACAAAAAGGAGAACAGATGAGGTACTACACAATTAAAGCAAGTAGGTATGATATTCTCTTTCGTTTTGAGCCCATGGCAAGCACCAGAGCTAGCCATGCTAACAGGTTCCCACTAGATAACACAGCCACAAAGTCTGTGAGAAGCATGATGTGTGGTCAACGTTAGCCAGCTCGAGCTAGCATACAAACTCGGTAGCAGAGTAGATCCTCCATATGAGAAATAGTGCATTGCAAGAAATAGTGCATTGTGGATAGTTTAGAAGTTATCTGGAAATAAGTGAATAAATATGTAATAACCCCAAAACATAACTATGTTTGTACTTATAGGTAACCAGATGATGACTACAACTAAGTTACTAAGACTTTGACCACACCGTGTTGATACATTGGTGAGTACAAACTCGTGCTTCCTACCCTTTCGGTGGCAAACCAACCAGGATTGACCACTAACTTCATGAAAGGTGATGTCAAGGTGCGAGGAAATAATACCTTCCTAAGTAACTCCACTACAAAGAGTTGTGTGTCTCAAGTATTCTTCAAATAACCCCAAAACTCATAGAAATGTTCTCGTGAACACACTCTTTTCCTTCTTACATGTACAACATATGGCACACAGACAAAACACACCTGGAAATGTCCATCTCCACTACCGCCACCAACACACTGGGGTAAACCACTGCTGCGCAGCTTCTCACAGGACTATCTAAACCCCCTTTCACACAACGTTAGCTTTCTCTGTGTGTGTTTCTTCATCCTGAAATCTCTGAAGATGACAGACACCTTGTCCCGAGGTGGAGTGTGCTGTATTTCACCACTGGAACAGAAAGGGGCTTGTCACTCTGACACCAGTCACTATGGCATTAAATCACAAGGTCTGTTCGGCACCGCCACTGCGGCTATGCCGGACACACTGCAGAGAGAAGGGACGGAGAGAGCTGGAGGGAGGGGAGAGGTAGGACTGTGTGTCGGCTCAGCCCTCCATCCAGGCTAGACTGCCTCAGTAAGAGATGTAGCCCTGAAGAGACAAAGTAAGTCAATAACATAAGGATACTAAATAAGGAAAACCTTTTAAGGTGACTTATACCATCTTCATAAGACATATAAAGGTGTTTTACATTGCTTATGTTATGACTGTGTAATGTCCTCATCAAGTACATACACTACGGGTCAAAAGTTTAAGAACACCTACTCATTCAAGGGTTTTTCTTTATTTTTACTATTTTCTACATTGTAGAATAATAGTGAAGACATCAAAACTATGAAATAACACATATGGAATCATGTAGTAACCAAAAAAGTGTTAAACAAATCAAAATCTATTTTATATTTGAGATTCTTCAAATAGCCACCCTTTGCCTTGATGACAGCTTTGCACACTCTTGGCAATATGTACATAGCCCATCTGTAAATAGCCCATCCAACTACCTCATCCCCATACTGTATTTATTTATTTATTTATTCATTCATCTTGCTCCTTTGCACCCCAGTATCTCTACTTGCACATTCATCTTCTGCACATCTATCACTCCAGTGTTTAATTGGTATATTGTAATTACTTTGCCACCATGGCCTATTTATTGCCTTACCTCCCTTATCTTACCTCATTTGCACACACACTGTATATATATATACTTTTTTCCTACTGTATGTTTGCTTATTCCATGTGTAACTCTGTGTTGTTGTATGTGTCGAACTGCTTTGCTTATCTTGGCCAGGTCGCAGTTGTAAATGAGAACTTGTTCTCAACTAGCCTACCTGGTTAAATAAAGGTGAAATAAAAAAATAACAAATAAATCAACCAGCTTCACCTGGAATGCTTTTCCAAGCAGTCTTGAAGGTGTTCCCACATATGCTGAGCACTTGCTGGCTGCTTTTCCTTCACTCTGCGGTCCGACTCATCCCAAACCATCTCAATTTGGTTGAGGTCGGGGGATTGTGGAGGCTAGGTCATCTGATGCAGCACTCCATCACTCTCCTTCTTGGTAAAAAAGCCATTTTGATTGGTAGTGTATATGCCACAGAAATGTCTACGAAGAAATCCAGAAGTGTCTATAAGCAACAAAGATCAATCGATCGGCTAAAAGCAACAAAGGTCAAAGGTCAATCGATCGGCTGAGAAGGATATGTTCAGAAGATTCAAACTACAAAAACGGACACTAGGAACTATGAAGACACTAAATACACTAAGAAACCGAGTTGGTCAGTCGTAGACAATCTCGTCTGGTTTGAATCCTCAAAGGACACTCACTGATTATTCCAATATTAAGTATTGTGTTCCACAAGGTTCTGTGCTAGCACCTATGCTGTTCTCATCAAATACAACTCTTACATGCAAACAACACTGGACACGCTGCGCGCGTGAGGATTGCAAAATCAATTTACACATACATGTTATTCAATCATTTCACCCACACCGCTCGCACAAGCGTCATCAGAATCCCAACGATCTGACATTCAGATCCTCGTTAGGACCATCTCAAGCACACAATCATTTGGCTAAACCTCCAGTAAATTAATAGCAAACAATAAAGTGACCTACTTCAACAAACACCAACTACATCTGACCAAAGGGCTGCAATCCCAAATCATAACTTTACAAAGACGGTCCATATTTCTAAGCCAAAACAAAATGTATATCACTTTGTCTGACAGGTTTCTAGTACCATGTTAAGTTTGAGCAAACTTATCTTCCCTTTTTTCAGTAAATTGGTCAGCTATTCAATTATGCAACTGACTTTAAAAAGACTCAAAATGAATTATGTTTGCCACGATGTTTCCTGTAGAATGGCAGGATATTTTATTCATGTTGATCTGATTCCATTTGATTGACAGGAGTTGGGCTAACATTTCTCCCCGTAGCTCTCTGTCTTAGGTGCAGACTATCCCTCAAATAGCTCCTATTCGGCTACTCCCTGACTCAACAAGTCTTTCTCCCGGCCAGTCCTTCAGGTAACTCCTACGCCATGGTTTTAGATCCAAGATGGCATAACAGGCTGGGGATCTTAAAATATCGGCCCTCTTTTACATCAAAGACTGCCAACCCAGACGCCCACCGTCATCCCGACGATCCCCTCCGTCCACATGCACGCCTTGGATAATAAGTGATGGTGTGTAGTGATGGTTAAGAATAGAGTGGGGTCCAATGGAACACAGTTTCACACTCCAGTTTTCAAACTATATCACGCCGAACTAAACCATACTGTCCTCGCTCGGGTATACGCTGTGAAAGTGACCTCCCCACAGCATTGTTTTTAAACTTTTTTAGTTTTTTTGTATGTTATATATAATATATATGGCCATGTTTTCATGAATTTGATGATATGATCTTGAAGCCCATTCTAAACAGTATGGGACTGGATACGGAAGTAAAGCAGAGGGGGTCATCACATTCACATCGCATTTCATTTGCACATTGTCCTTGCCAGAAGAGTTACAGCAACAACCAGGCCAGCTCAGTACAGCTTGTTTTGGCCCAGCAGTGTGAGCCCTCAGGTGGGGTAAACTGAAGCTGTTCCCTCCAGCTTTGGAACTGGCCTCAACTCTGAGGGAAGGTCCTGAATCAAAACAAGAACCATGCAAGTTGCTCTGGGCGAAAGCTATCTGTTAAGGAGAGGAATTATGGTAATATGAATTTAACAACGCATATAAATTGGTAATGAAGAGATGATATAACAGAGAGTGCTTTCTTTTGTTAGTGTAATTAGACTCCCCACGCCCTCTCACCCAGGCCCTGAACACTCCTGGCACAAACAAACACACATTAGCGCCTCAACCCTCCACTGCAGACAAAGAACATAATCATCTTCACAGGAGCGAATTTATTTTCGGGGACTTTATGCAGGTCAGAGGAGAATTAGACGGTTTCTTACTGCTTTTGTCAATGTGATATGTCCCATCCTGTCCTATTAGTTGTCTGCACTGGTTGCTGTGTATTGCGTAATTGATTGCTGAGTAATTGTAGGTGTAAACCATATACTTATACAGTAGGCTGTGTGTGTGACTGGGTGTAGCCAGTGATTTTTATTTTTTTGTTGTCCACGAATTCTCCAGTCATTCTCTAAATAACAACATATTCTGCCCAAAGTTAAGCCCCATAGCCGGTGTTTTAACTCTGACAGGGATACGTGATGCACTATTGGCAAAACATGCATCAATGCTTCGGACAAGTCCCACGGTTACATAACTAGATTATAATGAGCACGCGAATTGATCGCCCTGCGAGTGAGGTATTTGGGGAGACGCGAGACCACCCACCCCGCCCAAATGTTCTGTTAGTCTATGGACAACGGGTCCAGTTCAGGAATTCGGGTAGATGTTCATTAAAACCATAGAAGGGCGAGCAGTCGGGCATGGTTGATGCCAAGCCTCAAGAATAGACAAAACGTCATCATCCTCTCTAACCCACATGCGCAGTCAACGCCATTAGAGAAGGCTGGAGAAAGCATGAGCGCAGTAGGAGCAGGCCAAACGGGTCTCACCTTAACAATAACTACGTACCGCACAATAAATATGTACCAGAAAATAACTGTTTTTTACATAATGTCAAAAGGCACATTTTTATTAAGTCCATTTCCCTGCCAATATTCCCCCTTCAAGCCAAAATCTGACTAAGCAACATTGGTGACTGCCGGGAACTAACGCACGCATGACCACACATGTTCATTTACATGCCTATTTCTAATCCCAACAAATTAAAACACACATTAGGCCTGTTCTCCGTTTTAAAATGATTATAATGTGTTGAGGCACAGTCGAGGCCTTGACAGGCCTGTGTTCTCAACAACTTTGAACATTGTTGATAATAATACATGCACCCTAAACCAACATTGTTTAAAGAGGTTTCCCATATTTATTTTTTTAATGTATTCCAGTTGTTGGCTCAAAGCGTTCTAATCATCAGAATAACATCCATTCTAGGAGATAAACCGTGTCTTATGAAATATTAAATAGACGTGTGCCATTTCATTTCAAACGTCAAATTAATTGAATATACAAAACAACGAGGCTTTCGGGAAGATTATTTACTTGAATTATGTGTAGAGAATAAACAACAAATGTAGCACCTGGAGTCTTTCAGCCTTTCTAGGCCAACATGACACCATTTAGAATCTGATGAGAACCTGGAAAAAAAAAAACACTCATTTTCCCTCCAGCTAGCCTAAAACAGTTGCCTGGCATCCAATAAGTAGCCTAAATACAGCTGTTTTTCGTTAATTATCATGAGGAAAAATATGTCTTACCATATGCTGGTCTTAAATTGGTTATCTCAGTCATTTTGGGGTTGAAATGGCTGTGTTGTTGTCAGAAAAAAAAAAGATTAAAATAAAACAATTAAAACTCGCAGGTTTCTATTTTATTTCCATGAATGATCTTGTCCCTCCGTTTTTCTTAAGGTCAGATGAGGCGACGATGTTTGACCGTGGTATTTTTCTCAGTCCGAAATTATTGTTTTGATTCTGTGGCTTCTCAATGATGCGCCCCGGATGGCGCTTGCTTCTTCCCACTCCAGTTTCGATCTCGGGTGCGGCTGCTGAGCGCGACTACTACAACCAGAGTTGGTCCCCCCCGGATAACGGGGAGTCTAGGGGAGAATCTCAATTGATTCACTTGATTCCTCGCGTCCCCTCTTTCTCAAAACACATTGGACGAGAAGGTCAAAGGTCCCGCCCCTCCAAACTCTTCTCATCCAATCATATCGCCCTTCACTGCCAAGAACGGCCAAGAAGCTACCAATAATTGTCGAATGAGAACAAAGCAGTGGAATTGGCCGCAATGAGGATAGGGCTAGGGAGCGACCCAGAAGAATCTTTTTTTGTTGTTGCACTTGTTAAGTACAACTGTTTTTCACAGTATAGCAACTAACTTAAAAAAAAATTATGGATGTTGATGTAATCTTATTTTTAACCCCTACAGATGTCAGATCTTAACTTGATCACGCTTTTGTCTGGGAGAATTTTGCTGTTGCATCAGGAAATTCAAACGATTCCTTGAAAATGAGCAGTTGTCTTTCTCTCCAGGCTGGGGCAGTAGAGTCATTGGGATCAGGTCTGCTATCAAAATAATATTCTCTCTCGCTCTCGCAAACATTAGGCCTAGGTCCTATTACTGCAACATTCAAATGTACAAAAATGGATCTGCCATGTAGCCATACACGTCAACAACCATCATTTTATATAGCTTATTATAAACTGGGTGGTTTGAGACCTGAATGTTGATTGGCTGACAGCTGTGGTATATCAGACCATATTCCACAGATATGACAAAACATTTTTTTACTGCTCTAATTATGTTGGTAAACTGTTTCTAATAGCAATAAGGCACCTCTGGGGTTTGCGATATATTATCCCAATATACCATGGCTAATGGCTGTGTCCAGGCACTCCGCATTGCGTCGTGCTAAGAACAGCCCTTAGCCGTGGTATATTGGCCATATACCACACCCCCTCGGGCCTTATTGCTTAAATAACACAAGATAGATATTGTACTCTACTAGGCTACGACATACAAGCACGGAGTGTGTCCTAAGGTTTTGAATGGACTGTCAAAATTGAATTCAATCGTGAGGTGGTCTAGCAGTTACGGCTGCATCCTTCAGCGTGCCCATATAGACCTACTGTGTCAGCGTGGGTTTGATTCCCACTAATGATGTATATAAGCCCTGGATTGCTGATGCTACAGTGCCGTCAGAAAGTATTCACACCCAGTGATTTATTCCACATTCTGTTGTGTTACAAAAAAAGTGGGATTAAAATTCATTTAATTGTCTTTTTTTGTCAATGATCTACACAAAATACTAGAAGTGTAAGAACAATTCTAACATTTGTAAAAAAAAAAAAATACATATGAAAAATTCAACTAATATATCTTGATAAGATACATTTTAAACCCCCTGAGTCAATACATGTTACCTTTGGCAGTGATTACAGCTGAGTCTTTCTGGGTAAGTCTAAGAGCTTTGCACACCTGGATTGTACAATATTTGCACATTATTATTTAAAACATTCTTCAAGCTCTGTCAAGTTGGTTGTTGATCATTCCTAGACAGACATTTTCATGTCTTGCCATAGAGTTTCAAGACGATTTAAGTCAAAACTGTAACCAAGCCACTCAGGAACATTCCATTTTGTCTTCGTAAGCAACTCCAGTGTATATTTGGCCTGCGTTTTAGGTTATTGTCCTGCTGAAAGGTGAATTCATCTTTCAGCAGGACAATAGAGAGCAGACTGAACCAGGTTTTCCTCTAGGATTAGCTCCATTCCGTTGCTTAGCTCAATTCCGTTTTTTTTTTTAATAATCCTGAAAAAAATTCAGTCTTTAACAATTACAAGCATTAATTTGGCCCAAACATTACAATTTGTATTCAGGACAAAAATTGAATTGCTTTGCCACATTTCTCTTGGCATTATTACTTCAGTGCCTTGTTGCAAACACGATGCATGTTTTGGAATATTTCTATTCTGTACAGGTTTCCTTCTTTTTACTCTGTCAATTAGGTTAGTATTGTGGAGTAACTACAATGCTGTTCAGCCATCCTCAGTTTTCTTCTATCACAGCCATTAAACTTTGTAACTGTTTTAAAAAGTCACCATTGGCCTTATGGTAAAATCCCTGAGCAGTTTCCCTCCTCTCCGGCAATTGAGTTAGGGAGGACGCCTGTATCATTGTAGTGACTGGGTGTATTGATACACCATCCAAATTGTAATTATTAACTCCAACATGCTCAAATGGATATTCAATGTCTGCTTTTTGTATTCTACCAATAGGTGCCCTTATCTGCGAGGCATTAGAAAACCTCCTTGGTCTTTGTGGTTGAATCTGTGCTTGAAATTCACTGCTCGATTGAGGGACCTTAAAGATAATTGTATGTGTGGGGTACAGAGATGGGGTAGTCATTTAAAAATCATGGTAAACACTATAATTTCAGACAGAGTGAGTCCATGCCACTTATTGTGACTTGTTAAGCAAATGTTAATTTTTTAGTAATTTGTAACCATGTCTAAAAAACAGTGTTGTGTTCGAGACCACATAAACAAGAACGATTCAAGACCAAGACCGGAGCGAATCGAGTCCGAGTCAAGACCAAGAGCAGAGGGGTGGCGAGACCGAGTCAAGACCGAAACCAGGACAGGGACGCGAGATCCGAGACAAGACCAGAAAAATGTGAATCCAATTCAAGACCATTACTCTAATTTTGTCAAATCGTCACCATAATAAGAGTTGAAAATGTCCAGTACTTCTGTGTTCATATTTCAGAACAACATGTGGATTCTTTAGACAGTCAGATTGGTGGGAAAAAAAATGCATGCTGAGGGAAAATGGAGCCCCTGGACATTTTTACTAACCCAAACACAGTGGGGAACAATGAGGGCCTTCTACGCTTTCAGAGAAAGGCTAAGGATTTATAACATAATAAAAATTATAATAATTATAATATTGTTTTCAATTATGTTCTGTTTTAATCTCTTCAGTTTTTGATAGAAAGGGAAAAGGTTAACGCTGAAGAGAAAAAAATATCCAATCAGGATTTTTCTTTGGTGGTCTCTGGGGATATGAATCTAGCTATCTAATTTCAGCCATTGGCTAGGCCATTAGAAGCTTTATAGAAGGCAGCTGCCGTTCAACTGTATTAGGGGAACATTTTGGAGAGACAGTGGAATCAAGCAATCACATTGACTTGTAATGTCAACAGGTCTCCCCTTTACTAATAGTAAGCGCGCAACGCCAACAATTTCCCTCAATCTTCCCTACCAGCGAGTCAAGGAAATTTCGACAAAGTTTGAGGACATTTTCAAATGAAAGTAATGTTACGAGTAAAGTAGGAATCACAGGTTTCAATAGACAATAAGATATTAATGTTTCAAGAAAGGAGTGTATATATATTTGGCCTTGGAGAAGCGCTTTTATGTGCTGACTGAATGGAAGCTGATAATGAGTTTTTTTACTCCGCTGGTCTCGGGAAGAAATTGAGTCCTCACTGTCCGAGACCAAGTCAAGACCAAGTAAAAATGTATCCGACACCAAGACAAGAACGAGAAACTCAATATGTGGTCTCGAGAGAGGACTCGAGTACTACAACACTTACTGCCAAAAACATAATTACACTTTGACATGATGGGATATTGTGTGTAGATCAGTGATACAACATCTCAAAGTATTTGAAATACAGGCTGTAACACAACAAAATGTGGAAAAAGTTAAGGGGTGTGAATACTTTCTGAAGGCACTGCACCTGAGGAACGCTCAACTCCGTTCTCTTATATCATGGCGGGTTGAGTATTGGTAACTGGGGAGAAAATGGCGACTGTCCTTGAATCTGAAAGTGCGGCAAGTGAAGTGTGTGACAATGAATGGACAATTTGAGAAATTAAAGAATGGAACAAAACGAGCAAAAGTTATAGTAGAAGACCGGTTCAATAATGCATTTCTTATTGGCCTGTGTTTTTTTGGACAAGGAGATTCATTTGGGAAATCCATTTGTAATATCGAGGACTGTGAAGAAGCAGTGGGAAAGGTGGATTCAATCAAGGTGGCTAGAAGCGGCCTTGTTACGGTTAATTGTGTCGATGAAGAACAGACGAAGTGTGCACTGGATCTGGCTAAATTGTCCATGTCAGAAGTAACATGTATTGATCTTCCGAGCAGGGTGCATGCCAAAGGAGTCATAGCTGGAGTCTCGTGGTACATATAATGAACAAAAATATAAAATGCAACATGCAAAATGTCCAGAAACAAATAACTTTCTTCTGAAACTCGTCAGTCTATTCTTGTTCTGAAATATTAAGGCTGTTCCATGAGAGAAATTGCCAAGAAACTGAAGGTCTTCGCTGACCTTCTAGGCAGGGCAAAAGAACACAGACTCTGGACACAGGAATTCTGCCTAGAAGCTCAGCATCGCGGAGTGGCCTCTTCACTGTTGACGTTGAGACTGGTGAAGGTATCTTTAATGAAGCTGCCAGTTGAAGACTTGTGACGCGTCTGTTTCTCAAACTAGACACTCTAATGTACTTGTCCTCCTGCTCAGTTGTGCACCAGGGCCTCCCACTCCTCTTTCTATTCTGGTTAGAGGCAGTTTGCGCTGTTCTGTGAAGGGAGTAGTACACAGCGTTGTTCGAGATCTTCAGTTTCTTGGCAATTTCTCGCATGGAATAGCCTTCATTTCTCAGAACAAGAATAGACTGACGAGTTACAATAGAAAGTTATTTGTTTCTGGACATTTTGAGCCTGTAATCGAACCCACAAATGCTGATGCTCCAGATACTCAAGTAATCTAAAGGTGGCCAGTTTTATTGCTTCTTTAATCACGACAACAGTTTTCAGCTGTGCTAACATAATTGCAAAAGGGTTTTCTAATGATCAATTAGCCTTTTAAAATGATAAACTTGGATTAGCTAATACAACGTGCCATTGGAACACAGGAGTGATGGTTGCTGATAATGGGCCTCTGTACACCTATGTAGATATTGGATAAAAAAAAATTTTTTTTTTAAATCAGCCATTTCCAGCTACAATAGTCATTTACAACATTAAATGTCTACACTGTATTTCTGATCAATTTGATGTTATTTTAATGGACAAAAAAATGATTTTCTTTCAAAAACAAGGACATTTCTAAGTGACCCCAAACTTTTGAACGGTAGTGTATGTTATTGAAATTATTGTACAACTTAAATTGGTCTGTTGTGCTGGGAAACTGGTTTAATACACAGTGCTGGTGACGCCTTACGCCATCCATTCCATACACTTTATATTAATTAGGTGTTGGCTTATAGAGAACATTAAAAAAGTGTGCCAATGTAAGTGGGGTAGGAGTACTCAGTAGGGTCTGTAGAATATAAATATAATTTTATTTCATGGGGGAGTGTTGCTGGCCTTTTACCCCACCTATTCCATTGGCCTCAATGCACATCACTGAATATTACATATTGGCTTATAGACAGGGTTGGGGAGTAACTGATTAGTAACTGTCCCGTGTGGCTCAGTTGGTAGAGCATGGTGTTTGCAACACCAGGGTTGTGGGTTTGATTCCCACGGGGGACCACTACGGAAAAAAATGTATGAAATGTATGTATTCACTACTGTAAGTCGCTCTGGATAAGAGCGTCTGCTAAATGACTAAAATGTAATGTAAATGTAACTGATTAAGTCAGTTACATGTAATCTGATTACCCAAAAAAAATCTGTTATGTTACCAGCTAAAAATATTGTAATCAGATTACATATACTTTGGAAAAATTTGATTATTACTTCTTGGATTACTTTTAAAATTCAGAAAGGATGTTTGTGGGTGAAAAAAAAAATACATTATGACACTATTCTGTTTTTCTCTATGACATTCAATTCAGCATTGAAAAAAGGCGCAAGTTTAAGTTCCACCTGAGGGAGTCTGACCACAAGCCAGAGACCACTATGAATACACCAAATGTGTTTGATGGATCCTGTTTGTCTTATTCTAAAGCCTATTAAGGGGAAAGTAATCAAAAAGTAACTGAAAGTACAGGTATATATAACTTTTGGATTACATTTAGAAAAGAGCCTACCCAACCCTGCTTATAGAGAAATAAATAATTATTTGTGCTGATGTAGAAGTGGGGTTGGGAGTACTCAGCAGGGTCTGTTTGTCATTTCATTGGGAACTGTGCTCTACAAACCCAGCAGCACTGCAATGCATTGATTAAACTGTATTTGAAACAAATACTTTTTGGGCTGTAGATAAAAGTAGAGTACCTGTGTCATGAAATGTGGGTCTCAAATTAATGAAAATGAAGAACAGTGGTGAGCAAAATACTCAATTGTGATACTTGAGTAAAAGCAAATGCTATACAACAAATTCCATATATTAAGCACACCAGATGGCATGGTTTATTTAAATAAAAAAAAAATAAATAAAAAAAAATATATATATATATTATATATATATATATATATATATACAGTCAGGGGCACATTCCAATACTCAGACATGATTTACAAGCGCAGTATTTGTGTAAAATTGAGTCCACCAGATCAGAGGCAGTAGCAATGATAACGCATTATATTGATAGGTGATTTGGACCATAGTGCTGTCCTGCCTGAGCATTTGAAAGGTAATAAGTACTTTTGGGTGTCAGGAAAAATGTATGTTACTAAAAAGTACACATTTTCTTTAGGAATGTCGTGGAGTAAAAGCAAAAGTTGTCAAACAAATAGTAAATGACTGATATCCCCAAAAAACAACTTAATTAAGTAGTAGTTCAAAGTATTTTTACTTAGTTGCTTTACACCACTGCTGACGACACACGAACACACACAAGCGTGTGTGTATTACTGTGAGGTAGTAACAGCTGAGCATTTTAATTGAAGTAGTGAACAGGATAAAGAATTGCCATTTGAATTAAAAGGAAATAGAATTTCATTGAATTTCAATTTTTAAATTATATGAAATGCAAATGCCTAGTCTATTATATAAAAAAATACATGTTGTGCATAAAACAAACATGTCATTATATACAGTACATGCATATACAATATTATCAAAACAATTTATTTTCAGGACAACTCTCAAAATGAAATAAACCTGTATGTGAATATTCTAAAGTTATTATGTCATTAATCACTTAAATTGTGTTCAATATTGGGAAAATTCTCAATTTCCCAGAATACAATAGTTTAACCCTCAAGCTGACCCTGAGGCCTCCAAAAATATACCAAACAAATGAAATAGTTGGTGGAAATATAATTGCCTATTCTAATTCTGTGTTCACATGCGATCGGTGTTAAAGGGAGCTCTTAGTTCCCAGTGGGAAAACCCTCCAACTCGGAATTACAAGTGGGAGACTTAGAAAATGTTATTACCCAAGTTGCAACATTTTACCACAGACCTTTTACCTTTTCAACCAAAAGATGACAACAAATCAATTTGACAATTACAACCATATTAGTGTGGAGAATGTAGTTAGTTTGACCATATATCATTGTTAACCAAGCTAGCTTTACTATTAGAAATGTTAGCTAGGTAAAATCTTATTGATTGAATAATTGTTCTGACTTCAAAGGCACGTGAACACATTCATATCGGACTTACGACTTCCCATTTCCCACGAGCACTTGAAGACACCCTAAGCACTAAAGGTTAAAAGAGTATATGAACATTGTTTCCAGAGAAAAGAGATTATTTGGTATATGGAAGTGTGACCTGTCAAATCCAATTAAATGTATGTTCTATGACAGGAACTTCTTTGAATTGCACTGAATCACAGAATATCCATTTTATTGACCAGATACTCAAATGGCCACTCTAACAACGAAATGAAATGCCTTCAAAAATGCAAGGCAGTCGGGAGGAGGCAAGATCAGGTGGGACCATTCTAGCCAATGAGAGGGCAGGTAGTCGCGTGAACAACGGGCACAACTCCGATATGAAGTGTTTTTTCTCAAAGTTGCCGGGATGTCAAGTGTCCTACTTATATCAGTACACTCATAACAACCTAAGCGTTACGAAACTTCTGTTCGATCAAATAAGCCACACGTAGCAAATAAACCATACATTTTTTTGTTAACCAAATTTGACACTCATTGACCTCCATACAAAAACCCCTGGCTTGGTGAGCGAAGAAAAAAAAAATACCGCCACCTGTTGGCGAAGACAGATGTTAGGCCTAGTTATCCCTCCCTCTCCGCCTCCTCCTCTTTGACCCAATTAAATTCCACTTCCTGTCACTCAAATTCTACATCTTGTGGGGTGTGGCCTATTCAATTAGAATTTTAACACGAGTTGAATGGAAGTCATTTCCAAAATTCAGAATTAAGCCCAACCCTGACACACACAACATCTTAGTTGCATAATCCTCGCGTCCTCTCCCCCTTCTCAAAATCCATAGGAGGAGATGGTCAGAGGGGAGGGACCTCTGGCTTTCTCATCCAATGGGTTTTGTGCAGGCGGCAAAGAGAGGACACAAGGAGTATGCAATTTGAGATTTGGTTAGTGCTATTTGGAATCCTTGGGATGTTCCTACCCTAAACCCTAACCATTTAAAAATGTCAATGGGGTAGGGACGTCCCAAGGACCATTGAGATTTTCCTACAGACACACCTCTATTCCCCTCCCTGATGGACAGATAGTGTAGTTGTTGTGCTGTCATTGTCTGTGACCTGTTGTAACAATGCATTACCTTGTTCTATTCATTCTCCTCTGCTCCGGAACTCTCCTGTCTATTACGCTCATAGACTACTACCAACACCAAAGGTACGTTTGTAATACTGTGAATGTGTTTCAACCCAATAAGTACATTTAATAATGTATTGTGTGTTTGTTTTTGGACAGACATTGGTTAATTGATCATTGACAGCCGTCCCACCAATTTGGCCTGCTAATAATGTGCAGGTGATTAAAGGTGTGGGAGAGGCACAGGGGGAAGATCTCAATTGCATACAACTCGTGTCCTCTCTTCTCCATCTCAAAACCCATTGGAAGAGAAGGTCAGAGGGCAGGAACCTCTGGCTTACTCATCCAATGGGTTTTGAGGAAGAGATGAGAGGACATGAGCATGCAATTAGATCTTCCCAACTAACAATTCTAGGGAGAGAATGTTTATGTTACCTGTTATGTTCCCTTGAAGTTTGAGTGTCCAGTTTTCAGTTAGTTAGGGGAAAATTCTATGTATGTTAGCAAAAACTTAACGAGAACCTATTTAGCATGTTTTGCTATTTTAGTTAAGAGAACATTCCCTTAATGTAAAAAATAACTGACCCAGAAAGTGGTTACTATGTTCTCAAAATATCCAATATTAATGTTCTAGACACGTTTCATGGAACGTTGCAAGAACATTCATGTGTCCAGTTTTCTGATGGTTAGGAGAATATTCCATCAACGTCCCACCAAACATACACAGAACATGGTTGCCATGTTCTCAGAATATATGAATGTGCTAGACACGTTTTCATGGGAACGTTGCAGGAACATTTCTGTGTATCAGTTGTCAAAATGTCACCTGATGGTCCTGAAGAAACGTTCTCCCCCTCTCAATGTGCATGTTCATTTATACAGTCATTATTATTCAGCATGTCCTCACCAGGGATTTCAACTCAACCTCATGGCTGCGTTCACAGGCAGCCCAATTCTGATCTTTTTTTTGTTCTTTTGACCAATCAGATCAGATCTGAAAAGAGCTGATATAATTGGGTCTGGGTGGGAAAGTGGGAAAGGCCCTAAGTCCATTTTGAAACGGGTCTAACTTTTTGGACCCGTGAAGACCTCTAATCTACACTGAATTGCCAAAAACCTCCCATACCACTCAACAATTTCAAACAGACTCTGACCTGTCCAATGAGGCAAACTGACTAAAGGATTCAACAGTACCCAAACACTCCTCTCTCTCTCTTTCACACACATTGTGTAGTAGTTAGAATCCATAGAGAAGCTTAGTATACTGTGTGCTCACCCATCCTTTGCCTCCATCACTTTCTCTGTGTTGTCTGTTGCCATCTCTCTTGTCTACCCCCCCCCCCCCCCCCCCCCCCCCATCTTGTCCTGTCCTGGTAGTAAAAAGTGTAAAAGTAAACAATTGTTTTAATTAGTAATTTCACAGGCTTACTGCTGTCTCTGTTTCTTGTCTGGTGTCTCTCCATCATGTCCTCCTATTCTGTTGCTGTCTCTGTCTTGTCTGTCTCTCTCCATCATCTACTCTTCTGCTGCTGTCTCTCTTTCTGGTCTGGTTTGTCTCTTTTGCAATCTAAAACAGTCAAGGGAATGCTGGGGTAGCGTAACTTGTTTTGGGCCTGTATCTGAGTGACCAAAATCATCCTCTTCCCTACCAGTTGCCCCTGGCTGCTGCTGTTCTAAGGACTCTACTGGCCTGATGTTCTCATCTTTCCTCCTTCTTAGCACATCTGTAAGGTAGATGTGCAACAAGTCATTAGCTAGTTGTAAAGGGCGACTGCACTTCCTGATTTGGTTCATTAAGAAGCGGCCATGACTGCGGGCGGCCATGACTGAATTCAAACTTTAGTTGGTTTCAGGATGTGGTTTGATGTGGGTGTGTTCGTAGGTGGGAAGAGTTAGCCAAATTATTTCAACAATAAGTTTTAGCTGGCTGGTGTGCGACCAGAGATGGGCCATCCAAAGTCAATCTCTGGGGCTAGTTAGGGGTTGTCAATAAATTATACAATGTAAAAGAGATACTATTTTCATGCTGCACACCTTTTAGTTTTCTCATTAAATGCTTTAAATATTTGTATATGAATTTCTACAATTTGAGGTGGTTAGAGGTTTTTAAATCATTGAAATCTGGAGCTAATGGAATTTTAACATATTGTCCCATACATTGTTTAATTTACTGAAAGTCCCTAACTAATCCTAAAGGGACATCCAAAGTCAACCCAAATTTACCACATGCATTACAATTGGGTCACGTGCAGCTGCACTTTGAATTGATGATATCTTGCTTGCTGCCAGCTGTGGATTGAAACAAACCCAACCTTCATTTACGTTGTGATGCAATCACAACCACAAGTCTCACAAAACTCAGTTTTTGACGAGACTGACCTTATGGCAAATGATACTTTGTAGTAAATTTTGACAGTAGAATAAATGTTCCTGACTCATATCAATGCCACAGGCTGTTTTCTAAATGGGAAGTTGTTTTTTAGGGACAATTGCTCTTTTAAATGACTGTTTACTGACACAACCAGGGCAAGAAAAACTCAATGTCCGTGTAACAGAGCAACACAATTCCAAACATGATAGATAAGGAGCGACGTAGCCCCTAGGCTCTATGAATATAAAGAGACATGAGCCAAAACATTTGACCTGTAGAATGGAGTAAGACCTCAGTAATCAGATTTCCATTCAACCTTTTTATACCTTTTCTGGCTGCCCTCCCCTTTTCACTTAGAATTTATTTAAATGTTTTCATATACACATGATATACATAGAGTACACAGTGCAACAAAATGCTTACTTGCAGGTTAACCTCTTGAAAATTATACAATAGAACAAGTAAGTCGCTAAGTGTACCATGCTGTATTGTCGTGTGTTGCTGCCTTGCTATGTTGTCTTAGGTCTCTCTTTATGTAGTGTTATCTCTCTTGTTGTGTGTTTTGTCCTATATTTATTTAAACATTTATCTCAGGCCCCCCGTCCCTGCAGGAGGCCTTTTGATAGGCCGTCATTGTAAATAAGAATTTGTTCTTAACTGACTTGCCTAGTTAAATAAATAAAAAAGTGAATACAAACAAAGCTGAATGAAATAATTTCAGATTCAATAATGAGTTGTGTTTATATCTTTTTTTTATATAGTTACATAGCCTATACAGTCATGAGCTAAGCAAGTTTACCTGTAGAATGGAATAGGTTATAAGCCCTCTATGATTAATTTCATTTAGCCAGTTCTACCACCTCAACATTGCCCATTTTTAAACATGGGTTAAATATCAAGTTGTAGTAAAGTTCAGCTTCCTTCCACAGGGGGGCACTGTCACTGTCAGAAGATATGTGCTTCAGTCAGAACCTTACATCTCTAGCCAGACAGTAGCTACTGAAGTGGCTAGCCAGCCAATCTAGCTACAGAAACAAAATCCATCAAATACACTTTTCTTAATATCATGATTTATATCAACATCCTTAGCTTGCCTGTTGACTACATATACTGCTTAATAGCTCTGACTGATAACCAATAGCTTAAGGATGCTGAGTGCTAATGCTAGCTTATTAGCATTAGCAAACCCTTATACTGAGGGAGACTAGCTAGTTGGCTACCACCAACCCTGTGCTAACCTGTGGCTAACGCTTCTGCTGCACTTAGATATTCTGGCTGTTCTGCCTACTCCACCTCATTCATTGTTGCCTGCTCATGCTCAACCTGCTAGCTTTTTTTGCCTTTCTTTTGAAAGAAGTAACAATGATCCATATTTGCTCTGTGATATACTGCAGACCCTGACTGAAATTAGGGAGTGAATGTTATTTGTAATAAGGGTTGCATGGAGAAAATCTGACCTGAAAATGGATGGCCCTCCCCTTGTCCAAGGTGTTGGACTTGACAACGGATGCTATCCATTGAAGCGCTGCGATTGGTTGTCTCAAACTGGGACGGGGCTTAGCAAAGAGTCAATTGAGTACTTTTTTCACCACTGTACTTAAGTACATTTAAAACCAAATACTTTTAAACTTTCTGTAAAGTAGTATTTTACTGTTTGACTTTCACTTGAGTCATTTTCTGTGAAGGTATCTTTACTTTTACTCAAGTATGACAATTTAGTACTTTTTCCACCAATGTTCCCATGAAACATGTCTAAGACATGAATATCTTATTCTGAGTAAATAGCAACCATGTTCTAGGTAAGTTCTGTTTGACATTAAGGGAATGGTCTTTTGGAAACAGTCCTTGCACATCACTGGTATATTCCTATGAAAACCTTAGGAAATGACCTAATGACTCTTAAGTGAACGTTCTCTAAAGTTATAGGAACATTTGTTGTTTGCTGGGTTCCCATGGTTGTCCATGGGAACCCGAATTCAGAATTAAATGTTGCCTATTTAAATCTCATATTTTGACTGACTACAATATTTTATCTTGAAACATTAATAAATACATGCTGTGTTAATTTTGGCATGTTTACCTGCCTACTGTACGTACCATAGATCACAAGCCCATAGTAAGTAAATAGGGCTAGCTAGTAGTATTGTTAGCTAGCCAGATTGCCACAAAGTACTGTTAGCTAGCTACCTACAAAGAATTTACATCTATCTTGCATATTAGTTTGAAGTAATTTTTGCCTGTTAAACTATCTGGTTAGCTACATTATTACAATTCACATATAGCTATCTGATAATTATGACGTAAAACTGTTGCTTGGTGTATATCTTGTTTCTTCTCTATTGCCATTGTTTTCCTGGCTGGAAGATGGTTAAGTCCATAGTAAGTTAATACGGCTAGCTAGCTACCCACAAAGAATTGGTAGCTACCCACAAAATGTATATCTACCTTGCATAACATTAGTTTTAGGTCATTTATGCCTGTTTAACTAGCTGGCTAGCTAGATTATTATGATTCACATATCTAGCTGATAATTATGAAGTAAAACATTTGCATTTTGTATATATTGTTTCATCTACTGTTGCCATTGTCTTGACTGGAAGAAGGTTCAGTGAATGGGGAGGTGAGGTACTCGGAGCATGAGAGTGTGGAGCACGGTAGTATGCATATTGAGAAACGCCCTGTGTCTAATGGAGAGATTAAAGAGTGATTTAGTTTAGTGATCAACACAATGCTTAGTATATTTGGAGTTTCTGTAAAACACATCCTTCTGTTTCACATGTTCTGTTTGTGACACTCAAAGTACGGGTGTATGGTCACTAGACTTGAAGCTGAATTTTCTAGATGAATCTCATATTGTTAATAGGGATTGATGCCAGACTGGATGTACAAAGACAGAGGACACAGATTATTCACTGTTACATTGTATTGATGACATTCTGGAAAGCAGATGACAAAGTCACCACCTTTTGTATTTGGGTTTCATACAAGCCTCTCTGGCTGGTGTTTACAGAACATTTGGTGCTGTTCGATTAGACTATAAAGGCATTGTCTCCAAGAGGTCATTTTTAGACTTTTTCCCCACTTCTGTTTTTTCTTTCTGCCTTTGACTTTCCCTGTTGCAACTTGTATTCAACCGGATTGATTGTCCCCCACGATGAAATCGAGGAGGGGACTGTGGCTCTGTCTCTGTCCGTTAGTACATTTGTAGGTTTGTTCGTCACATGCGATATCTCAGACAGCACAGGCCCGATTTGGACGAAACTGGTGCGAATGATGCATCTTGACAGACATACGAAAGAGAATTAAAATACAATACAGATGTTGGCGCTATAACAAGCAATTGAAAATGCTGACTTTAAAGGTCACACCACTCACTCCGTTTGACCTAAAGTCATGAAATGAGGTACGTAAGTCTTTCTCCTCACAAGGAACAAATTTGCCTCAGAGACACACAAGGTCTGCCTTGATAGATTTTCCGCCATTTTTAATTTTGTGGAAAAACACAAAACGCTACTCCTCTGGCACCGAATGACCGATCTGCATGAAACTTGATATGTGGCATCTATGGACAATCTATGGTCTCTCAATGCAATATTTTCCAGACTAGTAACTAAAACGACATTGCCGCTATTGACCAAAAAAACAATTACGTGGGCGAGGTCTGGCATATAAATGCATATAAATCAGTCCCAGATATTCATATTGTAACTAACAAATTTAGTACACATTTTGCCAACACTGTCAAAACTCAACATATACAAGAACATTCATGGCGCTATAACGGGCTTTTTTATTATTTACTATCAGTAAAGTTTAATTTGAATTGGCCCAAGGAAGGTGGTGGTGCTGCATCATTCGTGGGGGATGACATGTTTACTGTTGCCTTGTTTTTGATTGGCTTTACCAACAACTGCTCTCCTTTGTTCGTGTGCGTGCTTGTATGTTGCAGAGATGGGTTCCTGGACTCTGTTCAGAAAAGTTTGCAGTGTAGGACACTGAGAGAGAGACTGGTGACCATGACTACTATAAAAAAGTAGGTGGAGTTTTGAATTTGCATGATTAGCTGACACCATGATGTCACCTAATCTTCCTGGGGTCAGTGAGTGAAATAGAGAGTTTCTCCCTATGCCTGACTTGTTCTTCCTATGTTTAGTGATCATTTTAGTACATACAGTATAGATCAGATCAACATGACAATCCAACTTCCACCCTGATCCAACAAGTTCTCGTGTGTGTGTGTGTGTGTGTGTGTCAGAGTGGACATTGCCCTGTTCTCTCAGGAGGTGAGAGAGCTGATGAACTGTCCTTGGAGACTCAACCTCACACACAGAGAACTATACAGGTGACACACACACACACACACACACACACACACACACACACACTTTGCTCAGTCTTGCGATCTTCTGCAACAAACGTCCTGTTGTTGCCCCCCCCCCCACCACAGGACAGAGTTGTGGTCGTGCTGTAATGCGTCTGATAGGCTGATGGTGACCAGACAGAACACCAATCTGAACCAGAGTCTGTCCTATGAGATACACAGGTGGAAGAAGAGAAAGGTGGACCAAGCACTATGGGAGATGCTACCTCAGGTGTGTATGTGCGCAAGTCCTCAGTTCTCAGACAAAGTTAGTCATCACACGAGTGTGGTTTACCAGCATTGTGTGTGTGTGTGTGTGTGTGTGTGTGTGTATAGACCGTACCCTGGAGTAAAGGCTCGTTGAGTCATTGTGCCGTGGTGGGAAGTGGAGGAATCCTGCAGAACAGCAGCTGTGGAGCGGAAATAGACAATGCTGACTATGTCATCAGGTATCAGCAACAACACAATCAATCAATCATGCAAACATAGATCAATCAATATGTTTTTGGTAGTTAACTATTGTAATGAAGTGCTGTTGTGTAGTGTTTAATGTTGATGTTATGTGTGAATGTGTTTGAATGTTATCTGAATGTTGATTTATCTTATCGAAACTGGCACCTCTTTCTGAGTATATCACCCGCTTTGTTCATGGCCTTTTTTTCCAGTTAATTGTAATGTTGTTGTGTTGTGAATGTTGATTTAATATTGTGTGAATGTTATTTATAATCTTGTGTGAACGTTGTTTCTAATTTGTGGTGTTTTTGTTGTTGTTAGGTTTAACCTGGCTCCTATCAACAAGAGTTATGACGTGGGAGTGAAGACAGACCTCATAACAGCCAACCCTTCCCAGATCAATAAAGGGTATATACACTGTCAACAGGGTTGGGGAGTAACTTATTACATGTAATCTGATTTATAAACCGTAATCAGTTACATTACCAGCTAAAATATTGTAATCAGATTACAGATACATTAGCTGATTTACTTCTTGGATTACTTTTAAATTCAGAAAGGATGTTTGTGAGAAAAAGACATTGACAACTTTCTGTTTCCTCAATGACATTCAATTCGGCATTGAAAAAAAACTGCAAGTTTAAGTTTTTCACTTGAGCGAGTCTGACCACAAGTCAGTGACCACTCGGAATACACGCCAAATGCATTTGATTGACCCTTTTTGTCTTCTAATGCCTCTCAAGTAATACAAAACACAATTGCTGCTGACAGACATGATAGACTACATTGATTGATGGACATTGTCAAATTGGCTAGCTAGCTAATAACAGATCACGTCAATATGGCTAGTTAACAAGCTACATTTCAGGGGATAAACTAGATGGCTGTATTTTGTTTGCCATGTATAGTGGTGATGACAGTAGTCCGACTGACAACTTTACCAGGAAGAGGACTTGCCAATGTCATGCTCTTTCCAAAAGCCTAATCTCTGATGAAGCAAGCTAAATTACATGTTGTTTGCTTAGCTAGCTAGCTACATGCCAAATGGATAGGCTACCCTCACATATCTGAAAATACATGATCAATTGATGTTTACTGATCATAAAAAGCATGCAGTTACTTGCTGTATAACTCTGATAGCCCTAAATGTGAAATAATTGGAAATATGTTCTGACTATGCTTTTGAACAGGTGATGATATTAAAACCAAATACAGTGTAGTTAAAAAATATATTTAACAATCCCTTGTAAATGGCATGTAGTTATCAATGGTTTTAGCAGAGCTGGGGTCTCCTTGCCCCCCAGCAGCCAAATCGAATGCTCTGCACCATATTGCAACGTTTTATTGATAACGACCTATATATTGTCAATACACACCATCAATACACATGATCAATACTCACCTGTCTCTGCCTCACACTTGTCCAACATGATTTCACAAATTCAAATAAATTCTTGACGTCAAGTCGATTCTAGACATTTGTCCAACTGCCACTAACATCGACCCCGCCTCTCACCTGTCTCCTGTCTGCTAACTCCTCCCCTCACCTGTCTCCTCCCCTCCCCTGTCCTCAGGTACACTGACCTCCAGCGGAACCCTGGACACCTGGCAGAAGTCCTGTCATTTTATGGTCACGCCGATCTGCTTCTCCCTGCCTTCTCGTCTGCCTCTGGGACCGCCCCCTGCTTCAAGGTGTGCTGCTACCATGAAATGACAAGGCGGGGATATAAGTTTCCCTAAAAACACTCCACTTGAATACAGCAACGACTGGAAGCAATTTTTTTTAATTTTTTTTAATTTTCTTCGTAGCAGGTTGGGAGATTTAACGTAGCAGGTTAGGAGAATTAGGTTAAGGTTAGGAAAAGGTTTATGGTTACCGAAAATGCTTTCCTAACCTGCTACGAAAAATCACTTCTGGTCGTAGCTGCATCAAAGTGCCATGTTTTTAGTCCCAGACAGTGGAGGCTGGTGGGGTTAGCTGTAGGAGGACAGGCTCACTATTCATTTGTAAGGAATACATGGAACGAAGTCAAACGTGGTTTCCATGTGTTTGATACCGTTCCATGTATGCCATTCCAGCCATTACAATGAGCCCATCCTCCTATAGCCCTTCCCACTGGTCCCAGATTAGACTAGGTAAAGTCCTGGTAACTGGCACGGGCCCGGGTAAGGGCCGGGCCTATTTTTTTTTCATCAATAAGTAGTCCACGGGCCGGACTTGGTAGTATTTTTAAGAATGACAAAATTGATAACTAACATTTTTATCCTGGGGATGAGGAGGGCTGGGGGAAGAGAGTAAATGGTGATGATGTCATTAATCAGTCTTTGTTCCGTACCAGGTGTATCACGCCCTCCGTAAGGCCCGCCCCCAACAAGAAGTGGTGTTCTTCCACCCAGACTACCTGTTTGAGCTGGGCAGGTTCTGGCGTCATCGCGGGCAGCGAGCCCGACGGCTCTCTACTGGTCTGATGCTGGCCAGCACTGCTTTGGAGATCTGTGAACAGGTGTTTGTGTTTCGTTTGTTGTGTGTGTTCATCTTCGTGTGTGATTTCTAAGTCTCTATCTCTTTCTTTCAGGTACATCTGTACGGCTTCTGGCCCTTCCCTCTGGATCTATCCCACAATCCTTTGCCCCATCATTACTATGACAACGTGGGTCCGAACCGCAGAATGCACACAATGCCTGAAGAGTTCCTGCTGTTACTACAACTCCACAGCCAGGGGGCGCTACAGCTACATGTTGGACCCTGTACACTGATCCCTACACCCTAACCCATACAACCTTTACTACAACTCCACAGCCAGGGGGCGCTACAGCTACATCCCTGTTGATTGCCCCTTGTGTAGGGATAGGCAACAGAAGGCTACCTCACTAACTTGTATTCACACCCTGATCCCTCAGTCTCTGTGGTGTGACAATACTGTGAACACGACTTGAGATTGAATTTGGACCACAACTTAATAGAGCTAACAGTTTAGAACACGCCTTAATTCAGCGTTACCCAAACTTGGCCCTGGGGACCTCAAGGGGTGCACATTTTGGTTTTTGCCCTGGCACTACACAGCTGATTTAAAATAATCAACTCATCATCAAGCTTTGATTATTTTAAATCAGCTGTGCACCTCATGGGATACCCAAGATGGAGTTTGGGAAATGCTGACTTAACTGTTTTAGAACTAAAAAGACCAAATAGTTTGGAATTTAACAAACTGAACTGTTTGGAACATGACCTAAATCATGACTGGTAAATTAATGTTGTTCCTTTACCAGTTTGTTTTGTGTTTCCAGATAAATGTCAGAATAAAGAGATGAAGGGAGAGAGAGTGACTAGGTGTTTTTTTTGTTTGTTTGTGTGTCCAATATGGCACTCTATTCACTACACAGTGCACTATATCAAAAGGGTGCCATTTGGGACGTAGTCTTAGGGTGCGTTCGTTTACAAACGCGCAACACCCTTTGAATATGACCAGTGTCACTAAACGTCTGCCAAAAAAAATACTCAATTCAATTGTTGCCAGCAGCACAGATACAGTCACCAATGCTCTGGATAACATGAAAACAGCCTAACCAGCTCTGTTACTGCAAGTAAAATGGTCAGAGTGAGTTATTCTCTCATTTGAGTCTGGAAGCAGCTGGCAAGTTTGCTATCTTTAGCCAGTTAGCTTGGGTGCTAGACCACTGTTGTGAGGTCAGAACATTTGGATCAACCCTCAGCCAGAGTGTCCAGTATGCGCTCTGAATGCTCCGAGAGTGAAACGCTCTGAATTTACAAACAGATAATCTGACAACACTGAATTTATGAACGTCCGGAGTGCACTCTGAGCCACTCTGGCACTCGAGTGAATTTACGAACACACCCTTAAGACTGTAGAGTCTACTGCCTGCCTCAGAGAGAGTACACCTGTAGTACTGATTTTTAAAGAGCAACTGAACACAAATAAGTTAACTGGTTTAAAATGGCCTATGTGGTATCAATATTAGTCACATTCATTCCAGACACAAAATTGAATAAAAAGTGTAAGTAGGATCATTTTGGTCATAAAGCCAGTATATTCCAAAGATTTGTGAGATTTGGGTAACTGAGGTCGTCACAATTTACATGAGAGTTGGGGTTTTGATTGCCTGGCACAGTCTAATCAAGGCTGGCAGTAATCAAATCATACAGAGCACAGCTGACCGGTGTGCTGCAGAGCACACTATCCAATCTCTCACCAGAATCAACCTACAACCCACCCTGGCATATGCACAGATCTGTAGGAGAGTTAAAATGGTTATTCCATCAAACTTTAAATTATAGGAATAGTACACCACGCAGAACAGAATATCCAGGTGCAGGTTAATGTCAGTGACCCAAGCCCGCGAAAAGGAATATTCCAAGTTCAGACAGAAGGGTGGAGTCAGATTGTTATGATTTTCAATTGTATTTTATTTCATTTGGGTGCTTACGTCACCTACTAACACCTTGGTACCCGTAGCTCCTGAGAAAGGTATGTATCGCAGATTAGAAATCCATAACGTTAAATAAAGAATCTCAAGGTTAATGCTATAGGTATTGCTATAAGGGAGTGTGAGACTATCGAAACATGTAACTTTCAGAGTTTTATCGTTGTTATTGATATAGTTTTACAGAGTGCTAAAAAGTATCGCTGTTTCTAGCTAGCATGTCTTTCTGTGATGGAGATTGTTAGCTGAGCTGCCGATTTATGCTAGCGCTGCATTATGGGAGATTACGTTCTAGCCCTGTAAGGTCTGAATTGGATAAATGCGATTTCACATTGTAGCTTGTTTGTATTACAATGTTTTTGTACATGAGTTGTTGTATTTTAATACTGTCAACACTGAAAGTACCTAGCAATGTATTGGAGATGTGAGACAGGATATGTGTTTTACCTTTCTTCATGCTCCTCTATAGAACAACTTGTCAGGTAGTGAATTAGAGACTGATGTATTCCTGTCCTGTCTTTTCATAAAATTATTGCTGGTATGGTTCTATTGTCTAAAAATTACTTTTATACATTCTTTGTATTACATTTTTAATTTTTTATTCTATACATTATAGCTTTACTAGTGGCGCCGGAGAAGGCAGACATTTTACGTTCCCCCAACCGGTTGTGTTTATTTGTATTGTTTGTAACTTATTTTTTTACTCATTTTGTACATAATGTTGCCGCTACCGTCTCTTATGACCAAAAAATCAGGACTGTGATTACTCACCACGGACTAGCAGAATCCTTCTTTTCTTTTCACGACTCTGACGAGCCCGATACTAAGGATATAATGCTTTCTCGGGAACAGGCCCCAATCCCTGTGAACTGCGTGAAGAGGAGGTGGAGAAAGAGGGGCCGAAGAGCGGGTTGGCTTCTGAGAATACGTAGGCGATCGAATAAACCCCCACTTCCCTCCATTCTGCTAGCAAACGTGCAATCTTTTGAGAATAAAATCGACGAGCTACGCGGAAGATTAAACTACCAACGGGACATTCAAAACTGTAAAATGTTATGCTTCACGGAGTCGTGGCTGAACGACGACATTAGCGACATACTGTACCTGCTGTACCGGCAGGATAGAACAGAGGCATCTGGTATGACAAGGGGCGGCAGGCTATGTATTTTTGTAAATAACAGCTGGTGCACGATATCTAAGGAAGTCTCTAGTCTCTTGCTCGCCTGAGGTAGAGTTTCTCATGATAAGCTGTAGACCACACTATCTACCGAGAGAGTTTTCGTAGCTGTGTACATACCACCATAGTCAGAGGCTGGCACTAAGACAGCATTGAATGAGCTGTATTCCACCATAAGCGAACAAGAAAACGCTCACCCAGAGGCAGCGCTCCTAGTGGCCGGGAACTTTAATGCAGGGAAACAAATCCGTTTGACCAAATTTCTATCAGCATGCTAAATGTGCAACCAGAGGAGAAAAAAGCTTTGGACCACCTATACTCCACACACAGAGACGCATACAAAGCTCTCCCTCGCCCTCCATTTGGCAAATCTGACCATAATTCTTTCCTCCTGATTCCTGATTACAAGCAAAAATTAAAGCAGTAAGCACCAGTGACTAGATCAATAAATAAGTGGTCAGATGAAGCAGATGCTAAGCTACAGGACTGTTTTGCTAGCACAGACTGGAATATGTTCCGGGATTCCTCCGATGGCATTGAGGAGTACACCACATCAGTCATTGGCTTCATCAATAAGTGCATCGATGACGTCCCCCCCACAGTGACTGTATGTACATACCCCAACCAGAAGCCATTGATTACAGGCAGCATCCGCACTGAGCTAAAGGCTAGAGCTGCTTTTTCAAGGAGCGGGACTCTAACCCGGAAGCTTATAAGAAATCCCACTATGCCCTCCGACGAACCATCAAACGGGCAAAGCGTCAATACAGGACTAAGATCGAATCGTACTACACCAGCTCTGATGCTCGTCGGATGTGGCAGGGCTTGCAAACCATTACAAACTACAAAGGGAAGCACAGCCGAGAGCTGCCCAGTGACACGAGCCTACCAGATAAGCTAAACTACTTCTATGCTCGCTTCAAGGCAAATAACACTGAAACATGCATGAGAGCACCAGCTGTTCCACGCTCTCCGCAGCTGATGTGAGTAAGACCTTTAAACAGGTCAACATTCACAAGGCCGCAGGGCCAGACGGATTACCAGGACGTGTACTTTGAGCATGCGCTGACCAACTGGCAAGTGTCTTCCCTGACATTTCCATCCTCTCCCTGTCCGAGTCTGTAATACCAGCATGTTTTAAGCAGACCACCATACTCCCTGTGCCCAAGAACACTAAGGTAACCTGCCTAAATGACTACTGACCCGTGGCACTCACATCTGTAGCCATGAAGTGCTTTGAAAGGCTGGTCATGGCTCACATCAACACCATCATCCCAGAAAGCTGTCACGAGAATTTTCAATCCCAATGATAATAACTAACAATCAATAAGCTTTGACTAATCCCCAAGGTTTGTAAGACACTGGGTTTAATAATAATTAGGCAAAGCCTCAGTTTATGCAAAAGGTCCGTACAGTTTATTCAGAGAACGTTCTGAAGTCCATAATACAAAGACATCCATTTTATAACTTGCTCCTTACTTACGCACATACCTCCACACAAAAGTAGATATCCTACGCACATACATACACACGAACAGTGGGTGAGTTGTATCCACTGTTTATTACCACCAAACTGGCAGTTCCATTCCCCCGAGATTAGAGGAACCTTGAAAATACTCCCTGTCATAAGTTTCTCAGAGTTCTAGCCAGGTCGGGTCACACACAGTTGAATTGTTCTCCGTATTTTCTTAGACACACACACACACACACTCATTTCTCTCCCTCACGAGAATTTACTGAACCTTATTGGACTTACGTTTAGTACTTTAATTATTCATTATACATGCTACATAATTGAATGATTACTAATAGTTACCTTTGTCTAATTATTCATTATATCTGTTACATCATGTCATAATTACATTTCAGGGTGGAATTTGTTTAGTCATTACCTTTAAGCATATAATTGCCTTATCAAAACCCTAGACCCACTCCAATTTGCATACCGCTCCAACAGATCCACAGATGATGCAATTTCTATTGCACTCCACACTGCCCTTTCCCACCTGGACAAAAGGAACCCCTATGTGAGAATGCTATTCATTGACTACAGCTCAGCGTTCAACACCATAGTGCCCTCAAAGCTCATCAATAAGCTAAGGACCCTGGGACTAAACACCTCCCTCTGCAACTGGATCCTGGACTTCCTGACGGGCCGCCTTGAGGTGGTAAGGGTAGGTCACAACACATCCACCATGCTGATCCTCAACACAGGGGCCCCTCAGGGGTGCGTGTTCTGTCCCCTCATGTACTCCCTGTTCACTCATGACTGCGCGGCCAGGCATGACTCCATCACCATCATTAAATTTGCCGCTGACACAACAGTGGTAGGCCTGATCACCAACAACGACGAGGCATCCTATAGGGAGGAGGTCAGAGACCTGGCCGTGTGGTGCCAGGACAACAACCTCTCCCTCAATGTGATCAAGGCAAAGGAGATGATTGTGGACTACAGGAAAAAGAGGACCGAGCACGCCCCCATTCTCATCGACGGGGCTACAGTGGAGCAGGTTGAGAGCTTCAAGTTCCTTGGTGTCCACATCACCAAAAAATAACATGGTCCAAGCACACCGAGACAGTCGTGAAGAGGGCACGACAAAACCTATTCCCCCTCAGGAGACTGAAAAGATTTGGCATGGGTCCTCAGATCCTCAAAAGTTTCTACAGCTACACCATCGAGAGCATCCTGACTGGTTGCATCACTGCTTGGTATGGCAACTGTTCAGCCTTCGACCACAAGGCACTACAGAGTGTAGTGCGAATGGCCCAGTACATCACTGGGGCTAAGCTTCCTGCCATCCAGGACCTCTATACCAGACGCTGTCAGAGGAAGGCCCTAAAAATTGTCAAAGACTCCAGCCACCCTAGTCATAGACTACCGCACGTCAAGCTGTACCGGAGTGCCAAATCTAGTCGAAGAGGCTTCTAAACAGCTTCCTTCTACTCCCAAGCCATAAGACTCCTGAACATCTAATCGAATGGCTACCCCCCTCCTCTTTACACCGCTGCTACTCTCTGTTGCTTTCACCACTTTAATAACTCTACCTACATGTACATAGTACCTCAACTAACCGGTGCCCCCGCACATTGACTCTGTATCGGTACCCCCTTGTATATAGTCTCCCTATTGCTATTTTACTGCTGCTCTTTAATTACATGTTACTTTTATCTCTTACACTTAACCTTATTTTTTTTAACTGCATTGTTGGTTAGGGGCTCGTAAGTAAGCATTTCACTGTAAGGTCTACACCTGTTGTATTCGGTGCATGTGACTAATACAATTTGATTTGATTTATGTATGAATGTAATTGTGGGAGTCGGAGAAAACACAGAGAGAAAGAACAACTTGGCATATGGTGCATTGAAGACTGATGTATTCCTGTCCTTTTATAATACCATTGCAGATCTACATAGAAGGCCAAGAAGACTGCCTTGGTGTCGCTCTTCATTTCTTGGTTCTTCTGTGGTACATATAAAGACTGCTACAGATAGGGCTTTACCTGAGCAGAGCACATGCACCTTTTCCCTTCCAGTCTCCAAAGTGCCCTTTTGCGTGGTATACTGTATATTATTTTTATTTAGTTTTTTTTTTTGTCTAAATGTTTTGTCATTGCTGTTCGGAACCCTCTGCCTGCAAGTCATTGTGTATTCATCATGTTCGCCACCCTCCACCCCATCCGTTGGTTCCACCTGTTGGTCTACCTTCCCAGTCTTCCCTGTGTGGAGATGAAATGATGAGCCCGGTATCCAAACCTGCATGGCTTGAGAGATGTGGTCACCACCGGGATTCAAGCTGTTTTGGGGGGTCCAAGCTGTTTTGGTTTGTGTGTAACAAGGTAACTAGGTGCAACGGATTAACCTAACACCAGGTGAGCAGAGGAGCTACTAAAGAAATAATAAAGGGATACTTCGGGATTTGGGCAATGAGTCAGATGAATTCGTGGACACCATTTGTACGTCTCTGCGTCCAATACGAAGGAATTTACAGGTAGTTTTGCGAGCCAATTCTAACTAGCGTTAGCGTAATGCTAGTTAGCAAATTTGTTCGAAAGGCACACAGAGACATAAAAAGGTATCCACAAGTTAATCTGACTGGGGAAGTAGATAAAGGGATTTTTGCCTTATTGCAAAAATCCTGTAAAAAAAAGTCGCCCTTTAAACATCATGAAGTGTATCATGTCGCTTTAATTTATGTTATTGTATCATGTTGTTATTAGGTTGAGGTTTGGTGTGCTCTGGGTCTTGACGCTTCAGTGATGATGGTCAACTTTTATATTGATTCAATGCAACAGTGTTTCATAGCTGCTGCTAATCAATTGGAAAATTATCAGATCAATCTGATTGATAATCTACAGTAGTTGATTAATTGTCCACCTATTTATTCTATTGATTTTACAGGAAAGTTTGTGTGTATACTGTATTCTCATTTGAGTAGTTTGGAGACCTTTGTGCAGATAACAATACGTCTTATTTCACTTCCATTTCAGCTCATGTGATGTTGCTGATTGCGTTTTATATTAATTGCATTTTATATTAATTTCATATTGATGATATTGATTGTAAATTATTATATATTGTTGATTACTCTGAATGTTCTCTGTCATGTCCATTTATCTTTATTATTAAGTTAATTAGTAGTGTTAGGTTCTAATTTTCAGAGTAAATAACTTACGGACACTAGAGAAGCTTAACCAAGTTTAATTCTTCCCAAAGGGTAGAAGCTGCATACAGCTGTATTCAGGCAAAATACATTTCACACCAGCACTGATATTTAACCCTTTCTCCTAGGCTGAGTCTCCACCTACCCATCTGGCAGGACATTAGTGATACGGGCCATAAACTTCTATTTCTCCCTTAAGGTGGCCTGACCTGACCTCAACCCCCCATCACTAATCCATGGCTCTCTGCTTTTATCAATGCCTGCCACATGTAATCGCTTCCCTGCACTCAACACATTCCAAGCTTAGTTGCACACACTATATACCTTCCTCCTCAAACACTTAACTTCTGGTGTAGACCCTCTAAACCTTAGCACCATCAGTGACATGAATAAGTATATTTTCATATTCTCAGAACCCAACAATAGTGACATTTATCAGATATCTATTTCAACCAATCAGATGTCTACGTTGGGAGGCCCAGTTCTGTTTGTCCAATCAGATGTTAGGGTTGTATCAGATAGCTGATAAGCGGCGAGCGAAAGAGTGCCTAGGACACTCCACTGACCTCCCTGAGTCTCTGGAGTAGAGTTTAGAATCACTTAACATTCTGATGATTTTTATCGGTCAGTAATTTGGTACTAACATGGCTGCCATTGAGTTATGTGAAGTTGAGGGAACATCAACATTTTTAGTTTGAATTCTAACAGGTTGTAACCATGGAAGAATCTGACCAGCTAGCGCCATGCTATTCTCACCTGTCCCACTACTGAGATAGGGCTGTTTCTTCTGATCTCACAGGAAACGAAGAGGAAGTACTACCTGTGATGTCAGTGTGGGGTGAACCCGTGACCCATGTTGGCTCCGTCACTTCCCAGCCCCAGGTCTGCAGGATATGGAGGGGAGATGGGGGAGGAACACAGGTGGAGACACCGCGTACAGGTTCTCTTCAACGTGAACAGCAACACGAACGAGCAAGAGTAAGAATACGCACACACACCATTATGTACGATAATGTATTTCAAGACTTTAGTTCTGAAGGCATAGTTCACCCAAATTGCACATTTGCATATTGGTTTCCTTACCCTGTAAGCAGTCTATGGACAAGGTGTGACAGCAATCCATGCTTTTGGTTTTGTTTACCTAGCCACAGTTTCAAGTGCTAACTTCTTACCATTTGTGGCACAACCCAATGCAAGTCAATGGTGCCCATATTAGCATTTTTGAGCTTCATGTCCAAATCATCTATAAATCAAAGTTGATTTGTCAAATATGCAGAATACAACTGGTGTAAACCGTACAGTGGAATGCGTACTGACAAGTACTTACTTAATAATGCAGTAATGAGTTCAATATCAAAGGTGTTAAATAGAAAATACAGAGTAGGATGTTGAAAGAGCATGGAATCAACACTAGATCATAAACATATGTAAGTATAAGTAACTTCATTGAGTTACACAAAATATTTTTGTTATACTTTGGGATGGACATGAATATATATAATATAATATAATAATATAATATAATATAATAATAATATAATAATATAATATATCAGCTATCTGATACAACCCTAACATCTGATTGGACAAACAGAACTGGGCCTCCCAACGTAGACATCTGATTGGTTGAAATAGATATCTGATATCTGATGGACATGAAGTGCAAAAATGCTATTACGGGTAACATTGACTAATATAGGCTACCCTACAGTAGGTAATGCATAATTGTTCAGAACAGAATATAGAAAAGGCTAAACTAAAAAGTAAATAGGATGAAAAGGATGTACAATCTATTCCCAACACATAAGCTCAGTTAATGATGGATACCCTAAGTAACTGAAGGATACATATGGTGTGTTTTTCCCAGTCTGTCAACAGTTCCTGCTACTACTAAAAGGGGAATGGGTATGGCTGGATAGAGAAAGAATGCCCTCCGGTGTTCAACCTGAGCAGTAGCAAGCCTATGGCCTTTAGAACGATAGTCTCTCCTCAAAGATGCTGTGTGACGGAGATCTAGCAGCTGTGAGAAGAGACAACTAATTCCATTTGTTTGGGAAACTAATCTCACATGCCAGACTTTACAGGACTTTACGCTAAATTCAAATCACATTTTATTTGTCACATACACATGGTTAGCAGATGTTAATGCGAGTGTAGCGAAATGCTTGTGCTTCTTGTTCCGACAGTGCAGTAATATCTAACAAGTAATCTAACATTTCCCCAATTGAATTTAGCATATAAATCCTGTAAAGTCTGACATATGAGATTAGAGTTTCCCAAACAAATGGAATTAGTAGTACACACAAATACACACTTATCTAAAGGGGTAAATGAGAATATGTACATGTAAGTATATGGATGAGCAATGGCCGAGCATCATAGGCAAGGTGCAATAGATGGTATAAAATACAGTGTATTCATGTGATATGAGTAATGTAAGATATGTAAACATTATTAAAGTGGCATGATTTAGAGTGCATTGTATAAAGTGAATAGTGATCCATTTATTAAAGTGGCCAGTGATTGGGTCTCAATGTAGGCAGCAGCCTCGCGGAGTTAGTGATGGCTGTTTAGCAGTCTGATGGCCTTGAGATAGAAGCTGTTTTTCAGTCTCTCGGTACCAGCTTTGATGCACCTGTACTGACCTCACCTTCTAGCGGTGTGAACAGGCAGTGGCTCAGGTGGTTGATGTCCTTGATGATCTATTTGGCCTTCCTGTGACATCGGGTTCTGTAGGTGTCATCGAGGGCCGGTAGTTTGCCCCCGGTGATGCGTTGTGCAGATCGCTCCACCCTCTGGCAACCCTTGCGGTTGAGGGCGGTGCAGTTGCCGTACCAGGCTGTGATACAGCCCGACAGGATGCTCTCGATTGTGCATCTGTAAAAGTTTGTCAGGGTTTTGGGTGACAAGCCAAATTTCTTCAGCCTCCTGAGGTTGAAGAGGTGCGGTTGCGCCTTCTTCACCACACTGTCTGTGTGAGTGGACCATTCAGTTTGTCTGTGATGTGTACGCCGAGGAACTTAAAACTTTCCACTTTCTCCACTGCTGTCCCTTCGATGTGCATATGGGGGTGCTCCCTCTGCTGTTTCCTGAAGTCCACAATCATCTCCTTAGTTTTGTTGATGTTGAGTGAGAGGTTGTTTTCCTGACACCACACTCTGAGCAATCAGGGGATAAGGGCCTTGTTTAGGAAGGTGACCAAGATGGTCACTCTGAAAGAGCGCCAGAGTTCGTCTGTAGAGATGGGGGAAACTTACAGAAGGACAACTATCTCTGCAGCACTCCACCAATCAGGCCTTTATTGTAGAGTGGCCAGACAGAAGCCACTCCTCAGTAAAAGTCACATGACAGCCTGCATGGCGTTTGCCAAAAAAGCACCTAAAGATTCTCAGACCATGAGAAACAAGATTCTCTGGTCTGATGAAACCAAGATTGAACTCTTTGGCCTGAATGCCAAGTGTTACGTCTGGAGGAAACCTGGAACCATCCTTACGGTGAAGCATGATGGTGGCAGCATCATGCCGTGGGGATGTTTTTCAGTGGCAGGGACTGGGAGACTAGTCAGGATCGAGGCAAAGATGAACGGAGCAATGTACAGAGAGATCTTTGATGAAAACCTGCTCCAGAGCGCTCAGGACCTCAGACTGGGGCGAAGGTTCACCTTCCAACAGGACAACAACCCTAAGCACACAGCCAAGACAACTCAGGAGTGGCTTCGGGACAAGTCTTTGAATGTCCTTGAGTGGCCCAGCAAGACCCCGGTCTTGAACCCAATCAAACATGTCTGGAGAGACCTGACAATAGCTGTGCAGCAACACTCCACATCTAACCTGATAGAGCTTGAGAGGATCTGCAGAGAAGAATGGAAGAAACTCCCAAAGCTTGTAGCGTCATACCCAAGAAGACTTGAGGCTGTAATCGTTGTCAAAGGTGCTTCAACAAAGTACTGAGTAAAGGGTCTGAATACTTACAGTTGAAGTCGGAAGTTTACATACACCTTAGCCAAATACATTTAAACTCAGTTTTGTACAATTCCTGACATTTAATCCTAGTAAAAATGTCCCTGTCTTAGATCAGTTAAGATCACCACTTTATTTTAAGAATGTGAAATGTCAGAATAATAGTAGAGAGAATTATTTATTTCAGCTTTTATTTCTTTCATCACATTCACAGTGGGTCAGAAGATAACATACACTCAATTAGTATTTGGTAGCATTGCCTTTAAATCGTTTAACTTGGGTCAAACGTTTCAGGTAGCCTTCCAAAAGCTTCGCACAATAAGTTGGGTGAATTTTGGCCCATTCCCACTGACAGAGCTGTTGTAACTGAGTCAGGTTTGTAGGCCTCCTTGCTCGCACATGCTTTTTCAGTTCTGCCCACACATTTTCTACAGGATTGAGTTCAGGGCTTTGCGATGGCCACTCCAATACCTTGACTTTGTTGTCCTTAAGCCATTTTGCCACAACTTTGGAAGTATGCTTGGGGTCATTGTCCATTTGGAAGACCCATTTGCAACCAAGCTTTAACTTCCTGACTGATGTCTTGAGATGTTGCTTCAATATATCCACATAATTTTCCTCCCTCATGATACCATCTATTTTGTGAAGTGCACCAGTCCCTCCTGCAGCAGAGCACCCCCACAACATGATGCTGCCACCCCCATGCTTCAGGGTTGGGATGGTGTTCGTTGGCTTGCAAGCCTCCCCCTTTTTCCTCCAAACATAACGATGGTCATTATGACCAAACAGTTCTATTTTTGTTTCATCAGACCAGAGGACATTTCTCCAAAAGTACGATCTTTGTGCAGTTGTGCAGTTGCAAACCGTAGTCTGTCTTTTTTATGGCGGTTTCGGAGCAGTGGCTTCTTTCTTGCTGACCGGCCTTTCAGGTTATGTCGATATAGGACTTGTTTTACTGTGGATATAGATGCTTTTGTACCTGTTTCCTCCAGCATCTTCACTTGTCCTTTGCTGTTGTTCTGGGATTGATTTGCACTTTTCGCACCAAAGTACGTTCATCTCTAGGAGACAGCGGTATACCTTCCTGAGCGGTATGACGGCTGCGTGGTCCGATGGTGTTTATACTTGCGTACTATTGTTTGTACAGATGACCATGATACCTTCAGGCATTTGGAAATTGCTCCCAAGGATGAACCAGACTTGTGGAGGTCTACATTTCTTTTTCTGAGGTCTTGGCTGATTTCTTTTGATTCCCCCATGATGTCAAGCAAAAAGGCACTGAGTTTGAAGGTAGGCCTTGAAATAAATCCACAGTTACACCTCAAATTGACTCAAATGATGTCAATTAGCTAACAGAAGCTTCTAAAGCCATGACATCATTTTCTGGAATTTTCCAAGCTGTTTAAAGGCACAGTCAACTTAGTGTATGTAAACTTCTGACCCACTGGAATTGTGATACAGTGAATTATAAGTGAAATAATCTGTCTGTAAACAATTGTTGGAAAAATTACTTGTGTCATGCACAAAGTAGATGTTGTAAACGACTTGCCAAAACTATAGTTTGTTAACAAGAAATTTGTGGAGTGGTTGAAGAACGAGTTTTAATGACTCCAACCTAAGTGTATGTAATCTTCCGACTTCAACTATATGTAAATGTGATTGATTGCTAATAAAAAATAATAATAATTCAAAAAAACTGTTTTTTCTTTGTCATTATGGGCTATTGTGTGTAAAAATAACAATTTGATCAATTTTAGAATAAGGCTGTAAGCTAACAAAATTTGGAAAAAGTCTAAACAATTATTAGGATGAGGCACATGGGCTACTAACAGCATACTACACAACATACACTTAGTATTACTTTCTTGGCTACAGTATACATAACTCCCTGGCATGTTACATCATTTATGCAGTAGCATACAATACATTTTTGGACTCCCCTTGTTGTGTTGTGCTCACTTGAACAGGAAGGTGGAGGCCCGATATCCCGACTTGGAATTCCGAGTTGGATGACCGTTCAAAATATTTTCCCAGTCTGAGATAGTTTTATCCGAGTTCTCAGTTGTCTTGAACTCACTGAAGTCTGAGATTTCCCAGTTTAAAGTTTCCAGTTGTTTTGATCACGGCAGAAGTCATGCTGGATTGACAGCATGGCCAATGTATCCAAACTTTTCTGACCAATGGCGTTACCTCTTTTTTTGTGATATCCAACTGGTAGTAACGATCTTGTCTCATCGCTGTAAGTCTAGGACCTTTTGGCCCTAGACTTGGCACTCCGGTACTTCTTGCCATGCGGTAGCAGAAAGAACAGTCTATGACTTGGGTGACTGGAGTCTTAGACACTTTTTTGGGCCTGACACCCCCTAGTATATAGGTCTTGGATGGCAGGAAGCTGATCAGACCTACCATTGTTTTGTCGTCAGCAATCTTAATGATGGTGTTGGAGTCGTGCTTGCCCACGCAGTCGTGTGTGAACAGGGAGTACAGGAGGGGACTGAGCACACACCCCTGAGGTGCCCCCGTGTTGAGGATCAGCGTGGCAGATGTGTTGTTACCTACCCTTACCACCTCAAGGCGGCCCGTCTGGAAATCCAGGATCCAGTTGCAGAGGGAGGTATTTAGTCCCAGGTTCCTTAGCTTAGTGATGAGCTTTGTGGGCACTATGGTGTTGAATGCTGCGCTGTAATCAATGAACAGTATTCGCACATAGGTGTTTCTTTTGTTCCGGTGGGAAAGGGCAGTGTGAAGTGCAATTTAGATTGCGTCTTCTGTGAACCTTTGGGGAGGTATGCGAATTGGAGTGGGTCTAGTGTTTCTGGCATGATTGTGTTGATGTGAGCCATGACCAGCCTTTCAAAGCTCTTCATGGCTACCGAGGTGAGTGCTATGGGACTATGGTGGTCTGCTTGAAATTTGTAGGTATTACAGACTCGGTCAGGGAGAGGTTTAAAATGTCAGTGAAGACACTTGCCAGTTGGTCTGCACATTTTTTTAATGTTTTATTTATTAATTAAAAAAATTATTTAACCTTTATTTAACCAGGTAGGCCAGTTGAGAACAAGGTCTAATTTCAACTGTGACCTGGCCAAGATAAAGTAAAGCAGTGTGACAAAAAACAACAACAGAGTTACACATGGGATAAACAAAAATACAGTCAATAACACAATAGAAAAATCTATATACAGTGTGTGCAAATGGAGTAAGGAGGTAAGGCAATAAATAGGCCATAGTAGCGAAGTAATTACAATTTAGCAAATTAACACTGGAGTGGTAGATGTGCAGATGATGATGTGCAATATGAAATACTGGTGTGCAAAAAAGTAAATAAAAACAATATGGGGATGAGGTAGGTAGATTGGATGGGCTATTTACAGATGGGCTGTGTACAGCTGCAGCGATCGGTTAGCTGCTCAGATAGCTGATGCTTAAATTTAGTGAGGGAGATATAAGTCTCCAACTTCAGCGATTTTTGCAATTTGTTCCAGTCATTGGCAGCAGAGAACTGGAAGGAAAGGTGGCCAAAGGAGGTGTTGGCTTTGGGGATGACCAGTGAGATATACCTGCTGGAGCGCGTGCTACTGGTGGGTGATGCTATGGTGACTAGTGAGTTGGTCACCATGCTCTGAGTACCTGTCCTGGAAATCCTTCTAGCCCCACGGCCTTGTGAATGTTGACCTGTTTAAAGGTCGTGCTCACATCGGCTACGGAGAGCATGATCACACAGTCGTCCAGAACAGCTGGTGCTCTGATGCATGCTTCAGTGTTGCTTGCCTCGAAGTGAGCATAAAAGGCAGTTAGCTCGTCTTGTAGGCAGCGCCCCTATGTCTCAGTATGTGTAGACCATGTATCTGATGCTGTCTGGACATAAAGAGTGTGGCATGTCATACTCTTTCTGGCTAGACAGTATTAGATACATAGGCCACATATAGTAAAACAGATGGAGTTAATATGCAGACCTAAGCTTGTCGCCTGCCTTCCCGCCTTTGGGACAACGACTCCCATTGTCAGGGCAGAGACATGAGCATCTCGTCATTTCATACATACTCTGGTTTCAGGCTGCCACTTTTCTTTAAAAAAATGGCTACGTTGTATGCCTATTTGGGAAGCCTATTTGGGAAGGCCTTGCTGATTACTGAGTTGCGGCTGACAGTGAAAAGCATCTAAAATACAATTGGCATGCTGACTGCAGAAATGTCCACCAGAGCTGTTGCCAGAGACTGTAATGTACGTTTATCTACCATAAGCCGCCTCCAACGTCGTTTTAGAGAATTTGGCAGTATGTCCAACCGGGCTCATAACCGCAGACCCCGTGTAACCATGCCAGCCCAGGACCTCCACATCCGGCTTTTTCACAAGTGGGAGCGTCTGAGCGGGTGCTGAGGTGTATTTCTGTCTAATAAAACCCTTTTGTGGCGAAAAACATTTCTGATTGGCTGGGCCTGGCTGCCCATGGCCATGGCTGCGCTCTTGCCCAGTCATTTGAAATCCATAGATTAGGGCCTATTTAATTAATTAAAATTAACTGATTTCCTTATTTGAACTGTAACTCAGTAAAATCTTTGAAATTGTTGCATGTTGCGTTTAGAAACTCAGCAAAAAAAGAAACATCCTCTCACTGTCAACTGCGTTTATTTTCAGCAAACTTAACATGTGTAAATATTTGTATGAACATAACAAGATTCAAGAACTGAGACAAACTGAACAAGTTCCACAGACATGTGACTAACAGAAATGGAATAATGTGTCCCTGAACAAAGGGGGTCAAAATCAAAAGTAACAGTCAGTATCTGGTGTGGCCAACAGCTGCATTAAGTACTGCAGTGCATCTCCTCCTCATGGACTGCACCAGATTTGCCAGTTCTTGCTGTGAGATGTTACCCCACTCTTCCACCAAGGCACCTGCAAGTTCCCGGACATTTCTGGGGGGGAATGGCTCTAGCCCTCACTCTCCAATCCAACAGGTCACATACATGCTCAATGGGATTGAGATCCGGGCTCTTCACTGGCCATGGCAGAACACATATATTCCTGTCTTGCGGGAAATCACGCACAGAACGAGCATTATGGCTGGTGGCATTGTCATGCTGGAGGGTCATGTCAGGATGAGCCTGCAGAAAGGGTACCACATGAGGGAGGAGGATGTCTTCCCTGTAACGCACAGCGTTGAGATTGCCTGCAATGACAACAAGCTCAGTCCGTTGATGCTGTGACACACCGCCCCAGACCATGACGGACCCTCCACCTCCAAATTGATCCCGCTCCAGAGTACAGGCCTCGGTGTAACGCTCATTCCTTTGACGATAAACTGCAATCTGACCATCACCCCTGGTGAGACAAAACCGTGACTCGTCAGTGAAGAGCACTTTTTGCCAGTCCTGTCTGGTCCAGCGATGGTGGGTTTGTGCCCATAGGTGACGTTGTTGCTGGTTATATCTGGTGAGGTCCTGCCTTACAACAGGCCTACAAGCCCTCAGTCCAGCCTCTCTCAGCCTATTGCGGACAGTCTGAGCACTGATGGAGGGATTGTGCGTTCCTGGTGTAACTCAGGCTGTTGTTGTTGCCATCCTGTACCTGTCCCGCAGGTGTGATGTTCGGATGTACCGATTCTGTGCAGGTGTTTTTACACGTGGTCTGCCACTTCGAGGATGATCAGCTGTCCATCCTGTCTCCCTGTAGCACTGTCTTAGGCGTTTCACAGTATGGACATTGCAATTTATTGCCCTGGCCACATCTGCGGACCTCATGCCTCCTTGCAGCATGCCTAAGGCACGTTCACACAGATGAGCAGGGACCCTGGGCATCTTTCTTTTGGTGTTTTTCAGAGTCAGTAGAAAGGCCTCTTTAGTGTCCTACGTTTTCATAACTGTGACCTTAATTGCCTACCGTCTGTAAGCTGTTAATGTCTTAACAACCGTTCCACAGGTGCATGTTTATTAATTGTTTATGGTTCATTGAACAAGCATGGGAAACAGTGTTTAAACCCTTTACAATGAAGATCTGTGAAGTTATTTGGATTTTTATGAATTTACTTTGAAAGACAGGGTCCCGAAAAAGGGATGTTTCTTTTTTTGCTGAGTTTATTTTTGTTCAGTAAAGAAGTATACAATTTTCATGTTCTCCATTAAATATAAAACCCACCATAAAACAACTATACAAATAATGTATAAATCACTTTTTTAAGATTAGGTTACAGACAGTCCAACATGTAGCTGTATTGCCCCCTGGCTGTGGAGTTGTATTAATAGGGGTTAGGGTGTAGGGTTTACAGGTTGTTCAAATCAAATCAATGTTGCTGTAAAAGAGAATGTATTCTCAGTCAACTCACCTGGTAAAATAAGGAAAACATAAAACAAGTCATTTAAAAAAGCAAGGTATAGTTGAAAGGGTTTGGGTCCAACATGTAGCTGGTAGTGCCCACTGACTGGACTTGTAGAAACAGGGGTTAGGGTGTAGGGAAGGGTTCGGCGAGTAAAATAAATGTGACAAGTTTTTTGTAAAAATATATAAATGTAATGTTTGGTCAAAAAAGACTACAATCACCAGGAATTTAGCAAAAAAAGATTGTTTAATTTAGAAAATCTGTTCCCAAGTATTCCCACGAATAAAGGTTGTCTCAAAGTAATCAATGTATGAATGATCGGCTATGAAAAGCCAACTGACATTTACTCCTGAGGTGCTGACCTGTTGCACCCTCGACAACCACTGTGATTATTATTATTATTTGACCCTACTGGTCATATTTGAACATCTTGGCCATGTTCTGTTATAATCTCCACCCGACACAGCCAGAAGAGGACTGGCCACCCCTCATAGCCTGGTTCCTCTCTAGGTTTCTTCCTAGGTTCTGGCCTTTCTAGGGCGTTTTTCCTAGCCACCGTGCTTCTACACCTGCATTGCTTGCTGTTTGGGGTTTAAAGGCTGGGTTTCTGTACAGCACTTTGAGATATCAGCTGCTGTAAGAAGGGCTTTATAAATCAATTTGATTTGATGAAATTATGGTTGTTTTCAAATACAACAATACATCTTTTGGGGTTTAGTTGTGGTTAATTTGCACTGTATAAATTATTATTACTTTGTTCCGGCCCCCGATGATCTGCTTGTTAGGGTGTACAGGGTCCAACATGTAGCTGTAGCGCCCCCTGGCTGTGGAGTTGTAGTAACAGAGGTTGTATGGGTTAGGGTGTAGGGGTCAGTGTACAGGGTCCAACATGTAGCTGTAGTGCCCCCTGGCTGTGGAGTTGTAGTAACAGCAGGAACTCTTCAGGCATGGCGTGCATGAAGTGACTTGGACCAACACTGTCATAGTAATGATGGGGCAAAGTATTTTGGGATAGATCCAGAGGGAAGGGCCAGAAGCCGTACAGATGAACCTGACAAAGAGAGATCTAGACTTAGAAACAAACACACACAAACACACACACACTTAATCACACACTTAATCTTAATCGCATCCTCTACTGCTTGTGGGTTCGCTGATGACTGTATAATCCGATGCGGGATGCATACTGTCGTTGAGGCCGGTGCAGCCATGGTCATATGTCTTCTCTGTCACTTCGCCAGGCGACATTCAGTCCTTTTTTCCTGAGCCAACGGCTCTCCATGATGGCAGAGGCTGCACCAGGTGGAACAGTCCACAGTAACAGTCCAGAGGGAGGCAGGGTTTATCCCACACTTCTTCAGTGAAGTCTTCAATTGGTCCTTTAGGCGCTTTTTCTGACCACCTGCAGAACGACGGCCCAGTTGTACCTGTCATTCACGTACTGAAGCTCAAGGACTCGTTCAGATTCAAGCTTTGTGCCAGCTGCTACTAGAGTCCCAGTGTTGCTTCAGAAATCACAGAAGCACGGTGTATATGATCTTCAAAACAACATCTGTTCATGGCCTTAATGGACCTCTCCTAAGCAGAGGTCTAGACATAGGTGGGCCTGGGTGGACACAGACCCACACACTGGGGAGCCAGGCCCTGCCAGGCCCATCCAATCAAATTGAGCAAAAAACTAAAAATAATACATTATTATTACAAAAATACTCCTCAGTCAAAATTTCTGCAAGCCCACCCACAAATGAATTTCTGGCTACGCCCCTGCTCCAAAGCCTTGAGCAAAGTAGACTGTGAACACCTTTGGAAGGTCTTTCTGCAGTATGGTTCAATGAGGGGGTGATGGTCAGGGTAACAATTGGCGGTCAGAAGTCTGAACCCTTTGGAGTAGGCACTGGTGTGAGGCAAGTAGCGTGTGCTTGAGCCGGTCCTATGTCTTCCTCCTTTGTGTCCCAACACGGCTGGCACAAGGACATGGAAACATAGAGTGGGGTGACCCTAGACTTCAGATTGGACAGAAACATCTTCTGAGGCGACACACACACATACTAACACCTGTTCACAGATCTCCAGAGCGGTGCTGGCCAGCATCAAACCAGTAGAGAGCCGTGGGGCTCGTTGCCCGCGGCGACGCCAGAACCTGCCCAGCTCAAACAGGTAGTCTGGGTGGAAGAACACCACTTCCTGTTGGGGGCGGGCCTTACGGAGGGCATGGTACACCTAGGACAGAACAAAGACTGATTAATGACATCATTACTATCTACTCTCCTCCCCCCAGGATCAAAATGTTAGTTATCCATTTTGTCATTCTTAAAAAGTCTACCCGACCCCAGCCCTTGCCCTAGTAACTGATAAAAAAATTGATTGGGTACATAGTATTGTGTCCTGTCGGGCCCGTACCGGGTCGCAGGCCTCTACCTAGTCTCATCTCATGGTAGCAGCTCACCTTGAAGCAGGGGCTGGTCCCAAAAGCAAAGGAGAAGGCTGGGAGAAGTAGATGAGCATGACCGTAGACTGACAGAGCTTCAGCCAGGGGTCCAGGGTTCTGCTGGAGGTCAGGGTACCTGAGTACAGGGGAGTTAGGAGATGGGGGAGGGGAGGAGTGAGGAGACGGGTGAGGGGAGGGGTTAGGAGACATGTAATGGGAGGGGTTAGGAGACATGGGAGGAGTTAGGAGACAGGTGTGAAGTGGAGTTAGGATACAGGTTGAGGGGAGGAGTTAGGAGACAAGTGAGGAGTTAGGAGACAAGTGAGGGGAGGAGTTCGGAGACAGGTGAGGGGAGGAGTTAGGAGACAGGTGAGGGGAGGCATTAGGAGACAGATGAGGGGAGTAGTTAGGAGACAGGTGAGGGGAGGAGTTAGGAGACAGGTGAGAGGCATTGTCGATGTTAGTGGCAGTTGAACAAATGTCTAGAATCGACTTGACGACAAAAATCTATTTGAGTTTGTGAAATCATGTTCAAGGCAGAGACAGGTGAGAGTTCATCATATATATATATAGATTATGTACAGTATCAGTCAAACGTTTGGACACACCTACTCATTCAAGGGTTTTTCTTTAATTTTACTATTTTCTACACAGCTCAAATAAACAAAGAGAAACGAAAGTCCATCATTACTTTAAGATATGAAGGTCAGTCAGTACAGAACATTTCAAGAACTTTGAAAGTTTCTTCAAGTGCAGTCGCAAACACCATCAAGCGCAATGATGAAACTAGCTCTCATGAGGACCGCCAAAGGAAAGGAAGACCTAGAGCTACCTCTGCAGAGGATAAGTTTATTAGAGTTACCAGCCTCAGAAATTGCAGCCAAAATAAATGTTTCACAGAGTTCAAATAACAGCCACAACTCAACATTAACTGTTCAGAGGAGACTGTGTAAATCAGGCCTTCATGGTTGAATTGCTGCAAAGAAACCACTACTAAAGGACACTAATAAGAAGAAGAGACTTGCTTGGGCCAAGAAACACAAGCAATGGACATTAGACTGGTGGAAATCTGTCCTTTGGTCTGATAAGTCCAAATTAGAATCTAAAACCTTTTCTAAATTAAATAATGATGCCTATAAGCTAGATAAAGAACGCATAAATATTGTTTCTCACACAAACTTCCCTTATTTACATATTATTTATCTTTGGTTTTAGACCACCCTCTTTCGACAACATTTCTTAGTTTTCACAATTTCCCGGGAATCACCAAGTCTAACACAAGGGAAAGCAGCTCCTTCCCCTCTCAAAGGTATGCTAACTGCATCCTGTGCTTGGCGATATCTCCTCGAAGTTGTAACAGCTCAGCCGTTTGCCAACGATCTACACAAAATACTCTATAATGTCAAAGTGGAAGAAAAAATTGAACATTTTATTTACAATTAATGGAAAATGAAACGCAAATATATTAGATAAGTATTAAACCCCCTGAGTCAATATAAGTTAGAAACACGTTCGGCAGCAATGACATCAAATGAAATTGTATTGATAGTGTCGTAACTTTGGCATCATTAAACTGAAGATCAATCTTTATCAAAAAGTCTCTGTAATTATTATTACGTGATTAAACTACTTAATCACGTACATGTAATTAAGGTGTTGGGGCTAGGGGGCAGTATTTGCACGGCCGGTTAAAAAACATACCCGATTTAAACTGGTTACTACTCTTTCCCAGAAATGAGTATATGCATGTAATTAGTAGATTTGGATAGAAAACACTCTAAAGTTTCTAAAACTGTTTGAATGGTGTCTGTGAGTAAAACAGAACTTATATGGCAGGCCAAAACCTGAGAAGATTCCATACAGGAAGTGCCCTGTCTGACAATTTGTTGTCCTTCTGTTGCATCTCTATCGAAAATACAGCATCTGTGCTGTAACGTGACATTTTCTAAGGCTTCCATTGGCTCTCTAAAGCCGCCAGAAAGTGGAATGGGGTGTCTGCTGTCTCTGGGCAAAGAACAGCAGCAGAGTTTGTGAGTGGTCAGCCTGGGGACAGTGAGACTGAGATGCGTGTTCACGAGACTACTCCATTTTTTCTTTCAGCCTTTGAATGAATACAACGTTAATCTAACCACATTGTCCCTGTTGCAGAAGGGAAGGCGGGGGAGGGCCTTGTAGCCATCCCGGAGAGAGAGTAAAAATGGTCGAGAGTTTTGAAGCACAAGTACTACAGGCAATGTGTTGATAGAACTTCTGTAGCATTTTCCTAAAATTTGCTTTGTTAAGGTCCCCAGCTGCAGTAAATGCGGCCTCAGGATATGTGGTTTCCAGTTTACACAAAGTCCAGTGTAGTTCCTTGAGGGCCGTCGTGGTATCGGCTTAAGGCGGATTATACATGGCTCTGACTATAACTGAAGAGAATTCTCTTGGGAGGTAATACGGTCGGCATTTGATTGTGAGGTAATCTAGGTCAGGTGAAGAAAAGAACTTGAGTTCCTGTACGTTATCACAATCACACCATGAGTAGCTAATCATGAAACATAAACCTACGCCTTTCTTCTTCCCGGATAGTTATTTATTCCTGTCTGACATATGTACTGAGAACCCAGCTGGCTGTGTGGATAGGGACAGTATATCCGGAGAGATCCATGATTCCGTGAAACAGAGTATGTTACAGTCCCTGATGTCTCTCTATAAGGAGATCCTCGCCAATGAGCTTGTCTACTTTATTGTCCAGGGACAGAACATTAACGAGTAATATACTCGGAAGTGGTAGATGGTGTGCACGTCTCCTGGGTCGGACTAGATGTCCACTCCGAATACCTCTTCTCCGTCGGCAGTGTCTTGGAGCAGCCTCTGGGATAAGTTCAATTGCTTTGGGGGGATACGAACAAAGGATCCGATTCGAGAAAATCGCATGTCTGGTCGGAATGCTGGTGAGTTACCGCTGATCTGATATCCATAAGTTATTTCTGGCTGTATGTAATAACACAAAAAACGCTCTGGGCTAATAATGTAAGAATAATCTGCAAATATTGTGCAATCCAGGTGTGCAAAGCTCTTAAAGTTGCTTAGAAGCGGGCAGCAAAGCCATCATGTCTGTCTGTGCCATCTTAAAGTGAGTCAGTGAGCAGTGAGTCTTTCTCGGTAAGTCTCTAAGAGCTTTGCATACCTGGATTCCCGATTATTCTTTAAAAAATTCTTCAAGCTCTGTAAAGTTGGTTGTTGATCATGGCTAGTCTTACCATAGATTTTCAAGACGATTTAAGTCAAAACTGTAACTAGGCCACTCAGGAACATTCAATGCTGTCTTGGTAAGCCGCTAAAGTGTATATTTGGCTTTGTGTTTTAGGTAATTATCCTGCTGAAAGGTGAATTTGTCTCCTAGTGTCTGTTGGAAAGCAGACTGAACCAAGTTTTCCTCTAGGATTTTGCCTGTGCTTAACTCCATTCCGTTTATTTTTTTATCCTGAAAAACTCCCTAGTCCTTAACGATTACAAGCATACCCATAACATGATGCAGCCACCATTATGTTTCAAAAAATGGAGTTTTTAAAGTCACCATTGGCCTCGTGTTGAAATCCCTGAGCGGTGTCCTTCCTGTCCGGCAACTGAGTTAGGAAGGACGCCTGTATCTTTGTAGTGTAATTAAAACTTCCTCATGCTCAAAGAGATATTCAATGTTTATTTTTATTTTATTTTTTACTTATCTACCATTGCACATAGAGTGAGTCCATGCAACTTATTATGTGACTTAAGGACATTTTTACTCCTGAACTTATTTAGACTTGCCATAACAGAGGTTAAATACCTATTGACTCAAGACATTTCAGCTTTTCATTTTTATCCATTTGTAAAAATTTTGAAATACATAATTCTGCTTTGACATTATGGGGTATTCTGTGTAGGCCAGTGACAAACAGAATCTAAATTGAGTCCATTTTAAATTCTGGCTGTAACACAACAACATTTGGAAAAAGTAAATGAGTGTGAAACAAATCAAGGCTTGGCTTGAAAACAGAAATCTAAACAAATAATCCATAGTATGTAACACTTGCATACATATTTACAACTAAAAAGCAAATGCGACACATCACTTTATCTAGCTAGCAAGATAGCTAGTTACAGTACTTAATGTAACTAGCTATGTCTTACCTTTTCAGCAGATCGGTTTTGAATCCCTTAGCTAGATAGCAAGCTCTCTCCAATTTGTCAACGCAAAAACAAGGTTCACTTTCAACACTCGTCTTGGCCTATCGTTTACCCTTTTTGCATGTTGGCTCTCCAACGTTCCCTGTTTCTTTGGGTTAGATGGGGTCCGAGCTGCCTGGGACAGGTTATGTGCTACCTGTCCTTGCTATATTGACATCGACGTCCCATTCATATCCATTTGAATCTGTCTGAGCTGGCACCGCCTCCGAAAACTTGTCATTCATTATGCGCAGCAGTAAATCTGGCATGAAAATCCAAACCGACAGGGAAATCGAATACAGAGGTTTTCATTCAGGCTGGAGGAGCAATATTTTTACTGTTGAATCACATTGGATTACAACTAGAGATTTTAAACAGAAACAAAAGACAACATATTACATATTGCCGCTTTAACCATTATTTTTGGATTTTGATTAGTGCTTGGGGTTATTGTCTTGCTGGAAGATCCACTTGTGCCTAAGTGTCAGCATTCCTGGCAGAGGCAACCAGGTCTTTGGCTAAAATTGTCCTGATACTTGGTGGAGTTAATGATGCCGTTGACCCTAACAAGGGCCCCAGGACCAGTGGAATCAAAATAGCCCCATAACATTAAAGATCCAACACTGTATTTTACTGTAGGTATGAGCTACTTTTCTGAGTAGGCTTCTTTTTCATGTCGTCTGACCATACTGTAGCACTGACTAGTTTTTGATAAATGGCATTGGCTCTAGGATTGGAACCGGTGCTTCGGTCAGATGACATGAAAATAGAGCTCTTTGTCTGTATCTGATCATGTGTATTGATAGAGTATATACCCTTTAATGATCTGGGAAGGGTTGGCTGTTATGAGGTCTGTCTTCACTCCCACGTCATAACTCTTGTTGATAGGAGCCAGGTTAAACCTAACAACAACAACAATAACAACAATAACAATCACACAACATTACAAACAACTACGATCACACAACATTCACACAACATGACATCAACATTCACATGACATTATTCAACCATACACGACCTAACAACATTCACACAACATTACAGATAATAACTGAAAAGAGCGCCATGTACAAATTGGTGATGGACTCAGAAAGAGGTAATGGTTTCGATAGGAAGAAATAACTTTCAAACAACATTATAAACAACAATATTCACACAACATTCCCAGAATATCCACACAACGTTCACACAAGATTATAAACAACAGTAGTCACACATCACATCAACGTTGAACACTACACAACAGAACTACATTGCTATAGATTACTACCAATAACGGATCGATTGATTGATTGCTTGATAGAAAACGTTGTTACTTATACCTAATGACATAGTCAGCATTGTCTATTTCCGCTCCACAGCTGCTGTTCTGCAGGATTCCTCCACTTCCCACCACGGCACAACGACTCAACGAGCCTTTACTCCAGGGTACGGTCTATACACACACACACACACACACACACACACACACACACACACACACACACACACACCATGCTGGTAAACCACGCTCGTGTGATGAATTTTTCTGAGAAATGTAAGACTTGCGCACATACACACCTGAGGCAGCATCTCCCATAGTGCTTGGTCCACCTTTCTCTTCATCCTCCTCTCTACCTCGTAGGTCAGACTCTGGTTCTGATTGGTGTTCTGTCGGGTCACCATCAGCCTATCAGACGCATTACAGCACGACCACAACTCTGTCCTGGGAGGGGCATTATGTTTGTTTGAGATAATCGTAAGACTGAGAAAGGTGTGTGTGTATGTGTGTCTCACCTGTGTAGTTCTCTGTGTGTGATGTTGAGTCTCCAAGGACAGTTCATCAGCTCTCTCACCTCCTGAGAGAACAGGGCAATGTCTACTCTGACGCACGCACGCACACACACACAAACCCACACACACACACACACACACACACACACACACACACACACACACACACACACACACCCACCAGCCAGGTCACTCCAGATCCAATGCAATGTTTGAAGTTCGTTCAGATTGCCACGATGTCGGGAGATGCCTTCAATACCGATCACTAGCGGAAATGGTGAACTCAATTACCATCAAGTAGGCTTGCAGCGATGCGGATGACGGATGTTCATTTTTAAAATATTTTTTATTCCCTAACCCAAACCTTAGCCCTGAACTTAAGTTTAGGCATTCATTCAGATTGGTTAACTGTTAAAACACAACCTTTGGACAAACGTGGACAAATATAGAATACTGAAGTCAGACGGGGTCAAACTATGAGATCTTGTTACACACAGACACACGACTCATAGATGGAGAACTTGTTGGATCAGGATGGATTGTCTGGTTGATCTGATCAGAACTATATGACTAGCATGAAACATAGTAAGAGCAAGTCAGGCGAGGGAGAAACTACACCGCTCTCTCTCTCGCTCGATTAGCTGACATCATGGTGTGAGCTAATTGGGATCCTAATAAAATTCTAAACTACCTACTTTTTCATAGAAGTCATGGTCACCAGTTTTTCTCGCAGTCTTCTGCACTGCAAACTCTTCTGGACAGAGTTCAGGAACTCATCTCTGCAACACACACATTTATCAAGACCATTTTAGCACCAAAAACCATCCCAGCACAGAGGGCTCATTGTAATGGCTGGAATGGAATGAATGGAACCCAGTCAAACATGTAGTTTCCATATGTTTGATACGATCCATATTTTCCATTCCAGCCATTACAATGAGCTCGTCCTCCTATAGCTCCTCCCACCAGCCTCCACTGATGAGTATGTTTTTTCATCAAGAACGCATACTGGAAGAGAGTCCTCTGATGGCTGGTAAACCAAATTATGTTTTATAGATTCAGATAATGGGTCACCTTACAGATCACCTGACTTGGAAGCCATCTTAGTTCAGGAAGTTGTATCAATCTGGGCAAAAAGTTATGAATCTTGTCATTTTTTTATACTTTATCATTGTTAGTGGTTACATTGAAGAATTCTAAACAATTTGTTTGTTCGTTTTGTTAACAGATTTGTTATCAACAGAGACCACATACACAAACTTTAAATAATTGATTTGAATCCACAAATCACATTACATTCCAGAAGGTTTTAAACATTTCAGAGGTCGTTGTATGCATGGACACTTAAAGATACAGAAACACCTTCTCCAAACAGCTAGGCTGCCCATAACAGCTGAAACAGAGCAGTATCTAGCCAATTGCTTTGCTTTAGTCTTTGGCAGGCCTGCAATCTGGAGGCCATATAACGTAAGCCTATGTACATGGCCGAGACTGCCAAATGTGACTCGATTCAGGAAACTAGGCGTATGTCGCGCGTCACTACTTCACAGGAGAGCCATTTCAACGTAATCTTTTTTTTAATGAAATTGCATTTTTTGGCAGAAATGCATTCTGGAACATGTGAACTTTCATGTGCCTCAATAACAAACTTGTATGCCATCTGTAAATATGAATACAATTGTTAAATTACGAACCTAGTTGGTTTAGCCACAGAAAAAAACAGCAGCCTTCCCACTAGTCATGATTGGTTGAGATAATGAGTGGGCTGGACATGCCGAGAGATGAGTTCAGATTGGTCTGCCATGTAGCACGCTTCTGTCTATTTGAGCTGGTCAGTATGTGTAGGTAATCCTGTCCGACGTGGCATTTTCTTTTATATATATCATGTAGTAGAACTGCATAAGTGTTGCTCCACTTTCTGGAGGGCTGAGTTTTGAAATCAGTGGAATTAGAGTATGATAGCTAAGGAGATGTAGACAACACCTGTCTCCGGATTACATCTTCAAACTAAGGGCAACCATGGCATCCGTGACAGAGATGGAGAAGCGTCCATCCATGTATACGGGTAAGATAGTCTAGCTAGCTACATTTTCAGATATTACACCTTTCTAATTTTGTCTGAAAGTTGTTAAAGTGTACTGTTAGCTAGCTAGCTAACGTTAGCTGGCTGGCTGGCTCCCTAGCTAAAGTTTTGTGTATGATCTGTGTAGTAATATTATTCATATCTCAGAGCAATTTGCTTTGATAGTTATAGCCTAATGTTAGCTAGCTAACATTGAACCTGGTTGGTTAGCTACCTGCAGATTCATGTAGGGTAGTAACGTCATGAGTTGGGATTATGGTTCATTGTTTAGCTAGCTAGCTACATGTCTTAAAAAAGACTCCATGCAATTAATCATTTCAATAGAATGTTAATGATGTCACTTTGACAACTGTTGATAGACATAGCTGGTAAATTTGCTCTGGTTATCTACTCCAATTTCAGAGAACTCTTGTCTGAGTGTGCCAGAGCGCAGAATAACTGATGAATTGACGAACTCTCAACACCAGTTGAATATGGCCGGTGTCAGTAAACGTTGCCAAAAAAGCGTAAATTGTTGCCGGCAGCACAGATGCAGTCACCAACACTCGGGATAACATACAAATAGCCTAACCAGCTCTGCTAGGGCGAGTAAAATGGTCAGAGTGTAACGCTTGGACGTCGTGGGTGTGGAGTCAGGTGCAGGAAGCAGAAGCGTTTAGTACAGTGCTTTTAATTACGCACAACCAACAGAGTATTCGCCCAAACCAACAGGGCATATCAAAATACAAAGTCCCAAAAAACACGATCCACTACACAACACACAGTGTAAATGAAAGAAACAAGCCCGCACACAGAACAGGTGGGGAGACGGGCTTAAATGCTCATCTAATAACCAAATTGAAAACGGGTGCAACAAATAAAGGCATAACCAACAGAAAAGGGAAAAAGGGATCGGTGGCAGCTAGTAGGCCGGTGACGACGACCGCCGAGCGCCACCCGAACAGGGAGAGGAGTCACCCTCGGCAGGAGTCGTGACACAGAGTGAGCTGTTCTCTCATTTGTGTCTGGAAGTAGCAAGCAAGCTAGCCAATGTTAGCCAGTTAGCTTGGGTGCTTGACTGCTGTTGTTAGGATCAACCCTTAAAGAGATGGGTGGGGATAAAGCTTAAGAGGGTGTGAACGATGCTGAATGGGTGTAGACAAAGACGAGCTCTCCAGTAGGTGTACCAAAAGATTCAAAGGCCATTTTCACAACTTTCAAAGCAGAGTTACTTTCCCATTGTTCCTCAACTGTAGTGTATGATATACCATTTTCTAGATATACAATTTTCTAGTCTGCTTTTATCCAATGTAAAAAACACAATTTCAAATTTTGCTACATAAGACCGAATCGAGCCGGTTGGTCACAAATCAGTGCTTCTAGCTTGCACATATATCAGAGAAATGGTGGCCCGTCTATTAGGGTATTAGGGGCGGTGCCCCACTTGTGATTGGTCAAAAAAAGTACAAAAATCTAAATATGTAAATAAATATATATATTTATATTTTCATACTGAGTGTACAGACATTAAGAACACCTTCCTAATATTTAGTTGGATTTCACAGGTGACATCAATAAGGGATCATAGACCGACCAGGTGAATCCAGGTGTAAGCAATGTCATGGAAAGAGCCAGTGTTGCTAATGTTTTGTACACTCAGTGTATGTTATATAATTCAAGAATTAGGATTAAAATGTCCATAAAAGTGTGGTTAATTTGTGTACATTTTATGGTTTCCAAACAAGCTGTTCATTTACCTACTGCTCTGCCATCAGCAGACCTGACACCCAGTGCTTGGATTGATGGCACTAAAGAGCAAATCACAATGAGCTTGTAAATAAATAATCATGACAGTCCATTGGTAGCTTGGGCCCTGAACCAGACATCCATATCTATCAACAGTCAAAGGACAGAGGGATACACTAGCTGGAACCTTCTCACCCCCAAGGCTCTGTGCCGAAATCGCAACAATGTTATGTAAACACCGGCCGGAGAGGCTTGTATGAAACCCAAATAAAAAGGTAGTGACTTTGTCAGCTGCTACAGAATCACACAGTGTTCACAGAACGCTATCAATACAATACAACAGTGAATAATCAGTGTGTCTTCAGTTATTGTATCTCCAGTCTGACATGAATCATTATCAACAGGTAAGAGAATAATCCATAACAGTCAGCTTCAAGTCCAGTTACCATGAACTCGCACCTTGACAGTCACAAACAGAACACTGGAAATGATGTGTATTACAGAAAGTCAAAAACCGCTGAACATTGTGTTGATCACTCTAAACTAAGTCACTCTTATGTCCCCATTACACACACGCACATACACAGTAATACAAACGTACCTTTGGTGTTGGTAGTAGTCTATGAGCGTAATAGACAGGAGAGTTCCGGAGCAGAGGAGAATGAATAGAACCAGGTAACACATTGTTACAACAGGTCACAGACTGAATGACAGTGTGACAACTACACTGTTGGTCCATCAGGGAGGAATAGAGGGAGGGAGGAGAGTCTGAGGGGAAAGGAGGAGAGGTGCGTGTTTGTGTGTCAAATCAAATCACATTTTATTTGTCTCGTGCGCAGAGTACAACAGTTGTAGACCTTTCCGTGAAATGCCTACTAACAAGCCTTTAATCAACAATGCAGTTCAAGAAATAGAGTTAAGAATATATTTACTAAATAAACTAAAGTAAGTAAAAATAAATAAATAAAGAACACAAGGAAATTGCATAACCATAACAAGGCTATATACAGGAGGTACCGGTACTGAGTCAATGTGCGGGGGTACAGGTTAGTCGAGGTAATTTGTAAAGTGACAATGCATAGATAATAAACAGCGAGTAGCAGCAGTAGGGCGGCGGGCGCAATTTAAATAGTCTGGGTGGCCATTTGATTAACTGTTCAGCAGTCTTATGGCTTGGGGGTAGAAGCTGTTAAGGAGACTTTTTGTCCTATACTTGGCTCTCCGGTACCGCTTGCCATGTGGTAGCAGAGAGAACAGTCTATGACTTGGGTGACTGGAGTCTTTGACAATTTTTTGGGCCTTACTCTGACACCGCCTGGTATAGAGGTCCTGGATGTCAGGAAGCTTGACCCCAGTGATGTACTGGGCCGTACGCACCAGGGTTTTTCTTTATTTTGACTACATTGTAGAATAATAGTGAACACATCAAAACTATGAAATAACACATATGGGATCATGTAGTAACCAAATGAGTATTAAACAAATCAAAATATATTTGAGATTCTTCAAAGTAGCCACCCTTTGCAAAGCTGTCATCAAGTCAAAGGGTGGCTAATTTGAAGAAAAGGGCAGTGTGGAGTGCGATTGAGATTGCGTCATCAGTGGATGGGTTGGGGCAGTATGCGAATTGGAGTGGGTCTAGGGTTTCCGGCATGATGGTGTTGATGTGTACCATGACCAGCCCTTCAAAGCACTTCATGGCTACCAACGTGAGTGCTACGGAGCAGTAATCATTTAGGCAGGTTACCTTTGCTTTTTTGGGCACAGGGACTATAGTTGTCTGTTTGAAACATGTAGGTATTACAGACTCGGTCAGGGAGAGGTTGAAAATGTTAGTGAAGACACTTGACAGTTGGTCCGCGCATGCTTTGAGTACACGTCCTGGTAATCCATCTGGCCCCGTGGCTTTGTGAATGTTGATCTGTTTAAAGGTCTTGCTCACATCGGCTACAGAGAGCGTGATCACACAGTCTTCCGGAACAGCTGGTGCTCTCAAGCATAAAAGGCATTTAGCGCGTCTGGTAGGCTCGCGTCACTGGGCAGCTCGTGGCTGGGTTTCACGGTGTAGTCCGTAATATTGTTCAAGCCCTGCCACATTCGAGGAGCGTCAGAGCCGGTGCAGTAGGATTCAATCTTAATCCTGTATTGACGCTTTGCTTGTTTGATGGTTCATCTGAGGGAATAGCGGGATTTCTTATAAGCTTCTGGATTAGTGTCCCGCTCCTTGAAAGTGGCAGCTCTAGCCTTTAGCTCAATGTGGATGTTTCCTGTAATCCATGGCTTCTGGTTGGAATATGTACGTACGGTCACTGTGGGGCCGACGTCATCGATGCACTTATTGATGAAGCCAATGACTGAGGTGGTATACTCCTCAATGCCATTAGATGAATCCCGGAACATATTCCAGTCTGTGCTAGCAAAACAGTCCTGAGGCGTAGCATCCGCGTCATCTGACCACTTCCGTATTAAGCGAGTCAATGGTAATTCCTGCTTTAGTTTTTGCTTGTAAGCAGGAATCAGGAGGATAGAATTATGGTCAGATTTGCCAAATGGAGGGCGGGGGAGAGCTTTGCATGCATCTCTGTGTGTGGAGTAAAGGTGGTCTAGAGTTCTTTTCTCCTCTGGTTGCACATGTGACATGCTGGTAGAAATGTTGTAAAACTGATTTAAGTTTGCCTGCATTAAAGTCCCCGGCCACTAGGCGCGCCGCTTCTGGATGAGCATTTTCTTGTTTGCTTATGGCCTTAAACAGCTCGTTGAGTGCGGACTTAGCACCAGCATCAATCTGTGGTGATAAATAGACTGCTACGAATAATATAGATGAGAACTCTCTTGGTAGATATTGTGGTCTACAGCTTATCATAAGGTACTCTACCTCAGACGAGCAATACCTCAAGACTTCTTAATATTAGACATTATGCACCAGCTGTTATTTATAAATAGACACACAGCCACCACCCCTTGTCTTTCCAGACGTAGCTTCTTCTCTGTTCTGCCGATGCATGGAAATCCCGCCAGCTCTATATTATCCGTGTTGTCGTTCAGCCACGACTCAGTGAAACATAAGATATTACAGTTTTTAATGTGCTGTTGGTAGGATAATCTTAATCATAGGTCATCAATTTTATTTTCCAATGATTGCACGTTAGCCAGTAGAACGGATGACCCTTGGGAGTTTACTCGCTCGCCTACAGATTCTCAGAAGTCAGCCTGACCTGTGCTCCCTTTTCCTCCGTCTTTTCTTCAGGCAAATGACGGGGATTTGGGCCTGTTCCCAGGAAGCAGTATATCCTTCTCGTCGGACTCGTTAAAGGAAAAAGCTTCTTCCAGTTCGAGGGGAATAATCGCTGTTCTGATGTCCAGAAGTTATTTTGTTAGCTCAAAAGAGAAGCCCACTTTGGTCTGCTCACCCAGTACTATTAGGTCAAATGTGAATTCCATAAACTTGAATACCCCCTCGGTTTTCAAATCACGTAGAGGGCATGGGCTGTTGCACGATAGCAACCAAAGCCCATGTTAGTCAGTTAATAACATTCCATCATTGATTACTCTGAGAGTTTCTCATACTGACATTGGCTGCGACCTTGGAAAAGTCATTCCAATTTGTACTTTCTCCTCTATTACAAATAGGGATAGACCAAATTGTGCAGTTCAATGCAATCATATAGCCATACCAACTATATCAATATCATCCATCAGACAGGACCTGCAACCGCCTATTGAACATAGTTGGAGACTTCATGTGGCTTTAAAAATCGTAAAGGACTTGGGTTGATGCATCTGAACATTAGGAGCTTACTTCCTAAACTGGATTACATCAAGATCTGGGCTATGCAGACAAATCCAGAAATTCTGGTATTGATTGAAACTTGGATCTCTGGGGACATTCTGAACTCTGATATTAATTTTGAGGGTTACAAGGTGTTCAGAAAAGACAGACAGGCTGGAGTGGCCATTCTTATTAAAAATAATTTCTCTGTGTCTTTACTGAAATCCATTTACCTTGCCAAAAAATATTAGCAACAATCCTTAAGCCTTTGTCTGGGGAAACATTTATGCACAACTGTTATAGGGGGTCTACCGTCCTCGCTCGGCTAACCTTTGTACACTCGAGGAGTTAAGTAGTTTGTTGTCATCTTTTACTGAATCAGAAGTTATTATCCTGGGTGACCTAAATTATGATTGTGAAATGCAGGCTTCAGACAATCTAAAAGACGTGTACATTTTTTTTTATCCATTATTTTACCAGGTAAGTTGACTGAGAACACATTCTCATTTGCAGCAATGACCTGGGGGAATAGTTACAGGGGAGAGGAGGGGGATGAATGAGCCAATTGGAAACTATTAGGTGACCATGATGGTTTGAGGGCCAGATTGCAAATTTAACCAGGACACTACAGTTAACACCCCTACAATAAGTGACATGGGATCTTTAATGACCTCAGAGAGTCAGGACACCCATTTAACATCCCATCCAAAAGACAGCACCCTACACAGGGCAATGTCCCCAATCACTGCTCTGGGGTATTTTTTATTTTTTAGACCACAGGAAAGAGTGCCTCCTACTGGCCCTCCAACACCACTTCCAGCAGCATCTGGTCTCCCATCCAGGGACTGATCAGGACCAACCCTGCTTAGCTTCAGAAGCAAGCCAGTAGTGGGATGCAGGGTGGTATGCTGCTGGTCGATAATGATCCAAACCTAACCCAGCTGGTGACTAAGCCTACACAGCCCAACCCTGAAGATCCTTCAAAGTAAACTGATTGATCTCATTCTAACAAATACACCAGAGAAATCTGTTTCTACTGGTGTCTTCACCTAAGAGAGTAGTGACCATTGCCTAGTTGTTTGTGTTAGAGATGCGAGAATACAACAATCTAAGCCTTGTGTCATCACAAAGAAGAACTTTAAAAAACTTCAGTGAACAGGCTTTTTTACATGATCTTGATTTTAGTGACCTTGATTGTATTTCAGCTATCCCTGATCCTGATTTAGCTTTGAGCCTTTTTGGAAATGTCTTCAATACTATTGTGGATAATCGTGCTTAAAAAGGTTTAAAGGTAGGTTGGATGCCTTGTACACTAGGGAATTATCAGAAGTCATTCATAAAAGAGATGATGCTTGGGTCAAGGCGTAGAATCAGAATGGCTTAATCTGATTATTATGTAACCGCTCTTTCGGATTGTAATGGGAACCCAGCTAAATTCTGGAAAACTGTAAAATCCCTGAAGGGTTCTACTTCCTCCTCTCTGCCACATTAATTCAGACACTGGCCTCATTGCGGAAAACAATGCCATCATTGATGAATTTAATTCCCATTTTATTTCAGCGGGCTATCTCTTTGAAATAACTTCTAAGCCTATTCACAATGAGACTGGGCTGGATGCTGATAGGGAGAAAAAATAGTCAAAGTCTTTCTTTTAGGCTATTTACAAAAAAAATAAGTCCTGGATGCTTTGCTAGCAATAGACAACTTTGCTCTTTTTTATCTGAGAAGTGTATGTTGAATGTAAACCAATCAGGGTTTAGGCCTGGCCATAGCACTATTACAGATACCACTTTAGTTGTTAATGATCTTGTCAATGCTTTAGACACTGAAATGACGTGCTGCTTTGTTTGTGGACCTGTCGCTTTTGATACTGTTGATCATTATATTTTACTGAATAAGTTGTCCTCGATAGGCCAGAGATCTGATGCCTGTTCATGGTTTCATAATTACCTTAGTGACAGAACTCAGGCCATCGTGATTGTTGGGGTTAAGTCTGAACTTCTTGAAGTGCGTAAAGGTGTAACACGGGTCGATTTTGCGACCTGTTCTCTTCAATTTTTATACTGAAGAAAAATATGAACGCAACATGTAAAGTGTGTGCCATGTTTCATGAACTGAAATAAAAGATCCCAGAAATTTTCCAGACACACAAAAAGCGTATTTCTCTCAAATGTTGTGCACAAATTTGTTTACATCCCTGTTAGTGAGCATTTCTCCTTTGCCAAGATTATCCATCCACCTGACAGGTGTGGCATATCAAGAAGCTGATTAAACAGTATGATCATTATACAAGTACACCTTGTGCTGGGGACAATAAAAGGTGACTCTAAAATGTGTAATTTTGTCACACAATACAATGCCACAGATGTCTCAGTTTTGAAGGAGTGTTCAATTGGCATTCTAAATGCAGGAATGTCCACCAGAGCTGTTGCCAGAGAATTGAAGGTTAATTTCTCTACCATAAACCGCCTTCAATGTTGTTTTAGAGAATTTGGCAGTACGTACAAACGGCCTCACATCCACAGACAACGTGTATGGAGTTGTGTTGTTGAGCGGTTTGCTCATGTCAACGTTGTGAACAGAGTACATTTAGAATTTTTTTGTCACTGGCACACAATACCCCATATTGTCAAAGTGGAATTACATTTGAACATTTTTGTTTTTATGGCGCAGTCAAAAAGCCATTTTGATTCTATTGATCTGTTCTCTTTGGTGGTTGTAGTGTTATTGGGTGATTTATTAATAATTGTTGTACTTTTAGTGCATTGCTTTTGTTATTCTAACTAGGCTGTCATGACTTCCACCGAAGGTGGCTCCTCTCCCTGTTCGGGCGGCGCTCGGCGGTCGTCGCCGCCGGCCTACTAGCTGCCACCGATCCCATTTTCCTTTTTGTTTAGTTCTGTCTGGTTTTTCACACCTGTGTTTAGTTTATCTGATTTCGGTGGGTTTATAATTCCCCGCTGCAGGTTAGGCTGTGTGCGGGATTATTGCTGTGTATTGTGTTTGTAAGGGGTGCGTGCCTGCACCACGGGATTTGTTTTGTATATTACGGTATGTGTTTACCGTGGGCATTTTGCTCAGTAGTTTGCGCAGTCAAGATTTCTCCTCCGTGTGCGTTATTCCTTCCCTGTGGGTGGCGACGACGTTAGTGCGGTTTTCCCATTGTGTTTGTGTTGTGCTTTCGAGACCGCCTGAATAAACATTGATTACCCTGGACCCTATCTGCTCTCCTGCTCCTGATTTCCTACACACCCCCCTCCTACGAGAGGCGTTGTTACATAGGCCTGCTTTATGGCTATGCTTGCTACAAAACGTATTGTTTGCTTGTCATACTATGCTATGTATCCATTGATAAATTAGCCTGCTAAAACTTCGGCCTATGCCGCATTCTATTGCACCTCTTTTCTGGCCGTTCATTTTATAATGCTACTATATTTGTGCATAAGTTTATCCATGTATGTTTATTGCATTTGTATATTGTCATTGATTATGGCCACTAACAGCCAAAATATTGTGTATGCTGTTTTTACTATGCCATTCCTTTTATTACCCGTTATTACTTGCACCTTTGTGTCTCCTTTTAGATAACCATATTCCATACAAAGGCAACCAAGTCTCAATTTAAGACAAGAGTCTCATATCAACAACTGCCAATCATTCCCTGCTATGTATCATCTCTGTTACCTGAATCTCTCATTTTATGGTACCCTATAGAACGAGGTCATAGTCTCTTTGTCAAAGGTTGCTTATTGGCTGGGCAGGGAGTAGCTAGACTGGGGAGTGTTCCTAGTACCTATAAACTCTTTATGAGAGATATTTCTTTAAGTTAACATCCCTGTCCTGGTTTGGTTCCTGTGGTACATCCTGAATACTTATTTACCAAGGAGATGACGAGTGGATAAGAGGTAATCCATAATTTCGATTAAGACGTTAATGAGTGAGCTAGGACAAACATAGTAAATATAACTATTTGTTCAGAACTTTTGAAATGTACAGCGAAAGAATTTCAAAACATGGGCCGTTCTTACAGTATTTTTTATTTTTATTTCACCTTTATTTAACCAGGTAGGCCAGTTTAGAACAAGTTCTCATTTATAACTGCGACCTGGCCAAGATAAAGCATAGCAGTGCCACAAAAACAACAACACAGAGTTACACGAACAAACGTACAGTCATTAACACAAAAGAAAAGAAAAATAGAAAGAATATATGTACAGTATTCTCCCTGTACACCAAGTCAGAACTGTAGGAAATAAAAGTGGGGCATATAAGCAGACAATGAAAGCTCTTACAATATTAGATGATAACATTTCTCAAAAAAAGGCTATAGGCTACATTTGCACCACCAAGTCAGAACAGTAGGCTAAGTTATGAGGGAGAAAGGTACATGGGCTACTAACAGCTTACTATTGACATACACTTAGTATTACTTTCTTAGCTACAGTCTACATATCTCCCTGGCATATTACATAATTTATGCAGCAGCATACAGCATATTTTTGGACACACCTTGTTGTGCTGTGCTCACTTGAACAGGAACGTGGCGCGTCGGTCCATGTGGGAAAATTTGGCCATCAAACTTTGTTAGTAAAGTCTGGCATTCTCTGGATTTATGATGCTTTCAAGACAACTGGTAACTCATTAAAAAAACTAGGTTGAATCATTACATTTTACATGACGTCAGGGACGCTCAGGTCAGAGCTCTAAAAAGAGGCCCAAGTTCCCGACTTTGAATTCCGAGTTGGATGACCGTTCAAAACATATTTTCCCAGTCTGAGCTTATTTTTTCTGAGTTCCCAGTTGTCTTGAACTCAATGAAGTCTGAGATTTCCCAGTTATTTGGAAAACCCAGCAGAAATCATACTGGATTGACAGCATGGCCAATGTATTCAACCTTTTCTGGCCCATGGTGTTGAATGTTTATCTTTTTAAGATTGAAAAAGAGACCCTTAATCACAAACCCACTCTACTGAATAGCAGGCTAGTGATTACATTCTAACGCTTGCATTTAGCCACTGATTCCTTCCAAACTACTCATTGTTGAATTTGCGATTTCCAACTTGTTGTGTAATGTTTATGTCCAATGAGCACTGATACGTTTTATCTATAATTTCTCTTCATATGACAAGGATTTGCCAGTAGATTGTCAACTTAATTCATGATGATGACTGGTTGTCTGACTTGCTAGCTAAGATTTTGAAAGTATGATGTTGACATGATCAGTCCAATCAAAGCTACAGTAGATATGTGATTTGACGTAATTTTATCTGTGGCCAATGACTTTGAGCTTTCTTGGATGGGCACTTCTAAAGTAACTCTATGGCAGCATCCAAGGGGCTTGAATTCTCAAGCTCTCCCCGTAGATTTTGTGGCGATGTAGTGTCCCATGTTTTTACATTTTAGTAATTTAGCAGACGCTCTTATCCAGAGCAACTTACAGTAGCAAATACATTTCATACATTTTTTTTCTTCCGTACTGGTCCCCCGTGGGAATCAAACCCACAACCCTGGCGTTGCAAACACCATGCTCTACCAACTGAGCCACACGAGACCTCATGAGTGATAGAACACTGAGCCAAACACTGCCCCACCTGCTCTGAATGAGGGTTCACCACTGGTTGCACAGCGAAATAACCGGAGTAGCCTACCCAGGGGCGTTGCCAAAATTAAAACCTACTGGGCCCCTAACATAGAAATTAGAATGTTTCAGATTAAAATAACATGCTGAACAATATGTGTTATTAAATGTACTGACTATAGGCTTCTGCTGCTCTATACTGCAATTGTGCAGATTCTAGTTTCCACTTTCATCCTTTGCCTATATTAACAGTAAGGCAAACATTTTTGGTTCCTCATGTTAACAAAAGTTGTCTGTGTCATGAGGATTTTTATGATGCTTTATTATAACTAACTACACAATTGGTGACTTATTTTTTAATATATGGTATTGTAGTCAGTTTTAATGAAGAAATTACTGTAACGTCTGCAGTAGTGGGTGTGGAGTCAGGCGCAGGAAACAGGAGTAGTTGCTAACGGGCTTTTAATGAATTGCACCGTAAAAGAAAAGTACACCCACGAAAACACAACTGGGTTTGATCCAAAACACACAAGGATCTGATAACACGTACCACTGCATAAACAACAGACGACAACAGAAAGTAAGCCCACACACAGAACAGGTGGGGAAACGGGCTTAAATACTAAACAAACACTAATCATATACAGGTGCAAAGAATCAAGACAAAACCAACAGAAAAGGGAAAAAGGGATCGGTGGCAGCTAGTAGGCCGGTGACGACAACCGCCGAGCGCCACCCGAACAGGGAGAGGAGTCACCCTCGGCAGGAGTCGTGACAGTACCCCCCCCCGACGCGCGGCTCCCACAGCGCGCCGACACCGGCCTCGGGGACGACCCGGAGGGCGAGGCGCAGGGCGATCCGGGTGGAGACGATGGAAATCCCTCAATAGTGTTGGGGCCAGTATGTCCCCCACCGGCACCCAGCACCTCTCCTCTGGACCGTACCCCTCCCAGTCCACGAGGTACTGCAGGCCCCTCACCCGGCGTCTAGAGTCCAGAATGGCACGTACTGTATACGCCGGGGGCCCCTCGATGTCCAGAGGGGGCGGGGGGACCTCCGGCACCTCACCGTCTTGTAAGGGACCAGCTACCACCGGCCTGAGGAGAGACACATGAAACGAGGGGTTAATACGATAATACGAAGGGAGTTGCAATCGGTAACACACCTCGTTTATCCTCCTTAGGACTTTGAAGGGCCCTACACGCTGCGGACCCAGCTTCCGGCAGGGCAGGCGAAGGGGCAGGTTTCGGGTCGAGAGCCAGACCCTGTCCCCTGGTTGGAATGCGGGGGCCTCACTGCGGTGGCGGTCAGCGCTCCTCTTCTGTCGTCCCCCTGCTTCCTTAAGGGCCTCCTGGACAGCCCTCCAGGTCTCCTTGGAGCGCTGCACCCAATCCTCCACCGCAGGAGCCTCGGTCTGGCTCTGATGCCACGGTGCCAGGACTGGCTGGTAGCCTAACACACACTGAAATGGTGAAATGTTAGTGGGGGAGTGGCGGAGTGAGTTTTGGGCCAGTTCGGCCCAAGGTATGTACCTGGACCACTCCCCTGGCCGGTCCTGGCAGTACGACCGCAGAAACCTACCCACCTCCTGGTTAACTCTCTCCACCTGCCCATTGCTCTCGGGGTGATAACCAGAGGTCAAGATGACCGAGACCCCCAGGCGCTCCATAAATGCCGTCCATACACGGGACGTGAACTGGGGACCCCGATCAGAAACGATGTCCTCCGGCACCCCGTAGTGCCGAAAAACATGGGTGAATAGAGCTTCCGCAGTCTGTAGGGCCGTAGGGAGACCGGGCAACGGGAGGAGACGGCAGGACTTAGAGAACCGATCCACAACTACCAGGACCGTGGTATTCCCCTGAGATGGGGGAAGATCGGTGAAAAAGTCCACCGACAGGTGGGACCACGGCCTCTGTGGAACGGGGAGGGGTTGTAACTTCCCTCTAGGAAGGTGCCTAGGAGCCTTACTCTGGGCGCACACCGAACAGGAAGAGACATAAAACCTCACGTCCTTAGCCAAGGTGGGCCACCAGTACTTCCCCTTAAGGCCTAGCACTGTCCTCGCCACCCCAGGATGACCCGACGGGGGTAACGTATGAGCCCATCGAATCAATTGATCACGGACACCAAGCGGCACGTACTTACGCCCTGCTGGACAGTTGGAAGGCGCAGGCTCCAGCTGTAGCGCCCGCTCGATGTCCGCGTCCACCTCCCATACCACCGGTGCGACCAGCTTAGAGGCTGGAAGGATGGGAGTAGGATCGATGGGCCGATCCTCAGTATCATAAAGACGGGACAGTGTGTCGGCCTTCGTGTTCATGGAACCTGGTCGATATGAAATAGTGAACTGGAACCGGGTGAAGAATATGGCCCACCGTGCCTGACGCGGGTTCAGTCTCCTAGCTGCCCGGATATACTCCAGGTTCCGGTGGTCAGTCCAGATGAGAAAAGGGTGTCTAGCCCCCTCAAGCCAGTGTCTACACACGGTCAAAGCCTTGACCACAGCCAACAGCTCCCGGTCCCCCACATCATAGTTACGCTCCGCCGGACTGAGCTTCCGAGAAAAGAAGGCACAGGGGCGGAGTTTCGGTGGCGTACCCGAGCGCTGAGATAGCACGGCACCCACCCCAGCCTCGGACGCGTCCACCTCCACTATGAATGGTAAAGAAGGGTCCGGGTGCGCCAACACAGGTGCATCAGTGAACAGTGCCTTCAACTGGGTGAAAGCCCTGTCTGCCTCTGTCGACCAACGCAAACGCACCGGTCCCCCCTTCAGCAGTGAGGTAATGGGAGCCGCTACCTGGCCAAAACTCCAGATAAACCTCCGGTAGTAATTGGCAAAACCCAAAAACCGCTGCACTTCCTTCACCGTGGCTGGAGTCGGCCAATTACGCACGGCCTTGACGCGGTCACACTCTATCACCACCCCCGAGGTGGAAATGCGATAACCCAGGAAGGAGACGGCTCGTTTGGAGAACTCACACTTCTCAGCCTTGACATATAGGTCATGCTCCAGCAACCTCCCAAGCACCCTGCGCACCAGGGACACATGCTCGGCACGGGTGGTGGAGTAAATCAGGATGTCATCGATATACACTATCACGCCCTGCCCATGCAGGTCCCTGAGAATCTCGTCTACTAAACCCCACTGTGAGGGAATTGAGACCTCTGTAATCAATGCACGGACGCAGACCTCCCCCCTTTTTCTTCACGAAAAAGAAACTCGAGGAGACGGGTGAGATGGAGGGCCGAATACCCCTGTCTCAGAGATTCCGTGACATATGTTTCCATAGCCAACGTCTCCTCCTGAGACAAGGGGTACACGTGACTCTTGGGAAGCGCAGCGTTTGCCAGGAGGTTTATCACCCAATCCCCCTGTCGATGGGGTGGTAATTCAGTCGCCTTCTTCTTACAGAAGGCGAGAGCCAAATCGGCATACTCAGGGGGAATGCGCACAGTGGAAACCTGGTCTGCACCGATGGAAACTCCCAGACACCTACCTGAACACTTCTCTGACCACCCCTGGAGAACCCCCTGTTTCCACAAAATCTTGGGATTGTGACTGGCCAGCCAAGGCACTCCCAGCACCACTGGAAACGCAGGTGAATCGATAAGGAAAAAACTAATTCGCTCCTTATGATTCCCCTGCGTTACCATGTCCAGCGGCACCGTAGTCTCCCTGACCAGCCCTGACCCTAATGGCCGGCTATCTAGGGAGTGCACGGGAAAGGGGGAATCTAACGGTACTAACGGAACTCCCAGCTTAAGGGCGAGTCCGCGATCCATAAAGTTCCCCGCTGCGCCTGAATCGACTAGCGCCCTATGCTGGGAACAAGGGAAAAAATCAAGAAAAAAAATTTAAACAAACATATGACCAACAGAGGGTTCTGGGTGAGTTTGGTGCTGACTCACCTGGGGTGAACGAGGAGTGTTCTGCCTGCCTTCTCGACTCCCAGAGGGACCCCCCAGCACCGGTCGACCGTGTGTCCTCGGCGACCACAATTGGTGCAGGAGGAGCGCCCTCCTCCGGTTCCCTTTGATGCAGCCACTCCCAGATCCATGGGAATGGGCGCAGGAGGGCTAGGAGGTGGAACTGACAGGACCCCCTCTGAACGCCCGCGGGCAGCCAGCAGATTGTCCAGTCGGATTGACATGTCAATCAGTTCATCCAGGGAGAGTGTATTGTCCCGACACGCTAGCTCCCCGTGGACGTCCTCCCAGAGACTGCACCAGAAATGATCCATTAGGGCCCTGTCGTTCCACCCGCCCCCGCAGCTAAGGTCCGGAACTCCAGAGCGAAGTCTTGCGCGCTCCTCGTCTCCTGCCTGAGATGGAACAGTCGCTCACCCGCCGCCCGGCCTTCTGGAGGGTGATCGAATACGGCCCAGAAATGGCGGGTGAACTCAGGGTAATTCTCCCTCGCTGAGTTGGGGCTGTTCCAGACCACGTTGGCCCATTCCAACGCTCGCCCCGTTAGGCAGGAGACGAGGAGGCTGACACTCTCCTCTCCCGAGGGAGTCGGTCTCACGGTAGCCAGGTATAAGTCAATCTGCAGCAGAAACCCTTGGCATCCTGCTGCTCCTCCGTCATACTCCCTTGGGAGTGCAAGACGCAATGCTCCAGAACCTGACGTAGGAGAGAGCGGAGTAGGTGGACTACTCTGGTGAATCGATGGCGGAGAGAGGAGACCACTCCTCTCCCATCGATCCATCCTCTCCATCATTTGGTCCATCGCCGACCCGATTCGATGGAGCACGGTGGTGTGGTGGAGGACCCATTCCTCCATAGACGGGAGAGGGGTGGCGGCTGCTCCTGCTGACTCCATACTTGTCTGGGTGCGGGCTTCTGTAACGTCTGCAGTAGTGGGTGTGTAGTCAGGCGCAGGAAACAGGAGTAGTTGCTAACAGGCTTTTAATGAATTGCACCGTAAAAGAAAAGTACACCCACGAAAACACAACTGGGTTTGATCCAAAACACACAAGGATCCGATAACACGTACCACTGCATAAACAACAGATGACAACAGAAAGTAAGCCCGCACACAGAACAGGTGGGGAAACGGGCTTAAATACTAAACAAACACTAATCATATACAGGTGCAAAGAATCAAGACAAAACCAACAGAAAAGGGAAAAAGGGATCGGTGGCAGCTAGTAGGCCGGTGACGACGACCGCCGAGCGCCACCCGAACAGGAAGAGGAGTCACCCTCGGCAGGAGTCGTGACAATTACCAATGATCCATGTTTCAGATTAAATAACTTATTACACATTTTTATAAACAAGGCCAACCCTCTTCTGTCCTATGCATAATTCCTAAATATATCCCTAAATAACATATACACACACACCAAAAATATCCTGAACTATGTGGACTGCAGGCATAAATGTGGTACCTACTGTCATGACGTTGGCCTCTTTGGGTACAGGGAGGACAGCTGACCGCCTCCCCTTTGTACCATCCCCCAACCTACCTTCCCCAACCACCCAGGCCCTGTGTGAAAGGGTTGTAAAAACTCTATGAGGAGAATCTCCTGCCACATGTTTCATAGAGAGACAAATGAAATTCTTCCAACTCATAGAATTGGAGAACCGAGCGACATTTGTGTTCTGGAGAAGGTATGGAAGATTGGTGAAGAATCCAGCTACGAACTGGTCCGCTTGGTACAATTTTGTGATACTCAGAAGAGACAATATAGCCATATTACCATAAAACGGTTTATATAATAGCCTCAGCGATGAGACTTGCATCATAATGGTTGTATAAAATGTATTAATAAGGATAAAGCTATTTGTAATACATTGAGATGCTATGTACTGATGTTAATGTGATAGAATTGGATTTCTGTACCAAGCTTAACTCAGTCATCGGCACGCCCCCCAGGGACACAGACAGGACCAGGCGTCATTTGACAAGCCTGTTCTAGGGTCACCTATAAAACCCCCCACCCTGATTTACTTTCTTCAGACCAGGCCTCCACTCCATGGCCAATAGGTTTTACCATCCAATTCCTCTACTGAAAGTGAACTATACCACGTGGTTAACTTTTAGACTATTGATACCGACAGAATAAGAACAAGTCTTTGATATTAATTATTAGTCTGCAGCTAAGTAAATTATATCATTGAACGCGAAGACCAACGAAACATCCATTCTATAACGACATTAATGAATGTCGCTTTGAAAGATTCATTCTAACCGAGAGAGAGAGAGAGAGAGAGAACTCTCCATCAGAACGACGCTCCAACCAGGATCCCGACGACACACTGAGCGTAAATATATATTGATTGCAATTGTTCCCGAATGAGTGAGCGTTCAATTGTCAATTGTTAATATTAATGAACTCTGTAGGTGTGCATCCTCAGCTGACTTTTTATGACCCATTGTTCTACAAGACACCAGCCAGGCCTGTTTAGACCATTAGGGCACATTACTCTACCAATCCTTTGTGACGATAATTACTGTTTGTATGTTTTCTGTTAATTACTTAGTGTAGTAAATAAATGATTTTAAGACAATTGATGTATGGATGATTTTAGTAAAGACTGGGTTCGTGCAGATACAACAATTTACGACGTTTGGAATGAGACTGGACGCGAAGTAAAATACACCATTTTAACCAGAAGATAATCGGCCTATATTATAATATAGGAAAGTTATATTAGGAAAATTATAACTTTGTAATCTGAATATTTTCCTTGGTGCCCCGATCTCCTAGTTAATTACAATTAAACGATTAATCAGTTTAATCGCGTGATAATAATTACAGGGAGTTAATTGATAAACATGTCTTCAGTTTAATGGTACCCCAAAGACACGACACTACCTACAACAAGCATCTGTGAAACTAACTGTCATGTCAAGACATTATGTAGACATTCCTGAGTAAGTTCAACAGGAGATAAACCATAGCAGAAAATACTCTAAAACAGTATTTTTCCCATCCCCGGGCAGGCTTGGGTAGAACAGGTTAAGGCATTTGTCCTTGTTCCCTCTAAACAAAACTCAGAGGTTACACTGCACCAAGAGTCCAGCGTCGAGCCTTCTTGTGAGCAAACACTTATAATGTCTTTAAATTTAAAATTTCTAGCTAACTGGTTTGCAATTGAAAGGATGGCAAGGCTGTTGAACCTGTCTTGGCACATTGTAGATCTTAGATAGTTCTTTATAAGTTTCAGCTTACTGAAGGCACGTTCACCTCCAGCAACTGTTACAGGCATTGTACAGAAGATTCGCAGTGTAATCCACACCTCTCCAAAAATGCTCTGTAGCTGCATCTTGTGGATGGTATTTAGGATCTCTACAGGAGAAAGACCATCTGCAAAAGTGGCACCATATATCGTCTTTAGATGTCGCACTTCGTTTTCAAATCCATCTGTGAGATCTTTCGAGTACTTGTTTCTCAATTTGTGGCAAGATAACCAAATATTTGTTTCAGTCATTTTCCTAAACCTAAGTATTGGTAAAAACTCCTCGCATATAGCTGCAATCGTGTGGAACCGCATGTCCAAATTACTGATTTATACTATCCAGAGCCACATAAAACACTGTGTTGTGAAATCCAGTGTCTGACTTCTGTTCATTTGCTATGTCATCTTCAGTCTCATCAGGTAAATGTTTTATTTTTTCTGGCAGCTCCTCTGTTCACTGTGAAATGGAGTAGTTACACCCATTTCATTTGCAACCATGGAGGCTTCTGTCAGAAAAGCATCCCATTGATTACACAGAGCCTGTATTTCTTCCTGTAGTGCCTTAATGTGAGCTGCTTCAGTGTCCAGAGAAATATTTCCTGACTGAAGAATCAGGCTTCTATTCTCAATATACTGCAAAACTTTTACCCAGAAAGTGAGCAGGAAGATTGCCTTGAAAGACAGAAGTAGCTTTTCAGACCTTTGGCCTCAGATTTGGCTTCGTTTGTTAGACTGCAGATAGCAAGAAGCATGTCTAGGGCCTTGATGATAGTAAATGAGTTGCCACTGGTCAGACCGCAGCAATACACGCACTCCATCGCGTGTCTGAAAGGCAGTTAACACAGCAGCCAGTCTTTTCATTGAGAATGGCACATCGCTCTGGGCTGGCATTGAACAGATTATAAAGACGATTCACACAGCCAAAAAAGGTTGATCATTCTGGGCACGACTGAGCTGCATGTACACCCACAAGATAAAGAGTTATGGAGGCACAAGGTGAGTATGTGGCCAGTGGATTCTTTTGCAGTATGTGTGCTTGAACTCCTTGCTCACACACACTTTTTCAGTTCTGCCCACACATGTTCTATAGGATTGAGGTCAGGGCTTTGTAACAACTTTGGAAGTATGCTTGGGGTCATTGTCCATTTGGAAGACCCATTTGTGACCAAGCTTTAACTTCCTGACTGATGTCTTGAGATGTTGCTTCAATATATCCACATAATTTTCCTCCCGCATGATGCCATCTATTTTGTGAGGTGAACCAGTCCCTCCTGCAACAAAGAACCCCCACAACATGATGCAGCCACCCCATGATTCACGGTTGGGATGGTGTTCTTCGGCTTGCAAGCCTCACCCTTTTTCCTCCAAACACAACAACGGTAATTATGGCCAAACAGTTCTATTTTTGTTTCATCAGACCAGAGGACATTTCTCCAAAAAGTAATATCTTTGTCCCCATGTGCAATTGCAAACCGTAGTCTGGCTTTTTTTATGGCGGTTTTGGAGCAGTGGCTTCTTCCTTGCTGAGCGGCCTTTCAGGTTATGTCGATATAGGACTTGTTTTACTGTGGATATAGATACTTTTGTACCGGTTTCCTCCAGCATCTTCACAAGGTCTTTTGCTGTTGTTCTGGGATTGATTTGCACTTTTTGCACCAAAGTACATTCATCTATAGGAGACAGAACGCATCTCCTTCCTGAGCGTTATGACGGCTGCGTGGTCCCATGGTGTTTATACTTGCGTACAATTGTTGTACAGATGAACGTGGTACCTTCAGGCTTTTGGAAATTGCTCCCAAGGATGAACCAGACTTGTGGAGGTCTAGAATTGTTTTCTGATGTCTTGGCTGATTTATTTTCATTTTCCCATGATGTCAAAGCAAAGAGGCACTGAGATTGAAGGTAGGCCTTGAAATACATCCACAGGTACACCTCCAATTGACTCAAATTATGTCAATTAGCCTATAAGAAGCTTCTAAAGCCATGACATTATTTTCTGGAATTTTCCAAGCTGTTTAAAGCCACAGTCAATTTAGTGTATGTAAACTTCTGACCCACTGGAATTTTGATACAGTGAATTATAAGTGAAATAATCTGTCTGTAAACAATTGTTGGAAAAATTACTTCTGTCATGCACACAGTAGATGTCCTAACCGACTTGCCAAAACTATAGTTTGTTAACAAGAAATTTGTGGAGTGGTTGAAAAACGAGTTTTAATGACTCCAACCCAAGTGTGTGTAAACTTCCGACTTCAACTGTACGTCTCGTGTCTGAGCCATTGAATTGCAACTCCACCTTGTCCCTGTACAGGAATTTCGCTTGTTTGACTGCCTTGCGGAAGAAATAACTACACTGTTTATATTCGGACATATTCCCAGACCTCTTTCCATGGTTAAATGTGGTGGATCGCGCTTTCAGTTTTGTGTGAATGCCGCCATCCATCCACGTATTCTGGTTAGGGTAGGTTTTAATAGTCAGTGTGTACAACATCTCCAATGCACTTCTTTATAAATGCACTCAGTGTCAGCATATTGTTCGATGTTGTTCTCAGAGGCTGACCGGAACATATTCCAGTCTGTATGATCAAAACAATCTTGAAGCGTGGCTTCCGATTGGTCGGACCAGCGTTGAATGGTTCTCGTCACTGGTACATCCTGTTTGAGTTTCTGCCTATAAGACGGAAGGAGCAAGATGGCATCGTGGTCGGAATTGCCGAAGGGAGGGTGGCGGAGGGCTTTCCATGCATCATGGAAGTTAGAGTAGCAGTGGTCAAGGGTATTGCGCATGCGCATAGCGCAATCAACATGCTGGTTCAATTTAGGTAGCCTTGTTCTCAAATTTGCTTTGTTAAAATCCCCAGCTACAATAAATGCAGTCTCAGGATGTATGATTTCCAGTTTGCATATAGTCCAGTGAAGTTCCCTGATGGCCGTCTTTGTGTCTGCTTGAGGGGGAATGTACACAGCTGTGACTATAACTGACGAGAATTCTCTTGGTAGGAATTGCCGGCATTTGATTGGGTGAGCAGAAGGACTTGAGATCCCATGTGTTGTTATGATTACACCATGAGTCGTTAATCATAAAGCATACACCCCTGCCATTCCTCTTCCCAGAGAGGTGTTTATCTCTGTCGGCGCGATGCATGGAGAAGCCCGGTTCTGATAACATATCCCGAGAGAGCCCAGTTTCCATGAAACAGAGAATGTTACAATCTCTGATGTCACTCTAGAAGACAACCCTTGCTCGAATTTCGTCTACCTTGTTGTCAAGAGACTGGACATTGGCAAGTAGTATACTCAGGAGCGGTGGGCGATGTGCACGTCCACGGAGCCTGGCCAGGTGGCCGCTTCGTCTGTCCCATCTGCGGTGTCGTTGTTTTGGGTCGACTGCTGGAAATAGATCCATTGTCCTGGATGGTGGTCCGAACAGAGGATCTGCTTCAGGAAAGTCGTATTCCTGGTCATAATGTTGGTAAGTTGACGTTTCTCTTCTATCCAATAGTTTTTCCCGGCTGTATATAATAAGACTTAAGATTCCCTGGGGTAACAATGTAAGAAATAATACATAAAAAAAAAAAAATATTTAAGAACTCGAAGCGAGGCGACCATCTCTGTTGTCGCCATCTTCTTTCCCTGACATATTTGCACGATTATCATAGTCTTTCTAGCAAAGTCTTTCAATTCAAGAAAACGTTCAATTATTTCCCATTCACCTGTTCCCTGAACTTTATATACATATCTCACCAATAATACATTTCTCTCAGTATGGGAAATATCTGGAGTTGCATCACATATAACCAAGTAATAGATTGCATCTTCTCTTTCATAAAGTATTATTTTCAAAACCCTTTGACCACATATTCTTATGAACTCGTTTTGGCTCTCAGGGCTGAGGTAATGAGTCAGTCGCGCTCCTTTCTTTATGTCCCTGACTTCCTGTAAGTGCTCACGTAATAGCGGGTCATAATTTGACAACAGTTCCAGTAAGCCTAGGTAAATGTCCATTATGCACATCCTCAAGATTGAGTGTTTTCCTCCAGAATGGCAGATTCCTAGATGCTAAGTACAGTGTCACATCCAAAATCCTTTCTACAAGTGCTCTGTTTTTATACATTTCTGACTGGATTTGTTTCTGCAGCTGACTGTCTATACCTGTAGCTGTTGCTACGGTATGCTGAAGATCTTTCCATTTCCAGTAACAGTTCTTGTGAGACACACCATCCTCATGCTCTGGTAGTTTGTCATACTGTACATTCTCCGCCATTTCACTGATGATATCTTATAGCCATCCTTACTATTCAGAGAACTGGGTGATTGTTTACTTTGCTCATGAGAAAAAAAGAACACATGGAATGTAATATAATGCCTTTACACTCTTACTATAAATAAGTCAGTCTCTCTACACATTTTCTCTTCCGTCTGCTGACTTACTGTACTGTAAATAGTTGGGGAATGGCTTGCCTTCTGAGTCTGGGGGCATGATTTTATACAGTTATGTCTCCTCACCAAACCTGTTGGCTGGTCTATGAACAATAGCTTCTCTTTCATGGTCTTGTTCTTTCTCTGGTCACAGTGCTAGATCATCTAAAACCTCATCTTCCTCACTTCGAATCTGTCCATACTCTTCCTTTCCCGTATTACTTGCTTGTTCAATCTCTTCTGTCAGTCCTTCACTGGCACTGCTGCTAAGCTTTAACCTCTACGGGCTAGGGGGCAGTATTGAGAATTTTGGAAAAAATATGTGCCCATTTTTAACTGCCTCCTACACCAACTCAGAAGCTAGAATATGCATATTATTGTTCAGGTTTGGATAGAAAACACCCTAAAGTTTCTAAAACTGTTTGAATGGTGTCTGTGAGTATAACAGAACTCCTATGGCTGGCAAAAACCTGAGAAGGTTTCATGCAGGAAGTACCCTGTCTGACAAGGTGTTGTTGTTCTTGCTTTTGTTTATTGAAGAGTCAGGATCTTAGCTGTAACGTGACAATTCCTAGGGCTCCAATAGGCTCTCAGAACCCGGGAAAAACCTGAACGATGACGAGGCAGCCTCAGGCTGAAACACAGAATCCCCTTTTCCAAGTGGCCCATCAGAGGACAATGGAATTAGGCGCGTGCCCGATTCGACCCCGTGCAGTATTTTCCTTCGGCTGTTTAGCTAATTGCAGATTCCCGGTCGGAATATTATCGCTTTTTTACGAGAATAATGGCATAAAAATTGATTTTAACCTCTATGTGACCGGCGGGACGAATTCGTCCCACCTACATAACAGCCAGTTGAATTCTGTGGCGCGATTTTTAAAACGTTTGAAATGCTATTACTTCAATTTCTCAAACATATGACTATTTTACAGCTATTTAAAGACAAGACTCTCGTTAATCTAACCACACTGTCCGATTTCAAAAAGGCTTTACAACGAAAGCAAAACATTAGATTATGTCAGCAGAGTACCCAGCCAGAAATAATCAGACACCCATTTTTCAAGCTAGCATATAATGTCACAAAAACCCAAACCACAGCTAAATGCAGCACTAACCTTTGATGATCTTCATCAGATGACACACCTAGGACATTATGTTATACAATACATGCATGTCTGTTCAATCAAGTTCATATTTATATCAAAAACCAGCTTTTTACATTAGCATGTGACGTTCAGAAAAAGCATACCCCCGCAAACTTCCGGGGAATTTACTAAGAATTTACTAAATTACTCACGATAAACGTTCACAAAAAGCATAACAATTATTTTAAGAATTATAGATACATTACTCCTCTATGCACTCGATATGTCCGATTTTAAAATAGCTTTTCGGATGAAGCACATTTTGCAATATTCTAAGTACATAGCCCAGCCATCACGGGCTAGCTATTTAGACACCCACCCAGTTTAGCCTTCACCAAAATCACATTTCCTATAAGAAAAATGGTCTTACCTTTCCTGTTCTTCGTCAGAATGCACTCCCAGGACTTCTACTTCAATAACAAATGTTGGTTTGGTCCCAAATAATCCATCGTTATATCCAAACAGCGGCGTTTTGTTCATGCGTTCTAGACACTATCAGAATGGTAAATCATGGTCGTGAGCATGGCGCATTTCGTGACAAAAAAATTCTAATTATTCCATTACCGTACTTCGAAGCATGTCAACCGTATGTATGTATACACATACGTACGAATGTGTGTGCGTGTGTGTATACAGTTGAAGTCGGAAGTTTACATACACTTAGGTTGGAGTCATTAAAACTCGTTTTTCAACCACTCCACAAATGTCTTGTTAACAAACTATAGTTTTGCCAAGTCGGTTAGGACATCGACTTTGTGCATGACATATTTTTTTTTCCAACAATTGTTTACAGACAGATTATTTAACTTATAATTAACTGTATCCCAATTCCAGTGGGTCAGAAGTTTACATACACTAAGTTGACTGTGCCTTTAAACAGCTTGGAAAATTCCAGAAAATTATGTCATGGCTTTAGAAGCTTCTGATAGGCTAATTAACATCATTTGAGTCAATTGCGGTGTACCTGTGCATGTATTTCAAGGCCTACCTTCAAACTCAGTGCCTCTCTGGTTGACATCATGGGAAAATCAAAAGAAAATCAGCCAAGACCTCAGAAAAAAATAATTGTAGACCTCCACAAGTCTGGTTCATCCTTGGGAGCAATTTCCAAAATCCTAAAGGTACCACGCTCATCTGTACAAACAATTGTACGCAAATATAAACACCATGGGACCACGCAGCCGTCATACCGCTCAGGAAGGAGATGCGTTCTGTCTCCTAGAGATGAACATACTTTGGTGCGAATAGTGCAAATCAATCCCAGAACAACAGCAAAGGACCTTGTGAAGATGCTGGAGGAAACAGGTACAAAAAATGCATGAAATGAAATGAAATGTATGCATTCACTACTGTAAGTCGCTCTGTATGAGAGCGTCTGCTAAATGACTAAAAGTAAATGTAAATTCTCTCTACTATTATTCTGACATTTCACATTCTTAAAATACGATGGTGATCCTAACTGACCTAAAACAGGGAACCTTTACTAGGATTAAATGTCAGGAATTGTGAAAAACTGAGTTTAAATGTACACTGCTCAAAAAAATTAAGGGAACACTTAAACAACACAATGTAACTCCAAGTCAATCACACTTCTGTGAAATCAAACTGTCCACTAAGGAAGCAAACCTGATTGACAATAAATTTCACATGCTGTTGTGCAAATGGAATAGACAACAGGTGGAAATGATAGGCAATTAGCAAGACGCCCCCAAGAAAGGAGTGGTTCTGCAGGTGGCGACCACAGACCACTTCTCAGTTCCTATGCTTCCTGGCTGATGTTTTTGTCACTTTTGAATGCTGGCGGTGCTTTCACTCTAGTGGTAGCATGAGATGGAGTCTACAACCCACACAAGTGGCTCAGGTAGTGCAGCTTTTGCTTACAGCCCAACACCGTGCATGATGTTTGGCATTTGCCAGAGAACACCAAGATTGGCAAATTCGCCACTGGCGCCCTGTGCTCTTCACAGATGAAAGCAGGTTCACACTGAGCACATGTGACAGACGTGACAGAGTCTGGAGACGCCGTGGAGAACGTTCTGCTGCCTGCAACATCCTCCAGCATGACCGGTTTGGCGGTGGGTCAGTCATGGTGTGGGGTGGCATTTCTTTGGGGGGCCGCACAGCCCTCCATGTGCTCGCCAGAGGTAGCCTGACTGCCATTAGGTACCGAGATGAGATCCTCAGACCCCTTGTGAGACCATATGCTGGTGCGGTTGGCCCTGGGTTCCTCCTAATGCAAGATAATGCTAGACCTCATGTGGCTGGACTGTGTCAGCAGTTCCTGCAAGAGGAAGGCATTGATGCTATGGACTGGCCCGCCCGTTCCCCAGACCTGAATCCAATTGAGCACATCTGGGACATCATGTCTCGCTCCATCCACCAACGCCACGTTGCACCACAGACTGTCCAGGAGTTGGCGGATGCTTTAGTCCAGGTCTGGGAGGAGATCCCTCAGGAGACCATCCGCCACCTCATCAGCAGCATGCCCAGGCGTTGTAGGGAGGTCATACAGGCACGTGGGGGCCACACACACTACTTAGCCTCATTTTGACTTGTTTTAAGAACATTACATCAAAGTTGGATCAGCCTGTAGTGTGGTTTTCCACTTTAATTTTGAGTGTGACTCCAAATCCAGACCTCTATGGGTTGATAAATTGGATTTCCATTGATTATTTTTGTGTGATTTTGTTGTCAGCACATTCAACTATTTAAAGAAAAAAGTATTTAATAAGATTATTTCATTCATTCAGATCTAGGATGTGTTATTTTAGTGTTCCCTTTAAATTTTTTGAGCAGTGTATTTGGCTAAGGTGTATGTAAACTTACGACTTCAACTGTATATATACATATGGTGTGTGTACACACATACACATACATATATATATATATATATATATATATATATATATATATATATACGGATGCACTCATTATTTATCTAACTAGGCAAGTCAGTTAAGAACAAATTCTTATTTACAATGACGGCCTACCCCGGCCAAACCCTAACGATGCTGGACCAATTGTGCACCGCCCTATGGGACTCCCTATCACAATATAGCCTGGAATCGAACCAGGGTCTGTAGTGACACACACACACAAGGAAATGTATAAATTATTTGATTAATTAATTAAAACCATACAGGAAGGAAATCCAAAAAGTAGTATAACATTTTAATGTTTTCTATAACATTATAAAACCACAGCATACTAATAACAATGTATAAATAACTCTTTAGGATATATGTTAAAGACAGAGTCCTACATGTAGCTGTATCACCCCCTGGCTGTGGAGTTGTATTAACAGGGGTTAGGGTGTAGGAGTTATGGTGAAGGGGTTAGGGGGTAGGCCATGGGTTAGGGTGTACAGGCAGGGCCAGCCCTAAGCAAGATTTGGTTGGGGGGCCCCCTGCAAGTTTTCTGCAGTTCTACACATTTTGCAATGGGGCGGAGAGAAAATATTGCAATTCTAAAGCAAGTTTTTTGTAGTTCTACACATTTTGTCATGGGGCGGAGATAAAACTTTAGGATTTTATAACACATTTCATGCAATTCTATTTTTTGCAATGACTTATGCCATGTTAATGATATCGGAGTGACAAACAAAGTCAGTGGGGGGACTTTGGAGGTCAGGGCCCTTGGGCACGTGTCTGATCGGTATTAGGCCATGATGACTACCAGTTTAGATAACTGGCTAGACTAAGGTCTCTATTGAATCTGTATCGCTAATTTCCTATTGAACCGACATCTGCAGTGTTTACCGTGAATGCAATCTCCGCTAACGCGGGAGAAATTTCAATCACGCTGTAATGCTGAATTTCTACAGTATGGATTGAATAAAGCCCTAACAAAAATTGTACTATTCTAACTCTCAACAAGTTGAGACCCCGACTGAGTTATTATTATTGTTTTGGGGTCCCCCTGGTGGCCGCTTATGTCGCTTATGCCTGTGTACAGGGTCCAACATGTAGTTGTAGCGCCCCCTGGCAGTGGAGTTGTAGTAACAAAAGTTGTATGGGTTAGGGTGTAGGGGTCAGTGTACAGGGTCCAACATGTAGCTGTAGTGCCCCCTGGCTGTGGAGTTGTAGTAACAGAGGTTGTATGGGTTAGGGTGTAGGGGTCAGTGTACAGGGTCCAACATGTAGCTGTAGCGCCCCCTGGCTGTGGAGTTGTAGTAACAGCAGGAACTCTTCAGGCATGGCGTGCATGAAGTGACTTGGACCAACACTGTCATAGTAATGATGGGGCAAAGTATTTTGGGATAGATCCAGAGGGAAGGGCCAGAAGCCGTACAGATGAACCTGACAAAGAGAGATCTAGACTTAGAAACAAACACACACACTTAATCACACACTTAATCTTAATCGCATCCTCTACTGCTTGTGGGTTCTCTGATGACTGTATAATCCGATGCGGGATGCATACTGTCGTTGAGGCCGGTGCAGCCATGGTCATATGTCTTCTCTGTCACTTCGCCAGGCGACATTCAGTCCTTTTTTCCTGAGCCAACGGCTCTCCATGATGGCAGAGGCTGCACCAGGTGGAACGGTCCACAGCAACAGTCCAGAGGGAGGCAGGGTTTATCCCACACTTCTTCAGTGAAGTCTTCAATTGGTCCTTTAGGCGCTTTTTCTGACCACCTGCAGAACGACGGCCCAGTAGAACCTGTCATTCACGTACTGAAGCTCAAGGATTCAGATTCAAGCTTTGTGCCAGCTGCTACTAGAGTCCCAGTGTTGCTTCAGAAATAACAGAAGCACGGTGTATATGATCTTCAAAACAACATCTGTTCATGGCCTTTATGGACCTCTCCTAAGCAGAGGTCTAGACATAGGTGGGCCTGGGTGGACACAGACCCACCCACTGGGGAGCCAGGGCCTGCCAGGCCCATCCAATCAAATTGAGCAAAAAACTAAAAATAATACATTATTATTACAAAAATACTCCTCAGTCAAAATTTCTGCAAGCCCACCCACAAATGAATTTCTGGCTACACCCCTGCTCCAAAGCCTTGAGCAAAGTAGACTGTGAACACCTTTGGAAGGTCTTTCTGCAGTATGGCTACCCTGGGAAATTTGTCAACATCCTGTGTCAGTTCAATGAGGGGGTGATGGTCAGGGTAACAATTGGCGGTCAGAAGTCTGAACCCTTTGGAGTAGGCACTGGTGTGAGGCAAGTAGCGTGTGCTTGAGCCGGTCCTATGTCTTCCTCCTTTGTGTCCCAACACTGCTGGCACAAGGACATGGAAACGTAGGGTGGGGTGACCCTAGACTTCAGATTGGACAGAAACATCTTCTGAGGCAACACACACACATACTAACACCTGTTCACAGATCTCCAGAGCGGTGCTGGCCAGCATCAAACCAGTAGAGAGCCGTGGGGCTCGTTGCCCACGACGACGCCAGAACCTGCCCAGCTCAAACAGGTAGTCTGGGTGGAAGAACACCACTTCCTGTTGGGGGCGGGCCTTACGGAGGGCATGGTACACCTGGGACAGAACAAAGACTGATTAATGACATCATTACTATCTACTCTCCTTCCCCCAGGATCAAAATGTTAGTTATCCATTTTGTCATTCTTAAAAAGTCTACCCGACCCCAGCCCTTGCCCTAGTAACTGATTAAAACATTGACCGGGTACATAGTATTGTGTCCTGTCAGGCCCGTGCCGGGTCGCAGGCCTCTACCTAGTCTCTTCTCATGGTAGCAGCTCACCTTGAAGCAGGGGCTGGTCCCAAAAGCAAAGGAGAAGGCTGGGAGAAGTAGATGAGCATGACCGTAGATTGACAGGGCTTCCGCAAGGGGTCCAGGGTTCCGCTGGAGGTCAGGGTACCTGAGTTAGGAGATGAGGGGAGGAGTTAGGAGATGGGGGAGGGGGGGAGTTAGGAGGGGAGGAGTGAGGAGACGGGTGAGGGGAGGGGTTAGGAGACAGGTGAGGGGAGGCGTTAGGAGACAGGTGAGGGGAGGCGTTAGGAGACAGGTGAGGGGAGGCATTAGGAGACAGGTGAGGGGAGGCGTTAGGAGACAGGTGAGAGGCATTGTCGATGTTAGTGGCAGTTGAACAAATGTCTAGAATCGACTTGACGACAAAAATCTATTTGAGTTTGTGAAATCATGTTCAAGGCAGAGACAGGTGAGAGTTCATCATATATATATATAGATTATGTACAGTTTCAGTCAAATGTTTGGACACACCTACTCATTCAAGGGTTTTTCTTTAATTTTACTATTTTATACACAGCTCAAATAAACAAAGAGAAACGAAAGTCCATCATTACTTTAAGATATGAAGGTCAGTCAGTACAGAACATTTCAAGAACTTTGAAAGTTTCTTCAAGTGCAGTCACAAACACCATCAAGCGCTATGATGAAACTAGCTCTCATGAGGACCGCCAAAGGAAAGGAAGACCCAGAGTTACCTCTGCAGAGGATAAGTTTATTAGAGTTACCAGCCTCAGAAATTGCAGCCAAAATAAATGCTTCACAGAGTTCAAATAACAGCCACATCTCAACATCAACTGTTCAGAGGAGACTGTGTGAATCAGGCCTTCATGGTTGAATTGCTGCAAAGAAACCACTACTAATGGGCACTAATAAGAAATGACTTGCTTGGGCCAAGGAACACAAGCAATGGACATTAGACTGGTGGAAATCTGTCCTTTGGTCTGATAAGTCCAAATTAGATTCTAAAACCTTTTCTAAATTAAATATTGATGCCTATAAGCTAGATAAAGAACGCATAAATATTGTTTCTCACACAAACTTCCCTTATTTACATATTATTTATCTTTGGTTTTAGGCCACCCTCTTTCAACAACATTTCTGAGTTTTCACAATTTCCCGGGAATCACCAAGTCTGACACAAGGGAAAGCAGCTCCTTCCCCTCTAAAAGGTATGCTAACTGCATCCTGTGCTTGGCGACATCTCCTCGTAGTTGTAACAGCTCAGCCGTTTGCCAACGATCTACACAAAATACTCTGTAATGTCAAAGTGGAAGAAAAAATTGAACATTTTATTTACAATTAATGGAAAATGAAACGCAAATATATTAGATAAGTATTAAACCCCCTGAGTCAATATAAGTTAGAAACACGTTCGGCAGCAATGACATCAAATGAAATTGTATTGGTAGTGTCGTGACTTTGGCATCATTAAACTGAAGATCAATCTTCATCAAAAAGTCTCTGTAATTTATTATTACGTGATTAAACTACTTAATCACGTAAATGTAATTAAGGTGTTGGGGCTAGGGGGCAGTATTTGCACGGCCAGTTAAAAAACGTACCCGATTTAAACTGGTTACTACTCTTTCCCAGAAATGAGTATATGCAAATAATTAGTAGATTTGGATAGAAAACACTCTAAAGTTTCTAAAACTGTTTGAATGGTGTCTGTGAGTATAACAGAACTCATATGGCAGGCCAAAACCTTAGAAGATTCCATACAGGAAGTGCCCTGTCTGACAATTTGTTGTCCTTCTGTTGCATCTCTATCGAAAATACAGCATCTGTGCTGTAACGTGACATTTTCTAAGGCTTCCATTGGCTCTCTAAAGCCGCCAGAAAGTGGAATGGGGTGTCTGCTGTCTCTGGGCAAAGAACAGCAGCAGAGTTTGTGAGTGGTCAGCCTGGGGACAGTGAGACTGAGATGCGCATTCACGAGACTACTCCATTTTTTTTCTTTCAGCCTTTGAATGAATACAACATTGCCCGGTTGGAATATTATTGCTATTTTACGAGAAAAATTGCATAAACATTTATTTTAAACAGCGTTTGACATGCTTCTAAGTACGGTAATGGAATATTTTGACATTTTTTGTCACGAAATGGGCTCACGAGTCACCCTTCGGATAGTGACCTGAGCGCACGAACAAAACGGAGCTATTTGAATATAACTATGGATTATTTGGAACCAAAACAACATTTGTTGTTGAAGTAGAAGTCCTGGGAGTGCATTCTGACGAAGAACAGCAAAGGTAATCCAATTTTTCTAATAGTAATTCTGAGTTTAGTGAGCCCCAAACTTGGTGGGTGTCAAAATAGCTAGCCGTGATGTTGTTGTTCTGAACATCATCATCACATGCTAATGTAAAAGCTGTTTTTTTATATAAATATGAACTTGATTGAACAAAACATGCATGTATTGTATAACATAATGTCCTAGGAGTATCATCTGATGAAGGTCATCAAAGGTTAGTGTCGCATTTAGCCGTGGTTTTTGTTTTTGTGACATTGATGCTTGCTTTGAAAATGGCTTTGTGATTATTTTTGGCAGGGTACTCTCCTAACATAATCTAATGTTTTGCTTTCGCTGTAAAGCCTTTTGAAATCGGACAATGTGGTTAGATTAACGAGAGTCTTGTCTTTAAAATGGTGTAAAATAGTCATATGTTTGAGAAATTGAAGTTATAGCATTTTTTAGGTATTTGTATTTCGCGCCACGCGATTCCACTGGCTGTTGACTAGGGTGGGACGCAAACGTCCCACCTAGCCCATAGAAGTTAACTAGGAAGTCGGGGCACCAAGGAAAATATTCAGATTACAAAGTTATAAGTTTCCTAATATAACTTTCAGATATTTTAATATCTGATCAATTAGTCTTCGAATGAATGAATTATTATTATTTACCTCACGTTAGTCTCATTCCAAACTTCGTAAATTGTTGGTTATCTGCACGAACCCAGTCTTCACTATGAGTCATCCATACATCAATTGTCTTAAAATAATTTATTTACTAACTAAGTAATTCACAGAAATGCATAACAAACAGTAGATATGGTTACAAAGAAATGATAGAGGAATGTGTCCTAGTGGGCTAAACCGGCATGGCGGCTTGTTAGACAAAAGGGGAGTGGGGGGTCAGCTGAGAAGGCACTACAGAGTTGAATATTATAACAATTGAAATGCTAATCCTTTGCACCTGAACGCTCACTCATTCGGGAACAATTGCAATCAATATATATATTTACGCTCAGTGTGTCGTCGGGATCTCTGTTGAAAAGTTTGTTTCTGTTGGAGAGTTTGTCCGCTCTCTCTCTCTCTCTCTCTCTCTCGTGGTTAGAATAGATAGTTCAGAGTGACATTCATTCATGTCGTTATAGATAGATGTTTCGGCGGTTGTCGGTCTTCGCGATCAATGATACCGAATTCCTAGCTGCAGACTAGTAATTAATATCAAAGACTTGTTCTTATTCTGTCGGTATCAATAGTCCAAGAGTTTAACCACGTGGTATGGTTAAAAGTTCAGCAAGAGAAATGCAGGGTCTACAACCTTTAGCCATCTTGTAATTGAGGTAAGCTTGGTCTCCTCTCAAACCTTGGCCCTCTCGTTATTGAGGTAAGCTGGTCTGCTCTCAAACCTTGGCCCTCTCGTTATCGAGGTAAGCTGGTCTGCTCTCAAATCTTGGCCCTCTCGTTATCGAGGTAAGCTGGTCTGCTCTCAAACCTTGGCCCTCTCGTTATCGAGGTAAGCTGGTCTGCTCTCAAACCTTGGCCCTCTTGTTGTCGAGGTAAGCTGGTCTGATGATAGAAAACCTAGGTGGGGGTTTTATTCAGAAGAGCAGAAAAGTGCCTGTCCCATGACGCCAGACCACAACTGTGCTCATGGGCGGTCCTCTGATTTAGTTAAACTCCAAAGGGAATTGGAGTTTCCTTCATTAAACAGTTCAAAGTCACATTACACAATTTCACAAACAGTTCCATCCCCACTCATTCGTTTTATACAACAATTAGATGTACACCTCATAGCTGAGGCTATTGTATAAACAGCGTTATGGTATGTGGCCGTATTGTCTCCCATGAGTTTTACAAAATTGTACCAAACGGACCAGTTCATAGCTGGATTCTTCACCGATCTTTTATACCATCTCCAGAACATAAATGTTGTTCGGTTCTCCAGTTCTGTGAGGTGAAATAAATTCCTTTGTTCTCTCTATGAAACTCACTCTCTCTTTATACTGTGGCCATGAGGAGAGGATCTCCTCATAGGAATTTATGACCTCTTCTGACCACAGCGGCCTGGATGTGGGAGACAGAGGTAGGGGGATGGTGCATAGAAAAGGGCTGGTGCAGAGGGAGGGGGAAAGAGTGCTCGCTGTACCCAAAGAGGGAAACGTCATGACAGTAGCATACACATATTTAGCAGATGTTATTGCAGGTGTAGTGAAATTGTGTTCCTAGCTCCAACAGTGCAGTAGTATCTAACAATTCACAACAGACACAATTTAAAAGCAATATATAAATATTAGGATGAGCAATGTCAGAGTGGCATTGACTAGAATACAGTAAAATACAGTATATACATATGAAATTAGTAAAACAGTATGTAAACATTATTCAAGTGACCAGTGATTCCATGTCTATGTACAGAGGGCAACAGCCTGTAAGGTGCAGGGTTGAGTTACCGGGTGGTAGCTGGCTAGTGACAGTGACTAAGTTCAGGGCAGGGTACTGGGTGGAGGCCGGCTAGTGATAGCTATTTAACATTCTGATGTCCTTGAGACAGAAGCTGTTTTTCAGTCTCTCGGTCGCAGCTTTGATGCACCTGTACTGACCTCACCTCATGGATGATAGCGGGGTGAACAAGCTTTGACTCGAGTGGTTTATGTCCTTGATGATCTATTTGTCCTTCCTGTGGCATCAGGTGCTGTAGGTGTCCTGGAGGGCAGGCAGTCTGAGCAGGTTATGCGTTGGGCAGACCCACCTCCCTCTGGAGAGCTGTGCAGCTACGGGCGGTGCAGTTGCTGTACCAGGCGGGGATACAACCCAACAGGATGCTCTCAATGGTGCATCTCTAAAAGTTTGAGAGTCTTAGGGGCGAAGCTGAATTTCTTCAGCCTCCTGAGTTTGAATAGGCGCTGTTGTCAGTGATGTGTACGCTGAGGAACTTGAACCACTTCTCCACTGCGGTCCCATTGATGTGGATGGGGGCGTGCTCCCACTGCTGTCTTCTGAAGTCCACGATCAACTCCTTTGTTTTGTTGATGTTCAGGGAGAGGTTATTTTCCTGGCACCACTCCGCCAGGGCCCTCACCTCCTCCCTGTAGGCTGTCTCGTCATTGCTGGTAATCAGGCCTACCACTGTTGTGTCGTCCGCAAACTTTATGATTGAGTTGGAGGTGGGTTAACGCAGTCATGTGTTAACAGGGAGTGCAGGAGGGGTGCTGAGCACGGACCTTTGTGGGGCCCCTGTGTTGAGGATCAGCATAGTGAAAGTGTTGTTTCCTACCTTCCCCACCTGAGGGTGGCCCGTCGGGAAGTCCCGGACTCAGATGTAAAGGGCGGGTTCAGACCCAGGATCCCTAGCTGTCACGTCCTGACCCTGGTATGAGGTCATTTTTCCCTAGTAGATTGGTCAGGGCGTGACAGGGGGGTGTTTTGTCTATGTGTTTTGGGTTTTCTGTTTATGTGGGGGTTTTCTAGGATTCTATTTCTATGTTTCGTTTTCCATGTGTCAGCCGGGTATGGTTTCCAATTAGAGGCAGGTGTCTTTTGTTGTCTCTGATTGGAAGCCATACTTAGGCAGCCTGTTTTCCTTTGGGGTTTGTGGGTGGTTGTTTCCGTTTAGTCTAGAGTACCTAACGGGACTGTTGTTGGTCATTTTCTTGTTTTGTTGTTGAAGTGTTTTCATTAAAATCAAAGAATGAGCACTATACACGCTGCGCCTTGGTCTCCATTCAACGACCCCTATGACACTAGCTTAATGATGAGATTGGAGGGTACTATGGTGTTGAAGGCTGAGCTATAGTCGATGAACAGCATTCGTACATACCGTAGGTATTCCTCTTGCCCAGATGGGATAGGGCAGTGTGCAGTGCGATGACAATTGCATCGTCTGTGGATCTGTTGGGGCGGTATACAAATTGAAGTGGTCTAGGGTGTCAGGTAAGGTGGCATTGATATGATCCTTAACTTCTATGGGCTAGGTGGGACGTTAGCGTCCCACTCTATTCAACAGCCAGTGGAATCGCGTGGCGCGAAATACAAATACCTCAAAAATGCAATAATTTCAATATTTCAAACATACGACTATTTTACAGCATTGGAAAGATAAGACTCTCGTTAATCTAACCACATTGTCCGATTTCAAAAAGGCTTTACAGCGAAAGCAAAACATTAGATTATGTTAGGAGAGTACATAGACACAAATAACCACACAGCCATTTTTCAAGCAAGCATATATGTCACAAAAACCCAAAACACAGCTAAATGCAGCACTAACCTTTGATGATCTTCATCAGATGACACTCCTAGGACATTATGTTATACAATACATGTATGTTTTGTTCCATCAAGTTCATATTTATATCCAAAAACAGCTTTTTACATTGGCGTGTGATGTTCAGAACATGCATTCCCAGCAAAAACTTCCGGTGAATTTACAAAATTACTCATGATAAACATTGACAAAATACATAACAATTATTTTAAGAATTATAGATACAGAACTCCTTTATGCAATCGCTATGTCGCTATGTCAGATTCTTCGTCAGAATGCACTCCCAGGACTGCTACTTCCACAACAAATGTTGTTTTTGTTCCAAATAATCCATAGTTATGTGCAAATACCTCTGTTTTTTTCGTGCATTCAGGTCACTATCCAAAGGGTAACGCGCGAGCGCATTTCGAGACCAAAAATTTCAAAATGTTCCATTACCGTACTTAGAAGCATGTCAAACGCTGTTTAAAATCAATTTTTATGGTATTTTTCTCGTAAAAAAAGCGATAATATTCCAACCGGACAATAGTGTATTCATTCAAATGACAAAAGATAAAATGGCGAGGTCTCGTGAATGCGCATTTCCAATCTCTTAGTCACCAGGCAGTCCACTGACAAACTGTGCTCCTATTATCTGCCCAGAGACAGGAGATGCCTCAATCCGCTTTCTGAATGCTTTAGAGAGCCAATGGAAGCCTTAGAAAGTGCTACGTAACCCCAGAGATACTGTAGTTTCGATAGAGAAGCAAAACGAGAACTACAAATTCGCAGACAGGCCACTTCCAGCTTGGAATTTTCTCAGGTTTTTGCCTGCCATATGAGTTCTGTTATACTCAGACACCATTCAAACAGTTTTAGAAACGTCAGAGTGTTTTCTATCCAAATCTACTAATAATATGCATATTCTCGTTTCTGGGCAAGAGTAGTAACCAGTTTAAATCGGGTACGTTTTTTTATCCGGCCATGAAAATACTGCACCCTAGCCCAGACAGGTTAACTAGCCTCTCAAACTACTTCATGATGACAGAAGTGAGGGCTATGGGGTGATAGTCATTTAGTTCAGTTACCTTTGCTTTTTTGGGTGCAGGAACAATGGTGGACATCTTGAAGCAAGTGGGGACAGCAGACTGGGATAAGGAGAGATTGAATATGTCCGCAAATACTCCAGCCAGCTGGTCTGCGCATGCTCTGAGGATGCGGCTAGGGATGCCGTCTGGCTGGTTTTCCCTTTGTAATCCATTATTTTCTGGAGTCCCTGTCACATGCATCTCGTGTCTGGGCCGTTGAATTGCGACTCCACTTTGTCTCTGTGCTGACGTTTTGCCTGTTTGATTTCCTTACGGAGGGCATAACTGCACTGTTTGTATTCAACCGTATTCCCAGTCCCCTTGCCGTGGTTAAGTGTGGTGGTTTGTGCTTTCAGTTTTGCCCGAATGCTGCCAACTATCCGTTTTTTGGTTTAGGTAGGTTTTAATAGTCACAGTGGGAACAACATCTCCTATACACTTCCTTATGAACACGGTCACTGTGTCAGTGTATACGTCAACGTTATTCTCGGAGGCCACCCGGAATATATCCCAGTCTGCGTGATCAATCTCAAAGCATGGATTCCGATTAATCAGACCAGCATTGAATAGACCTTAGCACGGGTACTTCCTGTTTGATTTTCTGCCTTTAGAAAGGGAGGAGCAGAATGGAGTTTTGATCTGATTTGCAGAAGGGAGGGCGGGGGAGGGCCTTGTAGCCATCCCGGAGAGAGAGTAACAATGGTCGAGAGTTTTTGAAGCACAATTACTACAGGCAATGTGTTGATAGAACTTCTGTAGCATTTTCCTAAAATTTGCTTTGTTAAGGTCCCCAGCTGCAGTAAATGCGGCCTCAGGATATGTGGTTTCCAGTTTGCACAAAGTCCAGTGTAGTTCCTTGAGGGCCGTCGTGGTATCGGCTTAAGGCGGATTATACATGGCTCTGACTATAACTGAAGAGAATTCTCTTGGGAGGTAATACGGTCGGCATTTGATTGTGAGGTAATCTAGGTCGGGTGAAGAAAAAAAATTGAGTTCCTGTACGTTATCACAATCACACCATGAGTAGCTAATCATGAAACATAAACCTACGCCTTTCTTCTTCCCGGATAGTTATTTATTCCTGTCTGACATATGTATTGAGAACCCAGCTGGCTGTGTGGATAGGGACAGTATATCCGGAGAGATCCATGATTCCGTGAAACAGAGTATGTTACAGTCCCTGATGTCTCTCTATAAGGAGATCCTCGCCAATGAGCTTGTCTACTTTATTGTCCAGGGACAGAACATTAACGAGTAATATACTCGGAAGTGGTGGATGGTGTGCACGTCTCCTGAGTCGGACTAGATGTCCACTCCGAATACCTCTTCTCCGTCGGCGGTGTCTTGGAGCAGCCTCTGGGATAAGTTCAATTGCTTTGGGGGGATACGAACAAAGGATCCGATTCGAGAAAATCGCATGTCTGGTCGGAATGCTGGTGAGTTACCGCTGCTCTGATATCCATAAGTTATTTCTGGCTGTATGTAATAACACAAAAAACGCTCTGGGCTAATAATGTAAGAATAATCTGCAAATATTGTGCAATCCAGGTGTGCAAAGCTCTTAAAGTTGCTTAGGAGCGGGCAGCAAAGCCGTCATGTCTGTCGGCGCCATCTTAAAGTGAGTCAGTGAGCAGTGAGTCTTTCTAGGTATGTCTCTAAGAGCTTTGCATACCTGGATTCCCGATTATTCTTTAAAAAATTCTTCAAGCTCTGTAAAGTTGGTTGTTGATCATGGCTAGTCTTACCATAGATTTTCAAGACGATTTAAGTCAAAACTGTAACTAGGCCACTCAGGAACATTCAATGCTGTCTTGGTAAGCCGCTAAAGTGTATATTTGGCTTTGTGTTTTAGGTAATTATCCTGCTGAAAGGTGAATTTGTCTCCTAGTGTCTGTTGGAAAGCAGACTGAACCAAGTTTTCCTCTAGGATTTTGCCTGTGCTTAACTCCATTCCATTTATTTTTTTATCCTGAAAAACTCCCTAGTCCTTAACGATTACAAGCATACCCATAACATGATGCAGCCACCATTATGTTTAAAAAAATGGAGAGTGGTATTCAGCAATGTCTTGTGTTGGATTTTCCACAAACATAACACTTTGTATTCAGGACAAAAATCTAATTGTTTTGCTACATTTTTTGCAGTATTACTTTAGTGCCTTGTTGCAAACAGGATGCATGTTTTGGAATATTTTTATTCTCTACAAGCTGCCTTCTTTTCACTCTGTCAATTAGATTAGTATTGTGGAGTATCTGCAATGTTGTTGATCCATCCACAGTTTTCTCCTATCACAGCCATTAAACTGTAACGTTTTTAAAGTCACCATTGGCCTCGTGTTGAAATCCCTGAGCGGTGTCCTTCCTGTCTGGCAACTGAGTTAGGAAGGACGCCTGTATCTTTGTAGTGTAATTAAAACTTCCTCATGCTCAAAGAGATATTCAATGTTTATTTTTATTTTATTTTTTACTTATCTACCATTGCACATAGAGTGAGTCCATGCAACTTATTATGTGACTTAAGGACATTTTTACTCCTGAACTTATTTAGACTTGCCATAACAAAGAGGTTAAATACCTATTGACTCAAGACATTTCAGCTTTTCATTTTTATCCATTTGTAAAAATGTTGAAATACATATTTCTGCTTTGACATTATGGGGTATTCTGTGTAGGCCAGTGACAAAAAGAATCTAAATTTAATCCATTTTAAATTCAGGCTGTAACACAACAACATTTGGAAAAAGTAAATGAGTGTGAAACAAATCAAGGCTTGGCTTGAAAACAGAAATCTAAACAAATAATCCATAGTATGTAACACTTGCATACATATTTACAACTAAAAAGCAAATGCGACACATCACTTTATCTAGCTAGCAAGTAGTTAATGTAACTAGCTATGTCTTACCTTTTCAGCAGATCGGTTTTGAATCCCTTAGCTAGATAGCAAGCTCTCTCCAATTTGTCAACGCAAAAACAAGGTTCACTTTCAACACTCGTCTTGGCCTAGACTCTATCGTTTACCCTTTTTGCATGTTGGCTCTCCAACGTTCCCTGTTTCTTTGGGTTAGATGGGGTCCGAGCTGCCTGGGACAGGTTATGTGCTACCCGTCCTTGCTATATTGACATCGACGTCCCATTCATATCCATTTGAATCTGTCTGAGCTGGCACCGCCTCCGAAAACTTGTCATTCCTTATGCGCAGCAGTAAATCTGGCATGAAAATCCAAACTGACAGGGAAATCGAATACAGAGGTTTTCATTCAGGCTGGAGGTGCAATATTTTTACTGTTGAATCACATTGGATTACAACTAGAGATTTTAAACAGAAACAAAAGACAACATATTACATATTGCCGCTTTAACCATTATTTTTGGATTTTGATTAGTGCTTGGGGTTATTGTCTTGCTGGAAGATCCACTTGTGCCTAAGTGTCAGCATTCCTGGCAGAGGCAACCAGGTCTTTGGCTAAAATGTCCTGATACTTGGTGGAGTTAATGATGCCGTTGACCCTAACAAGGGCCCCAGGACCAGTGGAATCAAAATAGCCCCATAACATCAAAGATCCAACACTGTATTTTACTGTAGGTATGAGCTACTTTTCTGAGTAGGCTTCTTTTTCATGTCGTCTGACCATACTGTAGCACTGACTAGTTTTTGATAAATGGCATTGGCTCTAGGATTGGAACCGGTGCTTCGGTCAGATGACATGAAAATAGAGCTCTTTGTCTGTATCTGATCATGTGTATTGATAGAGTATATACCCTTTAATGATCTGGGAAGGGTTGGCTGTTATGAGGTCTGTCTTCACTCCCACGTCATAACTCTTGTTGATAGGAGCCAGGTTAAACCTAACAACAACAACAATAACAACAATAACAATCACACAACATTACAAACAACTACGATCACACAACATTCACACAACATGACATCAACATTCACATGACATTATTTAACCATACACGACCTAACAACATTCACACAACATTACAGATAATAACTGAAAAGAGCGCCATGTACAAATTGGTGATGGACTCAGAAAGAGGTAATGGTTTCGATAGGAAGAAATAACTTTCAAACAACATTATAAACAACAATATTCACACAACATTCCCAGAATATCCACACAACGTTCACACAAGATTATAAACAACAGTAGTCACACATCATATCAACGTTGAACACTACACAACAGAACTACATTGCTATAGATTACTACCAATAACGGATCGATTGATTGATTGCTTGATAGAAAACGTTGTTACTTATACCTAATGACATAGTCAGCATTGTCTATTTCCGCTCCACAGCTGCTGTTCTGCAGGATTCCTCCACTTCCCACCACGGCACAACGACTCAACGAGCCTTTACTCCAGGGTACGGTCTATACACACACACACACCATGCTGGTAAACCACGCTCGTGTGATGAATTTTTCTGAGAAATGTAAGACTTGGGCACATACACACCTGAGGCAGCATCTCCCAAAGTGCTTGGTCCACCTTTCTCTTCATCCTCCTCTCTACCTCGTAGGTCAGACTCTGGTTCTGATTGGTGTTCTGTCTGGTCACCATCAGCCTATCAGACGCATTACAGCACGACCACAACTCTGTCCTGGGGAGGGGGGGAGCATTATGTTTGTTTGAGATAATCGTAAGACTGAGCAAGGTGTGTGTGTGTGTGTCTCACCTGTGTAGTTCTCTGTGTGTGATGTTGAGTCTCCAAGGACAGTTCATCAGCTCTCTCACCTCCTGAGAGAACAGGGCAATGTCTACTCTGACGCACGCACGCACACACACACAAACCCACACACACACACACACACACACACACACACACACACACACACACACACCCACCAGCCAGGTCACTCCAGATCCAATGCAATGTTTGATGTTCGTTCAGATTGCCACGATGTCGGGAGATGCCTTCAATACCGATCACTAGCGGAAATGGTGAACTCAATTACCATCAAGTAGGCTTGCAGCAATGCGGATGACGGATGTTCATTTTTAAAATATTTTTTATTCCCTAACCCAAACCTTAGCCCTGAACTTAAGTTTAGGCATTCATTCAGATTGGTTAACTGTTAAAACACAACCTTTGGACAAATATAGAATACTGTAGTCAGACGGTGTCAAACTATGAGATCTTGTTACACACAGACACACGACTCATAGATGGAGAACTTGTTGGATCAGGATGGATTGTCTGGTTGATCTGATCAGAACTATATGACTAGCATGAAACATAGTAAGAGCAAGTCAGGCGAGGGAGAAACTACACCGCTCTCTCTCGCTCGATTAGCTGACAACATGGTGTGAGCTAATGGGGATCCTAATAAAATTCTAAACTACCTACTTTTTCATAGAAGTCATGGTCACCAGTTTTTCTCGCAGTCTTCTGCACTGCAAACTCTTCTGGACAGAGTTCAGGAACTCATCTCTGCAACACACACATTTATCAAGACCATTTTAGCACCAAACACCATCCCAGCACAGAGGGCTCATTGTAATGGCTGGAATGAAATGAATGGAACCCAGTCAAACATGTAGTTTCCATATGTTTGATACGATCCATATTTTCCATTCCAGCCATTACAATGAGCTCGTCCTCCTATAGCTCCTCCCACCAGCCTCCACTGATGAGTATGTTTTTTCGTCAAGAACGCATACTGGAAGAGAGTCCTCTGATGGCTGTTAAACCAAATTATGTTTTATAGATTCAGATAACGGGTCACCTTACAGATCACCTGACTTGGAAGCCATCTTAGTTCAGGAAGTTGTATCAATCTGGGCAAAAAGTCATGAATCTTGTCATTTTTTTATACTTTATCATTGTTAGTGGTTACATTGAAGAATTCTAAACAATTTGTTTGTTCGTTTTGTTAACAGATTTGTTATCAACAGAGACCACATACACAAACTTTAAATAATTGATTTGAATCCACAAATCACATTACATTCCAGAAGGTTTTAAACATTTTGAAGGTCGTTGTATGCATGGACACTTAAGGATACAGAAAGCACCTTCTCCAAACAGCTAGGCTGCCCATAACAGCTGAAACAGAGCAGTATCTAGCCAATTGCTTTGCTTTAGTCTTTGGCAGGCCTGCAATCTGGAGGCCATATAACGTAAGCCTATGTACATGGTCGAGACTGCCAAATGTGACTCGATTCAGGAAACTAGGCGTATGTCGCGCGTCACTACTTCACAGGAGAGCCATTTCAACGTAACCTTTTTTTTAATCAAAATGCCTTTTTTGGCAGAAATGCATTCTGGAACATGTGAACTTTCATGTGCCTCAATAACAAACTTGTATGCCATCTGTAAATATGAATACAATTGTTAAATTACGAACCTAGTTGGTTTAGCCACAGAAAAAAACAGCAGCCTTCCCACTAGTCATGATTGGTTGAGATAATGAGTGGGCTGGACATGCCGAGAGATGAGTTCAGATTGGTCTGCCATGTAGCAGGCTTCTGTCTATTTGAGCTGGTCAGTATGTGTAGGTAATCCTGTCCGACGTGGCATTTTCTTTTATATATATCATGTAGTAGAACTGCATAAGTGTTGCTCCACTTTCTGGAGGGCTGAGTTTTGAAATCAGTGGAATTAGAGTATGATAGCTAAGGAGATGGAGACAACACCTGTCTCCGGATTACATCTTCAAACTAAGGGCAACCATGGCATCCGTGACAGAGATGGAGAAGCGTCCATCCATGTATACGGGTAAGATAGTCTAGCTAGCTACATTTTCAGATATTACACCTTTCTAATTTTGTCTGAAAGTTGTTAAAGTGTACTGTTAGCTAGCTAGCTAACGTTAGCTGGCTGGCTGGCTCGCTAGCTAAAGTTATGTGTATGATCTGTGTAGTAATATTATTCATATCTCAGAGCAATTTGCTTTGATAGTTATAGCCTAATGTTAGCTAGCTAACATTGAACCTGGTTGGTTAGCTACCTGCAGATTCATGTAGGGTAGTAACGTCATGAGTTGGGATTATGGTTCATTGTTTAGCTAGCTAGCTACATGTCTTAAAAAAGACTCCATGCAATTAATCATTTCAAAAGAATGTTAATGATGTCACTTTGACAACTGTTGATAGACATAGCTGGTAAATTTGCTCTGGTTATCTACTCCAATTTCAGAGAACTCTCGTCTGAGTGTGCCAGAGCGCAGAATAACTGATGAATTGACGAACTCTCAACACCAGTTGAATATGGCCGGTGTCAGTAAACGTTGCCAAAAAAGCGTAAATTGTTGCCAGCAGCACAGTTGCAGTCACCAACACTCGGGATAACATACAAATAGCCTAACCAGCTCTGCTAGGGCGAGTAAAATGGTCAGAGTGTAACGCTTGGATGTCGTGGGTGTGGAGTCAGGTGCAGGAAGCAGAAGCGTTTAGTACAGTGCTTTTAATTACGCACAACCAACAGAGTATTCGCCCAAACCAACAGGGCATATCAAAATACAAAGTCCCAAAAAACACGATCCACTACACAACACACAGTGTAAATGAAAGAAACAAGCCCGCACACAGAACAGGTGGGGAGACGGGCTTAAATGCTCATCTAATAACCAAATTGAAAACGGGTGCAACAAATAAAGGCATAACCAACAGAAAAGGGAAAAAGGGATCGGTGGCAGCTAGTAGGCCGGTGACGACGACCGCCGAGCGCCACCCGAACAGGGAGAGGAGTCATCCTCGGCAGGAGTCGTGACACAGAGTGAGCTGTTCTCTCATTTGTGTCTGGAAGTAGCAAGCAAGCTAGCCAATGTTAGCCAGTTAGCTTGGGTGCTTGACTGCTGTTGTTAGGATCAACCCTTAAAGAGATGGGTGGGGATAAAGCTTAAGAGGGTGTGAACGATGCTGAATGGGTGTAGACAAAGAAGAGCTCTCCAGTAGGTGTACCAAAAGATTCAAAGGCCATTTTCACAACTTTCAAAGCAGAGTAACTTTCCCGTTGTTCCTCAACTGTAGTGTATGATATACAATTTTCTAGATATACAATTTTCTAGTCTGCTTTTATCCAATGTAAAAAACACAATTTCAAATTTTGCTACATAAGACCGAATCGAGCCGGTCGGTCACAAATCAGTGCTCCTAGCTTGCACATATATCAGAGCAATGGTGGCCCGTCTATTAGGGTGTTAGGGGCGGTGCCCCACTTGTGATTGGTCAAAAAAAGTACAAAAAATATAAATATGTAAATAAATATATATACACTGTTCAAAAAAATAAAGGGAACACTTAAACAACACAATGTAACTCCAAGTCAATCACACTTCTGTGAAATCAAACTGTCCACTTAGGAAGCAACACTGATTGACAATAAATTTCACATGCTGTTGTGCAAATGGAAGAGACAACAGGTGGAAATTATAGGCAATTAGCAAGACACCCCCAATAAAGGAGTGTTTCTGCAGGTGGGGACCACAGACCACTTCTCAGTTCCTACGCTTCCTGGCTGATGTTTTGGTCACTTTTGAATGCTGGCAGTGATTTCACTCTAGTGGTAGCATGAGACGGAGTCTACAACCCACACAAGTGACTCAGGTAGTGCAGCTCATCCAGGATGGCACATCAATGCGAGCTGTGGCAAGAAGGTTTGCTGTGTCTGTCAGCGTAGTGTCCAGAGCATGGAGGCGCTACCAGGAGACAGGCCAGTACATCAGGAGACGTGGAGGAGGCCGTAGGAGGGCAACAACCCAGCAGCAGGACCGCTACCTCCGCCTTTGCGCAAGGAGGAGCAGGAGAAGCACTGCCAGAGCCCTGCAAAATGACCTCCAGCAGGCCACAAATGTGCATGTGTCTGCTCAAATGGTCAGAAACAGACTCCATGAGGGTGGTATGAGGGCCCGACGTCCACAGGTGGGGGTTGTGCTTACAGCCCAACACCGTGCAGGACGTTTGGCATTTGCCAGAGAACACCAAGATTGGCAAATTCGCCACTGGCGCCCTGTGCTCTTCACAGATGAAAGCAGGTTCACACTGAGCACGTGACAGACGTGACAGAGTCTGGAGACGCCGTGGAGAACATTCTGCTGCCTGCAACATCCTCCAGAATGACCGGTTTGGCGGTGGGTCAGTCATGGTGTGGGGTGGCATTTCTTTGCGGTGCCGCACAGCCCTCCATGTGCTCACCAGAGGTAGCCTGACTGCCATTAGGTACCGAGATGAGAACCTCAAACCCCTTGTGAGACCATATGCTGGTGTGGTTGGCCCTGGGTTCCTCCTAATGCAAGACAATGCTAGACCTCATGTGGCTGGAGTGTGTCAGCAGTTCCTGCAAGAGGAAGGCATTGATGCTATGGACTGGCCCGCCCGTTCCCCAGACCTGAATCCAATTGAGCACATCTGGGACATCATGTCTCGCTCCATCCACCAACGCCACGTTGCACCACAGACTGTCCAGGAGTTGGCAGATGCTTTAGTCCAGGTCTGGGAGGAGATCCCTCAGGAGACCATCCGCCACCTCATCAGGAGCATGCCCAGGCATTGTAGGGAGGTCATACAGGCACGTGGAGGCCACACACACTACTGAGCCTCATTTTGACTTGTTTTAAGGACATTACATCAAAGTTGGATCAGCCTGTAGTGTGGTTTTCCACTTTAATTTGGAGTGTGACGCCAAATCCAGACCTCCATGGGTTGATAAATTGGATTTCCATTGATTATTTTTGTGTGATTTTGTTGTCAACACATTCAACTATGTAAAGAAAAAAGTATTTAATAAGATTATTTATTTCATTCAGATCTAGGATGTGTTGTTTAAGTGTTCCCTTTATTTTTTTGAGCAGTATATTTTTATATTTTCATACTGAGTGTACAGACATTAAGAACACCTTCCTAATATTTAGTTGGATTTCACAGGTGACATCAATAAGGGATCATAGACCGACCAGGTGAATCCAGGTGTAAGCAATGTCATGGAAAGAGCCAGTGTTGCTAATGTTTTGTACACTCAGTGTATGTTATATAATTCAAGGATTAGGATTAAAATGTCCATAAAAGTGTGGTTAATTTGTGTACATTTTATGGTTTCCAAACAAGCTGTTCATTTACCTACTGCTCTGCCATCAGCAGACCTGACACCCAGTGCTTGGATTGATGGCACTAAAGAGCAAATCACACAGTCCATTGGTAGCTTGGGCCCTGAACCAGACATCCATATCTATCAACAGTCAAAGGACAGAGGGATACACTAGCTGGAACCTTCTCACCCCCAAGGCTCTGTGCCGAAATCGCAACAATGTTATGTAAACACCGGCCGGAGAGGCTTGTATGAAACCCAAATAAAAAGGTAGTGACTTTGTCAGCTGCTACAGAATCACACAGTGTTCACAGAACGCTATCAATACAATACAACAGTGAATAATCAGTGTGTCTTCAGTTATTGTATCTCCAGTCTGACATGAATCATTATCAACAGGTAAGAGAATAATCCATAACAGTCAGCTTCAAGTCCAGTTACCATGAACTCGCACCTTGACAGTCACAAACAGAACACTGGAAATGATGTGTATTACAGAAAGTCAAAAACCGCTGAACATTGTGTTGATCACTCTAAACTAAGTCACTCTTATGTCCCCATTACACACACGCACATACACAGTAATACAAACGTACCTTTGGTGTTGGTAGTAGTCTATGAGCGTAATAGACAGGAGAGTTCCGGAGCAGAGGAGAATGAATAGAACCAGGTAACACATTGTTACAACAGGTCACAGACTGAATGACAGTGTGACAACTACACTGTTGGTCCATCAGGGAGGAATAGAGGGAGGGAGGAGAGTCTGAGGGGAAAGGAGGAGAGGTGCGTGTTTGTGTGTCAAATCAAATCACATTTTATTTGTCTCGTGCGCAGAGTACAACAGTTGTAGACCTTTCCGTGAAATGCCTACTAACAAGCCTTTAATCAACAATGCAGTTCAAGAAATAGAGTTAAGAATATATTTACTAAATAAACTAAAGTAAGTAAAAATAAATAAATAAAGAACACAAGGAAATTGCATAACCATAACAAGGCTATATACAGGAGGTACCGGTACTGAGTCAATGTGCGGGGGTACAGGTTAGTCGAGGTCATTTGTAAAGTGACAATGCATAGATAATAAACAGCGAGTAGCAGCAGTAGGGCGGCGGGCGCAATTTAAATAGTCTGGGTGGCCATTTGATTAACTGTTCAGCAGTCTTATGGCTTGGGGGTAGAAGCTGTTAAGGAGACTTTTTGTCCTATACTTGGCTCTCCGGTACCGCTTGCCATGTGGTAGCAGAGAGAACAGTCTATGACTTGGGTGACTGGAGTCTTTGACAATTTTTTGGGCCTTACTCTGACACCGCCTGGTATAGAGGTCCTGGATGTCAGGAAGCTTGACCCCAGTGATGTACTGGGCCGTACGCACCAGGGTTTTTCTTTATTTTGACTACATTGTAGAATAATAGTGAAGACATCAAAACTATGAAATAACACATATGGGATCATGTAGTAACCAAATGAGTATTAAACAAATCAAAATATATTTGAGATTCTTCAAAGTAGCCACCCTTTGCAAAGCTGTCATCAAGTCAAAGGGTGGCTAATTTGAAGAAAAGGGCAGTGTGGAGTGCGATTGAGATTGCGTCATCAGTGGATGGGTTGGGGCAGTATGCGAATTGGAGTGGGTCTAGGGTTTCCGGCATGATGGTGTTGATGTGTACCATGACCAGCCCTTCAAAGCACTTCATGGCTACCAACGTGAGTGCTACGGAGCAGTAATCATTTAGGCAGGTTACCTTTGCTTTTTTGGGCACAGGGACTATAGTTGTCTGTTTGAAACATGTAGGTATTACAGACTCGGTCAGGGAGAGGTTGAAAATGTTAGTGAAGACACTTGACAGTTGGTCCGCGCATGCTTTGAGTACACGTCCTGGTAATCCATCTGGCCCCGTGGCTTTGTGAATGTTGATCTGTTTAAAGGTCTTGCTCACATCGGCTACAGAGAGCGTGATCACACAGTCTTCCGGAACAGCTGGTGCTCTCAAGCATAAAAGGCATTTAGTGCGTCTGGTAGGCTCGCGTCACTGGGCAGCTCGTGGCTGGGTTTCACGGTGTAGTCCGTAATTTTGTTCAAGCCCTGCCACATTCGAGGAGCATCAGAGCCGGTGTAGTAGGATTCAATCTTAATCCTGTATTGACGCTTTGCTTGTTTGATGGTTCATCTGAGGGAATAGCGGGATTTCTTATAAGCGTCCGGATTAGTGTCCCGCTCCTTGAAAGCGGCAGCTCTAGCCTTTAGCTCAATGTGGATGTTGCCTGTAATCCATGGCTTCTGGTTGGAATATGTACGTACGGTCACTGTGGGGCCGACGTCGTCGATGCACTTATTGATGAAGCCAATGACTGAGGTGGTATACTCCTCAATGCCATTAGACGAATCCCGGAACATATTCCAGTCTGTGCTAGCAAAACAGTCCTGTAGCGTAGCATCCGCGTCATCTGACCACTTCCGTATTAAGCGAGTCAATGGTAATTCCTGCTTTAGTTTTTGCTTGTAAGCAGGAATCAGGAGGATATAATTATGGTCAGATTTGCCAAATGGAGGGCGGGGGAGAGCTTTGTATGCATCTCTGTGTGTGGAGTAAAGGTGGTCTAGAGTTCTTTTCTCCTCTGGTTGCACATGTGACATGCTGGTAGAAATGTTGTAAAACTGATTTAAGTTTGCCTGCATTAAAGTCCCCGGCCATTAGGCGCGCCGCTTCTGGATGAGCATTTTCTTGTTTGCTTATGGCCTTAAACAGCTCGTTGAGTGCGGTCTTAGCACCAGCATCGGTCTGTGGTGATAAATAGACGGCTACGAATAATATAGATGAGAACTCTCTTGGTAGATATTGTTGTCTACAGCTTATCATAAGGTACTCTACCTCAGACGATAAATACCTCAAGACTTCTTAATATTAGACATTATGCACCAGCTGTTATTTATAAATAGACACACAGCCACCACCCCTTGTCTTTCCAGACGTAGCTTCTTCTCTGTTCTGCCGATGCATGGAAATCCCGTTAGCTCTATATTATCCGTGTTGTCGTTCAGCCACGACTCAGTGAAACATAAGATATTACAGTTTTTAATGTGCTGTTGGTAGGATAATCTTAATCATAGGTCATCAATTTTATTTTCCAATGATTGCACGTTAGCCAGTAGAACGGATGGCCCTTGGGAGTTTACTCGATCACCTACAGATTCTCAGAAGTCATCCTGACCTGTGCTCCCTTTTCCTCCGTCTTTTCTTCAGGCAAATGACGGGGATTTGGGCCTGTTCCCAGGAAGCAGTATATCCTTCTCGTCAGATGTTAAAGGAAAAAGCTTCTTCCAGTTCGAGGGGAATAATCGCTGTTCTGATGTCCAGAAGTTATTTTGTTAGCTCAAAAGAGAAGCCCACTTTGGTCTGCTCACCCAGTACTATTAGGTCAAATGTGAATTCCATAAACTTGAATACCCCCTCGGTTTTCAAATCACGTAGAGGGCATGGGCTGTTGCACGATAGCAACCAAAGCCCATGTTAGTCAGTTAATAACATTCCATCATTGATTACTCTGAGAGTTTCTCATACTGACATTGGCTGCGACCTTGGAAAAGTCATTCCAATTTGTACTTTCTCCTCTATTACAAATAGGGATAGACCAAATTGTGCAGTTCAATGCAATCATATAGCCATACCAACTATATCAATATCATCCATCAGACAGGACCTGCAACCGCCTATTGAACATAGTTGGAGACTTCATGTGGCTTTAAAAATCGTAAAGGACTTGGGTTGATGCATCTGAACATTAGGAGCTTACTTCCTAAACTGGATTACATCAAGATCTGGGCTATGCAGACAAATCCAGAAATTCTGGTATTGATTGAAACTTGGATCTCTGGGGACATTCTGAACTCTGATATTAATTTTGAGGGTTACAAGGTGTTCAGAAAAGACAGACAGGCTGGAGTGGCCATTCTTATTAAAAAAAAATTCTCTGTGTCTTCACTGAAATCCATTTACCTTGCCAAAAAATATTAGCAACAATCCTTAAGCCTTTGTCTGGGGAAACATTTATGCACAACTGTTATAGGGGGTCTACCGTCCTCGCTCGGCTAACCTTTGTACACTCGAGGAGTTAAGCAGTTTGTTGTAATCTTTTACTGAATCAGAAGTTATTATCCTGGGTGACCTAAATTATGATTGTGAAATGCAGGCTTCAGACAATCTAAAAGACGTGTACATTTTTTTTATCCATTATTTTACCAGGTAAGTTGACTGAGAACACATTCTCATTTGCAGCAATGACCTGGGGAATAGTTACAGGGGAGAGGAGGGGGATGAATGAGCCAACTGGAAACTATTAGGTGACCATGATGGTTTGAGGGCCAGATTGCAAATTTAACCAGGACACTAGAGTTAACACCCCTACAATAAGTGACGTGGGATCTTTAATGACCTCAGAGAGTCAGGACACCCATTTAATGTCCCATCCAAAAGACAGCACCCTACACAGGGCAATGTCCCTAATCACTGCTCTGGGGTATCGAGATATTTTTTATACCACAGGAAAGAGTGCCTCCTACTGGCCCTCCAACACCACTTCCAGCAGCATCTGGTCTCCCATCCAGGGACTGACCAGGACCAACCCTGCTTAGCTTCAGAAGCAAGCCAGTAGTGGGATCCTGGGTGGTATGCTGCTGGTTGATAATGAGTCAAACCTAACCCAGCTGGTGACTAAGCCTACACAGCCCAACCCTGAAGATCCTTCAAAGTAAACTGATTGATCTCATTCTAACAAATACACCAGAGAAATCTGTTTCTACTGGTGTCTTCACCTAAGAGAGTAGTGACCATTGCCTAGTTGTTTGTGTTAGAGATGCGAGAATACAACAATCTAAGCCTTGTGTCATCACAAAGAAGAACTTTAAAAAACTTCAGTGAACAGGCTTTTTTACATGATCTTGATTTTAGTGACCTTGATTGTATTTCAGCTATCCCTGATCCTGATTTAGCTTTGAGCCTTTTTGGAGATGTCTTCAATACTATTGTGGATAATCGTGCTTAAAAAGGTTTAAAGGTAGGTTGGATGCCTTGTACACTAGGGAATTATCAGAAGTCATTCATAAAAGAGATGATGCTTGGGTCAAGGCGTAGAATCAGAATGGCTTAATCTGATTATTATGTAACCGCTCTTTCGGATTGTAATGGGAACCCAGCTAAATTCTGGAAAACTGTAAAATCCCTGAAGGGTTCTACTTCCTCCTCTCTGCCACATTAATTCAGACACTGGCCTCATTGCGGAAAACAATGCCATCATTGATGAATTTAATTCCCATTTTATTTCAGCGGGCTATCTCTTTGAAATAACTTCTAAGCCTATTCACAATGAGACTGGGCTGGATGCTGATAGGGAGAAAAAATTGTCAAAGCCTTTCTTTTAGGCTATTTACAAAAAAATAAGTCCTGGATGCTTTGCTAGCAATAGACAACTTTGTTCTTTTTTTATCTGAGAAGTGTATTTTGAATGTAAACCAATCAGGGTTTAGGCCTGGCCATAGCACTATTACAGATACCACTTCAGTTGTTAATGATCTTGTCAATGCTTTAGACACTCAAATGACGTGCTGCTTTGTTTGTGGACCTGTCGATAACTTTTGATACTGTTGATCATTATATTTTACTGAATAAGTTGTCCTCGATAGGCCAGAGATCTGATGCCTATTCATGGTTTCATAATTACCTTAGTGACAGAACTCAGGCCATCGGGATTGTTGGGGTTAAGGTGTAACACGGGTCGATTTTGCGACCTGTTCTCTTCAATTTTTATACTGAAGAAAAATATGAACGCAACATGTAAAGTGTGTGCCATGTTTCATGAACTGAAATAAAAGATCCCAGAAATTTTCCAGACACACAAAAAGCGTATTTCTCTCAAATGTTGTGCACAAATTTGTTTACAGCCCTGTTAGTGAGCATTTCTCCTTTGCCAAGATTATCCATCCACCTGACAGGTGTGGCATATCAAGAAGCTGATTAAACAGTATGATCATTACACAAGTACACCTTGTGCTGGGGACAATAAAAGCTGACTCTAAAATGTGCAATTTTGTCACACAATACAATGCCACAGATGTCTCAGTTTTGAAGGAGTGTTCAATTGGCATTCTAAATGCAGGAATGTCCACCAGAGCTGTTGCCAAAGAATTGAAGGTTAATTTCTCTACCATAACCTGCCTTCAATGTTGTTTTAGAGAATTTGGCAGTACGTACAAATGGCCTCACAACCACAGACCACGTGTATGGAGTTGTTGGTGGGCGGTTTGCTCATGTCAACGTTGTGAACAGAGTGCCCCATGGTGACGGTGTGGTTATGGTATGGTCAGAAATAAGCTACGGACAACGAACACAAATGCATTTTATCGATGTCAATTTCAATGCACACAGTTACCGTGACGAGATCCCGAGGCTCATTGTCGTGCCATTCATCCGCCGCCATCACCTCATGTTTCAGCATGATAATGCATGGCCCTATGTCGCAAGAATCTATACACAATTCCTGAAAGCTGAAAATGTCCCAGTTCTTTCATGGCTTGCATACACACCAGACATGTCACCCATTGAGCATGTTTGGGATGCTCTGTATTGACATGTATGACAGCGTGTTCCAGTTCCCGCCAATGTCCAGCAACTTCACACAGCCGTTGAAGAAGAGTAGGACAACATTCCACAGGCTACCATCAACATCTTGATCAACACTATGCGAAATAGATGTGACATGCCGCATGAGGCAAATTGTCATCACACCAGATACTGACTGTTTATCTGATCCACGCGCCTACCTTTTTTTAACACCCCTTGTCTTTTTCCATAGCAGGGAATTGTGTTACAGCCTGAATTTAAAATGTGTTAATTTTTTTTTTTTTGTCACTGGCCTACACACAATACCCCATATTGTCAAAGTAGAATTATGTTTTTAGATTTTAGTTTTTAAGGCACAGTCAAAAAGCCATTTTGATTCTATATGTAACAGTGTAGGTTCCGTCCCTCTCTTCGCCCCAACCTGGGCTCGAACCAGGGACCCTTGCACACATCAACAACTGACACCCACGAAGCATCGCGCCACAAAAGCCACGGCCCTTGCAAAGTCACTGATTGAAACGCTATTAGCGCGCACCACCGCTAACCAACTAGCCATTTCACATCGGTTACACTCACCCCCCTTTTGACCTCCTCCTTTTTCCGCAGCAACCAATGATCCGGGTCAACAGCATCAATGTAACAGTGTAGGTTCCATCCCTCTCTTCGCCCCAACCTGGGCTCGAACCAGGGACCCTTGCACACATCGACAACAGTCACCCACGAAGCATCGTTACCCATCGCGCCACAAAAGCCACGGCCCTTGCAATGCAAGGGGAAACCCTACTTCAAGTCTCAGAGCGAGTGACGTCACTGATTGAAACGCTATTAGCGCGCACCACCGTTAACTAACTAGCCATTTCACATCGGTTACATATGGATCTGTTCTCTTTGGTAGTTGTAGTGTTAATGGATGATTTATTAATAATTGTTGTACTTCTAGTGCATTGCTTTTGTTATTCTAACTAGGCCTGCTTTATGGCTATGCTTGCTACTAAACTTATCTATTTTTTTTGTTTGTTTGGAATACTATGCTATGTAGCCATTGATAAATTATCCTGCTAAAACTTCGGCCTATGCCGCATGCTATTGCACCTCTTTTCTGGCCATTCATTTTTATAATGCTATTATATTTGCGCATAGGTTTATCCATTTATGTTTATTGCATTTGTATATTGTCATTGATTATGGCCACTAACAGCCAAAATATTGTGTATGCTGTTTTTACTATGCCATTCCTTTTATTACCCGTTATTACTTGCACCTTTGTGTCTCCTTTTAGATAACCATATTCCATACAAAGGCAACCAAGTCTCAATTTAAGACAAGAGTCTCATATCAGCAACTGCCAATCATTCCCTGCTATGTATCATCTCTATTACTTGAATCTCTCATTTTATGCGGTGGTATGTACTTGTTCCCTATAGAACGAGGTCATGGTCTCGTTGTCAAAGGTTGCTTATTGGCGGGTGTCACGTTCTGACCAGTAAAGGGGTTATTTGTTATTGTAGTTTGGTCAGGACGTGGCAGGGGGGTATTTGTTTTATGTGGTTTGGGGTTTGTTAGTATATGTGTTTATGTAGAGGGGTGTTTGGTTAGAGTATTCCGGGGTTTTTGGGTTATGTTCTTTATTTCGTATGTCTATGTTCTGTCTATGTCGTGTATTTCTTTGTTGGCCTGGTATGGCTCTCAGTCAGGAACAGCTGTACATTGTTGTTGCTGATTGAGAGTCATACTTAGGTAGCCTGTTTTCACCTGTCCCTTTGTGGGAAGTTGTGGTTGCATAGCTGTGTGTTTAGCCTGCAATCATGTTCATTCGATCGTGTTCAATAAAGTCTCTATGAGCACTCAACCCGCTGCGCCTTGGTCCACTACGTACGACGACCATTACAGCGGGGCAGGGAGTAGCTAGACTGGGGAGTGTTCCTAAAACTCTTTATGAAAGATAATTTGTTAAGGTAACATCCCTGTCCTGGTTTGGTTCCTGTGGTACATCCTGAATCATTATTTACCAAGGAGATGATGAGTGGTTAAGAGGTAATCCATAAGACATTAATGAGTAAGCTAGGACAAACATAGTCAATATAACAATTTGTTCAGAACTTTTGAAATGTACAGCGAAAGAATTTCAAAACATGGGTCGTTATTACAGTATTTTTTTATTTCACCTTTATTTAACCAGGTAGGCCAGTTGAGAACAAGTTCTCAATTACAACTGCGACCTGGCCAAGATAAAGCATAGCAGTGCCACAAAAACAACAACACAGAGTTACACAAACAAACGTACAGTCATTAACACAAAAGAAAAGAAAAATAGAAAGAATCTATTTTTAGATTCATGATTCAACCTAAAAAAACTAGGTTGAATCATGACGTCAGAGATCTTCAGGTCGTAGCTCTAGAAAGAGGCCCAAGTTCCCGACTTTGAATTCCGAGTTGGATGACCGTTCACAACGTATTTTCCCAGTCTGAGCTTGTTTTTTCTGAGTTCCCAGTTGTCTTGAACCCAATGAAGTCTGAGATTTCCCAGTTATTTGGAAAACCCAGCAGAAATCATACTGGATTGACAGCATGGCCAATGTATTCAACCTTTTCTGGCACATGGTGTTGAATGTTTATCTTTTTAAGATTGAAAAAGAGACCCTTAAACCCAAACCCACTACACTGAATAGCAGGCTAGTGATTGCTTTGCAACGCTTGCAGTTAGCTACTGATTCCTTCCAAACTACTCATTGTTGAATTTGCAATTTCCAACTTGTGTAATGTTTGTCCAATGAGCACTGATACATTTTATCTATAATTTCTCTTCATATGACAAGGATTTGCCAGTAGATTGTCAACTTAATTCATGATGATGACTGGTTGTCTGACTTGCTAGCTAAGATTTTGAAAGTATGATGTTGACATGATCAGTCCAATCAAAGCTACAGTAGATATGTGATTTGACGTAATTTTATCTGTGGCCAATGACTTTGAGCTTTCTTGGATGGGCACTTCTAAAGTAACTCTATGGCAGCATCCAAGGGGCTTGAATTCTCAAGCTCTCCCCGTAGATTTTGTGGCGATGTAGTGTCCCCATGAGTGATAGAACACTGAGCCAAACACTGCCCCACCTGCTCTGAATGAGGGTTCGCCACTGGTTGCACAGCAAAATAACCGGAGTAGCCTACCCAGGGGCGTTGCCAAAATTAAAACCTACTGGGCCCATAACATAGAAATTAGAATGTTTCAGATTAAAATAACATGCTGAACAATATGTGTTATTAAATGTACTGACTATAAGCTTTTGCTGCTCTATACTGCAATTGTGCAGATTCTAGTTTCCACTTTCATCCTTTGCCTATATTAACAGTAAGGCAAACATTTTTGGTTCCTAATGTTAACAAAATTTGTCTGTGTCATGAGGATTTTTATGATGCTTTATTATAACTAACTACACAATTGGTGACTTCTTTTTTAATATATGGTATTGTAGTCAGTTTTAATGAAGAAATTACCAATGATCCATGTTTCAGATTAAATAACTTAGTACACATTTTTATAAACAAGGCCAACCCTCTTCTGCCCTATGCATAATTCCTAAATATATGCCTGAATAACATACACACACAAAAAAAAATCCTGAACTATGTGGACTGCAGGCATAAATGTGGTACCTACCTAGAACAAGCATCTGTGAAACTGTCGTGTCAAGACATGTGGGCATTCCTGAGTAAGTTCAACAGGAGATAAACCATAGCAGAAAATACTCTGAAACAGTATTTTGCCCATCCCCGGGCAGGCTTGGGTAGAACAGGTTAAGGCATTTGTCCTTGTTCCCTCTAAACAAAGCTAGAAACCTCTGAGTTAACTGGTTTGTAATTGAAAGGATGGCAAGGCTGTTGAACCTGTCTTGGCACATTGTAGATCTTAGATAGTTCTTTATAAGTTTCAGTTTACTGAAGGCACGTTCACCTCCAGCAACTGTTACAGGCATTGTACAGAAGATTCGCAGTGTAATCCACACCTCTCCAAAAATGCTCTGTAGCTGCATCTTGTGGGAAGGCAATTAGGAGCTCTACAGGAGAAAGACTATCTGAAAAAGTGGCACCATATCGTCTTTAGATGTCACACTTTGTTTTCAAATCGATCTGTGAGATCTATGGTGCCACTTGTTTCTCAATTTGTGGCAAGATAACCAAATATGTGTTTCAGTCATTTTCCTAAGCGTAAGTATTGGTGAAAACTCCTCGCATATAGCTGCAATCATGTGGAACCGCATGTCCAAATTACTGATTATACTATCCAGAGCCACATAAAACACTGTGTTGCGAAATCCAGTGTCTGACTTCTGTTCATTTGCTATGTCATCTTCAGTCTCATCAGGTAAACTTTTTCTATTTTTTCTGGCAGCTTCTCTGTTTGCTGTGAAATGGAGTAGTTACACCCATTTAATTTGCCACCATGGAGGCTTCTGCCAGAAGAGCATCCCATTGATTACACAGAGCCTGTATTTCTTCCTGTAGTGCCTCAATGTGAGCTGCTTCAGTGTCCAGAGAAATATTTCCTGACTGAAGAATTATCTCAATACACTGCAAAACTTTTACCCAGAAAGTGAGCAGGAAGATTGCCTTGAAAGACATAAGTAGCTTTTCAGACCTTTGGCCTCAGATTTGGCTTCGTTTGTTAGACTGCAGATAGCAAGAACCATGTCTAGGGCCTTGATGATAGTAAATGAGTTGCCACTGGTCAGACCGCAACAATACACGCACTCCATCGCGTGTCTGAAAGGCAGTTAAGACAGCAGCCAGTCATTTCATTGAGAATGGCACATCGCTCTGGGCTGGCATTGAACAGATTATAAAGACGATTCACACAGCCAAAAAAGGTTGATCATTCTGGGCACGACTGAGCTGCATGTACACCCACAAGATAAAGAGTTATGGAGGCACAAGGTGAGTATGTGGCCAGTGGATTCTTTTGCAGTATGTGTGCTTGAACTCGCTTCACTTTCCAAATCAAATAACATTTTATTTGTCATATACACATGGTTAGCAGATGTTAATGCGAGTGAAGCGAAATGCTTGTGCTTCTAGTTCCGACAGTGCAGTAATATCTAACAATTCGCCAACAACTACCTAATAAACACAAATCTAAAGGGGTGAATGAGAATATGTACATGTAAGTATATGGATGAGCGATTGCCGAGCAGCATCGGCAAGGTGCGGTAGATGGTATAAAATACAGTATATACACGTGATATGAGTAATGTAAGCTATGTAAACATAATTAAAAGTGGCATTATATAAAGTGACTAGTGATCCATGTATTAAAGTGGCCAGTGATTGGGTCTCAATGTAGGCAGCACCCTCTCTGAGTTAGTGATTGCTGTTTAGCAGTCTGATGGCCTTGAGATAGAAGCTGTTTTTCAGTCTTTCGGTCCCTGTACTGACCTCGCCTTCTGGATGGTAGTGGTGTGAATAGGCAGTAGCTCGGGTGGTTGATTTCCTTGATGATGTTTTTGGCCTTCCTGTGACAATCGGGTGCTGTAGGTGTCATGGAGGGCAGGTAGTTTGCCCCCGGTGATGCGTTGTGCAGACCGCACCACCCTCTGGAGAGCCTTGCGGTTGAGGGCGGTGCAGTTGCCTTACCAGGCTGTGATACAGCCCGACAGGATGCTCTCTATTGTGCATCTGTAAAAGTTTGTCAGTGTTTTGGATGACAAGCCAAATTTCTTCAGCCTCCTGAGGTTGAAGAGGTGCTGTTGCGCCTTCTTCACCACACTGTCTGTGTGAGTGGACCATTCAGTTTGTCTGTGATGTGTACACCGAGGAACTTAAAACTTTCTCCACTGCTGTCCCTTCGATGTGGATAGGGGGGTGCTCCATCTGCTGTTTCCTGAAGTCCACGATAATCTCCTTTGTTTTGTTGACGTTGAGTGAGAGGTTGTTTTCCTGACACCACACTCCGAGTGCCCTCACCTCCTCCCTGTAGGCTGTCTCGTCGTTGGTAATCAAGCCCACTACTGTTGTGTCATCTGCAAACTTCACATTCCCAGTGGGTCAGAAGTTTACACACACTCAATTCGTATTTGGCAGCATTGCCTTTAAATTGTTTAACTTGGGTCAAACATTTCAGGTAGCCTTCCACAAGCTTCCCACAATAAGTTGGGTGAATTTTGGCCCATTCCTCCTGACAGAGCTGATGTAACTGAGTCAGGTTTGTAGGCCTCCTTGCTCACACACACTTTTTCAGTTCTGCCCACACATGTTCTATAGGATTGAGGTCAGGGCTTTGTAACAACTTTGGAAGTATGCTTGGGGTCATTGTCCATTTGGAAGACCCATTTGCGACCAAGCTTTAACTTCCTGACTGATGTCTTGAGATGTTGCTTCAATATATCCACATAATTTTCCTCCCGCATGATGCCATCTATTTTGTGAGGTGAACCAGTCCCTCCTGCAACAAAGAACCCCCACAACATGATGCAGCCACCCCATGATTCACGGTTGGGATGGTGTTCTTCGGCTTGCAAGCCTCACCCTTTTTCCTCCAAACATAACAACGGTCATTATGGCCAAACAGTTCTATTTTTGTTTCATCAGACCAGAGGACATTTCTCCAAAAAGTAATATCTTTGTCCCCATGTGCAATTGCAAACCGTAGTCTGGCTTTTTTTATGGCGGTTTTGGAGCAGTGGCTTCTTCCTTGCTGAGCGGCCTTTCAGGTTATGTCGATATAGGACTCGTTTTACTGTGGATATAGATACTTTTGTACCCGTTTCCTCCAGCATCTTCACAAGGTCTTTTGCTGTTGTTCTGGGATTGATTTGCACTTTTTGCACCAAAGTACATTCATCTATAGGAGACAGAACGCATCTCCTTCCTGAGCGTTATGACGGCTGCGTGGTCCCATGGTGTTTGTACTTGTGTACAATTGTTGTACAGATGAACGTGGTACCTTCAGGCTTTTGGAAATTGCTCCCAAGGATGAACCAGACTTGGAGGTCTAGAATTGTTTTCTGAGGTCTTGGCTGATTTATTTTGATTTTCCCATGATGTCAAAGCAAAGAGGCACTGAGATTGAAGGTAGGCCTTGAAATACATCCACAGGTACACCTCCAATTGACTCAAATTATGTCAATTAGCCTATCAGAAGCTTCTAAAGCCATGACATCATTTTATGGAATTTTCCAAGCTGTTTAAAGGCACAGTCAATTTAGTGTATGTAAACTTCTGACCCACTGGAATTTTGATACAGTGAAATATAAGTGAAATAATCTGACTGCAAACAATTGTTGGAAAAATTACTTGTGTCATGCACACAGTAGATGTCCTAACCGACTTGCCAAAACTATAGTTTGTTAACAAGAAATTTGTGGAGTGGTTGAAAAACGAGTTTTCATGACTCCAACCCAAGTGTGTGTAAACTTCCCACTTCAACTGTACGTCTCGTGTCTGAGCCATTGAATTGCAACTCCACCTTGTCCCTGTACAGGAATTTTGCTTGTTTGACTGCCTTGCGGAAGAAATAACTACACTGTTTATATTCGGACATATTCCCAGACCTCTTTCCATGGTTAAATGTGGTGGATCGCGCTTTCAGTTTTGCGTGAATGCCACCATCCATCCACGTATTCTGGTTAGGGTAGGTTTTAATAGTCAGTGGGTACAACATCTCCAATGCACTTCTTTATAAATGCACTCAGTGTCGGCATATTGTTCGATGTTGTTCTCAGAGGCTGACCGGAACATATTCCAGTCTGTATGATCAAAACAATCTTGAAGCGTGGCTTCCGATTGGTCGGACCAGCGTTGAATGGTTCTCGTCAATGGTACATCCTGTTTGAGTTTCTGCCTATAAGACGGAAGGAGCAAGATGGCATCATGGTTGGAATTGCCGAAGGGAGGGTGGCGGAGGGCTTTCCATGCATCATGGAAGTTAGAGTAGCAGTGGTCAAGGGTATTGCGCATGCGCACAGCGCAATCAACATGCTGGTTCAATTTAGGTAGCCTTGTTCTCAAATTTGCTTTGTTAAAATCCCCAGCTACAATAAATGCAGTCTCAGGATGTATAATTTCCAGTTTGCATATAGTCCAGTGAAGTTCCCTGATGGCCGTCTTTGTGTCTGCTTGAGGGGGAATGTACACAGCTGTGACTATAACTGACGAGAATTCTCTTGGTAGGTAAAATGGCCGGCATTTGATTGGGTGAGCAGAAGGACTTGAGATCCCATGTGTCGTTATGATTACACCATGAATCGTTAATCATAAAGCATACACCCCTGCCATTCCTCTTCCCAGAGAGGTGTTTATCTCTGTCGGCGCGATGCATGGAGAAGCCCGGTTCTGATAACATATCCCGAGAGAGCCATGTTTCCATGAAACAGAGAATGTTACAATCTCTGATGTCACTCTAGAAGACAACCCTTGCTCGAATTTCGTCTACCTTGTTGTCAAGAGACTGGACATTGGCAAGTAGTATACTCAGGAGCGGTGGGCGATGTGCACGTCCACGGAGCCTGGCCAGGTGGCCGCTTCGTCTGTCCCATCTGCGGTGTCGTTGTTTTGGGTCGACTGCTGGAAATAGATCCATTGTCCTGGATGGTGGTCCGAACAGAGGATCTGCTTCAGGAAAGTCGTATTCCTGGTCATAATGTTGGTAAGTTGACGTTTCTCTTCTATCCAATAGTTTTTCCCGGCTGTATATAATAAGACTTAAGATTCCCTGGGGTAACAATGTAAGAAATAATACATAAAAAAAAATTAAAAAAATGTAAGAACTCGAAGCGAGGCGACCATCTCTGTTGTCGCCATCTTCTTTCCCTGACATATTTGCACGATTATCATAGCCTTGACCACAGCAATCTTCTGTCAATACCATGCCCTTCCAATGCTCTCAAAATCATTTCCGTAATGTCACTGACTGTCTTTCTAGCAAAGTCTTTCAATTCAAGAAAACGTTCAATTATTTCCCATTCACCTGTTCCCTGAACTTTATATACATATCTCACCAATAATACATTTCTCTCAGTATGGGAAATGTCTGGAGTTGCATCACATATAACCAAGTAATAGATTGCATCTTCTCTTTCATAAAGTATTATTTTCAAAACCCTTTGACCACATATTCTTATGAACTCGTTTTGGCTCTCAGGGCTGAGGTAATGAGTCAGTCGCGCTCCTTTCTTTATGTCCCTGACTTCCTGTAAGTGCTCACGTAATAGCGGGTCGTAATTTGACAACAGTTCCAGTAAGCCTAGGTAAATGTTCATTATGCACATCCTCAAGATTGAGTGTTTTCCTCCAGAATGGCAGATTCCTAGATGCTAAGTACAGTGTCACATCCAAAATCCTTTCTACAAGTGCTCTGTTTTTATACATTTCTGACTGGATTTGTTTCTGCAGCTGACTGTCTATACCTGTAGCTGTTGCTACGGTATGCTGAAGATCTTTCCATTTCCAGTAACAGTTCTTGTGAGACACACCATCCTCATGCTCTGGTAGTTTGTCATACTGTACATTCTCCGCCATTTCACTGATGATATCTTATAGCCATCCTTACTATTCAGAGAACTGGGTGATTGTTTACTTTGCTCATGAGAAAAAAAGAACACATGGAATGTAATATAATGCCTTTACACTCTTACTATAAATAAGTCAGTCTCTCTACACATTTTCTCTTCCGTCTGCTGACTTACTGTACTGTAAATAGTTGGGGAATGGCTTGCCTTCTGAGTCTGGGGGCATGATTTTATACAGTTCTGTCTCCTCACCACACCTGTTGGCTGGTCTATGAACAATAGCTTCTCTTTCATGGTCTTGTTCTTTCTCTGGTCACAGTGCTAGATCACTAAAACCTCATCTTCCTCACTTCGAATCTGTCCATACTCTTCCTTTCCCGTATTACTTGCTTGTTCAATCTCTTCTGTCAGTCCTTCACTGGCACTGCTGCTAAGCTTTAACTCCTCTTCCTCCTCCCTGCATCAGTCTGTCTGACAGCTTTCTGCTGAGATTCTGCCTACCTGGGGCTCTCTAGGCACTAGGAAGTGAGTAAACAAAGGGAATTAGGTTTAATGTTACCATATTAAAAAGAAAATCTACTACTGAAAGAAAAAAACTTTTAAATTGTATACATACCAAATAGGACACACTTAAATACGTATTATAAGTCATCATGTGCCTAACTTTACAATTTAAAAATGGTCTAGTTATGCTGCTGTTACAAAACAACTGCCTCACCTCCAAGGTCCGCTGTTTCAACTTCATGTAGTAGACACACGTTGGGATCTTTGTCTACAGCAGCAGCAGCAGCAGCAGCAGTAGCATCTACAGTACGGATAGGTAGGCTAACTTACATGTTAGGTTTTCATTTTAGTCTAGCTAGCTAACAAATATCCAGTGGAAGCATCATAAAATATCTGAACTATTTCCCTTGTGCAAAAACAGCTGTCTTTCCCAAGCTCACTGGCAAGAAGGGCATGGCATAGACTGTTGATACAATACTGCAAGTTCACTAGTGACAGCTTCGGTCTGGGACCCAGTTGATTATATCAAATCAATGTTGCACTTCACTAGCTACAGTGAGGGAAAAAAGTATTTGATACCCTGCTGATTTTGTACATTTGCCCACTGAGCCACAATGAGCCACACAGTATCGTGTGGCTCAGTTGGTAGAGCATGGTGTTTGCAACGCCAGGGTTGTGGGTTCGATTCCCACGGGGGACCAGTACGGAAAATAAATGTATAAAATGTATGCATGCACTACTGTAAGTCGCTCTGGATAAGAGCGTCTGCTAAATGACTACGATGTAAAATTGTAAATGTAAATGATCAGTCTATAATTTTAAAGGTAGGTTTATTTGAACAGTGAGAGACAGAATAACAACAACAAAAAATCCAGAAAAACGCATGTCAAAAATGTTATAAATTGATTTGCCTTTTAATGAGGGAAATAGGTATTTGACCCACTCTCAATCAGAAAGATTTCTGGCTCCCAGGTGTCTTTTATACAGGTAACGAGCTGAGATTAGGAGCACACTCTTAAAGGGAGTGCTCCTAATCTCAGCTTGTTACCTGTATGAAAGACACCTGTCCACAGAAGCAATCAATCAATCAGATTCCAAACTCTCCACCATGGCCAAGACCAAAGAGCTCTCCAAGGATGTCAGGGACAAGATTGTAGACCTACACAAGGCTGGAATGGGCTACAAGACCATCGCCAAGCAGCTTGGTGAGAAGGTGACAACAGTTGGTGCGATTACTAGGAAAAAACACAAAAGAACTGTCAATCTCCCTTGGCCTGGGGCTCCATGCAAGATCTCACCTTGTGGAGTTGCAATGATCATGAGAACGGTGAGGAATCAGCCCAGAACTACACGGGAGGATCTTGTCAATGATCTCAAGGCAGCTGGGACCATAGTCACCAAGAAAACAATTGGTAACACACTACGCCGTGAAAGACTGAAATCCTGCAGCGCCCGCAAGGTCCCCCTGCTCAAGAAAGCACATATACATGCCCGTCTGAAGTTTGCCAATGAACATCTGAATGATTCAGAGGACAATTGGGTGAAAGTGTTGTGGTCAGATGAGACATTTACGTCATTTAGCAGACACTCTTATCCAGAGCGACTTACAAATTGGTGCATTCACCTTATGATATCCAGTGTAACAACCACGTTACAATAGTACATCTATATCTTTTTTTTGGGGGGGGGGGGGGGGGGGGGGGGGGGGGGGGGGTTAGAAGGATTACTATATCCTATCCCAGGTATTCCTTAAAGAGGTGGGGTTTCAGGTGTCTACGGAAGGTGGTGATTGACTCCGCTGTCCTGGCATCGTGAGGGATCTTGTTCCACCATTGGGGTGCCAGAGCAGCGAACAGTTTTGACTGGGCTGAGCGGGAACTGTGCTTCTGCAGAGGTATGGGGGCCAGCAGGCCAGAGGTGGATGAACGCAGTGCCCTTGTTTGGGTGTAGGGCCTGATCAGAGCCTGAAGGTACGGAGGTGCCGTTCCCCTCACAGCTCCGTAGGCAAGCACCATGGTCTTGTAGCAGATGCGAGCTTCAACTGGAAGCCAGTGGAGTGTGCGGAGGAGCGGGGTGACATGAGAGAACTTGGGAAGGTTGAACACCAGACGGGCTGTGGCGTTCTGGATGAGTTGTAGGGGTTTAATGGCACAGGCAGGGAGCCCCGCCAACAGGGAGTTGCAGTAATCCAGACGGGAGATGACAAGTGCCTGGATTAGGACCTGCGCCGCTTCCTGTGTGAGGCAGGGTCGTACTCTGCGAATGTTGTATAGCATGAACCTACAGGATGGGGTCACCGCCTTGATGTTAGCGGAGAACGACAGGGTGTTGTCCAGGGTCACGCCGAGGCTCTTAGCACTCTGGGAGGAGGACACAATGGAGTTGTCCACCGTGATGGCGAGATCATGGAAAGGGCAGTCCTTCCCCAGGAGGAAGAGCAGCTCCGTCTTGCCGAGGTTCAAAATGAAGCTCTTTGGCATCAACTCAAGTCGCCGTGTTTGGAGGACGAATGCTGCCTATGACCCCAAGAATACCATCCCCACCTTCAAACATGGAGGTGGAAACATTATGCTTTGGGGGTGTTTTTCTGCTAAGGGGACACGACAACTTCACCGCATCAAAGGGATGATGGACGGGGCCATGTACCGTCAAATCTTGGGTGAGAACCTCCTTCCCTCAGCCAGGGCATTGAAAATGGGTCGTGGGTGGGTATTCCAGCATGACAATGACCCAAAACACATGGCCAAGGCAACAAAGGAGTGGCTCAAGAAGAAGGACATTAAGGTCCTGGAGTGGCCTAGCCAGTCTCCAGACCTTAATCCCATAGAAAATCTGTGGAGGGAGCTGAAGGTTCAAGTTGCCAAACGTCAGCCTCGAAACCTTAATAACTTGGAGACGATCTGCAAAGAGGAGTGGGACAAAATCCCTCCTGAGATGTTGCAAACCTGGTGGCCAACTACAAGAAATGTCTGACCTCTGTGATTGCCAACAAGGGTTTTGCCACCAAGTACTAAGTCATGTTTTGCAGAGGGGTCAAATACTTATTTCCCTCATTAAAATGCAAATCAATTTATAACATTTTTGACATGCGTTTTTCTGGATTATTTTGTTATTCTGTCTCTCACTGTTCAAATAAACCTACCATTAAAATTATAGACTGATCATTTCTTTGTCAGTGGGCAAACGTACAAAATCAGCAGGGGATCAAATACTTTCCCCCCCCTCAATGTATAGCTCATGTAATGACAGATAGGTAGACCGGTGGAGTAGAATGCGATTGAGAATGATATTTTCTACTGTTATTTGTCAGTTTTAGACCTAGCCATCTATTTTACTTAGTTGATGATGGAAGTATAGGCCTACAGACTATCTCTGAGTTCCATGAGATCATTTCTTTAGCCGACAATGGATCACGGTCTATCAATATGTCCATATGGTAGGGGCTGGACACTGTGAATTGTCATATGAAAATCATAACTGGCACCAGATTGGTAGAAATGGTAGGATAAATTGTAAGCTTCCCCAAACTTGAAACTCATGCTGGTCTTTACTATAACACCCTTTTAAAAAATGGAATATAGGAAGTCCCATGAAAAAAACATGCTCCCTTATGGAAATTAAATGCCCGTCCAACTGATTTGTTCTGGCGAGAGCCCTGGTGTGTGTGTGTGTGTGTGTGTGTGTGTTAGTCAGATGTTTTTATTCAGCTATCAAGGATCAATATAAAGATTCAGACTAGTTTGTCAATACCCAATCCAAAATAACACAAGACACTGCGGACTCACTGATACAAAACCTCAGAAATAAAAGATCTGGCCACGGATCAGGAGCCACTCCCAATATTTTATCTACTGTATATTACAGTAGAGGCTGCTGGGAGGAGGATGACTCACAATAATGGCTGGAACGGAGAGGATGGAATGGCATCAAAACACATGGGAACAATGTGTTTGCTGTATTTGATACCATTCCGCTCCAGCCATTACCACGAACTCGTCCTCCCCAATTAAGACGCCACCAACTTACAGTACCAGTATTATAATACTGTAAGCTTCTCAGCGGCAGGAGGATCTCATCCAATAATCTTGCGCTGACTTTTATCGTGAATTTGTTCTTGAGGCAGCTCTGCAGAGTGGTCACTAGCTACCACAGCCACAAAGTTAAAAATCTTATTTAAACCTAACCATACAGCTAATCATAAATTAAGACCAAGAAGGTACATTTTTAACAATATAGCCAATTTTGACATTGCAGCTGGCCTATCTAATGGGAAATTGCTCAGTTCTGCCTCCAGGACAAGACTCATGACAATAAAACGCCAACCTGCTTTTGAATCTGTAGAATGACTACATTACCCTTAGTGCTCATTGACTGGAAATTCCAAAATACCAGGGCAATTATGTATCACAATAGTAATTATATTTCTATTGTGAAGGGCCTCCTATGATGTCTGGTCTTCCCCCCCAAAAAAACATTAGCCAACTCCAAGTAATTCAGAACGCAGGAGCACGTGTGTGAAACAGTATAGCTTCCGTCCCTCTCCTCGCCCCAACCTGGGCTTGAACCAGGGACCCTCCGCACACATCAACAACTGACACCCACGAAGCATCGTTACCCATCGCGCCACAAAAGCCGTGGCGCTTGCAGAGCAAGGGGAACAACTACTTCAGGTCTCAGAGCGAGTGACGTCACCGATTGAAACGCTATTAGCGCGCACCACCGCTAACTAACTAGCCATTTCACATCGGTTACATGTGCTAACAAAGACCAGAAGGAAAGCACATAACACCTATTTTAAAAGTCCCTGCATTGCTTGCCTGCTAGTTTTAAAATATCCGGTTGGTCCCTCAGATCCTCTGGCACAAGCCTTTAAGTTGTTCCAAAGGTCGTGAGGCTGCCTTCAGCCACTATGGTCCCAGGCCTTTGTAAAAGCCTGACAGAGGATCTAGCACCCTGTTTTATTTATTTTATCCCATTGTAGAAAATAGTAAAAAATAAAGAAAAACTCATGAATGAGCAAGTTTGTCCAAACTTTTGACTAGTACCACAAATTTGTGGAGTGGTTGAAAAACGAGTTTTAAGGACTCCAACCTAAGTGTATGTAAACTTCCCGACTTCAACTGTACGTACGTATGTACGTATGTACGTATGTATACACATACATACGAATGTGTGTGCGTGTGTGTATACAGTTGAAGTCGGAAGTTTACATACACTTAGGTTGGAGTCATTAAAACTCGTTTTTCAACCACTCCACAAATGTCAAACTATAGTTTTGGCAAGTCGGTTAGGACATCGACTTTGTGCATGACAAGTTATTTTTCCAACAATTGTTTACAGACAGATTACTTAACTTATAATTAACTGTATCCCAATTCCAGTGGGTCAGAAGTTTACATACACTAATTTGACTGTGCCTTTAAACAGCTTGGAAAATTCCAGAAAATGATGTCATGGCTTTAGAAGCTTCTGATAGGCTAATTAACATCATTTGAGTCAATTGAGGTGTACCTGTGGATGTATTTCAAGGCCTACCTTCAAACTCAGTGCCACTCTGCTTGACATCATGGGAAAATCAAAAGAAAATCAGCCAAGACCTCAGAAAAAATAATTGTAGACCTCCACAAGTCTGGTTCATCCTTGGGAGCAATTTCCAAAATCCTGAAGGTACCACGTTCATCTGTACAAACAATTGTACGCAAGTATAAACACCATGGGACCACGCAGCTGTCATACCGCTCAGGAAGGAGATGCCTTCTGTCTCCTAGAGATGAACATACTTTGGTGCGAAAAGTGCAAATCAATCCCAGAACAACAGCAAAGGACCTTGTGAAGATGCTGGAGGAAACGGGTACAAAAAATGCATGAAATGAAATGTATGAAATGTATGCATTCACTACTGTAAGTCGCTCTGTATGAGAGCGTCTGCTAAATGACTAAATGTAAATGTAAATTCTCTCTACTATTATTCTGACATTTCACATTCTTAAAATACGGTGGTGATCCTAACTGACCTAAAACAGGGAACTTTCACTAGGATTAATTGTCAGGAATTGTGAAAAACTGAGTTTAAATGTACACTGCTCAAAAAAATAAAGGGAACACTTAAACAACACAATGTAACTCCAAGTCAATCACACTTCTGTGAAATCAAACTGTCCACTTAGGAAGCAACACTGACTGACAATAAATTTCACATGCTGTTGTGCAAATGGAATAGACAACAGGTGGAAATTATAGGCAATTAGCAAGACGCCCCCAATAAAGAAGTGGTTCTGCAGGTGGTGACCACAGACCACTTCTCAGTTCCTATGCTTCCTGGCTGATATTTTTGTCACTTTTGAATGCTGTCGGTGCTTTCACTCTAGTGGTAGCATGAGACGGAGTCTACAACCCACACAAGTGGCTCAGGTAGTGCAGCTCATCCAGGATGGCACATCAATGCGAGCTGTGGCAAGAAGGTTTGCTGTGTCTGTCAGCGTAGTGTCCCGAGCATGGAGGCACTACCAGGAGACAGGCCAGTACATCAGAAGACGTGGAGGAGGCCGTAGGAGGGCAACAACCCAGCAGCAGGACCGCTACCTCCGCCTTTGTGCAAGGAGGTGCAGGAGGAACACTGCCAGAGCTTTGCAAAATGACCTCCAGCAGGCCACAAATGTGCATGTGTCTGCTCAAACGGTCAGAAACAGACTCCATGAGGGTGGTATGAGGGCCCAACGTCCACAGGTGGGGGTTGTGCTTACAGCCCAACACCGTGCATGATGTTTGGCATTTGCCAGAGAACATCAAGATTGGCAAATTCGTCACTGGCGCCCTGTGCTCTTCACAGATGAAAGCAGGTTCCCACTGAGCACATGTGACAGACGTGACAGAGTCTGGAGACGCCGTGGAGAACATTCTGCTGCCTGCAACATCCTCCAACCATGACCGGTTTGGCGGTGGGTCAGTCATGGTGTGGGGTGGCATTTCTTTGGGGGGCCGCACAGCCCTCCATGTGCTCGCCAGAGGTAGCCTGACTGCCATTAGGTACTGAGATGAGATCCTCAGACCCCTTGTGAGACCATATGCTGGTGCGGTTGGCCCTGGGTTCCTCCTAATGCAAGACAATGCTATACCTCATGTGGCTGGAGTGTGTCAGCAGTTCCTGTAAGAGGAAGGCATTGATGCTATGGACTGGCCCGCCCGTTCCCCAGACCTGAATCCAATTGAGCACATCTGGGACATCATGTCTCGCTCCATCCACCAACGCCACGTTGCACCACAGACGGTCCAGGAGTTGGCGGATGCTCATCAGGAGCATGCCCAGGCGTTGTATGGAGGTCATACAGGCACGTGGAGGCCACACACACTACTGAGCCTCATTTTGACTTGTTTTAAGAACATTACATCAAAGTTGGATCAGCCTGTAGTGTGGTTTTCCACTTTAATTTGGAGTGCGACTCCAAATCCAGACCTCCATGGGTTGATAAATTGGATTTCCATTGATTATTTGTGTGTGATTTTGTTGTCAGCACATTCAACTATGTAAAGAAAAAAGTATTTAATAAGATTATTTCATTCATTCAGATCTAGGATGTGTTATTTTAGTGTTCCCTTTATTTTTTTGAGCAGTGTATTTGGCTAAGGTGTATGTAAACTTACGACTTCAACTGTATATATACATATGGTGTGTGTACACACACACACACACACACACACACACACATACATACATACATACATACATACATACATACATACATACATACATACATACATACATATATACACACACACATACGGATGCACTCATTATTTATCTAACTAGGCAAGTCAGTTAAGAACAAATTCTTATTTACAATGACGGCCTACCCCGGCCAAACCCTAACGATGCTGGACCAATTGTGCACCGCCCTATGGGACTCCCTATCACAATATAGCCTGGAATCGAACCAGGGTCTGTAGTGACACACACACACACACACACACACACACGGAAATGTATAAATAATTTGATTAATTAATTAAAACCATACAGGAAGGAAATCCAAAAAGTAGTATAACATTTTAATGTTTTCCATAAAATATAAAACCACAGCATACTAATAACAATGTATAAATAACTCTTTAGGATATATGTTAAAGACAGAGTCCTACATGTAGCTGTATCACCCCCTGGCTGTGGAGTTGTATTAACAGGGGTTAGGATGTAGGAGTTATGGTGAAGGGGTTAGGGTGTAGGCCAGGGGTTAGGGTGTACAGGCAGGGCCAGCACTAAGCAAGATTTGGTTGGGGGGCCCCCTGCAAGTTTTCTGCAGTTCTACACATTTTGCAATGGGGCGGAGAGAAAATATTGCAGTTCTAAAGCAAGTTTTTTGTAGTTCTACACATTTTGTCATGGGGCGGAGATAAAACTTTAGGATTTTATAACACATTTCATGCAATTCTATTTTTTGCAATGACTTATGCCATGTTAATGATATCGGAGTGACAAACAAAGTCAATGGGGGCCTTTGGAGGTCAGGGCCCTAGGGCACGTGCCCGATCGGTATTAGGCCATGATGACTACCAGTTTAGATAACTGGCTAGACTAAGGTCTCTATTGAATCTGTATCACTAATTATCTATTGAACCGACATCTGCAGTGTTTACCGTGAATGCAATCTCCGCTAACGCAGGAGAAATTTCAATCATGCTGTAATGCTGAATTTCTACAGTATGGATTGAATAAAGCCCTAACAAAAATTGTACTATTCTAACTCTCAACAAGTTGAGACCCCGACTGAGTTATTATTATTGTTTCGGGGTCCCCCTGGTGGCCGCTTATGCCGCTTATGCCTGTGTACAGGGTCCAACATGTAGCTGTAGTGCCCCCTGGCAGTGGAGTTGTAGTAACAAAAGTTGTATGGGTTAGGGTGTAGGGGTCAGTATACAGGGTCCAACATGTAGCTGTAGTGCCCCCTGGCAGTGGAATTGTAGTAACAAAAGTTGTATGGGTTAGGGTGTAGGGGTCAGTGTACAGGGTCCAACATGTAGCTGTAGTGCTTTGGAGTGGTGTCGGGGTTACAGGTCGTTGATGTAAATGAGAATGTATTCTCAGTCAACTCACCATTAAAATAAGGCTAAATACAACAAATAATAGAAAAATATAGGTTATAGTTGAAGGGATTCGGGTGTAGGGCAGGGGTCAGCATCAGGCGGCCCGTGAGATTTTTTGGGGCTTAAAAAAGAGATATGTTATCATGTCTCAGTGTAATCAAGGTATGAAATGATTGTTATTTTCAAATACAACCTATTTTTTGGGCTTAGTTGTGGTCAATTTGCACTGTGCAAATTCTTATAATTATGTTCTGATCCCCTGACCATCTGCTTGTTAGGGTGTACAGGGTCCAACATGTAGCTGTAGCGCCCCCTGGCTGTGGAGTTGTAGTAACAGAGGTTGTATGGGTTAGGGTGTAGGGGTCAGTGTACAGGGTCCAACATGTAGCTGTAGCGCCCCCTGGCTGTGGAGTTGTAGTAACAGCAGGAACTCTTCAGGCATGGCGTGCATGAAGTGACTTGGACCAACGTTGTCATAGTAATGATGTGGCAAAGTATTTTGGGATAGATCCAGAGGGAAGGGCCAGAAGCCGTACAGATGAACCTGACAAAGAGAGATCTAGACTTAGAAACAAACACACACAAACACACTTAATCTTAATCGCATCCTCTACTGCTTGTGGGTTCTCTGATGACTGTATAATCCGATGCGGGATGCATACTGTCGTTGAGGCCGGTGCAGCCATGGTCATATGTCTTCTCTGTCACTTCGCCAGGTGACATTCAGTCCTTTTTTCCTGAGCCAACGGCTCTCCATGATGGCAGAGGCTGCACCAGGTGGAACGGTCCACAGCAACAGTCCAGAGGGAGGCAGGGTTTATCCCACACTTCTTCAGTGAAGTCTTCAATTGGTCCTTTAGGCGCTTTTTCTGACCACCTGCAGAACGACGGCCCAGTTGTAGCTGTCTGTACAGCTGCTGTGAGGGTGGCTTGTAGAGCTTCTGGGGTGTGTCACAAAAGAACAATCATCCACGTGCTGAAGCTCAAGTACTCGTTCAGATTCCAGCTTTGTGGCAGCTCCTACTGGAGACCCAGTGCGGCTTTAGAAAGAACAGAAGCCCGGTGGACATTATCTTGCGTGGACGCCAACTGCAGGAAAAGTGCGGTGAACAGAAACAACACCTATTCGTGGGCTTTGTGGACCTCTCCAAAGCCTTCGACACAGTACACCGTGAAGTCCTTTGGAAGGCCCTTATGCAGCATGGCTACCCTGGGAAATGTGTGAACAGCCTGCATCAGTTCCATGAGGGGATGATGGCCAGAGTTACAGTTGGCGGTCAGGAGTCTGAACCTTTTTGGGGTAGGCACTAGTGTGAGGCAAGAGTGTGTGCTTGCGCCGGTCCTATTCAATGTTTTCCTCCTTTTCCTCCTGCACAAGGACATGGAAACTTCAGATTGGACGGGAACCTCTTCTGAGGCAACACACACACACACACACACACAAACCTGTTCACAGATCTCCAGAGCGGTGCTGGCCAGCATCATACCAGTAGAGAGCCGTGGGGCTCGTTGCCCGCGGCGACGCCAGAACTTGTCCAGCTTAAGCAGGTAGTCTGGGTGAAAGAACACCACTTTCTGTTGGGTGCAGGCCTTACGGAGGGCGTGGTACACCTGGGACAGAATAAAGACTGATTCGTGACATCATTACCATCTACCCTCCTCTCCCAGGATCAAAATGTCAGTTATCAATTTTGTTGTTCTTAAACATGCTAGTTATTGATGAAAATAATAGGCCCGGCCATTAACAGGTACATAGCATTGGGTCCTGTCGGGCCGGAGCCGGGTAGCAGGGCTCTACCTAGTCTGATCTCATGGTAGCAGCTCACCTTGAAGCAGGGGGAGGTCCCAAAACCAAAAGAGAAGGCGTGGAGAAGCAGATGGGCGTGGCCATAGACTGACATGACTTCCACCAGGGGTCCAGGGTTCCGCTGGAGGTCAGGGTATCTGAGGACAAGCGAGGGGAGGTGTTAGGAGATTCTCAAAAGGGGTCAAATTATTGGCACCCCTGTGAGGATTATCCCTTGTGAGGATAACGACACTGAGCCTTGGAGAAGGTGCAATTACAGCTGCACTGGGTAACTATGTGTGTACAGATGTTTTGTAGGGTCAGCTCTGACAAGAATGCAGATTTTTTTTCTAGATGTGAACACAATTTCCAAGAAACGCCTGGTCTCATGGGTAGTCGGCTGGGGATGACGTAGTATCAACATCCTCTCTGAACAGTCTAGGCTGTGGCAAATTTGAAACTGATAGTGGATGCAATAACAGCTCACAGACAAGATTGAAAAGAAGATAAATCGATTCCATTTTCCAATGTCTTCAGAACAGGCAAAATATGTATACACTGGGTATAATTCTTTGTTTTTACATTGAAATATAAAGTAATCATGCCGTTTGCCAGAAAGGTAGCAATGTTAGTTACATTGTCTTGTAATAACGTTGTAAGTACCGGTAATGTCTCTGCCTGGTAAAATATTAGATTGCTATCCAAGCTAGCTAACTTGGTAGCGACGTTAACTATCACACTCTGATGTCCTCACTACAGAAGGCAGCACAGGAAATCAACTTCTAAAGAAAGCCTTTAACAACATGGTGAACTGTTCTATCATTTACAGTCCAGCAGTTCTACCAAAAAGACATCTCCAAGTTCACAGAATGCTATATACCCAATCCAAAGACTCATGCACTTTACAACATACAATTGCTGCCATTTCACAACTGCACTATTCTATTTATTACCAAGTACCGTGCCTTCGGGAAGTATTCAGGCCCCATGATTTTTTCCACATTTAGTTAGGTTACAGCCTTATTCTAAAATTGATTAAATAAATAATCTCAGCAATTTACACACAATACTGCACAATGACAAAGTGAACACAGGTTTAGACATTTTTTGCTAATTTATTAAAGATAAAAAAACAGTAATAGCTTATTTACAGAAGTATTCAGACCCTTTGCTATGAGACTCGAAATTGAGCTCAGGTGCATCCTGTTTCCATTGATCATCCTTGATGTTTCTACAACTTGATTGGACATGATTTGGAAAAGCACACACCTGTCTATATAAAAAGGTCCCACAGTTGACAGTGCATGTCAGAGCAAAAACCAAGCAATGAGGTCGAAGGAATTGTCCTTAGACAGCCGAGACAGGATTGTGTCAAGGCACAGATCTGGGGAAGGGTTCACAAAACATTCCTGCAGCAGTCGCCTCCATCATTCTTAAATGGAAGTTTTTAATCACCAAGACTCTTCCTAGAGCTGACCGCCCAGCCAAACTGAGCAATCAGGGGAGAAGGGCCTTGGTCAGGGAGGTGACCACGAACCCAATGGTCACTCTGACAGAGCTCTAGAGTTCCTCTGTGGAGATGGTTGTCCTTCTGGAAGGATCTCCCATCTCTGCAGCACTCCACCAATCAGGCTTTTTTGTAGCCAGACGGAAGCCACTTCTCAGTAAAAGGGACATGACAGCCCACTTGGAGTTTGCCAAAAAGGCAGCTAAAGACTCTCAGACCATGAGAAACAAGATTCTCTGGTCTGATGAAACCAAAATTGAACTCTGTGACCAAGTATCACATCTGGAGGAAACCTGGCACCATCCCTATGGTGAAGCATGGTGGTGGCAGCATCATGCTGTAGGGATGTTTTTCAGCTGCAGGGACTGGGAGACTAGTCAGGATCGAGGGAAAGATGAACGAAGCAAAGTACAGAGGTATCTTGATGAAAATCTGCTCCAGAGTGCTCAAGACCTTAGACTCAGGCAAAGGTTCACCTTCCAAACTATAAAAATAAAGGAGGGTTGCACACTCCATATATATATAAAGCCCCAGTCATTTATTGGGTAAATCACCAACGTTCCAGCATCACTGTGCCTTCTTCAGGGTGAAGGTTCACCTTCCAACAGGACAACGACCCTAAGCACGCAGCCAAGACAACGCAGAAGTGGCTTCGGGACAAGTCTCTGAATATCCTTGAGTGGCCCAGCCAGAGCCTGGACTTGAAACTGCTCAAACATCTCTGGAGGGACCTGAAAATAGCCGTGCAGTGACGCTCCCCATCCAACCTGACAGAGCTTGAGAGGATATGCAGAAAATAAAGGGGGGAAAACTCCCCAAATACAGGTGTGCCAAGCTTGTAGCATCATAAACAAGAAGAATCAAGGCTGTAATTGCTCCCTAAGGTCCTTCAACAAAGTACTGAGTAAAAGGTCTGAATACTTATGCAAATGTGATCTTTTTTTGTACATTTGAAAGAAATTCAAAAAAACCGTTTTTTGATTTGTCATTGATTAAAAAAAAATATATAAAAAAATGTATCCATTGTAGAATAAGGCAGTAACGTAACAAAATGCTGAAATAGTAAAGGGGTCTGAATACTTTCTGAATGTACTATATATAGTGTGGCTGAGGTTCAGCCTCCTGAGGTTGAAGAAGTGCTGCTGCACCTGCTTCACCACACTTTCTGTGTGGTGGACCATTTCAGATTGTCAGTGATGTGTACGCCGAGGAACTTGAAGCTTTTCAACTTCTACTACTATTGCATGTTTTGGAATATTTTTTATTCTGTACAGAATTATTTATTTTCACTGTAATTTAGGTTAGCATTGTGAAGTAACTACAATGTTGCTCCATCCTCACTTTTATCCTATCACAGCCATTAAATTCTAACTGTTTTAAGTCACCATTGAACTCATGAGCGGTTTCCTTGCTCTCCGGCAACTGAGTTAGGAAGGGGGCCTCCCGAGTGGTGTAGCGGTCTAAGGCACTGCATCGCAGTGCTGAGGTGCCACTACAGCCTCGGGTTCGATCCGAAATCTGGTGGGAAAATCCAAACTGACAGGGAATTAGAATATAGTGGTTTTCAGGCAGTCTGGAGGCGCAATATTGTTACTGTTGAATCGTATTGGATGATCACTAGAGACTTAGAGATTTTAAACAGAAACAAAATAAAAAAGTTAATTATAACAGTTTTAATCATTTCTTTGTGGATTTTGATTAGTGCTTGGAGTTATTGTCTTGCTGGAAGATCCCCTTGTGGCCATGTGTCAGCCTCCTGGCAGAGGCAACTAGGTTCTTGGCTAAAATGTCCTGGTACTTGGAAAAGTTCATGATGCTGTTGACCTTAAGGGCCCCAGGGGCCTCCCAAGTGACGCAGCGGTCTACAGACCCGGGTTCAATCCCAGTCTGTGTCGCAGCTGGCCGTGACCGGGAGACCCATGAGGCGGCGCACAATTGGCCCAGCGTCGTCTGGGTTATGGGAGGGTTTGGCCAGCCGGAATGTCCTTGTCCCATCACGCTCTAGCGACTTTGGTTGCCAGCTGTACGGTGTTTCCTCCGACACATTGGTGCGGCTGGCTTCCGAGTTAAGCAAGCAGTGTGTCAAGAAGCAGTGCGGCTTGGCGGGGTCGTGTTTCGGAAGACGCATGGCTCTCGACCTTCGCCTCTCCCGAGTCCGTACGGGACTTGCAGTGATGGGACAAAACTGTAACTTCCAATTAGGGAGAAAAGGAGGTAAAAAGTACACAAGAAAAAAAAGAACAAAAAGAAAAAAAGGGCCCCAGGACCAGTGGAAGCAAAATATCCCCATAACATCAAAGATCCACTACCATATTTACTGTAGGTATGAGCTACTTTTCAACACCAAGCTCTATTTTTATGTCATCTGACCATAGCGCCGCTTGGAGTTTTTATAAAACAGCATTTGCTCTAGGATTGGAACCGGTGCTTCGGTCAGATGACATGAAAATAGAGCTCTTTGTCTGTATCTGATCATGTGTATTGATAGAGTATATACCTTTTATTGATCTGGGAAGGGTTGGCTGTTATGAGGTCTGTCTTCAATCCCACGTCACAACTCTTGTTGATAGGAGCCAGGTTAAACCTAACAACAACAACAATAACAACAATAAACAACTACGACAACACAACATTCACACCACATTACATCAACATTCACACCACATCAACAAAACAAATAACAACTGAATACCCCTACCTACATGTACATATTACCTCAACTAACCTGTACCTTCGTACAATGACTCGGTACCGGTTACCCCCTGTATATTGACTGGTTATTGTTATTTTAATGTTACTTTATATATAGTTCTTATTGTATACTTTTTGCTAATACACTGCTCAAAAAAATAAAGGGAACACTAAAATATCACATCCTAGATCTGAATGAATGAAATAATCTTATTAAATACTTTTTTCTTTACATAGTTGAATGTGCTGACATCAAAATCACAAAAATAAATCAATGGAAATCCAATTTATCAACCCATGGAGGTCTGGATTTGGAGTCACACTCAAAATTAAAGTGGAAAACCACACTACAGGCTCATCCAACTTTGATGTAATGTCCTTAAAACAAGTCAAAATGAGGCTCAGTAGTGTGTGTGGCCTCCACATGCCTGTATGACCTCCCTACAACGCCTGGGCATGCTCCTGATGAGGTGGCGGATGGTCTCCTGAGGGATCTCCTCCCAGACCTGGACTAAAGCATCCGCCAACTCCTGGACAGTCTGTGGTGCAATGTGGCGTTGGTGGATGGAGCGAGACATGATGTCCCAGATGTGCTCAATTGGATTCAGGTCTGGGGAAAGGGCGGGCCAGTCCATAGCATCAATGCCTTCCTCTTGCAGGAACTGCTGAAACACTCCAGCCACATGAGGTCTAGCATTGTCTTGCATTAGGAGGAACCCAGGGCCAACCGCACCAGCATATGGTCTCACAAGGGGTCTGAGGATCTCATCTCGGTACCTAATGGCAGTCAGGCTACCTCTGGCGAGCACATGGAGGGCTATGCGGCCCCCCAAAGAAATGCCACCCCACACCATGACTGACCCACCGCCAAACCGGTCATGCTGGAGGATGTTGCAGGCAGCAGAACGTTCTCCACGGCGTCTCCAGACTCTGTCACGTCTGTCACATGTGCTCAGTGTGAACCTTCTTTCATCTGTGAAGAGCACAGGGCGCCAGTGGCGAATTTGCCAATCTTGGTGTTCTCTGGCAAATGCCAAACGTCCTGCACGGTGTTGGGCTGTAAGCACAACCCCCACCTGTGGACGTCGGGCCCTCATACCACCCTCATGGAGTCTGTTTCTGACCGTTTGAGCAGACACATGCACATTTGTGGCCTGCTGGAGGTCATTTTGCTGGGCTCTGGCAGTGCTCCTCCTGCACCTCCTTGCACAAAGGCGGAGGTAGTGGTCCTGCTGCTGGGTTGTTGCCCTCCTACGGCCTCCTCCACGGCTCCTGATGTACTTACTCTCCTGTCTCCTGGTAGCACCTCCAGGCTCTGGACACTACGCTGACAGACACAGAAAACCTTCTTGCCACAGCTCGCATTGATGTGCCATCCTGGATGAGCTGCACTAGCTGAGCCAGTTGTGTGGGTTGTAGACTCCATCTCATGCTACCACTAGAGTGAACGCACCGCCAGCATTCAAAAGTGACCAAAACATCAGCAAGGAAGCATAGGAACTGAGAAGTGGTCTGTGGTCACCACCTGCAGAACCACTCCTTTATTGGGGGTGTCTTGCTAATTGCCTATAATTTCCACCTGTTGTCTATTCCATTTGCACAACAGCATGTGAAATTTATTGTCAGTGTTGCTTCCTAAGTGGACAGTTTGATTTCACAGAAGTGTGATTGACTTGGAGTTACATTGTGTTGTTTAAGTGTTCCCTTTATTTTTTTGAGCAGTGTATTTTGTTACATAAATAAAAAAAATAGAAAAACTCTACATTGTTGATTAAGGGCTTGTAAGTAAGGATTTCACGTTAAGGTCCTACACCTGTTGCATTCGGCGCATGTGACAAATTCATTTTGATTTCATTTGAGTTGAATAAGAGCACGATATACACACTTGTGATGGACTCAGAAAGAGGTGCCAGTTCCGATAGGATAAAACAACATTAGAAACATTCCCAGAATATCCACACAACGTTCACACAAGATTATAAACAACAGTAGTCACACATCACATCAACGTTTAACACTACACAACAGCACTACATTACAATAGTTAACTACCAAAAACATATTGATTGATCTATGTTTGCATGATTGATTGATTGATTGATTGTGTTGTTGCTGATACCTGATGACATAGTCAGCATTGTCTATTTCCGCTCCACAACTGCTGTTCTGCAGGATTCCTCCACTTCCCACCACGGCACAACGACTCAACGAGCCTTTACTCCAGGGTACGGTCTATACACACATACACACGTTTTGTTATTCTATCCTCAAGGGGGACATAACATTTATTTCCATTAAATATCCTACTTTCCCTAACCACTAACACTAACCCAAACCCTAAACCTAACTCCTAACCAATAACGACTAACCCCTTACCCATCCCCAAACCTTAAAATAACCTTTGTCCTCATGGGGATGTGGGAAATGTCCCAAGAGGGACAATTTTCCTGGTTTTACTAACCTTGTGGGACTTTTGGAGATTTTAGGTCCCCACAAGGATAGAAGAGCTAACCCATACAAACACCTGAGGCAGCATGTCCCATAGTGCTTGGTCCACCTTTCTCTTCCTCCACTTCTCTGCATCATAAGTCAGACTCTGGTTCTGATTGGTGTTCTGTCTGGTCACCATCAGCCTATCAGAAGCGTTACAGCATGACCACAACTCTGTCCTGGGAGGGAAGGACAGGAAGTTTGTTGGAGACGATCGCAAGACTGAGCAAGGTGTGTGTGAAAACTGTATCAGTGGCGGCTGGTGGGAGTGAGCTATAGGAGGACAGGCTCATAATGGCTGGAATGGAATAATTGGAACGGAGTCAAACGTGGTTTCCATGTGTTTGATACAGTTCTATTTATTCCATTCCAGCCATTACAATGAGCCTGTCCTCCTATAGCTCCTCCCACCAGGCTCCACTGGTGTGTATCTCACCTGTGTAGTTCTCTGTGTGTGAGGTTGAGTCTCCAAGGACAGTTCATTAGCCCTCTCACCTCCTGAGAGAATAGGGCAATGTCCACTCTGACACACACACACAAACACGCCAGGTCACTCCAATTCCAATGCAATATTCAACGTTCGTCCAGGTCCCCACGATGTCATGAGTTGCCTTTAATACCGGCCACTAGGGGCATCGGTGAGAACTTACTATCAAGTAGTCTTGCGTCATTGGCTCTGAGAATTGTGGGTTAATCCCAGTGGTAGGCATTCGTTTGTATTTTTTTTACCCTATCCCAAACCTTAACTATTCGGAATTAATTCCTAAACTTAACCTTCGAGTTGTTTCTGTTTTAACCCCAAACCTTAAAACCCTTTCCTGCAGTCAAATTACCAAATAGCCCTCTACTTTTTCATAATTTCAGTTATATTAACATTTTCTTTTTAAAGCTGCAAATCAAGTGTTTCTATGTGAAACAGTTTTGAGATATTTCAGTTTTCTGTGACGTGTAATATTGGGATGTAAACTCACAATTGAATACATACATCTGGGCCCATACCATGTGTGAGGTGTATACTTTTTGTTTCAAAGTAGATTTGTTTAAGATTACCAAGAAACACTATGTGACACTGATTTAGCCCACCCTAGTAAAAAGGTTACTTAATCAATCGGAATTAATTCCTAAACTTAACCGTCAAATTATGATGTTTAGACAAACGTAGAATACTGAATTCAAACCGTGTCAAACCGTGAGATCTTGTTACTCACACACACACAATGTAAATTGACATATAGATGGAGAACTTGTTGGATCAGGATGGATTGTCTGGTTGATCTGATCGGACTTTCCAGTAAAGAACATCTTACGTAGAATCTCTCACTCGGACCCCAGGAATATTAGCTGACATCGTGGTGTTAGCTAATGGGGATAAAAAAATGAATAATCAAATAATCAAAACCCCACTTACTTTTTCATAGTAGTCATGGTCACCAGTTTTTCTCGCAGTCTTCTGCACTGCAACTTCTTCTGGACAGAGTCCAAGAACCCATCTCTGCAACACACACATGCATGCATGCAAAAAAACACATTTATCATTTAGCCTCATCAGAGAATTGACCTATCACAGAAAGGCTTTATGACTAGATAAGGTTGTAAACTAGTCTATAAGGTTTAATATGAAAAGACAATTACACAGTACTCAGAAATCCGGCTCCGGGTAAGAGAGTGTGGTGTACAAAACTCCAATGGACATTCAACCATTTATTTTAACAGCAAAAAAAACATCCCAGCCCAGAGGGCAAAACACAGTCGAGAACTTAGAATGTATGGGTGTTTTTTTCATCAAGAACGCATTGGAAGAGTCCTCAGATGGTGGTCCAACAAAATAATGGCTGCAGTCCAAACTCAAAGTCGACAGCCCTAGGCCCTGAAATGACGTTTTACATCGTCACATCCGAGTATACCTTAAAATGTCCCTTGCCCAAGTGAGGGAGAGTGATGATCGGAGAGGCAACGTCCTTGGTGAAAATCTTGAAGTTGAGCTTAAACCTATTAATGTACCTAGAAAGCTAACATAGCTAGTTTGGTCATTTATTCCAATAAATTTCAGAATTCCCCCCCAAAATGTTTATGGATCTAGCTATGTTTTATAGGCCCCTCACTACAAGACTAAGCCAATTTTCCAAAGCTGAAATCAATGTCATCTATCTATCTATCTATATAAAAATGCAAGCTAGGTTCATAATTTTGTCTGACATGCCGAAAATGCAGCTGTGGCTGCGTTTCAAACACGTAAAAGACACACTTATCCACTTACCCTCGCCTTATGCCCTTGGGGGAATCCCCGTGGCCATCTTTGCCGTAGGTCCAAAGAATTAGCCAAGCAAGGGAAGTTAGCAACGTAAGCCCCTCAGCCCTCGTTTGTGATCGAGTGTGCGAGTGTACAATTCTGTTCACTCCGGGGCCTAAAACAGCCCATAATTCAATTGGTGATGATTGTACATCCGCTAAGAAAAGTCTGCCAAAACTTCAAATCCTTATAGAGTCAACATACAAGTGTAAGAAAAATGTAAATAAGTTACAAATTGTGCTACTAATGCACATGATGGCACAAACACTAAGCTATGAGACTTGAAAATGAGCTCAGGTGTATCCTGTTTCCATCGATCATCCTTGAGATGTTTCTACAACTTGATTGGAGTCCACCTGTGGTAAATTCAATTGATTGGACATGATTTGGAAAGGAACACACCTGTCTATATAAAAAGGTCCCACAGTTGACAGTGCATGTCAGAGCAAAAACCAAGCAATGAGGTCGAAGGAATTGTCCTTAGAGCTCCGAGACAGGATTGTGTCGAGGCACAGATCTGGGGAAGGGTACCAAAAAATGTCTACAGCATTGAAGGTCCCCAAGAACACAGTGGCCTCCATCATTCTTAAATGGAAGAAGTTTGGAGCCATCAAGACCCTTCCTAGAGCTGGCCACCCTGCCAAACTGAGCAATCAGGGGAGAAGGGCCTTGGTCAGGGAGGTGACCAAGAACCCAATGGTCACTCTGACAGCTCCAGAGTTCCTCTGTGGAGATGGGAGAACCTTCCAGAGGATATAAATCTCTGCAGCACTCCACCAATCAGGCCTTTATGGTAGAGTGGCCAGACGGAAGCCACTCTGCATGAAAAGGCACAACAGTCCACTTGGAGTTTGCAAAAAGGCAACTAAAGGACTCTCAGACCATGAGGAACAAAATTATCGGTCTGATGAAACCAAAATTGAACTCTTTGGAATGAATGTCAAGTGTCACATCTGGAGGAAACCTGGAACCATCCCTACTGTGAAGCATGGTGGTGGCAGCATCATGCTGTGGGGATATTTTTCAGCGGCAGGGACTGGGAGACTAGTCATGATCGAGGCAAAGATGAACAGAGCAAAGTACAGAGAGATCCTTGATGAAAACCTGCTCCAGAGTGCTCAGGACCTCAGACTGGGTTCACCTTCCAACAGGACAACAACCCTAAGCACACAGCCAAGACAATGCAGGAGTGGCTTCAGGACAAGTCTCTGAATGTTCTTGAGTGGCCCAGTCAGAGCCTGTACTTGAACCCAATCTAACATCTCTGGAGAGACTTAAATAGCTGTGCAGCAACACTCCCCATCCAACCTGACAGAGTTTGAGAGGAATGGGGAGAAACTCCCCAAAATTGCTGCCAAAGGTGCTTCAACAAAGTACTGAGTAAAGGGTTTGAATACTTATGTAAATGTCATATTTCAGCTTAACAATTTGCAAAAAGCTCTAAAAACATGTTTTTGCATTGTCATTATGGTGTTTTGTGTGTAGACTGATGATAAAAACACAACTGTGGGTCGAATGAGTGACGAATTTCCGGACAAGGGCGGTACATTTAAAATTCATTCATTCTTCCCTCGCCCAGCAAGTGTCAACACATCATAAGTGTCCACTTAATTTGGGGGCTGAGGGTGTGTCTTTTACGTGTTTGGAATGCAGCGGGTGTCGAGTTTGACACCTGACTACAGTTTGCATTGAATTGTGGGTCATATCGACCCCACAAGTGAACAAAGTTCTTCACTCGCTCCCTCGAGCTAAATCGAGGGCCGAGCCGGGCAACGTTTATGAATTGGACAATGATGGCAATAACACTGCATCCGGTTTCGACAGGGATTCCCCCAAGCAATTTTTTTTAAATGTAGGTCTACAAAATATATATTATATAATTCAAGGATTATGTTTAAAATGTCCATAGAAGTGTGGTTAATTTGTATACATTTTACGGTTTCCAAAATATATTGTTCAAAACAAGCTGTTCAGTTACCTACTGCTCTGCCTTCAGCGGCTCCAGGCGTTTGGCCTTTCGCTCAGTGCTTGGATTGCATAGCCAGCTATTACATTGCTTGCTATAGGGGTGACTGCAGCAATGAGATTGCAGCATTTCAACGTATTTTCACAGCACGAAATAAAATGGACCTTCCTGGTGGGTGTTGAAATGAACACCCAGGTCTTCTAGGTCTGCTTTATCAGGTACTGAACAGATGGCGCTAAAGAGGAAATTGCAATGAACTTGTAAATACAATCATTACAGTCATTAGTATCCTGGGACCTGAACATCTACTAACAGTCAAAAGTACAGAGGGATACAATTGTTAGGACATTCTCACGGATCTGGTAGGACAAAAACACCATGGCGAGCTCATCATGCTTGTGACATTATGCTAGGTAGCTATCCCCAGTTAGATCATTTGTGCTCACTTGTTCACATTTTCCCTGTGTTTGTGTCACGATGCACTTGGGACCTGGCTGCGCGCTGCTCATTCTAAAAAATATTACTTTTGGTAGGCTAATCAAAAACAGTGGCAGCATGTGCAGCAGTTGTGGTCCTGTTTTTACACGCAAAAGTGAAATTGGTGTATTTATGCAGTTGTTCAAAATGCACAGATCCCTTTACCGGTTGTTTCTTTGGGAAGATGTATAATTTGAAAACTTGGGTTAATAATTCTGTAATGCTGCTTTGTTGACTATAGAACCAGGTCAACAAGGCGGTCATGTGTAGCAATGTACAGGTCCTTGTATGAACAGCAACTATTCACAACATGGGCAACAGACTCCATTACTTTTCAATCATGTAAAATACTAAATGGGTCATGGTTTGCAGGGTAACACACACACACACACACAAATTGTTTTACAAACCAACTTCCCCTCTGGAATAAATAAAGTACACACACACAAATGAATTTCCAGGTGAACGTAAAGCTCACTGGGCAAAAACTGGTTGAATCAACGTTGTTTGCACGTCATTTCAACAAAAATGCAATGTGATGACACTGAATCAATGTGGAAAACAGATTTGCAAAAAGTCATCAACATCAGGGAATTGTCTTTTTTTCACACAACTTTTAACCTAAATCTAATGGCATGTTGATTTGTTTGGTTGATTTCACGTTAGTTGACAACTCATCCAAATGTAAATCTAGATGTTGAACTGACTTCTCTGCCCAGTGGGAGGAGAGCGGACATTGGTGAAGTCAATCAAAGCTCTATCTGGTTTATTACAAGTTGCAACAGGGAGACACCACCAGCACAACATTTTTTTGTAACATTTTAAATGTAACCTTTATTTAACTAGGCAAGTCAGTTAAGAACAAATTCTAATTTACAATGACAGCCTACCCCAGCCAAACCTGGACGACGCTGGGCCAATTGTGCGCCGCCCTATGGAACTCCCAATCACGGCCAGATGTGATGCAGCCAGAAGCAGAAAAAAATTCTAACTGGCCTCTTGGAGACAGGCCCTTCATATCCAAATTAGACAGCACAAAATATTCTGTAAACACCAGCCCGGGAGGCTTGTGTGAAACCCAAATAAAAAATGATAGTGACTTTGTCAGCTGCAACAGAATCACACAGTGTTCACAGAATGTTGTTATCAATACAACGTAATAGTGAATAATCATTGTATCCTCGGTCCTTTTACATCCAGTCTGGCGTCAAACATTATCAACAGATACGAGAATAATTCATAACATTCAGCTTCAAATCTAGTGACCATGAACACGCACCTTGAGTGGCACAAACAGAACACTGGAAATTGTGTATTACAGAAAGTCCAAATATGCTAAACATTGTGTTGATCACTAAACTACACTGAACAAATGAGCTGAAATAAGAGACCCCAGAAATGTTCCATACACACAAAAAGCTTATTTCTCTCCAATTTTGTGCACAAATGTTTACATTCCTGTCAGTGAGCATTTCTCCTTTGCCAAGATAATCCATCCACCTGACAGGTGTAGCATATCAAGAAGCTGATTAAACAGCATGATCATTACACAGGTGCACCTTGTGCTGGGGACAATAAAAGGCCACTCTAAAATGTGCAGTTTTATCACACACCACAATGCCATTGATGTCAAGTTGAGGGAGAATGCAATTGGCACGCTGACTGCAGGAATGTCCACCTGAGCTGTTTCCGGATAATTGAATGTTAATTTCTCTACCATAAGCCGCCTCCAACGTCATTTTAGAGAATTTGGCAGTACATCCAACTGGCCTCACAACCGCAAGCCACGTGTATGGCGTTGTGTGGGCGAGCGGTTTGCTGATGTCAATGTTGTGAACAGAGTGCACCATGGTGGCAGTGGGGTTATGGTATAGGCAGGCATAAGCTACGGACAACGAACAGAAATACATTTTATCGACGGCAACTTGAATGCAGAGATACCGTGATGAGATCCTGAAGCCCATTGTCGTGCCTTTCATCCTCCAACATCACCTCATGTCGCAGCATGATAAGGCCTCATGTCGCAAGGATTTGTACACAATTCCTGGACGCTAAAAATGGCCCAGTTCTTCCGTGGCCTGCATACTCACCAGACATATCACCCATTAAGCATGTTGGTAGATGAGTAGGACAACCTTCCACAGGCCACAATCAACAGCCTGATCAAGTCTTTGCGAAGGAGATGTGTTGCGCTGTATGAGGCGAATGGTGGTTTCACCAGATACTGACTGGCTTTCTGATCCAAGCCTCACCCCCAAAGGTAATCTGTGACCAACAGATGCATATCTGTATTCCCAGTCATGTGAAATCCATTGATTAGGACCTAATGAATTTGTTTCAATTGACTGATTTTCTTATATGAACTGTAACTCTGTAAAATCTTTGAAATTGTTGTGCTTTTATTTTTGTTCAGTATAAATACCTCTTAAAATTTCTCCATTACACACACACACACACTTTTGGGAACCTGAGTGGCACAGCAGTCTAAGGCAGTGCTAGAGGAGTCACTACAGTCCCGTGTTCGATCCCGGGCTGTATCACAACCGGCCGCGATCGGGAGTCCCATTGGGCGGTGCACAATGGGCCCAGCGTCGTCAGGGTTAGGGGAGGGTTTGGCCGGGGTAGGCCGTCTTTGTAAATAAGAATGTTCTTAACTGACTTGACTAGTTAAATAAAGATTACATTAAAAAAAATACAAACGTACCTTTGGTGTTGGTAGTAGTCTAAGAGCGTAATAGACAGGAGAGTTCCAGAGCAGACCAGAATGAATAGAATCAGGTAACGCATCGTTACAACAGGTCACAGACTGAATGACACTCTCCATCAGGGAGGAATAGAGGGAGGAATAGAGGGAGGGAAGAGCAGCCTGGGTCTCCTAGACTATACGTAACATAGTAAACATAATTCCGGGACACTTAAATGATTATAATATGTTATGTTTGGTATGGTTACATAAGACAGAAGGTTACTTAAGTCAAATACGAAAGTAGGGTGGTTGGTCGGGCTGGATGGGTTGGCAGATAACGTGATCGTTTACCAACCCAATTAGCAACTTTGCAACTACTTACCAGCTACTTTGCAACTACTTAGCATGTTAGCCTACTTTAACCTTACGCCTAACCCCTTGACTAGCTAACGTTAGCCACCTAGCTAACGTTAGCCACAACAAATTAAAACCCATAACATATTCCATGTTTTGCAAATTTGTAACATATTGTGTGAACTGACATTTGTACCATATTGTACAAATTGCTATTCGTAATGAATATGAACTGTAATTCGTAACATATCTTACGAAATAGATGGTGGACATTCACAAATTAATACATACCATACAAAAGGTAACAAATTATACTAATTGGAATGTACCGGATTTAGATGTACTATTTTACGTTTACCCCTGACTCCAGGTTGGGAGGAGAGGAGAGGAGGAGTTGGAGGGGAAGGAGGAGAGGTGTGTGTGTGTGTATAGAGTACCACAGATTGAGTCATAATACCAATAAAACCTAGCGGTCAAACAGGGAAATGGTTTCAATGGTTTCAATCGTTTTTCCACCATTCATTTTTCCCATAGGGGATTTTAATAACACTAAAAATAAGGGCTGTGTTTCGTGTAGGCTTACCCTGGCGTGATGTTTTGATAACCATGTAAATCTCTCTAGTACAGGGTGTCTTATCAATATATTTGCTTGTATTTCTGTTTGCAGCGTCCAAACCGTTTGGGCTAGAGTTGAATGGTGGGAACCCCGTTACCGAGATTTAAATCGGCCAAAAGTATGTGGGCACCAGCTCCTCAAACATCTCATTCCAAAATCATGGGCATTAATATGGAGTTGGTCCCCCTCTTTGCTGCTATAACAGCCTCCACTCTTCTGGGAAGGCTATCCACTAGATGTTGGAACATTGTTGCCGGGACTTGCTTGCATTCAGCCATAAGAGCATTAGTGAGGCCAGAGGTCAGGGCTCTGTGCAGGCCAGTCAAGTTCTTCCACACCAATCTTGACAAACCATTTCTGTATCATGGACCATCGCTTTGTGCACGGGGGCATTGTCATGATGAAACAGGAAAGGGCCTTCCCCAAACACAAAGTTGGAAGCACAGAATCATCTAGAATGTCAATGTATGTTAAGCGTTAAGATTTCCTTCACTGCATCTAAGCATGAAAAACAGCTCCAGACAATTATTCCTCCTCCACCAAACGTTACAGTTGGCACTAGGCATTCGGGCAGGTAGCGTTCTTCTGGCATCCTCCAAACCCAGATTCGTCCGTCGAACCACCAGATGGTGAATTGTGATTTATCACTCCGAAGAACACGTTTCCACTGAGTTCAACAGCGGCAAACTTTACACCACTCCAGCCGACACTTGGCATTGCGCATTGTGATCTTACGCTTGTGTGCAGCTGCTCGGCCATGGAAACCTATTTCATGAAGTTCCTGACAAACAGTTATTGTGCTGACGTTGCTGCCAGAGGCAGTTTGGAACTCAGTAATGAGTGTTGCAACCAAGGACAGGTGATTTTTACACGCTACGCGCTTCAGCACTCTGCGATCCCATTCTGTGAGCTTGTGTGGCCTACCAATTTTCTGCTGAACCGTTGTGCTGTTATTGTGAAGCGGAAACATCTAGGAGCAACATGGCTGGTGTGCTCGATTTTTTTTTTTACACCTGTCAGCAACAGTTGTGGCTAAAATAACTGAATCCACTAATTTGAAGGGGTGGGCCTGCATTTGCTACAGCAATAGGTATAAAGACTGAATGCGCGTCTAATCAATCCATCTCCATCTGGCTTTCCAGTCTTTCTCTCCATCAACTCCATTCAAATTGTGCCAAAATGTAATGCTAATTTGCTAGCATTTTTTCTAAAGGTGTCAAATAGTCCTATTATACTGAATTATTTCCTTCCTCGCTCAGCCAACGTATTGAAATATGCTGTTCTAGATTGATATATAGCTCTATATATTGATGTCCTAGCCAACTCTTTCAGGTAATTAATTCAATGCAGTATTAGCCTTATATTTAGCTAATTAAAATATAGAAGCTTATTATGGATAACCTCTCTTGCACAATACGCATGCACCTCTGCTCCGCTAGCCTCTCTCCTTCAAAAATCGCTCCTTAGCTCTTGGATTCGCATGCAGGAAAAGATTTACTAGAATTGCTTGCTGGACTTCATTTTTTAGCATTTCTTATACCAATAGACAATTCGAAGAGGGACGCAAGCTCTTGTTTGCTGAATGTTAAATACACCAGCCAATAGAACTCACAGGTAGTTTGAAAGAAGCGTGAACTCGCAATAGCAGTAGGCTATAGCAGTTATTTATTCAGACCCATAACCATTCAATCTTCTTGAAGAGAAGTGAAAGCCTTCTACATCTAATTCTAGTTCTATATTATTAAAGGATGTCATTACAATGATGAAGATGAGGACAACGGAACTTATTTAATTTAACTGTTGAAAGTGAGTAAGGAATGAAGCAACAAGAGAGTGAAAGAGGAGGAAGGCTAATAACAGAGGAAATATTATGAAAGGTTTATGCGTCAGCCTAGTAACTATACAAATAGACCCTATTATATTTCAAAATTAAAATCCAATTCGCTAGCCTATAACATTGTAGGCCGCATGGGTTGCACCAGAATCGCATGTTCTCTCCCTGCTTTATCATGGTTTGAACAAAGTGCGTAAATCCAGTCCATATAATACAATACAGTACAGTAATATAGTTCACATTGAGAAAGATTAGCCTACTGGAGCTAGTTTCATTTATTTACCCAAGAGAGCATATAGCTAGCTACTTCTATGGGCTTTTATGTTTTCCTGTCGTGTGTAATGTGCAGTAGCCTATATCATATGTGTATTGGAAAACGGGCTCATATGTATTTAATGTAGGGCTCATCAGGCTAAGGTAGCATCAGGGTTGAATTTTCAATCAAACCTCTAATCCAATCCCAACATAGGCCTATTTATATGCTTTATAATGTTTTTGAATGACACTTTCAGTTTTGGCAGGAAATACCAGGTTCCTGGGAGAAAAGTGATTTATTCTAGGGATGGAACATTTGTAAAATACCTGGAAACTATTCAACCCTACTGGGCATCCGTATTACGGGAGGTAGATTTATGAAATGTATAAAAGCACCCCTTGGTCATCAAATCAAATTGTATTTACAGTATCACATGCGCTAAATACAACTCGTGTAGACTTTACAGTGAAATGCTTCCTTACAAACTTTTTTCAACGATGCAGAGTTCAAAAGTATTTTGTTTTAAATGTACATGTATATGGTGTATATAAAGTCTATTGAGCGTGCGTAGGGTCAGTGCAAGATAAGAGTTGACGTCATTGCTGTTGGTTCATTTCTGTGAGCAGCCATTTTGTGATCATGCTGTCTTGAAGAAATGTTAGGTGTTTGGTTGATTATTCTGAATGGTATGCCATTCAGAATAATTGACCCCACCCTGAACATTTCTTGAAGACAGCATGATCAAACTCATTTGACCATCAGTGAGTTAAAAAAATGTAACAATATTCAAGGTGCTCATTATGTAAAGCCACTGCAATAATGTCCTTTAGTTTTCAGTTGGTTTGTTTAGAGAGTCTTTGCTGGTTTGAGGTCCAGGCATTTTATTGGCAGCACCCTTCAATGAGGTGACTGTCTTGAAGTAAAGTCATTTGATACAGTTGAAGTCAGAAGTTTACATACACCTTAGCCAAAAACATTTAAAAACTCAGTTTTTCAAAACTCCTAAATATTCCCTGTTTTAGGTCAGTTAGGATCACCACTTTATTTTAAGAATGTGAAATGTCAGAATAATAGTAGAGAGAATAATTTCAGATTGTATTTCTTTCATCACATTCCCAGTGGGTCAGAAGTTTACATACACTCAATTAGTATTTGGTAGCATTGCCTTTAAAAAATTTTAACTTAGGTCAAACATTTTGGGTAGCCTTCCACATGCTTCCCACAATAAGTTGGGTGAATTTTGGCCCATTCCTCCTGACAGAGCTGGTGTAACTGAGTCAGGTTTGTAGGCCTCCTTGCTTGCACATGCTTTTTCAGTTCTGCCCACAGGGCTTTGTGATGGCCACTCCAATACCTTGACTTTGTTGTCCTTAAGCCATTTTGCCACAACTTGTGAAGTATGCTTGGGGTCATCGTCCATTTGGAAGACCCATTTGCGACCAAGCTTTAACTTCCTGACTGATGTCTTGAGATGTTGCTTCAATATATCCAAGTAATTTTCCTTTCTCATGATGTCATCTTTTTTGTGAAGTGCACCAGTCCCTCCTGCAGAAAAGCACCCCCACAACATGATGCTGCCACCCCCGTGCTTCACGGTTGGGATGGTGTTCTTCGGCGTGCAAGCCTCCCCCTTTTCCTCCAAACATAATGATGGTCATTATGGCCAAACAGTTCTATTTTTGTTTCATCAGACCAGAGGACATTTCTCCATGTGCAGTTGCAAACCGTAGTCTGCCTTTTTTATGGTGGTTTTGGAGCAGTGGCTTCTTCCTTGCTGAGCGGTCCTTTCGGGTTATGTCGATATAGGACTCGTTTTACTGTGGATATAGATACTTTTGTACCTGTTTCCTCCAGCATCTTCACAAGGTCCTTTGCTGTTGTTCTGGGATTGATTTGCACTTTTCGCACCTAAGTACGTTCATCTCCAGGAGACAGAACATTTCTCCCTCCTGAGCAGTATGACGGCTGCGTGGTCCCATAGTGTTTATACTTGCGTACTATTGTTTGTACAGATGAACGTGGTACCTTCAGGCTTTTGGAAATTGCTCCCAAGGATGAAAAAGTGTGGAGGTCTACAATTATTTTTCTGAGGTCTTGGGTGATTTCTTTTGATTTTCCCATGATGTCAAGCAAAGAGGCACCGAGTTTGAAGGTAGGCCTTGAAATACATCCACAGGTACACCTCCAATTGACTCAAATTATGTTAATTAGCCTATCAGAAGCTTCTAAAGCCATGATGTCATTTTCTGGAATTTTCCAAGCTGTTTAAAGGCACAGTCAACTTAGTGTATGTAAACTTCTGACCCACTGGAATTGTGATACAGTAAATTATAAGTGAAATAATCTGTCTGTAAACAATTGTTGGAGTACACAGGCATGCAATCTCCATAGACAAACATTGGCAGTAGAATGGCCTTACTGAAGAGCTCAGTGGCTTTCACCGTGGCACCGTTATAGGGTACAACCTTTCCAACGAGTCAGTTTTGTCCGATTTCTACCCTTCTGGAGCCGGTCAACTGTAAGTGCTGTTATTGTGGATTGGAAACGTTTTGGAGCAACAACAGCTAAGCCGTGAAGTGGTAGGCCACACAATCTCACAGAAACGGGACTGCCGGGTGCTGAAGCGCGTAAAAATAATCTGTAACGCTCACTACAGAGTTCCAAACTGCCTCTGGAAGCAACGTCAGCACAATAATTGTTCGTCGCGTGCTTCATGAAATGGGTTTCCATGGCCTAGCAGCCGCACACAAGCCTAAGATCCCCATGTGCAGTGTCCACATACTTTTGGTCCTGTAGTGTAACTCATTTCGGTGTACTCTTGTTAATGTATGTTTGTGTCAAACAAGTAAACCTAATCCTTTAAGGTATAATAAACTTTGCTTGTTATTTATATCTACCTCTGTACTGTTTCCCTTTATTGGGCCTAGAACCTGTAACATTTAGATGTTACAATTGTAATATAAAATGGTCTATTTTTGCTAAGGTGTTGTCTGGTCTGTTGCATTGATCAGAACTGTTGAACAACAGATGGCCTGTCACAAACCTGCGAATGAATGAAATAATTAATGTGTGTATCAATTACATTTTATTTTCGTGTCAAATCGCCAATTGGCAACCCGTCCCTTACGGGATTAATTGAACCAAACATTACAATAATTCACTGTGTCTTGTTCCGCTTGAGGTGTTTCCCTTCATTAAACAGTAACTGGCGTAGTCCGGTAGTTGTGAGATTGTTGGAAACTATCAATAGCAGGCGGCGGGGTGCGGCTAATGCCGCTTCTCCTCCAGATGCTGTTACGTTATCTAAAACCGGTGTACGCTGACCTGAGCTAAATAACTCATGCAAAAAAGATTTAAAGCGCAATTCTGCGTTTTTTCGTCAGTAAATTGCCACGATTGTCAATTATGTAGCTGCTCTACGGATAATCTCAGTGCGTCCTTGATGGGATGACAATCAATCTACTGTCGGGGAATGCCAACACCCCAGACAAACACATTGGTTCACCGTTCCACGAGAGCGGACAGTACACACCATAATGTTCTGAATAATCTACTTCGCTCCCTATTCGACTGAATCACTTTTGAGTAACAAGCACAAGTCCAACATATATTGGAATCTCACTACTGTCCGGGGATGTGCAACTCAATCCTGGGCTGAACACCACTGAGCAAGCGATACTCACCGGAGTTGAAAGCAGTGGATGGCCGCATCCTCTAATCAGCGCGAAAGTGGGTGAGCAGTATAGTCCCATGATTTCTCTCGAGTCCCCCGGCTCCGAACTGCCCCTCATCAAAACGGCCTAAACACAGAAAATGTAACTTTTTTCAATATGTCAATCACTCTCGAGTAATCTGGGACCCACGAGCTAAACCCAAAGGACTACTAAGGGGGCACTTGAACATTCGCAGTGCCATTCCAAAAAGTGTTCAAATTCAACATCTTCTCACAGACTCCAACCTTGACTTCCTCTGCCTTTCAGAGACATGGCTCCATAAAAACTCTCCATAGGCTGCTTTGATTGTGCCTGGCTACAATATTTTCAGGAGAGACAGGCTTGAAGGAAAAGGAGAGGGTCTGATGATTTACATTAAATAACATATCCGATGTAAACAAATTGATTGGTCATGTGATAATGAACTAGAATGTATTGGCCTGAACGTTACACTGTCTCCCCAAATGCCTTTTACACTTATTGGAAGGTATAGACCACCTTCCACCAAAAGTGTGTTTTTCGATCAGTTTAATAACATGCTTAGAGATGTGATTTTGGGAAAGAGGTCATCTTAATGGGAGATTTTAACATGAATTATGAAGACAAGTCATAGGAAAACCCTCAAACGGATCACTAATACCTTTGACCTTACACAACTAGTTAAAGGGCCAACCAGGGTGACTTGTTGCTCTAAAACACAGATTGATCTGGTGTTCAGTAATAAACCAGAGAGAGTGACTAAATAATTCAATACGGTTACAGGGCTGTCTGATCATAATCTGACACATACTGCCAGAAAGCTTTCCAATAACAGGTTTAACCTCTCTTCTGTTAGAAAGTCTGATCAACTCAGAATACCTAAGAGTGAATTAAATGATTTTGGAAACGCAATTAAGGGAATTAACTGGAATGATCTCTTGTCCTATACAGATGTGGAAGCTGGTAATCAGGTTTTTCTATCCACAATCCAGACTACAAGAAATTGTTTCCTAAAGAAAAGAAAATCCAAACCTGGCCAAAAGAGCACTCTTCCATGGCTAAATGGAGAAATCTGGATACTGATGAAATGAGATCATGCTCTAAAAACAGCCCTAAAGTCCAAATTAGAACATGACAGACATAGGTTTACCATGTTGAGAGATTAGGTGATGAAAGAAATCAGACAGGCCAAGGCAAACTTTTTATCAATATAATTGGTGAAGCAAAGGGAGAATCTAAAAAAGTTAACAGGAAAAGACCATAGTAACACTGCAAAAAGACTAGAAATCAATGTGAATGACAGTCTAACACAGGATGCAGTCGATTCCTACTTTGTTGACTTTGTCAAGGTACTGACACAGAACCCCTCCACTGGTTTGTTGGACTCAGCGCTAGTGAATGACACTCAACCTGTCTTCATCATAATGGAGGTTTCTGAGTCAGAGGAGAACAAGGTGATTATCTCACTAAAGAACTCTAAAGTCAAAGATGCGTTTGGGCTGGACTCTATCTTTCTTAAAAACTACAAAGAGTCACTCATTGGCCCCATTACTAAGGTCACCAACACATCTATTGGTCTGGGGGTGTTTCCAAGGGTCTGGAAGTCGGCCATAATAACGGCCATCTTTAGTAACTACAGGCCCATTAGTATACTACCTGTGGTGTCGAAGGTTACTGAAACGTGTGTAGCAGAGCAACTAATTGCCCACCTCAACAACAGCCCCTTCACATTACACTCCATTCAGTTGGCTTCAGAGCGAAACACTCCACAGAAACGGACAACTGCTTTCTTCTGGAAAATGTGAAGTCCAAGATGGACAAAGGGGGCGTTGTTGGGGCTGTATTTCTAGACCTGAGGAAAGCTTTTGATACTGTTAACCATGAGGTTCTCATCACCAAACTGTCCCAGTTCAACTTTTCCTCCGATGCCTTGAGATGGATGAAATCATACCTCGAAGGTAGAACCCAGTGTGTCAGAGTAATTAATGAGCTGTCGCCCACTCTCAGCTATGATGTGGGCGTGCCCCAAGGGTCAATACTGGGGGCCCTCCTGTTCAGCCTGTACATTAATGATCTGCCTTCTGTCTGTACTGGGTCTGAAGTTCAAATGTATGCAGATGATACATTGATATATGTGCATGCAAATAGCAAACAACAAGCTGCACAAGAACTCACTACTGTAGTGGTCCAGGTTACAAAGTGGCTCAGTGACTCATGTTTGCATCTCAATGTGAAAAAAACTGCATGTTCTTCACAAAAAGGGCAACTGATACTACTGAGCCAGATGTCTATGTGTCAGGGGAGAAGCTCAAGGTGGTATCCGATTTTAAATACCTTGGCATCATACTTGATTCCAACCTCTCTTTTAAAAAGCAGGTGAAAAAGGTCATTAAAATAACCAAATTCAACCAAGCTAATTTCAGATTCATACGAAATTGTTTGACTACAGAGGTAGCAAAACTGTACTTCAAACCTGTGATACTCCCCCACTTAACATACTGCTTGACTAGTTGGGCCCAAGCTTGCTGTACAACATTAAAACCCATTCAGTCTGTCTACAAAGAGGCTCTCAAAGTGCTTGATAGGAAGCCCAATAGCCATCCTCACGTACATCCTCAGAAAGCATGAGCTCCTGAGTTGGAAAAATCTTATGCAATACACCGACGCATGTCTTGTATTCAAGATCCTAAATGGCCCTCCCTCCACTTAGTACTTTTGTTAAATAGAAAACCCAAACCCATGGCAGCAGATCCACAAGGTCTGCCATGGGAGATGACTGTATAGTTCCCTTTGACTAAAGGTGTTTTTCGTAATCTTCTTTCTCTGTGAGAGCTTCCCATGTCTGGAACACACTGCCATCAGACACACGTAACAGCACCACCAATCGCACCTTCACAAAAAACATGAAGACATGGCTAAAGGTTAATCAGACTTGTGAACATAATCCCTAGCTGTGTATTGCCGCTTTCCATGTTGTCTGTAGGTGGGGAAACACTGTTGCTTTTTAATGTATTTTCTTTTGTTGCTTTTTGTGCTATTGGTCTGTCTGTGTGCTACTTGTTGCTTGTTCTATGCTGCTCGGCATGTGCTCACTTCTCATTGTTTGTCTGTATTGTAATTGTTTTTAATAACCTGCCCAGCGACTGCGGTTGAAAATTAGCCGGCTGGCTAAAATCTGCACTTTTACTGAAACGTTGATTAATGTGCACTGTCCCTGTAAAAATAAAAATAAACTCAACTCAACCCTAGTCGGCAGGTGTTACTACAATATACTACAGTAAATAATAGTTATGTCTGCAAAAACACTACAGAGAATATTACAGTATATGTCCGCAAAACTTTATTGTGAAAACTATAGTAATTAGTTGTGTATGTGTAACAGTGTAGGTTCCGTCCCTCTCTTCGCCCCAACCTGGGCTCGAACCAGGGACCCTTGCACACATCAACAACTGACACCCACCGAAGCATCGTTACCCATCGCGCCATAAAAGCCGCGGCCCTTGCAACGCAAGGGGAAACCCTACTTCAGGTCTCAGAGCAAGTGACGTCACTGATTGAAACGCTATTAGCGCGCATCACCGCTAACTAACTAGCCATTTCACATTGGTTACATATGCAAAAACACTACAGTAAAGTCAACAAAAACACTACAGTGAATACTATAGTATATTACAGTCATGTCTGCAAAAACATACATTTTGTCCTAAACAAGGGGAGGGCTGACTAGCCCTTAAAATAGACTTGTGTTTTGGGCCATTTGGCCCAAGGTGACAAAGAGCACATTTGAGTGAAGGGCCTATAATCTTACTTGTACTAATAAAACATGGTCATTTCTTATCAAGAGGGGAAAAGTAAACATTCTTGAACTGTAAGCTACACATTTGACATTCAATTGCGATTGTGTTGAATTTTGAATCAAATTATAATTTATTCTAATAAAGTTATTTAAAGTTGCACAAATTATCTTCTTTTTTTTTTAAATGGTGTTCGTGGTTAGGCCGGTATTGAAAAGTAACATTTCCTATGTTGTGTTGAGAGCGGAGATTATCTATTTATTTGTAGAACAACGCAATAACACTCAATAGTAAACCTTAATATTTCTACAAGGCCAGTATGTCTACTGTGGCATATTGTACTTAATTGTAGAAACAATGTCTGATGTGGTAGGGAGAGTAATTTCTTATTATTTGGAAGTCGTTATCTTAACCAAAGAAACGTATGCAAAGTGCTTTGTTTTATAATGATATAAAAAAAAATGGTCTACCACATGTTGCTGCATTCCATATCACTTTCATTTACAATGTGGTAATAAACAGTTGGTCTTCAATAACTTTATTTTAGCAGAAGAGTAGCCTCGATATAGGCATAATTTGGCAAAGTAATTGTCTGCAAATAAACATGCTACTAAATCATCATAATTGACAGGCTAGGGTAATTGTACCTATTAAGCCCAACAAAATCTAAGTTGACATTTCTAACTATCAGGTATGAAGGTGAGACCCAGAAGGAGACAACGTCGAATTAACAATTGTTTAATAATCCAACAGGGGCAGGCAATAGACAGGTCAAGGCTGGCAGGGGTCAGAAAACCACAGGGGCAGGCAACGGTACTGGACGGCAGGCAGGGTCAGGGTAGGCAGAGGTCAATAACCCAGAGGTGGGGCAAAGGTACAGGTCGGCAGGCAGGCTCAGGGACAGGCAGACTGGTCAGGCAGGCGGGCTCAGAGTCAGGACAGGCAAGGGTCAAAACCAGAAGGGCGAGAAAAAGAGAGACTCGGAAAAGCAGGAGCTGAGACACAAAACCGCTGGTTGACTTGACAGACAAGATGAACTGGCAACAGACAAACAGAGAACACAGGTATAAATACAAAGGGGATAATGGGAAAGATGGGCGACACCTGGAAAGGGGTGGAGACAATCAGAATGACAAGAACAAATATTAAGACAAATATTTGATAAAATATGTGAAAAGTCCAGACTGGGCTTAATGGGTACTGAATGTACCCTTTAAGCCCATGGGTGTCCCAAATAAGCCCACCTCTTGAATAATCCATTTAAATTAACATCACCACACTCTCATGCTCCGAGTGCATTCTCCGAGGATGTTCTCTTGAGTACGTTCTTGTGAGGACAAGAGTATGGAGAATGCATAAAACATTACATTTGAGAAGCACTTCCCCTACTGTATTACCTCACACTTAATCTCTGCTTAAGTGATAATGCCCGAGAAGCCAGTGTTTGGAGGAATATTGGCATGGGTGTTGTTAGGCCTGAGATGAAGTCGTGCCAAAATATCCTCCAAACACCGGCTTCGATGGCATTATCACTTTTATACAACAGGTTACCAACATGTTCAAATAATGATTGATATAATTTCATTAAACATGTTATTTTGCTGAATATATTCATACTATCTCATCCTTCCACAAGATATAGTCCCAACACAAATCTAGTGTTACTACCTAAGCTGGCTGGTATTTTGTTCTATTGTTTCGGTTGCCAGAGACGCGACCCAGTCGTTCAGTCTTTTTGTTCTGTATCTATGGACGCGACCCAGTTGTTCATTCTAAATGTTGCATTGCCATTCTGGCTGGCAACGTTCTTATCCCTTGCTTGCTAGCTAGCCAACGGCTAATTTACAGTCACGTCAAAAAGTGCAGACAGAATAACAACAGTAGCTCCATTTGTTTAAGCTGTTTTCTAGTGACATTTATTTGGACACATCCATAACAATGAGCTAATGAGGCGCGATTACCCTTGGCATAGAAATGTCCTCTCGTCAGGACACTGTTGTTCAGAGGAGCTAGCCAACAACACAGTTAACACAATCACTTCAAACTGAAGCTGGAAAGACTGCAAACTAGCTGCACTTTGTTTTGTTTAATCTTCTTTCAATTGACATTTCTTTGTATATTTCCATAAAAATTATGCCAGCCGATTCATGATTTAGACTGGCTGGGAAACGCTGCCTGACTGTCTGTCTGTCTCGTCCCAAACCCCGACACGTTCATTACTATGGGACAGCAGGATTTCGGATTTGATTATTGAAACACTGTTACAAATGTCGGAGACCGACAGCAAGTTTTATACAAATCTCCGCTGTTGAAAACTAGATGTTAGACTAAAAGAAATGTGAGATAATGTATAAATGCTTTTTATAGTGGAGATCAAGTTTATAAATTGCCTGGCTGGTCTGATGAGACAGTGGATTGCACAGTCAGATGGACCAGAGGAAATAGGCATTTTAACATCATAGATTTAGCCGGTGGTAATTTGTGGAATAGACATTGGCTGGAATGTGGTTTAACCAATCAGCATTCAGGGTTAGACCCACCCGTTGTGAATCGTAATAATGAAGCTAACCAAATAGGTTAACAGGCAAAATGACCTAAAACTAATAGTATGCAAGATAGATGTCAATTCTTCGTGGCTAGCTAACAGTAGTAGCTAGCGAGTTAGCCCAATTTACTAATTATGGGCTTGCGATCTACGGTACATAGGCAGGTAAACATGCAAAAATTAACACAGCATGTATTTATTAACGTATCAAGATAAAATATTGTCGTCAGACAACATATGAGATGTGAATAGGCAACATTTCATTCCGAAGTTGGAGTGTATTTTCTCTCGCTTCAGCTCAAATAATGGCCACCATTCATTTCAATACATTCTGCATCGTATTTTTCATATTTCTTTGCATACTTTCCATTGAAGCCTGCATCGATGCATGCTTTTAAATATGTACAAATGGAGTACGCATTCAAGAAGTGCCCTCCGTTTGGCATACTTAATTTTGGTCTCATACTCCGACCCTCCCGTGCTCCAATTTGCGTGCTCAGAGCGCGGTAGTATGCATTTTGAGAAACACTCCCGGTGTGCAGGTTCTCTTCAATGTGAACAACAGTCAACAATGAGGAAGAGTATGAACATGCACAAACACACACAAGCAAGTCATAACAACTAAAATCACAAGCCTTGATACACAACTTCCCTCCCTTTTGTGTGTGTCTGTACGCGCCAATGGTGTGCATTCATGTCTGTGCTCATGAATGCAATATGTATGGGTTATGTTAGGTTCAGAACAAATAGTAATACCTAAAATGGACGACTTGCAAAAGTTCAAGCCAAGTTTATTCATCCCATTGGGTCATACAGCTGCAAAGACAAGGTATGATTATACAAGCACATATATTTATAACCTCCTACAACTCTTTACACATCTAGACAGCCAATACATCTCTGTTGCTATGCAGGAATTTAATTGGTTCCTCTCGCTAGTGTAGTCATGGCCCTGCCTGATGCTAGAACCTTCGTGGGCGTGGAAGTGTATGCGTGTGAGATAGGACTGTAGTAGGACGGTTGTTGGGGTGGGCCCCTCTGGCCCCCCTCCCAGAGGTTTCTTCTCACTTCATCTGTTGACTTGACCTCGGGCCAAATTCCTCGCTCCCCCCTAGTTCTGTATCAGACCTGCCTTATCAGAGACTGTTGCCCTTTGCCTCCCTCAGTAACTTTTCATACACATTCCTTATTCACCCTTCATTGACACAGAACATAGTTATCAAACGTAACGTAATCAGTGCGTTCTTATATAGTGATAGGAATAAGTATATTTCAAGTTAGAACCCAATAGTTATGAAGTCCTTATGTTGGACATTACTTTGAATTGTATGCCATAACAGTATCACAATTTAGTTACACAATATAAAACATTCTACTCTAAGATAATGTGGACATGAAGTGCCTAGGTTATGTATAGTTGTTTGGAACAGAATATAGAAAAGGCTATACTAAAAAGTCAATAGGATGAATAGAATGTAAAATCTATTCCCAATGCATAAACTCAGTTAATGATGGATACCCTAGTAACTGAAGGATACATATGGTGTGTTTTTCCCAGTCTGTCATCAGTTCCTGCTACTACTAAAAGGGGAATGGGTATGGCTGGATGGAGAGAGAATGCCCTCCAGTGTTCAACCTGAACAGTAGCAAGCCTATGGCCACTAGAATAATAGTCTCTCCTCAAAGCCGGAGACACTGTGGCTGTGAGAAGAAACTACTAATTCCATTCCACAGGACATGAAGAACCTGAATATTGTAACTAAATTAACATGAAAAGTCATTTAAACAGTGTCAATACATGACAAAACAAAGTTTGTATTAAAATTACAATGCTGTATTTTTATTTCACTTGGGTGTACAGTCAACATTACAAGAGCAGCACGTTTTTTTACAATAAAATAATTACAATTGCTACAATAATAGAAATAACAATATCCATAAAATAGCCAAATTGAGTCATTTCACACTTGACAACATATTCTCTATATATTTTCTGTTTTAAAACGAAATAGTTCATTTATTTATGGAATGATGTATGATTCCTGTTGAGTGACCGTCATCTCACTCACATTCTCTTTTGTGACAGGTATCAGTTTGAATGTGGTCAAATGCAGAGGAACATGGCATGGGTCTCAATTAGGGTTGCAAAGGGTGGGTATATTACTGGAGACCTTCAGTTTACTAGTAAACTACCCACATTTTGGTATCTTTCAATGATTGTATGTAATCTATCACAAGATATCAGGTGGCCCTTTTGAGTCACTCAGATTATCACAGGTGTCTGTATTTATCTCTGGCCCTCTGTGCAGCCTTATCACATGTAAAATATAATCTGTAAAACATTATCCTAACTATAATAATGGTTTCAGCATGAAATATATTTACATGTATAAATATACACTACCGTTCAAAAGTTTGAGGTCACTTAGAAATGTCCTTGATTTTGAAAGAAAAGCTACTTTGTTTGTCCATTAAAATAACATCAAATTGGTCTGAAATACAGTGTAGACATTGTTAATGTTGTAAATGACTATTGTAGCTGGAAATGGCTGATTTTTAATGGAATATCTACATAGGTGTACAGAGGCCCATAATCAGCAACCATCGCTCCTGTGTTCCAATGGCACGTTGTGTCAGCTAATCCAAGTTTATAATTTTAAAAGGCTAATTGATCATTAGAAAACCCTTTTGCAATTATGTTAGCAAAGCTGAAAACTGTTGTTGTGATTAAAGAAGCAATAAAACGGTCCTTCTTTAGACTAGTTGAGTATCTGGAGCATCAGCATTTGTGGGTTCGATTACAGGCTCAAAACGGCCAGAAACAAAGACCTTTCTTCTGAAACTCGTCAGTCTATTCTTGTTCTGAGAAATGATGGCTATTCCATGCGAGAAATTGCCAAGAAACTGAAGATCTCGTGCAACGCTGTGTACTACTCCCTTCACAGAACAGCGTAAACTGGCTCTAACGAGAATTGAAAGAGGAGTGGGAGGCTCCGGTGCACAACTGAGCAAGAGGACAAGTACATTAGTGTCTAGTTTGAGAAACAGACGCCTCACAAGTCATCAACTGGCAGCTTCATTAAATAGTACCCGCAAAACCCCAGTCTCAATGTCAAAAGTGAAGAGGCGACTCTGGGAAGGTCAGTCAATACAGAAAATGTCAATAACTTTGAATGTTTCTTCCAAGTGCAGTCACAAAAACCATCAAGTGCTATGATGAAACTGGCTCTCATGAGGACCGCCATGGGAATGGAAGACCCAGAGTTACCTCTGCTGCATATGATAAGTTCATTAGAGTTTACCAGCTTCAGAAATTGCAGCCCAAATAAATGCTTCACAGAGTTCAAGTAACAGACACATCTCAACATCAACTGCTCAGAGGAGACTGTGTGAATCAGGCTTTCATGGTAGAATTGCTGCAAAGAAACCACTACTAAAGGACACCAATAAGAAGAAGAGACTTGCTTAGGCCAAGAAACACGATCAATGGACATTAGACCGGTGGAAATTTGTTCTTTGGTCTGGAGTCCAAATTGGAGATTTTTGGTTCCAACCGCCATGTCTTTGAGACGCGGTGTGGGTGAACGGATGATCTCCGCATGTGTATTTCCCACTGTAAGGCATGGAGGAGGACGTGTTATGGTGGGGGGGTGCTTTGCTGGTGACACTGTCGGTGATTTATTTAGAATTCAAGGCACACTTAACCAGCATGGCTACCACAGCATTCTGCAGTGATACGCCATCCCATCTGCTTTGGGCTTAGTGGGACTATCATTTGTTTTTCAACAGGACAATGACCCAACACACCTCCAGGCTGTGTAAGAGCTATTTTACCAAGAAGGAGAGTGATGGAGAGCTGCATCAGATGACCTGGCCTCTACAATCCCCCGACCTCAACCAATTGAGATGGTTTGGGATGAGTTGGACCGCAGAGTGAAGGAAAAGCAGCCAACAAGTGCTCAGCATATGTGGGAACTCCTTGAAGACCTTTGGAAAGGCATTCCATGTGAAGCTGTTTGAGAGAATGCCAAGAGTGTGCAAAGCTATCATCAAGGCAAAGGGTGGCTATTTGAGTATCTCAAATATATGTCACGTCCTGACCAGCAGAGGGAGTAATTGTATTAGATTTTGGTCAGGACGTGGCAGTAGGGTTGTGTTGTATGGTTTTTCTAGTATGTCTGTTTCTTTGTAAGTCTGTGTGGCTCCCGATCAGGAACAGCTGGTTATCGTTGTTCCTGATTGGGAGTCATATATTAGGAGTGTGTTTTTCACCTGGGGTTTGTGGGTTGTTGATTTTGCACTGCTAGTATTCGTTATAGCCTGTGAAACTGTCACCTGCCGTTCTTCGTTTTCTTGTTTTCTGTGGTCACTTTATTCTAATTAAATATAAAGATGAGCATTCATATCCCGTCTGCGTTTTGGTCATCCATACACGAAGACAGCCGTTACAATATAAAATATATTTTCATGCGTTTAACACTTTTTTGGTTACTACATGATTCCATATTTGTTATTTAATAGTTTTGATGTCTTCACAATTATTCTACAATGTAGAAAATAGTAAAAAATAAAGAAAAACCCTTGAATGAGTAGGTGTTCTAAAACTTTTTACTGGTAGTGTATATATATATATATTTTTTTTTTACAATGTTAACATGTATTTGTTGTCAAAGTTTTGGCATCAAACTGGTGGCAGTTGTAAAAAATAAAGTCAATAGTTGGAGGAGTTGCAGAGTTATATCTAAATAATGCCATTGTTGATTACATGATTTTTTCATTAATAAGACTATTTTCTCTTGAACCGTATGGTCTATATACTAGAAACTCATGGACAATATGGACACAGATATATAAAAAAAAACAGGAATACTATATATGAATACATTTTTTAAAAGTTATTCAAGTATAAATGACCGAAGTTGAATTACCAAAATTACTAAGGATTCTGGTAACTTTGGTAAGCTACTGGTAGCTTTGCAACCCTATTCTCAATGGTTAAAGCATTGGTTGAGCGGAGATGTAGTTGGGTAGATATAGCACTATGATAAGCAGAGCCATAGATGGAGCAACAATAGTTTTAAACCTCTCTTCATCCCTGAATACGTAACACTCCCAGACACGTGGAGCCTAAGTGACAAATAATGAAATAAATTGTGACATAGGTGTGTGGAGTGCATGCACAGTTTCAAAGGGCAGCAAGTTTTCCAATTCCATTAGACACCTTAGTAACATAATATTTCAGTAAGGCTAAATAACACCAGAAGGGCTATATGGATAGTTGTGTTACAACTGTCAAACGGTATTAATCCAATACCAGCCTGATGCAATAATAGTGTTATGTAATAACACCTACAATGGGGCTGTAACACAGTACCTGAGGGAACCACTATATGTTGTGCTCAATCTAACTCAAAGGCTGTTGAGCTCAACACGTCTCACTTCCTATTGCTGCATTGCCCAAATTGATCAGCAACTCAGTGACGTGTACAAAGCACTTGAGCTGTGTTATTTTCCATTTCCCACCCAACCAACACACTCAACAAAAGGGATAAACCTATCGCGATGACAACCCATATATCATGGTACTGTATATCTACAGACAAAGGAAGACAAAGTATTGTCTGTGTTACAATCCACTGTGAGGGGTGTCATCTACTTTGACTAAAACTAAAAGCACAAATCACAAACAGTGATTATAAATGGACACCTCTGATTTGATAACTATGGGGGAAAGAATTGACCTTTTTGACCTTGAGCATAGGGTATGTTGCCAACATGTAGGCTTAGTAGAAATCACACTCCAACTGGAGGAAATGGTCATGCTTTGGAGATGTCCCACTTATGAACGACATAAACCCTAGCATCTGTGAAGTACATCCCTAAACAGCCTGACTTGGAGAACGGAAAGGCACATGTATCAAATGCACCAGAGCACAGGAAGGAGCCAATAAAAGCACTCATGTTCCTGCCCCTGGATAGAGTGAAGGTTTGCATTCAGTCCAGGTTTTTCAACGCAAAATCATGAAGCCTAGCCTACTTCTGGCTGCTGTCTTAAATGATTAGCTTGCATGTCGTATTATGCATCAATGTTAGAACATCGGTCATAACTTCACTTCAGTTGGCTTGGTTGATCGTTACCAAAACTAGGGTACCTGATTGAAATGAATGCAAAGGAAAGTCATCTTTCATTCCAAAGATACATTTTATGTTTATCCAAAGTGACCTACACTGAGTGTACAAAACATTAAGGACACCTGCAGTTTACTGTGCATATCAATAATGGTCCACCACCCAAAAGACATCAAGTCAACTTGACACAACTGAGGGAAGCATTGGAATCAATATGGGCCAGCATCTCTGTGGAACACTTTTGACACCTTGTAGAGCTTATGTCCTTACGAGTTAAGGCTGTTCTGAGGGCAAAAAAAGGGGGGGTTGCAACTAAATATTAGGAAGGTGTTCTTAATGTTTTGTCACAGTATAAGTGATATTATTATGACCTAATTTAAACTGACTGAGAATGAATCATTGTATCCAAAGTTGGGGCATCCTATTACAATTATATTTTTACAAGTTGTGTTGGGTCTCTTCTCAAAAGATTATTCCCACGAGTCACTGGATTTCAACTTTTAAAGCCTAATAACTACTGTATTACTTCCTGGATCATGTCTTGGTGTTCCCCAAGGCTTCATTGTGGGTCCACTCCATATTCCATCTTATATTGATTTGGTGAAAGGCATAGTGTGATATGAGGCTGTAAAGGCATCAGCATGCTTCAGTTCGGCTGACGGCTAGCCAAAGTCGGCTAGGCGAACCGAAAGAGTGTGCTCGCATACTCCCTTGAAAAACGAGAAAAAAGTGTCAATAGTACTGTTTGTCCAGTATACACTTCCTCAAAAGTCAGAATGAATCTAAGATAACTCAAGAAATCTGTCATTCATTTTGACGTTTTTGCAGGGGTGATCTTAGTCGCGTAATTTTACATCTAACTAAGGTGCAGTATTTCTCAATGAAACACTTTGCATGAAAACAAGTCGTCTCTCACTGAGTGACAACCACTCAGTGAGTTACTCTGGCTATTTACTCCGATTTCAGAGCACTCTTGTCTGAGTGTGCCAGAGCACAGAACAACTGATGAATTTACAAATGTGCAACAACCAATGAATATGACCAGTATCAGTAAACATCTGCAAAAAAACTGAATTTAATTGTTGCCAGCAGCACAGTTAAAGTCACTAATGCTCTAGATAACATGAAAACAGCCTAACCAGCTCTGCTAGGGCGAGTAAAATGGTCAGAGGGACGTGTTCTCTCATTTGTGTCTGCAAGTAGCTAGCAAACTAATCAACTTTAGCCAGTTAGCTTGGGTGCTTGACTGCCGTTGAGGTCAGAACACTCGGATCAACTCTACTCGTCAGCCAGAGCATCCAGTGTGCGCTCTGAACGCTCCGAGAGCGAAATGCTCTGAATTTAGAACAGACAATCTGACAATGCTCTGAATTTACGAACGACCCAGAGCGCACTCTGACACACTGAAGGCAATTTACAAACACACCCAAAGACTTTATTGAAGAATCCCCCACAGTTGACTAATTACGGACGAAGGGGCGTAGACGTCGGCTCCCGAACGTCGGCTGGCCTCGAGAAAAACATTTGTGTTCCCGAACAGCTGAAAAAACTCTTTACCGAAGTCCAAAACAAACAAAAACCTCACAAAATGTTGTCATAATAAATGCACAAACTCTTCTAAATTGTTTCGGCTGGGAAGCATGCGGACGCCTTAAGGTGGAACTTACAAGAGAAAATGCTGAGCGTCTGAGGTTTTGGTTGAAAGACAAACTGTGGGTTTACACTGTTACCATGAGGTATTCTGGCTTTGGTGAGTTCCGCCGTATGGCAAACTGTTTGGTTACATACACTGTACTGCTTCATCACAAATACCCACACCACTATTTTAAAGCTTACATTTTTTTGGCTTTTTTCGTCTTTTGGTAAGAAAATAAATTAGCTTGAGAAAAGTGCCCTATGTTATTATAGGGCTAACAAGATAAGAATGACTAACTATTTGAGTTGAGATCCACACACAGGAGAACACAACACACACACAGAGATGACAAAAGGATGGCTGGCTAGATGAATTAGGACCCTGGTTCCATCACTCTGGTGTTCTTCACAGTTCTGAGACATTTTGGTTCTGTGACCCAGGTTCTAATCACCAATATAAAGCATATGTTCTATTGGTCTGGATTTACCAAAAACTCTGTACATCTTCTAGGTTAACATCGGAATCCAAATCTGATTTTGTATTGTGAGATTTGTGTTTGACCAGGTCATATTGTTCATGAGTTATTTAGGTCAAGATCTTTAGTCCTCCTGGGTTTGGGTCATCTCTGGATTTCTGACATGTGTGTGTGTGTGTGTGTGTGTGTGTGTGTGTGTGTGTGTGTGTGTGTTGTGTGTGTGTGTGTGTGTGTGTGTGTCTGTGTGTGTGTGTCTGTGTGTGTGTGTGTGTGTCTGTGTGTGTGTGTGTGTGTGTCTGTGTGTGTCTGTGTGTGTGTGTGTGTGTCTGTGTGTGTGTGTGTGTGTGCGCATGTAAGCAGGAAATAAGCAAGTGTAGATTGTGTGTGCATTTGAGGAGTACCAAAGTGCTTGTATCATATCAGAACACTGGATCTCTGAAAAACATCCCTAGATTTCTACAGTGCATATCTATTTCTGTAGAGAATAGAATAATAAACATAAATTACTCAGTATACATATTTACTAAAGTTGCCTGTTTATACTATAATAAAGAACCTCTATGAAAGGTAATTCAGGGGTCAAGGCTGCTTTGTAGTGTTTGTGCTATGAAAAAATAATGAATGTTCACAAAACATGGAAAGTACGTTCAGGACATCAGTAGTTTTATATCTGCATGCCCACAGGTTTGGTTAGTGGTTGCATGGGCGTGTGGGAGACAGTACAAGTGGTTAAGGAGAGTGCAGTGATTGTTGGCTGCTTGAGTGTGTGTCTGTGTGTGACGGAGTGATTGAGGTTAGCCTTTGTGGGGCTTTGAGTGGCTCTACATTGTGTGCGTTAAATAGAATGGAAACATGTATGTGGTTGTATGTGCATGTATCAATCTGTATCGGTCTTTATAAACTGGGTGGTTTGAGCACTGAATGCTGATTGGCTGACAGCATACCACGGGTATGACAAAAACATACATTTTTACTGCTATAATTACATTGATAACCAGTTTATAATAACAATAAGGCACCTCGGGGGTTTGTGATATATGGGCAATATACCACACCTCCTCGGGCCTTATTGCTTAAATATGTATCGTCAAGAGGGGGAATCAGAGTGTGTGTGTGTGTGTGTGTGTGTGTGTGTGTGTGTGTGTGTGTGTGATTGTACATTTTTAACCCAGTATGGATTTTTAACCGATCCTCTTTCCTTCCACTCAGTTAGCGGGTCCTGGGTCGGCCAAGGGCATGGTGTGTAGTACCTCGTCCAGCAGCTGCAGAGCCCGGTGCAGGTGTACCTCCACCCAACAGGGGGTATGTTTGATGCTCTGCCGGGGGTAGTCGGGCCCCCAGCCCTTCACAAAGCTCAGCCGCAGGATACACAGCCTCCGGAGGTCGTCCACACCTATCCCTGCTGCTGCAGAAAGACCTGGAAGATAGGTATTAGGGATGGGCATTTTCAATGATTGCACTATTCAAAAATATCATGATTTTTCTCTCGGATATCCAGATAGTCAAAATATAGGTTTTTTAAAGAAAACAAAAATTATTTGGAAACTTCATGTGGAATTGCTTGTGTGACTCGGGAGAGAGGCGCTGCGCACTACGTGTTTGGGGAAGCGGCAGAAGAGGAGCAGGGGCCTGTGTGTGTGACAGTCTATGTGTGTGGCATGGATGGAGAGAAAAAAGCAGCCAAACCGACTCGCGCTAGTTAGACAAACTTGTCTCTTTATAGGTGATTTATCATACCATCTGGTAGTACCTGTCTTGACTGCATCAAATCAATGAAAAGATGTTAGCTAGCTACAGTAGCCAGCTAAGTTAGCCAGCTAGCTAGATAAAGTAGCAAGGCTAATTGAGGCTATTTTGCTGCTCTCCCTGTCCTTATCTACAACAACTCCATTCATATTAAACAACAGCCTACCTGTTGGTTGTTCATTGTAGCCTTCTACTTCTCATTTAGCCAACTTAATTCCGTAATTGTAATTCCATTTTGCAGTGATTGGAAATCTCCCACTTCACTTGCTACACATGAAGTCACTGACAACAACAAGCTACACGTGTATAACCTGTATAGTCTATAAGGTACGACTTTTGTTTGTTGTTTTATTAAATTAAGAATATAAAATGTCATGGTATATCTTCGTGTGTAGCATTGTCACATATATCATTTTATTTAATTGAGAAAAAGCCTTCATTGTTAAAATAGGGCTATATATATTTTTTCCCTCCGTTTGGATATTAAAATATTTGGATAAGTGTGCCCATTTCTATGAGGTATAAATTAAAAGACAAATGTGGTGTCCCACATGGGTCAATACTTGGACCCATTCTCATTGAAAAGAATACCACTTCAACAGAGGCTATAAATTCACAATAGCCTAATTGAAAAAATATGAAAATAAACACATTAAGGCTGTGCATTTCTCATATTTTGTACTTACTGACTGCAGGGGCTATGCCTCCAACGCTGCCTGGCCCAGGGATGTTGCCTGCCACGGCGGCAGCCTGAGCTGCTGCTGCTGCCTGCGCTGTAGCTGCCTGCTGCTGCATCTGCCTGTGACACTGTCTCAGGTCAAACACCTACAGGGGAGAGAACAGTCTGATGTCAGAACACCTACAGAGAGACATCAGTGTCCAGTCAAACTCCTATTGGGAGAAGGTCATCAAGAGGACAAACAACTGCAAAGAGAACAGACAGAGGTCATTGTGTTTCTCACCTTGATGTAGGCGCCGGGGTAGATCTTGTGTACTGCGTCGCCTGGCGCTCTGCCTGCCTCTCGATCCAAGTAGTAGCTCTGCACGAACACAGCGTGGTCGCTCATACAGCGCATCCACACGTCTCCCTCGCCACGACACTCCAGCTGCACTCCTTTACCTATGTGCAACCTGTGACGGAGAGGGAGAGATAAAGATGATGAGTACAAGTGAATATAGTTGTATTAAAGTGTTATATTTCAGTTAATAAAAGAAGTCGCATTTTGCTACAATGGGTCTTCTGCCACAGGTACAAACAGATAGAGACAAGGCATGGAATGATTATGATTGAGAGATATACACGTATACACAGTTTACACAAAGGCATAGATTTTCTAATCAACATTTCAACAGACACATATAAAGGCATACAAAATAGACATTTGTGGCAAGATAGGAACTAACATGCTTATTGATATAGAGATAGCACTAGAGGAGCACAGACCTGGCTCTCTCGCTGGCGTCGGTGCGGTGGACGTTGCTGAGCTGGCCCAAACAGAAGCGGTCACCCCCTGAGGGGTCCACGTAGCCGTCCACCGTCACCACCGGGCAGCTAGCCGGCACCTTGAACATCTCCCCCACCTGGACATCCATTTCAAAGTAGGAGATGGAGCACCAGAACTCTGGCCCTGCACACAGACAATAATGTGGTTAGCAGAGTGTGCGTGCATGCGTTTGCATCTATACATCTATATATACTGTATATATGTGTTGTCTTACCTGGATGATTGGACACAGGGGGAGGAAATGAGGCTGAGCCATGATGCTGAGACCCTAGAAGGGAACAAGGAAACGACACAGGTTACCAAACATACACTATTCCTAACAATATCCCCAAAAAAGCACCTCAGAAGACATACAGACACACTTTGGGCATACTGTGACTTACTGTAACTGCCTAACTTACAGAAGCTGGTTGGATGGTGGAGAGGAGGCTGTTGGTGGCCACGCCCATTCTGTTGTTGGGGTCCCACAGGAGTGTAGGAGGCTGTGCTACTACCTGTCCAAGTTGCTGAATTACAAAACAATAAATACAAATTAACAACAGGCACAAGCTCAAGCCATAAATCTGGCAAACTACCATTTTGCATTTTTACTAATATTTTTATTTCTTTTTACAGTTTTCAAATACAGTATGATGATTTATCATGCCGTTGAAATGAATTGTGTTTGGCTCCCTGAGTGTTTGTGTGGTGTGTGTGTATATGTTTGAGTGTATGTATGTTTCTCTCTCTCTCTGTGTGTGTGTGTGTGTGTGTGTGTGTGTGTGTGTGTGTGTGTGTGTGTGTGTGTGTGTGTGTGTGTGTGTGTGTGTGTGTGTGTGTGTGTGTGTGAACCGTATGGCAGTACTAACTGTGGAACGCAGCCTGTGACTGTGTGTGTTTGGAGCTGTTGTATCCATTCTGACCAGGCTGGGGTGGCTGGGGGTTCTGTGGTGGCCCGTGTGGCAGCCCGTGTGTTGGGGTGGAGGGGGGCGGCGTGGGGGTCATAGGTGTCATGACCTGACCCTGAGGAGAGGCTATCTGTAGGAGCCCCTCACTGTGACCTCCCTGGAGAGGCAGCATAGAGCCGGACACTAGAGAGGAGAGAGAGACACACACACACACACACACACACACACACACACACACACACACACACACACACACACACACACACACACACACACACACACATGAAGAGCTACCAGGTTGTTGTCAATATCAATAGGTAGGCAGCAATCTGATAAACAAATGTCACAGAACAGGATGACACAGTGACACCCATAGAAACAGAACACTTGTGGACATCTTTGGTAACACCTATATGTCAAACAATCACCTAAGCTTTATTAAAAGATCACCTTAGGGAGCAGCAAAACAGGAGCGGACATTCCATTTTTCTCTACGTTAGTCCAGCTCCCGTTATTATGTTGGATGTGCGTAAAACTCCCTCCATTCATTAAACACCTATTGGTCTTACCTGTGGGCGAGAGGGGCATGTTGGGGTAGAGGGTGATGGGCGGAGGGGCCCGCTGCGGTTCAGGCGGGAGCTGCAGAGGCGGGAGGGGCTGGCCGTAGTGGTCCGGAGGCTGTAGCTTGAGCGCCCCTGGGTGGGGGTGAGGGTGGTCCAACGGGGACATGCCTGGTGGCATATCCATCTGGATACAGTCATGAATGTACTCCTCCTTGATCAGCCTCCCAGGGGGGCCTAGAGGAGAGAGGGCTACCAACAACATGGTATAACATTGTCATTAGTTTCAAGTTTTATTAGGCGCACGGGATACACATGGTATACACCGTCCAACAAAACGCTTACTTGCAGGTTCCTTCTCGACAATGCAACAACAATAAGAAATAATACAATATTAGAATACAAATATAAAGTAAATAGCTCAGTAGAATAAAATAGCGATTTTAGCATATGTAAAATATTAGCCACCTGTGTGTAATGCATTAACCACCTGTATTAACAGGAATAACACCTGTATTATCCACCTGTGTGTAATGCATTGTAAATGCATTTATGCAATTATAAACATTAAAAAGTGCAATGCTTTGTAATGAATACAAGTCATTTTTGGCTAGGCAACTATAAAGAATTGATGAATACAGAAACAGTCTGGCATCCAAGCCAGTGAGACATGAGCATACCACAATAGTACTCTTTTCACACTATTGTGCCAAGCCGAACCATAAAGTTGCTGGCTTGGATATTTTCTTTTCAGATTGTCCTTTTCAGCACAGTTCCAGCAACTATGGTGGATACTTAACTAGACCAGCACAGTGCAGCTTGGCTTGATGTGGCTAGGCTCTGTAGTATGAAAAGGGTATAGGACTGAAGGGAAAGAGGGATGTTTGATGTGGCTAGGCTCTGTAGTATGAAAAGGGTGTAGGACTGAAGGGAAAGAGGGATGTTTGATGTGGCTAGGCTCTGTAGTATGAAAAGGGTGTAGGACTGAAGGGAAAGAGGGATGTTTGATGTGGCTAGGCTCTGTAGTATGAAAAGGGTGTAGGACTGAAGGGAAAGAGGGATGTTTGATGTGGCTAGGCTCTGTAGTATGAAAAGGGTATAGGACTGAAGGGAAAGAGGGATGTTTGATGTGGCTAGGCTCTGTAGTATGAAAAGGGTGTAGGACTGAAGGGAAAGAGGGATGTTTGATGTGGCTAGGCTCTGTAGTATGAAAAGGGTGTAGGACTGAAGGGAAAGAGGGATGTTTGATGTGGCTAGGCTCTGTAGTATGAAAAGGGTGTAGGACTGAAGGGAAAGAGGGATGTTTGATGTGGCTAGGCTCTGTAGTATGAAAAGGGTATAGGACTGAAGGGAAAGAGGGATGTTTGATGTGGCTAGGCTCTGTAGTATGAAAAGGGTATAGGGCTGAAGGGAAAGAGGGATGCTTGATGTGGCTAGGCTCTGTAGTATGAAAAGGGTGTAGGACTGAAGGGAAAGAGGAATGTTTGGACATCTGACACCATTAACAAAATAGATGAAGACAAAATAATACTGTTATACTTAACAAGCCTGCAGTAAATTCCTTAGTACTGTGATAGTGCACTCACTTGTATTTTGGAGACTGAGACCAACTTTGAAAGGGAACAAAAGAAAGAAGGAAGAAAGAAAGAAAAAGAGAGAATACGAGAGAGAAAATAGGGGGTAAATGTCTGCAATTTCACTGCAATGATATGCTTATCATTTGTAATTCATTCAAATTCTGATGAAGTCCAAATATCATTCACATAAATAAACCTTTTTATGCGAGTAAAGTACGTTATATAAAAAAATACCACGACAGGCCTGATGGCAACAGTCAATGTCAGTAAACTTTCCATATGTAAACATTTAAAAAAAGACACTATACAAGGTGGGATCTTTTTGTGTCGGTAAAATGAATTATGTGAGAAATAGCGGTGGAAACGCTTTTATGCAAAATATTGATATGTCCAAAAGTATGTGGACACTCCTTGAAATTAGTGGATTTCACCTGTTGCGGACAGGTTTATAAAATCGAGCACACAGCCATGCAATCTCCATAGAGAAACATTGGCAGTACAATGGCCTTACTGAAGAGCTCAGTGACATTCAAAGTGGCACCGTCATAGGATGTCACCTTTCCAAGTCAGTTTGTCAAATTTCTGCCCTGCTAGAGCTGCCCCGGTCAACTGTAAGTGATATTATTGTGAAGTGGAAACGTCTAGGAGCAACACTGGCTCAGCCGCGAAGTGGTAGGACACACAAGGTCACAGAACAGGGCCACCGAGTGTTGTAGCGCATAAAAATCGTCTGTCCTTTGGTTGCAAACTGCTTCTGGAAGCAACGTCAGCACAAGAACTTTCGTCGGGAGCTGCATGAAATGGGTTTTCATGGCCGAGCAGCCGCACACAAGCATAAAATCACCATGCACAATGCCAAGCGTCAACTGGAGTGGTGTAAAGCTCACCGCCAGTGTTCTCCGGAGTGATGAATCATGCTTCACTATCTGGCAGTCCGACCGACTAATCTGAGTTTGGCGGATGCCAGGAGAACGCTACCTGCCCCAATGCATTGTGCCAACTGTAAAGTTGGTTGGAGGAGGAATAATGGTCTGGGGCTGTTTTTCATGGTTCGGGCTAGGCCTCTTAGTTCCAGTGAAGGGAAATCTTAATGCTACAGCATACAATGACATTCTAGAAGATTCTGTGCTTCCAACTTTGTGGCAACAGTTTGGGGAAGGCCCTTTCCTGTTTCAGCATGACAATGAGGCCGTGCACAAGACAAGGTCCAACCCTGTCCAACACCTTTGGGATGAATTGGAACGCCGACCAGGCCTAATCGCCCAACAACAGTGCCCGACCTCACTAATGCTCTTGTGGCTGAATGGAAGCAAGTCCCTGCAGCAATATTCCAACATCTAGTGGAAAGCCTTCCCAGAAGAGTGGAGGCTGTTAAAGCAGCAAAGTGGGGACCAACTCCATGTTAATGCCCATGATTTTGGAATGAGATGTTAGACGAGCAGGTGTCCATGTACTTTTGGTAATGTAGTGTATAATAACCATCATATCGAAGTAAACTTGAAGTCACACTGTGATATGTTGTGTGGTCCTCCCACTACGACTCGGGAAAACTTGCAGATTATTAGGCTACAGATGAAATAAGTTATTATGAACTTCACAGGGTGGTGAAAGTGCACGGTGATGAGCTTGATGCTACTTTCCAATAAATATTGAAGGTCTAATTCTGGTGACATGATGATCGATGCTTGGCTACCATTTGTCAAATACAAATAATCTTGCTCTTATCCATAATAATCTCATCATGTAGGTAGCCTACCCGCACTGTATCTGCATCTGCAAGTTGTTGGCTAGAGCTCAAGCGCCAAGACCAGACTGGGCACATCTTTTTTTGGTTTGACTAAACCATCAGTAGAATTCAAAATCCGTTGGAAACCCATTTAACTTGTATTTTTTATTAAGTACATGGGAATTTCATCACGCACAGATTTTTATCCACAAAAAATCTATTTGATGGAAAGAAATCTCCTGTTAAGCGGATTTTAGAATATTTGCATGAAAATCTGTCACCAGTTGGATTGAAACCTAGCTACTGTAATATTCGTAATGTTATGAGAGAAAACATAGTATTTACAGTACATATCAGAAACATCTGCACCATTAGGCATTAAGCAATTTAGGGTGAACTATCCCTTTAAGCTGTTGAGCAGACCTACCAATGCCGGGCGAAACCACTCTCTCATAGTGGTAGGGGTTGACACACACATTGTCATATTTGAGGTCGAAGGCGTATTGGCAGAACTTGACGTGCTTTAGCTCATTCTTGTGTAGGTCTGGCCAGCGCCATAATCGAGCGTAGATCACATGGGGGAAGCCTTTCCTCCCTGCAACCTGGAGTGAGGGAGAGGGCGGAGAGAGAGAGTTAGAGATACTTGGCCCTATTCAATCAAAACTAGTATATGGGTTTACGTTAAATCTCTTAACTGGGCTAGACATTTTTTAAAAGAGGCATTGCACTCAAAAACTAGATTTTACTTAATTTTTTTAATGATATTTCCACACCATGAGTTTGAAATAACACTCTTTTTTAGGCTCGGAATTTCAGCCTGTTCAGGTGGGATGGAGTTTTTGGCCCACATCATGACATCGCAATCTGATCTGATTATTCTGACCAATGACCAGTCATCTATTATTTGCATATGTATCCTCCTACTTTGAATGGGTAAGTGGGGTAGGCTTTAGAGTCTAGACAATCCTATCCGCCAATCAGGGCTGTGTATGTAAATATATAAAAATTGTATCAACACGCCCACATGATCAGACTGAACATTTCAATGGAAAAAGGAGGCTCTGGGAAATAAATGGTTAATATATTTGGAGTTATTTTCATGAAATAAACACATAGTGATTTTAGACATACAGAGATTATTTAAAAATGAAAATAAACTGCATGGGGGCTTTAAAAAAATATGTTTTTGCACATATGCTGATCTGACTGATTTAAGATGAAAACTTCAACCCTGTTACTTTATTTGGCACTTAATAAGCACTTACTATAATCATTGATTCATTTAACCTCTTGAAAAGTGTAGGCACCTGATAAATAAGAACCCTTTTCCATTATACCTCAGAACACGGCCGCTTTCTAATGTTGAATTGTACCTTTCATGGTGAAAAATGCACAATGATTTCATTGTATATCCCCTCTAGAGCAAATCTGGTGTTTTAGATCAAATCCAGACAGGAACTAGTATTTTAGCAGGTGATCTAAATCACACAATCGACAAGTTAGACAGACAGCAATAAAATACACTTAGCGACAAAATATGGAGAGGTGCAGACAGTGTTGAAGAAACTAAAGTTTATTATTTTAACAGGGGCAGGCAAACGACAGGTCAATGCAGACAGGGGTCAATGATCCAGCGAGGGTGTAAGGCACCAGAACAGCAGGCGGGCTCAGGGTCAGGTCAGGTAAATCCAGAGTAGAGGCAAAGGTACAGAACGGCAGGCAGGAAAGGTCAAAACCGTGAAACTAGAAAACATGGACTATAGCAAAGACAGGGGCAAGGGAATACAGGTAGGTAGTAGGTTTGAACGAACTGGCACAGACAGACAGAAAACACAGGTATAAGTACCCAGGGAATAATGGGGAAGATGGGCGACACCTGGAGGGGGGTGGAGACAAGCACAAGAACAGGTGAAACAGATCAGGTGTGACAGTACACCCCCCCCCCCCCCCTCTAGGGATGCCACCTGGCGTCCTACCTGGGCACATACCTGGTTGAGCGGGGTGCCGGCACTGGAACTCAGAGATGAGGCCTGGGTCCAGGATGTCCCTAGTGGAGACCCAGCACCTCTCCTCCGGGCCATAACCGTCCCAGTCAACCAGGTACTGGAATCCCCTGCCCCGAGGTCGAACCTTCAGGAGGCGTCTCACCATGTGCGCTGGTCGGCCAACGATGAGACGAGGGAGATAGGTGGGCCTGGAAACAGAAGACAAAGGGTTGTGAGACATGGTTTCAATTCTAGACACAGGAAAGGTAGGAAGTATACGAAGGGTACGGGGCAACAGAGGACGAACAGCAGAGGGGCTAATGATCTTGGAGCGGGGGGGAAAGGCCTCGGCTTCAGGGGGTGTAGCCGCGGGGCTATAGCGGCGTGCCAGCGCATCTGGCTTGACCTTCTTGGATACCGGTCAGTGCTGTGGAAGCGAAGTGGCCCAGGCCTTACTGAACCCCTCCCGGAGGTCCTGGTACTTGCATGGCTAGCGGAGAGGTCCGGGGCAATTTCCAAGCCCCCAGGAAGACGTCCCGTGGCAGGCAGAGCTGACTTCAGGAAATTAGTGTAGCAGAACGGGCTCCAGCCCACGATGGCACCAGTAGACCAGTCAATCGAGGGATTGTGTCATTAGAGCCAAGAGAATCCCAATACCACGGGAACCTGCGGAGACTCAATTATCAGGAATTGGATCATCTCGCTGTGGTTCCCGACACTCGTAGGTTGACGGGGTTGGTATGGTGGGTGACCCGGCCTATAGAGCGCCCGTCCAGTGCTCTAACATCCATGGGAATGGAGGTTGAGTGGGGATACTCAGCTCGGACGCCAGGGTAACGTCCATAAGTCTCAAATCGGCCCCCAAGTCGATGAGTATCTGGAGAGACTTGACTGGTCCCCCCACAGCAGGGTGGCATGGAGAGGGGGACGAGAAAGGGGAGAAGCAAAATTGTCCTTAAGATCCACCAGAGTACTCATTCCTACAAATGAGCTAGGTCTTTTGAAGGGACAGGTAGACACATAATGACCGGCAGTACCGCAATACAGACAACTCTGGGTGGTAAGTCTGCGTACGCGTTCGGCTGGAAACAGCCTAGCCCTGCCGAGCTGCATCTGCTCGGGAAGAGGTAAATCGGTAGTCTTCAGAGGCAATCAGACCTCTTATCCCTCCTACGTTTCCGTAGCCGTCCATCGATCCGGATGGTTAAGGCAATGAGTGAGTCGAGATCCGTCGGTAGTTCCCGGGCTGCAAGCTCGTCCTTTACTTCCTCCGATAATCCGTGCAGGAACGTGTCGAACAGTGCTTCCGGGTTCCAGGCACCCTCCGCTGCTAGCGTGCGGAAATCCACCGCATAGTCTGTCACACTGAGAGAGTCCTGCCGAAGCTGGAGTAACTTCCAGGTAGCCTCTCTCCCGGACACCGGAGTCTCTAAGACATTTTTCACCTCCACCGCGAAACCCTCCAGACTGAAGCATACGGCTGACTGTTGTTCCCAAACGGCCATAGCCCAGGGGAGGGCCCTCCTGGACATCAGCGTGATGAGGTACGCTATATTAGAGTGGTCCGAAGGAAGGCGGAAGGCTGCAGCTCCATGACGAGAAAACACTGACAGGTGCCCGACTCTCTATCAAAGCGCTGGGGGGGAGGTAAGTGGAGTTCCCGGGAAACCGGAGTGACGGCGCTGACACCAGCCGGGTTACTGATGGGCTGGGAGGGTAGTTGTGGTAGGCTGTCTAGTAGACAGCCCACGGAATTGCTCCAGCAATGTGTCCAATGCTAGGTCGTGATGTTCGGCCACGTCCTAGAACCCTTCCATCAGAACGCGAAGCAACCCTTCGTGCCTACCAATGGAGGCTCCTTGGGAGGAGATGGCATCGCGGAGCTGGTACTAGTTTGCTGGGTCAGTCATGGCCAGTTCGTACTATCACGTTTTAAGGTATGACCCAAATGCAGACAGTGTTGAAGAAACAAAAGTTTATTCTTTAAAACAGGGGCAGGCAAACGACAGGTCAAGGCAGGCAGGGGTCAATGATCCAGAGAGGGTGTAAGGAACTGGAACAGCAGGCGGGCTCAGGGTCAGGCAGAGGTCGGTAATCCAGAGTAGAAGCAAAGGTACAGGATGGCAGGCAGGCTCAGGGCAGGCAGGAAAGGTAAAAACCGGGAAACTAGAAAACATGGACTATAGCAAAGACAGGACCAAGGGAAACACTAGTAGGTTTGAATGAACAAAACAAACTGGCACAGACAGACAGAAAACACAGGTATAAGTACCCAGGGGATAATGGGGAAGATGGGCGACACCTGGTGGGTGGAGACAAGCACAAGGACAGGTGAAACAGATCAGGGCATGACAGAGACTGAACAGAGCACATCTTCCAAGACCCGAAATGTATTAAATACATAAACAAAAAATGTAAAAACCTTTACCATTACAAATGGAGACATAGAGGACAGAGAAAAGCCGACCCTTGACCTAATTTGGGATGTTTTTAAGGCATACATTAGGGGAATGATAATCTCATACTCGGCAAAAGTAAAATCTTTGTTAGAAATTAAAATGAAAGAAAAAGAAAGAAAAACACATTACTATCTTAAAAAAGGCCATAAAAAATGTTTACAAGTCACAGAAGAAAATACAATTTCTGAATTTAAGCAGGAATATGATCTTTTACTTTTGAAGAGACCCAACAACTACAGGTTAAACTCAAATATAGCATACTATTTAATGGCAAATAAACCTGGTAAACACCTTGCTGCCCCCACAAAATGAATACACGCCAAACCAAAAGATAAGGATAAAAATGCTTTAATTAGAAAGACTAACGCTATTAATATATATTTTTAAAGCTTCTATGAAACTCTATATGAATAAGAATTAAACAACAGTTGGACTAATCCTACAGCCTTCTTTGACCCAATAACCCTGAAGCTATCAGCAGACAAAAAATAATCACCCAAAAATAAATATTAGACACTGTTAACACAATCACGCAAAGAAAAGAACAAGGTATGGACAGTAGGGATGCGCGGAATTCGGAATTGGACGATATTAGCTAAAAATGCCAACATCGGTATCGGCCCGATGTCTAGTTTAACGTTGATGTGCAAAACCGATGTCAAAGCTGATGATCATACCTATAACGTAGGTACATGACGTAATGACGCAACGTAAAATGTTGCGCTACACGTGCAACACAGCATTCCTCACCTAGCCCACAATGTCTACTGTGTGGATCGAGCAGTCAACAAGTCGAGCAGTCATTTGAAAGCGTAAGAAAATTTCAGCGAGACAACTCAAAGGCGAAATCCATTAACGCCAAGATAATGGAATTCATCGCCCTTGACAATCAACTGTTCTCTGTCGTGGGTGATGTTGGCTTTCGCCGACTGGTCGAGCACCGGAACACACTACCAAGTGAGCAATTTTTCAGATGTTGCCCTACTGAAGTTACACAGTAATAGCATCACTGCTATTAGCTTCATGACTGACATTTGGACCAGTGATATCAGCCCCATGAGAATGCTGAGTCTGACAGCACAGTGGGTCGTCGAGGATTTCGTACTGAGGAAAGTCGTCATACCGCTGCTGCCATTTCAATGGCATTTGAGAAAAGGTTTGAAGCTTGGAAACATGAATACACTAGCTAGCTCCATTGGAACAACTGACTCGAGAAATAAGCTCATCAACTGCGCCTGCAGCAGACGTGATACCCTATGTCATGGCATTGAAACGCCTGCTCAACAAAACTGCCGACACAGGCTGTGAGCAAGCGATTCGGTGGCATTCTCTCTTTAATGTGTCGCCACCACGCACGATGTTACGCACAATGACAGCTACTTCGATGCAGACAAGAAAGAGGGTTTTCGTGAAATGCTACACAGTTGAACAAGATAGAAACGGACACAGTGACAGTGCGCACCCGAGGAAGAGAGGCCACGGACAGACAGAGCTGAAACTTCACTGCTTGACATGTATGATGAAATCCTGGTTGAGAATGAAACAACTGAAAAAATGAACAATGAAACAGCACAGCAAGTAAGTGAAATAAATAGGTTTTGATTATGTTTTACTGGTAATGGGGACATACGTAAATGCCAAGAAAATAACTTTTTGTCAGTGTGCTGTGTGTGTGTGTGTGTGTGTGTGGGTGTGTGTGTGTAACCTTTATTTAACTAGGCATGTCAGTTAAGAACAAATTCTTATTTACAATGACGGCCTACCCCGGCCAAACCCAGACGACGCTGGGCCAATTGTGCGCCACCCTATGAGACTCCCAATCACGGCCGGATGTGATACAGCCTGGCTTAGAAACAGGGACTGTAGTGACGCCTCTTGCACTGAGATGCAGTACCTTAGACCGCTGTATTCATGTGCGTGTGTTAACTTTTTAACTGCACTAGAATTTTTATTTATTTTTATTTTTATTTATTTTTATTTCACCTTTATTTAACCAGGTAGGCAAGTTGAGAACAAGTTCTCATTTACAATTGCGACCTGGCCAAGATAAAGCAAAGCAGTTCGACAACATACAAAAAACACAGAGTTACACATGGAGTAAAACAACATACAATCAATGATGCAGTAGAAAAAAATAAGACTATATACAATGTGAGCAAATGATGTGAGATAATGGAGGTAAAGGCAAAAAAAATGCCATGGTGGCAAAGTAAATAAAGTATGGCAAGAAAAAACACTGGAATGGTAGATTTGTAGTTTGAAGAAAGTTAAAAGTTAAAATATAAATAATATGGATAATATGGTGCAAAGGAGCAAAATAAATAAAATAAATAAATACAGTAGGGGAAAAGGTAGTAGTTTGGGCTCAATTAAAGATGGGCTATGTACAGGTGCAGAGATCTGTGAGCTGCTCTGACAGCTGGTGCTTAAAGCTAGTGAGGGAGATAAGTGTTTCCAGTTTTAGAGATTTTTGTAGTTCGTTCCAATCATTGGCAGCTGAGAACTGGAAGGAGAGACGACCAAAGGAGGAGTTGGCTTTAGGGGTGACCAGAGAGATATACCTGCTGGAGCGCGTGCTACAGGTGGGTGCTGCTATGGTGACCAGTGAGCGGAGATAAGGGGGGACTTTACCTAGCAGGGTCTTGTAGATGACCTGGAGCCAATGTGTTTGGCGACGATGATGAAGTGAAGGCCAGCCAACGAGAGCATACAGGTCGCAGTGGTGGGTTGTATATGGGGCTTTGGTGACAAAACGGATGGCACTGTGATAGACTGCATCCAGCTTGTTGAGTAGGGTATTGGAGGCTATTTTGTAAATGACATCGCCGAAGTCGAGGATTGGTAGGATGGTCAGTTTTACGAGGGTATGTTTGGCAGCATGAGTGAAGGATGCTTTGTTGCGAAATAGGAAGCCAATTCTAGATTTCACTTTGGATTGGAGATGATTGATGTGAGTCTGGAAGGAGAGTTTACAGTCTAACCAGACACCTAGGTATTTGTAGTTGTCCACAAATTCTAAGTTAGAACCGTCCAGAGAAGTTATGCTGGATGGGCGGGCAGGTGCAGGCAGCGATCGGTTGAAGAGCATGCATTTAGTTTTACTTGTGTTTAGGAGCAGTTGGAGACCACGGAAGGAGAGTTGAATGGCATTGAAGCTCGTCTGGAGGGTTGTTAACACAGTGTCCAAAGAAGGGCCAGAAGTATACAGAATGGTGTCGTCTGCGTAGAGGTGGATCAGAGATTCACCAGCAGCAAGAGCGACATCATTTATGTATACAGAGAAAAGAGTTGGCCCAAGAATTTAACCCTGTGGTACCCCCATAGAGACTGCCAGAGGTCCAGACAGTAGGCCCTCCGATTTGACACACTGAACTCTGTCAGAGAAGTAGTTGGTGAACCAGGCGACGCAATCGTTTGAGAAACCAAGGCTACTAAGTCTGCCGATGAGGATGTGGTGATTAACAGAGTCAAAAGCTTTGGCCAGGTCAATGAATACGGCAGCACAGTAATGTTTCTTATCGATGGCGGTTACGATGTCGTTTAGGACCTTGAGCGTGGCTGAGGTGCACCCATGACCAGCTCTGAAACCAGATTGCATAGCGGAGAGGGTGCGGTGGGATTCAAAATAGTCGGTAATCTGTTTGTTGACTTGGCTTTCGAAGACCTTAGAAAGGCAGGGTAGGATGGATATAGGTCTGTAGCAACTTGGGTCAAGAGTGTCACCTCCTTTGAAGAGGGGGATGACAGCAGCTGCTTTCCAATCTATGGGAATCTCAGACGACACGAAAGAGAGGTTGAACAGGCTAGTAATAGGGGTTGCAATAATTTCGGCAGATAATTTTAGAAAGAAAGGGTCCAGATTGTCAAGCCCAGCTGATTTGTAGGGGTCCAGATTTTGCAGCTCTTTCAGAACATCAGCTGAATGGATTTGGGAGAAGGAGAAATGGGGGAGGCTTGGGCGAGTAGCTGTGGGGGGTGCAGTGCTGTTGAATGCAGTAGGGGTAGTTAGGTGGAAAGCATGGCCAGCCGTAGAAAAATGCTTATTGAAATTCTCAATTATAGTGGGCTTATCGGTGGTGACAGAGTTTCCTATCCTCAGTGCAGTGGGCAGTTGGGAGGAGGTGTTCTTATTCTCCATGGACTTTACAATGTCCCAGAACTTTTTAGAGTTGGAGTTGCACGAAGCAAATTTCTGTTTGAAAAAGCTAGCCTTGGCGTTTCTAACTGCCTGTGTGTATTGGTTTCTAACTTCCCTAAAAAGTTGCATATCGCGGGGGCAGTTCGATGCTAATGCAGAACGCCACAGGATATTTTTGTGTTGGTTAAGGGCAGTCAGGTCTGGGGAGAACCAAGGGCTATATCTGTTCCTGGTTCTAAATTTCTTGAAAGGGGCATGCTTATTTAAGATGGAGAGGAAGGCATTTTAAAAAAATAACCAGGCATCCTCTACTGACGGGATGACGTCAATATCCTTCCAGGATACCAGGGCCAGGTCGATTAGAAAGGCTTGCTCGTTGAAATGTTTCAGGGAGCGTTTGACAGTGATGAGTGGAGGTCGTTTGACCGCTGACCCATTACGGGTGCAGGCAATGAGGCAGTGATCGCTGAGATCTTGGTTGAAAACAGCAGAGGTATAATTAGAGGGCACATTGGTTAGGATGATATCTATGAGGGTGCCAGTGTTTGCGGCTTTGGGGTTGTACCTGGTGGGTTCATTAATAATTTGTGTGAGATTGAGGGCATCAAGCTTGGATTGTAGAATGACTGGGGTGTTAAGCATGTCCCAGTTTAGGTCGCCTAGTAGCACGAGCTCTGAAGATAGATGGGGGGCAATCAGTTCACATATGGTGTCCAGAGCACAGCTAGGGGCCGAGGGGGGTCTATAGCAGGCGGCAACGGTGAGAGACTTGTTTTTGGAGAGGTGGATTTTTAAAAGTAGAAGTTCAAATTGTTTGGGTACAGACCTGGATAGCAGGACAGAACTCTGCAAGCTATCTCTGCAGTAGATTGCAACACCGCCCCCTTTGGTCGTTCTATCTTGTCTGAAAACGTTGTAGTTAGGGATGAAGATTTCACAGTTTTTGGTGGACTTCCTAAGCCAAGATTCAGACACAGCTAGGACATCCGGGTTGGCAGAGTGTGCTAAAGCAGTGAATAAAACAAACTTAGGGAGGAGGCTTCTAATGTTAACATGCATGAAACCAAGGCTATTACGGTTACAGAAGTCATCAAAAGAGAGCGCCTGGGGAGTAGGTGTGGAGCCAGGCACTGAAGGGCCTGGATTCACCTCTACATCCCCAGCGGAGCAGAGAAGGATAAGTATGAGGGTACGGCTAAAAGCTATAAGAATTGGTCGTCTGTGACGTCCAGAATAGAGAGAAAAAGGAGCAGGTATCTGGGGGCGATAAAATAGCTTCAAGGTATAATGTACAGACAAAGGTATGGTGGGATGTGAGTACAGAGGAGGTAAACCTAGGCATTTAGTGATTATGAGAGAGATATTGTCTCTAGAAATATCATTGAAACCAGAAGATGTCATAGCATGTGTGGGTGGAGGAACTGAGAGGTTGGATAAGGTATAATGAGCAGGGCTAGAGGCTCTACAGTGAAATAAGCCAATAAACACTAACCAGAACAGCAATGGACAAGGCATATTGACATTAAGGAGAGGCATGCTTAGCCGAGTGATCAGAGGGTCCAGTGAGAATCAGACAGCAAGCCGGGCCATAGGTAGCAAGCTGGTGGAAGATGGGAGGGAGGTATGTTTTTAGCCGCCTCGTGCGTTTCCGTCTGTGGGTTAGTGGGGTTCCGTGTGGAAGGGGGGACCTGTCCAAGTTGGCAAAATAGTTAGTTATAGTGGCTCAAGAAAAGTGTCCGACAGACCTATTCAGATCGCAGCCGAAAAGACAGCTAACGATTAGCTGGCCGCAGATGGGCGATCAGGTTACGTCGCGACGGAGGGGCCAGTTGGACAACTCCCTCGGGCAGATAACGTCGGTGATCCAGTCGTGAAGACCCAATGGGGCTCCGCATCGGCAGTAAAACGGGTCAGGATAGGTGAGTTGTAGCCCAGGAGACACTTCAGCTGGCTAGCTCAGGAGTAGCCCACGAGTGGCTGACGGAATTCTTCAGCTGGCTAGCTAGCTAGCTCCGTGATAGTGTGTGTTAATTCCGAGACCGACGTTGCCAATAGTCACTCAGGTAGCAGCTAGTTAGCTGCAAGATCCAGGTGTAAAAGTTCAGAGCCTGCGGTAGAAATCGAGGAAAGGAGAGAGAATAGGTCCGATATGCTCTGGTCTGAGTCGCGCTGTACAAAAACTGGCGATAGCTTTTCGAGCTAATGGATAGCTGAGGACAGCTAACCGTAGCTAGCTGAACTTCAACGTTAGCCAGTGAAAATGGCTAACCTCTGGCTAGCTTCTGTCGTGGAATTCAGATGAGGTAAATAATACTTTGCTTAAAAGAATGCTTAAAAGGCCGCTAAAATGTTTTATATCGGTTATCGGTATCAGGTTTCTTGGCAAGGAAAATATCTGTGCATCACTAATGGCCAGCTTTCCCATAGAATTTTATTTCACATTCTGCGACAAAGTAGTGCCCCTATTTAGTCAAATGACGACACACATGTCACTCAGTTCTGTGCTTCCGAGTTCCATGTATCAAACAGTTATATCAGTTATATTAAAACCAGGAAAATCTGGAGAGCCCTCTGCAGATTACAAACTCATAAATGTAATAATTGTGACAATAAAATAATAAAAATACTTGTAAGCAACAGAATGGCAAAAGTCTTATCAGATTTGATACATATTAATCAAACAGGGTTTATTCAAAAAGACAAACAAATATAATAACATTTTTCAGTATAATACAATACGCTAAAAAACAAGATGGAGATTTATCAATAATGGCTGTTAATCCCGAAAAGGCTTTGGAAGCCTTCAACTTTCCAGCTGAAATAATAAATGTCGTGAAAATATTATCTAAATATCCTAAAGTAAAAATATACACAAATAATACATTATCTGATTAATCTGCTTTAGAAAGGGGCACAAGACAGAGATGTCCCCTCTACCCTCTCCTGTTTGCACTGGCAATTGAATCGCTTGCAGACAAATTTTTACAGTACCCAAACGTAACAGGTATCAGTACTGGTAAACATTAATATAAATTAAACGTATTTGCAGACAATCTCCTGATATACCTGACTAATATTGAAAACTCAATGCCCCTAAAATACTCTAAAATCTCAGGATATAAAATTGACATTGAAAAAAATTAAATAATGGCAATAGGAAAAAGACAATGAATAACTGATGATCTACAGCAATCCTTCAAGTGGACCACAAAAAATATTAAATACTTAGGTTGCTTAATAAGTCACAACAAAACCGAAAATACATAAAGTTAACTTTATCCCATTACTCAACAACATGAAAGCAGATATATTTAAATGGAACAATCTTCCCATAAATCTTACTGGTAGAATAAGCATCTTTAGAATGGCATGGCTCCCAAAGTTTCTATAATATAAAATGTATACTCGGTAACTTTATATGGGGATATAAAACTCATAGAATAAAAAGGAAAGTTTTACATCTCCTTAAGTCTGATGGTGGTTTTAACTTTCCAGACTTGGAATTGTATCAACTCGCCACCCACGGCTTTACCCTGCGACATATTGTTAAATGCACTAAAGAGGAACAATGGGTACATATTGAAGATGCACAACCCCAGAATCTTTCCACATGTCTATTTTCAAAAGATAAAGCTAAGAACATTAACAACTTCATAGTTAAGAACACTATAACAATATGGAAGAAAATTAAACAGATTCTACAAGAACTAGTAACACTCCTTAAAAACACACCCGTATGGAACAATTCTTGGATAGCTTTTCAGAATTCAGCGATAAATTGGCCCACATGGAATAGTAAAGTAAAGTCAAATAAATGTATTTCCATGACAGAATTAAAAAGCCCTTTTGGACTGACCAATGTAGACATTTTCAAATACATGCAACTTAAAAGTTTTATATCACAAAATAAAATATTGATCAAGAAATGTTGAGGGAATCCAATTTGATTCAGAAAATGATATTAATTTGATAGGTAAGATATACAAAACCTTGCAGGCAGCCTATCCATCTAACAATCTCTTAGAAAATAATACAAACTATTGGAACCAAGACTTAAAAAGAACTGATACTGGCACAAGATGGAGGGAGTGTTGGAACATAACTAACGACATTACAGTTAACTAAAATGTATGCTTAATCCAGTATAAAACGAATGTATAGAACGTATTATACATAAGACAAAATGCATAAATTCTACAGCAGAACGGCAGAGTCATGTCTTAAGTGTAAAACGAACAGTGACTCAGTGATTCATGCCTTCTGGGAGTGCTATAATGTCCAAAAGTTATGGGTGGAGTTAGAAAGTTGGCTGTCAGAAGTTTTACAATGTAAATGTACTTTTAATCCGTCTATCCGCATATTTCAAGGTATGTCATATGAGGGCACGGTGAGATAACCAGTGAGTTGGACCATACTTTTCTCATCAATCATGTTGAAAAAACATTTACTTAAAAACTGGAAATCAAGTGATCCTCCATCGTTGGGACGGTGGAAGAATCGAATGCATTATTGTTAGAATATTGAAAGTGTGTGGGCGACAGAGAAGGGCAGAGTGTTGCAGTTTGAGGCATAGAGTCTTGCAGGCGATCTGGAGATGGATGCGGTGGGAACATGTGGGTCTGGGCAGGTGTGATGTTGATGTGTGTGTTTGTCTGTTGTCTGTGCATGTTTATTTTGTTTGAAAAAATGTAATAAAATGTTATAAATACAACAACAAAAAGTTGAACATGTACTCTTTAAGACAGAATGTTAAAATTAGGTGCATTTTTTTGTATAATTTTTTTTTTTTTACAAAAGTACACTACCTAAAAGGCACTCTACTGGTGGAATGACCCAACTGTCGAAAATAAATAAATATTCCTGTACAATATAACAGCATGTTTTAATCAATAGGCGATGTGGTTATATTTCATATTGTTTAACACTGTGAAAATATATTAAACGGATGTGAAAATATACTGTCTGTCATGCTGATTGAAGCAAAGATTGAATCTCATAAACTTTCATGAGGTTTCTATAGAAGAGAAATAGAGACATTAGAGACACAGGAGACTTTAATCTGTTTATACAGGCCTGGGCTAAATGATAGGGGTTACCGGGGATGCTGACGTAGCAGACCCATGGTCTCATGATGAGGTAGCCCTGCCTGGGACTTCAAAATAAGTGTCACCCTCACCCTTGGTCTAATGGTCAAGAGATTGGTTTCTCCTGTGGGAGACCTGGGTTTGGATCCTGACTGTGACAATAGCACCAAATTGTGGGACAGTCTGTTTTTTATTTTATTTTTTTATTTCACCTTTATTTAACCAGGTAGGCAAGTTGAGAACAAGTTCTCATTTACAATTGCGACCTGGCCAAGATAAAGCAAAGCAGTTCGACAACATACAAAAACACAGAGTTACACATGGAGTAAAACAACATACAATCAATGATGCAGTAGAAAAAATAAGACTATATACAATGTGAGCAAATGATGTGAGATAATGGAGGTAAAGGCAAAAAAATGCCATGGTGGCAAAGTAAATAAAGTATGGCAAGAAAAAACACTGGAATGGTAGATTTGTAGTTTGAAGAAAGTTAAAAGTTAAAATATAAATAATATGGTGCAAAGGAGCAAAATAAATAAAATAAATAAATACAGTAGGGGAAAAGGTAGTAGTTTGGGCTCAATTAAAGATGGGCTATGTACAGGTGCAGAGATCTGTGAGCTGCTCTGACAGCTGGTGCTTAAAGCTAGTGAGGGAGATAAGTGTTTCCAGTTTTAAAGATTTTTGTAGTTCGTTCCAATCATTGGCAGCTGAGAACTGGAAGGAGAGACGACCAAAGGAGGAGTTGGCTTTAGGGGTGACCAGAGAGATATACCTGCTGGAGCGCGTGCTACAGGTGGGTGCTGCTATGGTGACCAGTGAGCGGAGATAAGGGGGGACTTTACCTAGCAGGGTCTTGTAGATGACCTGGAGCCAATGTGTTTGGCGACGATGATGAAGTGAAGGCCAGCCAACGAGAGCATACAGGTCGCAGTGGTGGGTTGTATATGGGGCTTTGGTGACAAAACGGATGGCACTGTGATAGACTGCATCCAGCTTGTTGAGTAGGGTATTGGAGGCTATTTTGTAAATGACATCGCCGAAGTCGAGGATTGGTAGGATGGTCAGTTTTACGAGGGTATGTTTGGCAGCATGAGTGAAGGATGCTTTGTTGCGAAATAGGAAGCCAATTCTAGATTTCACTTTGGATTGGAGATGATTGATGTGAGTCTGGAAGGAGAGTTTACAGTCTAACCAGACACCTAGGTATTTGTAGTTGTCCACAAATTCTAAGTTAGAACCGTCCAGAGAAGTTATGCTGGATGGGCGGGCAGGTGCAGGCAGCGATCGGTTGAAGAGCATGCATTTAGTTTTACTTGTGTTTAGGAGCAGTTGGAGACCACGGAAGGAGAGTTGAATGGCATTGAAGCTCGTCTGGAGGGTTGTTAACACAGTGTCCAAAGAAGGGCCAGAAGTATACAGAATGGTGTCGTCTGCGTAGAGGTGGATCAGAGATTCACCAGCAGCAAGAGCGACATCATTTATGTATACAGAGAAAAGAGTTGGCCCAAGAATTGAACCCTGTGGTACCCCCATAGAGACTGCCAGAGGTCCAGACAGTAGGCCCTCCGATTTGACACACTGAACTCTGTCAGAGAAGTAGTTGGTGAACCAGGCGACGCAATCGTTTGAGAAACCAAGGCTACTAAGTCTGCCGATGAGGATGTGGTGATTAACAGAGTCAAAAGCTTTGGCCAGGTCAATGAATACGGCAGCACAGTAATATTTCTTATCGATGGCGGTTACGATGTCGTTTAGGACCTTGAGCGTGGCTGAGGTGCACCCATGACCAGCTCTGAAACCAGATTGCATAGCGGAGAGGGTGCGGTGGGATTCAAAATAGTCGGTAATCTGTTTGTTGACTTGGCTTTCGAAGACCTTAGAAAGGCAGGGTAGGATGGATATAGGTCTGTAGCAACTTGGGTCAAGAGTGTCACCTCCTTTGAAGAGGGGGATGACAGCAGCTGCTTTCCAATCTATGGGAATCTCAGACGACACGAAAGAGAGGTTGAACAGGCTAGTAATAGGGGTTGCAATAATTTCGGCAGATAATTTTAGAAAGAAAGGGTCCAGATTGTCAAGCCCAGCTGATTTGTAGGGGTCCAGATTTTGCAGCTCTTTCAGAACATCAGCTGAATGGATTTGGGAGAAGGAGAAATGGGGGAGGCTTGGGCGAGTAGCTGTGGGGGGTGCAGTGCTGTTGAATGCAGTAGGGGTAGTTAGGTGGAAAGCATGGCCAGCCGTAGAAAAATGCTTATTGAAATTCTCAATTATAGTGGGCTTATCGGTGGTGACAGAGTTTCCTATCCTCAGTGCAGTGGGCAGTTGGGAGGTGGTGTTCTTATTCTCCATGGACTTTACAATGTCCCAGAACTTTTTAGAGTTGGAGTTGCACGAAGCAAATTTCTGTTTGAAAAAGCTAGCCTTGGCGTTTCTAACTGCCTGTGTGTATTGGTTTCTAACTTCCCTAAAAAGTTGCATATCGCGGGGGCAGTTCGATGCTAATGCAGAACGCCACATGATATTTTTGTGTTGGTTAAGGGCAGTCAGGTCTGGGGAGAACCAAGGGCTATATCTGTTCCTGGTTCTAAATTTCTTGAAAGGGGCATGCTTATTTAAGATGGAGAGGAAGGCATTTTAAAAAAATAACCAGGCATCCTCTACTGACGGGATGAGGTCAATATCCTTCCAGGATACCAGGGCCAGGTCGATTAGAAAGGCTTGCTCGTTGAAATGTTTCAGGGAGCGTTTGACAGTGATGAGTGGAGGTCGTTTGACCGCTGACCCATTACGGGTGCAGGCAATGAGGCAGTGATCGCTGAGATCTTGGTTGAAAACAGCAGAGGTGTAATTAGAGGGCACATTGGTTAGGATGATATCTATGAGGGTGCCAGTGTTTGCGGCTTTGGGGTTGTACCTGGTGGGTTCATTAATAATTTGTGTGAGATTGAGGGCATCAAGCTTGGATTGTAGAATGGCTGGGGTGTTAAGCATGTCCCAGTTTAGGTCGCCTAGTAGCACGAGCTCTGAAGATAGATGGGGGGCAATCAGTTCACATATGGTGTCCAGAGCACAGCTAGGGGCCGAGGGGGGTCTATAGCAGGCGGCAACGGTGAGAGACTTGTTTTTGGAGAGGTGGATTTTTAAAAGTAGAAGTTCAAATTGTTTGGGTACAGACCTGGATAGCAGGACAGAACTCTGCAAGCTATCTCTGCAGTAGATTGCAACACCGCCCCCTTTGGTCGTTCTATCTTGTCTGAAAACGTTGTAGTTAGGGATGAAGATTTCACAGTTTTTGGTGGACTTCCTAAGCCAAGATTCAGACACAGCCAGGACATCCGGGTTGGCAGAGTGTGCTAAAGCAGTGAATAAAACAAACTTAGGGAGGAGGCTTCTAATGTTAACATGCATGAAACCAAGGCTATTACGGTTACAGAAGTCATCAAAAGAGAGCGCCTGGGGAGTAGGTGTGGAGCCAGGCACTGAAGGGCCTGGATTCACCTCTACATCCCCAGCGGAGCAGAGAAGGATAAGTATGAGGGTACGGCTAAAAGCTATAAGAATTGGTCGTCTGTGACGTCCAGAATAGAGAGAAAAAGGAGCAGGTATCTGGGGGCGATAAAATAGCTTCAAGGTATAATGTACAGACAGAGGTATGGTGGGATGTGAGTACAGAGGAGGTAAACCTAGGCATTTAGTGATTATGAGAGAGATATTGTCTCTAGAAATATCATTGAAACCAGAAGATGTCATAGCATGTGTGGGTGGAGGAACTGAGAGGTTGGATAAGGTATAATGAGCAGGGCTAGAGGCTCTACAGTGAAATAAGCCAATAAACACTAACCAGAACAGCAATGGACAAGGCATATTGACATTAAGGAGAGGCATGCTTAGCCGAGTGATCAGAGGGTCCAGTGAGAATCAGACAGCTAGCCGGGCCATAGGTAGCAAGCTGGTGGAAGATGGGAGGGAGGTCTGTTTTTAGCCGCCTCGTGCGTTTCCGTCTGTGGGTTAGTGGGGTTCCGTGTGGAAGGGGGGACCTGTCCAAGTTGGCAAAATAGTTAGTTATAGTGGCCCAAGAAAAGTGTCCGACAGACCTATTCAGATCGCAGCCGAAAAGACAGCTAACGATTAGCTGTTGTGGAGGAGGTGGTTTAAGGGAGGTAAATGTAGTGGACATGAGTCAGACACATGGTCTCGTAATGCGGTAGCCCTGCCTGCGACTTCCAAATAGGTGTCACACTTGGTCTAACAGTCAAGACATTGGTTTCTCCCTGGGTTCAGATCCTGCCCGTGACACTGGCTTCTCCCATTACAAATCAGGGCACCCTCATACGCCTTGAAAATCTGAACATATAAATAATTGTCAAAATTGTTTGTGTAGAGAACTTTTCATTTGCACCCTGCACTAAGTCTGATGTATTGTGAGACAGAGAGAGACAGAGAAGGGGAGAGTGGGTGACAGAAAAAGAGACAGAGAGAGACAGAAGGGGAGAGTGGGTGACATGAAGAGAGACAGAGAGAAAGACAGAGAAGGGGAGAGTGGGTGACAGAAAGAGAGACAGAGAGAGACAGAAAGGGAGAGTGGGTGACATGAAGAGAGACAGAGAAAGACAGAGAAGGGGAGAGTGGGTGACAGAAAGAGAAACAGAGAGAGACAGAGAAGGGGAGAGTGGGTGACAGAAAGAGAAACAGAGAGAGACAGAGAAGGGGAGAGTGGGTGACAGAAAGAGAGACAGAGAGAGACAGAAGGGGAGAGTGGGTGACATGAAGAGACAGAGAGAGAGACAGAGAAGGAGAGAGTGGGTGACAGAAAGAGAGGATATGGATCTACATGTGACTGTGAGCAAAGTCCTTAGACATTTGAAGCCTGATCTAGTCCATAGCTATGTCTCTACAGCTCCCCCTCTCACTCCCTATTTCGTTCTCTCTCGCTCTCTCCCCTCCCTCTCTTGTTGGGGAGAAGGTCACAGAAGGTGAGACATGATGTCTTCACTCAGCAGTTAGGATTTATTCTGCCAGGGCGTATTGAATTAACTACCTCTCTCTAGTTCCACCATGGGTGCGCGCGCACACACACACACACACACACACACACACACACACACACACACACTATACAATACATACAGTATACACAAACACACACACACCCTCAGATTAGCCCGGCCCCTTTCCTGTGTCTCAGACAAAACAACTTGCACAGCCCCTCCAGCCCTCCTCTCTCTCCCTCCCTCTCTTCAGGGGGTTCTATGGGGGTTCTATGGGGAACTCCCTACAGCATTCAATTTCAATTCAATTCAAGGGGCTTTATTGGTATGGGATACATATGTTAACATTGCCAAAGCAAGTGAAGTAGATAATATACAAACGTGAAATAAACAATAAAAATGAACAGTAAACAGCATTATTTGCTGTTTTACATTGTGCATTCTCTTTCTTGACATGCAAAACTTGACTGTGTGCTTCTGTAACTGTGTAGGTTCCGTCCCTCTCTTCGCCCCAACCCGGGCTCGAACCAGGGACCCTTGCACACATCAACAACTGACACCCCACGAAGCATCGTTACCCATCGCGCCACAAAAGCCGCGGCCCTGGCAACGCAAGGGGAAACCCTACTTCAGGTCTCAGAGCGAGTGACGTCACTGATTGAACGCTATTAGCGCGCATCACCGCTAACTACTAGCCATTTCACATCGGTTACACTTCTCTTGTTGACAGTACATGTGGTACTGGCCACCACTCAGGCTTCAATGTACCCACAAGTGTATTACTATGTTTTTTTTAGCTAAAGCTGTTAGCAACTTTGTAGCATTAGGATCACCAATAACCAAACAGCCTCAACCACCATTGTAGATAGGATTCTCCTTTGCAATACTGAGGTGTTAGCTGCTATTAGCAACTATCCCTTTGTCTCATTACTATAGCACTAGCCACATTAGCTAAACCTGGCTGTTAGCTAGTACTTTAAGTGTTTACCGTAAGTAGTGAGACTTCCAGCTGTCAGTAACTCTATAGCGTTAGCCTCATTGAGTACAGTCAGCTGCCTAATAACTTTGCAGCATTAGCCACCATTAGCAAGGCTTAAGTAACTGAAACCTCATAGCATTCGCATAAATTAGCAACTCCTCATTAGACTGTTGCCATGTAACATTAGTCAACATTCTTTACAGGCATAGTCTATGAAAGAGGTTTCCATGTAGCCTATTGTCATAAAAATCATTCAGAAATGTCCATGTCTTTCAGCATAATATCTCCAACATGTGTTTGGCAGCAAGTGCTTGACAGAAACCTGCGCCTAACTCTCAAAAGAGAAAACCAGGGCAACAGCGGCAAGGAACAATTCCCTACAGTAGGTAAGAAGAAACCTTGAGAGATTTCACATTAGGCTACATATGACCATGTGGCATGACATACATAAATGGCCTATTTATGTATTGCTCAGTTTATTAAACTCAAGTTAAATAATCGGCTCTGTCACAGCCTGATCTGTTTCACCTGTCTTGTGCTTGTCTCCACCCCCCACCAGGTGTCTCCCATTTCCCCCCATTATCCCCTGTGTATTTATACCTGCATTTTCTGTTGGTCTGTTGCCCGTTTGTCTTGTCTTGTCAAGTCTTTCCAGCGTGTTCTTCCGTATTCCAGTATCTCTAGTTTCTGTTTTCTAGTCCTCCCAGTTTTGACCATTCTGCCTGCCCTGACCCTAAGCCTGCCTGCCATTCTGTCTCTGTTTTATATTGTCTTGGATTACCGACCTCTGCCTGCCCTGGACCTGCCGTTTGCCTGCCCCCTGTTTGTAATAAACATCTGGAATTCGACCTGTCTGCATCTGTGTCTTATCCCGAGTCGTGTTAGCCTCCTCATATCACACATTGTTAAAGACAAGTTTCAAATTAAATCATAATGCAAGATTATGAGGTTTACTGTATTTTTTACACTTTGTCCAATGCATTTGCACTGTGAAAATGCCTTTCTCTGTGATATTTACATTTTTGTCATTTAGCAGATGTTCTTATCCAGAGCAACTTACAGGATCAATAGGCCTGTACTGTGTACTACTTACATTTCTCTATGTGTGCTATAGGTGACCCATCTGCAGGTGTCAATATACAGTGCCTTTAGAAAGTATTCATACCCCTTGACTTATTCCATGATTTGTTGTATTACAGCCAGAAGTCAAAATGTTTTATTTTTTATTTATTTTTATCTACACAAAATACCCCATAATGACAAAGTGAAAACATGTTTTTAGAAATGTTTGCACATTTATTGAAAATGAAATAATGCCTGGGCGATATGGACAAAATATCATATCATGATAATTTTCACATTTTTGACCGTTTGGAGGTATTTGACAGTATTTTATGTTTTTGAATAATAAAAGTTCTAAATATGCTTTCTGAGTAGTTCATGACCCCTAGGTTGGCAACACATAAATTATAAGAGATTTCCTGCCACGAACTCGTCACAAATTCGGATACCTCCTGCACTTCGACCTGTTATTTCGTCCAGTTGTTTTCGAAGTCCGATTTTGTTTTATTTTGTTCATAAGTGTTTGTCTCAAAACCTGCTATCAACTAGCCAGCTAGCTAGCTAGGTTGTAATGGAGCCTGCTTCGCCTGGAATAGCTAACAATCGTTTCCAGCGCTGTAGAAGCTGTGCTTATTACGCTCTTGTCCAGGACAATATTGACAATCTGGAGTTCCAATGCGGCAATTGTTTGCTTGCGGAGGATTACAGGAATAAGGTGGCTATCCTTAGCAAGCAAATTCTCAATTCTGTTGACTTTCTCGTTCTCAACACCTGTGGCTGGATGCCGCTCGGGCTTGACGGATGTATCCCCGCCTTGTCATCTGTCCCTATTCCAATTGGCCTGTGCTACCTGGAGCCTGCCTGTCAAGGAAGTCGTCTCCACCTGCTTCTCAACTTCCATCTTGTAGCGGAGTAGACGGAGAACAGCAAGAGGATTGTTCCAATCAGCGCTGGTCCCATGTCACAAGTAACGTAGAAACCAAAGGCAGCGGCATGCTGCTAAGTGAACTGGAGTGTCTGCAAGAGTAAGTCGCTCTGGATAAGAGCGTCTGCTAAATGACTTAAATGTAATGTAAATGTAAGAGGTCTGGAGAAGATTATCATGAGGAATAGTTTCCCTGTCACACCCTGTTTCACCTGTCTTTGTGCTTGTCTCCACCCCCCTCCAGGTGTTGCCCATCTGCACCATTATCCCCTGTGTATTTATACCTGTGTTCTCTGTTTGTCTGTTTCCAGTTTGTCTTGTCTCGTCAAGCCTTCCAACGTTTTTCCCGTACTCCTGTTGTTTTCTCTCTAGTCCCCGTTTTCTAGTTTTTCAGTTTTTTGACCATTCTGCCTGCCCTGACCCTGCGCCTGCAATTCTGTACCTTTCGGACTCTGCTCTGGATTACTGACCTCTGCCTGCCCTTGACCTGTCGTTTGCATGCTCCCTGTTTTTGTAATAATCTTGTTACTTCAAACTGTCTGCATCTGGGTCTTATCCTGAGGTCTGATATTCACAGCCCTGGTGCCTGATCTACCTTTGTTTTCATCGCTGGGACTGCCTGTGTCTGCGACAGCTGAGCTGACGCCAACTACGCTGACTCCAGCAGCGGCTTTGTCGTCGAGTTCGGCTCCTTCCCGTCTCTCTGGATCTGACGGGGCACTGCCTACTGCGGGAGGTCTGGACCTATCGCCAGGAGCTGCGGACGTATGCTATCCTGTTTCTCGTGGACCCGTGAAAGGTTCCACTAATATGAGGGGTAGGAATGGGCGGATTTCCCCATCCCCTTCTCCAGCCATTGTATTGGGCAGTTCAATGGCGAGAAACATCTCAGTACCTGGAGTAAAACCTGAGTACAGGACATCAATAAGATGCGCCCGAACATTTTAAACCTGCAGCAGGAAATTCTGTCGATCACAGTTCATGTGGGATTCAATGACATTATGAATGGGTCTCTGCTTGACCCCAACAAACGCACCATAATATCTGGCCCTGTGCCCTCCCTAAATCATGGCATTGAACGTTTCAGCAGACTTTTATCCTTCCATAACTGGCTACGTGACTATTGCAACTCTGAGGGTGTAACATTTATTGACAATTTCGATACCTTATGGAAACAAAGCTTGTTTTCCCACCAAATCATTTGGGTTCCTGGATCGTTTCACAGCATTATAAGGCTGCGTTGAGACAATGATTATCAATGACCCAAGCCCAGCACAGTTAATCCCTACCATTGTGTCGCTGAGTTGTCATAATGCTTCAGAAAATGTACACTATCATTCAAAAGTTTGGGGTCACTTAGAAATGTCCTTCTTTTCCATGAAAACATACATGAAATTAGTTGCAAAATGAATAGGAAATATAGTCAAGACGTTGAAAAGGTTATAAATAATTATTTTTAATTGAAATAACAATTTGCTTTCATCAAAGAATCCTCCATTTGCAGCAATTACAGCCTTGCAGACCTTTGGCATTCTAGTTGTCAATTTGTTGAGGTAATCTGAAAAGAGTTCACCCCATGCTTCCTGAAACACCTCCCACAATTTGGATTGGCTTGATGGGCACTTCTTACGTACCATACGGTCAAGCTGCTCCTACAACAGAGCCACAGGATTGCGATCCGGTGACTGTGCTGGCCACTCCATTATAGACAGAATACCAGCTGACTGCTTCTTCCCTAAATAGTTATTGCATAATCTGGAGCTGTGCTTTGCATCATTGTCCTGTTGTAGGAGGAACTTGGCTCCAATTAAGCACCGTCCACAGGGTATGGCATGGCTTTGCAAAATGGGAGTGATAGCCTTCCTTCTTCAAGATCCCTTTTACCCTGTACAAATCTCGCACTTTACCACCACCAAAGCACCCCCAGACTAGAGGTCGACCGATTATGATTTTTCAACGCCGATACCAATTATTGGAGGACCCAAAAAAGGCAATACCGATTAATCGGCCGATTTAAAAAATATATATTTGTAATAATGACAATTACAACAATACTGAATGAACACTTATTTTAACTTAATATAATACATTAATAAAATCAATTTAGCCTCAAATAAATAATGAAACATGTTCAATTTAGTTTAAATAATGCAAAAACAAAGTGTTGGAGAATAAAGTAAAAGTGCATTATGTGCCGTGTAAGAAAGATAACGTTTAAGTTCCTTGCTCAGAACATGAGAACATATGAAAGCTGGTGGTTCCTTTTAACATGAGTCTTCAATATTCCCAGGTAAGTTATTATAGGTTGTAGTTATTATAGGAATTATAGGACTATTTCTCTCTATACGATTTGTATTTCATATACCTTGACAATTGGATGTTCTTGTAGGCACTTTAGTATTGCCAGTGTAACAGTATAGCTTCCGCCCCTCTCCTCGCTCCTACCTGGGCTCAAACCAGGAACACATCAACAACAGCCACCCTCGAAGCAGCGTTACCCATGCAGAGCAAGGTGAAACAACTACTCCAAGTCTCAGAGTGAGTGACGTTTGAAACGCTATTAGCGCGCACCCGGCTAACTATCTAGCCATTTCACATCGGTTACACCAGCCTCATCTTGGGAGTTCATAGGCTTGAAGTCATAAACAGCGCAATGCATTGCGAAGGGCTGCTGGCAAACGCACGAAAGTGCTATTTTTGAATGAACGCTTACGAGCCTGCTGGTGCCTACCACCGCTCAGTTAGACTGCTCTATCAAATCATAGACTTAATTATAACATAATAACACACAGAAACATGAGCCTTAGGTCATTAATATGGTTGAATCCGGAAACTATCACGTTTATTCTTTCAGTGAAATACGGAACCGTTCCGTATTTTACCTAATGGGTGGCATCCATAAGTCTAAATGTTCCTGTTACATTGCACAACCTCCAATGTTATGTCATAATTACGTAAAATTCTGGCAAATTAGTTCGCAACGAGCCAGGCGGCCCAAACTGCTGCATATACCCTGATTCTGCGTGCAAGGAACGCAAGAGAACTGACACAGTTTCACCTGGTTAATATTGCCTGCTAACCTGGATTTCTTTTAGCTAAATATGCAGGTTTAAAAATATATACTTCTGTGTATTGATTTTAAGAAAGGCACTGATGTTTATGGTTAGGTACACGACAGTCCTTTTTCACGAATGCGCACCACATCGATTATATGCAACACAGGACAGGCTAGATAAACTAGTAATATCATCAACCATGTGTAGTTAACTAGTGATTATGATTGATTGATTGTTTTTTATAAGATAAGTTTAATGCTAGCTAACAACTTACCCTGGCTTCTTACTGCATTCGCGTAACAGGCATGCTTCTCGCGGAGTGCAACGTAAAGCAGGTGGTTCGAGCGTTGGACTAGTTAACCATTAGGTTGCATCCCCAAGCTGACAAGGTAAAAATCTGTCGTTCTGCCCCTGAACAAGGCCGTTAACCCACCGTTCCTAGGCCGTCATCGAAAACAAGAATGTGTTCTTAACTGACTTGCCTAGTTAAATAAAGGTATAAAAAATATATATAATAATAATAATACATTTTAAAAAATCAGCAAATCGGTGGCCAAAAATACCGATTACCGATTGTTATGAAAACTTGAAATCGGCCCTAATTAATCGGCCATTCCGATTAATCGGTCGACCTCTACCCCAGACCATCACATTGCCTCCACAATGCGTGACAGATGGCGTCAAGCACTCATCCAGCATCTTTTCCTTTTTTCTGCGTCTCACGAATGTTCTTCTTTGTGATCCGAACACCTCAAACTTAGATTAATCTGTCCATAACACTTTTTTACAATCTTCCTCTGTCCAGTGTCTATGTTCTTTTGCCCATCTTAATCTTTTATTTTTATTGGCCAGTCTGAGATATGGCTTTTTCTGTGCAACTGCCTGGAAGGCCTGCAACCCGGAGTTGCCTCTTCACTGTTGACGTTGAGACTGGTGTTTTGCGGGTACTATTTAATGAAGCTGCCAGTTGAGGACTTGTGAGGCGTCTGTTTCTCAAACTAGACACTCTAATGTACTTGTCCTCTTGCTCAGTTGTGCACCGGGGCCTCCCACTGCTCTTTCTATTCTGGTTAAAGCCAGTTTGTGCAGTTCTGTGAAAGGAGAAGTACACAGCGTTGTACCAGATCATCAAGTTTCTTAGCAATTTCTCACATGGAATAGCCTTCATTTCTCAGAACAAGAATAGACTGACGAGTTTCAGTAAAAAGTTATTTGTTTCTGGCCATTTTGAGCCTGTAATCGAACACACATATGCTGATGCTCCAGATACTCAACTAGTCTAAAGAAGGACAGTTTTATTGCTTCTTTAATCAGAACAACAGTTTTCAGCTGTGCTAATATAATTGCAAAAGGGTTTTCTAATGATCAATTAGCCTTTTAAAATGATAAACTTGGATTAGCTAATATAACGTGCCATTGGAACATAGGAGTGATGGTTGCTGATAATGAGTATCCTTAATAAATACAAATACAAAATGGGTCTTTCTCCATTTATACTGTTGAATCAAAACAAATATAATTTTCAGCATTTTCATCAATTTCTGCACTTTTATTATAATTTCCATACTGTGCCACACAGCATGATGTGGGCAAAAACATCGAGTTAATTGGTGAACTGTTGGAATCATGGAAATATAAAGATTATTCTAATTCTATAGTTGGAATATAGTGGGCAGCACCTTTAATGCATTGTTGTTTGTCATGTTAACGAATGAATAAGTGAGTGAGAAATTATTGTCAGGGTAGGGACCAAAGTGTTGGTCAGTGACCCTAATTATATGTTACAGTACATGTTTTCCTACTTCATGAAGCTAGCCAACATATTCATGCTTTGCCTATTCCTCTCTGATAAGGTGCCATTGCACAAACATGCTTATCTAGGCCTAGATCAGCACTGGTACCCGGCAGTATTACCTAACAGACTATGTTTGCTCTGACTCACATTTAGCAAGCTAGCTAGCCAGCTAACTAGTGATTAGCATTAGCGGATAACACAAATTATTTTAGCAACCTTGCTAAGAAAAGACAAAATAGCAAACAGTAGTTTGCAGACAATAAGATACACAAACTAATAGTGTATAGTAATCATAGAGCGCTTATGGAAAGCAGCATGTCACCAACATTTTTGCATCCATCTGACCATGAGGAATAAACGGCAAGAAAGTGCTTGTGACTCCGTGGTTGAGCAACTGCTCTCTCCTTGAGTGACAGGAGGCAGGGCTTGGTGTGGTTAGGAGAGAGATGACTGAAGTAGAAAATGGCGTAAACTATCGAATTGGACATTACACGTGCCAGAGTTGCGCATCACATTTAACAAACCAAACACTGAAATACCAAGTAAAAACTCAAAACGGTCCGTGCAACAATACTGGTATATAGTCAAATATGGTATACCGCCCAGCCCTAAATTAAAAACAGAAGTATCTCATTTACATAAGTATTCACATAACTGAGTCAATACTAGTGGTTAGAGCGTTGGGCCAGTAACCGAAAGGTTGCTGGATCGAATCCCAGAGCTGACAAGGCAAAAATCTGTTGTTCTGCCCCTGAGCAAGGCAGTTAACCCACTGTTCCCTGGGCGCCGAAGATGTGGATGTCGATTAAAGCAGCCCCCCGCACCTCTCTGATTCAGAGGGGTTGGGTTAAATGCAGAAGACACATTTCAGTTGAAGGCATTCAGTTGTACAACTGACTAGGTATCGCTCTTTCCCTAAACGTATTGACTCAATACATTTCAGCCTTTCAGCTTTTAATAATAAAATATTATTAAAATATAATAACAAATGTAATAACAATGAGCACAAGGTTGTCATCCACTTAAAAGCCTACATGTATAATATGTTGTTGTTACATTTCATGTTAACATGATATACTGTATCTTTAGACCCTAGTAGTGAACCTATTATAACATAACAGTATGGCCTACACTACAGAGTCTGCTGTTATGTAGCAAGTAGTGAGCATTCTGACATTTCCTCATAAAACAGCCGATGTTGCTAATAACATCTCCTGTCCAGCAATGCTCACAATACATAGGTCCCTAGTGCCCAAATATTTGTAAAAAAAAAATAAATAAAACATAATTCTATTTTGACATTATGGGGTATCGTGTGTAGGCCAGTGACAAAACATCTCAATTTAATACATTTTAAATTCCGTCTGTAACAAAACAAAATGTGGAAAATATATAATTTATCCTATAGACTTTGCACAATGCTTTTGCACTATGAATATGTCTATATAGTATAAATTGTATATTGTGTATTCATTCATGTACACTGAGTGTACAAAACATGCTCTTTCCGTGACATAGACTGACCAGGTAAAAGCTATGATACCTTATTGATCTCACAAATCCACTTCAATCAGTGTAGATGAAGGAGACAATTGAGACATGGATTGTGTATGTGTGCCATTCAGAGGGTGAATTGGCAAGAGAATAGATTTAAGTGCCTTTGAACGGGATATGGTAGATAGTAGGTGCCAGGCGCACCAGTGTGTCAAGAACTGCAACACTGCTGGGTTTTTCACGCTCAACAGTTTCCTGTGTGTATCAAGAATGGTCCACCAAAGGACATCCAGCCAACTTGACACAACTGTGGGAAGAATTGGAGTCAACATGGGCCAGCATCCCTATGGAACGCTTTCGACATCTTGTAAAGTCCATGGCCTGTTGAATTGAGGTTGTTCTGAGGGCAAAAGGGGGTGCAACTCAATATGAGGAAGTCCCTCTCTTTTTACTACTGTTTGACCCACCTGCAGGCGTCCGTCCAGGGTCCTCTGGATGGTGACACACTTGCTGGGGTGCACACCGTTGGTGGTGATGGCGGTGATGAGCGAGTCCAGCTCGTCCTTCTTCTCCTTGAGCTTCTTCACCAGGCTCTCGATGGCACGCTTGGCGAAACCCTCATTCTCGCCACCCTGCCGGTGGCACATGAGGCTGTGCACGATGCTCAGGCAGGCGTCATTGCTGCTGGGGGCGTTTACCGACATGATGCTGCCGAGGGAGGGAGGATGGAGAGGTCAGTGACTGGCATAATGAGAACCCTTTACATATGTTAATTACACTTGTCAGAAAGGTTCAGGTGCATGTAAAATGACACTGTCTTGTCACTTGACATTCAGTAGTTATGCCATGTTAATGACAACTTTATACTGTTATGGCATACAATTCAAAATAGTGTTCTACATTAGGACTTCATAACTCCTTCATAACCCATACTGCATTCATGAGAACAGACATGAGTGCACACCATTAGCGCATACAGACACACACAAAGCGGAGGGAAGTTGTGTATCAAGGCTTGTGCTTTCAGTTTTTACGACTTGTGAGTGTGTGTGTGTCATCGTTCTTTACTGGCATTGTTACTCAGCTGATAACCCTCAATACAATGACCCAACACACCTCCAGGCTTTGTAAGGGCTATTTGACCAAGGAGAGTGATGGAGTGCTGCATTAGATGACCTGGCCTCCACAATCACCCGACCTCAACCTAATTGAGATGGTTTGGGATGAGTTGGACCGCAGAGTGAAGGAAAAGCAGCCAACAAGTGCTCAGCATATGTGGGAATTTCTTCAAGACTCTTGGAAAAGCATTCCAGGTGAAGCTGGTTGAGAGAATGCCATGAGTGTGCAAAGCTGTCATCAAGGTAAAGGGTGGCTACTTTGAAAAATCTCAAATAGAAAATATCTTTTGATTTGTTTAACACTTTTTTGGTTACTACATGATTCCATATTATTATACCTTTATTTCAACAAGGAACACAGACTGAGACCAAGGTCTCTTTTACAGCTGGGCCCTGCGTATACATGTTACACATACAGTTTAGGTGCAATGATTAAGAAACTACACAAGACAAACAAAACGATCACAAATAACACAAAAAATATACAGCCGCAGATTGTTATATTTACACACAGGTTGTTCCCCTAACAGCACAAGAACTTTCATTACCCGAAGCAGTTACAAGCAATACAAAAATAAAAATCCTCCAATAAATGTTTAAATTGGGCAAGGGGGACAAGAGTCTCAAGTTTAAGTTAAGTCTGCAGGCTATTCCATAAGCAAGGAGCGTAACAGGAAAAGCAGCCATACACAACTCTATGGAGATCGCATGGGCCTCAAGTGCTTGAGACATGGTTTTAGGAATTATAATTCTAATGTTGATGATAAATAAGAAGGTAGTTTATTCAGAAGTGCTTTATAGACAAACACGAGAGCATGTTGTTCTCGTCTCGTGGACAGCGAAGTCCAACCCACATTTTGATATAAAACACAGTGGTGAGTTCTGTAGCTAGGACACTATCACGACTTCCGCCGAAGTCGGCTCCTCTCCTTGTTCGGGCGGCGTTCGGCGGTCGACGTCACCGGCTTTCTAGCCATCGCCGCTCCATTTTTCATTGATCCATTTGTTTTGTCTTGTTCCCTGCACACCTGGTTTTCATTCCCCAATCACACTGCATGTGTAATAATATCCCCATAATCTATAACAGACATAAAAGTAGCTTGCACAATTTTTCTTTTATTTGTAGAGGACAAACGTCTTGTTTCTATAGAGGAAGCCTAGTTGGACTTTTAGCCGTTTACATAGTTCGTCAACATGCATTTTAAAAGACAGTTTATCATCCAGCCATATCCCTAAGTATTTATATGCAGAGACCTGATTAATTCAAGAGCCATCTAAGCTCATAAATGCAAGTGTATTTTCAACCAACTTTTTGAACCTATTAAAAATCATAAAATTTGTTTTCTTTGCATTTAAAACAAGTTTCAGGTGAATAAAAGACCCTCGTAATATCTTAAAATCTGTCTCCAATTGTGATAATGCTAGGTCAGCCGTTGAAGCAATAGAGTACATGATAGTGTCATCAGCATATAGATTAATTTTACACTTTCTTATCTCGTCACCGATATTGTTTATGTAGAGAGTGAACAGTAATGGACCAAGTATAGAACCTTGTGGGACCCCTTTAACGTCATTTCATTGTTTTGATGTCTTCACTATTATTCTACAATGTAGAAAATAGTCAAAAATAAAGTAACACCCTTGAATAAGTAGACGTGTCCAAACTTTGGACTGGTACTGTACATGCTAGCAATTATAATCTCCCAGAAAGAGCTTGATCCAAATTGGCAACCCTGGTCTAGCCGGGAGGCATCTACCTGTGAGGGGAATGTACCTGGTACTTTAAAGTAGCCTGCCCTTAACCATTCTACAGTTTCATTTGAAAGGGGGGAAAACAGGTTTATGTGCTACCAGTGCAATGTGAATTTCATGAAATGAAGCCCCCCATACTCACTAATCAACATACCTTCCCTTCCATGGTTGAGTTCAGGAGGCACAAAAAAAGAAAGGAGAAAAAATGCACGCAAAACTGAGTGAAACAGGAAGGTACTATCTGCACTTGTCTAAAAAGAAATGCTTGATCTTATGTAAGCTAATTTCTGAACTGTTAGGCCAATAAAGCCAAAAGTCCATAGCAAAACTGCAGCCTTGCTCTGTTTGTCTGTCTGTTAATACGCGCCAGAGCTAATCTAATTCTGCCATGAGAGCTATCATAACCTGTTGCATCTGCGTGGCTAATCTGACTGGAAGTGACTCTGTTCTCCCTCTCCTCTCATTACCTTAATATCTGTCCGTTTGGAAACATGCTCGCACAACAACAGGGCTTCAAGCTGTGGGAGAAAGTCTCAGCTACCAGCGTGTGTGTGTTAGTGTGTCCTCTCATGAAGAAAATTCATTGACACAGCTTCTTCAACATAGAACATCCATAAAAAGACAAACTCAGTCACTATAACGTGCCTCACATTACAAAAATGCCTGTCCTATTCATATCAAGTGATGCATGTCTTCATTATTCAGGATATACTGTATAGGCCAGGCCTACTGAGCTGGTGTTGTAGTTAAAAGCTTATCGAAAGCAGGATAGCATTGCTTTGATAGTCGTTTTTTTGAAAGCAGTCATAGAGAATGGTGTATGTCACCATCAAAAACCCCGGTGTGTCTGTCCTCTTACAATGAACAAAACTGAGAAGTGTCTAGGGGCAGGGGTTAGGGAGTTATACTGGACTAGGCCAGTGTTACTGTGAGGTCATTGCTCCAATAGAGATGGAGGGTGATATTATGAGTGGATTTGAGGGCTCTGTGGAAAGGGGAAAGTCTCAGTTGAAGAGAAAGCTATGATGGTTTACAGTAGGTCTAAGGCAGTGGTCACCAACCTTTTCTGAGTCAAGATCACTTTCTTTTTTACCCCTTTTTCTCCCCAATTTTGTGGTATCCAATTGGTAGTTACGGTCTTGTCTCATCACTGTAACTCCTGTACGGACTTGGGAGAGGCGAAGGTCGAGAGCCGTGCGTCCTCCGAAACACAACATACCAAGCCGCACTGATTCTTGACACAATGGCCACATAAACCCGGAAGCCAGCCGCACCAATGTGTCGGAGGAAACACCGTACATCTGGCGATCGTGTCAGCGTGCACTGCGCCCGGCCCGCCACAGGAGTCGCAAGTGTGCGATGGGACAAGGACATCCCTGCCGGCCAACCCCTCCGCTAACCCAGACGACGCTGGGCCAATTGTGCGCCGCCCCATGGGTTTCCCGGTCGCAGCCGGTTGTGACTGAGCCTGCACTCGAACCCAGAATCTCTAGTGGCACAGCTAGCACTGCGATGCAGTGCCTTAGACCACTGCGTCACTCGGAAGGCCCTGTCATGATCCCTTTCTGAGTCAAAATGCCAGCCGAGAACTCCCGCTCAGATTTTTTTAACATGACTTAAAAAACGTGAGCCTATACAACATTAACCCATTGAAAACAGTACTGTAGCAATGAGGTTTGTGCAGTAGGCTATAGGCCCAATACATTACCACCACATTTTGGCTTTACTTGAATTGCCTTGCCAATGCATTGATGTTCTGACCATTGTTTTTAAATATATTTCAAAATTTGAGGTAGGTTATATGATCACACCGGTAATAGGTCAGTTGTTGTATTCTGAGTGAGCATACATTTAAGTACGTTTCTGACCTGAAGGTGCCTGCATCTGATGGTCAGTGTCAGCGGAGGGAGAGAGCAGCAGACTGAGGGTCCGCCTGTCAACGTCCCTCTGCTCTCCCTTTCCTCCCCTGACACTGAACAAAAAGGGACACAGTCTTCCAGCTGATGGCAAAACTCGAGTCGCACCACATTATTTCTGCCTCATGCACAAATTCAGGTTGTTACTCCTATGAGCAGAGAAAGTGAAATATTTCTAAATATTTAAAAAAAGACCCAAGCCGCTAATAATAACGCAAGCGTAACGATACACTTTCCTACTCAAACCTTACATCTCCAGTACTGGTTGTAGCGCAACACAAGTGGAAGTGGGAAGAACACGCATTTTATGGCTTATAAAGTGTTGAATAAAAAGTGTTGACAGTGCTGGGTGAGAACTCACTCATAAAAACAGCAGCTCTTTGCTGTATTCATTGACAGTCTCTCTTTAGTCATGGTTTTAAAAGTGTTGAAATCTCACAATATAAATTTTGCTGTAGCTTTCTTTTAGGTCTGCTACGTTACTGCAGACACTGTAATCTGAGTGCACTTAATTTGCTCTCCGGGCCCGCAGGGAAGGCAGAGTTTGCACCTTCAGACTGGTTCAAAATGGGAACATTTCGCCTACCTAGTGCACCTACCACCAACAGCATGAGAGAATACAAAAAAATAGGAACGCAAGCCTTAATCATTTGTTGGGGTGAAAAATGTTTGGCGATCGACCAGTTTGGTTGGTAACCACTGGTCTAAGGACTATTGATCAACCTGTCATCAGACCAACTACAAACCAAGCTTAAGAAAGGCTCTAAATCATAAAGCAATATTTAAGTATTCAGAAGTGAATCCATGCAACAGGTGACCAACAATAAGGGCAGTCTGAGAAAAGAATGGTAGCCTGGCATAGAGATGTCATTCTGTGGGTATATGATAGATTTGTACTAAACTAGGGCCTACCCCACAATGAATAGGTACATAACTAGAAAATTATCAAGTGAGCAATTAATGAATGAAGGACTACAATTCTGTTCTGACACTATTCCTCTAGGCCTAAAGTACCCTCTTAGGGCTGCCCCATTTTGAAGGTGAAATATTATTAAAATATAATAACAAATGTAATAACAATGAGCACAAGGTTGTCATCCACTTAAAAGCCTACATGTATAATATGTTGCTGTTACATTTCATGTTAACATGATATACTGTATCTTTAGACCCTAATAGTGAATCTATTATAACATAACAGTATGGCCTACACTACAGAGTCTGCTGTTATGTAGCAAGTAGTGAGCATTCTCACATTTCCTCATAAAACAGCCGATGTTGCAATAACATTTCCTATCCGGAAAAACTCGCCCAAATAAGCTTTGCCAATTGAAGATGTACTGTTTTATGGCAGTGTCTGGTACACCTGCACTTGACCATAAACTCATCTCATGGAATAGATCCTTACATGGAAAAAAAATAGACAACAACCAAAAGCATTGTTGTTGTAACCTTCTTGGCCGTCCCTTGCAATGCATTATTCCAACTCAATCTGACCAATTTTGAAGCCATACATTCACTTTTCTAGGATCTTCAGCGGAGACGTAAACACTGCCACGCCATATTTGGTCATTTCGCGTCACCAAATCTAGGCTACCGTCTAAACATTTGAAGAAATCCTGGTAGGGATGATAAAACGCTTTCAGCATTGTATCAATCTAATCATTCGAAAGCAGGCGCTACAGTGCAACTCATTACAGTAGCATATTTGAATAGAACATTAGAAGTTGATAAAATGCCATATCAACTACCTTTCCGGAAAAAAACATCGACATTGCAGACTTACGTTAGACAGTCATGCAGCCAGTGAAATCACTGCAGGACCAAATCATTCGAAATAAAAGCAGTTTATCAGAAGCATATCATAAAACCTAAGACACACAGACACACTCCCCAGACATATGCCCGGTTGATACAACTAACGTTAGCGAGGAATCAAGCTATTTTGCTTGTCAGGACCGGATACATAAATCTCCTCAACATCCATATCTTATTTAGTATGATTGGAGAATGAAGAGCTCCCGTGACGAGAAAAAGCCGCATACTTTGATAAATGAACTATACTTACACATCAGCCGGAGTATTGAGGGATTAGAAGTGAAGTAGTGGTGAATGTGGTGCACTGAGGTAGCTAGTAAACTGACTTTCCTTCCTCCCCTAAGGGGCTATCTGTTTCTATCCCTGTCGATATGACTATCAGCCTCGCTGTCTCCGCTCGTGCATCCTGCTAGCGCCCAGAAGCCTACCCTCGCGCTCCGTACAATAACAAAAGAAGGAAGATATTGTGCGCGTGAGTGTCTCGCTGAGCACCAGCCAATGGGGCCTCCGGTCTCAAAGGGATGGCGGCTCTCAGCCAATAGTGACGCGGCTTTCACGGCTGTGCCCGGTGAAAGAGTGACATATCAACGCGACTGTTTTTTTTAAAGTGGCGCCGCGGAGATTACCACGCTCCTCCACGCCCCCTCCCCGACTCCACTTTGTCCATACTGCTAATGACTAGTGATGTGTGTTGTAGGCTATTCTATAAAAAAAAATGTTTTACCTTTATTTAACAAGGCAAGTCAGTTAAGAACAGCTCGGGATTTGATCTAGCAACCTTTCAGTAACTGGCCCAATGCTCTAACAACTAGGCTACCTGTCGCCCGAGTAGGCCTACACACCGCCCCAAGTTTGATGACTATTGTATTGTTTATTATGTCCCTATTATTTTTGCACCGCTAAGCATTTCACTGTTGTATTCTGCGCACAGCAAGTCGCACATGACAAATAAACTTTGATTTGATTTGACCCTCATTTGTTAGCTCTAAGGTCATTTTAGAGTGAAACTGAAGAGGCATGGCTAACAATAACAGACAACAAGGTACCATGGTGACAAATAGGGCAACTAGTACTCCACTTGTCTTGGGTAATACATTTGATCTACTGAACTCTAGAAAGAGTGTGATAACTTTTTTTTCTAAACCAACCATCAAATCAAATCAAATGTTATTTGTCACATGCGCCAAATACAACCGTTGTAGACCTTACAGTGAAATGCGTACTTACTAGCCCTTAACCAACAATGCAGTTTTAAGAAAATACCTAAAAGAAATGTAAGAGATATGAATAAATAATTAAAGAGCAGCAGTAAATAACAATAGCGAGGCTATATACAGAGTCAATGTGCGGGGGCACCGGTGTCGAGGTAATTGAGGTAATATGTACATGTAGGTAGAGTTATTAAAGTGACTATACATAGATAATAACAGAGAGTAGCAGCAGCATAGAAGGGGAGGAGGGGTGCAATGCAAATAGTCTGGGTAGCCATTTGATTAGCTGTTCAGGAGTCTTATGGCTTTGGGGTAGAAGCTGTTTAGAAGCCTCTTGGACCTAGACTTGGTGCTCCGGTATCGCTTGCCGTGCGGTAGCAGAGAGAGCAGTCTATGACTAGGGTGGCTCGAGTCTTTGACAATTTTTTGGATGGCAGGAAGCTTGGGCCCGGTGATGTACTGGGCCGTATGCTCTACCCTCTGTAGTGCCTTGCGGTCAGAGGCCGAGCAGTTGCCATACCAGGCAGTGATGCAACCCGTCAGGATGCTCTCGATGGTGCAGCTGTAGAACCTTTTGAGCATCTGAGGACCCATGCCAAATCTTTTCAGTCCCCTGAGGGGGGATATGTTTTGTCGTGCCCTCTTCACGACTGTCTTGGTGTGCTTGGACCATGTTAGTTTGTTGGTGATGTGGACGCCAAGGAACTTGAAGCTCTCAACCTGCTCCACTACAGCCCTGTCGATGAGAATGGGGGCGTGCTCGGTCCTCCTTTTCCTGTAGTCCACAATCATCTAATTTGTCCTGATCATGTTGATGGAGAGGTTGTTGTCCTTGCACCACACGGTCAGGTCTCTGACCTCCTCCCTATAGGCTGTCTCATCGTTGTCAGTGATCAGGCCTACCACTGTTGTGTAATCAGCAAACTTAATGATGGTGTTGGAGTCATGCCTGGCCGTGCAGTCGTGAGTGAACAGGGAGGACAGGATGGGACTGAGCACGCACCCCTGAGGGGCCCACATGTTGAGGATCAGCGTGGCAGATGTGTTGTTACCTACCCATACCACCTGGGGGCGGCCCGTCAGGAAGTCCAGGATTCAGTTGCAGAGTCCCAGGGTCCTTAGCTTATTGATGAGCTTTGAGGGCACTATGGTGTTGAACACTGAGCTGCAGTCAATGAATAGCATTCTCACATAGGTGTTCCTTATGTCCAGGTGTGAAAGGGCAATGTGGAGTGCAATAGAGTTTGCATCATCTGTGGATCTGTTGGTGCGGTATGCAAATTGGAGTAGGTCTAGGGTTTCTGGGAAAATGGTGTTGATGTGAGCCATGACCAGCCTTTCAAAGCATGTCATGGCTACAGACATGAGTGCTACAGGGCGGTAATCATTTAGACAGGTTACCATGCCCCTTCAAATCAAATCAAAGTTTATTTGTCACGTGCGCCGAATACAACAGATGAAGACCTTACAGTGAAATGCTTACTTACAGGCTCTAACCAGTAGTGCAAAAAGGTATTAGGTAAACAATAGGTAGGTAAAGAAATAAAACAACAGTAAAAAGACAGGCTATATACAGTAGCGAGGCTATAAAAGTAGCGAGGCTACATACAAACACCGGTTAGTCAGGCTGATTGAGGTAGTATGTACATTTAGATATGGTTAAAGTAACTATGCATATATGCATATAACAGAGAGTAGCGGTGGTGTAAAACAGGGGTTGGTGGGTGGTGGGTGGGTGCGTGGCATATGTGAGTGCTACTACCTCTACCTGAGCCCCAGGCTTTGTGGTACAGGTCATTAAACGATTGCTTCTGCACTGCAGAGAGAGAAACGCAGAAGGGGGCTGGATCCTCAAAGATACAATAGAGTTATAGGCATAAAGAACTGTCGTGAAATTCTATCTAACTCTCCATTGAAAGTGCCATACATACCTGTCTGCACAAATTCTCCCCAAATCCATATTCAACCTAAGATGACGCAACCATAAAACTCAAACTCGGCCTCACCCAATCCATTTTGATCAATTCCTCTTCCACAAGCCTTCCCCTCTTGACCTCCACCCCTCTCATATCCCTCTCTCACATTCCCTGCTACTCTAGCTCAAACCCAACGGGGTCACCTTCAACCCCCCTTCTCTCATTACAAAACATTCAGTATTGACATTGGAGGCAGACATACATTGTATTTTATCACTGATCCAATTATGCAAGAGGGCAATGCTGATAAAGGTATTCAGGCGAAGGACTTTTTAAAAAGAGAGGTGGAGGAATTCTAGCTCGATCTCATATTTGTTGGCTAACAATGACCATAGGAACTGACAAGAAAGCACAAAAAGATATGGGAGCAGGCTAGAGCAATACATTTTTTTTTTAAAACACAGCCCATTGTTCTAACAACAGGTTTGAACAGTTCAATGTCTTGTTGGTCCTAAATGACCACAATCAGTGATGTTACATTCCACTGATGGTCAATATACACTCACCGGACAGTTTATTAGGTACACCCATCTACTACTGAGCCAGATTCCCCCCCCCCCCCTGCCTCCAGAACAAAACAAGGTGTTGGAAACGTTTCACAGGGATGATGGTCCATGCTGACACAATGGCATTGTTGTTGCCGATTGGACGGCAGTAAGTTCATGCTGCGAACAGCCCGTTCCACCTCATCCTAAATATGCTCTATTGGGTTAAGGTCTGGGGACTGACCAGGCCACGCAAGTAAACTGAACTCACTGTCATGTTCCAGGCAATGTTTTTCCACTCATTTGTCCAGTGTTGGTGATCATGTGCCCACTGGAGCCGCTTCTTCTTGTTTTTATCTGATAGGAGTGGAACCTGGCGGGGTCGTCTGCTGCAATAACCCATCTGTGACAAGGATCAACGAGTTGTGCATTCCCAGATGCCGTTCTGCACAACACTGTTGTACAGCGACGTTATTTGTCTGTTTGTGGCCCGCCTGTTAGCTTGCACAATTCTTGCCATTCTTATTCGACCTCTCTCATCAACAACCTGTTTTTGTCCACAGGACTGCCAGTGACTGGATTCTTTTTGTTTGTCCCACCTTTTTAAGTAAAACATAAAACACGGTCATGCGTGAAAAGCCCAGGAGGACGGCCGTTTCTGAGATACTGGATCCGGTGCACCGGGCACCGACGATCATACCACGCTCAAAGTCGCTTACAGTAGGTCACTCGTTTCGCCCATTCTAACTTTCATTCGAACAGTAACTGAACGCTTCAATGGCTGCTTTATACAGCCAGCCACGGCCATGTGACTCACTGTCTGTAGGAGCGATCCATTTTCGGGAACAAGGTGGCGTACCTAATCAATTGATCTTAGTATCCTACAACGCTGTCTCTCATGGCATGACAACACAATTATTTAAGATCAGTATACCCACATCAACTTTATTTACCACACAAGGTTTGTTTGTGAGAAAGACGGAGTTGGTTGAGATTTGTGATTAGAATTACATCGCCTTTTTTAAAGTGTCCTTGAAGTTTACTGTTAAAATGCTTGAAAACTGTTGATAAGAAGGATACTGGCTCGACACCATTCATCTTCCACGTTGATACTGATCTGTCATCTTGAACCAATTAAAACTGTGTAAAACTTAAAAATATTTTACTACAATAACACATTTCATTGTGGAGTCAGACCCCTCCCATAGAACTCAAATAATTGTATGAATTTGCTCTGATTGTCTATACACACACATCATGCAACCATGTAACGACAGTAGTACTAAGAAAGTTTCCTTATACTACAATTTATACACATTAACAGAGTATATGTGCAATTCATAATACAGAGGACCGAAAAAAATTGTGATGCTTCTGTTTTATTCAATAGCAACTAAGTACAGAAGTTGTCATTAACATATTTTGTATGGTTAGGTAATACTGCACTGTTGGAGCTAGAAACAAGCATTTTGCTGCACCTGCGATACCATCTGCAAAATATGTGTATGCGACCAATAAAATGTGATTTGACCAATACAATTAGATTTGACATCGAGAAAAAAAAAGGTTTGACAAACCATATTAGGCAGGGTTGCATATCAGTTGCTGCTAGAAGCGTGAAACAGTGACGGCTCCGTTTCCGTACATTCCTTGCATCTTTTTTTCTGCACTACATTGTATTGCCGGGTCTAGTTACTTAGTCCACAGTGACAAAAATACTTCACCCTAGAAAAGAACAGGTTCCATCAACTACATGTCTGTGGCCATAGCTTTGAATGGAATGCAGAGGCATCCATACACATATTCTGGAAAGAGAGAGGGTTGTAAAAATCAGTAGGCCCAAAGTCCTCCAGCAGTGTAAACACATTTCTTTGCATAAAATTATTATTTTCGATTCCAATTTTAGCTTGCGCAATCGTAACATTTGATCAAGTTGTGTACGTTTTTGAAGCAAAGCACCCCTGATTCCAATTGCCTTATTGAAAACTAGCAGTTTATGACAACTCAAGACACGTACACGTTGCTACAATAGCACAAAGCAGAGATGTGAGGTTGGCGTTTAAGCAGGTAAACTGAGTATTGCCTTAGTCTGTGAGAATGGAAAGAGAACTTGTCACTAGTTGGGACCCCAACCCCCCCTCCCCCTAAAAATGTAAATATGTTTGAAAATAATAGCGCCCCTTGTGCAATACCGGATTTCCCGGTATGGTACAAGAACGGTATGAACATCTGCATACTGCCCAACCCCAGTGGAGTTTGTGAAAACTTTATTCAGTCCAGGACACAGGCAGACAAGCTCAGTGTTGTTATTAAGCAGTTTTTTCCAAGCTGAGGAGTGGGGCATGGTTTACTGGTCATGGTTTACTGGGCGACCGAGGCGTGAACGCTCCAGAGGTCTCCAGCATGGTCTTCCGACGCGCTGTCTCTTTGGCGACGTTGTGATTGAGCCGTCGCAACCGTTCCTAGAGAGAGGGAGAAAGAGTGAAACTCAAGTGAGCATTGAAAGTCAGTAGCTTGACATAATATACCACCTGAGCTGCATGAATTCAAAATGCACACAACAAAGCAGAATTGCCATGCCCATTGGAATTAATGTCTAGATAGATACATGGGATGAACACTACGTCACTGAATTTGACAGTGACACACATACAAATAGCGTGTTAGATACAAGGATAGGAGTAAAAGAAGGCCCACAAAATAGCATAAGATACTGCACAGGCAAAGAAAGAAAGCATCCACGCTCTTGCTTTGAGCCACTGACCTGAGCATTCTGTAGTATGTTGTTGACCAGCACCACCCTGCGTCTTGCATTCAGCAGCTTTTTCACATAGGGATCCAGGTCTAGCACCACCTTCTGGTGCTCATTTATCCTGCACAGCTCTAAAAATGAAGGGATGAGATGAGGATGACCGACAGGATGATTGGCTAATCTCATAAAGAAAATGGATAAGGCAGCAGCCATTTTGGTAAAGTATTCAAGCTATTGTTCATGCCTTCAATTTGTAGGATTTATTCTGTATGTAGTTAAAAGCAATGTATTTTTTATGACCTCATGAGAACCACATCACAGCAGCCTCTGCCTGTCTCACACAGGGGTTTTCATGGGCTCGGCAATGGGCTTTCTTTCACAAGGTCAAGTGCATTAACCAGGCACCCGTCCACTTCCCTGTTCCCCCGGGAGTGCATAATAAGCATGTAAAAGTGAATCATTTTACCTGTGGCTAGATTGTCTATGTGTTCTCGTAGTTCCACCTGGCTTTCCCTATAACAAAAAAACAACACAATAGCATTATAAATAGAGAAATATAGTAAAGTAACAAATCATGACTACTACTACAACAGACCGAGTGGTTACAGAAGACATTGATAGCTGTAGCCTAGGCCTACAGCAAGTAACAAATGAATGAGGAAAGGACACATTCAGAACGTCCCCCCATAAAAACACGGCACTTCGAGACAATTGACTTTTCGTAGCAGGTTAGGAGAGCATTTTCTCTCACTCTAACCCTTTTCCTAACCTTAACTCCCTAACCTGCTAAGTTAATTATCTTAACCTGCTGTGTAAGTTCTCCTAGCCTGCTACGAAAAAATGTGTAGCCGAGCCATCAACACAGAGAATAGTGAGGCACTGGACAGAAGAGACAGACTCAAAGACGCAGGACTGTTTTGAGGATACTGATTGGAATATGTTCATCCACCCAGGACTCATCCATCAACGTTGAGGAATATACACTGTCAGTCACAGGCTTCAATAGGAAATGTGTTGATGTACCCACAATAACAATCCGAACATACCCCAAACAAAAACCCTTGGTGAACGGAGATATCCGTACCATTCTGAGAGCTCGTACTGCAGCATTCAATGTCAGCAGAACAAACCACAATGACTCGGTGGCCAGCAACGTGTATAAGCAAGCAGGTACAAGCTCCACAAATCTATTAGGGATGCAAAAAGACAATACAGACTCAAACTTGAATTTATATTCGACAACTCAGACTCGCATCGCATGGGACAAGGACTACAGACTATCACGGACTACAAAGACAAATTAAGCTGTGTGATGCCCACTGAAGCGTCCATCTCAGAGGAGCTTAACACATTCTTAACACATTCTATTCCATCCAGGAAGGACGGCCAGACGTATCCTCAGACATCTTCAACCTGTCCCTGTCAAGGCTGTAGTCCCCACCTGCTTCAAGGAGCCCACCATCATCCAAGTGCCCAAGAAAAGCAAGGTGACATGGCCAAATGACTATCGCCCGGTCATTATGAAGTGCTTCAAGAGGCTGGTCATGGCTCAAATTAAAGCTAGCATGCCAGGCACACTGGACCTGACCGCAAGGCCCTCCAACGGGTGGTGAAGACGGCCCAGTACATCACTGGGACCGTGCTCCCACCCATCCAGGACATCTACTCGAAACAGTGCCTGAGGAATGACCACAGAACCATCAAGAAACCCACACACTCCAGCCACGAGCTGTTCACTCCCGATACAGTCCGCCTGACGGTAAGGAACATGAGGTCTGATACCAAGAGGCTCAGAGACAGGTTCTATCTACAAGCCATCAGACTGCTGAACACTTGAACTGGCTGACCACCTGCTCTGATTCTCCACACGCATGCACTCACGCACACATTCATGCTTCAGATATATATATTTTTTTTTAAAGTAGGGGCATGGATCAGAAAACGAGTCAGTATCTGGTTTGACCACCATTTGCCTCATGCATTTGCCTCGTAACACATCTGCTTCGCATAGAGTTGATCAGGTTGTTGATTGTGGCCTGTGGGATGTTGTCCCATTCCTCTTCAATGGCTGTGCAAAGTTGTTGGATATTGGCAGGAGCTGGAAAGCGCTGTCGTACACGTCAATCCAGAGCATCCCAAACATGCTCAGTGAGTGACATGTCTGGTGACTATACAGGCCATGGAAGAACTGGGACATTTTCAGCTTCCAGGAATTGTGTACAGATCCTTGATGAACGGTATGACAATGGGCCTCAGGATCTCGTCACAGTATCTCAGTGCATTCAAATTTACATAAATAAAATGTTTTTCTATTCTATATCGAAGTGGCATGTTTTTAGGGAATCTCCCTCCCTGGGACTAAACCCCTCCCTCTGCAACTAGATCCTGGACTTCCTGACGGGCCGCCCTAAGGTGGTAAGGGTAGGTAACAACACATTTGCCACTCTGATCCTCAACACAACATGCATGCTCAGTCGCCTCCTGTACTCCCTGTTCACACATGACTGCATGGCCAAGCACGACTCCAACACCATCATTAAGTTTGCCGACGACAACAGTGGTAGGCCTGATCACCGACAACGATGAGACAGCCTATAGGGAGAAGGTCAGAGACCTGGTAGTTTGGTTCCAGGATAACAACCTCTCACTCAACGTGATCAAGACAAAGATGATGATTGTGGACTACAGGAAAAGGAGGACCGAGCACGCCCCCATTCTCATCGACGGGGCTGTTGTGGAGCAGGTTGAGAGCTTCAAGTTCCTTGGTGTCCACATCACCAACAAACTATCATGGTCCAAATGGAGGTCAACCGATTAATCGGAATAGCCGATTAATTAGCGCCGATTTCAAGTTTTCATAACAATCGGTATTTTTGGCCACCGATTTGCCATTTTTTTTTATTTACACCTTTATTTAACTAGGCAAGTCAGATTAAGAACACATTCTTATTTACAATGACGGCCTAGAAACGGGGGTTAACTGCCTTGTTCAGGGGGGATTCTTTTTTGCAACCTTCGGTTACCAGTCCAATGCTCTAACCACCTGTCTTACATTGCACTCCACAAGGATTAACAGGCTGACTACCTGTTACGCGAGGGCAGCAAGAAGCAAAGGTAAATTGCTAGCTAGCATTAGACTTATAAAAAAAACTATCAATCTTAACATAATCACTAGTTAACTACACATGGTTGATATTACTAGTTTATCTAACGTGTCCTGCGCTGCATATAATCGATGCGGTGCCTGTTAATTTTCATTGAATCACAGCCTACTTCGACAAACGGGTGTTGACTTAACAAGCCCATCTGCGAAAAAAGTACTGTCGTTGCACCAATGTACCTAACCATAAACATCAATGCCTAACAGGAATATTTAGACTTAGCCACCTGTTAGATAAAATACGGAACGGTTCCGTAGGTCACTGAAAGAAAAAAACTTTTGTTTTCGAGATGATAGTTTCCGGATTCGACCATATTAATGACCTGAGGCTCGTATTTCTGTGAGTTTATTATATTATAATTAAATCTATGATTTGATAGAGCAGTCTGACTGAGCGGTGGTAGGCACCAGCAGGCTCATTCATTCAAACAGCCCCTCGCTGTGCTTCAAACATTGCGCTGTTTATGACTTCAACCTGGGTGGGTATCATTTGTGGAATGTTCCAACAGGAATCTATTCCAAAAACGTCGTAAATAACAAGGTTTCCAAAAAACAACGCATACAAAGTTGTATAGCGGCAGAATAAGATACCGGGTAGGGAGTGGTCTATTTCATTGCGTTTTTCACTCATCACGTTTATTCCGAAAAATTTCTGTCCTCACATGTCTGTTTGCCTATGGACAAACATTAAGAATAAGCTACGTGGTGAGTTGATGCCTATTCGGCAGCTAGTTAGCTAGGTTTGTATGCGTTGCTACTTTGTATGCGTTGTTGGTTGGCAACCTTTTACTTTACGTTTTTTGGAACAGATTCCTGTTGGAACGTTCCAGAAATTATACCCACCCCTTCAAGCCTATCAACTCCCAAGATTAGGCTGGTGTAACCGATGTGAAATGGCTAGCTAGTTAGCCGGGTGCACGCTAATAGCGTTTCAAAAGTCACTCGCTCAGAGACTAGTAGTTGTTTCCCTTGCTCTGCATGGGTAACGCTGCTTCGAGGGTGGCTGTTGTCGATGTGTTCCTGGTTCGAGCCCAGGTAGGAGCGAGGAAAGGGACGGAAGCTATACTGTTACACTGGCAATACTAAAGTGCCTATAAGAACATCCAATTGTCAAAGGTATATGAAATATAAATGGTATAGAGAGAAATAGTCCTATAATTCCTATAATAACTACAACCTAAAACTTCTTACCTGGGAATATTGAAGACTCATGTTAAAAGGAACCACCAGCTTTCATATGTTCCCATGTTCTGAGCAAGGCACTTAAACATTAGCTTTCTTACATGGCACATATTGCACTTTTACTTTCTTCTCCAACACTTTGTTTTTGCATTATTTAAACCAAATTGAACATGTTTCATTATTTATTTGAGGCTAAATTGATTTTATTGATGTATTATATTAAGTTAAAATAAGTGTTCATTCAGTATTGTTGTAATTGTCATTATTACAAAAAATAATAATAAATAATCGTCCAATGAATCGGTATCGGGGTTTTTGGTCCTACAATAATCGGTATCGGCATTGAAAAATCATAATCGGTCGACCTCTAGTCCAAACACACCAAGACACCCGTGAAGAGGGCACAACAACACCTTTTCCCCCTCAGGACACTGAAAAGATTTGGCATGGGTCCTCAGATCCTCAAAAGGTTCTACAGCTGCCCCATAAAGAGCATCCTGACTGGTTGCATCACCACCTGGTATGACAACTGCTCAGCCTCCGACTGCAAGGCACTACATACGGCCCAGTACATCACTGGGGCCAAGCTTCCTGCCATCCAGGACCTCTATACCAGGCGGTGTCAGAGGAAGGCCCAAAAGATTGTCAAAGACTCCAGCCACCCTAGTCATAGACTGTTCTCTCTGCTACCGCACAACAAGCGGTACCGGAGTGACAAGTCTCCTTCCAAAAGGCTTCTTAACAGCTTCTAACCCCAAGCCATAAGACTCCTGATCAGCTAATTAAATGGCTACCTGGACTTTTCGCTGCTGCTACTCTCTGTTTATTATCCATACATAGTCACTTTACCTCTACATACATGTAAATATTACCTCAATTACCTTGAGTAACCTGTGCCCTCGCACATTGACTCTGTACCCCCTGTATATAGCCTCGCTACCGTTATTTTATTGTTGCTCCTTAAAATGTGTTTTAATTTTTCTATTATTATTTATTTATATATATTTTACTTCAGTTGATTTTAGTAAACACTTTTTCTTAAACCTGCATTGTTGGTTAAGGGCTTGTAAGAAAGCATTTCACTAAGGTCTAACACCTTTTGTATTCGGCATGTCATAAATACAATTTGATTTGATTTACTAGGGAAGGAGGGGCTGGATCACGGGACTGTCATGAATATATTAGTTTATTGCCGCATTCTAAACAACTGGGAACTCGGAAATCTCCGACTTCAGTTCGTTCAAGACAACCGAGACTATCGGAAGAAAACCGAGCTCCAACTGGTTTTTTTTTTTTTAACGGTCATACAACACGGAATTCCAAGTAGGGAACTCGGGACTCTTTTCAGAGCTCCGACTTTCCACTTGAACATCTCTGACGTCATGATTTCAACTCGTTTGTTCCGAGTTGTCTTGAACGCACCATATGTGTCTAGCAAGCTAACTAGCTGTGATTGAAGGGAGCGGTATCTAGCAAGCACAATTGAAGTTGAAGCAAAAATATTGCTAGCTACCCACCTCACTGAGTGCACATGAAGATCAAGCTGCTGGACAGCTGGTTTCAAGAGGCCAAGCAGTCCCTCTGCAATTGCATCTTTCCCCGACGGTGTCTCCACAACAGCTAGAGCAGCCATTCCTCTTCCAGAACCAGAAGTGATAACAAGAAACGTAAAGCACGCCAGGAAGTAGCTCTGTGACGTAGCTGTAAAACCTCTCCATTTTCCGTCGTCAGGTAGTTAGCACCATTTTGTAAGGAAATGAGAGAGGGAGAATAGGCTGGCCTCAGTTTATATATTTTTAAGCAGATACGATTTTAATCACTGTAGCTAGCTAGTGTAGTTCGTATTTTAGTAGTATCCGTAAGAGCAAGGTTAAATAAAACATCTAGTGAGTAGTGGATCCAGATCTGTCGGTTGCAACTAGCTTAACGTTCGCTGCTAACGTTAACTGGGCTATCGCTCAAGCTAACGCGCTTGCTAGCAAAGTGATACACGAGTATCGGCAAAACAAGCAACGATCGAAGTGAGTTAACTAATAATCGCCTATTGGACTTGTTTCAGACAATGTTGACTGTTTTTAGTTAGATATTTCCTAACTAGCTACGTTGGCGAATAATGTTCAGGCTCGATAGGACGACAGTCTAACTTGAGTTTACAGGCTCCTATTGTTTTTCGCACAGTCACAGCCTACTTAGTTAATTAGCTAGTTAACGTAGTTAGCTAGCTTTCCTAGTTGTCCCGTCTCTCGTTGGCATTCAAAAGCAGTGAAGTCGACTCATTTGCTACATTTTGTTTTATGAACTGGACGTGTATATTGTGCCTTTCGGGAAAGTCTATATGTTTATTTCGAGCCCGTGGCGTGGCCCTTTTGCGTCTTTTCTTCAAATGATGTATCCAACATTAACGTTAGTTGGCAAATGAAAGGATACTAGCTAACTGCATACCACAACTAGTCAAACGCAAGCTAGCCATCTACTAACTAAGCTGACCATTTTGCCAGCTAAATATAATGTATTATTGTGAAACTAGCTAGTAACATTACCTATGACCTTGAATGGTTATGCACAAATGGAATGACCAACACTGGTATATTTCCTTCTCCTGGCTCGTGAAATTGTTTTTCTAACCTATTTTTCCCGCACTACACCTTCCCCTGGCACCTCCGAATTTGACCTACCCCACCCACCCTCCCTATCCCTTTCTATCACTTTCTATCCCTCTCATATGTTGCTGGTTCCAAGGAGTTCAAGCGAAGTCAAAATGAGTGCTCCCTCCTCCCAAAAAGTCGTGCTGAAAAGCACCACCAAGCAGTCCCTGAATGAGCGGTGAGACGCGCTACGCACCCTGACAGCACTAAGCGAGGCGAAGGTCGAAAAAGTGGTACAGACGGCCCTAGTGTGCTCTACTACGGAAGGCCACTGTTGGGGACCAGACATGGACGCTAGACTGCCCGGGGCAGACGTGTGCGCTGCTCACTCAAAATGCATGCCGTATTCACCGTTTGCTGACATTAGAAGTTTGGAGTGCCTTTTGTGTGAGCAGCGCACACTTAGACCCAAGGAGAGAGGGTAACAGTGATGCTTGGTAAGGCGATGGCCGAGAATGGGCACAGGCCGCACTCCTGATATGCCCCGGCACTCCTCCTCTCTGTGTGTCACACATTGGTGCAGTCCCAAAATATACTGTACATATGGGAGAGGAGAGACCAAACCAATGAAAAGGGGAGGGTGCACCCTCCCTCCCGCTCCTCTCCCACCCTCTCTACACACACACAACTCTCTCTCAACTAAATGACTGTTTATTTAGCCATTTTGTGTCCTTTTCCTCTTCTTTGCTACTACTTTCATTTTCAGTTCTCTGTGCTCTGAAGTCTTTCTGTGAGACTAGGTGCCCAGTCCTAGCCCGGACGTGACCAACCCCCCTTTCCTTGCTCTTCTCTCCCCCTTTTCCTCCTTTTCTCATATGTGTGGTGTGAGCACAAGGCACGGTCCGGGCTGTAAGTGGCTGGGTTGCCAGATACCCCTCCAGTCCTGGGCCTCCAACCTCTGCCAGGCCTTTTTCAAAGGCTGATGCCATCAAAACGGGGTGGCGTGGAGGCCTGTAAGTGGCAATCACTCTCCTCTCTTGTCATCCACTTTCCTTTCTCTCTGTTTTCTCTTCTGCCTTTCTCATTATTTCCTCCAATCTGTTCTAGTGTTTCTTCTGCTGCTTTCTCTATCTTTCCACTTTTGTTTTAACCTAAAATGTGCTGAATTGCTTCCAGAAAGCATTTTGGGTTGTCAAATACTTAAAAATGAGAGAGAGCAAAACAAAGAGAGTGAGGTGCCAACAAGCGGGGCATTCATAACACACGCCACAGCTCCTGTGGCCGTGTCCATGGTATGAGAAATGACTTGATTTGGAACCATCCCTCCCCCTCCGTATCCTCTCTCTCTCTCCCTCCTTTTACCCCCTCTCTGTCCCGCTCCCCCTCCCCTCCAAAGCTTCACTACCATGCTGAAGAACAAGGCGCCGACAGCGGTGAGTGTGCGAGCCACCATGCAGCAGCAACACATGGCCAGTGCCCGCAACCGCCGCCTCGCCCAGCAAATGGAGAACAGGCCCTCTGTGCAGGCTGCTCTGCACCACAAGCAGGTGAGACAAGGTGATCTAGCTCAATTAGTCTTTCTGCAATTCCTCACCTTCTCAACAGTATTGGAGGAGACGGTCCAAGTCCCTTCTCTCGGGCCTTCTTCTCCAGTGCATTTTGAGGAGGAATCGGGGAAAGATGAATTGAGAGAGCCAAATGGGGAGACATCTGAAGCACTGTAAACAGGTGAGATTGCGAGAGGAATGGCACACCGGAGACAGGCCATGTTCTACAAACGTGTAAGAGGGAGATAGGGTACAGGAAAAAGGCTATACACTTAATAGATATTAGGAAATGCTTGACACAGACCTAGAGGGCACCATAGAGCAAAGGTTAATATACAGATCACATAAATGGCTGAGTGTTTGGGTCAAGCACTGAAGCGACAACTTGACAAATCCAGCACAGGAGGTCAACACCTCCCTAACCCTGCCACTTGGTATCAACCTACCACCTAACCCTCCCAGAGCCTGAAGCAGCGCCTTGGGAAGAGCAACATCCAGGCCAGGCTGGGCCGGCCCATCGGGGCCTTGATGCGGGGGGGCACTGGCGGCCGGGGATTCGCTGTTGGAGGGATGAGGGGGATGACGAGAGGAGGCCTGCGAGGCCGCGGCAGAGGAGGAACCCTGAGGGGCGCTATGGCTCTGAGAGGTGAGCATTTGGTACCACACAGCAAAGCCTACTGGGATTGATGTTTTTCTACAATGTTAGAATTGAAAACGTTGGCTTCATAAATTGTTGAAAGACATTTGACATGACATTTCATGATTTCTCTTAAATGTTCAACTCTGGGGCTGGAATACACTTTCCACAGTGCTGTCCAGGCTTTTAAGTATGACTCATACTTTTTTACGGGGGGGTAAGGCAAACTTTTTATTATTTTAAGGGGTGACGTGATCTCATCAGTAAACTAGTTTGAGCAAATCCACCCTGCTGAGTTGAATGGAATAGTCCAGGTGGATCTGTCATAGTATGGCTTAACCCCCTGGTTTACTATCCATCCCCTCAACCTGGGGGAATGTGGCTGTCAATCATTGTGACTCCACCCTCCATAAACCCCCTGCTGTCCTGGTTGGTCCGGCACCTGTTGTGCTACTGAGCATGTGGTGACAAATCTAACAGCTGCACTGCCCCTGCTTATCCACACAGTTACCCCACACCCACTTCTACACACTCCCGGTGGAGGGGATTGGGGATTTTAGACTCCATTAAGACAACAACAAAAAATGACAGTAATACTTCAAGTGAAATTCATTTAAAGACGTTGGCTTTAAATGATCCAGGTTTAGAATGTAATGGTGCAGATACAAGATGTGCACTGTGGTCACGTATATGTTGCATACAATGCAGAACTGTGGCATTCCAGGATAAAAAAAACAAAACAATGTTGGTCATAGCATTTGAAGTGATATTAGTGCACTTTTACTGTAGAAGGAATTGTTATTCAGTGAATACCCCATGCCTAGTTAGAACAGAAGTGACTTGAGAATACATGGGCAAACACCTCTAACCTGTCTGTCATGGCAAGCGTAAAACAAGTTGGAGTATAAATGACATGCGTAACATGTTTTACCCTTCCATAGAATTTGAATACTTAAGCTGCTTTAGTTAAGTTGGTGGCTGAGATGTGGGTCAATGATGGGCATATAAAAGGTTTTTGCGTTCACTTGACAACTTTGTTCTTAAACTGAAACGTGGTTAGCTAAGTCACTAGTTAACTGCTCCTTTGTTACATCCTGTGTCCTGATAGGGAATCGCCTTCCCCCAGGCATGGGCCAGATGCGTGGCAGAGGGGGTCCAGGACGTGTGGCCCTCCGTAGGGGGATGCGTCAAAGAGGGGCTGCTGGTCGTGGTGCCTTCGGCAGAGGAGCTGGAAGAGGAGTGGGAGCCAGGGGTAAGGAACTGGATTCAGAGTTCAGATTCATTTCATCTGTAAATTGACACATCACAATCTACCTCAGGTTTCTTGTTTACATGAACACTTATACAGCAACCATTTTGTTAACGCATTGTGATTCCATCTTTAATTTTTTGGGGGGGGTGTTGACCACCATCTTTCCCTCCAGGACGAGGTGGTCTGCGTGGGCGTGGTGGCTTCGCTGGCAGGGGTGGTGGCCGCGGTCGCGGGGGTGGAAGAGGAGGCCGCGGCAGGGGAGGTGGCCCAGGAATGACCCGCGAGCAGCTGGACAACCAGCTTGACGCCTACATGTCCAAGACCAAGGGCAACCTGGACGCTGAGCTGGACGCGTACATGGCCCAAGCTGACCCAGAGGGCATGGAGTGAACCAGGACCTCCACTGTGAGAGTAGGGACTCCTTCAACAGGCCCACACTGAGACAGTATTGATAACATGAAAGACGCAGAGAGAAGCTTGTATAGTACTATTACACCACACAAATGTAATGATAAACGCACTTACGTAAACTCTGTGCACTGTCTCACATTACATGGCTAAAATTTGTGATGTGATCACAACCTCTGCTTGAATATAAAACGCACATTCACTGACACACATGCATACAAACACACTTGTTCTAAAATTGTGGGCCTATGAAGAGAACTGTTCGAAACTTTTTCCTGAATGTGGACTTGACCATTCTATCAGTATCAGTACAAAGTAGACTCGCACCTGCACAGTTTGAAACCTTTTTCCTGTGTGTGCATGAAGAACGCAAAGATCTTTTAAACTTGAATGGACGACACTGACCGGAGTAGAGACTTAAAGAACCAACATTATCAACGCTCCTGAAATGCCTGCTTTTTGGACCAGAATCTCCCTTGGCAGAGTGTTTTGAAACTGAATTGGGACTGTTACCGAACTTTACGTCTATGTCCATATGGTTAAAAGTGCTTTAGCTCCATCATGTCTAACTAGCATCCACTTCTTATATTTCGTAAACCTATTTTTTACAACCATGTTTTTATGTTAGGATTTGTATTTAGTATTGGATGCTCCTTTTACGGTGTTAGCAGAAGTGTACAAAGACTTGACTCTCGAGTAGAAAAATTGAATGAAAATTACAAGGGGAATTCTAGAAAAATCTTTTGTGTTTTTATTCTATTTAACGCCACCAACTTAAGCTTTGCTTCTGGAGAATTGAAGTATGTTGCTGTCTTTGGTTGAAACTCCCCTAACAGCATTTTATGGATGCTTGTCATACCAAATAAGCAACTACACGAGATGCTAAATATTTCAATCCAAGTTGCAAAGGTGTGCGAGTGGTCTTCCCCCCCCCCCTGGTGTCAATTGTAAGAATTTGAGATGGTCTTTAAAAAAACTGGTTGTACACCACTCAAATAAAGTGAGTGGAAATGTTTTCAGATTGTGTCCATCTGGATGAAACTCCAAATGCTATGCAATTCCCTCTCCTTCCAACTGGTTATTGTCATAGAATAGAGAATAAACTTTCATCTTTTAACATCGTAGTTGTTTGGGTATTGGTTCCATCACGTGTTCTTTCAAGACTAATACACTGCGAGCACTTTGGTTAAATCACCATATACACTCAATGGCCAGCTTATTAGGTACACCACCCCTGACCTGAAAATGGATTGCTATATAAAGCAGACAGGCAGCGAGTTACTGTTCGTTTGAATGTTAGAATGGGAAAAACGAGTGACCTAAGCAACTTTGAGTGTTGTTATGATTGTCAGTGCCAGATCCAATATTTCCTTAACAGCTGGACTCCTGGGCTTCTCGCGCACGGCAGTGTCTAGGGATTACTGAGAATGGTGCAACAAAACATCCAGTCAGCGGCAGTCCTGTGGAGGGAAAAAAGTTTGTAGATGAGGTCAAAGGAGTATGGCAAGCTAACGGGGCCACAGACAAATAATGGCGTGGTACAACAGTGTGAACCCTGACAACCCCTACGAACACCTTTGGGATGAATTGAAACGCCGACTGCGAGCCAGGCCTAATCGCCAAACATCAGTGCCCGACCTCACTAATGTTTGTGGCTGAATGGAAGCAAGTCCCCGCAGCAATGTTCCAACATCTAGTGGAAAGCCTTCCCAGAAGAGTGGAGGCTGTTATAGCAGCAAAGGGGTACCAACTCCAAATGAATGCCCATGATTTGGAATTCGATGCGAAGGTGTCCACATACTTCTGGTCATGTAGTGTAATTTGTAAAGGACCAAAGTACAAGTTAATTCTACTCTAATCTTATATTTTAACAATACCATTCCTCTGTAGCTGTAGCAATTGTAATTATTCTGTAGTACAACATTGCATTGTAGTTGAAATTAGTGGGGTTTTTTCTTGAACACAGTCCCTGTAATTAAAATGTCTCAACTCATAGCTTTATCACACAGCAATTAATATGTAACAGTTATTACATCATTTGAATAATTACAGGGTTACTACCCAAACAACACTATAAATTACCTTTGTTGAAAGCCTAATGGCCGACTTATTGGTAGATCTTGTCGTAAAAAGTGCATGTCTGTGATTTTGAAGTCATAAGAATATCCATGCATTTCAATATATTCTCCCCTGTGTATTTATTTGGACAGTGAAGCTAAAACCTTTAATTTGTCTGTATACTCCAGCATAGTCCCCCCATTTGAAGGTGTCAACAGTATTTGGACAAATTATAGTGTATTAAATTTTGTAAAAAGTGTAGTATTTGGTCCCATATTCCTATTTACTAAATGTAACACATAAGTGAATTTTGTCCAAATAATTATGACACCTTCAAATAGGGGGACTAGATACATAAAGTGCTTGAGGGAAGAAGTGTGTCCTTACTGGCCCTCCATCACAACACTTTCTGCAGCATCTGGTCTTCCAGCCAAGGGTTGACGTCATCAAAAGAGGACAATTTCATACGTTTGCAATGAAGTTGGATTATTGGGTAGCTATAATTAGTAGGCAAATTGCTTCATATTTGAGTAACCTAGTTGATTAAATATCACTTCAATGTGAAAGAAAACAAATTAAAACTGATTATTGCCATTTTGATTGTAACTGGTCAATTAACATGTTATACTTTTTGTAAAATGGTTTTCGTGTCTATCTATTTCAACATCAATCTAAAGAAAGAAGACGCAAAACATATTGTTAAATTTCAAGAAAACGCCCAGGTCGATGGTTGCTATCCATCGACCTCTGGGTTATGGGCCCAGCACGGTTCCGATGCGCCACTCTGCCCCTGTCGGCGTTAAGATCCTGGATATGTATTCACTCTTTCTGATGGCAGTCTACACGTTGACATTGTGCCTTTTGTTAGGGTTAAACTGGCTATTTGTTTGCATAACCTATATAATATACCGGGGAAGCTATGCTACAATATTAAGTATATAAACTACGGATAAGTCAACTGCTGAAGACAAGAACTACAACCGGCGACAGGAAGTGCGTCACGAGGCTGGGACCAGCCTGCACGCCGACGATAGGATGAGCAAGTTTAAACCACGCTCCTCCTCCCTCTGACAGGCCAGCATTGAGCGGGAACTCTCTGTCAGAGTATATAAGGGAAAACAATAGGATGTGACGCTCTCTTCTCTGTCTGCCCTGCGTGGTGTCACAGCGAGACCGTATATATACGAACAAAGTATTTACCACACACGTGTTTGCAATAATTAAAGAACAAAGAAAACTTGAGTTACTCTTTGCCAAATAGTTTGTTCTAATACCAGATTTGAATTGACGCGACCTTACACTTTGTCCGTAGCAGTACTCCATCCAGAGTTGCCATGTCCGCAGTTTTCTTATTAAACTTGGGCCACTTTGAAAACGATGTCGCGGGGGAAAATGTAGACTATTGGTTGCGGGTGGCATGTTTTTATATATTTCCCTGTGACCTGCAGCTGCTGACTATTAAGCAGTGAGCTGGCTGTTACTGAGTGAGTGAGTGAGTGAATGGTGGGGAGAGGGGCGGGAGGTGTGTGTGTGTGTATTGAGATAGCACTGCACGCGCGCATATCGTGACAACTTTTTACCAGTTGTAGGTAGGCTATTTAGATTGTCATCATGAAGACACCTACACTACCGGTCAAAAGTTTTAGATCACCTACTTATTCAAGGGTTTTTCTTTATTTTGACTATTTTCTACATTGTAGAATAATAGTGAAGACATCAAAACTATGAAAAAACACATGGAATCATGTAGTAACCAAAAAAGTGTTAAACAAGTCCCCCCCAAAATTATATTGAGATTCTTCAAAGTTGCCACCCTTTGCCTTGATGACAGCTTTGTACACTCTGGCATACTCTCAACCAGCATCACCTGGAATGCTTTTCCAACAATCTTGAAGGAGTTCCCACATATGCTTGTTGGCTGCTTTTCCTTCACTCTGCGGTCCAACTCATCCCAAACCATCTCAATTGGGTTGAGGTTGGATGATTGTGGAGGCCAGGTCATCTGATGCAGCACTCCATCACTCTCCTTCTTAGTCAAATAGCCCTTACACACAGGTTGCCTAGTGGTTAATGTTGGGCCAGTAACCGAAAGGTTGCTGGATCGAATCCCCGAGCTGACAAGGTAAAAATATGTCGTTCTGCCCCTGAACAAGGCAGTTAACCCACTATTCCCCGGTAGGCCATCATTGTAAATAAGAATTTGTTCTTTACTAACTTGCCTAGTTAAATAAAAAAATAAAAAAATACACCACTTGGAGGTGTGTTGGGTCATTGTCCTGTTGAAAAACAAAAGATAGTCCCCCTAAGTGCAAACCAGATGGGATGGCGTATCGCTGTGGTAGCCATGCTGGTTAAGTGTACCTTGAATTCTAAATAAATCACAGACAGTGTCACCAGCAAAGCACCATCACACCTCCTCCTCCATGCTTCACGGTGGGAACCACACAGGATGAGATCATCTGTTCACCTACTCTGCATCTCACAAAGACACGCGGTTGCAACCAAAAATCTCAAATTTGGGCTAATCAGACCAAAGGACAGATTTCCACCCTTCTAATGTCCATTGCTCATGTTTCTTGGCCCAAGCAAGTCTCTTCTTATTATTGGTGTCTTTTAGTAGTGGGTTTTTTGCAGCAATTCGACCATGAAAGCCTGATTCACACAGTCTCCTCTGAGCAGTTGATGTTGAGATGTGTCTGTTACTTGAACTCTGTGAAGCATTTATTTAGCCGCAATTTCTGAAGCTGGTAACTCTAATGAACTTATCCTCTGCAGAGGTAATTCTGGGTCTTCCATTCCCATGGCGGTCCTCATGAGAGCCAGTTTCATCATCGCGCTTGATGGTTTTTGCAACTGCATTTGAAGAAACGTTCAAAGTTATTGACATTTCCGGTATTGACTGACCTTGATGTCTTAAAGTAATGATGGACTGTCATTTCTCTGCTTATTTAAGCTGTTCTTGCTTAATATGGACTTGGTCTTTTACCAAATAGGGCTATCTTCTGTATACCCACCCTACCTTGTCACAACACAACTGATTGGCTCAAACGCATTAAGAAGGAAATGAATTCCACTCATCAACTTTTAACAAGGCACACCTGTTAATTGAAATGCATTCCAGGTGACTACCCCATGAAGCTGGTTGAGAGAATGCCAAGAGTGTGCAAAGCTGTCATCAAGGCAAACGGTTGCTACTTTGAAGAATCTCAAATATAAAATATATTTTGATTTGTTTAACACTTTTTTGGTTACTACATGATTCCAAATTTGTTATTTCACAGTTCTGATGTCTTCATCATTATTCTACAATGTAGAAACTAGTAAAAATAAAGAAAAACCATTGAATGAGTAGCAATTTTTTTTGTCTGGTAGCAGGGGTTGCTATGTGTGTGTAACATGAATATGTGTGTATATATATATATATATATACAGTTGAAGTCGGAAGTTTACATACACTTAGGCTGGAGTCATTAAAACTAGTTTTTCAACCACTCCACAAATTTCTTGTTTTGTAACAGTATTTTTTATTGGAGTTTCACAATTTTCACCCATATTAAGAGATACAACAACAAAGACAAGGCAAAAAAAACAGCACTCACTTACACATATCCGTATGTATGCACGCACGTACACAAACACACACACCATTTTCCTCTCCCCGCTCAGCGCTTCTCTCACCCCATCCCCCCGTTGCGTCTCTCAATACATACATTTTAAACAAACATAAACAGATATACAAAATAAAATAAATAAATAAAAAATACAAATAAGAAAAAAAGAGAAAAAAAAAGCTCAGTTTAAACCAAGAAGTTGAGTTCCCCACATGGACCGTACAGTGTAATTCTGAAATACATAGATCACCATTCTAAGAGAATCCTTGCAGCATAATAGCTGATACTTCAGGTTCTAGGTAATTTAGGTAAGGCTCCCATACTTTGTAGAACTGATCTGTCTTAGAATGCAATGTACATGTCAGATATTCCAGCGGCACCCATTCAAATAGTATCTTATGCCAATCTTTAATAGAGGGAACTTTATCACTAATCCACTGTAAAAGTATGTTTTTCCTCGCTGCGAAGGTGAGGATGTTGTAAAGCCTCCTCTTACCCACAGAAGTTACATGCCTACTAGGGAGACCTAACAGTAGAGAAACTGGGTCCAATTCTAGATCGACCCCTAGGATCTTTTCAATTTCTTGCAGAACACCAGACCAATATCTTTGTATTTTGGTACATGACCATAAACAATGTGTTAGGGTGCCTGTATCAGTTTTACATTTAAGACATTGAGGAGGAGAGGAAGAGGGGCTAAAAGCATGTCTGCGATTTGGGGATATATGCAATCTGTGTATTATTATTAATTGAATTGCTCTAGTACGATTACATATAGATATTGTTTTTGCATATTTCCAAATGTCCTCCCACATCTCTTCGTCAATAGTAACAGACAGTTCTTTCTCCCACACTTGTTTCACCCTCTGTGTGTCAACAGCGGAAAAGGACCTTAAAGCATCATAAAACAGACTTACAGACATTTTCCTTTGTGGGGAAAAAAGCATTATTTCAATGACAGACATATCAGGGTTGCCAATTAAGGTGGTGCTCTTCAGAATATAATGTCTTACTTGTAGGAAACGGAAAAAGTCCTGCTTTGGGAGTTGATATTTCTCGACCATCTGCTCAAATGACAATAAAATCTTATCCGCAAATAAGTCATTTAGTCTGCGTATGCCCTTATTAAGCCAAACGTTAAAGCCAGCATCCAGCAATCCTGGGGCAAAATCTGGGTTGTTAAGAATTGGGGTAAGAGCAGAGGTTAGTTTGGACCTTCCCAGGAAACGTTGAACTGACCTCCATACTTTGAGTGTGTTAAGTGTAATGGGGTTGTTACAGTGATCTTTTACAGACTTGAAACTTGTGAAAAACAAAAGATCCTGTAAAGGGTATTTTACAAGAGAAGTCTCAATGTCTAACCAAATAGAGGAGTCATCTTTTGTGATCCAGTCTGAAATATAACATAGGTGGGCACACCACTGATAGAACCTGATATTGGGCAGATCCAAGCCACCCATAGAACTTGGCAGCTGCAATATTGCCATCTTAAGTCTTGGCTTGCGTTTACTCCATATAAAGGAACTTAGCCATCCATTTACATCCTTTATTACCTTATTGGAGAGTAATACTGGGATCATTTGAATTGGGTAAAGTAGCCTAGGTAAAATGTTCATTTTCAAGAGGGATATTCTACCCAACCATGAAATCGGAAGAGAGTTCCAGCGCTCCAGATCCTGTCTTATTGTGTCGAACAAGGGAACAAAATTGGCTTTTTGCATTTGTTGGAATTTAGGAGTTACAAATATACCCAGATATGTAAAACATGAGGGAGACCATTTAAAAGGGAAGGGGGGAGAAGTATTAGGTACAGAGTGAAGGTTACCAAGTGGCATAGCCTCTGATTTAGTTAGGTTAATCTTGTAGCCTGAGAATTCGCTGAATAACTCAATAATATTAATAAGAGATATGATTGAAGTCTCAGGATTAGAAATGAATATCAGGACATCATCAGCATACAAGCTTATTTTATGGTGAACATCACCAATGAGCAGCCCCTGTATAGCAGGCGTTACCCTGATGGCCTCGGCCAGTGGTTCCATAACAAGTGCAAATAGGAGGGGGGACAAAGGACAGCCCTGTCTGGTACCTCTGTGTATAGAGAAGCTATTTGACCGTAGTCCATTAGTAAGGACAGCAGCCTGAGGATCACCATATAAAACTTTCACCCATTTTATAAAGTTGTCCCCCAGACCAAATTTATTTAGAGCAAAGAATAGGTAAGACCACTCCACACGATCAAATGCTTTCTCAGCATCTAGGGAGAGCACAAGACCATCCATAGCACTTGGTAGACTTCAATTACATTAAGAAGCCGTCTGACATTGTTACTGACCTACGTCCCTTGATGAAGCCAGTTTGGTCTCCTTTCACAATTAGTGGCAGTGAGTCCTCTAATCTTGTGGCTAGAATTTTAGAAAGCAATTTTCTATCCACATTCAGAAGGGAAATTGGTCTGTATGAGGAACAAGACTCCGGACATTTTCCCTTTTTGAGAATAAGTGATATGTTGGCTTCTCGCAGCGTTTGGGGGAGCTGGTCATTTGAAAATGAGTGGTTAAACATATCACGCAATGGCTCAAGGATCAGGCCATGGAACTCTTTATGGAACTCACCACAAAACCCGTCCGGACCTGGGGCCTTACCATTTTGCAGATTCTTAATTGCGGACATTATCTCTTCTTCAGTAATAGGGGCATTAAGGAGAGACCTCTGTTCTTCGGAGATAGTAGGGAGCTCAATCTTAGAAAATAAGTTCTCCATTAACTTGGGTGCGTCATTTGGCAGTTCTGAGGCATAAAGATTTGCATAAAATTTCTTAAATGAGTCATTTATCAATTTATTTTCATATAAATGATTTCCATCAGAATCAGTAATAGCCGCAATTGACTGTGAGTCAGCTCTCTTTTTAGCTAGGTACGCCAAGAACTTTCCTGGCTTATGTTCATATAGCTTTTGCTTGACAAATCTCATTTTCTTTTCAGCGTCCTGTGTTAGGAGGGAGTCCAACATTGATCTAATGACTGATATTTCCTTTAATAGGGCAGGAGTGGGAGTTTTAATGTAGTCCTTCTCTTTAGTTCCTAATTTACCCTCTAGTGTTTTTTGCTTTTCACGCTTTTTCCGCCTCTTAGTGGCTGCGTATGACATAATCAGACCCCTGGCGTACGCCTTACAGGTTTCCCAAAGGAGTGAGGGGTTATCTGTTGATTGAGAGTTAATAGAGAAAAATGCTTTAAACTCTGTAATAAAATATGATGTGAATGTATGGTCTTTAAGAATGGTTGTATTCAACCTCCAATGTCTTGACTGATTGAATGCCCCGTTGAGTTTTATGTCCAGGATCACCTCCGCATGATCAGATATGACTATGCTTCCTATCCTAGCGGATAAAACAGACTGCAGTGACGTCCTGGGCATAAAAAAGTAATCTATTCTAGTCTGACATCCATGAGGTGCAGAGAAAAAAGTGAACTCTCTGTTGGAGGGATGAAAAGCTCTCCAAACATCAGCATACCCCAGATCATCACAAATAGCTGTAAGTGACTTAGCTTGAGGAGAGAGTGAGGCTATACCACTGGGAAGCTTATCAATAAGGGGGTTCAACAAACAATTAAAATCTCCTCCAACCACTGCAGTGTCTGAGTTTAACTCTGAAAAGTCTAGAAATACCTTAGTGAGGAAGTCAGGGGGGTGGGCAGGGGGGAAGTAAATATTCATTATGGAAATGCTCTGCCCTTGTAAAGTACCATTAATTATAACAAAGCGACCCAATTTATCTTTCACACACTTCAAGACCTTAAGTGGTAGGTTCTTTTTCACAAGAATTGCTACACCTCTACTTCTGGATGTAAATGATGAGAAAAACACTTGACCAAACCCCCCTTGTTGTAATTTCAGATGCTCCTTATCATTCAAATGAGTTTCTTGTAACAGGGCATTATCAATATTTTATTTTTTCAAAAAGGACAGTACCTTCTTCCTTTTAATGGGGTTATGGCTCCCTCTAATGTTCCATGTACATACACGTAGTCTGTTACCTGCCATTGCGCTTTGACCATTCAATATCCAGACTGAATCCTACTGTAAAAATGGGGTGGTACCTTTTTCCATGTGTTGAACTCTCCTCTATCTCACTGAGCGTAAACAAACGATATGAACCCTGAACTCGAACTATACTAAACCCAAAAATTAAACATGTAAAGATCCAAAAGGGGATTTTCCCACTAGCTAACATGCAGGGGATTTCAACTTTCCAATGTAGACTCTTAAGTCCGCATTGCCACTCAATAGCCTCATCCTTTATATATGTGGAAATTAAAATCAATAGAAGAAGATTGAGGCTCTTCCACCTAAAACCAAGCCTGGGCACCAATATAGGTTCACACATATCTCAGTCTGAGCCACGGCGGCAGTTACTTTAGCAAGAAAAATAATACCGATACGAATATTACTGAACAGGAGCACGTGAGAACTTACATCACTGTTTCATGATCAGATTCAAAATAAAATAAGACGTTATCCAATGCTGCGGAGGTGCAGCTTAAGGTTATTTACCCGAGAGAGTCAATAAACGCAGCAGCCTCTTCAGATGTGTAGAGTTTTTTAGGCGATCCGTTAACCATAATCTTCAATGTGGCCGGGTACAGCAGTGCGTAGTCGATCATTCTCTTGAGTCAAGCCTTCACCTCATCAAACGCTTTGCGCCTTCGTACAACCGCTGTGGAATAATCATTGAAGAATGAGACCTTTGGACCTTTACGTTGACTACCGTCAGAACCGATGTTTCTAGCCGCATCCATGACGCGCTGCTTGTCGGTAAAGTTGTGGAACTTTATAACCACTGGTCGTGGGCGCTGATTGGGACCGGGTATCGGTGCTTGAGAGCGATGTGCTCTGTCTAGCTTCACACGACCAGCCTTAGTGTCCATTTGTAGGTAGCCAGGGATCCATTCCTCAAAAAATTTCACTGAACGTGTCCCTTCAGAATTTTCCGGGAGTCCCACAACACGGATATTGCATCTGCGTCCTCGATTATCCAAGTCGTCAATGTGCTCCGCCATTTCGCACACCTGTTTCTCAAGTGCTTTTATCTTAGTGTCCATGGATGTAGTTGAAGTTTCCACAGTAGCAATTCTTCCTTCCGCCTCATCAACACGTTTGACAACCCTCTGTAGTTCAGCTGAATGGCCTGCTATTGCTTCCAGGACCGTTCTTATCTTAACATCGATAACTTTAGTAATGTTATCCGTCATCCTTTGAATCGCCAGGTCAATTGTGCCTGGATCCGCAATGTTAGATTCGCTAACGTTGGCTAGCTCATCCTGCACATCTACAGGGATGGCGGATTTGGTCGACTTCTTAGTATCTCTGTTGGGCATGTTGTCGGAGATTTTTGAGAAATAGTCGCCAAGACTCATTGTAGGGTAACTTATTTAGCCAATTCTACCACTTTTCCAAGCTAGGAGATTAATGTAAGAATATAAATTTACGAATACCGCGTGAGCTCACTGAAACACTGTGTTCTCTCTACGGCGCCATTTTGTTCCCCCACAAATGTCTTGTTAACAAACGATAGTTTTGTCAAGTCAGTTAGGACATCTACCTTGTGCATGACACAAGTAATTTTTCCAACAATTATTTACAGACAGATTATTTCACTTATAATTCACTGTATCACAATTCCAGTGGGTCAGAAGTTTACATCCATTGAGTTGACTGTGCCTTTAAACAGCTTGGAAAATTCCAGAAAATGATGTAATTGCTTTAGAAGCTTCTGATAGGCAAATGTACATCATTTGAGTCAATTGGAGGTGTACCTATGGATGAAAGTCAAGGCCTACCTTCAAACTCAGTGCCTCTTTGCTTGACATCATGGGAAAATCTAAAGAAATCAGCCAATATCTTAGAAAAAAATGGTAGACCTCCACAAGTCTGGTTCATCCTTGGGAGCAATTTCCAAAATCCTGAAGGAACCACGTTCATCTGTACAAACAATAGTACGCAAGTATAAACACCATGGGACCACGCAGCCGTCATACCGCTCAGGAAGGAGACGCGTTCTGTCTCCTAGAGATGAAAATACTTTGGTGCGAAAAGTGCAAATCAATCCCAGAACAACAGCAAAGGACCTTGTGAAGATGCTGGAGGAAACAGGTACAAAAGTATCTATATCCACAGTAAAACAAGTCCTATATCGACATAACCTGAAAGGCTGCTCAGCAAGGAAGCAGCCACTGCTCCAAAACCGCCATAAAAAAAGCCAGACCACAGTTTGCAACTGCACATGGGGACAAAGATCGTAATTTTGGGAGAAATGTCCTCTGGTCTGATGAAACAGAAATATAACTGTTTGGCCATAATGACCATCATTATGTTTGGAGGAAAAAGGGGGATGCTTTCAAGCCGAGGAACACCATCCCAACCGTGAAGCACAGGGGTGGCATCATCATGTTGTGGGGGTGCTTTGCTGCAGGAGGGACTGGTGCACTTCACAAAAAAGATGGCATCATGAGGCAGGAAAATTATGTGGATATATTGAAGCAACATCTCAAGACATCAGTCAGGAAGTTAAAGCTTGGTGGCAAATGGGTCTTCCAAATGGACAATGACCCCAAGCACACTTCCAAAGTTGTGGCAAAATGGCTTAAGGACAACAAAGTCAAGGTATTGGAGAGGCCATCACAAAGCCCTGACCTCAAGCCTATAGAAAATGTGTGGGCAGAACTGAAAAAAACGTGTGCGAGCAAGGAGGCCTACATACCTGACTCAGTTACACCAGCTCTGTCAGGAGGAATGGGCCAAAATTCCCCCAACTTATTGTGGGAAGCATGTGGAAGGCTACCCGAAATGTTTGACTCAAGTTAAACAGTTTAAAGGCAATGCTACCAAATACTAATTTAGTGTATGTAAGCTTCCGACCCACTAGGAATGTGATGAAAGAAATAAAAGCTGAAATAAATAATTCTCTCAACTATTTTTCTGACATTTCACATTCTTAAAATAAAGTGGTGATCCTAACTGACCTAAAAGAGGGCATTTTTACGAGGATTAAATGTCAGGAATTATGAAAAACTGAGTTTAAATGTATTTGGCTAAGGTGTATGTAACCTTCAGACTTCAACTGTATATATATATACGGTATATATATATATATATATATATATATATATATATATATATACTGCTAAAAAAAACAAAGGGAACACTTAAACAACACATCCTAGATCTGAATGAAATAAATAATCTTATTAAATACTTTTTTCTTTACATAGTTGAATGTCCTGACAACAAAATCACACAAAAATAATCAATGGAAATCCAATTTATCAACCCATGGAGGTCTGGATTTGGAGTCACACTCAAAATTAAAGTGGAAAACCACACTACAGGCTGATCCAACTTTGATGTAATGTCCTTAAAACAAGTCAAAATGAGGCTCAGTAGTGTGTGTGGCCTCCACGTGCCTGTATGACCTCCCTACAACGCCTGGGCATGCTCCTGATGAGGTGGCGGATGGTCTCCTGAGGGATCTCCTCCCAGACCTGGACTAAAGCATCCGCCAACTCCTGGACAGTCTGTGGTGCAACATGGCGTTGGTGGATGGAGCGAGACATGATGTCCCAGATGTGCTCAATTGGATTCAGGTCTGGGGAACGGGCGGGCCAGTTCATAGCATCAATGCCTTCCTCTTGCAGGAACTGCTGACACACTCCAGCCACATGAGGTCTAGCATTGTCTTGCATTAGGAGGAACCCAGGGCCAACCGCACCAGCATATGGTCTCACAAGGGGTCTGAGGATCTCATCTCGGTACATAATGTCAGTCAGGCTACCTCTGGCGAGCACATGGAGAAATGCCACCCCACACCATGACTGACCCACCGCCAAACCGGTCATGCTGGAGGATGTTGCAGGCAGCAGAACGTTCTCCACGGCGTCCCCAGACTCTGTCACGTCTGTCACGTGCTCAGTGTGAACCTGCTTTCATCTGTGAAGAGCACAGGGCGCCAGTGGCGAATTTGCCAATTTTGGTGTTCTCTGGCAAATGCCAAACGTCCTGCGCGGTGTTGGGCTGTAAGCACAACCCCCACCTGTGGACGTCGGGCCCTCATACCACCCTCATGGAGTCTGTTTCTGACCGTTTGAGCAGATACATGCACATTTGTGGCCTGCTGGAGGTCATTTTGCAGTTTTCTGGCAGTGCTTCTCCTGCTCCTCCTTGCACAAAGGCGGAGGTAGCGGTCCTGCTGCTGGGTTGTTGCCCTCCTACGGCCTCCTCCACGTCTCCTGATGTACTGGCCTGTCTCCTGGTAGCGCCTCCATGCTCTGGACACTACGCTGACAGACACAGCAAACCTTCTTGCCACAGCTCGCATTGATGTGCCATCCTGGATGAGCTGCACTATCTGAGCCACTTGTGTGGGTTGTAGACTCCGTCTCATGCTACCACTAGAGTGAAAGCACCACCAGCATTCAAAAGTGACCAAAATATCAGCCAGAAAGCATAGGAACTGAGAAGTGGTCTGTGGTCCCCACCTGCAGAACCACTCCTTTATAGGGGGTGTCTTGCTAATTGCCTATAATTTCCACCTGTTGTCTATTCCATTTGCACAACAGCATGTGAAATTTATTGTCAATCAGTGTTGCTTCCTAAGTGGACAGTTTGATTTCACAGAAGTGTGATTGACTTGGAGTTACATTGTGTTGTTTAAGTGTTCCCTTTATTTTTTTGAGCAGTGTATATATATATATAGTACATACACACTACCTATCAAAAGTTTGGGGTCACTTAGAAATTTACTTGTACATTTTTTGTCCATTAAAATGACATAAAATGTATCAGAAATACAGTGTAGACATGTTAATGTTGTAAATGACTATTGTAGCTGGAAACAGATTATTTTTTTATGGAATATCTACATAGGCATACAGAGGCCCATTATCAGCAACCATCACTCCTGTGTTCCAATGGCACGTTGTGTTAGCTAATCCAAGTTAATCATTTTAAAAGGCTAATTGATCATTAGAAAACCCTTTTGCAATTATGTTAGCACAGCTGAAAGCTGTTGTTTTGATTAAAAAAGCTAAAAACTGGCCTCCTTTAGACTAGATGAGTATCAGCATTTGTGGGTTCGATTACAGGTTCAAAATGGCCAGAAACAAATAACTTTCTTCTGAAACTTATCAGTCTATTCTTGTTCTGAGAAATGAAGGCTAGAAATTGCCAAGAAACTGAAGATCTCGTACAACACTGTGTACTACTCCCTTCACAGAACAGCGCAAACTGGCTCTAACCAGAATAGAAAGAGGAGTGGGGGACACGGTGCACAACTGAGCAAGAGGACAAGTACATTTGTGTCTAGCTTGAGAAACAGACGCCGAACATGTCCTCAACTGGCAGCTTCATTAAATAGTACCCGCAAAACACCCGTCTCAACATCAACAGTGAAGAGGCAACTCTGGGTCTTGGCAGGGTTGCAAAGAAAAAGCCATATCTCAGACTGGCCAATAAATAAAAAGAAACGATGGTCAAAAGAACACAGACACTGGACAGAGGAACTCTGCCTAGACGGCCAGCATCCCGCTTATTCACTGTTGACATTGGCTATATACCACACCTCCTTTGAGTTATAGCTTAATTACAGCAGTCAAAACAAGTTAAATCGACATCCATTGATGGAAAATGATCAGGGGAGTTTAAGAAAGGCAAATTATATTTTCTCTTGTGACATATTCTTAAACTCGCAAGAATTTGTATTTTGATGGAAAACCGAATTAAATTATTCTGTTAGCCTGTATCAAAACAAGTTACGTCGATATTCCATCTTAATTCGTTCGATAACGTTATGGTGGAAAGGGTTTATTGGATACATGTGGCAACTCCTTTCTTTCTGCGAACTTCTGGCTAGTTTTCAGGCCTTATGTACAGTTTCTGGGTAATTGGGGTCGAAATTTTTATGTGGACCTGGCAACCCTGACTCCATTAGTCTGCCTGACCGGCGTTGGATGCTGGTGATTTCTCTGTGAATATCTACATTAAAACATCAACACGTCTTACGCGATGAGGTAATTTCATACATCTGATAAAATCGCAATGTTGGATTATATTTATACAGTATCCAACTGTAAAAGATGTGTAGACAGACAGAATTTAAAGGGGTGGGTTAGAAGAGGTTTTATTAGCTAGCAACGTGTAGCGTGCTAACATTAGCCCAGCTAGCCTTTTTTTCTTCTTAACTAGCCGTCTTTGTTAGCCAGGTGGCCTGTAGCATAGCTTTACTGATAACTAACTAGTTAGTTGGTGGATAGCTTTGTAGATAGGTAGCTATCTTGTTAATTTATGATTAGGTAGCTAGCTAGATGTGCATTGTTATCTTAGTAAAATGAATGAACAGTCAGTAGCTAGCCCCGTTAGCCATGCTATGGTAGCAGCTAGCTAGTTAGCTGCTGCTGCTTCTTCAGCAAATGAGTTAATGAGGTAATTGCTATCACACAACTAACTAATGTATTGATAATGTAATACATTTCAGAGGCGATAGGGGCAGGGGCCGGGGTGGCCGGTTCGGCTCACGTGGTGGACTGGTGCAAGGGTGAGTAGCTAGTTAGCCAGTTGCTAGAATAATAATATTGCCTTGTCTTTCATTCTTCTAGCCAGATGAGCCTTGGCATTACTTTGAAGTTGTAGACCACTTCAAATTGAGCATGCCTGCTTTTAGTTTTGTGTGATGCCATAATGGTTGATTTACTTTGCCCACAACTGTAAAGTTAACCAGTCCAATTTATGATTTAGGCCTATGAGATTTAATATTCATGAGGTAACTTTTCCAACTAAAATTCATAGAAGAATATCAAATCAAATGTTATTGGTCGCATACTGCCGACAGTGCAGTAATATCCAACAAATTACACAACATATACACACATCTAAGTAGGAATTAATATTAAGTGACTAAGATGTCGTAGAATAGTATAGAATACAATATATACATATTTTTTTATTTCACCTTTATTTAACCAGGTAGGCAAGTTGTGAACAAGTTCTCATTTACAATTGCGACCTGGCCAAGATAAAGCAAAGCAGTTCGACAACATACAACAACACAGAGTTACACATGGAGTAAAACAAACATACAGTCAATAATACTGTAGAAAAATAAGTCTATATACAATGTGAGCAAATGAGGTGAGATAAGGGAGGTAAAGGCAAAAAGGCCATGGTGGCAAAGTAAATACAATATAGCAAGTAAAACACTGGAATGGTAGATTTGTAGCAGAAGAAAGTGCAAAGTAGAAATAGAAATAATGGGGTGCAAAGGAGCAAAAGAAATAAATACAGTAGGGGAAAAGGTAGTTGTTTGGGCTAAATTATAGATGGGCATATGAGATGAGATGAGTAATGCAAGATATGTAAACCTTATTTAAGTGACTAGTGTTCCATTCCTTGAAGTGGCCAGTGATTTCTAGTCTAATCCTATAGGCAGCACCCTCTAATGTGCTAATGATGGCTGTTTAACAGTCTGATGGCCTTGAGATAGAAACAGTTTTTCAGTCTCTCGGCCCCAACTTTGATGCACCTGTACTGACCTCACCTTGATGCCCCTGTACTGACCTCACCTTCTGGATGTTAGCGGGGTGAACAGGCAGTGGCTCAGGTGGTCGATGTCCTTGCTGATCCTTTTGGCCTTCCTGTGACATCGGGGGCTGTAGGTATCCTGGAGGGCGGGTAGTTTGCTCCCGGTAATGCGTTGGGCAGACCGTACCACCCTCTGGAGAGCCTTGCAGTTGCGGGCGGTGCAGGACGCTTTCAATTGTGCATCTGTAAAAGTTTGAGGGTTTTAGGTGACAAGCCAAATTTCTTTAGCATCCTGAGGTTGAAGAGGCTCTGTTGCGCCTTCTTCACCACGCTGTCTGTGTGGGTGGGCCATTTCAGTTTGTCAGTAATGTGTGCGCCAAACTTGAAGCTTTCCACCTTCTCCGCTGCGGTCCCATCGATGTAGATAGGGGGGTGCACCCTCTCCTGTTTCCTGAAGTCCACGATCATCTCCTTTGTTTTGTTGACGTTGAGTGAGAGGTTGTTTTCGAGGCACCACACTCCCAGAGCCCTCACCACCTCTGTATCTGTATCTGAATGTCTGGTGCAATATAAGATTAATCAATGTTTATTGGTCCCTTGTTTCAGGTATCGGCCATTTGTCCCCCACATTCCCTTTGACTTTTATGTGGTGAGTATTTGCCACTTTATGTCAAGCATCCTTCCCATATACATGAGCTCTTGCACCAATGGTTATTTTGAAGAGAGCATATCAGTGGTGCAGCATGTAGCTCACTTTCATTGAAATCAACAATTTCTTATTGTCTCATTCTCCTGAGTCAGACAGTACAGGCAGATTGTAATTAATGGAGATCAGCTCACCTACTCATACTGATTGTAATCGATGGAGATCAGCTCACCTACTCATACAGAATGGTCTAATGCTCTAGTTAAAACAACAGGGATCTTGTCAAAGTAATACAGTAGCGCCGATAGGGATGTCGAGTGGACAGTGCTAAGCTGGCTCTGTGGTTCCCCCAGTGTGAGATGGCCTTCCCCAGAGTGAAGGCAGCAGCAGATGAGACTGCCTTCAGCGAGTGTCTACTGAAGAGGAATCAGGACCTCAGCCCCACACCCGCAGAGCAGGTGGAGAACACGCACACAAACCTCTCTCTCTCTCTCTCTCTCTCTCTCTCTCAAATCTTCAACACACTACACTCTCACTCGGTCATCCTCACTCAAACCACACTTGCTGGATCATTTAACTCAAGCTGTTGTATGTACACACCAGCATATTCCTTTAGGTTATGTGTTAAACAACACACCTACGCTATGCTTATTTCCATTGACTACATGCAAACTCTCTGCTCCCCCTTTCAGTCCTCTATCTTGTCCCTGGTCACCAAGATCAACAACGTCATCGACAACCTCATCGTCGCCCCCGGCAACTTTGAAGTGGTGAGTTCCAGACCTTAGTAGAGATTAACGTGCCGAAATGTATCTGTATCTTGGATAACATATTTAGCCATGTACAATAACAATGGGAATTTCTTTCTCCTCTCATTCCAGCAAATTGAAGAGGTACGTCAGGTGGGCTCATACAAGAAAGGCACCATGACAACGGGACACAATGTCGCTGACCTGGTGGTCATCCTCAAGATCTTGCCCACACGTGAGTTCTGTGTGTGTGCCAACAAAGCAAAGCCCATTTGATACATTATTTGATTGGTCTTCAAATGTCAACGACGTTGATTGCTGCACAGCATTTTGCAATATTGCTGGGTTATAATACATCCACATTTGCATCATTTAGCAGCTCTTATCCAGAGAAACTTACAGGAGCAATTAGGGTTAAGTGCCTTGCTCAAGGGGACATGGACAGGTTTTTTTTTTTTTTTACCTTGTCGGCTTGGGGATTCGAACAGGCAACATTTCGGTTACTAGCCTAACACCGCTAGGCTACCTGCCGCCCTAAAATAAATCATTCCTCATCCTGGGCTGTATTTCCCATAGCAGCCATTTTGAAATTGTCTCCATTGGTTGTACTGAACCCCCATAATGAAAGTTGTCTCTCTTGCAGTGGAGGCTGTCGCGGCTCTTGGCAACAAAGTGGTGGAGACCCTTCGCACACAAGACCCTGCTGAAGGTGACCGATATTACACAGTTGCATTTGTTTTCATGTAGCCACATTGCAACATTAGTCACTGAAGTTAGATTTAGCTTTCAATAGCATCAATTCTGCTCCTATTTAGCTTTGTTGATAGGTCGTGCCATGTTGTTTTAGCGACGAATTCATTCAAAAGTGTAAATACAAGGATAATGTAGGCATGCTGGGTAATAGGATACAGGGTATTCTTGATCTTCAGTGGTTAGGATGTAATGTTGCCAACTGACTCCCTCTTTGTCCTAGTTCTCTCCATGCTGACGAATGAGACAGGTTTTGAGATCAGCTCTGCCGATGCAACAGTGAAAATCCTCATCACCACCGTTCCCCCCAACCTGCGCAAGCTGGACCCTGAACTGCACTGTATGTACATTCAGACGCACACACACACACAGTACAATGTGATATAATGTAAACACGAGCTGCCCTCAACTACACTCATAGATCTACATAAAAATAATTCAAAACACTCAGGTAGATGCTCTGTGATTGGCACAAAGCTCTCTGTCGTGCATGCCATAAGCATTCATTGTAGACTGGAGGTTTTTAATGTAGCTGTATTGTCTGTTTTCAGCTAGACAATGGTGCTGTAAGTGGTCATAACGGTGTCGGTGATATGGTCTCTTTCTCCCCAGTGGACATCAAGGTGCTGCAGAGTGCTCTGGCCGCCATCCGCCATGCCCGCTGGTTTGAGGAGAACGCCTCCCAATCTACGTAAGACACATTTAAAAACCCTTTGGTCTTTTACCTCCCAACCCGTTTACCCTCCCAAACCGATATCTCCTCAGTATGTGTCTCAAATGATGTAATAGGTCCTCAGTCTCCTTTTTTTCTGGAACCTTTCACTTTTCACATCCTCAATATTTCTTACAAGTGAAGGAGGAATAAAGGGAGACTTTTTTAATCCTAAATGTTTCAGCCATAATGACCTTCTGTCTTGATAAAGACCGTCTCCCTTTATTATCCTGTGTATATTGTAAATGGCAATACAGCAAAGCGCTGACTAACTTAACTCCTTTTAAAGTGTTCAACTCGTGTCCTGGTTATTGTTGTAATTTAGGGTGAAAGTGCTGATTCGCCTGCTGAAGGATCTGAGGGTGCGTTTCCCCGGGTTCGAGCCTCTCACCCCCTGGATTCTGGATCTACTGGTGAGTCCATTGCACTGACCGTAGTTCTACTGAATGTACAGGTTCTGCCACGACATCCCCCATTCTCACGACTCAACACTTAACTTGTGATCGTAGTTAACCCACTGCATTCATCACAGTTATGCTGATGTTCAGTTCTACTGGTGGGGACACTACACCTACCATTAACACAACTACTGGTAAACCATTAGCATCTAATACTGGTGAGGCACCATAATGGAGGATTTAGCTATTTGTTGTGAATTACCACACACAGAGGAAGTCACCTGGCTAATATGTTATGTTCTGTGTGATTCTCTGTCTTTGCTATTGTATTGTCCCTAACTGAACGCTTGTATCGTATCATGGCATAACTAAAGGAGGAATGAATAAGGAATGAAGTGTTTCTGCTCAGGGTCATTCTGCTGTCATGAACAACCCCTCCAGGCAACCCCTGTCACTCAATGTGGCTTACAGGTGACTCTTCTCATTCCCCCAGTCAGTTGTTTTTCAACTGTAGGTGTCTTTTGTTGACTGTCTCATTTTCAAAACATGACTTTGTGATACTTTACTGGCGGTGCCTTCATTTTTTTGTTGATGTTGCTCTTTTCAGACGCTGCCTACAGATGTTGGCCGCCGGACTTTTCCTGCCAGGCTCAGTGGGCATCACTGACCCCTGTGAGAGTGGAAACTTCCGGGTGCACACCGTTATGACCCTCGAGCAGCAGGTAATATCTTAGCTTTAGCTGCCTTCATGGTACAGGGGTGGGGAACCTTGGTCCTGGTGACAGGGTTTGCTCCAGCCCAGCACTAAATCAGCACTAATTCTTAGTTTCCATGATCATATGTGTTTGGTTAGGATTACTTTTAGGTGATTCACATAGGTTTATCAATTGAAAGTGTGTGTCTGTTTTTTTGTAGGACATGGTTTGTTTCACTGCTCAGACATTGGTCAGGGTCCTCTCTCATGGAGGGTACAGGAAGATTCTGGGCCTGGAGGGTGATGCCAGCTGTGAGTACCTCTCTCTGTCTCTCTCTCTCTCACTCACTCCCTTTTTCTCAAAGTAAACATTAAACAAATCTACCTCACCCTCCCAGACCTGGCTTCGGAAATGTCCACATGGGACGGCGTGATCGTCACACCCTCTGAGAAGGCCTACGAGAAGCCACCAGAGAGGAAGGAAGAGGAGGATGAGGCACTAGAGGAAGGAGGAGATGTAGAGGATGAAAGCATGGAGACACAGGAGTGAGGAAGACCCGGAAAGTGATGCGCCACCAGTGGGCTGCCAGGTACTAGTAGCCAGGCTCATTACCAGGCTAGCTAGCTAGCTGCCTAGCTTGTTGTTACATCTCCTACAGTAGCTTAGTTAGAACATTTAATGTAACGTTCTATAAATTAGCCTAGTTGCTAGTAGCAAATCCCATTAATGTATTTAAGAGTTAACAAAATCAACATAACTTTTTTTGTTTATGGAAATAAGTCATTGTCATGCCAAGTCATAAAGTATAAGCGATGTAGCTGCCACACAACTCACCAGCCAGAGACTAGCCGGCGAGAGTAGTGCATGGAGCCATCTACTGTATCAGTGTTACAGGCGAGAATTCTGCCAAATCAGCTCCGCTTCACACAGAGTATAATACAAGAAGGTTTGCAAAGGACATTCTTTTGTCTTTGAGAACCACCCGAAGTTCGACTTCGATTCTAACCCTGTGTCCAGTGATGATGGAGCCAGATATTTTATTTAGTAAAAGAGAAGAAAAAAAAGGTCAATGATCAATTGGTTAGTGGAAGACGGGCAGCACCATTAGCGTTGCAAGTGACGGGGAGTAACAAATGCTGTAAGTGGTGGGATCCAAGTCACTCTTTTACCCATACAATGTGATCTGAGGCTTAACAACGTTTTATTCCCCCCCCCTCTTGTCGCCATCTAGAGGATCCAGTGCCACGTCTTTTTAAATGAACGTTTACCCCTGACTCTTTGAGACCCTTCACTCGCCCCTTTGTTCTTCAATGAAGTTCATGTCCACTAATGAATTGACTGCAACAACCTGGACCAAAGTTCTCCAACTGGACGGACAGACTCGCATAGACTGTTACTGGTCCCTCAACGCCCTCAACAAAAATGAAATTCGCGGTCTTTCCAGAAAGGGACGGGTGTCGCTATCTATTTGTATTCCGTGTCTTTGTCTGGTTTTTACTTTGTAGCAACAATGATGACTAAATTAAACAGCTTTTTTTAACATTTTAATGCCTCTTTATGTAAATACAGCAATGCATACCTTTATTTTCAAATGTGTGGCTGGCTAGATAGAAAACATAGCCCCGTACTTGTGAAAAGACACTTCATTTTCAGAGGTTAGATCTGGTCGTGTAATTACCTCCACAGAACATTTCCAGTCTAGGTACTCTACATTTAACAAACCTTTTTAGTGTTTAATTTATTGGATCACAGTTAAACTTAAATGCTGTTTTGCAGTTCAGATTTTAGAGGTTACCCAGTAAGAGGAGCATTTAATTCAAAACATAATTGTCAACAAAACAATCTGATCATAAGATGCCATGTAATTTGTGAAAAACTTGTAACGTTCATACTCCTTTTTTATATCAAAACTCAAACACGTCACTGAATAGGGATCGTGATTTAATTGACGCAAGTATTACACACCTTAGTATCAGTTATAGGTAGGCTTATTGTTTTGGTTACCTTGCTAATAACCAAAAGTCTCCAAGTAATGCTCTTAAGTTAGCGCTGGAAAATACCTGGATCTTTTGAATGGACTCAACATAGGCACTCAAGCAATTTGTAATAGGGTCTCTGTCACTAAACCCTCCCTCAAAGTTCCATAATGGGGTGAAAATAGCAGCCATCTTGGTCAGGGAGAAAAATCCAAAACCAGTCTAATTGGAATGAATAGCAGTAGAGGCATAGGTAGTGCGTTTCCTGCTTTTACTTATGCAGGAAATAAAAGCAATGCATGTGATGTATCAGAAACAGTTTTTTTTATGGGTTTTATACACATTTTCTGTATAAATAGTCTTTAAAATATATGTATACAGACCGTACATGTCTGATTGTGCTTTATTGGAAAGCTGTGAGTGCTATTATATGATATAATATCAGTTCTTGTTGCATTTACAGCTTGTCTAAGTCCTATCAACTGATTTGAGCCAATGTATGGCTGTGGATTGACTGCATTGTTGGAATGGAATGTTGGCATATTGGCAGTTCATTTGACAGATTTAAGGAATAATTTGAATAATTCCTCAAACTGACTGGCTAGCAAGCTAACTCGCATGCAGTGCAGATAAATTCTTCACATTCATTGTTTTACACATATCTTATCACAGGACTGGCAAACCATAGTTGACAAACTCCCTGACAAGGTTAAAGTCCATTCTGTTATTCTAATTGTCATCTTTTTTTTTTTTTTTGAAGTTGTAGGTATCACAATCGAAATAGGACTTACAGTAATACAATAGGGCCTAATGCGGTAACTCTGAAGACTGCATAACATTAGAACAATTGATGACCAGCCACAAGTAGCATTGCATGCCTGTAGATGGCATCAGAGTATTTCAGACAGCAGACAAGCTCAAGCGACTGTTGCTGAAATCCCAATGATGATCAATCAATCAACTCTACAATTCTAAAGGTAGCTAGCTCATCACGCTATGTACCATGATCTTACCATTTACCAAATCTAATGCTATTCTCAATAATTTAATCCGAAACAGGATATTCATGATATTGGGTTGTATTCTTACATATAATGGCTCAAGTCCATCCAATGGCGTGTTTACTGAGTGAATTTAACCAATGAGCTGCAGTGAATTAGTGTCTGTTCGAGACCGTGTGATCTTGTTTTTGATCCAGTAGACCTTATTAACCTAACAGTGAGGTCGTCAAGACATTCAGATGTCTTGGCATTACAGCCAAGGTGTTGGGTTGACAGCAGCATGGGTTCAGACCCCGGTCGGGACTAAAGCCCTGACTTTTCTATGTAGAATGTACAAAAACCTACATTTCCCATGCTGATTATAAGCCATTTATCTTTTAGCATTAAACAGGGACTGTGTGTGGTGGTAAAGCACTACAGTTTAGTCATCCTATCTTATAAACTGGGTCGGCCTTAAGTCTTCAAGCCCAGGTCTTATAGAACGGTCTTTCAGCCTTCAACAACCAGCTCCTTCAAACTTAGTTTGTCACAGTTAACTATATCGTAGTTTATTGTATTGCAAAGATCTCTCAACAGCTCTTTTTCAAACAAACGTGACATCTTCCTTCCAATTTCTAACAACTGAGCCATATCTGTAAATGCCACATCTTGTTCACTTTCCATTTCCCTCCTTTTCTGAAGCAATTGCCTGGAACAGCCTATTTTTGTTCCCCTGCAGGAGATAAACTGGGATGTTTGAATGGGAGTGAGAAGCAATTTACTCAGTCGAATAAAACTGGCACTCGGAATCTGGGATCCTATTGAGTCACACAGGGGCGCCCAGCTGTTCCAATGACACCAGGAACAGAGGAAAGACATGGACTAAGCACCTCAATCACAATGACGACATCAGAAAAATTCTTGTTTGAACCGATATTTCCCTGCTGAGAAATTAATTTCCCTTCAAACTCATACCAATTCATATTGCTCGGTTAATGGAATCTTATAAAGGACTGAAAATGAACTGATCGCCGGGAAACGCGAGCGGGGGAAAAATTCACATTGCATGAAATGAGTTGTCGGCGGGAGAAAATCTCCATGTACTCTATAGCTGGGATTGTAAAGATAGACACAATTGTGAGCTGAAAGTAGCCTAGATGCATCACCCTCACTCAGACACTTATTAAAATAGTGCAGAAAATAGGAACAAGTGGTCTCAAACTACTAGAGAGCATTTGGAGGCAGCATGCTTGTACAATCAGTCTTGTCATTGGCTGAAATCCTGGACATTGGTCTGCAAAACTGGACATTTAGTCCCATGTAGCCTTATATACAGTACGTTTTTCCAGCATTATTTCCCATAGAGTGAGCGTTGTCTCACCTGTTCCTTCAGAGAACCTTGGTTACATACTGTACGTAATGGAACCTTTCAATATCTCAGGTCTAGATCGGACACTAATTCAGAGGATGAAAACCTACAGGAGTCAACTTCGACACCCTCCTCTCTATAATCACTGTTCTGGTGACTCATCTCGTCTCTCACTCCGAGGGAACAGTTTCTCAATGGCGCCGTGTCAATAATAGTAATTGAAATGAAACGGAAAGGACATGCAGCTGCTGTCAGAGTCACATAATGTAAAATCTACATCATTAGCTTGCAGTCATTTACAAATGGCCATAAATGAGTGTCTAGTGAGTGCCATTTAAACAGAGTGCCTGGTTAATTACAGTACTTTTACCCAATCTTCCTATATACTTAGGCAAAGGTAGTAATGGTTAAATGTGCAACAACATTGTTTTTGAACTAGCATCACATGACAGTAACCTTGTCTGAGACATGAGGGTTTGACATTGACGCATGTCCTCCATTTGATTTTGGCCACACAGTTGATGCTTAAAATCTACGTTTGTCACATCCATAATTGCCATGCTCCACACCATGCTGATGCTAATTTGTACTTTGTCCAGAACAAAATACTGTGTAGACTGGCCATTAGCTTAGCGCTAGAAGAGAAACAATATATGTGTCATCCACATGAGCAGAAATAACCTTCCAAGGTCAGGGGCTTGAGGTAGAAGTTGCCCCTGATCCTAATTTCCCAACACCAAATACTGACCTTATACCCATGAGGAGGATATCAGACTTGGACCAGTGGTTGGGAGGAGGGTGGTGCGGCTCTCTATTCTAAGCCCTGTTAGGCAGTAGCTAGTCTGGTATTTGTAATCATTAGTACCTCTCAGTCTCCTCCCACAGAGAACATCTCTAGACAGTTGCTCTTTCTTCCCATCAATAGCTACATTTCCTCATCAATACCTGGGAACCTATCTCCAAGAATATCCCCATTGTCTCAAGACACACATGTATGTTTGACTCCTCTCCAGTATTACAGTTTTTCTCAGCGTCTCGGGTACAAAAGCAAGAAAATTATCAGAAGTTCTATGTATCTCTTAGACCGCTTTTTGCAAAACATTAAATACAAATATTTTCAGTATTTGTTTTGACGTGTATGGAATTGTTTGGTTAAAAATATATAAAATGAGAGTAATTTCTCAGGATTCTGTACCTTTGGATAGTTGTACTTCTAATTTTGATCATTATGATTTAGTAACTTGGACTCAATAGATAAGTATGGTTACATGAATCTTTTTGCAGGCATTCATGTTATTGTTAGGGGTTCACAGTGAAACCTACGTCTAGCCTTCCCTGTGGCTCAGTTGGTAGAGCATGGTGTTTGCAACGCTAGCATGGTGTGTGCAACGCCAGGGTTGTGGGTTCGATTCCCACGGGGGGCCAGTACAAAAAAATGCATGAAATGAAATGTATTCATTCACAGCTGTAAGTCGCTCTGGATAAGAGCGTCTGCTAAATGACTAAAAATGTTATTCTCTACTTATTGTTTTTTTTTTTATGTACATGGCCAAATAATTCAAGCATAGATTGGTAACTTTTTTTCTAATTTGGCACAGAAATTTGAGGCCATTAGGGTGGCAGGTAGACTAGCGGTTAAGAGCGTTGGGCCAGTAACAAAATGTCAGTGGTTTGAATCCTCGAGCTGACTAGGTGAAACCTCTGATGTGCCTTTGAGCAAGGCACTTAACCCTCATTGCTCCTGTAAGTAACTCTAGATAAGAGTGTAAATGACTAAAGAGTGCTAAATGACTAAAATGTAAATGAATAACTTAGTCAAAAAGAATGGTACCGATTGGGCTATAGATGGTGTGGTGCTGTTATAACCAGTCTCACTTATACCCTCATATCCATTGACCTTGAAACTTTGTATGTAGGTTTCTTTCCTCATGCTGAACAAATTTGCCTCAAGAACCAATAAGGTCCGCCTGGATAGATTTTTGAAAACAAAATAACACATCTCTGGAACATCTCTTGTACATCTCTAAACTTAGTTTGAGAGAAGCTATGGGATTGGTTAAGAGATGACTGAGTTATTGATCAATCATTTAAGTCCTTCGTAAATCCACTCCACAATGGCCTATCAACATGAAACGTTTTAGGGTCATCAAAGCCATCACCATGATGAACCATGTTAAGTTTGGCATTGATATTTAAAAATAAATAAATAAGGACACTATTAACGCTAATGCTCAAAATCCTCTGCAATCATCTTCTCATTGATCCATGTGTCAGATTCTCAGATTTTGTATGTAGAATCACTACATCAGTACTTAATGGTTTTGAGAAAAAAATTGTTGCTGCATTCGAATATGACTGCACTGTACCTATAGTGGCACCTTCACCTATAGATGCACCTTCTTCCATAAGTTAGATTGACTCCAGATTTGGTATATAGACTCAATTAATTAGCCTCTAATGAATTTAAGAATTATTAGTTTCTGCATTCAAAGTCGGTAACACTGCAAACCTAGATGGCACCATATCTCACCAGGGCTATAAGAACTGAACCGATGGACATGGGCCATGAAATTTGGTATGTAAAATGTATGTATATTTCTTTAGAAGCTGTGTGAATATAAAGTCACTGCAACCATAGATGGCTGCACCAGACCAGTTGGTAGCAATATAGATGTCATTGGCATCATAGGATACTAGAGCAATTCATTTATTCAAGTGGACTTTTTCTCATGCAAATTAATGTTCGATTTTAATTATGCAGATGAACAATGTGAAGTATTGTGAAAATAATACTGGAAATATTTCACAAATCTTAACATAAACCATTAGTCAAATTGACCCCAGAATTGGTATACAAACTCGATACATTAAGTAATGACTATAAGAATGATTACTTGCTGCATTCAAAGAACCAACCTACAGCACTAGACTAAACTTCACTTGCATCATCCTTGTGGAATTGATAAACATGCTTTTACAGATTGCACATGAAGGAAGATAGTTCCTACATGATAGGGTGCTTGCTTTGTTATCCAACTGATCTTGTGTCCTATCCGTCATCATGTGAACCCCATTCATTGCTGCTCGCAGTTATATTTATGAATGTATTTGCAATTTTGACGGTATAAAAGTTTTGATTCATGCATTTGTTTCAAGAAGGTAACTACATTTTGAAAATACATTTACTGTTTTACAAAAGGCCACAGAGTTCTGTATCTTGTGAACTCTTGTTTTGAAAATCAACAACATTATTCCAAAAAATGCTTGCACGCGATTAGGAAAAACTGTAACTTTATTCTCAGTCTTTATTCTCAGTCTTTTGAATGACTGATTTCTCATCTCTCCTCCTCTGGACCACTGTGTACAGTATGAAAGTTTTCATCTTGACCAATTAGGAATTTAATGATAAATGTTACTATTCAAAAGTAGGGTGAAATCAAAACCATGTCTGGTATCGGTCTGATATTTTCTAAACTGGCTAAAGGGCAACCAATTAACTGTGTCTTTCGATTGGTTGGTTGCACCCTTTAACCGTAACCCGGGCATGCATATACAGTTTGATGTGACTCATCCAATTTTTTTTTTTTTTGCATATCCGAAATCTGTTGTTTTTCCTGCAGTCTGAACAGCCAAAAAGCCCTTGGAATCGGATATGTTAAGTCACATTTCAAACCACCTTCGTAAGTGGTTTTAAGTCAGATTTAAATCTGATTCCTGGTCATGTGTCTGAACGGTCAAATCTGATTTATTTGCCCTCAAGTGGTTTTTAGACTGTTATTTGGCAGTTTGACAAGAAAATGAGGTAGCTAACTAGCTTTCTAATTGTTTACAAACAAATTAGTCAATGTGCCAGACAGCTAAACAGCTAACTAACTAGTTGACTGCTGTAGCTTGCCAAAAATGACTTGTTTTGAAAGTTGGATAATCTTATACTTTGAGGCTTTAAAAGTGTTCTTACTCTGATTTTGAACATTCAAAGCAGCTGGGAAGCGTCCATGGCAGGCATTGTTGTCACTTTACAGTGCATTTGGAAAGTATTCAGACCCCACAACCTTTTCCACATTTTGTTACATTACAGCCTTATTCTAAAAATTATTAAAATAGTTTTTTCCCCCTCAATCTACACACCATACCCCATAATGACAAAGCGAAACAGGTTTGTAGAAATGTTCTAGTCTCCCAATCCCTGCCACTGAAAAACATCCCAACAGCAGGATGCTGCCACCACCAAGCTTCACTGTAGGAATAGTGCCAGGTTTCCTCCAGAAGTGACGCTTGACATTCAGGCCAAAGAGTTCAACCCTGATTTCATCAGACCAGAGAATCTTGTTTCTCATGGTCTGAGAGTCCTTTAGGTGTCTTTTGATAAACTCCAAGCGGGCTGTCATGTGCCTTTTACTGAGGAGTGGCTTCCGTCTGGCCACTCTACCATAAAGGCCTGATTGGTGGAGTGCTGCAGAGATGGTTGTACTTCTGGAAGGTTCTCCCGTCTCCACAGAGGAACTCTGGAGCTCTTTCAGAGTGACCATCGGGTTCTTGCTCACCTCCCAGACCAAGGCCCTTCTCCGATTGCTCAGTTTGGCTGGGCGACCAGGTCTAGGAAGAGTCTTGGTGGTTCCAAACTTCTTCCATTTAAGAATGGTGGAGGCCACTGTGTTCTTGGGGAACTTCAATGAGGCAGAATTTTTTTATACCCTTCCCCTAACCTGTGCCTTGACAAAATCCTGTCTCAGAGCTCTACGGACAATTCCTTCAACCTCATGGCTTGGTTTTTGCTCTGACATGCACTGTCAACTGTGGGACCTTATATAGACTAGAGGTCGACCGATTAATCAGAATGGCCGATTAATTAGGGCCGATTTCAAGTTTTCATAACAATCGGTAATCGGTATTTTTGGACACAGATTTTTTTTTACACCTTTATTTAACTAGGCAAGTCAGTTAAGAACACATTCTTATTTTCAATGACGGCCTAGGAACGGTGTGTTAACTGCCTTGTTCAGGGGCAGAACGACAGATTTTTACCTTGTCAGCTCAGGGATTCAATCTTGCAACCTTACGGTTAACTAGTCCAACGCTCTAACCACCTGCTTTACATTGCACCCCACGAGGAGCCTGCCTGTTACGGGAATGCAGTAAGAAGCCAGGGTAAGTTGCTAGCTAGCATTAAACTTATCTTATAAAAAACAATCAATCAATCAATCATAATCACTAGTTAACTACACATGGTTGATGATATTACTAGTTTATCTAGCCTGTCCTGCGTTGCATATAATCGATACGGTGCGCATTTGCGAAAAAGGACTGTCATTGCTCCAACGTGTACCTAACCATAAACATCAATGTCTTTCTTAAAATCAATACACAAGTATATATTTTTAAACCTGCATATTTAGCTAAAAGAAATCCAGGTTAGCAGGCAATATTAACCAGGTGAAATTGTGTCACTTCTCTTGCGTTCATTGCACGCAGAGTCAGGGTATATGCAACAGTTTGGGCCGCCTGGCTCGTTGCGAACTAATTTGCCAGAATTTTACGTAATTATGACATAACATTGAAGGTTGTGCAATGTAACAGAAATATTTAGACTTAGGGATGCCACCCGTTAGATAAAATACGGAACGTTTCGTATTTCACAGAAAAAAAAAGTTTTGTTTTCGAGATGATAGTTTCCGGATGCGACCATATTAATGACCTAAGGCTCGTATTTCTGTGTGTTTATTATATTATAATTAAGTCTATGATTTGATAGAGCAGTCTGACTGAGCGGTGGTAGCACCAGAAGGCTCATAAGCGTTCATTCAAACAGCACTTTCATGCGTTTTGCCAGCAGGTGTTCGCAATGCTTCAAGCATTGCGCTGTTTATGACTTCAAGCCTATCAACTCCCAAGATTAGGCTGGTGTAACCGATGTGAAATGGCTAGCTAGTTAGCGGGGTGCGCGCTAATAGCGTTTCAAACGTCACTCACTCTGAGACTTGGAGTAGTTGTTCCCCTTGCTCTGCATGGGTAACGCTGCTTCGAGGGTGGCTGTTGTTGATGTGTTCCTGGTTCGAGCCCAGGTAGGAGCGAGGAGAGGGACGGATGCTATACTGTTACACTGGCAATACTAAAGTGCCTATAAGAACATCCAATAGTCAAAGGTATATGAAATACAATCGTATAGAGAGAAAAGTCCTATAATTCCTATAATAACTACAACCTAAAACTTCTTACCTGGGAATATTGAAGACTCATGTTAAAAGGAACCACCAGCTTTCATATGTTCTCATGTTCTGAGCAAGGCACTTAAACGTTAGCTTTCTTACATGGCACATATTGCACTTTTACTTTCTTCTCCAACACTTCGTTTTTGCATTATTTAAACTAAATTGAACATGTTTCATTAGTTATTTGAGGCTAAATTGATTTTATTGATGTATTATACACTGCTCAAAAAAATAAAGGGAACACTTAAACAACACAATGTAACTCCAAGTCAATCACACTTCTGTGAAATCAAACTGTCCACTTAGGAAGCAACACTGATTGACAATAAATTTCACATGCTGTTGTGCAAATGGAATAGACAACAGGGGGAAATTATAGGCAATTAGCAAGACACCCCCAATAAAGGAGTGGTTCTGCAGGTGGGGACCACAGACCACTTCTCAGTTCCTATGCTTCCTGGCGGATGTTTTGGTCACTTTTGAATGCTGGCGGTGCTTTCACTCTAGTGGTAGCATGAGACGGAGTCTACAACCCACACAAGTGGCTCAGGTAGTGCAGCTCATCCAGGATGGCACATCAATGCGAGCAATGGCAAGAAGGTTTGCTGTGTCTGTCAGCGTAGTGTCCAGAGCATGGAGGCGCTACCAGGAGACAGGCCAGTACATCAGGAGACGTGGAGGAGGCCGTAGGAGGGCAACAACCCAGCAGCAGGACCGCTACCTCCGCCTTTGTGCAAGGAGGAGCAGGAGAAGCACTGCCAGAGCCCTGAAAAATGACCTCCAGCAGGCCACAAATGTGCATGTGTCTGCTCAAACGGTCAGAAACAGACTCCATGAGGGTGGTATGAGGGCCCGACGTCCACAAGTGGGGGTTGTGCTTACTGCCCAACACCGTGCAGGACGTTTGGCATTTGCCAGAGAACACCAAGATTGGCAAATTCGCCACTGGCGCCCTGTGCTCTTCACAGATGAAAGCAGGTTCACACTGAGCACGTGACAGACGTGACAGAGTCTGGAGACGCCGTGGAGAACGTTCTGCTGCCTGCAACATCCTCCAGCATGACCGGTTTGGCGGTGGGTCAGTCATGGTGTGGGGTGGCATTTCTTTGGCGGGCCGCACAGCCCTCCATGTGCTCACCAGAGGTAGCCTGACTGCCATTAGGTACCGAGATGAGATCCTCAGACCCCTTGTGAGACCATGTGCTGGTGCGGTTGGCCCTGGGTTCCTCCTAATGCAAGATAATGCTAGACCTCATGTGGCTGGAGTGTGTCAGCAGTTCCTGCTAGAGCAAGGCATTGATGCTATGGACTGGCCCGCCCGTTCCCCAGACCTGAATCCAATTGAGCACATCTTGGACATCATGTCTCGCTCCATCCACCAACGCCACGTTGCACCACAGACTGTCCAGGAGTTGGCGGATGCTTTAGTCCAGGTCTGGGAGGAGATCCCTCAGGAGACCATCCGCCACCTCATCAGGAGCATGCCCAGGCGTTGTAGGGAGGTCATACAAGCACGTGGAGGCCACACATACTACTGAGCCTCATTTTGACTTGTTTTAAGGACATTACATCAAAGTTGGATCAGCCTGTAGTGTGGTTTTCCACTTTAATTTTGAGTGTGACTCCAAATCCAGACCTCCATGGGTTGATAAATTGGATTTCCATTGATTATTTTTGTGTGATTTTGTTGTCAGCACATTCAACTATGTAAAGAAAAAAGTATTTAATAAGATTATTTCTTTCATTCAGATCTAGGATGTGTTGTTTAAGTGTTCCCTTTATTTTTTTGAGCAGTATATTAAGTTACAATAAGTGTTCATTCAGTATTGTTGTAATTGTCATTATTACAAATAAATAAATAATCAGCCGATTAATCGGTATCGTTTTTTTCTGGTCCTCCAATAATCGGTACCGGCGTTGAAAAATCATTATTGGTCGACCTCTAATATAGACAGGTGTGTGCCTTTCCAAATCATGTCCAATCAATTGAATTTACCACAGGTTGACTCCAATCAAGTTGTAGAAACATCTCAAGGGTGATCAATGGAAACAGGATGAACCTGAGCTCAATTTCAAGTCTCATAGCAAAGGGTTTGAATACTTATGTAAATAAGGTATCTCTTTTTTATTATTAATACATTTGCTTTGTCATTATGGGGTATTGTGTGTAGATTGATGAGGGTAAAAAATAATTTAATCTCTTTTAGAATAAGAATGTGAAGTAACAAAATGTGGAAAAAGTCAATGGGTCTGAATACTTTCCGAATGCACTGCTTGCTACATAACAACTCGAATGTGGCGGCCTCGCTATCTCAATATCACTCCTTCTCATTTCGCCGTTTCTTGTCCACACTTCTTGTCTCCATGCCTTCTGGAATGTGATCAAAGCCTGGTGCAATTGGCTGCCTTCTCTCGAATTCAACGATTCCAGCTGCTACCAGGAACTTGTACCGCTATGCCACAGATTACCCATGGTTGGCAGCTGCACAACCCCATAGCACAACATGTCACCCATGCGGGATGTGGCAGTTTCCAGCGCTCCCTCTTGGGGGCTAACTGTAATCAGAAATGCATAGTTTAGTTGAGCTTGTCAGCTGTGATGCCTCCGATTGAGGGCAAAGAGTCTGAAAAAGTCAGCAAATGAACTGCTGTAACTGACTTGTGTCCTACGACATATGCATATTGCATAGGCCTGCAGTGTGTTTATATTCATATTGGACATCTGTTATTTGACTATTTGCGATGGATAACAGTGTTTTGTACCTAATTAGTTGCAATTATCTTGCACTGACTCAATGAGGTGGGGGAGTTAATGGATGGGAACGTGAAAGGTCTTGCTACATACTGTATTTACCAAAGGAGAGGTGAATGTGGTTAATAAGTCATTGTCCGTTTTCAGCTAAGCCAAGATGGTTTCCATGGGATACCTGAACGTGTGGTACTTTCCCTAGCATTAATTAAGGCCGTAGATTAGTCCCCACTCTCTACATTTCTCTGTATAGGTTCTGTGTGGACTGCTCTTTTTTCCATTTATATGACAGATCTATTACAGGTTTCCTCAATCGCGTACAAGTCTTTTTTTGGAACAATGTTGTCGATTTTCAAAACGGAGTTCTCGAGACACAGAACTCTGTGGCCCTTTTGCAAAAACAGTAAATGTGTTTTCAAAATGTAGTTGCCATCACAAAACCAATACATTCATCTAAATTATATTATACCGTCAAAATTGCAAATATATTGAACGGAAATATAAAACGCAACATGTAAAGTCTTGGTCCCATGTTTCATGAGCTTAAATGATCCCAGAAATGTTCCATATGCACAAAAATATTATTTCTCTCAAATGTTGTGCACAGATTTGTTTACATCCATGTTAGTGAGTATTTCTCATTTGCCAAGATAATCCATCCACCTGACAGGTGTGGCATATCAAGAAGCTGATTAAACATCATGATCATTACACAGGTGCAAATTGTGATGGGGACAAAAGGCCACTAAAATGTGCAGTTTTGTCACACAACACAATGCCAGTTTTGAGGGAGCATGCAATTTGCATGCTTACTGCAGTAATGTCCACCAGAGCTATTGCCAGATAATGTAATGTTAATTTCTCTACCATAAGCCGCCTCCAATGTTATTTTATATAATTTGGCAGTACGTCCAACCAGCCTCACAACCGCAGACCACGTGCAACCACACCAGCCCAGGACTTCCACATCCGGGTTCTTCACCTGCGGGATTGTCTGAGACCAGCCACCTGGACAGCTGATGAAACTGAAGAGTATTTCTGTCTGTAATAAAGCCCTTTTGTGGGGAAAAACTCATTCTGATTTGCCAAGGCTGGTTCCCCAGTGGGTGGGCCTGGCTCCCAAGTGGGTGGGCCGCAATATTGCGGTTTGTCTCTCTTGAGACGCCATAGCAACAACATAGGTAGCATACCTGGAGTGATTTAGAATTTTGTGCATTAGTATTTAGTGATTACCGGAAACAGTGAACTCAATTGCACAAATGTTTCTTCTGATGAAAACAATGTATATATTCTGTGAACAGAATACATAACAGTGAATTTTGTATTCACCGACGACAGTCAGGTATGAAGGCAAGAAAATTATCAGAAGTTCTGTAAATGTATTTCAGCATTTGATCATTGCTGCGATTGAGAAAAATTACAGTTCAGAGAATGCCAAGAGTGCAAAGTTGTCATCAAGGCAAAGGGTGGCTACTTTGAAGAATCTAAAACAAAATATATTTTGATTTGTTTAACACTTTTTTGGTTACTACATGATTCCATATGTTATTTCATAGTGTTGATGTTTCACTATTATTCTACAATGTAGAAAATAATCAAAATAAAGAAAAACCATTGAATGAGTAGGTGTTAACATTTTTTTTACTGGTACAGTATATACTCCCAACAATTTAAGTAACGTTGGTTAGGATTACCCATTAAATTGTTGGGGGCACAGTCTCTGTCTTTCTTTATTTTCATACAAATTACTCTCTGTTAGTCAGCACCTCCATAAAAATAGTTTTTTGGGGTGGTGTCAGCTGATGATTTTTACTAGACTGTAGCTTACTCCCACACACAGGCAAACACACAGGCAAACACACACAAACACGTAGTGAAGAAAAGCCTCATTAGTGAAGCTGCATCATGTCAGAACCATTGAAGCAAGTAGCCAGAAATTAATAGTTTTCTTCTATGGTAAGATCAAGGCACTCTCTCACACCCACACACACCCACAAATGTGTGTGTGTCGACCACACACTAACAACATCAATTTCTGCCACCACAGCGGTGTTCGGCTCGCCATTTCACTCATTGAGACCATTAGCAGCTTTGGAACAGTGTGAGTCGGCAGGTTCAAAGGGACAGAGACCAAAGAGAAGGGAAGAGGACCCAGAGAGGTGAGGCATCATCACATGATACGCTCTGGGCAAGAAATGCTAGTGGGAGTGCAGGGAAAGAGTCATCAAGAGAGGGAGTAAAGCAAAACATGAAGGAATTGTGGAGGTTTTTTTTGGTCCTATGTCTGTACGTTAGTGTGTACAATAGCTACATAAGAGGCTTCTGGGGTCATGATGTTTTATTTCTTTATTTAACCTTTATTTATCCTGAGGTATTCTGTGGTCTTCCACCAGTTAATCGTGTGTGTGTGTGTGTGTGTGTAGGGGAGAGAGAAGCATGTGTATAATTGTCAGAACAGTGTGATGACTAATGACCTGAGTGCACTGGCCTAGTGGAAGAGGGAGGGAGGGAAGGGGGGGTGGATGAGTATGTGTGTGGGGGAGGAGGGTCTGTCGGGGGTGTTCAGAGATAATATCCAGGAAGAGGCACAGGGAAGAGAGGGAGTGCGCCACTGTGCCACATCCTGTTTTGGAAACCGTATCCTGTAACCTTATTGGAGTGTGGCTTGGGACGGTTGGGCCGAAGGATAAGGGGCTAGATGGGTGGACAGCAGTGGAGGAGGGTCGTACGTTACCCAAGGGAAACGCGTGTGGGGGTAAGAGGAGCGTGGTGACCTCACTCCTCTGTGGGAGGTACACGTCCCGCGGGTGATTTAGGAGCCGCCATGGCACTTGGCACCCTGCAAACACACGTTCTTCCGCCGCCGTGCGTCCGGGAAGCCAACGAGCGCTTGTGTTTTCCCTTTATTGATCTGGTAGTTGTTTTTCAGCGAGCAGAGCACGCTTGCAAGTGATGTAAGATCCAGGATAGGGCAAGGTGAAATTAAACAAAGTGCAGTGAAGACAAGAGAGGGGGAGAGGGACTAAGTGGCAATAAAAGCTTAATGGACGTACAAAAATAGCACACTAATTGAGAGGAAGAGGGGAAAAAAACGTGGAACAATGAAAAGGAAGAGGAGCATGTGATTAAAATGCAGGAGGTCAGTGTGGGTTGGGCAGAAATTCCGCTCTACCTTGGTTCACTCTTAAGAGCTTTTAGCCTAGCTTAGTGACAGTCGGTAGTAGGCAATTGTTCAATACATTTTGTTGATATGAGTCCATTTGCAGAAGTCACAAACAGTAGCCTACAATAGTATCCGGTCATAATAGGAGTGACTGGATTACCATATGCAATCACAGTTAACCTTACAAGGCATATTTTGCAAAAGTCTAACTCAGCTGGCGTACTCAGATTGAGGAACAATGGTTCCAGATGTGCACATCGACCAAGCTCAACCAATCAAGCATTTATCTGGAAATCAGATCACCAGCCCTGATATCCAAACTATTACCTTACATGCATTTGGGAATACGCACACGCACACAATGACGCATACATTTCCTTATGCACACACACACACTCAAACATAATGTTTAGGTTCGTTTTGGCATAAATTAGCAGGCAATGACTCAGCTCCCCATCCAACCATTCAGCACACATTTGTTGTTATTGATGACACATGGTAATATGATGGTATATGCCTCCCCTTCCCAACCCTGTGCACAAAAGCAAATATATCACACTGTCGCACACACACACTGGTTACCCTTGTGACCCGAGCTCCCCAGCGCTTGCGTATTCATCAGCGCGAGAGAGAGATCGATCCTTGTGTGCTGCTGTGTGATTGAGTTGAGTTCAATGTTGGCGATGTGCGGAGAGAGGAAACCGCTGCACGCACCTCAAAGAATGACAGCCCGGTTCATCCGTCGTCTTCGATTAACTTTGGATGTTTAGCTGATGTCGACTTTTTACTTTTTTCTTCAATGGAACCAACAAGAGACTAGTAAAATCGCAGCCTTCACAGGAACAGCAAAACAATGTGTTGGAATTTAGTCTAAGAAGCAGTGGCTTCAGATTCTAAATAAACGAACGTGATAGACATTAAGGTATAAGTCAGTCACCTGCTGCAGATATTCACCTAACTATTGGGATATTAATGATCCCAAATATCTGCCAGAGCTAAGAGTACGTTTTCCTACAGCCTAGTGTTGCCCATTAAGCGTATAGCCTTGCCTACTTGGCAGACGCTCCTGGCATACATAGAGAGCTCTTATATAAACGGTTTCTGCGTTAAAAAAAAACTAGGCATTTCAAGAAGACAACAGTTCAATTCTACAGTTCAACCTGAATTGAAGGAGTTAGGAGATCAATGATTTGCACTCTAGTGCGAGTGGTGCGCAACGAGATGTCTCTCTCATGAGGCGCAATGTCTTTACAGCTTCGCATCTTCCATTGACAGGAGAGTCACCGGGAGACCATCAACCAAGAAACTCGATAGGCTGTCCAGAGACAATCTGTGGAAGAGATACACAAAATGGCGAGACATAGCCATCGAAATTGAGGTAAAATGTACTTTTAATTAAATGTAGGCTAATCCTGTAAAGTTTAAAGCAATACTTGGCAGACCGCGGGGTTATTTTATTTGCCCCCCAAGTTTTCTGCGCAAAAAATGAATAAATAAAAATGTTTTATTTTTTATTTGTTTTTATTTGTTGGACATAAAATACTATTAAAACATCAGCAATCAGCTCCAAGTGATATTAATTTTGTTAATCCGCTCCAAAGTATACCCACGCATAATAGAGATATTCAGAAATAAGAAAGCTGATTGAGGATCTTTTTACTGGTGAATGTTTTATTTTTTATGACCATGTTTTTCTCTCTGCTTGCATTTTGTATTTATATTTTTATGTGTGTATTTTCTGTAATTCAGGGCTCATCTGTAAAATATACCTTGGTCTCAGTATGACTCCCTGATCAAATAAAGGTTAAATAAAAAATATATGCGATCATATACAAATGTAAGCAAAGTTTGAAATTATTACAGTGAGGCAAAAAAGTATTTGATCCCCTGCTGATTTTGTACTTTGCCCACTGACAAAGAAATGATCAGTCTATAATTTTAATGGTAGGTTCATTTGAAGAGTGAGAGGCAGAATAACAACAAAAAAAATCCAGAAAAACGCATGCCAAAAATGTTATTAAATGATTTGCATTTTAATGAGGGAAATAAGTATTTGACCCCTCTGCAAAACATGACTTAGTACTTGGTGGCAAAACCCTTGTTGGCAATCACAGAGGTCAGACGTTTCTTGTAGTTGGCCACCAGGTTTGCACACATCTCAGGAGGGGTTTTGTCCCACTCTTTGCAGATCTTCTCCAAGTCATTAAGGTTTCAAGGCTGACGTTTGGCAACTTGAACCTTCAGCTCCATCCACAGATTTTCTATGGGATTAAGGTCTGGAGACTGGCTAGGCCACTCCAGGACCTTAATGTACTTCTTCTTGAGCCACTCCTTTGTTGCGTTGGCCGTGTGTTTTAGGTCATTGTCATGCTGGAATACCCATTCACGTCCCATTTTCAATGCCCTGGCTGAGGGAAACAGGTTCTCACCCAAGATTTGACAGTACATGGCCCTGTCCATTGTCCCTTTGATGCAGTGAAGTTGTCCTGTCCCCTTAGCAGAAAAACACTCCCAAAGCATAATGTTTCCACCTCCATGTTTGACGGTGGGGATGGTGTTCTTGGGGTCATAGGCAGCATTCCTCCTCCTCCAAACACGGCGAGTTGAGTTGATGCCAAAGAGCTCCATTTTGGTCTCATCTGACCACAACACTTTCACCCAGTTGTCCTCTGAATCATTCAGATGTTCATTGGCAAACTTCAGACGGGCATGTATATGTGCTGTCTTGAGCAGGGGGACCTTGCGGGCGCTGCAGGATTTCAGTCCTTCACGGCGTAGTGTGTTACCAATTGTTTTCTTGGTGACTATGCTGGTCCCAGCTGCCTTGAGATCATTGACAAGATCCTCCCGTGTAGTTCTGGGCTGATTCCTCACCGTTCTCATGATCATTGCAACTCCATGAGGTGAGATCTTGCATGGAGCCCCAGGCCGAGGGAGATTGACAGTTCTTTTGTGTTTCTTCCATTTGCGAATAATCGCACCAACTGTTGTCACCTTCTCACCAAGCTGCTTGGCGATGGTCTTGTAGCCCATTCCAGCCTTGTGTAGGTCTACAATCTTGTCCCTGACATCCTTGGAGAGCTTTTTGGTCTTGGCCATGGTGGAGAGTTTGGAATCTGATTGATTGATTGCTTCTGTGGACAGGTGTCTTTTATACAGGTAACAAGATGAGATTAGGAGCACTCCCTTTAAGAGTGTGCTCCTAATCTCAGCTCGTTACCTGTATAAAAGACACCTGGGAGCCAGAAATCTTTCTGATTGAGAGGGGGTCAAATACTTATTTCCCTCATTAAAATGCAAATCAATTTATAACATTTTTGACATGCGTTTTTCTGGATTTTTGTTGTTGTTATTCTGTCTCTCACTGTTCAAATAAACCTACCATTAAAATTATAGACTGATCATTTCTTTGTCAGTGGGCAAACGTACAAAATCAGCAGGGGATCAAATACTTTTTTCCCTCACTGTATGTTTTAGTCAAATGTTATATCTGTTTTGGCTTCTTGCGGTCAATTTGCAGTCTACAAATTATTTGTAATTAAGTTCTGACTTCCTGACCATCTAAAAAATGATTGGCCCACGGCTGAATCTAGTTGATGATCCATGCAATAGGTAATTTGATAAAAACACTTGGAGTAGCCTATTTGTTTGCAAAGATGACGCACTTCGCTGACAGCTCAGTTAGTTTTGGCTTCACGCTCACAAATACATCACTGGTTGACTACGGGGTTATACTTATTTTTTTGGTGCCTCAAGTAAGAAAGTAACTGTTATGCAATTACTAGATAAGATGTTCAAAGTGAAGTATACAGTGACAGATCTAGTAGCCATCCTCACTCACAACCAGTCAAATGCCAAACTTTATCATAGCATGTGTCTTATCCACACACACCAAATAAGTAGATTAGAACCTGTTAATATCATGATACTTCCCTTATCCCCCCTCCTATTTTTCCCTTATTCTGTCAGTCTGCCATCCATCCAAATTCCACGATATTTGACATAGAATAAATTCAACACTACTTTGATAGTCTTATCTAGTGGTTATTCAAAATCCTGCTGCAGAATTGACCTGAATCGAAGAATCATTCAAACCAGAAGGCCACAAATGCCTCTGGGGGTTGGGGCTGGTGTCATAATGTTGTAAATCATTACTAACAGGCCACCTCACGCACTCTGTGTGTTTGTTCCTGCCAGCCCCCCTGTGGTTGATGGTGATGCCTGAGCCCAACCCAGCAATGCAGAAGACGAGAACCTGGTGGTGGCAGGGCCGACTGGGAGTTTCTCTGCTGTTTTTGTTTTTCCCGCTCCTCAGGACCGAACCGCTCCAACTCGAGCTGTCGTTCAATGGACTTTCGGAGCCCCAGAATGTAACACTGGCTGCTATCCTGCCTTTGCACAACACTGAATACCCGTGGGCCTGGCCTCGCGTGGGACCCGCTCTGATCAGAGCTCTGGAGCGAGTCAATGACGAACCCACCCTGCTGCCGGGCCACCGCCTCCGCATCGTCTACGACAGCAGCGAAAGCAAAGACGGAGTCTGCTCCGACTCAGTGGCGCCATTGGTGGCCGTGGACCTCAAGTTCTCCTACGACCCGTGGGCCTTCATTGGGCCTGGCTGCGACTACGCTTCGTCTCCTGTGGGCCGCTTCACCACCCACTGGGACGTTCCCATGGTGACGGCCGGGGCAGCGGCCATCGGCTTCAACATGTACACGTCCATCACCAACACGGGCCCCACACACAAGAAGCTGGGCGAGTTTGGGGTGCGCCTGCATCGCCATTTTGGCTGGCACAGGCATGCCATGCTCATGTTCAGCGACAACAAAGACGACGACCGGCCATACTACTTTACGGCAGAGGGGTTGTACACGCAGCTGCAGCTGGACAACATCACCACAGCAGACAAGGTCTTCAATGAGAAGACTGGACCGGTCCAGTATGATGACCTCATCAGTGACATAAGCCAGAGTGCCCGAGGTGAGCTCCCAGTCCAATCTCTGTCCATCTGACCTCTGTCCTTTTTCTACCTAAAGTATTCTGGACACCCTCTGTCTTAATCTGGGTGACTGTTTAAGCCTTGTTCTCATCTTGATAACGTTTTTTTTTCTTCTTACAATCGCATACAGATGCATACATGTTGACATGGTTTTATCAAAAACCTGAGAAAATAGCTCCCAATCGGTCACAAACCCAGCTTACAGTAGATTTGCCTGAATGTCAATGTCCGCACATTAAAGCCATATGTGTAGAATGTGAAAATAAGTGGCCTGACCAATTGCTGTTTGGCTGTAATGGTATTTTCATTCCATTATTTCAGTCATCTGCAGAGAGCAGTCATTCCCAGTTGGTCCTTATTTCAAGACCACATGTGTATGCTGTTTTCATTTGCAACCACTCTTTTCATTATTGTAAATTGACCTGTCAACTTACTAATTATCTCGACACGTGACGTCTCAATTACCAGATGTTGGACTAAGTGCACATGCGCAGTTTCAATCCAATAGATTGAATGATAATATATGAGCTGAAGTTTTATTGACCTAGTGAGTCAATAAACAGATGGACCTACAATGTTACCAAACGCGTATTAATGCATGGAACTGGCAGAGCGAGAAGGAAAAAAGTTGTTAACTTGCCACAATGTCAATTAACACATAACACATTAAGAGAGAGGAAAACGGACATCTGTTAACACGCATTTAACCGACAGCATGACAATGTAGGAAGAGGAAATAGAAATGGCTAAAAATCCATCATGGCGGACCTTACGGATCCCTGAGGCACATTGGTTCCTTGTGGGGAGAGGGACCTACGTACCGAATTTCACGACTTTAGGTCAAACAGGGTGAGGGGTGTGACCTTTTAAAGTTTGCATTTTCAATCTCTTGTCATAGCGCCACCATCTGGCCGATCGGCGTCATTTTGTAAATGCCGGATCTCCACGCATCATTCACCCATCATTCACCCACCCGTCAAAATCGGGCCAGTGCTGTCTCAGATGTCACTTGTGACTAATGCACTAATGTACTAACATACTAACGGATGGAGACAAGTCCTCAGTCCCCTCCCCGATTTCAGCGTGGGGAACAATAAATCATGGCAGGTAAGAAGTGTAGAGGGAGTTAGAGAAAGTGAAAAAGAGTGGGTGTGCACAAGCAAAGCGATAGGTCTGTGAAAAATACAGTATATTGGAGGAAACAGGATAGTGAGAGAGATTGCAAATAGTAAGAGGACGTTGGACCGAGAGATGGCAAGTGTTAAAATATAATGGTGTTGAAAGGGTTCAAATATTGAATCATATCGTGTAGGAATAGAATAGTGCTCTCTGCTTTGTTGGGCTATGGATGAATCATAATGAGTCCACCCCTCCGCTTTAGCTCCGTGTGTGTCAGTGGTCCTATCCACATGGCAGCAGGGGAACACCCTGTGCACATTCTGACACCACAACCTACCACATTTCTTCCCATAAAGAGATGATGCGTCTGGGACTGTGTCTGCAGGTGTGAGGAGCCTCGCGGTTTCTGCTCAGATGTGCAGAAAGTTCAGCTGGCATCGCCTTGCTGCTGCCGAGACCATTAAAGGTGCCTCCACAGGCGCTAAAGTCTAGGAGAGGAGTAGAGGCGTCCAGGAAATGCTGACAGAACATGAACCTGAAAACTCTCTATCACACACACACACACACACACACACACACACACACACACACACACACTAAGTTGGGCACCTCCCCACCAAATAGCAATGGAAAGTTGCGGGAAACTTTAACAGAGGCAACTCCGCTTGGCATACAGCTAACCTTATTAAGTACTCGAGCGCTTCATTGTTATTTCAAATCTGTAACTAATTAAGTGCTCCCTGGCTAGCGCCCTTCACTGAACCGCCACCAAGCAATCAATATCTCCAATATGAAGTTTGAGACCACTGTTAATGGATGTTGCTTCGATTCGATAATTGGCTAGTTCAGGTGTTGACTTATGCTGTCATTTGCATTTTCTCACACCATATAATTATTTCTTTTGGAATTAACCCAGAAAGTAACTGTCTCTAGTTGGGTGTAAAATCCATGTATTGATTGAAAGAAATGTGTCGATGGGAATGCTTGATTGGTGCTAGTTTAATTGTAATGGGGAATGTATTGTCTGTTTCCTTTGACACATGCAGACACATGCATTTCTGTGGCTCGTAGTTTCTGAGACAGAGGACATTACGTGAACTTGAATGTTAGAATGTAGGTGGTATGACTGCCCTGTTGGGAACCACCTCCCTCCTCGCATCGTGCCCAGCCCCAGCCAGTTTCCTGTATTCCACTCCCCCAGTTCCCACATGGGTACGACAACATTTTTAATTAAAAGTCCCAAACTTAAGCAAGAGGTCTAGCCAGTGGCCCCTCTTTGACTTTATAAGGGAAATGGCTCAGGACATTTCTGACACAAAGGTATTTCCTGCGAAACATCATTTGTCCTGACTTTTTGTTCTTCTTGGCCACTGTTTTATAGGGCTATTTCGGGTATCGGCCCCGTATGACCGCCATCTGAGTTTATTGACTGTGTCAAACAGTCGTTTGTCTCCCGAGCAACTGGGAATCAATTCACAGGCTAAGCTGACCAGGCTGGGGGCGGAGTGGTGGTGGGTGGGAGAGAGAAGGAGAGGGAGAGGGAGAAGGAGAGAGAAGAGGGATGGCTGGCTCCTCGGCTTTATCCCAGTCCATTGTTGAGGGATGCTCAGTTCTCACATGATCTTCGCTGCACTCACCCTCCCTCACCAGGAGCCTAAACTTTTTGTTGTTGGTCAAAATAAGACCGTACCATCAGTGTCCTGTCAGAATCCCTCCACCAATCACCGCTTCAAGAGATTAGGAAACCAATGGGAACCACTCTTAATTGGTAAGAATCCACAGTTTAAAATGAATAATTCTTTCAAAATGCTAGCCCTGTGGACAATATCCCAGTGTTGTTTTCCTGTTGTGTTTTTCCGGTTGTAGCCTGTCCAAGCCCCAGGGCCTCTGGAATGATATAAGGCTGATGGTAAAAGGAAACAACGTCATTTGATGAAATGATTTGCAAGCAGCGCTCTATATCTGAGCCAGCAGTCCCATTAAGTCCCATTAAAAGGCAGAAAAATAAGCCTGGTTTCTCTGGCTCTTTGAGTTGCAGTGGAGGCGGAGAGCTCCCCTAATTCAAACAGCATGGAGACTTCCAGTGTGGAATTACTTAGTGGTGCTTTGGCTGTCTCATCCGTCGTGTTTACCCCCCCAGCGGCGTTTAGCAAATCACAGCTGGAGATTGTGTCGGTTTGTTAGACTGGAAGGCAAGAGAAGGGGATTGAGAGAGAGAGAGAGATTAAGAGCGATACTGTTAGAAAGACATTTAAACATAGAAATAGAGCCCAGCTAGCATATTATGTTCTGAGAACCATATGTTTCTTAGAGCTTGGTAAAAGCTTGGTTGTCCTATGTTTTTTTTTTACATACAACCTTCAGACAACTTTCTGGGAATGGTGGAGGATAGTTACTTGGCTTCGGAACATTCTCAACACATTTTTAAGAACTTGACAAAAATACATTATTATCTTGGTATTTCATTACTTTAACAGAATGTTTCCTAAAAGTTCAAACATAGTGATATTTTAATTTCAATTTTGGTAATGTTCTAGGAACAATCTCCAACTGGTTTGACATTGAAAATGTTTTCAAATAGTTCAGAGAACGTTAAGAAACAATGTTCTTCTGTGAGAATTTCAGTACTTCAGCATAACATTTCCTACAGGTTTCATCATGGTTCTATTTCAAGTAATGTTCTCAAATTGTTCCAAGAACATTAAGAACTTTCCAGAAAAAACAGAAAACTTTAGTAACATTCAGAGAACATTATAAGAATGTTATTTAAAAGCATAAGCATTCCCTTCTCAGCATCAGACAACTCTTTCTTTCTTGTTAAGTGTGTCCAGGTGTGTTGGCTGCACCCACTAATTGACCACACCTGATCTTAAGAAGATTATAGGTTGAAATCTCACTGATGCCATGTCACAGCAAAAAATAAATGTGCTTGCATGATTTAATTTCTAAGGAAATTAATTTCCATGTGTCCTATCTGTGCTTGGTGTAAAAAAAAAAAAAGAAGTTCACCCAAAATGAGCTAGCAGTTTAAAAAAAAAAGTCTTATTGAAATATTCAGTGAAAGTTTTAAGGAAGTTACAAAAAAAACCTCCCATTTCCTTTCTCAGAGCATTAAGAAAACCTTACAGGAAAACATTCAAGGAGCCAGAGAAAAACATTCTCAGAACCTACCTGTAACGTAAAAGTAAATATCCCCAGAAAAGGCAAAATGTTCACTTCTGTTCTCAGAACCTTTTTTTTTTTAAATGCAGTTTTACCAGTCAGGAAACATATGGCTTTGTTCCCACAACCAATGTGAAACCGAAAACATACGTTTTCACAACTTGCAAGGAACTAAATGTGCTAGCTGGGAGAGCTTTTGTAATGCTGTTCCATCAGATGAGGCTGGTGGGAGGAGCTATAGGAGGACGGGCTCATTGTAATGGCTGAAATGGAATCAATGGAACGGGGTCCAACACGTTGTTTGATGTGTTTGGTACCATTCCATTGATTCCATTCCAGCCATTACAAGGAGCCGTCCTCCTATAGTTCCTCCCACCAGCCTCCTCTTTGTTCCATTATTACTTGTAATTGCCCTGGCAGCGTTCACCTGTCACAGTTATGCCGGTAAAGAGTATTTGGATCAGAATGTTAATTTACCATAGAGTCATAGATCTCACCAGAAGGGGAGACAGAGTGTGCCAGAATGTGGCAGCTTGTCAAACACAGCCCGAGGGGCAATGAGAAAACAGTTTTGTCGTAACTTGCTCACAGGGAAATATGCAAAGTATTTCTTTAATCACATTCCAAATTATTTAGTTCTGGCTGTTTATCTTCCCATCCAAGTAAAATGTTCAACCAATGGTAATAATTTACTTTAAATATTACCTGCCCTGGGGCTATGCAAACAAAGTTGCAAAACAATCAGTTAAAATTTAAAAACATAGAAATTAGTGAGAGAAATAAAGACATAAAGAGACGGCGGAGGCTTGGCCAATGAGGGCTGTCTCGGAAATAGAAAGAAAAAGACCAAGAGAGCCAAGACAGAGAACTGGAGAAACGCAAATGGAGTGTGAATGAAAGCACAGAGCTGCTTTGTAAACCTCAGCTTAGCTGGATTTGAGAGTTTACCCTTTAAGGTATTCGGATAGACGGCCCGTTTTAAAAAAAAATTATCCTCCTGATGTGCCAGGATGAAAGTTTGACGGAGAGGAGAATCCGCAAAGCATGGCTGAGCTGAGGAGATAGTTTCCATGGATACGGGCAGCATCTGCGCCGGAGCGCAGGAACAGGTGGGCGTGACAGGAGCTATCACCTGCCCTCCTGTGTGGTATATTTTCCTCTGGCGCACATTGGAACTGTCAGTGTGACCACCAGATTGTTGGTCTCTCCTATTCCCTCTCTCCCTCTTTCACGTGCTCTCAAACATACAGAAACACTCACAGTCTGTCTCTCTCTCACACACCACATTCAAATACATACAAGTGGCAGAGTATGATTCAATCTTCTGTAAATCACACAATAACCATATGTTCGAATTCATGTCATGTTAAATCAAAGATTATTTTGTCACGTGCGCCGAATACAACAGGTGTAGACCTTAAAGTGAAATGCTTACTTACTGTGCACGTATGTGCATCTGACAGGGTACATTTAATGCATGTGGACTAATGATGTGCAGATGTCTAATACTCCCAGATACACAGCAGCCACACATCTGAATGTAAATCAAATTCGCAGGCTAAGTTTTTTACCTAAGCATCTAACTGACATCACTGGACTCATATGAGAAAAAAAGGCATGCAATTGCTATAGACAATTAACAAGACAGGACTTCGAGAACTGACATATACAGTGCATTTGGGAAAAGTATTCAGACCCCTTCACTTTTTCCATATTTTGTTACGTTACAGCCTTATTGTAAAATGTATTGAATTAAGGTTTTTCCTTATCAATTTACACACAATACCCCTTAATGACAAAGCAAAAACAGCTTTTTAGACATTTTAGCAAGTTTATTAAACATAAATACTGAAATACCTTAGTTACATAAGTATTCAGACCATTTGTTTTGAGACTTTACATTTTGCTCAGGCGCATCATGTTTCCATTGATCATCCTTGAGATGTTTCTACAACTTGATTGAAGTGCACCTGTGGTAAATTCAATTTATTGTACATGATTTAGAAAGGCACACACCTATCTATATAAGGTCCCACAGTTGACAGTGCATGTCAGAGCAAAAACCAAGCCATGAGGTTGAAGGAATTGTCCGTAGAGCTCCGAGACAGGATTGTGTTGAGGCCCAGATCTGGGAAAGGGTACCAAAAAATGTCTGCAGCATTGAAGGTCCCCAAGAACACAGTGGCCTCCATCATTCTTAAATGGAAGAAGTTTGGAACCACCAAGACTCTTCCTAGAGCTGGCCGTCTGGCCAAACTGAGCAATCAGGGGGGGAAGGGCCTTGGTCTGGGAGGTGAGCAAGAACCCGATGGGCACTCTGACAGAGCTCCAGAGTTCTTCTGTGGAGATGGGAGAACCTTCCAGAAGTATAACCATCTCTGCAGCACTCCACCAATCAGGCCTTTATGGTAGAGTGGCCAGATGGAAGCCACTCCTCAGTAAAAGGCACATGACACCTAAAGGACTCTCAGACAATGAGAAACAAGATTCTCTGGTCTGATGAAACCAAGATTGAACTCTTTGACCTGGATGCCAAGCGTCACGTCTGGAGGAAACATGGCACCATCTCTACGGTGAAGCATGGTGGTGGCAGCATCATGCTGGGGGGACTGGGAGACTAGTCAGAATCGAGGGAAAGATGAACGGAGCAAAGTACAGAGATCCTTGATGAAAACCTACTCCAGAGAACTCAGGAGCTCAGACTGCGGCGAAGGTTCACCTTCCAACAGGACAACGACCCTAAGCACACATCCAAGACAACGCAGGAGTGGCTTCGGGACAAGTCTCTGAATGTCCTTGAGTGGCCCAGCCAGAGCTCAGACTTGAACACGATCTAACATTTTTGGAGAGACCAGAAAATAGCTGTGCAGTGGCGCTCCCAATCCAACCTGACAGAGCTTGATAGAATCTGCAGAGAAGAATGGAAGAAATTCCCCAAATACAGGTGTGCCCAGCTTGTGGCGTCATACCCAAGAAGACTGTAGGCTGTAATCACTGCCAAAGGTGCTTCAACAAAGTACTGAGTAAAGGGTCTGAATACTTATGTTAATGTGATATTTTTTTTTTCTTTATATACATTTGCAGAAATTTCTTATTTTTGCTTTGTACTTATGAGGTATTGTTTGTAGATTGATGAGGGAAATTTATTTAATCAATTTTAGAATAAGGCTGTAATGTAACAAAGTGGAAAATCAAGGGGTCTGAATACTTTCAGAATGCACTGTATTTACTTTTTTCAACTTGCCTGGATTTGATTCACATGATTAAATTTGAACTACAAATTGGATGCGCAAGCAAGGGCATCGCTAGAAGTGTTGTCACGTAAATTAAATAATGTCAAATAAAGCAACTATTCCCATTCATTATGCTATGTGAAATTTTATCAACGCATCTGATTCTGTGGAATTGTTTATCTGCCACTATCTCACAACTGTTTGATGTCAATAGAATGGATACAAGTTTTGGAGTGAATACGCTCCCTGTCATCATTGCAAATTACTTGATGAACAGAGGTTTATCATTGGTTGAGTTGTCATATCGACTGAAAAGGTAACCCAATGCCTTGTGCACTGGGGCAAAATGATACGATATCGGTCCACTTCTCTGAATTGGTGTGAATTACTTTCACACCAGCTGCGAATCTAACACCTTTTTGTATTGGCAAACTAGGTTGCCTTTTCTTTCTTCTCATTTTGGCATAAAAATCCTATCACACCTGTTCAAACAAAACAAACAACCCCTTTCAAATTATCCAGGTTTGACAGATATCCACCTTAAATGGTCCATGGAAGTCAGTATGGGTATGAAGTAGAGTTGACCGGACATGGCTGAACACACATAGGGCTGTTACGGTGACCGCATTACCGCCACCTGCGGTCACAAGTTATGAAGACAGTCAAATTCCACGTGACTTTTTAGTTACGGTAATTAGGCTTCTCCAAGCTATGATGCTGCTGATGGTCATTAGTAGCCTACCAAGCTTGCTAACTGCCTGATATTATTAATTCTATTGTCCCTCTAATCACTCTGACATCAATGCAAATGTAATCGAAAATCTAATCAAACACTCCATGTGAGCCCATGAGCTCATGTTGCGCAACATTCATATAGGTTATGCAATTGCGTGAGAAAACAGAGTGATGGCCTCTGTTAAAAAGAGGAGGATCCCATCAGCCTAACTGACATACATACGTAGCGCTTGTTTGAAGTTTGGGGTAGATTATTTTCACCATAAAAATGCACCTTTATGATAAAAGCATTACATGCATAATCGCATTTGCGACTAATGGTACATTCACGCTAATAGCCTACTGCCGTGTGCGCATTGCTGTGCTTATAATGTGAAGATGTAGCCTAATAGTTTATCAATATTTTAAGCTAAACGTTCTGATCTGTTGCGTCAGCCTCATTATGTAAAAAGGTTTTTTGATGCCAGTTGTTGTAGTAATTTGGAATCTATCACATCCCACAACTGTGCCAGACTACGTTTGGAATATTTATTTCTCATACAGAATATGTCAACTTTTGAACCATGGGGGATAGTAGGTTGACAGGCTAGTGGTTTTGCTGTTTGGTAGGCCTACTCATCTTGTTGACTGACTAAAAGTAAATGTGGACAGTTCTTCCAATATCTTCAATATTTGCCTCGAAATTGGATAAGGACGTGCGCAGTTCCGTCCAGGATGTGTCCGTTTTCACTTGTAGCCTGTGAGAAAGACCCGATCACGTGATGGAGCGCCACGTGAGTGAGGGGTGCAAACAGCACGCAGGTAGATGGTAATTATTATCATTATTATATTCAGCCCAAAGGCACAACAGCTACTGGCCGAAAAAGGCATGGATTTTTTTAGGGGGCATTACGGCCACACAAAGGGGGTGCCGTCGGGAAATTCGAGGCATTACCAAGTGCTTGTCAAATTGTGAATGAGAGACTGATGAAGTATGTGCAGCCTGTCCAAAAAATACGAGCTCATGCCTTTCATGCAACTTTTTTCAAATCATCATTAGAGTCACATCATGCAGCCTTAGAATGTATTGAAAATCAAAACATATAGCCCAACGTTTGTATCATGACTAAAGTTACATAAATAACACAAAATTAAGCATATAGGAGTACCTGTTTTGTTGTTAAGCGCTCAACACAGAATAGCCGCATGTGCGCACTCCCTCAAATCGTTGGGAGAAAATATCCTTTCTATTTTATTCAATTGTATTCTTCATACTACAAAATAATGCCACGGAATTTTAAGCAAATCTTGTCTGCTAAATGGAACTAGTGTAGCCCACAGCCATATGACATAGCCAGATCAGTACCTAACATAAGGACAACTCAGAGTATGTTATTCTGTTCTTCTGAAATTTTCTTCATGTTTCTTTAGACCTGTCTAAAATAAATAATGGATTTATTGTGAAGGTGTAGGCTATATTAAATTGATTTATTACACTTTCTAAAATGCTGATGTTCCAAAGGTCTGCATCAGTGGCTTGTAGGATATGTGTGGAAGCCAGAAGATGCTAAATGTGTTTATGTTAACTAACGGTCAATTACCGTGAGACCGGAAGTTATTTGCTTGACAGTCACTGGCTGATGAACTTCTGTGACCACCACAGCCCTAAACACACCCTGAATCTAACATGACCTCCAATTGAACCAGGTGTGAAAGCCAACTTAGATGGGCAGTTTGACCAGACATAGCTGAAGAGGAATCCACCTGATGGGGGTCAGTGTTTAGGCACTCAGACAGGACGATGCACCTGGACACAGTCGCTACGTAACAGACGGAGCATGTTGTTTGGCTGAAGGACCACTGAAGCGCGGCTCCGGGGGTGACGCCTGGCTAAATGGCACAGCACACACACACACAGAGGAGCGATGGGTCTAACCCTACCTGATTTATAACGGCTGATACAATACAGAATGACATGGGTAGAAAGATTGCTGGTCCGATTAGCCTGGCAAACGCTCCTGCCATTTTTGTGGGCTCTAATAAAGGGGACCATCTGTTGCCCCTGGAGATGTGAGGCATTGCTTCTGTTTTCCATATGCAAGGCCCGCCACCGCTCGTCATCAACGCGCTGGACGTAGTGTGTAAACAAGATGGGCCTGCTGCTGCATTTCTTTCACCACCTAGAATCTAACTCTGCCTGAGATGCTTCCTCGACACAAGAAAAATGGATTTGACGGAATGGAAATGTTACACTGAGCTAAACATTTTAACGATGTCGGAGAGCTTAGTCAACCTGCTAATATTCCCTGGCAAGAAGCAAATATAAAATTACTTACTAACACAAAGTCAGTCCTTGTTCACCTTCACCCCTAGAAGAGATTTATTATGTACATCGAGCCAGGTACAGTTTTGTGATTGTAAATTATTTAGGCAGGGTACTTTGCAGTATGCAAAGATAATGCATCTTAAATCATGCAAATCCCTGTATATAAGATTGATAGTAGCTTTGACCCAGCCTTCCTCTTCGAAGAGCGAATGTGAGATTATTCAAGATAAGATAAGTAGACATTTAGATTGTGAGGTTTTATATCCTAGTCGATGTATTGATTGGTTACAGAATACTTAGGGCACTTTGAATTTCACTTATGTGAAACAAAAGCATCTTACCAATACAAATCCATGTATATAGGATAATGATTAAGATTGGCAGGTTTAATACTGATATAAAATCCTGATTTTTAGACCCTTTTCAATGTATTGTTAATAGTCTGTTTGACATGTGGCTTTCATTAACCAGAAATGGCCGTAAAGATCTGGCAACCCTCACCCATCCCAACCTTCATTAATCCTCTCCACGGGGCAGCCACAAATCAACACTGACAGATGACACTCAGAGGACATCCCCACCCCATCTACATCCTCTACATCTACCTAGAGGGAACGGGAGAGGGGCGAGATGGAAAGCGAGATCATATGAGAGACGGAGAAAAGGGGCACAAGAGGGAAAGGAAAAAGAAAGAGAGAGACAGGCAAAGAGAGAGAGGAATGGAAGAGAGAAATGCAAGAGAAAGAGGAGCTAGACGACCGCGTATAAGTAATGAGAGTGATTATAAAGAAAGAGAGGAGAAGGAAGGAGAGATAGAGACAGAATGTGTGTGAGAAATGGAGCAGATCGTCCTCCAGTAATGAAGTCGTCTCCCAGCTCCTCAGTCTTAAGTCCCTCACCCCGTCTAATTTACGCTTGCCGCCTCACGACCCCATCCAGCAGAATAATTTAATCAGGCAGAATTTGTTTAGAATAATGACTCTTTCTTGGATGCTTTATATTTAGCATTAGCGCATAGGTTGTTTCAGGATAGGGAATTGCTTGTGGCAGTTGAGGTATTGTTTTTGTCCACATACAGTTGAAGTCGGAAGTTTACATACACCTTAGCCAAATACATTTAAACTCAGTTTTTCACAATCTCTGACATTTAATCCTAGTAAAAAGTCCCTGTCTTAGGTCAGTTAGGATCACCACTTTATTATAAGAATGTGAAATGTCAGAATAATAGTAGAGAGAATGATTTATTTATTTCAGCTTTAATTTCTTTCATTACATTCCCAGTGGGTCAGAAGTTTACATACACTCAATTAGTATTTGGTAGCATTGCCTTTAAATTGTTTAACTTGGGTTTCGGGTAGCCTTCCACAAGCTTCCCACAATAAGTTGGGGGATTTTGGCCCATTCCCCCTGACAGAGCTGGTATAACTGAGTCAGGTTTGTAGGCCTCCTTGCTCGCACATGCTTTTTCAGTTCTGCCCACACATTTTCTATAGGATTGAGGTCAGGGCTTTGTGATGGCCACTCCAATACCTTGACTTTGTTGTCCTTAAGCCATTTTCCCACTACTTTGGAAGTATGCTTGGGGTCATTGTCCATTTGGAAAACCCATTTGCGACCAAGCTTTAACTTCCTGACTGTTGTCTTGAGATGTTGCTTCAATATATCCACATAATTTTCTTCCCTCATGATGCCATCTATTTTGTGAAGTGCAGCAGTCCCTCCTGCAGCAAAGCACCCCCACAACATGATTCTGCCACCCCGTGCTTCACGGTTGGGATGGTGTTCTTCGGCTTGCAAGCCTCCCCCTTTTTCCTCCAAACATAACGATGGTCATTATGGCCAAACAGTTCTATTTTTTAATTTAATTTTTAAATTTATTTCACCTTTATTTAACCAGCTAAGCTAGTTGAGAACAAGTTCTAATTTACAACTGTGACCTGGCCAAGATAATGCAAAGCAGTGCGACAGAAACAACAACACAGAGTTACATGGAATAAACAAGCGTACAGTCAATAACACAATAGAAAAAAAAGAAAGGCTATATACAGTGTGTGCAAATGGCATGAGGAGGTATGGCAATAAATAGGCCATAGTAGCAAAGTAATTACAATTTAGCAGATTAACACAGGAGTGATAGATGAGCAGATGATGATGAGCAGATGATGGTGTGTAAGTAGTGATACTGGTGTGCAAAAGAGCAGCAAAGTAAATAAAAACAATATGGGGATGAGGTAGGTAGATTGGGTGGGCTATTTACAGATGGACTATGTACAGCTGCAGCGATCGGTTAGCTGCTCAGATAGCTGATGTTTAAAGTTAGTGAGGGAAATGAAAGTCTCCGGCTTCAACGATTTTTACAATTCGTTCCAGTCACTGGCAGCAGAGAACTGGAAGGAAAGGTGGCCAAAGGAGGTGTTGGCTTTGGGGATGACAAGTGAGATATACCTGCTGGAGCACGTGCTACGGGTGGGTGTTGTTATCGTGACCAGTGAGCTGAGATAAGGCAAAGCTTTACCTAGCATAGACTTGTAGATGACCTGGAGCCAGTGGGTCTGGCGACGAATATGTAGCGAGGGCCAGCCGACTAGAGCATACAGGTCGCAGTGGTGGGTAGTATAAGGCGCTTTGGTAACAAAACGGATGGCACTGTGAAAGACTGCATCCAATTTGCTGAGTAGTGTATTGGAGGCTATTTTGTAGATGACATCGCCAAAGTCGAGGATCGGTAGGATAGTCAGTTTTACTAGGGTAAGTTTGGCGGCGTGTTGCGAAATAGAAAGTCGTCTCTAGATTTGATTTTGGATTGGAGATGTTGATGTTTGGATTGGAGATTGGAATGACTGGAACGAACTGCAAAAATCACTGAAGCTGGAGACTCATATCTCCCTCACTAGCTTTAAGCACCAGCTGTCAGAGCAGCTCACAGATCACTGCACCTGTACATCTGTATATAGCCCATCTATCTACCTACCTCATCCCCATACTGTATTTATTTATTTATCTTGCTCCTTTGCACCCCAGTATCTCTACTTGCACATTCATCTTCTGCACATCTACCATTCCAGTGTTTAATTGCTATATTGCAATTACTTCGCCACCATGGCCTATTTATTGCCTTAACTCCCTTATCTTACCTCATTTGCACTAACTGTATATAGACTTTTTGTTTTCTTTTGTTCTACTGTATTATTGACTGTATGTTTTGTTTATTCCATGTGTAACTCTGTGTGTCAAATTGCTATGCTTTATCTTGGCCAGGTCGCAGTTGCAAATGAGAACTTGTTCTCAACTAGCCTACCTGGTTAAATAAAGGTGAAATAAAAATAAATAAAAATCTTGACGGAAAATGTTGTAGTTGGGTATGGAAATCTCAGAATTTTTGGTGGCCTTCCTAAGCCAGGATTCAGACACGACAAGGACATCAGGGTTGGTGGAGTGTGCTAAAGCAGTGAGTAAAAGAAACTTAGGGAGGAGGCTTCTGATGTTAACATGCATGAAACCAAGGCTTTTTCGATTACAGAAGTCAACAAATGAGAGTGCGGCTAGCAAAACTGGTCGTCTAGTGCGTTGGGGACAGAGAATAAAAGGAGCAGATTTCTGGGTGTGGTAGAATAGATTCAGGGCATAATGTGCAGACATGGGTATGGTGGGGTGCAGGTACAGTGGAGGTAAGCCCAGGCACTGAGTGATGATAATTGAGGTTGCATCTCTGGAAATGCTGGTTATACTGGGTGAGGTCACCGCATGTGTGGGAGGTGGGACAAAGGAGGTATCTAAGACATGTACAGTGGGACTAGGGGTTCCGCGGTAAATTAAAACAATGATAATTATCCTAAACAACAGTATACAAGGCATATTGACATTTGAGAGAGACATAAAGCGAGGCATAAAGCAATCACAGGTGTTGATTGGAAGAGCTAGCTAAGTCAACAATGGGTAAGACATCAACAGCTAAGTCAACAACAGGTAAAATGGCGATGAATGGGCAGAGAGGGTCGGTTAACTACACACAGGGCCTGAGTTCGGGGCTAGGGCCGACAGATAAACAAAGGTAAACAATGTGGCGTACCGTGATAAATGAACAGTCCATCAGGCATCAGCTATGTAGCCAAGTGATCATAGGGTCCAGTTTACAGCAATAGATGGAACAGGGAAGCCGCTAGGTAGTCATTACTACGCTAGCACGTGGGAGACAGGGCGTTTAAAGTTAGCAGTCCGGGGTAAGGAGAAGCGTCTGCTCTGTCGTCCGGCAAAGGCCGGTTGAAGGCACAGCTGATGGAATTACGTCTGCGGACCAGTCATGGTGGTACGGCGGGGCGCCGTGTCGACGAAGGGACCGGGCCAGATGGCAAAAGAGGTATTGTAGTTGTGGGAATTTCGTTTGCTAGCCGGGAGATGTGCCTGGCTCAGGGCTAGCTTCGGGGCTGGGTCACTCAGTTGAAGATAGCTAGCTGTGATGATCAATGGTCCAGGGTTTACGGCAGGAATCTGGCGTTGTAGTGGAGAAAAACAGTCCGAGGCTGGCAGGTATTATCCAGGCTAAAAAACGGCTGGTGCCTGAGCAGAGGGTAAAGGCCGCTAGCAGTGGCTAACAATGACTGAATGGCTAGTAACTTAGCTAATTAGCTGGCTACCTTCTGATGAAAGTTTTGGCTATAGGGTCTAAAAAAAATAGCGGATCCGTGTCACATTGAATGAGGCGGGTTACCGGAAGGTATGTTTAATTTAAAAATGAAAAAAGAGATTGAAAAATAAATTGGAATATATACAAAAAAGACGAAAAATATAAAAAGTAAACGAGAGGACAACAAACCACGTCTGCACTGCTACGCCATCTTGGATCTGTTTCATCAGACAGGAGGAAATTTTTCCAAAAAGTATGATCTTTGTCCCCATGTGCATTTGTAAACCATAGTCTGGCTTTTTTATGGTGGCTTTGGAGCAGTGGCTTCTTCCTTGCTGAGTGGCCTTTCAGTTTGTCGACATAGGACTCATTTTACTGTGGATATTGATATTTTGTACCTGTTTTCTCCAGCATCTTCACAAAGTCCTTTGCTGTTGTTCTGGGATTGATTTGCACTTTTCGCACCAAAGTACGTTCATCTCTAGGAGACAGAACGCATCTCCTTCTTGAGCGGTATGACGGCTGCGTGGTCCCATGGTGTTTATACTTGCGTACTATTGTTTGTACAGGTGAAGGTGGTACCTTCAGGCATTTGAAAATTGCTCCCAAGGATGAACCAGACTAGTGGAGGTCTACAATTTTCTTCTGAGGTCTTGGCTGATTTTCCCATGATGTCAAGCAAAGAGGCACTGAGTTTGAAGGTAGGCCTTGAAATACATCAACAGGTGCACCTCCAATTGACCCAAATTATGTCAAATAGCCTATCAGAAGCTTCTAAAGCAATTACGTAATTTTCTGGAATTTTCCAAGCTGTTTAAAGGCACAGTCAACTTAGTGTATGTAAACTTCTGATCCACTGGAATTGTGATACAGTGAAATAATCTGTCTGTAAACAATTGTTGGAAAAATTACTTGTGTCATGCACAAGGTAGATGTCCTAACTGACTTGACAAAACTATAGTTTGTTAACAAGACATTTGTGGAGTGGTGGAAAAACGAGTTTGAATGACTCCAACCTAAGTGTATGTAAACTTCCGACTTCAACTGTACATCTGGTTGTTTTGTCAGGTATAGTATGGATTCTTTCAGGGTCAGGAAAGGTTGATTTATGCCACAGATTATCCATTATATTGACTAGATACTCAAGTGGCCGCTCTAACAATGAATAGGTGTATTAAAAAATGGAAGGCAGTAGGGAGGAGGCAAGATCAGTTTGGACCCTTCAAGCCAATGAGAGGGCAGAAATGCATGTGAACAACAGGCACAATGTCAAAATTGGCTGTATTGTAATAATTCATGAAAATAAAAATGTTAAATAAAATAATATTTGATTTAAGGTTAGGGTTAGGCATACGGTTAGCAGTGTGGTTGGGGTTAGGTTTAAAATCTAATTTTAATAAGAGAAACCGTAGAATTAGGCAGGGTTTGTTTTTTGGTAACTAGTGACGACCAGGCAAAACACTGATAAAAAGTGTTTTTTCTCCAAGTTGCCGGGATGTCACATGTCGTACTTACAGTGCATTCAGAAAGCATTCAGACCCCTTATCTTTTTCCATATTTTGTTGTGTTACAGTCTTATTCTAAAATGGATTAAATTAATTGTTTTCTGCATCAATATACCCACAATACCCAATAATGACAAAGCAAAAACAAGTTATGACTTTTTGCAGATTTATAATAAAAAAAATACAGAAATACCTTATTTACATAAGTATTCAGACCCTTTGCTATTAGACTTCAAATTGAGCTCAGGTGCATCCTGTTTCCTTTGATCATCCTTGAGATGTTTCTACAACTTGATTGGAATCCACCTGTGGAAAATGATATTGATTGGACATGATTTGTAAAGGCACACACCTGTCTATATAAGGCCCCACAGTTGACAGTGCATGTCAGAGCAAAAACCAAGCCATGAGGTCGAAGGAATTGTCTGTAGAACTCCCGAGACAGGATTGTGTTGAGGCACAGATCTGGGGAAGTGTACCAAAAACATTTCTGTAGCATTGAAGGTCTTCAAGAACACAGTGCCTCCATCATTCTTAAATCGAAGAAGTTTGGAACCACCAAGACTCTTCCTAGAGCTGGCCGCCCGGCCAAACTGAGCAATCGGGGGAGAAGGGCCTTGGTCAGGGAGGTGACCAAGAACCCACTGGTCACTCTGACAGAGCTCCAGAGTTCCTCTGTGGAGATGGGAGAACCTTCCAGAAGGACAACCATCTCTGCAGCACTCCACCAATCAGGCCTTTATGGTAGAGTTGCCAGATGGAAGCCACTCCTCAGTAAAAGGCACATGGCAGCCCGCTTGGAGTTTGCCAAAAGTCACCTAAAAGACTCTCAGACCATGAGAACCAACATTTTCTGGTCTGATGAAACCAAGATTGAATTCTTTGGCCTGAATGCCAAGCGTCACGTCTGGAGGAAAACTGGCACCATCCCTACGGTGAAGCATGGTGGTGGCAACATCATGCTGTGGAGATGTTTTTCAGTGGCAGGGACTGGGAGACTAGTCAGGATCGAGGGAAAGATGAACGGAGCAAAGTACAGCGAGATCCTTGATAAAAACCTGCTCCAGAATGCTCAAGACCTCAGACTCTGGTTAAGGTTCACCTTTCAACAGGACAATGACCCTAAGCACACAGCCAAGACAACGCAGGAGTGGCTTCAGGACAAGTCTCTGAATGTCCTTGAGTGGCCCAGCCAGATCCCGGACTTGAACCCGGTTGAACATCTCCGAAGAGACCTGAAAATAGCTGTGCAGCGATGCTCCCCATCCAACCTCACAGAGCTTGAGAGGATTTGCAGAGAAGAATGGGACAAACTCCGCAAATACAGCTGTGCCAAGCTTGTGGCGTCATACCCAAGAAGACTGTAGGCTGTAATCGCTTGCAAAGGTGCTTCAACAAAGTACTGATTGATTGATTGATACTGAGTAAAGGGTCTGAATACTTATGTCAATTTGATATTAGTTTTTTATTTGTAATACAAAAAAAGTCTAACAAACATGTTTTTGCTTTGTTATTATGGTGTATTGTGTGTAGATTGATAAGGGGGGAAAAAACGATTTAATCAATTTTGGAATAAGGCTGTAACTTAACAAAATGTGGAAAAAGTCAAGGGTTCTGAATACTTTCCGAATGAACTGTATGTATATCAGTACACTCGTCACAACCTAATCATTATGAAACTTCTATTCAATCAAATAAGCCACATGATGCAAATAAGCAATTACATTTTTTGTTAACCAAATTCAACACTCATTGATCTCCATACAAACACTCCTCGCTTGAAGAGTGGAAAAAAAGAAAAGACGCCACCTGCTCGAGAAGAAAGATTTTTGGCCCAGTTATACCTCTCGCTTCGCATCTTCCTCTCTGTTTATTCTAACAGAAGGGTTGTGTGCAGATCTAGAATCAAACAGTAGGTTTACTAGTTTTCTTTCAAATATTTGGGCATTTGATTGATCATGCCAGGAATGCCAAATTGATGGGGTTTGTACTTTTGGGACGATTCCATTTAGCCAGACAAGTGCAATCAACTGCCGCCCAAGTATTATAAAGACAACAAATACTATACCATCTGAAGCCAGGTCTGGTTGTATAAATAATGAAGTTTGTGAAAACGTGCTACTTGTGTGGTGAAGAGAGCTATTTTCAGTGGTTTGAGTCTTCTTTAGACTCATTGCTTCTTCTTTTCGGCAGGTGCCGGCTGATCAACTGTGAGCCAATGTAAACGGAGGGCAGAGCGTAATGCCTTTAGCTAACAGAATGTGACAAGTGTGTCTCAACAGCGTGAAATTAATGAATGATTCCGCTTTTCAATGTGTTAGGAGCACATTTTTGTATCAGCCTTCACAGATAATTGTCAAAAATGGTGCAACTTAACAATGGGTGACCATTCAGACCATTTTTAATACAGGAAATAAATGCTATCTACACGTTTGTCCTAGTCTAACTTTAAAAAAATATATATTCCATCTAGAGTTACCAAAAAGTACTTTGTTTAGGATGTGTTTTGCCTTGGTATTTGTTTAAGTATTTCATTAATAGGCATATTGTCTTTCCCCAGCAATTTATGATGTGGCTGGCTGGCTTTTAAATCATCTGGTGTTTCCTGTATTGAGGTTTTCTGGAACAGAGTGCGTTATGATATCCATAGTTATATTTATACACTGCTCAAAAAAATAAAGGGAACACTTAAACAACACAATGTAACTCCAAGTCAATCACACTTCTGTGAAATCAAACTGTCCACTTAGGAAGCAACACTGATTGACAATACATTTCACATGCTGTTGTGCAAATGGAATAGACAACAGGTGGAAATTATAGGCAATTAGCAAGACACCCCCAATAAAGGAGTGGTTCTGCAGGTGGGGACCACAGACCACTTCTCAGTTCCTATGCTTCCTGGCTGATGTTTTGGTGACTTTTTCATGCTGTCGGTGCTTTCACTCTAGTGGTAGCATGAGACGGAGTCTACAACCCACACAAGTGGCTCAGGTAGTGCAGCTCATCCAGGATGGCACATCAATGCGAGCTGTGGCAAGAAGGTTTGCTGTGTCTGTCAGCGTAGTGTCCAGAGCATGGAGGCGCCACCAGGAGACAGGCCAGTACATCAGGAGACGTGGAGGAGGCCGTAGGAGGGCAACAATCATCAAATCAAATCAAATTTATTTATATAGCCCTTCGTATATCAGCTGAAATCTCAAAGTGCTGTACAGAAACCCAGCCTAAAACCCCAAACAGCAAGCAAAGCATGTGAAAGAAGCACGGTGGCTAGGAAAAACTCCCTAGGAAAAACTCCCTAGAAAGGCCAAAAACCTAGGAAGAAACCTAGAGAGGAACCAGGCTATGGGGGGTGGCCAGTCCTCTTCTGGCTGTGCCGGGTGGATATTATAACAGAACATAGTCAAGTTGTTAAAATGTTCATAAATGACCAGCATGGTCAAATAATAATAATCATAGTAGTTGTCGAGGGTGCAACAAGCACGTCCGGTGAACAGGTCAGGTGTTCCGTAGCCGCAGGCAGAACAGTTGAAACTGGAGCAGCAGCATGGCCAGGTGGACTGGGGACAGCAAGGAGTCATCATGCCAGGTAGTCCCGAGGCATGGTCCTAGGGCTCAGGTCCTCCGAGAGAAAGAAAGAAAGAGAGAAAGAGAGAATTAGAGAGAGCATATTTAAATTCACACAGGACACCGGATAAGACAAGAGAATACTCCAGATGTAACAGACTGACCCTAGCCCCCCGACACATAAACTACTGCAGCATAAATACTGGAGGCTGAGACAGGAGGGATCAGAAGACACTGTGGCCCCATCCGATGATACCCCCGGACAGGGCCAAACAGGCAGGATATAACCCCACCCACTTTGCCAAAGCACAGCCCCCACACCACTGGAGGGATGTCTACAACCACCAACTTACCGTCCGAAGACAAGGCCGAGTATAGCCCACAAAATCTCCGCCAAGGCACAACCCAAGGGGGGGCGCCAACCCAGACAGGAAGACCACGTCAGTGACTCAACCCACTCAAGTGACGCACCCCTCCCATGGACGGCATGGAAGAACACCAGTAAGTCAGTGACTCAGCCCCTGTAATAGGGTTAGAGGCAGAGAATCCCAGTGGAAAGAGGGGAACCGGCAAGGCAGAGACAGCAAGGGCGGTTCGTTGCTCCAGCCTTTCCGTTCACCTTCACACTCCTGGGCCAGACTATACTTAATCATAGGACCTACTGAAGAGATAAGTCTTCAGTAAAGACTTAAAGGTTGAGACTGAGTCTGCGTCTCTCACATGGGTAGGCAGACCATTCCATAAAAATGGAGCTCTATAGGAGAAAGCCCTACCTCCAGCCGTTTGCTTAGAAATTCTAGGGACAATTAGGAGGCCTGCGTCTTGTGACCGTAGCGTACGTGTAGGTATGTACGGCAGGACCAAATCGGAAAGATAGGTAGGAGCAAGCCCATGTAATGCTTTGTAGGTTAGCAGTAAAACCTTGAAATCAGCCCTTGCCTTAACAGGAAGCCAGTGTAGGGAGGCTAGCACTGGAGTAATATGATCAAATTTTTTGGTTCTAGTCAGGATTCTAGCGGCCGTATTTAACACTAACTGAAGTTTGTTTAGTGCTTTATCCGGGTAGCCGGAAAGTAGAGCATTGCAGTAGTCCAGCCTAGAAGTAACAAAAGCATGGATTAATTTTTCTGTGTCATTTTTGGACAGAAAGTTTCTGATTTTTGCAATGTTACGTAGATGGAAAAAAAGCTGTCCTTGAAACAGTCTTGATATGTTCTTCAAAAGAGAGATCAGGGTCCAGAGTAACGCCGAGGTCCTTCACAGTTTTATTTGAGACGACTGCACAACCATCCAGATTAATTGTCAGATTGAACAGAAGATCTCTTTGTTTCTTGGGACCTAGAACAAGCATCTCTGTTTTGTCCGATTTTAAAAGCAGAACGTTTGCAGCCATCCACTTCCTTATGTCTGAAACACAGGCTTCTAGCGAGGGCAATTTTGGGGCTTCACCATGTTTCATTGAAATGTACAGCTGTGTGTCGTCCGCATAGCAGTGAAATTTAACATTATGTTTTCGAATGACATCCCCAAGAGGTAAAATGTATAGTGAAAACAATAGTGGTCCTAAAACGGAACCTTTTCCATGTGAATGTTAAAGTCACCAAAAATTTGAATATTATCTGCTATGACTACAAGATCCGATAGGAATTCAGGGAACTCAGTAAGGAACACTGCATATGGCCCAGGAGGCCTGTAAACAGTAGCTATAAAAAGTGAGTGAGTCGGCTGCATAGATTTCATGACTAGAAGCTCAAAAGACGAAAACGTCATAGTTTTTTTTTTTTGTAAATTGAAATTTGCTATCGTAGATGTTAGCAACACCTCCGCCTTTGCCGGATGCACGGGGGGTATGGTCACTAGTGTAACCAGGGGGTGAGGCCTCATTTAACACAGTAAATTCATCAGGCTTAAGCCATGTTTCAGTCAGGCCAATCAGATCAAGATTATGATCAGTGATTAGTTCATTGACTATAACTGCCTTGGAAGTGAGGGATCTAACATTAAGTAACCCAATTTTGAGATGTGAAGTATCACAATCGCTTTCAATAATGGCAGGAATGGAGGAGGTCTTTATACTAGTGAGATTACTAAAGCGAACACCGCCATTTTTTATTTTGCCCAACCTAGATCGAGGCACAGACACGGTCTCAATGGGGAAAGCTGAGCTGACTACGCTGACTGTGCTAATGGCAGACTCCACTAAGCTGGCAGGCTGGCTAACAGCCTGCTGCCTGGCCTGCACCCTATTTCATTGTGGAGCTAGAGGAGTTAGAGCCCTATCTATGTTCGTAGATAAGATGAGAGCACCCCTCCAGCTAGGATGGAGTCCGTCACTCCTCAACAGGCCAGGCTTGGTCCTGTTTGTGGGTGAGTCCCAGAAAGAGGGCCAGTTATCTACAAATTATATCTTTTGGGAGGGGCAGAACACAGTTTTCAACCAGTGATTGAGTTGTGAGACTCTGCTGTAGAGCTCATCACTCCCCCTAACTGGGAGGGGGCCAGAGACAATTAATCGATGCCGACACATCTTTCTAGCTGATTTACACGCTGAAGCTATGTTGCGCTTGGTGACTTCTGACTGTTTCATCCTAACATCGTTGGTGCCGACGTGGATAACAATATCTCTATACTCTCTACACTCGCCAGTTTTAGCTTTAGCCAGCACCGTCTTTAGATTAGCCTTAACGTCGGTAGCCCTGCCCCCTGGTAAACAGTGTATGATCGCTGGATGATTCGTTTTAAGTCTAATACTGCGGGTAATGGAGTCGCCAATGACTAGGGTTTTCAATTTGTCAGAGCTAATGGTGGGAGCCGTCGGCATCTCAGACCCCACAGCGGGAGGAGTAGAGACCAGAGAAGTCTCGGCCTCTGACTCCGACTCGCTTAATGGGGAGAACCGGTTGAACGTTTCTGTCGGCTGAATAAGCGACACCGGTTGAGCATTCCTACAGCGTTTCCCTCCAGAAGCCATGAGAAAGTTGTCCGGCTGCGGGGACCGTGCGAGGGGGTTTATACTAACGTTACTATCTGTACTTGCTGGTGGCACAGACGCTGTTTCATCCTTTCCTACACTGAAATTGCCCTTGCCTAACGATTGCGTCTGAAGCTGGGCTTGCAGCACAGCTATCCTTGCCGTAAGGCGATCGTTCTCCTGTATATTATAAGTACAACGACTGCAATTAGAAGGCATCATGTTAATGTTACTTAGCTTCGGCTGTTTGAAGTCCTGACAAACCATGTCCAGAAAAAACCTCCGGGGTAAAAAAGTTGAATGGAAAAAAGTTGAGTGAGGGTAAAAAGTAAAAATATACGCTAATGAAAAAGTAAAAACCGTCAGGTAGCAAAGTAAGATCGGCAACAAAAACACACAGCAGCGTAAACAAGTCTGCAAGTTGTGACCGGAAGTGATGAGTGATGATCAATCCAGCAGCAGGATTGTGCAAGGAGGAGCAGGAGAAGCACTGCCAGAGCCCTGCAAAATGACCTCCAGCAGGCCACAAATGTGCATGTGTCTGTTCAAACGGTCAGAAACAGACTCTATGAGGGTGGTATGAGGGCCCGACGTCCACAGGTGGGGGTTGTGCTTACAGCCCAACACCATGCAGGACGTTTGGCATTTGCCAGAGAACACCAAGATTGGCAAATTCGCCACTGACGCCCTGTGCTCTTCACAGATGAAAGCAGGTTCACACTGAGCACATGTGACAGACGTGACAGAGTCTGGAGACGCCGTGGAGAACGTTCTGCTGCCTGCAACATCCTCCAGCATGACCGGTTTGGCGGTGGGTCAGTCATGGTGTGGGGTGGCATTTCTTTGGGGGGCCGCACAGCCCTCCATGTGCTCGCCAGAGGTAGCCTGACTGCCATTAGGTACCGAGATGAGATCCTCAGACCCCTTGTGAGACCATATGCTGGTGCGGTTGGCCCTGGGTTCCTCCTAATGCAAGACAATGCTAGACCTCATGTGGCTGGAGTGTGTCAGCAGTTCCTGCAAGAGGAAGGCATTGATGCTATGGACTGGCCCGCCCGTTCCCCAGACCTGAATCCAATTGAGCACATCTGGGACATCATGTCTCGCTCCATCCACCAACGCCACGTTGCACCACAGACTGTCCAGGAGTTGGCGGATGCTTTAGTCCAGGTCTGGGAGGAGATCCCTCAGGAGACCATCCGCCACCTCATCAGGAGCATGCCCAGGCGTTGTAGGGAGGTCATACAGGCACGTGGAGGCCACACGCACTACTGAGCCTCATTTTGACTTGTTTTAAGGACATTACATCAAAGTTGGATCAGCCTGTAGTGTGGTTTTCCACTTTAATTTTGAGTGTGACTCCAAATCCAGACCTTCATGGGTTGATAAATTGGATTTCCATTGATTATTTTTGTGTGATTTTGTTGTCAGCACATTCAACTATGTAAAGAAAAAAGTATTTAATAAGATTATTTCTTTCATTCAGATCTATGATGTGTTGTTTAAGTGTTCCCTTTATTTTTTTGAGCAGTATATAAACGTATCAATGAAGCCCAATGCTTCTATAGATCTTTTTAACAGCTTTTTGAGGAGGAGTGGAAGTGAACCCTGGCACCCAAAGAACTTTCTAAACAACAGCTGTTCTGTCGCAGATGTAAAACAGCTAGCTAAACTACAGTAGCTAACTTAGTTGTTTTCTCAAGGTTAAAATTAGCATTTTGACCATAGTATTGAGAATGAATGTTTATAGATTTTCCAAAGAAGCATCGCAGCGGGCTGCACTGCCTGCATAGATGATGTGTAGTACACAGGTAAGTTGTTTATCAAGTTAACCATCTATTCTAGGTAAAGTCAGTTTCACTTTCAAGTTTTATTAGTCGTATGTACGGGTTACGCATGGTATACATCGTCCAAATTGGTTACTTGCTGGTTACTTCTCGACAATGCAACAACAATAAGAAACAATAAAAGATAAGAATATAAACAAAGTAAATGGCAGTACAATAGCATTTTTTTTGTCTGTTAGCAGGGGTTGCGATGTGTGTGTAACATGGATGTATATATGTGTGTATATATACAGTTGAAGTGGGAAGTTTACATACACTTAGGTTGGAGTCATTAAAACTCGTTTTTCCACCACTCCACAAATGTCCTGTTAACAAACTATAGTTTTGGCAAGTCGGTTAGGACATCTACTTTGTGCATGACACAAGTAATTTTTCCAACAATTGTTTACAGACAGATTATTTCACTTATAACTCACTGTGTCACAATTCCAGTGGGTCAGAAGTTTACATACACTAAGTTGACTGTGCCTTTAAACAGCTTGGAAAATTCCAGAAAATGATGTCATGGCTTTAGAAGCTTCAGATAGGCTAATTGACATCATTTGAGTCAATTGGAGGTGTACCTGTGGATGTATTTCAAGGCCTACCTTCAAACTCAGTGCCTCTTTGCTTGACATCATGGGAAAATCAAAAGAAATCAGCCAAGACCTCAGAAAAAAGGATGAACCAGACCTCCACAAGTCTTTGGGAGCAATTTCCAAACGCCTGAAGGTACCACGTTCATCTGTACAAACAATAGTACGCAAGTATAAACACCATGGGACCACGCAGCCGTCATACCGCTCAGGAATGAGACACGTTCTGTCTCCTAGAGATGAACGTACTTTAGTTGCAAAAGTTCAAATCAAACCCAGAACAACAGCAAAGGACCTTGTGAAGATGCTGGAGGAAACAGGTACAAAGTATATATATCCACAATAAAATGAGTCCTATGTCGACATAACCTGAAAGGCTGCTCAGCAAGGATGAAGCCACTGCTCCAAAACCGCCATGAAAAAGCCAGACTACAGTTTGCAACTGCACATGGGGACAAAGATCGTACTTTTTGGAGAAATGTCCTCTGGTCTGATGAAACAGAAATAGAACTGTTTGGCCATAATGACCATTCTTATGTTTGGAGGAAAAAGGGGGAGGCTTGCAAGCCGAAGAACACCATCCTAACCGTGACACACAGGGGTGGCAGCATCATGTTGTGGGTGTGCTTTGCTGTAGGAGGGACTAGTGCACTTCACAAAATAGATGCCATCATGAGGGCGGAAAATGATGTGGATATCTCAAGACATCAGTCAGGAAGTTAAAGCTTGGTCGCAAATGGGTCTTCCAAATGGACAATGATCCCAAGCATACTTCCAAAGTTGTGGCAAAATGGCTTAAGGACAACAAAGTCAAGGTATTGGAGTGGCCATCACAAAGCCCTGACCTCAATCCTGTAGAAAATGTGTGGGCAGAACTGATAAAGCGTGTGCGAGCAAGAAGGCCTACAAACCTGACTCAGTTACACCAGCTCTGTCAGGAGGAATGGGCCAAAATTCCCCCAACTTATTGTGGGAAGCATGTGGAAGGCTACCCGAAACATTTGACCCAAGTTAAACAATTTAAAGGCAATGCTACCAAATACTAATTGAGTGTATGTAAACTTCTGACCCACTGGGAATGTGATGAAAGAAATACAATCTGAAATAAATAATTCTCTCCACAATTATTCTGACATTTCACATTAACATAAAGTGGTAATCCAAACTGACCTAAGACAGGGAATTTTTACTAGGATTAAAATGTCAGAAATTGTGAAAAACTGAGTTTAAATGTATTTGGCTAAGGTGTATGTAAACGTCCGACTTTAATAACTGTATATGTCTGTGTGGGTGTGTGCATGAGTGAGTGCATGTGTGCTAAGGTGCAGAGAATCAGAGCAGGTGGTCAGTCCAGTTCAGGTGTTCAGCAGTCTGATTGCTTGTAGATAGAAACTGTCTCTGAGCCTGTTGGTATCAGTCGTCATGCTCCTATACTGTCTGCCCAACGGTAAGAGAGAGAACAGCTCATGGCTGGGGTGTGTGGGGTACTTGATGAAGTTACGTTCCTTCCTCAGGCACCTTTTCAAGTATATGTCCTGGATGGGTGGTAGCACGGTCCCAGTGATGTACTGGGCCGTCTTCACTACCCGCTGGAGGGCCTTGCGGTCATAGATGGAGAAATTTCCGTACCAGGACATGACTGGTCAGGATGCTCTCGATGGTGCAATGGTTGAATTTGGAGAGGACCCGGGGCGGCATGTCGAATTTCTTCAGCCGCCTGAGGAAGTAGAGATGCTGTTGCGCCCTCTTAATAAGAGTGTAGGTTTGGTTGGTCCATGACAAGTCCTCGGTGAAGTGGACTCCAAAGAACTCTCTCTACTCCTTTGTCTTGCTGATGTTGAGGGAGAGGTTGTTGCCATAACATCACAATGCCAGTTCACTTACCTCCTCCCTATAGTCCGACTCGTCTTTGTTTGTTATCAGGCCTACAACCGTGGTGTCGTCAGCAAACTTGATGATGGAGTTGGTGTCGTGCAAAGCCATGCAGTTGTGGGTGAACAGGGAGTACAGCAGAGGACTGAGGACACACCCCTGGGGGGGCCCTGTGTTAAGAGGCAGTGTGGAGGAGGTGTTGTTGCCAATCCTCACAGCATGTGGTCTGCCCGTCAGGAAGTCCAGGATCCAGTTGCAGAGGGTGGTGTCCAGACCCAGGACTTTGAGCTTGATGTCAAGCTTGGAGGTAACAATAGTGTTGAATCCTGAACTGTAGTTAATGAACAGCATTCAGTGCCTTCGCATACAGTGCCTTCAGAAAGTATTCACACCCCTTGACTTCTTCTACATTTTGTTGTGTTGCAGCATGAATTAAACATTTATTAAATTTAGATTTTGTCACTGGCCTACACACAATACCCCATAATGTCAAAGTGGAATTATGTTTTTACACATTTTTACTAATTCATTAGAAATGAAAAGCTGAAATGTCTTGAGGTTTTCCAATGCATCGCAAAGAAGTGCCCCTATTAATAGATGGGTAAAGAAAAAACTGACATTAAATATCCCTTTGAGCATGGTGAAGTTATTAATTACACTTTGGATGGTGTATCAATACACCTAGTCACTACAAAGATACAAGGAAACTTCCTAACTCAGTTGCCAGAGAGGATGGAAACTGCTCAAGGATTCCACCATTTGCCAATGGTGACTTCAAAACAGTTACAGAGTTTAATGGCTGTGATAGGAGAAAACTGAAGATGGATTAACAACATTGTAGTTACTCCACAATACTAACCTAATTGACAGAGTGAACAGAAGGAAGCCTGTGCAGAATAAACAAATTCCAAAACATAGATATTGTTTGTGTTAATGCACTAAACTAAAACTGCTAAAAAAATGTGGCAAAGAAATTTACTTTATGTACTAAATACAAAGTGTTATGTTTAGGGCAAATCCAATACAACACATCACTGAGTACCACTCTCCATATTTTGGTGGTGGCTGCATCATGTTATGGGTATGCTTGTCATTGGCAAGGACTAAGAAGTTCTTTATGATAAAAAAGAAACAGAATAAAGCTAAGCACAGGCAAAATCTGAGAGCAAAACCTGGTTTAGTCTGGTTTCCAACAGACACTGGGAGACATTTGCCTTTCATCAGGTCAATAACCTAAAAAAACAAGGCCAAATATACACTGTAGTTGCTTACCATGATGAATAATGAACTTGACAGAGCTTCAAGAATAAAAACTAAGAATAATTTGCAAATATTGTACAGTCCAGGTGTGCAACGCTCTTAGAGACTTACCCAGAAAGACTCCAACATTTACTGACTCAGGAGGTTGAATACTTATCTAATGAAGATATATTAGTATTTTTCAATAATTCTGTATTTTTCTTCCACTTTGACAGAGATTTTGTAGATTGTTAACAAAGAAATTACAATGAAATCCATTTTAATCTTGTAACGTCTGCGTCCAACTCACACTCCCAAACACTTAGATCCCTGGAATGCAGCCCACTTTCCAGCTCACTCTCCAGATCCCAATCACCGGAATTCTAATCACCTGTTCACACTCCTGCATGTCATCATCCCACACTATTTAGTTCAGTTCCTTGCACCCCATCACTGTAAGGTATTGTTTGTCTTGAGACACACTTCTTTCGGAACTCTATTTTTTTCCCGTCCTTCACTCCTCCCGTGTATGATAGCTTTTGTCTGCCTCACTCACAACGCCTTTTGCCTATTCCCTGCCTGTACTGTTGCCATTTTAGACCTACCGTGTATGGCCTTCTGCCTGCCCCTGGACCCAGCTACCTGCCTCCTATGGTCCCTTCCAATAAACACATGCTGCGCTCTGCACTTGAAACCAGCTCTCTGTCTCCTATCGTGTTCATTACAGAATACCTCACCAAAAACGACAGATGGATTCAGCGGAGCTGCAGCTACGTCTAGCACGACAGGAGGAACAGATCGATGAACTCTGCGACCTCCTTCGCTAGTCCATTCCTGCTTCCCCGATATCAGGTGCCACAGCCTCCTCTGGTTCATCCTCCCCTACCAAAAGGTAGTTTGGTATCCCGGCTCCTCTTTCTGCTAATGGGGTCACTCAGTTTGTGGAGGGACTTGTGGACTCAGGGGCCGCAGGAAATTTCATTGACAAACAATTGGCACAACAGTCAAACTAATACCTGTTAATCCTCCCTTTAGGATTAATGCGCTGGACAGACAATCTCTCGGAACTGGTCTTGTGACACCTCCCAAATTACACCCATGTGGCTTCTTTTCCAAGAAACTTTCACCCGCTGAGAGGAACTATGATGTCGGGAACCTAGAGCTTCTCGAAATGAAGCTGGCTATCGAAGAGTGGCGCCACCGTTTAGAGGGAGCTCATCACACATACATTGTCCTTACCGACAACCGCAATTTGGAGTACTTAAGAACTGCCAAGAGGTTCAACCTCAGACAGTCTCGCTGGGCACTCTTCTTTACCCGCTTCAACTTCACCATCACCTATCTGCCCGTCAAGAAAAATGTGAAGGCTGATTCCTTATCCCGCCTATTTGACTCCCCTTCCTCTAACCCAGCTCCCGAGCCCATCCTGCCTCCGTCTTGCATCGTGGGACCCATACAGTGGGAAATCCAATCCAAGAGGCCCTAAGCCACGACCCAGCACCTGCAGGCAAGACCTACATTCCAGCGTCCGTCAGACCCCAACTAATGCAGTGGTGCCATACCTCGCTGAGTTCTTGCCATCTTAGAATCACCCGGACCACGAAGATACAGACACGCAAGCTCTGGTGGTCGCCCCTAACAGCAGACGTCCGAGATTACGTTCTCTCCTGTCCCGTCTGTGCATGGGCAAAGAGCCCTCGACAACTACCTACCGGTAAGCTCGAGCCTTTACCTACACCACACAGACCCATGGTCTCACATCGCCATGGATTTCCTCACGGATCTGCCGGACTCTTCAGGCTTCACGACTATTTTAGTTGTGGTGGACCGGTTCTTCAAGATGTGCCGACTCATCCCCCTTCCGCATCTAACTAATGCCATGGAAATGGCCGAGTGCATGCCCCCCCCGCCCCTGACTGGGGGTCTCCATCAGCCTATCCTCCGGATACCATCCCCAAACCAACGGGCAGTTGGAACGTCTGAATCAGGAAATAGGGAAGTACCTTCGTCAACACTGCACCCACCAACCACACAAGTAGAGTCGCTATCTAGCCTGGGCCGAATACGCACAGAACTTCCTGGTGCATTCCTCACTCCATCTCACTCCTTTTCAGTGTGTCCTCGGGTACCAACCCCCCGTGTTCCCATGGGAGACCGAGCCCGGAACTGTGCCTACCGTCGATGAGTGGTTTCGAGTGAGCAGGTTTGGGAGACCGCACACCGGCACCTCCATCAAGCATCCCTCTCCCAGAAACCGTTCGCTGACCAGCGTCGCCAACCTACCCCACTCTTCCATCCTGGGCAACGTGTGTGGCTCTCTATCCGGGACATCCGGCATCGTGACCCCTGCAAAAGGTTCAGTCCCCGGTTCATTGGTCCCTTCAAATAACACACCGCATCAATCCTGTCACCTACCGTCTCCAGTTGCCCCGCCATGACCAGATCTCCTCATCCTTCCATGTGTCCCTCCTCAAGCCTGTGAGGTACAGCCCTCTCCATCCTCCTGTGGCGCACCCCCCCATTTGACGTCGGCGGTGCACCGGCTTATTCCATCCAAGCCCTCGACTCCAAGCGCCTGGGTGGTCGCATCCACTACCTGGTGGATTGGGAGGGGTACGGACCCGAAGAACAGTCCTGTGTCCCCGCTCAGGTCATCCTCGACCCAGCCATGACCCTGGCTTTCCACCGGAACCGTCCTGACCGCCCAGCTCTACGCCCCCTGGAGGAGTTCCCCTGCTCAGCTTTGTAACACAACAAAATGTGAAAAAATCACATTTTATTGGTCACATACACATGATTAGCAGATGTTAATGCGAATGTAGCAAAATGCTTGTGCTTCTAGTTCCAACAGTGCAGTAATATCTAACAAATCATCTATTCAATTCCCAACAACTACCCCATACACACAAATCTAACAAGTAATCTAACAATTCCTCAACTACCTAATAAACACAAATCTAAAGGGGTGAATGACAATATGTACATATAAATATATGGATGAGCGATGGCCGAGAGGCATAGGCAAGGTGCAGTAGATGGTATAAAATACAGTATATACATGTGATATGAGTAATGTAAGATATGTAAACATTATCAAAGTGGCATTGTTTAAAGGGACTAGTGATCCATTTATTAAAGTGTCCAGTGATTGGGTCTCAATGTGGGCAGCCGCCTCTCTGTGCTAGTGATCGCTGTTTAGCAGTCTGATTGCCTTGAGATAGAAGCTGTTTCTCAATCTCTCGGTCCCAGCTTTGATGCACCTGTACTGACCTCGCCTTCTGCATGATAGCGGTGTGAACAGGCAGTGGCTTGAGTGGTTGTTGATGTTTTTGATGTTTTTGATGTTTTTGATGATGTTTTTGGCCTTCCTGTGACATCGGGTTCTGTAGGTGTCATGGAGGGCAGGTAGTTTGCCCCCGGTGATGCGTTGTGCAGACCGCACCACCCTCTGGAGAGCCTTGCGGTTGACGGCGGTGCAGTTGCCATACCAGGTTGTGATACAGCCCGACAGGATGCTCTCGATTGTGCATCTGTAAAAGTTTGTCAGTGTTTTGGATGACAAGCCAAATTTCTTCAGCCTCCTATGTGGGTGGACCATGTCAGTTTGTCTGTGATGTGTATGCACAGGAACTTAAAATTGTCCACCTTCTCCACTGCTGACCCTTCAATGTGGATAGGGGGGTGCACCCCTGCTGTTTCCTGAAGTCCACGATCATCTCCTTTGTTTTGTTGATGTTGAGTGAGAGGTTGTTTTCCTGACCCCACACTCCGAGTGTCCTCAGGATTTGAGACCCAGGGTCTCAAGCTTGATGATGAGCTTGGAAGGTACTATGGTGTTGAATGCTGAGCTGTAGTCAATAAACAGCATTCTTACATAGGTATTCCTTTTTGTCCAGATGGGATAGGGCAGTGTGCAGTGCGATGGCGATTGCGTCATCTGTGGACCTGTTGAGGTGCTATGCAAACTGACGTGGGTCTAGGGTGGCCGGTAAGATGGCGGTGATATGACTAACCTCTCAAAGCACTTCATGATGACAGAAGTGAGTGCTATGGGGCGGTAGTAATTTAGATCAGTTTTCTTTGCCTTCTTGGGTACAGGAACAATGGTAGCCATCTTGAAGCATATGGGGACAACAGACAGGGATAGGGAGCGATTAAATATGTCCGTTAACACACCAGCCAGCTGGTCTGCGCATGCTCTGAGGACGCGGCTATGGATGCCGTCTGGGCCAGCAGCCTTGCGAGGGTTAACATGTTTAAATGTTTTACTCACGTCAGCCACTGAGAAGGAGAAGGGGGGGCGGGGCAGTCTTTGTTAGCGAGCCGCGGTGGTGGCACCGTATTATCCTCAAAGCAGACATAGAAGGTGTTTAATTTGTCTGGAAGCGTGACGTCGGTATCCATGACGTGGCTGTTTTTTGTTTTTGTAGTCTGTAATTTCCTGTAGACCCTGCCATTGAATTGCGACTCCACCTTGTCCCTGTACCGGCATTTTGCTTGTTTGATTGCCTTGCAGAGGGAATAACTACACTGTTTATATTCAGCCATATCACCAGACCTCTTTCCATGGTTAAATGCGGTGGATCACGCTTTCAGTTTTTTGCGAATGCCGCCATCCATCCACTGTTTCTGGTTAGGGTAGGTTTTAGTAGTTACAGTGGGTACGACATCTCCAATGCACTTATTTATAAACGCACTCACCGAGTCAGCGTATAGATCAATGTCGTTCTCTGAGGCTGAGTGGAACATATTCCAGTCTGTGTGATAAAAACCATCTTGGCGCATGGCTTCCGATTGGTCAGACCAGTGTTGAATGGTTCTCTTCACTGGTACATCCTGTTTGAGTTTCTGCCTATAAGCCGGGATGAGCAAGATGGCGTCGTGGTCGGATTTGCCGAAGGGAGGGCGGGAGAGGGCTTTGTATGCATCGCGGAAGTTAGGGTAGCAGTGGACCAGAAGACCGCTCCGTCTGCCCCTTCTGCGTCACCGTTGTTTTCGGTCAGCTGCTGGGATTAGATCCATTGTCCTCGGTGGTGGTCCGAAGAGAGGATCGGCTTCGGGAAAGTCGTATTCCTGTTCGTAATCTTGGTAAGTTGACGTTGCTCTTATATCCAATAGTTCTTTCCGGCAGTATGTAATAAGACTTAACATTTCCTGGGGTAACAATGTAAGAAATAATACATTAAAAAACTAAATACTGCATAGTTTCCTAAGAACGCGAAGCAAGGCGACCATCTCTGTCGGCACCATTTCAAGGGGTGTGAATACTTTCTGAAGGCACTGTATCTCCAATGGGCTATATATGCTATTGGTTTACTGTCAGAATTGGTTGTACGACAACAGAAATGCTGTTAAAAGTACCAATGCATTGACCTCGAACATGCATGGAGATCTATCTACCGAGTGTGCAGGTTTATGGTCTAGCCCAGCACTGCCATTCAGCTTATTATTTGTATTAGACACTATTGATTTAACTATTCAATGATTTCTTGTTTTGGAGTATGATGGATGTCTGAACCCATTAACCATTTACATAGGCATTCTTTGTATGAATGAAATAAAATGTTGGTTCATTGAATTAAGTACAGTAACTTTTTTGATCATTGAACATTCCCTGTTTGTCTATTTTTATTTGATTGTCACACTCATTTTGTCTGACGATATTGCAGAGATTTGCAGCTGAAGCTGATGTTCTTTATCATTGGTGTGGGTGTAACAATCCCTGTATGGCTGACCTGAGATGCAACCCCTGTCCACAACAACACTTCATACCCACAAGCATCATCCATTATCCTACCAAAACTATGATCTTGGTTAGGCTAGGATAACAGTACTTTAGTTCTCAGGGCAGGTGACATCACAACATGATGGCTTTGTCTCACTTTGTCTTTCCTTGATTACTCTCGTCCAATCTCCTCACCTGTATTATATTGCAACTGTATTGGAGAAGGTACAAGGTCCCTACCCTCTGACCTTCTCCAGGAGGCGAATCGAGGAAGGATGAATGAAGAAATAGCCTAACACTCACGTGTCAACTAGCTCACGTGCTACACACTCACCCTTCTGCTACACCCACTGACCTCCTTTTCTGCGTCAACTTCAGCAGCCAGCAGAGCAGACTGTGTGAACTGAGTCAATCTAGCACCCACAGAATACATTTTGTGAGTACTTAATTATGCTAAATTGACTGCGGCTGAGTTATACTGTTGGTGGGTAGGAGGTGGTGAAAGCAGTGTGACTGTAGCAGAGGTGAGCTTCAGGTGAGTTCTAGTAGCCACTATGATGTGATGTCATCCCCCTAAGACTTGAAGTAGTGTCTCCTTCTGTCTATCATGAATGTATTTATATTTTAATACCATAAGCATCTCAGCTGCGGGAGGATATCCTCCGGCAATTTGCTTCCTTCTGCTATACTCGCCTTCCTCCTTCTCCAGTGGTTGGCATGCTAGCTACAAGGCCATGCAAACTCACATTCAAAGTCCAATGTGACATCAGCAAAGAGACCTACTCCGACTCTGTCATCAGTTAGACAGTCAAGATCATGGATCTAAAAAACGGAAAGGATGCCCATAAACAGAGAATGAGAACATTCTTTATTTTGGAAATCTCTTCCAAAGTATTCCAACGCATAATAGAGAGATTCTGTAAAGTAAGTGTAGAAGAGGTGAAAAAACCCAAAACATTATTGTTCTATATCAACAATGACAAGCCACCGGGTTCTGACAACTTGGATGGAAAATTATTGAGGATAATAGGGACGATATTGCCACTCCTGCCATATCTTCAATTTTAGCCTACTAGAAAGTACAGTTGAAGTCAGAAGTTCACATACACCTTAGCCAGTTTTTCACAATTCCTGACATTTAATCCTAGTAAATATTCCCTGTCTTAGGTCAGTTAAGATCACCTGTTACGTTCATCAATGGAAGGATCGGACCAAGTTGCAGCGTGGTAGGCGTACATTTTAATTTTATTAAATGAACACTGAAACAAAACAAATACAACCGAACCATAACGTTCAGTAGGGCTACACAGCACAGTTCCAAAAACAAGAAGCCCACAAACTAAAGGTGGAAAAAAGGCTGCCTAAGTATGATCCCCAATCAAAGACAACGATAGACAGCTGCCTCTGATTGGGAACCATACCCAGCCAACAAAGAAATAGAAAACATAGATTGCCCACCCTAGTCACACCCTGACCTAACCAAATAGAGAATAAAAGGGATCTCTAAGGTCAGGGCGTGACATAACCACTTTATTTTAAGAATGTGAAATGTCAGAATAATAGTAGAGAATGAGAACATTTTCTATAGGATTGAGATCAAGACTTTGTGATGGCCACTCCAATACCTTGACTTTGTTGTCCTTAAGCCATTTTGCCACAACTTTGGAAGTATGCTTGGGGTCATTGTCCATTTGGAAGACCCATTTGCGACCAAGCTTTAACTTCCTGACTGATGTCTTGAGATGTAGCTTCAATATATCCACATAATTTTCCTTTCTCATGATGCCATCTATTTTGTGAAGTGCACCAGTCCTTCCTGCAGCAAAGCACCCCCACAACATGATGCTGCCACCCCCGTGCTTCACAGTTGGGATGGTGTTCTTCGGCTTGCAAGCCCCCCACTTTTTCCTTCAAACATAACGATGGTCATTATGGCCAAACAGTTCTATTTTTGTTTCATCAGACCATAGGACATTTCTCCAAAAAGTACGATCTTTGTCCCCATGTGCAGTTGCAAACCGTAGTCTGGCTTTTTTATGGCGGTTTTGGAGCAGTGACTTCTTCCTTGCTGAGCGGCCTTTCAGGTTATGTCGATATAGAACTCGTTTTACTGTGGATATAGATACCTTTGTACCTGTTTCCTCCAGCATCTTCACAAGGTTCTTTGCTGTTGTTCTGGCATTGATTTGCACTTTTCGCACCAAAGTACGTTCATCTCTAGGAGACAGACGTGAGCGGTACAACGGCTGCGTGATCCCATGGTGTTTATACTTGCATAGTATTGTTTGTACAGATGAACATGGTACCTTCAGGCGTTTGGAAATTGCTCTCAATGATGAACCAGAGGTCTTGGCTGATTTCTTTTGATTTTCCCATGATGTCAAGCAGAGGCACTGAGTTTGAAGGTAGGCCTTGAAATACATCAACAGGTACACCTCCAATTGACTCAAATGATGTCAATTAGCCTATCAGAAGCTTCTAAAGCCATGACATCATTTTCTGGAATTTTCCAAGCTGTTTAAAGGCACAGTCAACTTAGTGTATGTAAACTTCTGACCCACTAACAGAGTAACCACAGCAAACAATCCCACACAAAGACTAGCAGGCAGCGGAGGTAAATAAACCCACCGAAATCAACTAATAGGACACAGGTGTGAACAAAACAGACAGACACAAGCGAAAAGGAAAAATGGATCAGTGGCAGCTAGTAGGCTGGCGACGACGGCCGCCAAGAACCGCCCGAACAGGGAGAGGAGCCACCTTCGGTGGAAGTCGTGACAAAAGCCGCCTTTACTGGCTCAAATAAATCAAATCAAATCAAATTTATTTATATAGCCCTTCGTACATCAGCTGAAATCTCAAAGTGCTGTACAGAAACCCAGCCTAAAACCCCAAACAGCAAGCAATGCATGTGAAAGAAACACGGTGGCTAGGAAAAACTCCCTAGGAAAAACTCCCTTGAAAGGCCAAAAACCTAGGAAGAAACCTAGAGAGGAACCAGGCTATGAGGGGTGGCCAGTCCTCTTCTGGCTGTGCCGGGTGGATATTATAACAAAACATGGTCAAGATGTTAAAATGTTCATAAATGACCAGCATGGTCAAATAATAATAATCATAGTAGTTGTCGAGGGTGCAACAAGCACGTCCGGTGAACAGGTCAGGGTTCCGTAGCCGCAGGCAGAACAGTTGAAACTGGAGCAGCAGCATGGCCAGGTGGACTGGGGACAGCAAGGAGACATCATGCCAGGTAGTCCCGAGGCATGGTCCTAGGGCTCAGGTCCTCCGAGAGAAAGAAAGAAAGAGAGAAAGAGAGAATTAGAGAGAGCATATTTAAATTCACACAGGACACCGGATAAGACAAGAGAAATACTCCAGATGTAACAGACTGACCCTAGCCCCCCGACACATAAACTACTGCAGCATAAATACTGGAGGCTGAGACAGGAGGGATCCGAAGACACTGTAGCCCCATCCGATGATACCCCCGGACAGGGCCAAACAGGCAGGATATAACCCCACCCACTTTGCCAAAGCACAGCCCCCACACCACTAGAGGGATGTCTACAACCACCAACTTACCGTCCTAAGACAAGGCCGAGTATAGCCCACAAATAGCGGACCAATCAGCCAGTACCCAACCCTTAGTAAACTTTTGTAAAAAATGTTTGACCAGATACAATTCTATTTTACAGTAAACAAATTGACAACAGGCTTTCAGCACGCTTATAGGGAAGGACATTCAAGTAAAGCCAGTGTGTCTATGTATACGGATGACTCAACACTATACATGTCAGCTACTACAGTGACTGAAATGACAGCAACACTTAACAAAGAGCTGCAGTTAGTTTCAGAATGGGTGGCAAGGAATAAGTTAGTCCTAAATATTTCAAAAACAAAAAGCATTGTATTTGGGACAAGTCATTCACTAAACGCTAAACCTCAACTAAATCTTGTAATGAATAATGTGGAAATTGAGCAAGTTGAGGTGATAAACTGCTTGGAGTAACACTGGATTGTAAACTGTTGTAGTCAAAGCTTATTGATAGCTAAGACAATAGCTAAGATGGGGAGCAGTCTGTCCATAATAAAGTGGTGCTCTGCCTTCTTAACAGCTCTATCAACAAGGAAGGTCCTACAGGCCCCTGTTTTGTTACACTTGGACTACTGTTGAGTTGTGTGGTCAGGTGATACAAAGAGGGACTTAGGAAAATTGCAATTGCTCAGAACAGGGCAGCACGGCTGGCCCCTGGATGTACACAGAGAGCTAACATGAATAATATGGATGTCAATCTCTCCTGGCTCAAAGTGGAGGAGAGATTGACTTCATCACTACTTGTATTTGTGAGAGGTATTGACATGTTGAATGCACTGAGCTGTCTGTTTGAACTACTGGCACACAGCTCAGACACCCATGCATACCCCACAAGACATGCTACCAGAGGTCTCTTCACAGTCCCCAAGTCCAGAACAGGTGCACAGTACTACATAGAGCCATGACTACATGGAACTCTATTCCACATCAAGTAACTGATGCAAGCAGTAGAATCAGATGAAAAAAACAGATAAAAATTAACCTTATGGAACAGCGGGGATTGTAAAGAGACACAAACACAAGCACAGACACATGCATACAGACACACAATAACATACGCACTATACGCACTATACACACACATGTACACCTGGATTGTGTGTTGTAGATATGTGGTAGTAGAATAGTGGCCTGTTTTGAATGTATTGTAATGTTTTTAAATTGTTGTAAACTGCCTTAATTTTGCTGGACACCAGGAAGAGTGGGGATCCATAATAAATACAAATACAGAATATGTGATAGTATACAAATCTAAGTAAGGTTTGAAATTATTATGTTTTAGTCAAATAGTATATATGTTTGGGCTACTTGAGGTCAATTTGCAGTCTACAAATTATTTGTAATTATGTTCTGGCCTCCTGACCATCCACTCAAGAAAATATTGTCCCGCAGCTGAATCTAGTTGATGATCCCTGGCCTATGATATTAGTTAGAGCACATAAAGATGTATATAATTTATATAAAAAAAGAGGAAATTCTGGACTCCTATGCTATATATACAAAAGTATGTGGACAACCCTTCAAATGAGTGTTGACTATTTCAGCCACACCTGTTGCTGAAAGGCATATAAAATCGATCACACAGACAAACATTGGCAGTTACTGAAGAGCTCGGTGACTTTCAACGTGGCACCGTCATAGGATGCCACCTTTCCAACAAGTCAGTTCGCCAACTGTCCGTCTACTGTAAGAGCTGCCCGTCAACTGTAAGTGCTGTTATTGTGACATGGAAACGTCTAGGAGCAACAACTGCTCAGCCGCGAAGTGGTAGGCCACACAAGCTTACAGAACAGGACCGCCTAGTGCTGAAACATGTAGCGTGTAAAAATTGTCTGTCCTTTGTTGCAACACTCACTACCGAGTTCCAAACTACCTCTGGAAGCAAAGTCAGCACAAGAACTGTTCGTCGGGAGCTTCAGAAATGGGTTTTCATGGCCGAGCAGCCGCACACAAGTCTAAGAACAACATGCCCATTGCCAAGCATCAGCTGGAGTGGTGTAAAGCTTGCCGCCATTGGACTCTGGAGCAGTGGAAATGCGTTCTCTGGAGTGATGAATCACGCTTCACCATCTGGCAGTCCAACGGACGAATCTAGGTTTAGGGGATGCCAGGAGAACACTACTTGGCATAGTGCCAACTGTAAAGTTTGGTGGAGGAGGAATAATGGTCTGGGGCTGTTTTTTATGGTTCGGACTGGGCTCCGTAGTTCCAGTGAGGGGGAAATCTTAAAGCTACAGCATACAATGACATTCTAAATGATTCTGTGCTTCCAACTTTGTGGCAACAGTTTAGGGCGTGACCCAAATGCAGACACAGGAGGCAGATGGTTGAGGAGTAGGAAAAAGGCAGGTCGTGGACAAGCGAGAGTTCATAAACAAGGTCAGAGGCCAAACAGTACCAGGCAATAGGCAGGCACGAGGTCAGAACAGGCAGAGTGGTCAGGCATGCGGATACGGCGTCAGGACAGGCAAGGGTGAAAACCAGGAGGGCTAGGAAAAAACAGAGACTGGGGAAAATAGGAGCTAGAAAAAACGCTGGTTGACTTGGCAAAACAAGATGAACTGGCACAGAGAGACAGGAAACACAGGGATAAATACACCGGGGACTAATGGGGAAATATGTGACACCTGTAGGTGGGTGGAGACAATAACAAAGACATGTGAAACAGATCAGGGCGTGACACCTTTCCTGTTTCAGCATGACAATGCCCCCGTGCACAAAGCAAGGTCCATACAGAAATGATTTGTCGAGATCGGTTTGGAAGAACTTGACTGGCCTGCACAGAGCCCTGACCTCAACCCCATCGAACACTTTTGGGATGAATTGGAACGCCAACTGCGAGCCAGGCCTAATCGCCAAACATTAGTGCCCGACCTCACTAATGCACATGGTTTTACCGCAACAAGCGCTACAGACTAGCGCAACACTATTCAATTGAAATGGTGGTAAACAAATGAAAGTGGCTACATCTCTGATCAGAAATGAAATCAGAAATGAAATGAAATAAATACAGTACCAGTCAAAAGTTCGGACACACCTACTCATTCAAGTTTTTTGTTTTTGTTTTACTATTTTCTACATTGTAGAGTAATAGTGTAGACATCAAAACTATGCAATAACACATATGGAACCATGTAGTAACCAAAAAAGTGTTGAACAAATCAAAATATGTTTTATATTTTAGATTCTTAAAAGTAGCCACCCTTTGCCTTGATGGCTGCTTTGCATTCTCTCAACCAGCTTCATGAGGTTGTCACCTGGAATGCTTTTCCAATAGTCTTGAAAGAGTTCCCACATATGCTGAGCACTTGTTGGCTGCTTTTCCTTCATTATTCGGTCCAACTCATCCCAAACCATCTCAATTGGGTTGAGGTCTGGAGATTGTGGAAGCAAGGTCATCTAATGCAGCACTCCATCACTGTCCTTCTTGGTCAAATAGCCCTTACACAGCCTGGAGGTGTGTTTCGGGTCATTGTCCTGTTGAAAAACTAATTATAGTCTCACTAAGCGCAAACCAGATTGGCTAGTGTACCACTGCAAAATGCTGTGGTAGCCATGCTGGTTAAGTGTGCCTTGAATTCAAAATGAATCACCAGCAAAGCACCCCCACACCATCACACCTCCTCTTCCATGCTTCACGGTGGGAACCACACATGCCAAGATCCTACATTCACCTTCTCTGCATCTCACAAAGACATGGCGGTTGGAACCAAAAATCTCAAATTTGAACTCATCAGACCAAAGGACAGATTTCCATCGGTCTAATGTCCTTTGCTCTTGTTTCTTGGCCAAAGCAAGTCTCTTCTTCTTATTGGTGTCCTTTAGTAGTGATTTCTTTGCAGCAATTTGACCATGAAGGCCTGATTCACGCAGTCTCTGAGCAGTTGATGTTGAGATATATCTGTTACTTGAACTCTGTGAAGCATATATTTGGGATGCAATTTCTGAGACTGATAACTCTAATGAACTTATCCTCTGCAGCAGAGGTAACTCTGGGTCTTCCTTTCCTGTGGCGGTCCTCATGAGACCCAGTTTCATCATATCGATTGAAGAAACTGCGACTGCACTTGAAGAAACTTTCAAAGTTCTTGAAATGTTTCGTATTGACTGACCTTGATGTCTTAAAGTAATGATGGACTGTCATTTCTCTTTGCTTATTTGAGCCGTTCTTTCCATAATATGGACTTTGTCTTTTACCAAATAGGACTATCTTCTGTATACCACCCCCCACCTTGTCACAACACAACTGATTGGCTCAAATGCATTAATTAAGAAGGAAAGAAATTCCACAAATGAACTTTTAACAAGGCACACCTGTTCATTGAAATACATTCCAGTTGACTACCTCATGAATGCTGTGAGAATGCTATTCACTGACTATAGCTCAGTGTTCAACACCATAGTGCCCTCAAAGCTCATCACTAAGCTAAGGATCCTAGGACTAAACACCTCCCTCTGCAACTGGATCCTGGACTTCCTGACGGGCCGCTCCCAGGTGGTAAGGGTAGGTAACAATACATCTGCCACTCTGACCCTCAGGGGTACGTGCTCAGTCCCCTCCTGTACTCCCTGTTCACCCACGACTGCATGGCCAGGCACGACTGCAACACCCTCATTAAGTTTGCTAACAACACAACAGTGGTAGGCCTGATCACTGACAATGATGAGACAGCCTATAGGGAGGAGGTCAGAGACCTGGCCGGGTGGTGCCAGAGTAACAACCTATCCCTCAATGCAATCAAGACAAAGGAGATGATTGTGGACTACCGGAAAAGGAAGACCGAGCACGCCCCCATTCTCATCGGTGGGGCTGTAGTGGAGCAGGTTGAGAGCTTCAAGTTCCTTGGTGTCCACATCACCAACAAACTAGAATAGTCCAAACACACCAAGACAGTCGTGAAAAGGGCACGACAAAGCCTATTCACCCTCAGGAAACTAAAAAGATTTTGCATGGGTCCTCAGATCCTCAAAAGGTTCTACAGCTGCAACATTGAGAGCATCCTGACTGGTTGCATCACTGCCTGGTTGGTACGGCAACTGCTCAGCCTTCGACTGCAAGGCACTACGGAGGGTAGTGCCAACGGCCCAGTACTTCATTGGGGCTAAGCTGCCTGCCATCCAGGACCTCTATACCAGGCAGTACCAGAGCAAGGCCCTAAAAATTGTCAAAGACTCCAGCCACCCCAGTCATAGACTGTTCTCTCTGCTAGCGCATGGAAAGCGGTACCAGAGCGCCAAGTCTAGCACCAAAAGGCTTCTCAACAGCTTTTACCCCCAAGTCATAAGACTTCTGAACAGCTAATCAAATGGCTACCCGGACTATGCATTGTGTCCCCCCCTTGCCAACCCAGCCCCCCCCCCCCCCCTCTGTTTATGATCTATGCATAGTCACTTTAACTATACTACCTCAAATAGCCCAACTAACCGGTGCACCTGCACATTGACTCTGTACTGGTACCACCTGTATATAGCCTCGCTACTGTTATTTTTTGTTGTTGTGTTTTTTATGTTATTTCTTTACTTATCCATTGTTTACCTAATACCTATTTTTTAACTTAACTGCACTGTTGGTTAAGGGCTTGTAAGTAAGCATTTGACTTTTAGGTCTACACCTGTTGTATTCGGCGCACGTGACAAATACACTTTGATTTGATTTGAAGCTGGTTGAGAGAATGCCAAGAATTTGCAAAGCTGTCATCAAAGCTAAGGATGGCTTACTTTGAAGAATCTCAACTATAAAATATATTTGTTTAACACTTTTTTGGTTACTACATGATTCCATATGTGTTATTTCATAGTTATGATGTCTTCACTATTATTCTACAATGCAGAAAATAGTAAAAAATTAAGAAAAACCCTTGAATGAGTAGGTATGTCCAAACTTTTTAATGGTACTGTATATTGGAGCAGTAGAACTTCTAAGTAGGCTTCAATTACTTTTCAAGGACCAAATAGCCTAGAGGAAATGTTCAAGGTAGGCTATTCCATTTACTGGTAGATTTCATAACTTGGAACATATTTTTCCTACCACTTTCCCACCCCTACTGCTGTCGGTCTTCGGAGAGCTGCTCCACGCAACAACCAGCTGTGTAAGAGCTGGTGTTCTCTCTGCTCGTCATATTATCAATAGGCTGAATGTGTGCAGCGCACGCGTGATAAATATTTGACATAAGGAACGAAGAGCTTCGGGAACCCATCTGTTTAATAATCAATTATATAGCTTCGGTTAAAAATAACATTATTACAATATTTTTTTTCATTGGCACAAGCGGGCATCTGACAGGGATGGTCAACTGGCCCGGAGGGTTTCCAAATCCTCCCCTGCCAGTGGGCAGACCTGTATGTTGAGCCCTGAATGACTTTATCAGATGATTACTCATGATTTGGATCCAACCAAATCATGGTCTGATGCCACCAACTGTAAAAGTTAGTGACACCTGGGGAAAATGTTAGTCTGGAGCCCTGGTCAGATGCTCATTAAAAAAGGGCACCCCTCTTTCTTTTTTAACATTGGCCTATTTATTTTCAGCAACAGCACACTAGTCACTCATTGTAAGCTAGTTAGTGCCAGTGACTTCTAGTAGGCTACTAACTAGAGTGGAAATGAGTGACATCGGGAAAACGGGCTATCAGCTGATCATATCGAAATAATAATGATGTAAATCTGCTATTTAGCTTTGCTGTCAAAATAAGCTAAATAGCCTTGATTTGAGTTTGTTCTGTTGACATCTGCTTCTTACTAACAAACTTGAATTCCCCTTTTCTCCGTCTATAGCAGTGAGACAGACATGACAGGTCCAACTCAAAGTAACCTACCTGTATTGAAACGTTTAGCCCATAACCAGCAAGGCTCACTGCATGCAGAAGTCAGGCATGACGGAGGGGGTATTTGCCAAGATTCAAGACACATTTAATTAGCTAGTTTGATGTGCAATTCGTTACATTTAAAATATATATATTTAAAAGTGACAAAATGAAAAACAAAAGCCACCAAGCTGATAGGAGGCCAAAAGGGCACTTTCTCATAGATTTGATTTGATATATTAGGACCCCCATTAGCCAACACCATTGGCGACAGCTGGTCTTACTGGGGTCCGACACATAACGAAAAAGACATTACAGACAAAATACTTTAACATGTAATGTGTTTGTGTGTGTTTTTGCGCAACTATCAGTTCCACATACATGTCAGTACATACACACAACAAGTAAGTCACATGAGGGGGAGGAGTTGTGCCGTGAGGTGTTACTTTGTTTGTTTTTTGAAACTATGTTTGCTTTTCACTTGCGCTATATAAGATGGAAGGGAGTTTCCTGCTCTCATGGCTCTGTATAATACTGTACGTTTCCTTGAATTTGTTCTGGACCTGGGGACTGTGAAAAGACCCCTGGTGGCATGTCTGCTGGGGTAAGTGTGTGTGTCAGTGTTGTGTGTAAGTTGACTCTGTAAACAATTTGGAATGTCCAACACTTGAATGTTTCTAATCAAAACAAGAAGTGACGCAATCGGTCTTTCCTCAACTCTTAGCCGAGAGAGAATGGCTTGCATAGTATTAATATTAGCCCAATTAAGAGCAAGAGGTCCGGCTCTGTTCTGGGCCAGATGCAGCTTAACTAGATCTTTATTTGCAGCACATGACCATATGACTAGCCAATAATCAAGATAAGATAAACTAGAGCATGCAGGACTTGCTTTGTGGAGTGTGGTGTCAAAAAAAGCAGAGCATCTCTTTATTACATGATGTCTAGACCGGGCACGCGCGTACCTCCGCATGTTGATTTTGTACATCCACTCCAGACGCGATCAGGACACGCAGGTTGAAATATCAAAACAAACTCTGAACCAACTGTATTAATTTGGGGACAGGTCAAAACACATTAAACATTCATTGACATTTAGGTAGCTAACTTTCTGTTGTTAGCTAATTTGTCCTAGGATATAAACATTTGGTTGTTATTTTACCTGAAATGCACAAGGTCCTTTTTTCTGGAACTTTGTAGAATTTTGATAAAAGGATGCACTTGAGCTCAATTTCAAGTCTCATAGCAAAGGGTCTGAATATGGTATTTCTGTGAATTATTTGTTATAAATTTGCTAACATTTCCAAGAACCTGTTTTGTCATTAAGGTGTATTGTGCGTAGATTGATGAGATGTTTCTTTTTTTATCCATTTCAGAATAAGGCTGAAAAGTAACAAAATGTGGAAAAATGAAAGGCATCTGAATAATTTCTGAACGCACTGTATAGTATGTTTCACAAAATCCTAACATATAATAGAAACTGTAATTCGTAACATATAGGAAATGGGAGATGGACATCCACAAATGAATGCATATGATACGAAACGTAACGTATACTAAATGTAGTGTTTTGGATTTACGTACAGAATACGAAATGCTCTGAGAACAGGTTGCAGTGCAGTGGATGTTAGTCTTTCACCTATGTCCTTTTTCCTCAATGTTGCACCTGCATTGCTCATTAACAGTACTAGCCAATTCCCCTTATTGTTTTCTGTCCACCCTCTGTAGGGTCACTCAAACAGTAGAACATTGGTAAATTCCACTGTGGTACACAAACAGTAGCACATTGGTAAATTCCACTGTGGTACACAAACAGTAGCACATTGGTAAATTCCACTGTGGCACACAAACAGTAGCATACAGTGGTACATTCCACTGATATACTGTACATGTCATTGATACATTCTTCTTCTTCTACTTTTTCTTCAGTGGTGTACATGTGCTGCTCATGGGACACTTTCCGGAGGCTGATGGTACAGTTCTGGAGGGAGGGCCTGCCCCCGGAGGACTATGCCTTCTTCTTCATCGACCTGTTCGGCCACAGCCTGAGGAAGCGGCCCGCTAGGCCCTGGTACAGAGGAGACGCAGACGACCACGCCGCCAAGAAGGCCTTCAGGGTGAGAGGGGGATGACAGAGAGGAATGAGGGAGATCTGTAGGAACGAAGGGAGGGAGAGAATGAGTAAGGGGTATGGGAGAGAGATTTAGTGGGGACTGCGTCTTTGGGTCTGGGAAAAGCGCAATAAAAATCTGATTTATTATTATGCTGTAGTTATGAGTAATATACGACTGGTAGGAAGGAGGGATGAGAGATTTTTTTTACCAGGTAGCCTAAAAAAGAGGAATGGAGGGAGGATAGAATGAGTAGAGGATATAGGAGAGGGATTTAGTGGGGTACTGTAGTTATGAGTGATATTACGATCGGAGGGAGGGTAAATGAGTGATGATTGCGCAAGAGATAAGAAAAAAAGGCTTAAATCATGCAGCTGTATCGGTAGGTAATAAGAGGTTCATGTTACATTATTTTGATGAGGTTGTGAAACAGGAAGTTTCATCGGAATTTCAAGGAAATCGCATTAACCCGGTGAAAAATTGGAGTGTTTGCCAAAGAATTGCAAGGTTTTTCTGTGATATACAGTGCATTACGAAAGTATTCATACCCCTTGACTTTTTCCACATTTTGTTGTGTTACAGCCTGAATTTTAAATGGATTAAATATACTGTACCAGTCAAAAGTTTAAACACACCTACTCATTCAAGTTTTTTTCTTTATTTTACTATTTTCTGCATTGTAGAGTAATAGTGAAGACATCAAAATTATGAAATGACACATATGGAATCATGTAGTAACCAAAAAAGTGTTAAACAAATCAAAATATATTTTATATTTGAGATTCTTCAAAGTAGCCACCCTTTGCCTTGATGACAGCTTTGCACACTCTTGGCATTATATTAACCAGCTTCATGAGATAGAATGGAATGCATTCACCTGGAATGCATTTCAATTAACAGGTGTGCCTTGTTAAAAGGCTGTGCGAAGTTGCTGGATATTAGCGGGAACTGGAACACGCTGTTGTATATGTCAATCCAGAGCATCCCAAATATGCTCAATGGGTGACATGTCTGGTGAGTATGCAGGCCATGGAATAACTGGGACAACAGAAGGTGATGGCGGCAGATGAATGGCACGACAGTGGGCCTCGGGATCTCGTCACGGTATCTCTGTGCATTCAGCTTGCCATCGATAAAATGCAATTGTATTCATTGTCCATAGCTTATGCCTGCCCATACCATAACCCCACCGCCACCATGGGGCACTCTGTTCACAACGTTGACATCAGCAAACCGTTCACACACACGACGCCATACACATGGTCTGCGGGTGTGAGGCTGGTTAGACGTACTGCCAAATTCTATAAAAGGACATTGGAGGTGGTTTATGATAGAGAAATGAACATTCAATTCTCTGGCAAGAGCTCAGGTTGATATTCCTGCAGTCAGCATGCCAATTGCACACTCCCTCAAAACTTGAGACATCTGTGGCATTGTGTTGTGTGACAAAACTGCACATTTTAGAGTGGCATTTTATTGTCCCCAGCACAAGGTGTACTTGAGTAATGATCATGCTTTTTAATCAACTCCTTGATATGCCACACTTGTAAGGTGGATGGATTATCTTGGCAAAGGAGAAATACTCACTAACATGGATGTAAACAAATTTGTGCACAACATTTGAGAGAAATAAGCTTTTTGTGTGTATTGAACATTTCTGGGATATTTTATTTCAGCTAATGAAACATGGGACCAACACACAGTTTTTATTTTTGTTCTGTGTAAAATAAAAAAACAGACAGTGAATATCCCTTTGAGCATGGTGAAGTTATTCATTTCACTTTAGATGGTGTATCAATACACCCAGTCACTACAAAGATACAGGTGTCCTTCCTAACTCAGTTGTTCACCATTAGGCCAATGGTTACTTTAAAACAGTTAAAGAGTTAGTTACGCCACAATACTAACCTAATTGACAGAGTGAAAAGAAGGAAGCCTGTACAGAATACAAATATTCCAAAACATGCATCCTGTTAGCAACAAGTCACTAAAGTAATACTGCAAACAATGTGGTAAAGCAATTCACTTTTTGTCCTGAATACAAAGTGTTATGTTTGGGGCAAATCCAATACAACACATTACTGAGTACCATTCTCCATATTTTCAAACATTGTGGTGGCTGCATCATGCTATGGGTAGTAATCGTTAAGGACTGTGGAGTTTTTCAGGATAAAAAGAAACGGAATGGAGCTAAGCGCAGGCAAATCCTAGGGGAAAGCCTGGTTCAGTCTGCTTTCCACCAGATAGTGGGTGATGAATCCACCTTTCAGCTGGACAATAACCTAAAACACAAAGCCAAATCTACACTGGAGTTGCTTACCAAGAAGACAGTGAATGTTCCTGAGTGGCCGAGTTACAGTTTTGTCCTAAATCTACTTGAAAATCTATTGCAAGACTTGAAAATGGTTGTCTAGAAATGATAACCAAACAATTTAACAGAAAATAATAATGTGCAAATGTTACACAATCCAGGTGTGCAAAACTCTTAGAGATTTACCCAGAAAGACTCACAGCTGTAATTGCTGCCAAATGTGCTTCTACAAAGTATTGACTCAGGGATGAGAATACTTAGGTAAATTAGATAATTCTGTATTTCATTTGGGATAATTTTGGGATAACATTTGGGATAATTTGCAAAAATTTGCAAAAATGTCTGTAAACATGTTTTCACTTGGTCATTATTGGGTATTGTGTGTAGATTGGTGAGAAAACAAATCACTTTACTCCATTTTGAATTCAGGTTGTAACACAACATAATGTGGAATAAGTCAAGGGGTATGAATACTTTCTGATGGCAATGTACTGTATGTACCTTTTTCAAGAGAGGAATGGATGAGAAAAAGGAATGAGGAAAAAATGACTATGCCAAAAACATGCTACAGCTGAATATGTCTGATTATATCTCCCATTACACAGTAACACTGTATGAGATATATAATGTGTTTACCATGCAGATGCCTTGTCTTGATGACAGTACCCAGACAGCAAAACTATAACCACACCTACAAGTTACGGCCAGTTACCACTTGGTATTACGGTCTCTTAACCCAAGCTAATCCATTTTCCCGGCATACTAAACCATTTGACAAAACAAACTTGCACAGTGAATGGAAGTTATGTAAAGTTTGTCCCTCTGGCGTTCATTTTAAATAGATGCAAGCTGCACCTCAAGGGGGGACGCTAGCTGTGTACAGCGCTGTCAGCATGTTTTCTAACCCTAATTAACCATGTACATTAGTCTGTACTGTAAATCAAAACTATTTCACTGCTTCGCAAATAAAGTCTAGAGCTTCGTGTGTGCTACACCTTCTACAGTCGTGGCCAAAAGTTTTGAGAATGACACAAATATACATTTTCACAGTCTGCTGCCTCAGTTTGTATGATGGCAATTTGCATATACTCCAGAATGTTATGAAGAGTGATCAGATGAATTGCAAAGTCCCTCTTTGCCATGCAAATGAACTGAATCCCAAAAAACATTTCCACTGCATTTCAGCCCTTCCACAAAAGGACCAGCTGACATCATGTCAGTGATTCTCTCGTTAACACAGGTGTGATTGTTGACTAGGACAAGGCTGGAGATCACTCTGTCATGCTGATTGAGTTCGAATAACAGACTGGAATCTTCAAAAGGAAGATGCTTGGAATCATTGTTCTTCCTCTGTCAACCATGGTTACCTGCAAGGAAACACGTGCCGTCATCATTGCTTTGCACAAAAAGGGCTTCACAGGCAAGTATATTGCTGCCAGTAAGATTGCACCTAAATCAACCATTTATTCGATCATCAAGAACTTCAAGGAGAGCGGTTCAATTGTTGTGAAGAAGGCTTCAGGGCGCCCAAGAAAGTCCAGCAAGCGCCAGGACTGTCTCCTAAAGTTGATTCAGCTTCGGGATAGGGGCACCACCAGTACAGAGCTTGCTTAGGAATGGCAGCAGGCAGGTGTGAGTGCATCTGCACACACAGTGAGGCGAAGACTTTTGGAGGATGGCCTGGTGTCAAGAAGGGCAGCAAAGAAGCCACTACTCTCCTCTCCAGGAAAAACATCAGGGACAGACTGATATAATGCAAAAGGTACAGGGATTGGACTGCTGAGGACTGGGATAAAGTCATTTTCTCTGATGAATCCCCTTTCCGATTGTTTGGGGCATCCGGAAAAAAGCTTGTCCGGAGAAGACAAGGTGAGCACTGCCATCAGTCCTGTGTCATGCCAACAGTAAAGCATCCTGAGACCATTCATGTGTGGGGTTGCTTCTCAGCCAAGGGAGTGGGCTCACTCACAATTTTGAATGGTACCAACACATCCTCCGAGAGCAACTTCTCCAAACCATCCAGGAACAGTTTGGTGATGAACAATGCCTTTTCCAGCATAATGGAGCACCTTGACATAAGGCAAAAGTGATAACTAAGTGGCTCGGGGAACAAAACATTGATATTTTGGGTCCATGGCCAGGATACTCCCCAGACCTTAATCCCATTGAGAACTTGTGGTTAATCCTCAAGAGGCGGGTGGACAAACAAAACCCCACAAATTCTGACAAACTCCAAACCTTGATTATGCAAGAATGGGCTGCCATCAGTCAGGATGTGGCCCAGAAGTTAATTGACAGCATGCCAGGGCGGATTGCAGAGGTCTTGAAAAAGAAGGGTCAGCACTGCAAATATTGACTCTTTGCATCAACTTCATGTAATTGTCAATAAAAGCCTTTGACACTTATGAAATGCTTGTAATTATACTTCAGTATTCCATAGTAACATCTGACAAAAATATCTAAAGACACTGAAGCAGCAAACGTTTTGGAAATTAATATTTGTGTCATTCTCAAAACTTTTGGCCACGACTGTACACTCTTAGAAAAAAAGGTGCTATCTGGAACCTAAAAGGGTTATTCAGCTGTCCCCACAGTTAGAACCCTTTTTGTTTCCAGGTAGAACCCTTTTGGATTCCAAGTAGAACCCTTTCCATAGAGGGTTCTACCTGGAACCAAAAAGGGCTCTAACTGAAACCCAAAAGGGTTATCCTATGGGAACAGCCAAAGAACCCTATGGGAACCCTTTTTTCTAAGAGTGTGCAGCATAAAGTTTGGTATGATTTTTAGATCCTTGAGTTTTTACAGAATACAGGCTCTGAACAATATCGCCACATTCTTAAATTACAGCTATGTTTTTACTCATGAGCTCGTGGAAGATCGGGCTCCTCGTCTTAAAAGTGTCACATGTAGCAGAGAGCCCATTTGTCATACATTCCTATGTATTACATAGATAGAATATGACTCACATCATGAGTATTATAGATTATCTCTTGCCTAAATGTATAAAGCCATGTTTAATTACAAATTAGTCGGTCAGTATGTTTAGTTCAGGGTTTTTTATGTTGATTGCCGTCTCCTCTTGCGTCATTCACTATTGTTGTAACGTCTACAATACAATAAGAAGAACGAGCAAGGAAAAGGAAAAATTAAGTAGATTGGAAAATTGAAAGAAGGCAGCATATCACAAAGAAATAGTGAATGCATTGAACATACAAAAAGACAGGGAAAAAAGAAAAGGATGATGAGTCTGCGGTAGGGAAACAGAGGGAAGGAATTATGCTAGTCGTATGGGATTTTGCCTCACAATTAGCTATTTCAGATGATGGACTGTGGCCTTCAAGGGAGAATGATGTGAGAAAAAACAACATTGGTTTGTTCTGAGCAAGGCAGTTAACCCACTGTTCCCCGGGCGCCGAAGACGTGGATGTTGATTAAGGCAGCCCCCCACACCTCTCTGATTCAGAGGGGTTGGGTTAAATGCGGAAGACACATTTCAGTTGAATACATTCAGTTGTTCAACTGACTAGGTATCCCCCTTCCCTTTCCCTTTCTTGGCGCTCCCGAGTGGCGCAGCGGTCTAAGGCACTGCATCTCAGTGCTCGAGGCGTCAATACAGACACCCTGGTTCGAATCCAGGCTGCATCACAACCGGCTGTGATGGTGAGGCCCATAGGGCGGCTCACAATTGGCCCAGCGTCGTCCAGGTTTGGCCGGTGTAGGCCGTCATTGTAATTTGATCTTAACTGACTTGCCTATTTTTTTTATTTTTTAACACAGGTGGGTATACGGCATTTGAGAATTCGTCATTGGCTTTGATACTCTGATTGGTTAGAGATGATCCAATCACTAATTTTGACGTCATCACAAAAGATTTCAACGATGGCAGTCTGAAGTATGTAGCAAACATAGAGCTGCGGAAGAATTCAGTTTGACTCATCAGGCAAGATGGTCATACAATGCCATGGGCCATTTAGATAATTGATTTAGAATTTTAGGACCCCTGTAGGTACAGTTGAAGTCGGAAGTTTACATAAACTTAGGTTAGAGTCATTAAAACTCGTTTTTCCACCACTCCACAAATTTCTTGTTAACAGACTATAGTTTTAGCAAGTCGGTTAGGACATCTACTTTGTGCATGACACAAGTAATTGTTCCAACAATTGTTTACAGACAGATTATTTCACTTAAAATTCACTGTATCACAATTCCAGTGGGTCAGAAGTTTACATACACTAAGTTGACTGTGCCTTTAAACAGCTTGGAAAATTCCAGAAAATTATGTCATGCCTTTAGAAGCTTCTGATAGGCTAATTGACATAATTTGAGTCAATTGGAGGTGTACCTGTGGATGTATTTCAAGGCCTACCTTCAAACTCAGTGCCTCTTTGGTTGACATCATGAGAAAATCAAAAGAAATCAGCCAAGACCTCAGAAAAAAGGATGAACCAGACCTCCACAAGTCTGGTTCATCTTTGGGAGCAATTTCTAAACGCCTGAAAGTACCACGTTCATCTGTACTAACAATAGTACGCAAGTATAAACACCATGGGACTACGCAGCCGTCATACGGCTCAGGAAGGAGACACGTTCTGTCTCCTAGAGATGAACGTACTTTAGTGCGAAAAGTGCAAATCAATCCCAGAACAACAGCAAAGGACCTTGTGAAAATACTGGAGGAAACAGGTACAAAAGTATCTATATCCACAATAAAATGAGTCCTATATCGGCATAACCTGAAAGGCCGCTCAGCAAGGAAGAAGCCACTGCTCCAAAACCGCCATAAAAAAGCCAGACTACTGTTTGCAACTGCACATGGGGACAAAGATCATACTTTTTGGAGAAATGTCCTCTGGTCTGATGAAACCGAAATAGAACTGTTTGGCCATAATGACCGTTGTTATGTTTGGAGGAAAAAGGGGGACGCTTGCAAGCCGAGGAACACCATCCCAACCTTGAAGCACGGGGGATGGTGAAGCACGGGGGATTTGCTGTAGGAGGGACCGGTGCACTTCACAAAATAGAGGGCATTACGAGGGAGGAAAATTATGTGGATATATTGAAGCAACATCTCAAGACATCAGTCAGGAAGTTAAAGCTTGGACGCAAATGGGTCTTCCAAATGGACAATGACCCCAAGCATACTTCCAAAGTGGTGGCAAAATGGCTTAAGGACAAACAAAGTCAAGGTATTGGGGTGGCTATCACAAAGCCCTGACCTCAATCCTATAGAAAATGTGTGAGCAGAACTGAAAAAGCGTGTGCGAGCAAGGAGGCCTACATACCTGTCTCAGTTACACCAGCTCTGTCAGGAGGAATGGGCCAAAATTCACTAAACTTATTGTGGGAAGCTTGTGGAAGGCTATCCGAAACGTTTGACCCAAGTTAAACAATTTAAAGGTAATGCTACCAAATACTAATTGAGTGTATGTAAACTTCTGACCCACTGGGAATGTGATGAAAGAAATAAAAGCTGAAATAAATAATTCTCTCTACTATTATTCTGACATTTCACATTCTTAACATAAAGTGGTGATCCTAACTGACCTAAGAGAGGGAATTTTTACTAGGATTAAATGTCAGGAATTGTGAAAAACTGAGTTTAAATGTATTTGGCTAAGGTGTATGTAAACTTCCGACTTCAACTGTGTCAGAAAAACATATTTAGAAACGCATTGAATAACACATTCATACGTGGCAAATCAGATAGTCAAAAAATAAATCAAAAGGAAGTGTTTTGAAGTATGTATCCTTTATCTGACAGATATAGAAAGCTCATTTTTATATATATATAAAACATATGTGGATTGACACATACTCTTATGATGTGGAAAGAACCTATTCATCTCCAGTCATTTTTACAGACACCGGCGGAAGCAGTTGATTGAGACGCAGCCCAGAAGTCTCTCTTAAACACACAGACTTTGATGAACACAATTATTATGCTAATTAGATTTAATTCAAATTTTACAAGTCCCATCTGCTGATGTCACAGACACTATCTTGAGTACAGCATTGGGCCAATGTGCCAATGATGTGTTGAAATTGGTTTTCTGTCCCCAAACACCAGTCTCCTGTTATTCCAATTTTTCAGTACACCAGGTATTCCTGCTTGGTCATGGTCTTATTTCAGACACTGATTGTTTGGAAATTGCAAACAGTATTCAGACCCCTTGACTTTTTCCACATTTTGTTACGTAGCAGCCGTATTCTAAAATTGATTAAATTGTTTTCTCCCCCTCGTTAATCTACACACAATACCCCATAATGACAAAGCAAAAGCAGGTTTTTAGTAATGTTTGCAAAAGTATACAAATCTGAAATATTACATTTACATAAGTATTCAGACCTTTTACTCAATACTTTGTTGAAGCACCTTTGGCAGCGATAACAGCTTTGAGTCTTCTTGGGTATGACACTGCAAGCTTGGCACCCTGTATTTGGGGGAGTTTCTCCCATTCTTCTCTGCAGATCCTCTCAAGCTCTGTCAGGTTGGATAGGGAACGTCGCTGCACAGCTATTATCAGCTCTCCCCTGAGATCTTCGATCGGGTTCAAGTCCGGGCTCTGGCTGGGCCACTCAAGGACATTCAGAGAAGCCATTCCTCCATTGTGTTGGATGTGTGCTTAGGGTCGTTGTCCTGTTGGAAGGCTAACCTTCGCCCCAGTCTGAAGTCCTGCGCACTCTGGAGCAGGTTTTCATCCAGGATCTCTCTGTACTTTGCTCCGTTCATCTTTCCCTCGATCCTGACTAGTCTCCCAGTCCCTGCCGCTGAAAAACATCCCCACAGCATGATGCTGCCACAACCATGCTTCATAGTAGGGATGGTAACGGGTTTCCTTCAGAGGTGACGCTTGGCATTCAGGCCAAAGAGTTGAATATTGGTTTCATCAGACCAGAGAATCTTGTTTTTCATGGTCTGAGAGTACCTTAAGTGCATTTGGGCAAACTCCAAGCAGACTGTCATGTGCCTTTTACTGAGGAGTAGCTTCCATCTGGATTGGTGGAGTGCTGCAGAAATGGTTGCCCTTCTGGAAAGTTCTCCCATCTCCACAGAGGCACTCTGGAGCTCTGTCAGAGTGACCATCGGGTTCTTAGTCACCTCCCTGACCAAGGCCCTTCTCTCCCGATTGCTCAGTTTGGCCAGGCGGCCAGCTCTAGGAAAAATCTTGGTGGTTCCAAACTTCTTCCATTTAAGATTGATGGAGGCCACTGTGTTCTTGAAGACCTGCAATGCTGCAGAAATGTTTTGGTACCCTTCTCCAGATCCTGTCTCTGAGCTCTACAGACAATTCCTTCGACCTCCTGGCTTGGTTTTTGCTCTGACATGTATTTTCAACTGTGGGACCTTATATAGACAAGTGTGTGCCTTTCCAAATCATGTCCAATCAATTTAATTTACCACAGTTGGACTCCAATCATCATGTAGAAACATCTCAAGGATGAGCTCAATTTTGAGTCTCATAGTAAAGGGTCTGAATACTTATGTAAATAAGGTATTTCAGTTTTTTATTTTCAATACATTTGCACACAAAAAAGAACTGTTTTTGCTTTGTCATTGTGTGTAGATTGATGAGGATTTTTTTTATTTAGAATAAGTTCGTAACGTAACCAGACAGATTACCAGGACATATACTCAGAGCATTCGTCTTCACTGACATTTTCAAACTCTCCATGACCGAGTCTGTAATACCTACATGTCCCTGTGCTCAAGAAAGCAATGGTAACCTGTCTAAATGACTACCGCCCTGTAGCACTCACGTCGGTAGCCATGAAGTGCTTTGAAAGGCTGGTTATGGCTCACATTAACACCATCGTCCCAGAAACCCTAGACCCACTCCAATTTGCATACCGCCCCCAACAGATCCACAGATTAAGCAATCTCAATCTCACTCCACACTGCTGTTTCCTACCTGGACAAAAGGAACACCTATGTGAGAATGCTGTTCATTGACTACAGTTCAGCGTTCAACAGCATAGTGCCCACAAAGCTCATCACTAAGCTAAGGACCCTGAGACTAAACACCTCCCTCTGCAACTGGATCCTGGACTTCCTGACGGGCCGCACCCTGGTGGTAAGGGTAGGCAACAACACATCTGCCACGCTGATCAGGGGCTCCTCAGGGGTGCGTGTTTAGACCCCTCCTGTACTCCCTGTTCACCCACGACTGTGTGGCCAAGTACGACTCCAACACCATTAAGTTTGCAAACGACACAACAGTGGTAGGCCTGATCACTGACAACGATGAGACAGCCTATAGGGAGGAGGTCAGAGACCCGGCAGTGTGGTGCCAGGACAATAACCTCTCCCTCAATGTGAGTAAGACAAAGGAGCTGATCGTGGACTACAGGAAAAGGAAGGCCGAATTCTCCCCCATTCACATTGACAGGGCTGTAGTCGAGTGGGTCGAGAGTTTCAAGTTCCTTGGTGTCCACATCACCAACAAACTATCATGGTCCAAACACACCAAGACAGCTGTGAAGAGGGCATGACAACGCCTTTTCCCCCTAAGGAAACTGAAAAGATTTGGCATGGGTCCCCAGATCCTCAAAAAGTTCTACAGCTGCACCATCGAGAGCATCCTGACCGGTTGCATCACCACCTGGTATGGCATCCGACAGTAAGGCGTTACAGGCATCACAGCCTGGCTCGGCATCCGACTGTAAGGCGCTACAGAGGGTAGTGCGTACGGCACAATACATCACTGGGGCCAAGCTTCCTGCCATCCAGGACCTGTATACTAGTTGGTGTCAGAGAATGGCCCAAAAAATTGTCAAAGACTCCAGTCACCCAAGTCATATACTGCTCTCTCTAGTACCGCACGGAAAGTGGTACCGGAGCGCCAAGTCTAGGTCCAAAAGGCCCCTTAATAGCTTCTACCCCCAATCCATAAGACTGCTGAACAATTAATCTTAGGGCCACCCGGACTATTTGCATTGCCCCCCCCCCCCCCTCAGTTTTTACACTGCTGCTACTCGCTGTTTATTATCTATGCATAGTCACTTTATCCCTATCTACATGTACAAATTACCTCAACTAACCTGTACCCCCGCAACTTGACTTGGTACCGGTACCCCCTGCATAAAGCCTTGTTATTGATCATTATTTTGATATTTTTTACTTTAGTTTATTTAGTAAATATTTTCTTAACTCTATTTTCTTTAAACTGCATTGTTGGTTAACGGCATGTAAGTACGCATTTCACGGTAAGGTCTACACCTGTTGTATTCGGTGCATATGACAAATAACATTTGTTTTGATTTGCTTTGTTTTAAACAAAATGTGGAAAAGGGAAGGGGTCTGAATACTTTCCGAATTCCTGATTCTCCCTGGATTATGTTGGAGAGGCTTCCATTAAAGAACACCCTCTGTGTTCTATTAGACAGGTAACTCTTTATCCACAATATAGCAGGGGGTGTAAAGCCATAACACATACGTTTTTCCGGCAGCAGACTATGATCGATAATGTCAAAAGTCCCACTGAAGTCTAACGCAACAGCACCCACAATCTTTTAATCATCATCTTTGAATGCATCAACTTTATTTTCTCAAACTCTTTAGGGACAAAGACCAAATTTGGAGTGAATCTGACTTTTAGTCCAACAACCCTTATTCTAAGCTTTAGTTTATTTATTTATTTATACATTTTTTAGCTTACGGCATTACGGTATTCCCAGGCGGTCTCACGTCCCAGTACTTATCACACTGGTATGGTATGGCCAGAAGCATATTTTTTTACCCAGTTTTCTCCCTGAATTAGATCCCTTGGCTCATCTCTGCAACGGTCAAGTCATGCGTCCCCCGAAACATGACCCGCCTGGGCGCCTACTTCTAATCACAATGCTCGCTTAACCCAGAAGTCAGCCGCACCAATGTGTTGGAGGACACACAGTTCGACTGAAGACCGGCATCAGCTTGCAGGTGCGCAGCCCTGTCACAAGGAGTTGCTAGAGCACGATGAGCAAAGGAAAGCCCCACCGGCCAAACCCTCCCCTACCCCGGACATCGCTAGGCCAATTGTGGGCCGTCCTATGGGGCTCCCGGTCACAGCCAGTTGTGACGCAGCCTGGGATCGAACCACAGGCTGTAGTTGCACCTCAGCACTGGGGTGCAGTGCTTTTGAGCGCTGCGCCACCCAGGAAAGATATCAATGCCAAACTTAACATGGATCATCATAGTAATATCTTTGATGCCCCTAAAAGGTTTCAAGTGTGAAGTGGATTTACAAAGGAGTGGATTTACAAAGGATTTAAATGGACACGTGAAGTCTGATTTCCTGATTCATCAATAACTCAAGCATCTCTTAACCAATCCCTTAGCTCAAACTAAGTTAAGAGATGTACCATGGGCATATGTACCGAATGTTGTGTTATTTGGACTTATGGTTAATGAGAATACGTTTTTCAAAAGTTTTCAAAAATTTCCAAGATGGAGGAAAATGTATCCTGACGGACCTTATGTGTCCTTGAGACGAATTTCTTCAGCATGAGGAAAGACGCCTACATACAACATTTCAAGTGTCTAGGTCAATACGGGTGTTTGGCCTCCCGAGTGGCGCAGCGGTCTAAGGCACTGCATCTCATTTCGAGAGGCGTCACTACAGTCCCAGGTTGTATCCCATCTGACCGTGATTGGGAGTCCCATAGGGCGGCACACAATTGGCCCAGCGTCGTCCGGGTTTGGCCGGGGCCAGGCCTTCATTGTAAATAAGAATTTGCTCTGAACTGACTTGCCTAGTTAAGTTAAGGTTAAATAAATACAAATAAAATAAGCGAGCCTGCTTTTTACAGCGCCACCTACAAGCCTATCGATGGGTGACTTTCTTTTTTGACCAAGTCATGGGCTCTAGTGTATGTGTGCCAAATTAGAAAAAAGTTACCAATCTATGCTAGAGTTATTGAACATGTCCAGGTTTTTTTTAAATCTAAGAATAACAATAGGTTTCACATCTTCGCTGTGAACCTCGAATTAAAATAAGACGCAGGAGTTGATGAGTGTTTGTGCTGTATGTAACATGAGACTATGGCAATGTGTATGGTATAATCTGTACGCTATGTGTTATTGCGTTTTTTGGGTTGTCATTCATCTATCCTGACAGAGTGTGAAGATCCTGACCTACAAAGAGCCACAGAACCCGGAGTACAAGGAGTTTGTTTCCAACCTGAAGACGGACGCCATGAACATGTTCAACTTCACCGTGGAAGACTCGCTGGTAAGTGAGGATGGCCAGTTGGTTGCTTGCTTGTTGGTTGATTGACAAATTGATTGAGAGGCAGGGTGATCCCAGAATAGAAAGAAGGTAGAAATAATACAGTAAAAGTTAAACTACATATGATGTTGGCAGGAGAGTGGTAGAGACAAAGAGGGTGTCTTTCTTATTCATAGGATGGACACTGAAGAACATCCAACTTTGGAAAGGATTGTACCTCCTTCAGACCCACAGACAGAATTAAATAGACAAAAAAAGTTGTTTTATTAGCTGTAAAAACACACCGATAAATTCACAGGCAGACTCATAGACCAACAGAAATGGAATCACCTCTTGCGGCTTATCTGCTGGCTCACAGTTACCGATGTGGGCCCAAACTGTGCCGCCTCTATCTGCCTTCACAATGCATGACCTTTCAAAGGCTGCTGGGACAAGAGCTTGTAGAATTTTCATAATTTCCCCTCAGTCTTAATGGATCTCATGGTAAAAAAAACAAAGGCTGGGTTCAATCTTTGCCAATAGGGATGTTCTACAATGTGATGTGTGTCAGGTTGTTTACACTGTATTGGAGTCAACAGAGTGATGGCCGACACACCTCCTGAGCTGATTAAAGGTGGTTAAAGATTAAAGATTGGAATCTTTTTTACCCTTCTATGCATTGAATCTGAACTCTTAGAAAAAAAGGTGCTCTCTAAAACTAGGTAGAACCCTTGTGAGTTCCATGTAGAACCCCCTGTAGAGAGTGTAGAGAATGAACATTCTGGCGTTTTGCCTTCTGGCTCAGTTTGGATTTGCTAGCATAGAATTACCTTAACCACATGACATTTGCAGGTTCTCAATATTCACATTTAAGAAACCTCTTTACCGGTATGCAATTATCAAACTTAAGTGTAAGTGTTACATTTCAATTCCAATATTTTCAAGTCAGTCAGCAATCGCTGTGGGACATCTAGAAATTGTAATTTCCTTGCACTTTTTGCATAATCCCTAAGTATGATTGTCAAGGAAAATTAAAATTTTATCAGACTGTTGTCTGGCAACAGATTTAGATGTTACACCTAAATACTAAATTCTGGTAACCATTGCTCTAATATATGGTTAGCTGTGCTCTTTTTGGCTCTGCTAATAGAATATAGGTTAAGTAAGAGATAAACACCTCCGTTCTGTACATTACCTTGGAAATGATGGACGACGCAGTGGAGTTAAATTTTCCAAGGTAATGTACAGAACGGAGGCATTCATCTCACTTATACCACAGTTGTCAAAGAAAACAATACTAAAGCACACATTTACCCGTAAAAAAAAAAAACATTGATATTTTCATTTTTATAAGCAAATTCATACTTGGTTGCTAGAGACGGTTGCTAGAGACGCGACCCAGTGGTTGGTTTGATTAGTTCGATATTTATGGACCCGAACCAGTTGTTCGTTCATTATGTTCCGTTGGTTCTTATCCCTTGCTTGCTAGCTAGCCGACTAGCTACGGCTAACACAGTCAAGACCTCAGCAGCCAGTATAACAGCCAAGTAGCTGCATTTCTATTTGTTTACGCCGTTTTCTATTGACATTCCTTTCGATACATCCATAACAATGAGCTGATAATGCCGATTTTCTCTGGCATAGCTAGAAATGTTTGCCTTCCCGTCAGGACACTCGTCGACACTGACTGTTAATTGCGAGGGGATCGCATTGCATAACAAACACTAGGGTAGAAGCTAGCTAAATAGTTTGTTGCTAGCAAACCTGCCAATATTACAACTGGATTAAAAAATATAAGTAGCTGTAAACAGCTGGATTAAACTAGAAACATGTGGAAGGATTTGACAGCATAGCGGCGGAGGGGACCGGAGAACTGTATGTTCATCACACCCCGTTAGGTCATCAGATGCTCCAAAAAGTAAATCTCTGGAAAAACAAATCAATGCTAGCAAGCTATGTGTTTTCCTCGTTGGACCTGTGTTTACAATGTATCCAATTTCAGTTTGTGTGGCTGTTGGTTTAGCTTTCTGTAACTTTGTAGCAAGTACGGCCTGCATGTGCAGGCGCGTATTGCGTCATGATTGCAAGGTGTCACGATATCTTTTACAACTGTCCCGTTACCCTGTTTTCTAAGTGGATTATTGGGCTTGCTGGAGTGTATATTTTCCACACAAACTTTGCTTTCAATGGTTGAAGTTATGCCACAGAATTTTTTTTATACTGCAAACAGGGATTTATCCATCAAATAGAGCCTGTAAAGTTACATATCTCCTCTTGGGAAGATTACGGGTCTTTTAGGTCTGCGGCATCATATTGTTTATGGAAAATAACAAACTATTGGTTTATAGCCACTTCTGTCGAGTGACAGGGCTGTGTGTCACACTCCAGTGTCTCTAGTCTCAGCCCAATCAATGTTAGGAAGTTAGGACGCTAGAAAGCCAGTCACTAATTAGTGCAGCAGCAGTCCAGGGAAGGTAGAAAGTAATGCTTCTCCTCCCATTTGGCACTTGGGAAAACTTGCTGATATACTGATTGCCATAGCAACACGGAGCCTAATGTAGAAATGGAAATTATTGCACAGTGTACTTGGGCAGCCCTGCTTATTACACTATGAGACAGGGGCTAAAGTTCAGGCTAAACATCTATGTGGATTTGCCAGCTCGTGAAAGCAGTTCCATGCATCTTTAGATCACATTTCATTTATGCGGTAGACAAGTTTCACTTAAATACACAAATTAAAATGTCTCTATGAAAAGTTGGTCTATTACACAAATTGTGTGAGACATTAATTGTGTGAAACCTTGTCAAGGTATATAAATGCTCGGCCTCCCGAGTGGCGCAGCCGTCTAAGGCACTGCATCGCACTGCTTGAGGCGTCACTACAGACCCAGGTTCAATCCCAATCTGGCTGTGACCAGAAGTCCCATAGGGCGGTGCACAATTGGCCCAGCGTTGTCTGGATTAGGTGAGGGTGGGGCTTTACTCATCTCGCTCTAGTGACTCCGCTGACTTCGGTTGTCAGTTGAACGGTGTTTCCTCCGACACATTGGTGTGGCTGTCTTCCGGGTTAAGCAGGCAGGTGTTTTTAAGGAGTGTGGTTTGGTGGGTCATGTTTCCTTTCCGGGAGGGCCTTTGCCTCTCCCGAGCCTGTTGGGGAGTTGCAGTGATGAGACAAGATAGTAATTGGATATCACAAAATTGGGGATAAAAAGGTTATGGAAAAAAAAGGTATATAAATGCTGTTATTATGTTTGAATTGTAGGTGGTAATAGAGTGACTGTGGGGTTAACGGGGAGTGTGAGTGTATGGAGCTGCCTGGCTAATATTCAAGGGTGTCCTCTGTAAGAGAGCTTAAATTGGTACTGAACGTCCCTGTGTGGCGCCAGCTAAAGTGCTGAACGAGAGGTGTGGGTGAATCTACCTTTGTTAGAGCCAGTGAGAGATGGTCTGTGGGGACGGTTGTTTGCTCAGGGACCAGCTCATGTACTTGTGTCTGTCTCTCTGTCTGCCTGTTAAAGGTCCAATGGAGACGTTTTTATCTCAATGTCAAATCCTTTCTGGGTAACAATGAAGTACCTTACTGTGATTGTTTTCAATTCAAATGGTCAAAAAGAAGCACAAATAGCTTCTTTGCAAAGAGAAATTTGTCAAGCAAGAATGTTGCTAGAACTGTCTGGGAGTGGTCTGAGTGGGGAGGGGAAAAACTAGCTGTTATTGGCAGAGAGGTTTGGAACTTTCTTTCTTATTGGTCTATTAACCAATTTACCGTGATGTCACCAGACAGGCCAAAGCTCCATTCCACCAAAACATTCAGTCTTTTCAAACAGCTCTTACAATAAAAGCGCATGATCATAATTTTCACAATTTCACAGTATAATTCCAACCTCATAGTGTGGAAGTATATACACTGCTCAAAAAAATAAAGGGAACACTTAAACAACACACCCTAGATCTGAATGAATGAAATAATCTTATTAAATACTTTTTTCTTTACATAGTTGAATTTGCTGACAACAAAATCACACAAAAATAATCAATGGAAATCCAATTTATCAACCCATGGAGGTCTGGATTTGGAGTCACACTCAAAATTAAAGTGGAAAACCACACTACAGGCTGATCCAACTTTGATGTAATGTCCTTAAAACAAGTCAAAATGAGGCTCAGTAGTGTGTGTGGCCTCCACGGGCCTGTATGACCTCCCTACAACACCTGGGCATGCTCCTGATGAGGTGGCGGATGGTCTCCCGAGGGATCTCCTCCCAGACCTGGACTAAAGCATCCGCCAACTCCTGGACAGTCTATGGTGCAACGTGGCGTTGGTGGATGGAGCGAGACATGATGTCCCAGATGTGCTCAATTGGATTCAGGTCTGGGGAACGGGCGGGCCAGTCCATAGCATCAATGCCTTCCTCTTGCAGGAACTGCTGACACACTCCAGCCACATGAGGTCTAGCATTGTCTTGCATTAGGAGGAACCCAGGGCCAACCGCACCAGCATATGGTCTCACAAGGGGTCTGAGGATCTCATCTCGGTACCTAATGGCAGTCAGGCTACCTCTGGCGAGCACATGGAGGGCTGTGCAGCCCCCCAAAGAAATGCCATCCCACACCATGACTGACCCACCACCAAACCGGTCATGCTGGAGGATGTTGCAGGCAGCAGAACGTTCTCCACGGCGTCTCCAGACTCTGTCACGTCTGTCACATGTGCTCAGTGTGAACCTGCTTTCATCTGTGAAGAGCACAGGGCGCCAGTGGCGAATTTGCCAATCTTGGTGTTCTCTGGCAAATGCCAAACGTCCTGCATGGTGTTGGGCTGTAAGCACAACCCCCACCTGTGGACGTCGGGCCCTCATACCACCCTCATGGAGTCTGTTTCTGACCGTTTGAGCAGACACATGCACATTTGTGGCCTGCTGGAGGTCATTTTTCAGGGCTCTGGCAGTGCTCCTTCTGCTCCTCCTTGCACAAAGGCGGAGGTAGCGGTCCTGCTGCGGGGTTGTTGCCCTCCTACGGCCTCCTCCATGTCTCCTGATGTACTGGCCTGTCTCCTGGTAGCACCTCCATGCTCTGGACACTACGCTGACAGACACAGCAAACCTTCTTGCCACAGCTCGCATTGATGTGCCATCCTGGATGAGCTGCACTACCTGAGCCACTTGTGTGGGTTGTAGACTCCGTCTCATGCTACCACTAGAGTGAAAGCACCGCCAGCATTCAAAAGTGACCAAAACATCAGCCAGGAAGCATAGGAACTGAGAAGTGGTCTGTGGTCACCACCTGCAGAACCACTCCTTTATTGGGGGTGTCTTGCTAATTGCCTATAATGTCCACCTGTTGTCTATTTCATTTGCACAACAGCATGTGAAATTTATTGTCAATCCGTGTTGCTTCCTAAGTGGACAGTTTGATTTCACAGAAGTGTGATTGACTTGGAGTTACATTGTGTTGTTTAAGTGTTCCCTTTATTTTTTTGAGCAGTATATAAAACACAGGGAAATCACAATGGGCCTTTAAAGGTGCAATATAAAGAAATCGCTCCGCCATTTCCTGATTGCTAAAAATAGAATAGTTTGCCTAATTTCAGTGTATGTGACAAAACAAGCAATGTGTAGACAATCAATCTAAACCGCTGTGAAATAACCAAAAATATTGTATTTTCGGCTGTTTGACGCTGGTGTACAAAATTGAAAGTAAAATACGCAAAAACGAAACGTAATAACGGCAAGCATAAAAGTAGTGCACATGGACCAGATCTATCGTGTCTTAGATTTGCTTTCAACCAGAATGACAAATCTATAACTCACATTTCTATGTGAATTTGGTTGGGTCGTCCAAAAAGTTTCATATTGCAGCTTTAAGACAAATTTAGGGTAGAAAAGACAAGTTTCGTCCTGATGGATCGCAGACACTCTTCTGTGCCACTCCACTGTGACCAACATGCCCTTAATTTTGTCTGCTTTGCCGTCACTTTTGTCTGCGACCCACCAGGACAACACTTGCCTTTTCTAACATAAATTGGGCCTTTGTCTGTCTGTCTGTCCGTCCATCTGTCAGTCTCTCTTTTGCCAATGAACAATGTCTGCTACTCTGATATCTCTCTGTTCAGCTCTCTCCATATCCCAAACTTTATTTTCCTCTCTTCCATGTGTCTGTACTGGGCTTGAATGAGTCCACCTAGCCACTGTTTTTGACTACCTAAGCCTTTCACCCCCCCCCCCCCCAAATCTTTAAATGCACATATCGGAGGTTATTTTTCTCACCCCTACAACTACTGCTGCATGCTTTGGAGATAGTTTTATCATTAAACTCCTTCACATCTTCATCCCTTGGTACCTGTGGGCAACAATGAGAGCGTCTGTCAAAATACCTACCGCAACATGAGTCACTAAGATCCCATCACTACTGTACTTATTAAAAACACACTGGGACCCACCACGTGTACAGAGTCAAAGGTCAATTTAAACATAAACAGACAGAGGAGAGAACTGACTAAATAAGCATCATGTTTGCTTATGTTTGATTAATGTGTGAATTTGTCATTATGGGATATTGTGTGTAGATGGGTGAGAAAAAAATATACATTTAATCCATTTTGAATTCAGGCTGTAACACAACAAAATTTGGAATAAGACTCGAATGAATCCACCTGGCCACTGTTTTGGACAACCTAAGCCTTTGTATGATCCAAATGTTTTTTTTAATTATATTATTTTATACTAATACACTTGCCAAGAGAAATAGATTTAGTTTAACAAGTAATACAAAAAGCTTTCACACCAGTGGTGTGTTTGACGTCGAAATAATGATGCATAAGCAGAAAAGGACCAACTGTAAAATATGGTGGTGGATCTCTGATGTTATGGGGCTATTTTGCTTCCACTGGTCCTGGGGCCCTTGTTAAGGTCAACGTCATCATGAACATTACCCAGCACCAGGATATTTTAGCCAAAAACCTATTTGCCTCTCCCAGGAGGCTGAAACTTGTAGGCAAGTGGATCTTCCAGCAAGATAATAACCCCACGCACACATCAAAATCCACAAAGAAATTGTTAAATGACCACAAAATCAACATATTGCAAGGGCCATCTCAGTCTCCGAACTTGAACCCCATTGGAAACCTGTGGTTTGAACTGAAGAAGGCAGTCCATAAGTGCAGATGAAGGAAATCAAGGATCTGGAAAGATACTGTATGGAGGAATGGTTCTCCATTCTCATAAAACATTTTATACAAAGGTTCAGTGCCGTTTTCCTCCCAATGTGAGGTATTGAAAGGTATTGAAAACAGGGGTGCCAATAAATTTGACCCCTATCTTTTTAGGGAAAAAAATATTGCTTGTTGAACAAAATCTCTTTCTCTGAGAAATGAAAAATAATATTGTTTTCCAATTTTTTTTTTAGCATGAATGATGATTCACTGAAAGATATGAAGGTATTCAGAGGATATTCCAGTGGACCATTTGAAGCATCTTCAAGGTTAATTTGCAGGGCTTCTCCAGATGTCCCATGTCCACAGTGGGAAGTTAGACAGTTCTAACCACAGGGGAATATGATCTGTTTCTCCATGTCTGAGCGATGTGAATATATGGCCAGTTTGGCCACACGTGTAAATCGCAGCTCCTAGTCTGGTCTCTAACACAAACAAATAAAGGTTTGACTTATGAGCCTGTGCTAAGCATTCTATAATAGTTATAGTTACACAGTTACATTCAGGGTCAGGAAATCCCTATGTCAGCTTGACCTCTTTCAAGGTTGATTCAGGACACACAGTCGCGGTTACAAACACAGACTCACATGCAGGCGTGTTTGACTCTGACTCACACAACAACATGTAAATACACTGTATATACAAAAGTATGTGGACACCCCTTCAAATTTGTGGATTCGGCTGGAGTGGTGTGAAGCTTGCCGCCATTGGACTCTGAAGCAGTGGAAACGCGTTCTCTGGAATGATGACTCAAGCTTCACCATCTGGCAGTCCGACGGACAATTCTGGGTTTGGCGGATGCCAGGAGAACGCTACCTGCCCCAATGCATAGTGTCAACTGTAAAGTTTGGTGGAGGAGGAATAATGGTCTGGGGCTATTTTTCATGGTTTGGGCTGGGTCCTTTAGTTCCAGTGAGGGGAAAATGTTAACGCTACAGCATACAATGACATTCTAGACGATTATGTGCTTCCAACTTTGTGGCAACAGTTTGGGGAAGGCCTTTCCTGTTTCAGCATGACAATACCCCCATGCACAAAGCGAGAAATGGTTTGTCGAGATCGGTGTGGAAGAACTTGACTTGCCTGCACAGAGCCCTGACCTCAACCCCATCGTACACCTTTGGGATGAATTGGAGCGCAGACTGCGAGCCAGGCCTAATCACCCAACATCCATGCCCGACCTCACTAATGCTCTTGTGGCTGAATGGAAGCAAGTCCCTACAACATCATGCCTTCCCAGAAGAGTGGAGGCTGTTATAGCAGCAAAGGGGGGACCAACTCCCTATTAATGCCCATGATTTTAGAATGAGATGTTCGACGAGCAGGTGTCCACATACTTTTGGTCATGTAGTGTATATGTGGGAGATATATTATGTACAACCTACCTAAAAGCAAGAGATCGCTATGTGCACAGGTAAAATCCGGGAAATTGCTGCTGGCCGTTGAAACAGGTTAGTATAATGGTAAAATAGAAGAGGAAAGATTATGTAACTATTGTGGGGCGGCAGGTAGCCAAGTGGTTAGAGTGTAGGGGCGGCAGGTAGCCTAGTGGTTAGAGTGTAGGGGCGGCAGGTAGCCTAGTGGTTAGAGTGTAGGGGCGGCAGGTAGCCTAGTGGTTAGAGTGTAGGGGCGGCAGGTAGCCTAGTGGTTAGAGTGTAGGGGCGGCAGGTAGCCTAGTGGTTAGAGTGTAGGGGCGGCAGGTAGCCTAGTGGTTAGAGTGTAGGGGCGGCAGGTAGCCTAGTGGTTAGAGTGTAGGGGCGGCAGGTAGCCTAGTGGTTAGAGTGTAGGGGCGGCAGGTAGCCTAGTGGTTAGAGTGTAGGACTAGTAACCGAAAGGTTGCAAGATTGAATCCCCGAGCTGACAAGGTAAAAATCTGTCGTTCTGCCCCTGAACAAGGCAGTTAACCCACTGTTCATAGGCCATCATTGAAAATAAGAATTTGTTGAGTTGCCTAGTTAAATTAAGGTAAAAAATAAATAAAAATTGTGACCTCAAATAAATAGAGAATGAAATACATTTTATTCTCTATTCCCTTATCTACCACGATATACGCTGGTCCTTATTCTAGAAAGTCCACCAGATTTACCCTGGCATTATGTGGCTGAGTGATGAGGAGAAACGGAAATGTTTTTTTGTCCATTGTGTATTTCCATTTGCGGATTTTTTTGATAAAGCCTGGAATAAAAGAAAAATGGTGACTTATAATTAAATTCTAAAAATATTTAGCTCCTATATAGCAAATGGCACTTATGTATATATATTGTGTGTACTGTAGGCCTGTCTCACACTTGAATCTTCTCTTTGTGCCAGAGTTGGTTCAAATGCCTTCCATTTCATTTTTCTGGATTTATTTATCTGTATACACTACCGGTCAAAAGTTTTAGAACACTACTCATTCAAGGGTTTTTACATTATTTTTACTATTGTCTACATTGTAGAATAATAGTGAAGACATCAAAACTATGAAAGAACACATATGGAATCATGTAGCCACCAAAAAAGTGTCAAAATATATTTTATATTTGAGATTCTTCAAATAGCCACCCTTTGCCTTGATGACAGCTTTGCACACTCTTGGCATTCTCTCAACTAGATGAACCTGATCGCAGGAGGCTTCTATGACGGCGTGATGCTTTACTCTCAGGCCCTGAATGAGACCATGACAGAGGCAGGGGGCCGGCCGCGAGGGGACACCGTCACCAAGAGGATGTGGAATCGCACGTACCATGGTGAGTCATTGCAGATACACACACACACATGTGTGCGCACGAACACACACACACACACAGAGAGGATGTGGAACCACACGTAACATGGTGAGTCAATGCAGATACACACACTCACAATGCTGTGTGTATCTGCTGGCTTTAAGGCCTGTCCATTGAACAGAAAAGGTCACCCATCATCTGTACACTGTTAGAAAAAAAGGTGCTATCTAGAACCTAAAAGAGCTCTACCTACGGCTTTTAAAGGGTCATGACTGCAGTCAAATTCCACATGACCATTTAATCATGGTAATTAGGCTTCTTCAAGCTCAGATGCTGCTGATGGTCATTAGTAGCCTAACAAAATTGCTAACTGCCTGGTACTCAGCATTCTATTCACTCTGACATCAATGCAAATGTAATCAAAATTGAATCAAACACTTCGTGAGAACCCCTAAGCTCATGTTGCGAAACATTTCTATAGACAATTGCGTGAGAAAACAGAGTTTTGATGACCTCTACTAAAAAGAGGACTATATTTATTTCTATAATTTCCTAATATTAAGCACATTGGTTATATTTACAACAGGAGTATAGCCTACCTGGCTGGCATGAGAATAAACCACGGGAAAAGCGTCCTCCATTCACTATTTAAGTGCATAGATGACAGGTATTTTTTCCCCTGCTCCTGTTTTGAGTCAGGTGCATGATAAGGGTCCATTCTAACTCAAAACAAATTTCACACATATATTATTTAGTATATGTAAAGAAAAGATTAAATCAAGAATAGTCTGATGGGTGACAATATTAGCCTAATAATATATTATCACTTGTGAATGATGCCCAGCTTGTGAGCGGTAAGGCAAGAAACAGAGCATGCCTTTTTTTCAACTTTTTCAAATCATAGTTGCACACCTCATGTAGCCTAGCACATAGGCATATATATTTGATAAGTTTTGTTTCACAACTAAAGTGTAAAAATGCACCTTTATAATGAAAGCATTACATGCATAATCGAATTTGCGGTCACTTTTGAAAATTGTGTTTTCCCGGTAATTGATTGCATTTTGGAACATGCGCTCTTACAGCCTACTGCCGTGTGCACATTGCTGCGCTGATAATGTGAAATAGTTTCTAAACATTTTAAGCTAAATGTTCTGATCTGTTGCATCAGCCTCATAGATTTTGAACGTTTTTATTTTTAAGCTAGTGGTTGTATTAATTTGGGATCTATGGCATCCCACAACTGTCCCAGACTATGTTTGGAATATTTATTTCTCGCACAGAATAGGTCAACTTTTGTACTATTGGGGGATAGGAGATTGACATAGGCTAGTGCTTTTGCTATTCGTTAGACCTACTCATCTTGTTGGCTGACGAAATGTAAATGTGGACAGTTCTTCCAATATCTTCAATATGCACCTCGGCAGTTGCGTACCTGATGTGTCTGTCTTCACTTGTGTCCTGTGAGAAAAACGTGATGGACATTGGCTAATAAGAATTGAGATACAGTGCATTTGGGGAAGTATTCAGACCTGTCACGTCATGGCCAGTATAAGGGTTAATTAGTATTGTAGTTTGGTCAGGACGTGACAGAGGGTATTTGTTTTATGTGGTTCAGGGTGGGTGATTGTTCTGTGTGTAAGCCGTATGCTTTACCAGACTGTTTGTAGTTGTTCGTTCGTTTCGTTTTGTTATTTTGTATGTTCATTTTTGTAGTTAATAAAAATCAAGATGAGCATACACGTACCTGCTGCGTTTTGGTCCTCTTTCACCAACGACAACCGTGACAGAATCACCCACCACTCAAGGACCAAGCAGCAGAGGAAGGAGCAGACGGCGTTCGAGTTGGACTGGCGGGAGAAGTGGACTTGGGAGGAAGTTCTGGACGGGGCCGGACCTTGGCACCAGGCTGGGGAGTATCGCCGCCCGCAGTGGGAAATTGAGGCAGCCAAGGCAGAGAGGCGGAGGTACGAGGCCATGGACGCGCTGAGGGAGAAGCACGAGAGGCACCCCCAATACATTTTTTGGGGGGGGCACACGGGTAGTTTGGCTAGGCGAAGGAAGAGCCGGAAGCCAGCTACCCGTGGTTATATGGAGGAGCGTATGGGGTGGAGAGCGCTATGTTTCGCTGAGAAGCGCACTATCTCACCCATACGCACGCACAGTCCGGTGCGAGTTATTCCAGCCCCTCGCAGGTGCCGTGCTAGAGCGGGCATCCAGCCTGGTAGGAGGATGCCTGCGCAGCGCATCTGGTCGCCGGTACGCCTCCGAGGACCAGGCTACCCAACTCCCGCTCTACGCACGGCTACCATCAGGCCCCTGCACAGCCCAGTCTGCCCTGTACAAGCACCCCGCTCGTACAGGGCTACTAGTTCCATCCAGCCAAGGCGGGTTGTGCAGGAGGTAAAATCTAGACCGGCTGTGCGCCTCCATAGCCCTGGGTTTCCAGCTCCTGTCTCTCGTGCGGACCCGGAAGTGCGTCAACCCAGTCCGACTCATCCTGTTCCCGCTCCCCGCACTAGCCTGCAAGTGCGTAAACCCAGCCTCGCCAGTCAACAGTCGTCAGAGCTTCCCGCCAGTCAACAGTCGTCGGAGCTTCCCGCCAGTCAACAGTCGTCGGAGCTGCCCGCCAGTCAACAGTCGTCGGAGCTGCCCGCCAGTCAACAGTCGTCGGAGCTGCCCGCCAGTCAACAGTCGTCGGAGCTGCCCGCCAGTCAACAGTCGCCGGAGTGGCCAGACTGCGCTGAACTGCCGGAGTGGCCAGACTGCGCTGAACTGCCGGAGTGGCCAGACTGCGCTGAACTGCCGGAGTGGCCAGACGGCGCTGAACTGCCGGAGTGGCCAGACTGCGCTGAACTGCCGGAGTGGCCAGACTGCCCTGAACTGCCGGAGTGGCCAGACTGCCCTGAACTGCCGGAGTGGCAAGACTGCCCTGAACTGCCGGAGTGGCCAGACTGCCCTGAACTGCCGGAGTGGCCAGACTGCCCTGAACTGCCGGAGTGGCCAGACTGCCCTGAACTGCCGGAGTGGCCAGACTGCCCTGAACTGCCGGAGTGGCCAGACTGCCCTGAACTGCCGGAGTGGCCAGACTGCGCTGAACTGCCGGAGTGGCCAGACTGCGCTGAACTGTCGGAGTGGCCAGACTGCGCTGAACTGCCGGAGTGGCCAGACTGCCCTGAACTGCCAGAGTGGCCAGACTGCCCTGAACTGCCGGAGTGGCCAGACTGCACAGACTGTCCCGAGCTGCCAGACTGTCCCGAGCTGCCAGACTGCCCAGACTGTCCTGAGCTGCCAGACTGCCCAGACTGTCCCGAGCTGCCAGACTGCCCAGACTGTCCCGAGTTGCCAGACTGCCCAGACTGTCCCGAGTTGCCAGACTGCCCAGACTGTCCCGAGTTGCCAGACTGCCCAGACTGTCCCGAGTTGCCAGACTGTCCCGAGTTGCCAGACTGCCCAGACTGTCCCGAGTTGCCAGACTGCCCAGACTGTCCCGAGTTGCCAGACTGCCCAGACTGTCCCGAGTTGCCAGACTGCCCAGACTGTCCCGAATTGCCAGACTGCCCAGACTGTCCCGAGTTGCCAGACTGCTCCGAGTTGCCAGACTGCCCTGAGTTGCCAGACTGCCCCGAGCTGCCAGACTGGCCAGACTGCCCCGAACTGCCAGAGTGGCCCGACTGCCGGGAAAGGCCTGAACCGGAGCCACCTCCTGATATAGGTGGGTTGGGGAGGGGGGGTGTAGCACAGTGCCGTCGTTGACGGCAGCCACCCTCCCTTTAGTAGAGGGGAATTTTTGTTTTGTTGTTTGGGGTTGTTGTTTTTGTTTTGTTTTTTGTTTTAAAGGTGCTTCCGGGGTTAGCACCTTTAAGGGGGGGGTACTGTCACGTCCTGGCCAGTATAAGGGTTAATTAGTATTGTAGTTTGGTCAGGACGTGACAGAGGGTATTTGTTTTATGTGGTTCAGGGTGGGTGATTGTTCTGTGTGTAAGCCGTATGCTTTACCAGACTGTTTGTAGTTGTTCGTTCGTTTCGTTTTGTTATTTTGTATGTTCATTTTTGTAGTTAATAAAAATCAAGATGAGCATACACGTACCTGCTGCGTTTTGGTCCTCTTTCACCAACGACAACCGTGACAAGACCCCTTGACTTTTTCCACTTTTTGTTACTGTGAGGACAGATGCTGGGAGATGAGAAGCAAGTACAGGGTGTGATGATTAAATGGAAAAATGGACATAACAAAACAAGAACAGCGTCTGGATGGGGGGAACAAAACTACATTAACCTTTCTGGGGGGGTGGGACGCTACCGTCCCACCTGGCCAACATCCAGTGAAATTGCAGAGCGCCAAATTCAAAAGCAGAAATACTCATTATAAAAATTCATGAAACATACAAGTGTTATACATCGGTTTAAAGATTAACTTCTTGTTAATCCAACCATGGTGTCAGATTTCAAAAAGACTTTACGGCGAAAGCAAACCATGCGATTATCTGAGAACAGCGCCCAGCAGACAAATCATTACAAACAGTAACCAGCCAAGTAGACGAGTAACAAAAGTCAGAAATAGCGATAAAATGAATCACTTACCTTTGATGATCTTCATATGGTTACACTCACAAAACTCCCAGTTACCCAATAAATGTTTGTTTTGTTCGATCAAGTCCCTCTTTATATCCATAAACCGTTTTGTTAGTGCGTTTTGTTCAGTATTCCATTGGAACAAAGCGCGGTCACAAAAGACAGACGAAAAATTCAGAAAAAGTACCATAAAGGGTCGTAGAAACATGTCAAACGATGTTTATAATCAATCCTCAAGTTGTTTTTGTCATAAATAATCGATCATATTTCAACCGGACAATATCTTCGTCAATAGGAAAGGAGAAACAAGAAAGGTGCGCTCCCGGTCACGCGCTGGCTTCATGTCTGGAAATTTCCACTGTCCACTCATTGAAAGTGCTGTTTCTCCCTCATTTTTCAGAGTAAAAGCCTGAAACAATGCCTAAAGACTAGCCACATGTCTTTGTATGGTGGATAGGCTTTCAATGGAATAGAGACATTTTAAAATAATAGCACTTCCTGCATGGATTTTCCTCAGGTTTTCACCTGCCATATCAGTTCTGTTATACTCACAGACATTATTTTAACCGTTTTGGAAACTTTAGAGTGTTTTCTATCCAAATCTACCAATGATATGCATATCCTAGCTTCTGGACCTGAGTAGCAGGCAGTTTACTTTGGGCACGCTTTTCATCCAAAATTCCGAATGCTGCCCCCTACCCTAGTGAGGTTAATGGATAAACGGACATATAACAAAACAAGAACAGCGTCTGGACAGGGGGAACAAAACGGCATTAATGCAGACACAGGGATCAAACTGAGGAACAGACAGATTTAAAAAAGTGAAGGAGTCCAGGTGAGTCCATTGATGCGCTGATGCACGTAATGATGGTGACAGGTGTGCGTAATGATGGGCCACTTGGCGTCCTCAAGTGCAAGAGAGAGGGAGCGGGAGTAGACATGACAGTTACGTTACAGCCTTATTCTAAAATGGATTAAATTGTTTTTTCCCCTCATCAATCTACACACACTACCCCATAATGATGAAGCAAAAACTGTTTTTTAGAAATATTTGCAAAAAACAAATGAAATCACATTTACATAAGTATTCAGACCCTTTACTCAGTATTTTGTTGAAGCACCTTTGGCAGCAATTACAGCCCCGAGTCTTCTTGGGTTAGACGCTACAAGCTTGGCAAACCTGTATTTGGGGAGTTTCTCCAATTCTTCTCTGCAGATCCTCTCAAGCTCGGTCAGGTTGGATGGGGAGCGTTGCAGCACAGCTATTTTCGAATAAGGCTGTAACGTATCAAAAGTGAAGGGGTCTGAAAGTTTTCAGAATTAACTGTAATTGGGTACATTTTCTAAATAGAGTAATCCTGTTACCTAGGCATTCTCTGTGTGAATACAATGTAATGACGCACTTCAAAGTGCTTAAATGTGCATAAAATCTGCAAAAATAAATTAAAGTGCCGTAATTGGAGACCTGCAGTTACCACACACTGTCAGTGCTTTTAAACGTTGAAATGTTAGTCTACTTCTCACAAGGCGCTACCTGCTCTGCACAAAAGACCACCCGTTGCCATTCCATGTCTCCATAACAACAACCTAACCCACAAACCGACTACCCCCCCGTCCCCTTACTTCTAAAACTGATTACACTGACCACTGTAGAGAACTCACAAGCACCTCTTGCTGTCTCCAATAAGCACTCACCAGCTAATCAAAGGGTGAAAAGGCATTGACATGATACAGCGAAGCAATTTAAGCAGTTAAAGAACGTTCAATATCAAAGATGGCAGCGCAAGCACACACATGATGTATAATCACATGTATTTGTGAAGATTTTAGAAGAAGCATGTCAAACGCTGTTTAAAATCATTTTTTATGCTATTTTTCTCGTAAAATAGCGATAATATTCCAACCAGACAATGTTGTATTCATTCAAAGAGGCAAAGAAAAAATGGCGAGGTCTCGTGAACGCGCATCTCCAATATCTCTGTCACCAGGCAGTCCACTGACAAACTGTGCTCCTGTTATCTGCCCAGAGACAGAAGACACCCCATTCCACTTTCTGGCGGCTTTAGAGAGCCAATGGAAGCCTTAGAAAGTGTCACGTTACAGCACAGATGCTGTAATGTTCATAGAGATGCAACAGAAGGACAACAAATTGTCAGACAGGGCACTTCCTGTATGGAATCTTCTCAGGTTTTGGCCTGCCATATGAGTTTTGTTATACTCACAGACACCATTCAAACAGTTTTAGAAACTTTAGAGTGTTTTCTATCCAAATCTACTAATTATATGCATATTCTAGTTTCTGGGCAGGAGTAGTAACCAGATTAAATCGGGTACGTTTTTTATCCGGCCGTGAAAATACTGCCCCCTATCCCAAAGAAGTTAAGCACCAGCTGTCAGAGCAGCTCACAGATCACTTCACCTGTACATAGCCCATCTGTAAACAGCCCATCCAACTACCTCATCCCCATACTGTATTTATTTATTTATCTTTCTCCTTTGCACCCCAGTATCTCTACTTGCACATTCATCTTCTGCCCAGTGTTTAATTGCTATATTGTAATTTACTTTGTCCCCATGGCCTATTTATTGCCTTACCTCCCTTATCTTACCTCATTTGCACTCACTGTATATAGACTTTTTGTTTTCTTTTTTTCTACTGTATTATTGACTGTATGTTTTCTTTATTCCATATGTAACTCTGTGTTGTCGTATGTGTCGAACTGCTATGCTTTATCTTGGCCAGGTCGCAGTTGTAAATTAAAACTTGTTCTAACTAGCCTACCTGGTTAAATAAAGGTGAAATAAATGCAAATAAAAATACATTTGGAAAAATGTCTAAAAACCTGTTTTTGCTTCGTCATCATGGGGTATTGTGTGTAGATTGATGAGGGGAAAAGTAAGGCTGTAACGTAACAAAATGTGGAAAATGTCAAGGGGTTTGAAAACTTTCCGAATGCACTGTATACATAATATAATGTTTTTTGGGGGGTCCGGGGGACCCTAGCGGCCGGGTTTCCTGTGCGACCACTTATGTCGCTTATGCCCAGGGCCGGCCCTGCAAATCATCACCTCGCAGGTAAACCATAACTTGATTGCATTGATCGAAAAAATACAATAATAAGATTACAAATTACCCTCAAGGGTCTCTCATTCTGTAACAACGCCTCTCGCCGGAGGGGGGTGTGTGGAATCAGGACCAGGAGGGCAGATGGGTTCCAGGGTAATAAAATGTTTATTCAGGCGGTCCCGAAGGCACAGCACAAACACAAAGGGAAAACCGCACAAAAGTCATATGCACCCACAGGGAAGGTGTGTAAAACCAGACAGGTGTGTAAAACCAGACAGGTGTGTAAAACCAGACAGGTGTGTAAAACCAGACAGAACTAAACGAAAAGGAAAATGGGATCGGTGGCAGCTAGTAGGCCGGCGACGACGACCGCCGAGCACCGCCCGAACAGGGAGAGGAGTCACCTTCGGTGGAAGTCGTGACACATTCTGACAGCGGAATGATTCGCTCGTCATACCAAAGTCCATCCTTCTCACTTGAGGCCTATCCAAGCTCTTATCTCTGCTTTTGTTCTTGATGTCGTCATGCAAACTTCCCTAACGAGTTAGCTCACTGGGCACCGTTTGCGTTGCTTCACCAGCGGGACTTCTTTTCATCATGAAGATAAGCTCACCGCGACTGATGGTCACATTCAGCGACAGCCTGTTACAGCACCATGATTCATATCTGTGTTTGATAGGATTGGATTGTAAGATGTCGTATGGGTACATTGTCAAATTGACGGTTTGCCTCCAAGGACTTATATTGGGTACATTGTGTTTGGTGGCTGACAGGGAATAGCATAATGTAGGGAGAGAGAGAGAGAGAGAGAGAGAGAGAGAGAGGAAGAGATAAATAGAGGAAAGAAAGAGACAGAAGGATAGAAAATCATGAGAGAGAGCGATGGAGACGGACACTGAGTAATACGGCAAATCTTGACCACGGGTCTATCAGGTGTCTAACTGTCGGAGCTATTGGCTGCTCCAGCCTGAGGGAGAGCACCAACTTCAGCTCTATTCTATTTTTCTTCCATTGTATTGACCAGCAGGCTGTCTGCCCCTGACTGACTCACTGAGGAGAACAGCACAGTCCCTCAGGGATTACGTGTCTGCTCCGGCCAAGGCACGCAAGAGCCAGTGACCTACCACAGTCACCCCCCCCCCACGCACGTGTGTAACAGAGAAAGAGAGAGAGTGTCTGTGTGTTTGTATGTTTGGTATTTAGTATTTTATTAGGATCCCCATTAGCTGCTACTCTTCCTGGGGTCCTGAGTGTATATGAGTGTGCGTGTTTGGTATTTAGTATTTTATTAGGATCCCCATTAGCTGCTACTCTTCCTGGGGTCCTGAGTGTATGTGTGTGTGTGTTTATTGAGACTACGTCGTGGGAGGGAAGCGCTCTCTCTCTTTCTGTTCTACAGGTTATTTTAAGCCATCTCTGCTGGGTTGTCTTCACGTGTCGGCTGATAGGAGTAAAAGCATTTTGACATGAGATAATACATAGAGGGTAGAGGTGAACTCCTCAGCGACCGTACACAGACACTGGAATGTGTATGTGTGTGTGTGTGCGTGGGTGCCTGTGCGTGTGTGTGTGTGTGTATAATTTACAGTATAAACACCCAGGTCTGTGCATGTTCTTGACTGGATTCAAGTGTGATACTTGTGCGTGTGTGTGTGTGAATCTGTATTAACAGTACTTTACTGTAATGTTCCGGACCTGTTCATCGCTATCCATGTTTATGTTTATGTCTACTGTTCATGCATAACTACCAGGGGTTGGTGCCTTACGGTGGCATTATCAGAGCCATGTAAGGGCACAGTTAGAACAGGTACTGCTGGCAAGTATAGCACAAAGACGTTGATTGGGCCTAGTTTTTTGGCTTGGTACTCAAGAAATGCTGGCGACCATGCCAGAAGCCAAGTGTGAGTTGGCTTGGGGGCGTGGTTTGATATGTTTCTTGGGTGTGTCCTTGCCACCACCAAGACACAACCATCTGTCAGAACCTGGCCCGCAACTGTTTCCCCCCCACTCAATCACAACAAACAAACCTCCTGCAGGTTGAGTTCAATAACTGCCGGAGGAAGCTTTGTATAGGTCAGTAGCCAACAGGGTAATACAAGAAGAATGCAATTGCTGAAATTATGTAGATATTCGAAATGAAGTGTTTTGATACGTTTCAAATGTACTAACAGGTCCATGTAGAATAAACAACCTTTAAATAATACCATAGAAGCGGTGTTCCGCTAATATAACAATGTGCACCTTTCACCTGCCATAGTCATTCCCAGCCGATACAGAAATTCCTATCGGCATAGTGTCAGGTGGTAATGGGGCTACCTTGGCAAACAGTGGTCATAACTTCCTATGTGATGTCTCGTATACAACAGGAGTTCCCTGATCCTGTTGCAGAATACACAGGGTTCCTCCTTCCCCATATTGACTGATACCGTTCAATTCAATCATTTAAAAAAAGACAACACAAGTAAAAGTTGTGTCCAGTAAAATGTTAATGCTGAGGGCCAGGTCTCTCTTCGTTTAGAGACCTCAGAATCAAGCCCGTCTGTCAGTCTGGACTTCATCACAGCATCTTGCATTGTACTGGCTCCATACATGTTTCTGTGAACACATACACACATAGTCACTGTTCTATTACCAATGTCAGTTAGGAGAGGTCATATCTGACACACAAACAGGTGATATTTTGACTTTTGAACAGATCATACTGAACATACCTAACTCTGTTCTCCCCATCGACCACCGTTGGTGAGCAGGCAAGAGGTGAGGCTGGAGGTAAGGTCTTTGCCAGCGCCCCATTTATGCACATGGCAGCGTAGATCAGCTCCTGGCCCCTAATCAAAGATACTGGTTGGTCACACACAACCACACACACAAAGCACTGATTACATACATTATCAATGGTTTTATGATTAGCATAGTGGAACCAACCTGATCGCTGCATTCACCTTTCTATTTCACTTCAAATGTCATGATATGTAATGTGAAATATAATGGTAAATGCAGTGATCAGGCTGGTTCCACCAGGCTAGGTTATGAAGGTCAATTGGGACAAAACTTGAAACTGTTTTGACCTTTGACCAGGTCAGATGTCACCAACTTGATTCAAGTTTCCTCCCTGAACCATTTCTAGGAATGCTCACAGCGAGGGCATGTCTGCGTGATGCTGAGGCTCCACTTGCTGGTAACCCTAACCTTAACCACACTGCTAACCTTATGCCTAACCCCAGTCTTGTGTAGCCATACCTCCAAAATCACGTCATTGTCACACCTCCCTTGGAGATTTGGAGAATTTTGTATTAGCCAAAACGGTTTGAATTGACCGCTGTGTTCATCACTGTTTTCAGACTGGGTAGGACACATTTCCGTATGCTAGTTTGCAGCATTGCAGAAAATGAAAGACAACCTGCAGGAAAAACTGAATTATGTTTTTCCAGAAGTGTGCTCTATAAACAAAATCAAGGTTTTATTCTGAGATTTCCTTGCCATCCTCACGCACTGTTGTACCTACTACACTAATCTAGTGAGCACCTTTGGAGCTTCGCCCAAGCAAGACGTTTGATTGGTTTGACGTGTTGCGAGGCGTTACTGATTTACAGCGTGTTCCCACCCCTATTTAGCAATTTTTCCCATTTTGGTTCTGGTTTTCGACAAGGCTAGACGAACCCTAACCTTAAATTATGGCCAAAAAGCCATTTTTTGTTTTCATTAATTTTATGATATAGCCAATTTAGAATTTGTGGCTGTGACAACTAGTGGAAACCCTAATTAAATGCTTTACAGATGTAGACTGATTGTAGCTCAAGATTGGATTAGATTCCTGCTGGTCACGTCGTTATAGTCAGACTCAAAAATGCATTGAATTGTTTAACTTGAGTCAAATGTTTCGGGTAGCCTTCCACAAGCTTCCCACAATAAGTTGGGTGAATTTTGGCCCATTCCTCCTGACAGAGCTGGTGTAACTGAATCAGGTTTGTAGGCCTTCTTGCTCGCACACACTTTTTCAGTTCTGCCCACAAATTTTCTATAGGATTGAGGTCGGGGCTTTGTGATGGCCACTCCAATACCTTGACTTTGTTGTCCTTAAGCCATTTTGCCACAGCTTTGGAAGTATGCTTGGGAACACGGTCCATTTGGAAAACCCATTTGCAACCAAGCTTTAACTTCCTGACTGATGTCTTGAGATGTAGCTTCAATATATCCACATCATTTTCCTCCCTCATGATGCCATCTATTTTGTGAAGTGCACCAGTCCCTCCTGCAGCAAAGCACCCCCACAACATGATGCTGCCACTCCCGTGCTTCACGGTTTGGATGGTGTTCTCCGGCTTGCAAGCATCCCCCTTTTTCCTCCAAACATAACGATGGTCATTATGGCCAAACAGTTCTATTTTTGTTTCATCAGACCAGAGGACATTTCTTCAAAAAGTTCGATCTTTGTCCCCATGTGCATTTGCAAACCGTAGTCTGGCTTTTTTATGGCGGTTTTAGAGCAGTGGCTTCTTCCTTGCTGACCGGTCTTTCAGGTTATGTCGATATAGGACTCGTTTTACTGTGGATATAGATACTTTTGTACCTGTTTCCTCCAGCATCTTCACAAGGTCCTTTGCTGTTGTTCTGGGATTGATTTGCACTTTTCACACCAAAGTACGTTCATCTCTAGGAGACAGAACGTGTCTCCTTCCTGAGCGTTATGACAGCTGCGTGGTCCCATGGTGTTTATACTTGCGTACTATTGTTTGTACAGATGAACGTGGTACCTTCAGGCATTTGGAAATTGCTCCCAAGGATGAACCAGACTTGTGGAGGTCTACAATTTTTTTTCTGAGGTCTTGGCTGATTTCTTTTGATTTTCCCATGATGTTGAGCAAAGAGGCACTGAGTTTGAAGGTAGGCCTTGAAATACATCCACAGGTACACCTCCAATTGACTCAAATGATGTCAATTAGCCTATCAGAATCTTCTAAAGACATGACATTTTCTGGAATTTTCCAAGCTGTTTAAGGGCATAGTCAACTTAGTGTATGTAAACTTCTGATGCACTGGAATTGTGATACAGTGAATTATAAGTGAAATAATCTGTCTGTAAACAATTGTTGGAAAAATTACTTGTATGATGCACAAAGTAGATGTCCTAACCGACTTGCCAAAACTATAGTTTGTTAACAACAAATTTGTGGAGTGGTTGAAAAACAAGTTTTAATGACGCCAACCTAAGTGTATGTAAACTTCCGACTTCAACTGTAAGCTTATATTAAACACAATAAGTTACGACCTAACTAAGTTGTAATGAGGTAGCTAGCTAGTTATCGAGCTAGCTAGCTATGCTAATGTTAGCTAAAACATTAGCTAGCCTGCCTCGCTAGATAACGGTTGTTAGCTTGCCTCGCTTTATCAAATGATAGGTACCTAGCTACATGACCAGCAATAACGTTATCTAACGTCGTTAGCTAAGTTATACCAGAGGTCATTATATTCCAGTATCTCTGGTTATGCTCACCACCACCAGTCGTTGCACACCAAGCTAGAGATACTGGTGCCTACTTGGGGACGGACAAACTCCAAGCACCTATTCCATACTAGTGTCCTTCGGCAGTGCATGCAAACCATAGAACTTTGGCTGTGGAGGCATGGTCAATCCATATATATGTTTTGATCTAACCCAAGATTGACCACAGTCGTTTCCAATGGGAGCAAATTAATCATAGACGTCAGAACAGACAAGGAAGTGGGTGGGGCCAAGCATGAGCTAGCGAGATCCTATTGTCGCGTTCTAGCAGGTATTTGCATATTTCCGTTCGGGAACGCCTACTTTGAGAAGTGCACAGTAACTACATTCGCCCTTGCACTCCTAAACAATGCACATTTTTTTCACTTTGGCAAAGGGTAAAGTCGACAGAGCTTAGTCCACTCTGGTCATAATAGATTCTAGTTTTGGGAACAGAAAAATGTATTGAGATAAAATGTTTCATCGCTGAGAAAATTTGGGAAATGTCGGACAAAATTTATCTCGCTCCATCTTCTCCCACTGCCAGCCACTGTGCTTCCTCTCATCACCATATTTGGCTTCAGATCTGCTGCAAGCAAGCCTGTTCTTTTTTTGTTTGGAACACAGCCCTGCATCCCCACCATCACACAATTACTGTTGTTTTTTACGCAAGCCAAAAGCAGTCCCTTACAAATCGCAAACTGGGTCAGGTGGGCGTCATTTGAAAGCTTACAGTATCTATTGCCAACATTACTTGCTAAGTTATAAAATACAATCTTTCAGTGTTATGCTTTCTTGTGCGCAGAGAATAGAGTCATGAGTGCATTTAGGTGTGTGTTCCATGTCAATTCTTTTCACAATACGGCGAACATGGGCATATTCTGTTCAGGAACTACCCAGGGTATGACGCCATGTCTTCTTTGTAACTGTACATCGAACATTGCAATTATAAATGTCGATACTGTAAATGAAATGAGTTTTGTTGTATGGAAATGTGAAGAGCACATTTGAACTCATGGGTGTGTGGTTTGCTTGTATGAATTCAAAGCCTTATTTATTATAATCCTCAACGTTTCATCTTCCAGAACACACCCTCTCCATTTACTGCATTCCCCTCACTTAACTCAGACAACACCAACATGTGCAAAAGTAATCCCATTGGCAGGAAGGATGGGGGCATCTTCTTGCTGCAGGTGTTGCTCCCACTTAGAACGTCTTACAGTTGAATACCATTCAGCGCTGTAAAGCAGAGACTTTGAGCTCAGGTATAGCAGGGGTAGGCAACCCTGTTCCTGGAGTGCAGCAGGTACCGCAGGATTTTGTTCCAGCTAGGCGCCACACCTGACCAACTTAGCTAATTGATCAGTTCAGTGATTGCCTAAATTCAACACTCCTGCGGCACTCCAGGATCAGGGTTGCCTAGCCCTGATGTATAGCATGTTACTGTACACAGACACTGTCTTCCTATTTATGCGCTTATCAGAGACCAAATCTGCCATTTTGTAAAGGGGAAATGGTTCTACCTGGAACCAAAAGAGTTCTACCTAGAACCAAAAGGGTTCTTCAAAGGGTTCTCCTATGGCCCTCAAACTCAACTCTGGACCTCGAAATCAGTTCCACTGCATTTTTTCATTGTTCCCCTCTAATCAGGGACTGATTTAAGACCTGGGAAACCAGGTGTGTACAATTAATTATCAGGTACAACAGAAAACCAGCAGGCTCCGGAACTCGTAGGGGACAGCCAAAGAACCCTCTTAGGTTCTTTTTTTTCTAAGAGTATAGGTTATGTGTGCTCTTGGGACATGTAGTTTTTGTGTGCAGGACAATGACTGACTTCTTCACAAGCTATCCAATCCCACAAAATGCCACTCAACAGTAAACTTCATTGTGGCTTAATCCCTTTTCCTCTCCATAGACAGACACAATCCGTCGGCCATTTAAAAAAAACAGATGCTCAGGCTGCTGCCTAAATGGCCTGTCTGCTCTACTCTCTCTCCTCCAATTATAATCATCCCTCTTTCCTTTCACCCCTTCATCTCCATCCTCTCCTCACCACCACCGCTTGATGCTTGATATCACACCAAGAGAACAGTCTCCCTTTGACAGGCGCCTTAATTCAAATGTTTAGCCACCACGTCTAGCTAGAATTTAATCAGGCTCTATTTGTATTGATGCTGTTCTGAAGACGGACCAGCCATCAGAAAGCAGTAATAACACCTTTAGGCCTGAGAGGGGAAAAGCGAGAGAGAGGGGAAAGAGAAGGTGAGGAACACCTTTCTAATGATGAGTTGCACCCTTTTATTGTCACATACACTGGATAGGTGCAGCGATGTGTTGTTTTACAGGGTCAGACATAGTAGTACAGCACCCTTGGAGCAAATAAGTTAAAACATTTATTTATTTTTTACCTTTATTTAACTAGGCAGGTCAGTTAAGAACAAATTCTTATTTACAATGATGGGCTACCCCGGCCAAACCCAGACGACGCTGGGCCAATTGTGCGCCGCCCAATCACGGCCGGTTGTGATTCAGCCTGGAATCGAACCAAGGTCTGCAGTGATGCCTCTAGCACTGAGATGCAGTGCCTTAGACCGTTGCGCCACTTGGGAGCCTCTGAAGTGCCTTACTCAAGGGCACATCGCCAAATTTTTTCACCTTGATGGCTCAGGTATTCAAACTGGCCCAATGCTCTAACCACTAGGGTACCTTCCACCCAATAAACTTGTCTCTCAGTCCTGACCAAACCATTCCTCAGAAATGTTACAGTGTAAAGTGGGGATTTGGGAAAGTTTGCATTGGATTTGCGTCATGAGAGGACGTCCGGTCAGCTAATTGCTCCTCTGTGGCTAGCGTATGTAAATAGCCAGAGAGATGGAGACGGATGTGGTGTAGAATTGGAGTGAGCCCCGCTTATCACATTAGTTGATGGGGCCTGAGTGAATTTGAACTTGGTGATATAGAATGTATGACGTTTTTCTGTGTTGGGAATGGTTACAAGGTTTTCAACGCCATTTTCTCTGATTTCATTAATACAGTCATATTCACCACCCCTGTAGATAAAGCAAACAATGACCATAATCATTTTCATTCCTTTGAATCAGACATTTATGCACTTATGCTGAAACCCCTCCACAAGACCATCCTACCAAGTGCTGGTCACCTGAAGACCTTAAGTTACCATAATAGACAAGCAATGAGCACCAAGACAATTTTTTTTGTCAGGAGTATTACCTTTTTCCAGGAGTAATATACTGTCGTATGAATTACTTGAAATTATGTGTAATGGCCTACGGGATGAATTTGGCCTAGTTCGGTCCTCTGCTGGGTTGACTTCATGTGTCGGCTGATAGGAGGAAACACACGGTGACATGAGTTAATACGTAGTAGGGTAGAGGTGAACTCCTCAGAGACACTACACAGACACTGGAATTAGTGTGTGTGTATGTGTGTGTGTGTGTGTGTTTGTGTGAAGAGAGAAATGCATGTAAGTGCGTAATGTTTATAGTCTCTTCTTTGTTTTCCCCAAATAATCAGGGCTCTATCCATCCTCCACGTCCAGTCCTGCATGTGTGCTGATTAACCTTTTTACTGCAGTGGGCTAAATCAGTTTCACACAGAGTGTTTCTTGGTAGTCTTAAACAAATCTACTTTGAAACAAAAGTCTACACCTCACACACATGGTTCTGGGTTTAATAAAAGAAGACATCTGTACCATGTCAGATATAGAGTTAAAATGTATTACATTTTGAGTTTGCGTCCCAATATTGCACTTTATACACAGAAAACGGAAGTATAACAAAACCGTTTGACATAGAAACACCAGATTTTCGGCAGCTTTTTTAAAAAATGTAAAAAAAAAAAATTATATGAATAACATTCCACCCATGAGGCCACTAGGTCATTTGACAGCAGGAAAGGGCTGCGACACATGTGGGTTCTGTCAGAACACATGACGGTACAGGACCAGAATAAAAGCAAGGAAATCTAATAAAGGGGAAACAGAGCATCCTGTTTATCTCTCCCATCTGGGCCCCCTCGCCCTCTGCCTCTGTCATACAGAGAGCAGCACAGCAGAGCAGCACCCTCCCCTCTTAAATCAGTTTTACCCTCACACTTGGTCTCTGTCTTGTTGCATCTAATCCTACCCAGTGTGCTGGTTACAATTTCATTATTATGAGGTGTTTTGTGACGTCACGTTCAGGTTGTTTACCAGCTATAAAAGGACATTTTTGAGACATCTTTTTAGCGATCAGAAAAATACATCTTTAACTGGTTGTAGTCTGGTAATCTGACCAGATCGTCTGGATGACGTCGTGAAAAAATAAGTCTCTAGATCGCATCTCTACAACCAGAAAACTGGTTGACAACCAGATAACGGCGTCATTATGCTACATTTTGTCAGCTAGGTAGGCCTACACTCTATTCTTGTATTTTGTCCCTCCTCAAAACTGCTCTATCCATTTAAATTGGTATCTCTCTGTCCAGGCTCTCACTCTTGTTGTTTTACTCTCTTTTATTTTATTACACCTTTACTGTACCTGTCTCTTCTTTATCTTCTTCATCTTGTACTCTTGTTACTATCTTGCTACTTTACTTGTCTTTTCATTACGCCATCTGTTTCTCCTTCCTTCTCCCCATTGGTCTGTTCCTCTAAGCTCGCTTTCCCGCTTTCTCTTTATCGACGCTCCCCGCCTTCTGAGGTCTCTGTCACTTTTTTTGCTATCCATCCCTCTTCACACTATTTCTCCCTATCTCTTCTCCTTTTCCTTTCTAGTTTTACAGAGTGGGCTCACTTTCTCTGACCCGCCACCTCTACCCCCAACCGAAGACTGCCAGCAACTCGGCCTCAACGTAACCTCAGCTTTCTCTAACTTTGCTATCACGTCCTTAAAATGTATTTTTTGACTTTCATTGCTTCAAACACCACAGTCTCTTTTTACCCCCCCCCCCTCTTTTTTTCTTCCCACATTATCGGCTTGCTCTAGCTGGCAGAGTGTTTGATGTCAAAGGCAGCTTGGACTCACAGAGCAAAGAGCAGACACACACAGTCAGGCCACCAGAGTCAGAGCCATGTCAGCTGCCCCTGACTGGCACAAAATGGACGCAGGTCGCCTCGTCACCCTCATCAGTGGGAAGGAAAACAAAGGCAGCCTGTGATGTCAGTCTGAGCAGTTTGCTTGGTCATTATTCTTGTACTGTAGTTCTGACGGATAATGTACAGTGTTTGACTGTCATAGCCACATGCCGTGTTGATATAGTGCCCTTCTTATCCCAGTGTGGTCTATATTACATGCTGTGTATACTACCATTCAAAAGTTTGGGGTCACTTAGAAATGTCCTTGTTTTTGAAAGAAAAGCAAATTTTTTGTCCATTAAAATAACATTAAATTGATCAGAAATACAGTGTAGACATTGTTAATGTTGTAAATGACTATTGTAGCTGGAAATGGCTGATTTTTTTATGGAATATCTACATAGGCGTACAGAGGCCATGAGACATAGTCCCGACACAAATCTAAGATTGCTACCCAAGCTGGCTGGTCATATGTTCTATTGGTTCGGTTGCCAGAGACGAGACCCAGTCGTTAAGTCTTTTTGTTGTGCATCTATGGACGTTCGTTGTTCGTACTAAATGTTCCATTGCCATACTGGCTGGCAATGTTCTTATCCTTTGCTTGCTAGCTAGCCAACTACGGCTAACTTACGGTCAGAATAACAGTAAAGGAGCTGCCTTTGCATTAGTTTAAGCTGTTTTCTAGTGACATTTATTTGGACACATCCATAACAATGAGCTAATGATACATGATTACCCTTGGCATAGAACATGTGCTCTCTCATCAGGACACTATTGTTTTGAAGAGCTAGCTAACAACACAGCTAACAAAATCACTTCAAACTGAAGCTGGAAAGACTGCAAACTAGCCGCATTTTGTTTAGTTCGACCTGTTTTCTATTGACATTTCTTTGTATATATCCATAAAAATGATGCTGATTCATGATTTGGACCGGCTGAACCTGACTGTCTGTCTTGTCCCGACTCCCGACTCCCTACACGTTCATTACTATGGGACAGCTGGAGATCAAATTTCAGTATTGAAACAATGTTGAACATTTCAGAGACAGACAGCATGGTTTATGAAATCTCCGCTATTGAAATCCAGTTGCTAGTCTAAAATAAATGGGAGATAATGTCTAGATGCTTTTTACAGTGGAGATCAAGTTTATAAATTGCCTGGCTGGGCTGATGACACAGTGGATCGCTCAGTGGGATGGAACAGAGGAAATAGGCATTTCAACATCATAGCTTTAGCCGGTGGTAACTTGTGGAATAGACACCAGCTGGAATGTGGTTTTAACCAATCAGCGCCCAGTATTAGACCCACCCGTTGTACACTGCTCAAAAAAATAAAGGGAACACTTAAACAACACAATGTAACTCCAAGTCAATCACACTTCTGTGAAATCAAACTGTCTACTTAACACTGATTGACAATAAATGTCACATGCTGTTGTGCAAATGGAATAGACAACAGGTGGAAATCATAGGCAATTAGCAAGACACCCCCAATAAAGGAGTGGTTCTGCAGGTGGTGACCACAGACCACTTCTCAGTTCGTATGCTTCCTGGCTGATGTTTTGGTCACTTTTGAATGCTGGCGGTGCTTTCACTCTAGTGGTAGCATGAGACGGAGTCTACAACCCACACAAGTGGCTCAGGTAGTGCAGCTCATCCAGGATGGCACATCAATGCGAGCTGTGGCAAGAAGGTTTGCTGTGTCTGTCAGCGTAGTGTCCAGAGCATGGAGGCGCTACCAGGAGACAGGCCAGTACATCAGGAGACGTGGAGGAAGCCGTAGGAGGGCAGCAACCCAGCAGCAGGACCGCTACCTCCGCCTTTGTGCAAGGAGGAGCAGGAGGAGCACTGCCAGAGCCCTGCAAAATGACCTCCAGCAGGCCACAAATGTGCATGTGTCTGCTCAAACGGTCAGAAACAGACTCCATGAGGGTGGTATGAGGGCCCGACGTCCACAGGTGGGGGTTGTGCTTACAGCCCAACACCGTGCAGGATGTTTGGCATTTGCCAGAGAACACCAAGATTGGCAAATTCGCCACTGGCGCCCTGTGCTCTTCACAGATGATAGCAGGTTCACACTGAGCACATGTGACAGACGTGACAGAGTCTGGAGACGCCGTGGAGAACGTTCTGCTGCCTGCAACATCCTCCAGCATGACCGGTTTGGCGGTGGGTCAGTCATGGTATTGGGTGGCATTTCTTTGGGGGGCCGCACAGCCCTCCATGTGCTTGCCAGAGGTAGCCTGACTGCCATTAGGTACCGAGATGAGATCCTCAGACCCCTTGTGAGACCATATGCTGGTGCGGTTGGCCCTGGGTTCCTCCTAATGCAAGACAATGCTAGACCTCATGTGGCTGGAGTGTGTCAGCAGTTCCTGCAAGAAGAAGGCATTGATGCTATGGACTGGCCCGCCCGTTCCCCAGACCTGAATCCAATTGAGCACATCTGGGACATCATGTCTCGCTCCATCCACCAACGCCACGTTGCACCACAGACTGTCCAGGAGTTGGCGGATGCTTTAGTCCAGGTCTGGGAGGAGATCCCTCAGGAGACCATCCGCCACCTCATCAGGAGCATGCCCAGGCGTTGTAGGGAGGTCATACAGGCACGTGGAGGCCACACACACTACTGAGCCTCATTTTGACTTGTTTTAAGGACATTACATCAAAGTTGGATCAGCCTGTAGTGTGGTTTTCCACTTTAATTTTGAGTGTGACTCCAAATCCAGACCTCCATGGGTTGATAAATTGGATTTCCATTGATTATTTTTGTGTGATTTTGTTGTCAGCACATTCAACTATGTAAAGAAAAAAGTATTTAATAAGATTATTTCATTCATTCAGATCTAGGATGTGTTATTTTAGTGTTCCCTTTATTTTTCTGAGCAGTGTATAATGGTCAACAACTCCGATTTTAAATCCAATCCACTCAGATGTTATAAAATGTCTTAGATTCATTCGTCTCTTTCTTATATGTTCCAGACCTGTACTGGTGAGATACTTACACTCTTTCTTTATCTTTACCTCTCTCATGAGCTATGGTTTCTTTGTCGCTGCCTTTCTCTCTCTGATCATGCTGAGAATAATGCTTTGTTAATGTCAGTATTGCCTTGTAACTTAAACTTTAGACCTTGTATGTGAATCCATTAATTTTACAAAGTAATCAAATACACTTTTAGAATTCCATTCTCAGACATTTCTTCATTGCCTATTACTGTAACTCAACTATAGTGTTCTATTACTGTAACTCAACTATAGTGTTCTATTACTGTAACTCAACTATAGAGTTATATTACTGTAACTCAACTATAGAGTTCTATTACTGTAACTCAACTATAGTGTTCTATTACTGTAACTCAACTATAGTGTTATATTACTGCAACTCAACTATAGTGTTCTATTACTGTAACTCAACTATAGAGTTCTATTGCTGTTACTCAACTATAGTGTTATATTACTGTAACTCAACTATAGAGTTATTACTGTAACTCAATTATAGTGTTATATTACTGTAACTCAACTATAGAGTTCTATTGCTGTAACTCAACTATAGTGTTATATTACTGTAAGTCAACTATAGTGTTATATTACTGTAACTCAACTATAGAGTTCTATTACTGTAACTCAACCATAGAGTTATATTACTGTAACTCAACTATAGTGTTCTATTACTGTAACTCAACTATAGTGTTATATTACTGTAACTCAACTATAGAGTTATATTACTGTAACTCAACTATAGAGTTATATTACTGTAACTCAATTATAGGGTTCTATTACTGTAACTCAACTATAGAGTTATATTACTGTAACTCAACCATAGAGTTATATTACTGTAACTCAACTATAGTGTTATATTACTGTAACTCAACTATAGTGTTCTATTACTGTAACTCAACTATAGTGTTATATTACTGTAACTCAACTATAGAGTTATATTACTGTAACTCAACTATAGAGTTATATTACTGTAACTCAATTATAGTGTTCTATTACTGTAAATCAACTATAGAGTTATATTACTGTAACTCAACTTTAATGTAAAATATTACTGTAACTCAACTATAGAGTTATATTACTGTAACTCATCTATAGAGTTATATTACTGTAACTCAACTATAGTGTTATATTACTGTAACTCAACTATAGTGTTATATTACTGTAACTCAACTATAGTGTTATATTACTGTAACTCAACTATAGAGTTATATTACTGTAACTCAACTATAGTGTTCTATTACTGTAACTCAACTATAGAGTTATATTACTGTAACTCATCTTTAATGTAAAATATTACTGTAACTCAACTATAGAGTTATATTACTGAAACTCAACTATAGTGTTATATTACTGTAACTCAACTATAGTGTTATATTACTGTAACTCAACTATAGAGTTCTATTACTGTAACTCAACTATAGTGTTCTATTACTGTAACTCAACTATAGTGTTATATTACTGTAACTCAACTATAGTGTTATATTACTGTAACTCAACTATAGTGTGTGTGTGTGTGTGTGTGTGTGTGTGTGTGTGTGTGTGTGTGTGTGTGTGTGTGTGTGTGTGTGTGTGTGTGTGTGTGTGATAATTATTATCTCACCAGAAAGGTATTTGATAGTGGAGGTCAGAAGTCAACTTCAGAACAGCCATAAACAACAATGGGTCACATTACTCTAAGTGGTCTGAGCCTGACGTCGCCACTCTATCTATTCTCTTCAGCATCGGCCAAACTGGTCTGAGGTCTGTGAATCATGACTGTGAGCTTCCATTCGCAATGGAGTGACAGCCTCTAGGGACTCTGGATCAGTTTCTGCATCTTTTACTACTTAACCAATTTACTAAGACTAACGTCCCTTTTACAGTACCTCCAAAACCCATTTTTTTACTAAGTGTTAAAAGACTCTAAATGGTGTTTTGGAGTGAGGGCTTATGTGTGTAGGTAAAACGGTTTACAGGGGCACATTGGTAGAGTCGTCCTTCGGAAAAGGAAACATTCTGTTGCAGTTCATGGCAGCACAGTTTTAGAATGGGATCATTCAGCTGACTTCAGGGTTTGTTTTGGATCCAGTGTGGTTTGTTTCTATTGAGAACAAGTGTCAAAATTTTGCAAACTAAACGAAGCAAAACAAACCACACTGGATCCAAAACAAACCCTGAAGTCAGCTGAATGATCACATTCTAAAACTGCACACAGTTCAGCCCCTGCACTGATAAAAAAAAAATCGCCCTTGGCGCTTGTTTATTATTTTTGATTAAGTCTTCAAAGCTGGTTAGATGTGGTTATTGAATCATTTCAAGCCTGTGGGTTGTGGGCTAAACCCTAAACAGCCATAATGTTGCCAGAGGCTGCCTGTGGGTAATGTGAGCTCAGTGGTGTGCTGCTGACTACTGAATCATCATGTTCTCCTGTTACACTGAGTTCAGCCTGCTCCCCTGTCTGCATCTATCCCCACTGTGCTGACGAGTGTTATAGGTAACTCATTGATGACTGTTGGTTTCTCTCTCTCTTTCTCTCTCTCTTTCAAATCCCCCTTCTCCCGCTCTCTTTATTTTTCAGTGTCTCTTTCTATATTTTTATTTCGCTCTTATAAAAGTTGTTTGATTGGCATGAGCAATGCAGTGTTGTAATGATGCAGTGTTGCAAATTTAACTAAAAAAACAACTTTTTTTTTCTCTCTTTCTGGTATGGAAATAAGAAGGTATTTCCAGCTCCCAAATGTTCAATTTAACAACCACCTCTCAGGTACCTCCTTGAACTCTGGTCCTAAAGTGTGCTGTGCACCCCCCCCCCCCCCCCCCCCCCCACACACACACACACAGACACACAGACATTATTGACTTTGCCCGTCCTCCCAAATCCATACATTTTTGTCCCTCGGACCGCACTGTATATCTCCACTTCCCCATTTCTCCTCTCACTGATTAGATTAGGCGCAGCTGTAGCCAGCGTGTGTCAATTCCCTTGATGGACACACACCCTGTGTCCAGGTGCGCGTCCACATGGCACCCTATTCCCTATACAGTGCACTCATTTGGACCAGAGTCCTATGGGACATTTGGAACGCACACGTATGTTTTGAATAGGAGAATGGAGAGTCCCTATTTCCTGTGGTTGGTTGCCTAGCACTGGTACTTTTTGTTTTTTGATTGCTCATGGTATTGATTGTACAAATGTTTTACATATGGTAATATACTTAATAGTTTTATTACGGTATAGGACAGCTGGTAGGAGTTGTATTTTAAATGGGAGAAATGCCCTTGTCATAGTGGCTGGTGGCACAGTACTTTTCCACTGCGTCTGATGTTTTTCGATCACACTGTTGATTTTGAGTTGGCCTAATATTTTCATTAGGACAACTGGCTAATGTCACAAGCCTGTGGTCTTCATATTTGTAAAGGACACGAACGTAAATGTTTTGATTATCAGATTGCCTGTTCTTATTCCAGGCACCGAAGAAGCATTGGAATGATTGGGACTGGAGAAGCATTAGCAAGCCAACAGTGTGATAATCCTTCTTGCTACCAATCATTGCCAGTCTGCCTTCCCTCCTATTCCTGATGTGTGACATCAACCAGTTCAGATTTTCATTAGGGCTCTAATCAGCAGTAATCAGCAGTAAATATAGTCTATTCAGCGCCATGCGCATTATCGACAATGCACTTCTAATATAGATAGAACAAGAGGGCCTGACACACACACACACACACACACACACACACACACTGACTAGCTCGGATGATTAACAAATAAACAAATCTTACATTTGAATCACCTATCTGGAGAAATCTCAATGACTGAACCAAAATGGCAATATTAGGCAAGACTGGAAATCAAAGTCACAATCCCAGTTATCTGATGATAATTATTTACCTTAAATTTACCTTAAATTGGGCTCCCGAGTGGCGCAGCGGTCTAAGGCACTGCATCTCAGTGCTAGAGGGGTCACTACAGACACCCTGGTTCGAATCCAGGCTGCATCACAACTGGCCGTGATTGTGAGTCCCGTAGGGCGGCGCACAATTGGCCCAGTGTCGTCTGGTTTTGGCCAGTGTAGGCCGTCATTGTAAATACATTTTAAAAATTGTAAAACATTTGTCATTCCAACCAAATAACCATGTTCCACATCAAAGCTCACAATACACCTTTACCTGATGCACAGTGTAGCTACATGGCCTCTGTACTTTAGTGAGCAGTTAAATAATTACGCACTCTGAAAGCACAGGGCCTTGAGAAAAACAAGCAAATGATCTATTTTCAAGATATGATATAACCCAGCTAAATGGGTGCCAAGAGCAATCCAGAACAACAACATGTTAAAAATATCTGTTGAAAAACAACCAGTCTGTCTTACATCTATTCTCAGAATAACATTCAACAGCGACCTTGTGGCCAATTTAGCATCACTGTACAATACCAAACATCTGAATCATTATGAGAGTACATTTTCAGAGGAGTTGTATCGATTGAGCACATACAGATGTAGGATCTTAATTTGATCCAGTTTGCTACAGCAGGAAAATAATCCTGCAGCAACAGGAAATGTTCATTATTATGCGTATTATAATTAATGGATTTTTTTTGTAGGGAGGATACATTTTTCGTTCGGGCAAATCAAGTCTGACATTTTAAACTTGAAATGATTAACTTTAGAAGCCTTTTTAAACCTTGAATACACTACAAGTTTGCATTTCCTGGACCCACTCGCCTAACTAAATCAATAGACTCCTGTAGCAAAGGATGCTCAACCAATAAATTCCCCTCTTTACTCTCATCAACCAATCGCCACAGAGATAAGAAGGCGGCTACCCAGCGGGTGTCCATGGGAACATCGAGGCTGGAGGTTGATGTTGTTCTCCTGTGATTCCCATCTTCGTCTTCTCCTAATCCCAACCTGGGAGTGGGATCGCTCGGTTCCTCCGATTCCCACAGCCCACTCTCTGTGAACTCCGCAAGCCTCTTCTCATGGCTCTTCAGTTACCCACAACCCCCTCGGTGACGATACGGTGCGGCACTGTTGCATTTCATAAGGGAAAGCCTGTGTTATTCCATGATAAATGGCCCCGATGTTACATTAGCTCATGTGTGTGGTTGGTTCCTTTGTGACTTCTTGGCTGGTTGCTTCCGTGTTGACAGTTTTAAGAGGCCCCGGATACGTTGGGGCAGGCATGTTTTGGGTTGTCTAACAGCCATGGGTTCCTGTGTGTTTCCTGGCTGATTGTTTCAATGTGACATGGAAGAGGCCACTACATTGGAATGTATAGCTTTTAAACATACAGGAATTTATTTCATTTGTTTGTCATTTAGCAGATGCTCTTATCCAGAGCGACTTACAGTAGTAGTGATTGCATACGTTTGTCATACTTTTCCGTACTGGTCCCCCCGTGGGAATCGTACCCACAACCCTGGCGTTGCAAGCGCCATACTCTACCAACTGAGCCACAGAGGACTTAAAAGAAAGGCATTTGAATTTAATTAAAATGGCTGATTAATGATATGTGAGCCTTTATAATTATCAGTGGGTTGTGTTGACATTTCTAAAGCAAACACAAGCATCGTATTCAATTTGTTAATTTTACTGTGAAAATGACAAAGGAAATGTCAACTTAGCTCGTTACCGAGTGACCTTCCATTGTAATTTGTTAATAATTTATAATACATGAATAAGGCATGAATAAGCTTTAATAACAAGCGGGACCTATGCCGGAAGAGTCTCCATTAATGGAGGCTCCATAGAACGGGTAAACAAGGTACCTCTTCATTGATCTGAGTAGTGAGTGACAGATGTGGTCGGGATGGGAAGAGGGCTCTGCTCTCATCATAAAGAGACAGATTGGCGGAGGAGCAGGGAGACATAAGTGGACTGGTCTATGCAATCACTACAGCGGGTTTAGCCAGCTCTCTTATAGAGATCTATACTGAAACCCACTGAGGCTGGCGACTCAGGCAGATTGGCAACAGATAGATGGAGAGATTGCAGGAGGAGGTTATGAAAGTGTGGAGAGAGAGTGGAAGAGATGTGAAGAGGAGAGATGGAGAGAGGAGATGGACTGAGGTGGTTACAGAAAGTGAAAGGAGAGATGTGGAAAGAAGGAGAGGGGGAAAGAGAAGAGATTAAAGGTTGAGAGGGGTTTTTAGAAAAAGTGGGTAAATAAGATGGGGAATGGAGCTGAGAGGAGAAGCAAGATGGAGAGATCAGAAATCCCAGAAATTGTGAAAGTGAGGTGAGAGAGATGGAAAAAAAACATTGAAGGACACAGAAATAGGAAGATAATGAAGGGAATTTAAAGAGACAGAAAAGAGAGAGAAATGGTCAGGTCCAAAATGATTGGCGCCCTTGATAACGAAAAAAAAGACTGTATGAAATAAACAATAGACATACTGAGCTATATTGTAAGCTCAAAAAAACAGCAGCATTATATTATTTTAAACTAATACGAATGAAAAAAAGAAGGAGACCTGACTGTTCATAGCAAACAAATATAAAGGAAACATAATTTCGGCCAAACAGAGAGGGAATGAGGCAGATTGGTCCTGTGAAGTGGATGACAGTGTTCAGGCAGGACTGATGGAGTAGCACAGGCACCAGAAGTCAGGGGCAGGGCATTGACTTTCTGCTTCTACACAGAGGGGCTCCTATTACAATGACTAATGGACCAGGGGTTGATGTGTGTGTGTGTTTTAACCTGTGGGTGACCTTCATGTATGGCTGATTTGAAACATGGAACGTGGTCTGGATATATTGTGTGTGGGTGTGTGTATCTGTTTCTACATTTGAGACTGAAAGCCAGAAAGCTTGATCGATTTTGTCGCGTTACCCGGCGCGAGATTAAAAGCAGCATCCCTGTTATCATTCAGTTAAATGGAAATTCTCTTTATTTGACTGTGGTGGTGCACGACCCACCCCTCGGGCTCTGCCTGTCTGACTGACAGCTGGGAAAACATGTCAGACGAGATCTGCTCCTCTTCCTCTCTTTCTCCTTCTTTCCCTACACGCTCACACTTACACACACACACACTTTACTTGCTTTAATTACAGTTCTGTTTTCAATGCACCCCTCGACCGCTCCCCCGCTCACCCGCCTAGCTGTCAGCACAGGGCCAAACCACATGCCCCTGCTACCACGATTAGTACTGTCAGAGATGAGCACTGCTGCCACTGTGCTTTTTACTCCCACGTTAATTAGCCAGGTATTTTACAACACAAGGGATAGACATTTTAGAACAGAAGGACAGAAAGAGTGAAGATGTTTTACGTTTAGACAAATGGCTCTGTTAGAAAGAATTTCAAATATATCCTTTCTTCCTTCCTTCAGTCCTTTCTTCCTTTAGTCCTTCCTTCCTTCAGTCCTTTCTTCCTTTAGTCCTTCCTTCCTTCAGTCCTTTCTTCCTTTAGTCCTTCCTTCCTTCAGTCCTTTCTTCCTTTAGTCCTTCCTTCCTTCAGTCCTTTCTTCCTTTAGTCCTTCCTTCCTTCAGTCCTTTCTTCCTTTAGTCCTTCCTTCCTTCAGTCCTTTCTTCCTTTAGTCCTTCCTTCCTTCAGTCCTTTCTTCCTTTAGTCCTTCCTCCCTTCAGTCCTTTCTTCCTTTAGTCCTTCCTTCCTTCAGTCCTTTCTTCCTTTAGTCCTTCCTTCCTTCAGTCCTTTCTTCCTTTAGTCCTTCCTTCCTTCAGTCCTTTCTTCCTTTAGTCCTTCCTTCCTTCAGTCCTTTCTTCCTTTAGTCCTTCCTCCCTTCAGTCCTTTCTTCCTTTAGTCCTTCCCTGCTTCCTTCCTTTCTTCCTTCCTTGAAGTAATCCTAGATCTGACATTTTTGGACGAGGTTAAATTATGTAGTGGAACCCTTGCTTTCACCTTTCCAGTCGTGTTTCGGTTAGTGATGATTACTTCAAGGCAGGGAGAAGAGGGACACTATTCAAAACTTTTTTTTTGTCAGATTTACAAGTGATGGATATCTGTCCTGTAGATTCAAAGTTGAGTAGCTGCTCTATATAGTTTGACACTGAGAGGTCATAAATCGGCAGTGTCGTCATGATATAGACAGACATCATGTAGCGTAGCGACAAATGAGTTTACTGTAATGGACGTTATGTCCTTTGGCGTGCGTCATATGTACATGTCAGAACAGATCAATCTGTGCATGTCTGTTGAAATAATGACGGTTTTGAAAGAACCATGGCCATCTGGGCCGAATGCCCTTTGAAGTAAGACCGTAGACGAATGATGTGATAATTAACCCCGGTACAATGTAAAGCGCTTTGAGACCTAAGCCTTGAGCGTCAGATAAATATAAATGCATTCCATCCGGGATTCACTCTGTAAAGCTTAGAGACCTTAGTATATAAGCAGTAGTTTGGTACATTTAGTCTCCGAGTGAGCTGTACTACCTCAGTCAACTATGAGCCTTATAGACTCAGGTCAGGGACAGCCGCTGTGATACTGCACATATCTGATCTGAGATCAGAGCAGTAGAACATGTAGGCGGCAGAATGTTGGACACAGAGAAAATAAATGAAGAGACTATGCAATGATTCATTTCTTTTTATGACGTTGAGCATGGTAGAAATACTAAATAATTCACAATAAACTGAACGTATTTCTATAGGCTCATTTAAAAATCTGTTCAACTCTGAGTCCCGAAAGAGAGAGAGAGAGAGCTTTTCTTTTCAAAACTTTGTTACTAGACTCTTCCACCACGGGGGTCTGAAGAGGTGAACAAGTGAGTGTTTGGGTTTGGAGGCCGGGCTTTTGACATCGAGGTTACAGGCTCAGTTCCCAGCCACTGTGTGTCTCTGTCATTGATCAAATAAGCCAAAGAGGTGAATTATGGGAAAGGCCTCAGTGCCTGTGAAGTTAAACAGATGATGGGGACTAAAAGTCAGCTCACGTGATGTTATTAGCAGAACAATTTCTGCAATGTTTGTGCCGCATAGCACCCTAACATCTTCTAGCAACAGTGTTTTTAAAACACTGTACAGGGTTTTGTTTTCGTTTTTTGTGACAATCTAACTTTGTAGCTCCCACAACTGTAGGGCCAGTGACCAAACTAAGGGATGGCGTCAGTTTGAATCAACTCATATGTTTTCCTTGGTTTCCCCGATTGATATTCAAAACCATGTCCGTCTCAAGTGTGCACAGTGTAGATGAATGAGCCATGTGGGTGACTTAACCCAGGACGTGATCCAAGAGAGGGGATTTGCATCACATTATGCTCCTATTTTCCACTACCCCCTCCCAAACAGTAAACTTGCTAATTTACCTCCAATTTGGACTTGAGGTTTACAATACATTTTTACAGTATCTATATTTCCCAATCACGTTACCCTCTTATGCCAGCATGATACTGTATATGTGGGAGAAGTAGTTCTAGACATTTTTAGTTCATGACATTGCCCCCAAGTGGTCACGATCGTCTTGCCTTGGAATATTGGTTTGACTCAAGACCTGCATGCCTTAGCTACCAGCTTACACAGTGAGTGGAGAAACAGTGAGTGGAGAAACAGTGAGTGGAGAAACAGTGAGTGGAGAAACAGTGAGTGGAGAAACTAAGAAGAAAGGAAAGATATTAGTATCATGTGTAAAGCTACAGTAGCTGAAATTAAGGATATCTGTTTAAAATACCTCTATTGGTTTTGATCACCCTGTCGCAGGAGAATTTACCTGCACCTGCAATGCAGGACATTTGAAACGTGTTGTTTATTTCAGGTTTAAAAAGGCTTCTGAAGTTTGGAATTTCTACTTTGATGCTGTTGGTTTGTTATACTGTGGGGGAAAGGATGTAGCAACACACGGGGACTGGCAACAGGCGGTGCTACACATTATGGACCCGGCTGGCTATGGTTTGTTTGTTTGTTTTTGTAAAGGACAACAAAATCAGCCAACGGGATCATACAAAAGGCCCATCTCTCAAACTTGAAAGCAATGAGGAAATAGCAGAGCTTGCGCCCAGATTGTGCACCTGAATCCTTTGTGTTAATCTCTGTTCTTTCTCGCTCTCTCTCTGTCTCTCTCCTCTCTTCTGTGGCAGGTGTTACTGGCTTGGTTCAGATTGATGGGGCAGGTGATCGGGAGATTGACTTTGCCTTGTGGGACATGACTGATCTTGACTCTGGGGTCTTTCAGGTAGGCACTGACTGCTCCTCGCACCAATTGGTGGTTAGGCACAAACACACACTGGTACATAAATACACACTCACTCTGTAGCTGTCTTCTTTGTCCTGGACACTCTTCAAGTGTAGCAGCTATAAAACCTACAATGACAAGGCACTTTCATTACACAGACAACACCGAAAGTTACAGTAGTTTTCTACCCTGTGTGTCTCCAGATCGTGTCCGTCTACAACAGCACCCTGAAGGAGCTGGTTCCAGTGCCGGGCATGAAGGTCCAGTGGCCGGGGGGCGCCCCCCCCCAAGACATCCCCGAATGTGGCTTCAAGAACGACAAGCCCGCCTGCTTAGCACGTATGCACTGAAGAACCCCTTGGGCCTCATTTATCAACATAAAAATATGTATATTTGCATATGCATAAACAAAACCCACTCACAATTGTACGAACATTGAAAGAGATTTTTTTTTGTTGATAAATTGATAAATGAGGCCCCTGACTTCTGACCTCTAGGATTGTTTAGTCTGTCATGGAGGAATCCTAACCTGAGCAATTCACACATACACTACACTACATGACCAATGACCACACCTTGATGAGGTTGAGGTCAGGCCTCTGTGCAGGCCAGTCATGTTCTTCCCCACCAATCTTGACAAACCATTTCTGTATGGACCTTGCTTTGTGCACAGGGGCAGTGTTATGCTGAAACAAGAAAGGGCCTTCCCCAAACTCTTGCCACAAAGTTGGAAGCACAGAATCGTCTAGAATGTCATCGTATGCTGCAGAATTAAGATTTTCCTTCACTGGAACTAAAGGGCCCAGCACGAACCATGATAAACAGCCCCAGACCATTATTCCTCCTCCACCAAATTTTACAGTTGGCACTATGCATTGGGGCAGGTAGCGTTTTCCTGGCATCCGCCAAACCCAAATTCATCCACTGCTCCAGAGTCCAATGGCGGCAAGCTTTACCCCAGTCCAGCCAAGGCTTGGCATTGCGTATGGTGATCTTAGGCTTGTGTGCAGCTGCTCGGCTCTGGAAACCAATTTCATGAAGCTCCTGACGAACAGTTATTGTGCTGACGTTGCTTGTGCTGACGTTGCTTCCACGCTCTTCAGCACTCGCCGGTCCCGTTCTGTGTGGCCTACCACTTTGCCGCTGAGCCGTTGTTGCTCCTAGACGTTTCCACTTCACAATAACAGCACTTACAGTTGACCGGGACAGCTGTGGCAGGGTAAAAATTTGACAAACTTACTTGTGGCTTCCTATGACGGTGCCATGTTGAAAGTCACTGAGCTCTTCAGTAAGGCCATTCTACTGCCAATGTTTGTCTATGGAGATTGCATGGCGGTGTGCTCGATTTTATACACTTGCCAGCAATGGGTGTGGCTGAAATAGCCAAATCCACTAATTTGAAGGGGTGTCCACATACTTTGTACATCTAGTGTATGTGTGCTTTTGTATATATAGTGTAACTCAGTTAACTCACACAAATCCCCCATTGACCACGTTACATTATTTGCATGATGTCACTGTACACATAGACATCTCAAGTTAGGATTTGAACCTTAGGTTTCGATGATTGCACGGTAACATTATCTGCAGAAACATTTTATAGGATTGTTCTCATTCAGTAGATGTTATTTGTGAATATCCACAGAAATATCTGACAGTCTCATTTTCATAACGGTCTCATTTTCATGACAATCTCATTATCATAACAGCCTCGTTATCATGCACGGTGGCGTTTGTTTTTCATTTGTATTTGGCAGCTGCTTCGCTAGTAAGATCAGGAACATCAAGAGATTAGGTTTCCCGCTGTGTCATGATTTAGGTGTTTTTTGAGACATGAAAGTTAAATTAATATTTATGGAATCCAATCAATCATACACTGCGGGAAACCAACACTTCAGTACATTGCCAAAACACACAAAACAAAATGTTGCAGACAAAATACATATTTCCAAGTCAAACAAACCTGTTGTTGTTTCAGCAACTTCTATTGTTTGGTTATTTTTCCCTACCATAGTTGAAAGCACTGGCTAGAAGTGGCTCTGGATAGCAGTGCCTCCTAAGTAACTAAATGTAATACACATATCATTTCAGGGCATAGGCTTTACATGCTATGACATGTGCTATTGAATTTGGCCCTGGGTAAAATGTCATATAACTTCAATAATTTTCCTTTCCTCCCAGGGACGGTCACTATGCACCAGATGGTGGCCATTGTGGCTTGCTTCATCTTCGTCATCATCGTCACTGTCACCGTCTTCATCTACAGGTCAGTGGTGCCCCCTTTTTTTACCGTCCCTCTTCGCTGAGGAAGACACCGGTCGATGGTATGGGTTCTGATGACACCTTTCCACTCCCGACCCCTCCTCCACCCTTCCTCTATCGCTCTCTCAATTCTGTTCACTCTCTTCCCATACTCTGCTCTTCTTTCATTTTCTCAATTTTATTTCCCCCCCATCTCTTTCTCTTCTGTTTGCTTTTCTTCCGTTTTCTACCGTTTCTTTCTCCATGTTAAACTTTCTTACCCACGTTGTTACTCTGTCTATCTCTCCCTTGTCCTCTTCACCCTATGACTCTCCTCTTTTCACTATCTTTCTTCCTCTGCCCTCTTTTCCCTTACTCTTTCTTCACACATTAGATCAGGCCAAGAAGGAACGAATGAAAGTGATTCTGTCTCCTCTTCAATGATGACTCACCACTAGGGTCATGTTCATCAGGCACCAAACAGAAATAAACACACTGAAACAGGGAGCGACTACCTGGAGTTGTTTAATAAGAAAAGTTAATTTTCCGTTGCAAAGCATTTGAATATATTTAGCGTTGTGCGCGCTAATGAACACGGACCAGTGTTTGCCCTTTGACTCTCCTGTCCTGTATCCAGCTCCATCAGACTCGCAGCTGAAAACGTCACTTGCTTTATAGCTTATTATGTCTTCTGATAAAATTGTTGAACATTGAGTGCAAGTCCAGGTGAAAGTTTACCTTACTTTCTAAAAAAAAATGTGTCCCTGGAGGAACATCATGCCTAAGGTCAAAGTTTATTATGTCTCATTTCAAATATAAAAAAACGATATGTTTTTACATTTTCTAGAGTTAAGTTTGATAGGTGAAAAGGGAAACAGTTCAAGTCCAGTTCCATATTTTAGCAAATAATTATGCTCACTTTGTGTTTGATATAAGCTATCCTGTATCTTTACTTTTGTCAGATATTTCCGATATTTCACATTTTACGATGCCCTTATCTACTTCCCCAGAGTCAGATGAACAGATGAGCACGCTAGCAGATACCCATAGACTTCCAATCCTCGTGCTAACGCTAGTTAGCATTGGCTCGCAAAAACTACCTCTAACTTCCTTCTTACTGGACACAGAGACAGGAGTTCATCTGACTCTGGGGAAGTAGATAAAGGGCCTCATTTACCAAAATCCCAAAGTATCCCTTTAAAAGTTGTGATGTGCTGTAAAATTACACAGATCCTTTTGACACTTTGTCCCGCGTTATACATACAGCAAGGTGCAGATCATTTGAATAGCACATAGCCATAGGCGGATACATTTCTGAATGTTCATTTTCATATTCTTGTAGGATAAGTGCTTACTATATTAATGACTTAATCTATGGATGACTTAGTCTGTGTGAAGTGAATCTGTAAATGTGTTGTTTATTGTCGTTGGAAGCTACTGTATGATGTGTTTGTATGTTCATAGATTTTAAAAAAACAACAACATAAACGTGTTATTACTACACATGAATAGTGACTTTTTGGCCTTTTCTTTTACGTAATGTTCCATTACAGTAAAGAATGTTATATCAAGCACAGGAGGCTGCTGAGGGGAGGACGGCTCATAACAATGGCTGGAATGGACTGAATGGAATTGTATTGAACACATGGAAACCATGTGTGTGATGTGTTTGATACCATTCCATTCATTCCGTTCCAGCCATTACTATGAGCCTGTCCTCCCCAATTAAGGTGCCACCAGCCGCCTGTGATGTCAAGGTACATGTCGAAACAACTTCACACATACAGCACTGTTGGTGAATGAGGACTCGATTAAGTTGTAATCACAAATTGAGGGGCGACACTCAATGACAGATATTAATCTCTATCAATACTCAATGAATTAATCCCATCCCCAATACTATAGTTGGGTTGCACGTGTTTCTGAGAAATGTGTGTGTGAATACCGTTTGTAGCTTGTAATGGGTGGGGTGACAGGTATTGATGGGCTGTGTGGGTAGAGGTACAGTCTTACACAGTGTACACTGACACTGAAACACATCCATCCCTCTCCTTAATCTTTCTGTCCTTTATTCTGGATTCTCATTCTCCCTCTCTCTCTCTTTCTCTTCATTGATTTCTCTTTCTCTGTCGCACTCACACGACAGAAGCTGCTCTCCTTTCTCTGCTCTCTCCTTCTATTTTTTTTTCCTTCCTTCCTTCCTTCTCTCTCTCTCTCTCTCTCTCTCTCTCTCTCTCGCTCTCGCTCTCTCTTCCATTCTATCACTGAACCTCTCTCAAGCCTCCTCTCTCCATCACCTTTTGGTCTCCCCTTCTCTCACCCACCCCCCCTTCTCTCTCTCTGTTTGACCCTCTCTCACTCCCCCCCCACACTCTCTCCCTCAGGAAGCTGAAATTGGAGAATGAGTTGGCTGCTCAGCTCTGGCGAGTGCAATGGGAAGACGTGCAGATGAGTGACCTGGAGAAAGTGCTGCGCAGGGCCTGCAGCAGACTCACCCTGTCTCTGGTACTGCATGGAGAAACACGCACATAGAGACATGAAATACAGTACACACACACACACACACACACTGACACACACCTACACACACATACACACACCTACACGCACCTACACACACCTACACGCACCTACACGCACCTACACACACCTACACACACCGACACACACAACAACAGGCACCTACACACACCTACACGCACCTACACACACCTACACACACCTTCACACACACCTACACACACACACACCTACATACACCTACACACACACACACACACACACACCTACACACACACACACACACACACACACACACGCACACACACGCACACACCTACACACACACACCTACACGCACACACCTACATGCACACACACACACCTACACGCACACACACCTACACACACCTAAACACACCTACACACACCTACACACACCTACACGCACCTACACACACACCTACACACACCTACACGCACCTACACACACACACCTACACACACCTACACGCACACACACCTAAACACACCTACACACACCAACACTCACCTACACACACCTACACACACCTACACACACACCTACACACACCTACACGCACCTACACGTACACCGATACAGAGAAACACTCTGTGTTGAAAAAGCACAGATATGCACGCTGAAAAGTCCTCATTCCCTCTCGATATGGTCCACAGAGAGGCTCCAACTATGGCTCCTTCCTGACCATGGAAGGAAACTTCCAGATCTACGCCAAAACTGGCTACTACAAGGTCTGTTCTTTTACACAGGGCTTGTTGTCACACCGACAATGCTTATGATATTTGCTTTATTAAGGATTTGTGTAGTGCTACCTGCAATAGTTGTTCCCACTTTAAACAAAGTACAATGTATAAAGGCTTTATATAGCATGCATAAAGGCTTTATAAGCACTACATAGATGCTTCACAAATCGTCTATAAGCGTATGTTTTACTCTATAAATCAGGGGTTCTCAAACTTTTGGGGCCAGGGACCCCTTTTGTGATAGCAAATTCATTAGGGACCTCATCAGACACAACACGAGTGAGATTAAAATAACATAGTAGTTTTGCTAACTTTGGCAGTGCATTGCCAGACGAACCAAGTCTCGGGCCCTGGGAAGGAACATTTTAAAGGCCCCCTCTTAGCATCGGAGAGAACATTTAGCGTTTTCAAGCTAATTCCCTGCAATTCTACACATTTTGTCATGGGGCAGAGAGATGCTTTGTTGTTGCAGCTATAAAGCTAATATTGTGCAATTCAACACATTTTACCATGAGGCAGAGAGAAAAGTTTACAATTTTAAAGCTTTAATTACAGGGCATTTATGTTTTAAAAAAAAAAACTTTGGGGGGAATACAAGAACTATTGAGTTGAAAAATGTATAATTGGTGGCGTTCTGTGATCACTACTAACCATGTGAGCCTCCCAGGCCCATGTTGCCCAGGGTTAAGAACATAGATTGTAGATTAATATGTCATTGTCTTGTATTGTAGTACACCCTCTAAACATATTCCACTGATCCCTTTGCCATAATTAGTTTCATTTCTTCTTGTTAATAATATTCATTTAAAAAAACATTGGGCCGCAGACCCCCTGCACTACCTGGACCCCACTTTGAGAACCCCTGCTATAAATGCTGTATAAACATACATTGTGTGTTTTGTCACATTTGGCAATTCGCCCTACAGTGGGAATGGTTATGTCACCCTTCATAAACCATTTATAGTGTATGACATATGCTTACAGATGATTTGTGAAGCATTTATGTAGTGCTTATGAAGCCTTTATCAGTTTTACTTCGTTTAAAGTGAGACCCAATATTTGCCAGGGATAAGTGTCCGTACCAGGATTCTGCTAGGGTTCACGTGGGCAGTTGCATTGTTTACATCCTTGGAGTAGGAATTACAAGTGCATTCCACTCCCTTTAACAGTACTTTCAAATAAATAGATATTATTATATTATTGAAGGACACTTAAAGTCCAATGATGGTGAAATATTGTGTTAACGTGGCCTCCTTTTCCAGGGAAACATTTCTGCCATTAAGTACGTCACTAACAAGAAGCGCATCGAGCTCACCAGGATGGTGCTCTTCGAGCTCAAACATGTGAGTGTTTTATTCAGTAGGCCTGTAAACATGTTGCCAGAGCAACAATGTCCTTTCTACTATTTCCTCTACTTATCACGTTCCTAAGGTGTATACTTCGCTCAGGTGTCAATTAGGTCCCGTGTGGCTCAGTTGGTAGAGCATGGTGTTTGCAATGCCAGGGTTGTGGGTTCGATTCCCACGGGGGACCAGTACGGGATTTTTTTTAATGAAATGTATGCATTCCTCTGGATAAGAGTGTCTGCTAAATGACTAAAATGTAAATGTAGATTGTAACTAAGTATGTTGTGAATGTTCATCTTCTTGCCTCCAGATGCGTGATGTTCAAAACGAGCACTTGACTCGCTTTATCGGAGCCTGTATCGATCCTCCTAACATCTGTATCATCACAGAGTACTGTCCCCGAGGCAGCCTGCAGGTACTTCACACAGCCTATAGGATCTCCTTGTTCTGTTCTATAACCTCACGACCTTAGCGTTGTTAACTGAAACCCATTTTGTTCTCTCATCTCCCACATCACACATTCACACAGTGAGTAAGTAATGAGCCATCTAGCTTACAGTAGCTACCCTTGGGTCTTGAGGTGGTTGGTTTGCCATCTAGGCTACATGTTGTTGAACACCAACAGCCTGTGTGGATGGAATATGACATGTCATGCATATTAGTATGTCGGCATTGTGGCCTGGGATTGACCTGTTGGTGACCTTCATGTATAGCTGATTTGAAACATGGAATAGGGTCTGAATATGAGAGGGTGTGTGTGAGGGTGTGTGTGTGTGTGTGTGTGTGCGTGTGTGCGTGCGTGCGTGCGTAAATAGTCACGGTTCTGTTCATGTGTTGTGCAGGATCTTATGGAGAGCGAGACCATCACCTTGGACTGGATGTTCAGATACTCTCTGATCAACGACATTGTTAAGGTGCGTCTCCATCCTTCATCCAGAGATTCTTTTCATTCAGAAACAGGACAGTATAGAAGGAGGAAAGACAGGAGGGGTTTGTGACAAAGTAGCGATGGGTCCTGGATTCGAACCAACCGGATCACGAGCATAATATGTCTATGTGCTGAAGGGCCCAGACCACTTAACTGGTACTTAAGGTTGTTTTCACAGTATCGGGGCTGGGGGAGAGGTCGAAAACATTCAACTCATATTTATTCTATCGTACCTCGATAGCTTTTGGTTTTGTCAATGAAGAAAGTTATGCCAAGCCTGGTACCTGTCACTCCCACTTTCTTGCATGCTCTTACACTAGATTTGTGACATATATTTTCAACAAGATGTTTGGGATAAGACCACATCCAACCAACCCGTCAGGTATATTGCCTGCAGCAGGAGTTGGGATTTTTCAGGTTTTGGAGATGTGTGTGTGTGCGTGCATACGTGCGGCCGGGCATGTGTTGTGATGCTAATGATGAAGGGTAGACAGATGGTGTCTGATGAATGAAGAAGTCATGCATTTTACCTGAGTTAGTCTCTATTTAATGCCCCTCAATGTATTTTCTAGAAGAGATAGCCGTCCTTTTTTTTTGTCCACAGGAAGTTCAAGGTTTGGCAGAGGAAGTTATGCCTATTTTCAATGGAAGTTAATGGGAGGGTACACATTTTTTGGTTATAGACCTGTAATGCATAGGTTGTTCAGCGAATGCAATTTCATTGGCTAAAAGCATGTGACAGTTCCTGCCCCTCTGCATGGACCTGTGCAGGAAACATTTTACACAGGGTCGCCCACTGTTTGGAGAAATATTGTGAATCGCATCATCTTTCATTCTAGGGAATGGCCTTCCTTCACAACAGCGTCATCGTCTCCCATGGTAACCTGAAGTCCTCTAACTGCGTGGTGGACAGTCGCTTTGTTCTGAAGATCACTGACTACGGGCTGGCTAGCTTTCGCGAAAAGTCCAATATGGAGGACACACACGCCTACTATGCCCGTGAGTTACCAGAGCTGCAGAGACACACTCACGCGTAGACAAAGACTTGAACGCATGAGCAAACAAACACACACACACACACACTCTACATTAACTCAAACCAAGTGATTGAGCGGCACGATTCCTGCTATTGTTGTTGGTGTTATTCAAATAAACTAAACATGCCATTTTTCTGATACTATGGTCTGTTTTACACAATATATTTCTGTCTATATGTTCTGTAACAATGTCCTCTCCTGAGAAAGCCCTTGCTGGCTCCATTTAATTACTTGTCATTGATGTGGCTCAACAGTCAAATCACCAGGCTGAAAAAGTATTGATTAGTTGCTGATTGAAAGGGTGGGTATTAAAACTCTGTCTTTCTCTCTCTCTAAGTACATCTTTGAAATGGCCTTTTATTCTTATGTTGTGTATAATGTGTAAAAAATATATATATTTGGACACACCTACTCATTCCAGGGTTTTTCTTTCTTTTTACTATTTTCTATATTGTAGAATAATAGTGAAGACATCAAAATAATGAAAAACACATATGGAATCATGTAGTAACCAAAAAAGTGTTAATATTTAATATATTTATATATTTTATATTTGAGATTCTTCAAAGTAGTCACCCTTTGTCTTGATGACAGCTTTGCACACTCTTGGCATTCTCTCAACTGGCTTCATGAGGTAGTTACCTGGAATGCATTTCAATTAACAGGTGTGCCTTGTTAAAAGTTAATTTGTGGAATTTCTTTCCTTCTTAATGCGTTTGAGCCAATCAGTTGTGTTGTGACAAGGTAGGGGTCGTGTATACAGAAGATAGCCCTATTTGGTAAAAGACCAAGTCCATATTATGGCAAGAACAGATCAAATAAGCAAAGAGAAACAACAGTCCATCATTACTTTAAGACATGAAGGTCAGTCAATATGGAACATTTCAAGAACTTGATGAAACTGCCTCTCATGAGGACCGCCACAGGAAAGGAAGACCCACTACATGATTCCATGTGTTATTTCATCGTTCATTTTATTCTACAATGTAGATAATAGTAAAATAAAGAAAAACCCTTGAATGAGTAGGTGTGACCAAACTTTTGACTGGTACTGCATATATAGTCTATAATGTGTATATTTATGTTTTATTATACAGGGCACATTCGAAAAAGAGACCTAGGTTTCAATATGTTGTGGTAGAAATTCTTGTACAGGGACACTTGAAGTAAATCTTAAATGAATCCCCGTTTATTGTCAGCGCGCTGGAGAGGTTCCAACCATCTTAATGCACCACAGTACACATGTCAATCAGGAGTCCTGCTGGGGCAGTCCCAGTAGTTGTCTTATATACGGCTATACACAGACAAGTTCTATTTGCATGATTTAGCATAATTAATTAATCATTACCATTTGTTTCATTCATGTGACCGACAAATACTGGTTTATAACATGTGACAGACAAATACTTCACGAGGCTTCTTCTCTCTAAGCTGAGACCTTGAAACTGAGATATCTAGTTCGTTCTCAAAACAGTCATTTGTTTTCAAAACACGGTCTGAACGTACTGCCACATTGCAGCTACAGATAATGAGGATTTGTACAGTCAGCCACTTGCATGAACAAAGAAATTGGTTATTAGAACAGCACATGAATAGAAGACAGAAATTAATTATAAGAAAAGCACAAACATTAACATTTCCATTACAATGTCTTCCCTGTTAAAATAAAGGTTTCCCCCTCTACCTCCCTCTTTCTTTCTTTCTCTCCCATCCCCCTTCACTCCCTCTCCCTCTATAGGGAAATTGTGGGCAGCTCCAGAGCTGCTGAGGGCAGATAGTCCCCCACCATGTGGCACACAGAAAGGTGACATCTACAGCTTCGGCATCATTCTGCAGGAGCTGGCCCTGCTCCGAGGTGTCTTCCACGTCGAGGGGGACACCCTCAGCCCCAAAGGTGTGTGTATGTCTGTGCGTGTTCTTCAGGCAAGTACAATGCATTCAGAAAGTATTCACACCCCTTGACTTTTTCCACATTTTGTTGTGTTACAGCCTGAATTTAAAATTGATTAAATTGAGATTGAGATTTTGTCACTCGCCTACACACAATACCATATAATGTCAAGGTGGACTTATGTTTTCCCGAAATGTTTACCATTTAATTAAAAATTAAAAGCAATTTGTTATGGGAAGCCTAAATAAATTCAGGAGTAAACATTTTCTTAACAAGTCACATAATAAGTTGCATGGACTCACTCTGTGTGCAATATTAGTATTTAACATGATTTTTTTCTCATCTCTATTCCCTACACATTAAGGTCCCTCAGTCGAGCAGTGAATTTCAAACACAGATTAAACCACAAAGACCAGGGAGGTTTTCCAATGCCTCGCAAAGTAGGACCCCTATTGGTAGATGGGTAAAAAATAATAAAAAGCAGACATTGAATATGGTGAAGTTTTTAATTACACTTTGAATGATATATCAATTCACCCAGTCACTACAAGATAGACGTCTTTCCGAACTCAGTTGCCGGATAGGAAGGAAACCGCTCAGGGATTTCCCCATGAGGCAATGGTGACATTAAAATAGTTTGAGTTGAATGGCTGTGATAGGAGAAAACTGAGGATGGGTCAACAACATTGCACTTACTCCACAATGCTAACCTACAGTAATTACAGGAGTGGAAAGAAGGAAGCCTGTAGAGAATACAAATATTCCAACAAGCCACTGAAGTAATTCTGCAAAATGTGGCAAAGCAATTCACTTTTTGTCCTGGATATAGTGTTATGTTTCAGGCAAATCCAATACAACACATTACTGAGTAATTTGAGTATTTTCAAGCGTAGTGGTGGCTGCATCATGTTATGGGTATGCTTGTAATTGTTAAGGACTGTGGAGTTTTTCAGGATATAAAATACATTTAATGGAGTTAAGCACAGGCAAAATCCTAGAGGAAAACCTGGTTCAGTCTGCTTTCCACCAGACACTGGGAGATGAATTCAACTTTCAGCAGTACAATAACCTAAAACACAAGGCCAAATCTATACTAGAGTTGCTTACCAATAAGACAATGAATGCTCCTGTGTGGCCAAGTTGCAGTTTTGACTTAAATCTACTTGAAAATCTATAGCAAGACCTGAAAATGGTTGTCTAGCAATGATCAACAACCAATTTGACAGAGCTTGAAGAATTTTGAAATGAATAATGGACCAATGTTGCGCAATCCAGGTGTGGAAAGGTCTTAGAGACTTACCCAGAAAGACTCACAGCTGTAATCATTGCCAAAGGTGCCTCTACAAAGTATTGACTCAGGGTTGTGAACACTTATGTGAATGAGATATTTCTGTATTTCATTTTCAATACATTTGCAAAAATTTCTAGAAACATGTTTTCACTTTGGGTATTGCCTGTAGATGGCTGAGGGGAAATTTTTTTATTTAATCCATTTTGAATTCAGGCTGTAACACAACAAAATGTGGAATAAGTCAAGGACTATGAATACTTTCTAAGGCACTGTAATTATATAGAATACATATCAAGGTAAATAGGGTTAGACTTAAAGATTGAAGTACAGACATGGAATAACAATGAAAAGACAATGAAAAGAGAAAAACGGATGAGGTTGGCATCTTTTATTTTGATTATTTTGGGGAAAGACAAAGCATTTAATTGCACAATATATATTTATTTTATTACCTTTAACCAGGTTAGTCTCATTGAGATAAAAACAAATTCAAGAGAGGCCTGGACTATATTAGCTTCTGTGTTGAACACAAATCATTTTGAAAGGCATCTTGGAGAGAGAGAAACACTTTTCTTTTTTTTTCTTTTTTTTACACATTTGTCATTTCTTATTTGTGTTCTCCAAGAAGCATGTCACTGAATCCAATTAGATTCTGAGAAGTGTGTGGGTTTCTCAACCCTCCTTCCTCCTGTCGCTCTCTCTATATCTCTCTCTCTCGGGAAGTACTATGAACATGTGTGTATGTGTTTGTTCATGCAGGTCTAGTAATACCTATAATTACTAGTATGCTAATAATGTGCCCACCCCAGCAGTGATAACCCATAGTTGTAATACATTACTTTTTAAAATGCTAAATGTAGTAAATCATGTAGTACTCTCTTTCCTTCTCTTTTTTCTATCTTTCTTTCTTAATTTCTGTATTTTTCTCTCCCCCCTCTCTCTCCCTCTTTCCCTCCCCCTCTCTCTCCCTCTTTCCCTCCCCCTCTCTCTCGCTCTCCCTCCCCCCTCTCTCTCCCTCCCCCCTCTCTCTCTTCTTCCCCATCTCTCTCTCTCCCTCCCCCTTTCTCTCTCCCACACATCTCTCTGTCTCTTCTTCCCCTTCTCTCTTTTCTTCCCCCTTCTCTCTCTCTCTCTCTCTCTCTCTCCCTCAGGTGTTTTTTTTTATCAATCTTCACCTTCCATCTTCCCTTTTACATTCCAGTCCTGTCAGCCCTGATTCTGTCATATCTCTAAGGTGCCGACTCTCTGTCACCATATATCTTTCACCACACACAGACACACACACACAGAGACACACACACAATGTATAAGTACACATACTTACACATTGTAAATTGCTGCCATCCACCTTATTCTCCAGGGAAACATAAATCTCCTGCCTAGGAAAATCTGCTCAGGACTCTTTGACATTCCCCTAAGTATGTAGGATCAAAAGTAGATCCCAGTGGTCATAAAGGGCTAGCTCCCTAGTTGCTGTCAGTAGAAATGCCTAGGCAGGCTCTTATGGAAGCACATTGTTATTCTGTACATGAACAGAGTTAAGAATGTGCCGTAAGCTCACTCCACAGCTAGCTTGAAATGTTGCCAATCGGTTCGCCTGTTGTCAAGCGGGGGTGGTCATGTGTGTTGGTGGGGTAAAGCAGGGGTTCCCAACCTTTTTTCCACATGGCCCCTTTTTTCTCATTTTCATTGTTTATTGAGATTGCCTATATTAAATACACCACCAGTTTGATTTTGTTTAATTTGAGGGACCTAGGAAAATGTGTGTTTTTAACAGAACACATTGTTTCCTTCAACCTCATTCTGACTTGGCCTTTCATATTCAAGTCTATTAGGATGCCTCTGCGTTTGAAGTGCCGCCTTGTTCGGGAACAGAAACGAAAGAGAGAGGGAAGGAGATTGAGACTTGATGACAGAGAAGAGACTTATAAGAAGGAGTGTTTTGTTGTTGATACAGTTATGTCTCTGAAACTATTGACCTTGAGAAAGAGGCTGGTTTTACTGCAACCTTGGGACTATTCTAACGTGTCTCGTTCTTGTTACTGGAAAGGAAAAGAGGCTTGTCTGTCCAAGGTAGCTTTTCTAAATTAAGCTCACTTGAGCTCCACCTCTCTCGCTCTGAAATTGAAATGTGCCTTAGTACAATAGTACAATATGGTTTTATGGATTCTCACATATTCTCTCACCATCGTCTCTTCCTCCCTCCCTCTTTCTCTCTACCAGAGATCGTAGAGCGCGTGGCGCTGGGCCAGTGGCCCTACCTGCGGCCCTCCCTCTGCCCCCAGAGCCACAGTGAAGAGGTGGGCCAGCTCATGCAGCGCTGCTGGAACGAGGACGTGAACGAGAGGCCCGAGTTCCACCACATCAAGCTGCTGCTGCGCAAACACAACAGGTACACTATGTCTGTACGCACTGCTTAAACCTCCATTAACACCATGCATGTTATATGGCGCCTGATCTACAGACATGCACTGATACCTATCCACTCACGTTAGAGATCTGCATGCATTCACAATAAGTCTCCACACACAAACATGTCCGTGTTTATTTTACCCAACGACTTGATGTACTCACAACAGGTTTGCACTGCTCTGGCAACTACCGTCAAAAACCTCCCGCTGCCGTTTTACCTGTTCATTTCTCCTCTCCTCCATCCCTCCCGCCATCCCTCCCTCCACAGAGGTTATGGGTCTAATATCCTGGACAACCTGTTGTCTCGTATGGAGCAGTACGCCAATAACCTGGAAGAACTGGTGGAGGAAAGAACACAGGCTTACCATGAAGAGAAACGCAAGGCCGAGGCACTGCTCTACCAGATACTTCCACAGTGAGTGTATTAAGAGGATCACAGTGGAAATAAGTTGTTTAGCTTTTTTGTTATCCTAAATGATTTTTAAGTCAATGTACTAAGTTGTGTAAAAAAATAATAATAATTAGGTCCAAAAAACTATACACACAAACATAATTTGGTGATTGGACTGAAACACACAAAAACACACACACACACACACACACTCACTCTGCTTATCACTGTCTGTGTGTGATGAAGCTCTGTAGCGGAGCAGCTGAAGAGAGGGGAGACGGTGCAGGCTGAGGCCTTTGACTCGGTCACCATCTACTTCAGTGACATCGTGGGCTTTACCGCCATCTCAGCAGAGAGCACGCCCATGCAGGTCAGTCCAGAATGAACGTAGTCAACAGCAGCTTTACCTCCATCTCAGCAGAGAGCACGCCCATGCAGGTCAGTCCAGAATGAACGTAGTCTACAGCAGGTTAACCTCCATCTCAGCAGAGAGCACGCCCATGCAGGTCAGTCCAGAATGAACGTAGTCAACAGCAGGTTAACCTCCATCTCAGCAGAGAGCACGCCCATGCAGGTCAGTCCAGAATGAACGTAGTCTACAGCAGGTTAACCTCCATCTCAGCAGAGAGCACGCCCATGCAGGTCAGTCCAGAATGAACGTAGTCTACAGCAGGTTAACCTCCATCTCAGCAGAGAGCACGCCCATGCAGGTCAGTCCTGAATGAACGTAGTCAACAGCAGCTTTACCTCCATCTCAGCAGAGAGCACGCCCATGCAGGTCAGTCCAGAATGAACGTAGTCTACAGCAGGTTAACCTCCATCTCAGCAGAGAGCACGCCCATGCAGGTCAGTCCAGAATGAACGTAGTCAACAGCAGCTTTACCTCCATCTCAGCAGAGAGCACGCCCATGCAGGTCAGTCCAGAATGAACGTAGTCAACAGCAGCTTTACCTCCATCTCAGCAGAGAGCACGCCCATGCAGGTCAGTCCAGAATGAACGTAGTCTACAGCAGGTTAACCTCCATCTCAGCAGAGAGCACGCCCATGCAGGTCAGTCCTGAATGAACGTAGTCAACAGCAGCTTGACAATACAGTCTAGTCCTGATATGCAATGACTTTAGGCTATCATGAATGAGAAGTGGAGTATGCCGTTTTTCTGAGCAAATGAAAATAATATATTTGAGTTGGGATCGATCAACTGCACTTCATTTCAGCATACTTGTGTTCAATGTGTACTTTTCAGACGTTAACTGTATTGCAACTGCCTCATATCTGAAGGCAAATGAATTGACTGTTATTCTACTTAAAGGACACATATTTTATGCAGTGGCTGAAAGTCTTCATGTTTCCCTATAGGTGGTGACCCTATTGAATGACCTCTACACGTGTTTCGATGCCATCATCGACAACTTCGATGTTTATAAGGTGAAGTCAGAGTCTAAACCTTGTTATTCACACAGGGTGTGCACGCGTTTAATACAACTGATTCAGCTACTCAAGTCAATCAATCAAATGTATTTATACAGCCCTTCTTACATCAGCTGATATATCAAAGTGCTGTACAGAAACCCAGCCTAAAACCCCAAACAGCAAGCAATGCAGGTGTAGAAGCATGGTGGTTAGGGAAAACCCACTAGAAAGGCCGAAACCTAGAGAGGAACCAGGCTCTGAGGGGTGGCCAGTCCTCTTCTGGCTGTGCCGGGTGGAGATTATAACAGAACATGGCGAAGATGTTGAAATGTTCATAAATGACCAGCATGGTCAAATAATAATAATCACAGTGAACAGGTCAGGGTTCCATAGCCGTAGGAAGAACAGTTGTAACTGGAGCAGCAGCACGGCCAGGTGGACTGGGGACAACAAGGAGTCATCATGCCAGGTAGTCCTGAGGCATGGTCCTAGGGCTCAGGTCCTCTGAGAGAGAGAGAGAAAGAAAGAGAGAATTTGAGAGAGCATACTTAAATTCACACAGGACACCGGATAAGACAGGAGAAATACTCCAGATATAACAGACTGACCCTAGCCCCCGACACATAAATTACTGCAGCATAAATACTGGAGGCTGAGACAGGAGGGGTCAGGAGACACTGTGGCCTCATCCGATGATGGGGCTTGAAGACTAGTTAAGTGCTCAAGTGCTTGAAGACTAGTTAAATCAGGTGTGTTGGAGCTAGAATGACACAAAGACCTGGACATGCTGTGAGCCTCCTGTACCACGGTTACCCACCACTGGGTCAAAGACATATTAAAGAACCCTGGTGACAGCGTGACCGTCTCTCACTCTGTGGCGCCCTCAGGTGGAGACGATAGGCGATGCGTACATGGTGGTGTCTGGGCTGCCCGTGAGGAATGGCAATCTGCACGGCCGAGAGATCGCCCGCATGTCGCTAGCCCTGCTGGAGGCCGTACACTCCTTCAGGATCCGCCACCGACCTGCCCAGCAGCTCTTTCTGCGCAGCGGCATCCACAGTGGTGAGCGGCGGGAAGGGGGGGTTGTATGGTTCAAATAGTATTTGTTTTCTGACAAATGCACTTCCTTGAGCTTGTCTGACACTGTGGAATCATTAGGGTCTGTGGAATATTGGAATAGGTTGTGTGTGTGTGTGTGTGTTCTCTCCAGGCCCAGTGTGCGCTGGTGTTGTAGGACTGAAGATGCCTCGGTTCTGTCTGTTTGGAGACACAGTCAACACAGCCTCTCGCATGGAATCCAATGGGGAGGGTGAGAGTGACCCATCTCTTGTATCTACAATCTCATGACCTATCAGGATACACATACACTAGTCCTTCTCTGGCTTCAAATGACCACCTTTCTGTCACGTTATCATCCCTCAGCCCTGAAGATCCACGTGTCGGAGGCCACGCGCGTGGTGCTGGACGACTTCAACTGTTTCCAGCTGGAGCTGAGGGGAGACGTGGAGATGAAGGGCAAAGGGAGGATGAAGACCTACTGGCTACTGGGGGAGAGCATCAACAACATGGCTTAAGAGAGAGAGAGAGAGAGAGAGAGACGTGGGAGAGCGAGAGAAGGAGAGAGAGCGAGACACAGGAGAGACACGAGAGCGAGAGAGAGATGCATACTGTTTAGTCTGTATTGGAGAGACGTGGTAGAAAAGAGACGTAAGGGAAGGGAGGGCTGAGGTAAAAGGCACATACATGCATACAGATTCACATGGGAACGGAGTGAAATGGAAATAAGCAAAAAACTGTACTGCTGACAACTTCCTCCTTAATGATAGTCTCATTGACAGAGTCTCACTGCTCTTCATGGGAATACCTTGGTTCCTATAGGTGGACAAGCCCTCTCTAGATTGACTTACCATGGTGGATCTTCCATGGACAGCTTTAGACTTGTAGACTTGTAGACTTGTAGACTCTCCAACCAAAGGAACGATATCACTGCTAAGCCGCCGTGTGCCGATTGGCGAGGCACCGCCTCTGATTGACACAGACGACGGGCATTTGCGAACGACGCCACCAAGTGTTCCAGAGTTGTAACTGTCACTTTTGCGAACAAACATTTTGGACATTCTTGTTGGACCTGTTGTTTGTGGTGACGAGAGTTGTCCAATGTGTTATTTTGTGGTTATTTGACTTTGTGACTGACTTGGTGTTCTCTAACATTTGTGTAGAGGCCTTAGTGTTATGTGAAGCATTCCCTGGTGTTTTTCTATTTATTTCACAGTGGTGTGTGTTCTATATTACTGTATCAGTTTGTTCTATATCAGTCGAACATGAGTCAACTGAAGTCCAGAGGGCTATACAACGAATATAGCTCGATATATTCGGGCTTTTCTGAAATTAGCTAGCTTCAGTTAGCTTCACGTTCCAGCTCAGGCTTCACGCATGTTATGAAGGCAGATATTGATCGTTCACCCGCCGCTTACTTGAGCCGGGTTTGTAACTGCGCGTTCATGTCGCACATTGCTAGTCGAAAGCCAAACTGAGACAATACTGAATCATTAGTCCATGGGCGAGTCGGTGACACATTTTCATTTTTGACAAAATGTAAATGAAAGGAAAATCAAACCTGTAAATTCAGCAGGCTATGGTGTGAAATGGGCTATTGCAAGTGCCGTCTGTCTTGCGCATATCGTTTATTTGGTGTGCTTAGCAATGCACGAGTGCCACGACTCCCCACTCCTATCGATAAAATCATTGTATGAATTCATACGACAGTTTTACTGCACGTGAAGTTTCAAATGCATCCAGTCATTACTAAATGTGTTGTGTGAAATGTATTTGAGTATTACTATTTATAACACACACGAATTTGATTGGCTCAAAGACTTAATTCGGGATAAATTGAGTAAACACTGAGTTAGCCTTTCCGGGAGTAGATTAGTTCTGAAGGATATATATTACACTCATTTTGAAGTTCAGATTTTCTAATTGTCCTTTTTCCTTTTTTTTTACAAGATGATGTTATACTCAATAACTTATATTTCACACTCAAGGGTACAAAAGAAAGAGTGAGTCTAGCTCTTCACTTCTCTTCTGATTTCTTTCAGATTGGGAGTCCTAAATGGCATACATAGTATAGTGAAAAATTATATATTTAAATGTATATATGCCCATAAACTCTCAAAGTTGACTCTCTGAGGATACTGGTTTGGCTTGTGATTTGCAAACATGTTACAACAAACTACTTTTTTGCCTTTTCGTTCCGTTCGTTGGTGTTTTTGGGTGGCTTTGCTCGTTGTCTATCTGAAAGGAACAGCTGCACCACCTAGCTACTTGGCTCAGAAGTGGAGCATCACTGATAGGAAGCAGGCACCCATATACCAACCAGCGCTATGGACCATGTGAATGTGCTCTCACTTGAACGGCCCTAAACCTTAAACTTATCATCAGTGAGAATATCCCCTTTCCAACTTAAGTCTAAATGAGTTGATCATTTCATTTTCCACGAGTGAATGTATCACCTAAGCCAAAGCCAATACCCCTGAAATAATCAGGATTGGTAATGTGGAGTGTAAATGATAACAGCTCTGTGTGATGTCAGGGAGACGCGTCATTGATCAGTAGTAACTCACCCAATGTCAGGCTTGATCTGACTGGTAACCTAGCGGGCAACACTGGTTTCAGTATAATCTATTTTATGGCATCGTAGTCAGGTTGTATACTGGTTGTGTGAAAGTTTATGCAGAAGTTAATTATTTTTAGCAAACAGAAAAATAAGTCTTTGTCTAGTTGTAATCTGAAAAGATAACAACAAAAAATATGATGTCGTTCCCATTATGTCTTCTTGTCGTGAAAAATATGTCTTTGCCTGGTTGTAACAGAGACCAGTTGCTTGTAATGTGGTTGTATGATTTCTTCTCAACCAGAAAACCAGTTTGCAACAAGAAAATGACATCATTAAGACAATTCCAAGGCAGGTCCGTCTGCATACGGTATGTGTCCACTATGAATGTGGTCACATGGCTTCTTTAAATGCGTTTCTGATGCAGTAAAATGTATTGTGTTGTTTTGGTTGCCTTGTCTGTATTTTCGAGGAGTGGGTTGGTCTTTGAATTACTGTATGTTACAATGTACTGTTGTGTTTTAAAATATGACATTGGCGTTGGTTTGGGGGGGGAGAAAGAAATGTTTAGTTAGATTGCCTGTCTTGTTTCGGGTCAGTTGAATGTCTTTATAAAATTAGTTGATAACCCACATTTTCTTCTGAGTTAATAGCAATGTGTTATTGTGCTTGATGTAATTTTGGCCGAAACGTGATGTACTTTCCATGTTTAGTTATTTGTTAGACCTTACAATCTAAGTGGGACTGTCTATGCATACAATTGCATTTTGTATCACAGTAGGGCACAACAACCCACATACTCGTAGTCTAATCTACAGGTTACATATTTCTATCTATATATAAACTTGAAATAATAGAGATATAAGTACAAGGTCAAACAGTAAGTACAAACAACACAGTAAAAAAACAGCTTCAAAGACGTAACACTTTGACTGCTTTTATTTGTACTGTGTAGCACTTTGAAAAAAGTTATTTGTCACAGAGTGCTTAAAAAAGATGCTGACGAGGCAGATTCTACACACAGCGTTAAGGAAGAAATCTGCAGTGGTGGAAAAAGTACCCAGTTGTCATACTTGAGTAAAAGTAAAGGTACCTTAATAGAAAAGGACTCAAGTAAAAGTGAGTCACCCACTAAAATACTACTTGAGTAGAAGTATTTGGTTTTAAATGTACTTAGGTATCAAAAGTAAAAGTATAAATAATTTAAAATTGCTTGTGTTAAGCAAACTAGACGACACTATTTTATTTTTTACGGAGAGCCAGCACACAGACATAATTTACTAACCAAGTATTTGTTTTTAGTGAGTCTGTCAGATCAGAGGCAGTAGGGATGACCAGGGATGTTCTCTTGATAAGTGTGTGAATTGGACCATTTTCCTGTGCTGCTTAGCATTCAAAATGTAACAAGTACTTTTGAGTGTCTAGGAAAACGTATGGAGTAAAAAGTGAATTATTTTCTTTAGGAATAGGTCAAAGTTGTCAAAAATATAAATAGTAAAGTACAGATACCCCAAAAAACTACTTAAGTAGTACTTTAAAGTATTTTTACTTAAGTACTTTACACCACTGGAAACCTGAAAGGAAGCGGAACCAAATGAGGAGTCTATCTTTCTCTGGCAAGTCAGCTGAAAGTTCAGATTTGATATGATCCTGAAGGTTAGTAATTTGTTAATGTCAAGAGATCAGTATTAAACCTCCTGAATCAACGCATGTTAGAATCACCTCTGGCGGTGATTAGAGCTCTGAGTCTTTCTGGGTAAGTCTCTAAGAGCTTTGCACACCTGGATTGTACAATAGTTGCCCATTATTCTTTTCAAAATTCTTCCAGCTCTGTGAAGTTAGTTGTTGATCATTGCAAGACAGCCATGTTCAAGTCTTGCCAAATCAAAACTGTAACTAAGCCACTCATGAACATTCAATGTCGTCTTGGTAAGCAACTCCAGTGTATATTTGGCTTGTGTTTTAGGTAATTGTCCTGCTGAAAGGTGAATTTGTCTCCCAGTGTCTGGTGTAATGCAGACTGAACCAACTTTCCCTTCAGGATTTTGCCCATGCTTAGCTCCATTCCATTTATTTTTATCCTTAAAAAAACTCCCTAGTCCTTGCTGATTACATACACATAACATGATGCAGCCACCACCATGCTTGAAAATATGAAGAGTGGTACTCAGTGATGTGTTGTGGTGTTGGATTTGCCCCAAACATGAAGCTTTTTATTCAGGACAAAAAGTACATTTTGTTACTACATTTTTTTTGCAGTAATACTTTAGTGCCTTATTGCAAACAGGGTGCATGTTTTGGAATATTATTATTCTTTACAGGCTTCCTTCTTTTCACTCTGTCATTTATGTTAGTATTGTGGAGTTACTACAATGTTGTTGATCCATCCTCAGTTATCTCCTATTACAGCCATTAAACTCAATAACCGATTTTAAAATCACCATTGGTCTCATGGTGAAATCAATGAGCGGTTTCCTTCCTCTGAGTTAGGAAGTGCACCTGTATCTTTATACACCATCCAACTTGTAATTAATAACTGCACCATGCTCAAAGGGATATATCATTTCTGCTTGTTTTGTTTGACCTATCTACCAATAGGTGCCCCATTGGAAAACCACCATTTTTCCTTTTCTTTGTGGTTGTATCTGTGCTTGAAATTCACTCCTCGACTGAGGGACCTTACAGATAATTATATGTGTGGGGTACAGAGATGGGGTACTCATTTTAAAAATCATGTTAAACACTATTATTGCACAGTCATGCAACTTATTATGTGACTTGTTTAGCACATTTTTACTTATTTATGCTTGTCATAACAAAAGGGCTGAATACTTATTGACTCAAGACATTTTGTCTTTTTATTTTTAATGAATTTGTCAACATTTCTAAAAACAGAATTCCACTTTGACATTATGGGGTACTGTGTCTAGAAGTGTGGTGCAAAATCTTGATTGAATCCATTTTAAACTCAGGCTCTAACACAGCAAAATGTGGAAAAAGTAAACGGGTGTGAATACTTTCTGAAGGCACTGCAAATCTTCTAGTTTCATGAGATTGAACACATGAGCAAAGCAACACTACTTAATTTCCTTACAATGGATGTTTTTGGAGCAATTACAGGCATTTCTAATCTCTGCTCAAAAACCATCATCTTCAAAAACCACTGTCTTAATGACTACAGTTCTCTGATGGAGGGGGAAGCAGTCATCACTACTGACTACTTATGACTGTAAACAAAATAAGTGTGGATTATACAGTTTAGCTATATTACTGACCGGGGTTGACGTCAATTAAATTTCAATCAGAAAGAAAAACGTTTTCGATGAAGAGTTTCTCATCAGTATATTGAGAAATCGTTAAAAATAACTTTTTTAATTATTTAATTTACATTATGAATTGACAGAATTAATAAAATAGTCCTGAACCCTGTTACTGACTTTTCATGTCTCCTGTGTTATTTATTTTTCATGCCGAAAAATCTGTTAAATGGATTGTGTTGCTCAATTATTTGGTTTACAATGAAACAGGGTAAAGGGGGGAGATTGCAAATGTGTTTCCTCTGTTACACCACGTCTTTGTTCAGGAAACATTCTGTCTTAACCAGGAAAATATGCATACCCACTTTGGATAGCTATGTTACTGTCACGACTTCCTCCGAAGTCGGTCCCTCTCCTTGTTCGGGTGACGTTCGGCGGTTGACGTCACCGGTCTTCTAGCCATCGCCGATCCACCTGTCATCTTCCATTTTTTTTGTCTTGTCTTCCCACACATCTGGTTTCAATTCCATCATTACATGTTGTGTATATAACCCTTTGCTCCCCCCATGTCCTTGTCCGGTATTGTTTATTGTAGTGCTTGTGCACGTTATGCTGGTGTGTGAAGGGTTTTACCCATTGATTTTTGTACTGTTTACGGTGGTTTTATTTATTAAACTGCGCCGTTGTAAATCAGTTTTGCTCTCCTGCAGCTGACTTCTCTGCCGCCAGTACGCACCCCTTACAGAATACCGGACCAAACTTATGGAGTCAGCAGGAGCAGGTACCCCGGGTATAGAGGTGGAGGAGCGCGTCCGGGAGCACGCAGCAATGCTCCACCATCTTGGCGTTGTCCAGACAATGGACCGCTGGGAGAGACAGGGCCTCCACCAGCACAGCTGCCTCCACCAGCACAGCCGGGGTCTCCACTACGCGTCCCTCCTTCTCCTGGTCCCAGCGAGATTCGTCTCTCCCTTCCCCAGGAATACGATGGGACGGCTGCGAACTGCCAGGGGTTCCTCTTACAGCTGGACTTAAACCTGGCAACCGTCCACCCGGCTCCTTCAGGCCGTGAGAGGGTGTCCGCCCTCGTCTCGTGCCTCACCGAGAAAGCCCTGGAGTGGGCCAATGCTGTGTGGAGAGAGGGAGATGCGGCGTTGAACCAGTTTGAGGAGTTCTCCCGCCGCTTCCGGGCAGTCTTCGACCGCCCGCCCGAGGGTAGAGCGGCGGGTGAACGCCTCTTCCATCTGAGGCAGGGGACGAGGAGCACCCAGGAGTTCGCCCTGGAGTTTCGGACCCTGGCTGCCAGCACGGGATGGAACGACAGGGCCCTAATCGACCATTATCGCTGCAGTCTGCGCGAGGACATCCGTCGGGAGTTGGCCTGCAGAGACACCACCCTCACGTTCGACCAGCTGGTGGACCTGTCCATCCGGCTGGATAACCTGCTGGCTGCCCGCAGACATTCAGATTGGGGTCTGTTGTTTCCATTCCCCCAGCACCCCCTCTCCGATACCCATGGAGCTGGGAGGGGCGGTGCGCAGGGAGACCGGAGGGGGTTTCAGCTCGTGCACCATCTGTGGCCGCAGAGGTCACACTGCCGGTCGGTGCCGGGTTGGTTCCCCTGGGTATCGAGGTAGCAGGCAGGGCGCTCTGGCGTCACCCCAGGTGAGCCGGCACCCTTCTCACCCAGAGCCCTCTGTCGCACATATATGTGTGTATGTCACTTTTCCTGAGTTTTCCCTGCATTCCCAGCATAAGGCGCTCGTCGATTCAGGCGCGGCTGGGAATTTTATAGATAGATCGTTCGCCCATAGTTTAGGGATCCCCATTGTTCCCGTGGCTGTGCCCTTCCCCGTTCACACCTTAGATCGTCGACCATTAGGGTCAGGGTTGATCAGGGAGGCCACCGCTCCTCTGGGCATGGTTACTTAGGGGGGTCACAAGGAGAGAATTAGTCTCATCCTTATTGACTCTCCTGCGTTTCCCGTGGTGCTAGGCCTACCCTGGTTAGTTTGTCATGACCCCACTGTTTCTTGACCACAGAGGGCTCTCACAGGGTGGTCGCGAGAGTGCTCGGGGAGGTGTTTAGGGGTTTCCGTTGGTGCTACTACGGTGGAAAGTGCAGACCAGGTCTCCACCGTGCGCATTCCCCCTGAATATGCCGATTTGGTTTCGCAACCTCCAAAAAGAAGGCGACTCAATTACCACCCCATCGACGGGGCGATTGCACGATAAATCTCCTGGTAGACGCTGCACTTCCCAGGAGTCACGTGTATCCCCTCTCACAGGCGGAGACGGAGGCTATGGAAACATATGTCTCTGAATCCCTGCGTCAGGGGTACATTCGGTCATCCACTTCACCCGCAGGTGCAGCGGTTCTTAGGGTTTGTCAACTACTACCGGAGGTTTATCCGAGGTTAGCGGCTCCCATTACCTCACTGCTGAAGGGAGGCCCGGTGCGTTTGAAGTGGTCAGCTGAGGCGGACAGGGCTTTTGGTCACCTGAGGGCTCTGTTTACCTCGGCCCCCGTACTGGCCCATCCGGATCCCTCTTTGGCGTTCATAGTGGAGGTGGACGCGTCCGAGGCTGGGATCGGAGCTGTGCTCTCTCAGCGCTCGGGTACACCACCGAAGCTCCGCCCCTTTGCCTTCTCGAAGAAGCTCAGCCCGGCGGAGCGAAACTATGATGTGGGGGACCGGGAGCTGTTGGCTGTCGTCAAGGCTTTGAAGGCGAAGGAGACATTGGCTAGAGGGGGCTAAACACCCTTTCCTCATCTGAACTGACTACCGCAATCTGGAGTACATCCGGGCAGCGAGGTGATTGAACTCCGCCAGGCAAGGTGGGCCATGTTTTTCACCCGTTTTGTGTTTACCCTTTCCTACAGACCAGGCTCCCAGAACGTGAAGGCAGACGCGTTGTCCCGGCTGTATGACACAGAGGAGCGGCCCATGGACCCCACTCCCATACTCCCCGCCTCCTGCCTGGTGGCGCTGGTAGTGTGGGAGCTGGCCGCGGATATTGAGCAGGCGTTACGTGCAGAGCCCGCTCCCGTCCAGTGTCCCGGTGGGCATCTGTACGTCCAGTCTGCTGTTCGTGACCGGTTGATCTATTAGGCCCACACGTCACCCTCCTCTGGTCATCCTGGGATCGGTCGGACAGTGCGCTGTTTGAGCGGAAGGTACTGGTGGCCGATCTTGGCTAAGGACGTGAGGGTTTATGTTTCCTCCTACTCGGTGTGCGCCCAGTGTAAGGCTCCTAGGCACCTGTCCAGAGGGAAGCTACACCCCTTACCCGTTCCACAACGGCCTTGGTCGCACCTGTCAGTGGATTTTCTAACCAATCTCCCCCCCTCACAGGGTAACACCGCGATCCTGGTCGTTGTGGATCAGTTCTCGAAGTCCTGTCATCTCCTCCCTCTGCCCGGTCTCCCTACGGCCCTACAGACTGCGGAGGCCTTGTTTACGCACGTCTTCCGGCACTACGCGGTGCCTGAGGATATAGTGTCTGATCGAGGTCTCCAATTCACGTCTAGGGTCTGGAAGGCGTTCATGGAACGTCTGGGGGTCTCGATCAGCCTTACTTCAGGGTTTCACCCCGAGAGTAATTGGCAGGTGGAGAGAGTAAACCAGGATGTGGGCAGGTTTCTGCGGTCCTATTGCCAGGACCGGCCGGGGGAGTGGGCGGCGTTCGTGCCCTGGGCCGAGATGGCACAGAACTCGCTTCGCCACTCCTCCACTAACCTCTCTCCCTTCCAGTGCGTACTGGGGTACCAGCCGGTTCTGGCGCCTTGGCATCAGAGTCAGACCGAGGCTCCTGTGGTGGACGACTGGTTCAGGTGCGCGGAGGAGACATGGAAAGCTGTCTGTGTTCACCTTCAGCGGGCCGTGCTGTGCCAAAAAGAGAACGCAGACCGCCACCGCAGTGAGGCCCCGGGGGTTCGCACCGGGGAACCGGGTCTGGCTCTCGACCCGAAACCTGCCCCTCCGCCTGCCCTGCCGGAAGCTGGGTCCGCGGTTTGTAGGGCCATTTAAAGTCCTGAGGAGAGTGAACGAGGTTTGTTATAGGTTACAGCTTCCCCCCAATTACCGTATTAACCCCTCGTTCCATGTGTCTATCCTCAGGCCGGTGGTGGCTGGCCCGCTCCAGGAGTCTGAGGTGCGGGAGGTTCCCAGCGTACTCGAGGGGGCCCCGGCGTACTCTGTTCGCTCCATACTGGATTCGAGGCGTCGGGCGAGGGGCCTTCAGTATCTCGTGGAGTGGGAGGGGTACGATCCGGAGGAGAGGTTCCGGTTGAGGACGTGTTGGATCCTGTAATGCTGCAGGAGTTCCACCGTCTTCGTCCGGATCACCCTGCGCCTCGCCCTCCGGGTCGTCCCCGAGGCCGGTGTCGACGCGCAGCTGGAGCCGCGCGTCAAGAGAGGGGTACTGCCTCTCCTTGTTCGGGCGACGTTCAGCAGTCGACGTCACCGGTCTTCTAGCCATCGCCGATTCACCTGTCATTTTCCATTTGTCTTGTCTTCCCACACACCTGGTTTCAATTCCATCATTACATGTTGTGTATTTAACCCTCTGTTCCCCCCATGTCCTTGTCCGTTATTGTTTATTGTAGTGCTTGTGTACGTTATGCTGGTGTGTGACGGGTTTTACTCATTGATTTTTGTACTGTTTACAGTGGTTTTATTTATTAAACTGCGCCATTGTAAATCAGTTTTGCTCTCCTGCGCCTGACTTCTCTGCCGCCAGTACGCACCCCTTACAGTTACTTTGTTTCCATTCTCTAATAATATTTTTTTTCCCAGCAGCATGGTGTAGCAGTTGTTTAAAATTACCTCTTAACTTCTATGAGCTACGTGGCCCACCCGCGGTACACACTACCAACAGCCAGTGAAATATCAGTGCGCGAAATACAAAACAGCAAAAATCTCATAATTTCATTTTCTCAAACAATCAACTATTTTACACCATTTTAAAGATAAACTTCTCATTAATCTAACCACATTGTTCTATTTCAAAAAGGCTTTACGGCGAAAGCATAAAATTAGATTATGTTAGGACATAAACTTCACAAGAAAAACCACACAGCCATTTTCCAAGCAAGGACATGCATCACAAAAACCAAAAATACAGCTAAAATATTCACTAACCTTTTGATGATCTTCATCAGATGGCACTCATAGGACTTCATGTTACACAATACATGTATGTTTTGCTCAATAAAGTTCATATTTATATCCAAAAACCCCATTTTACATTGGCGCGTGATGTTCAGAAAATGTTTTCCCACCAAAACTACCGGTGAATGAGCACACCAATTTACAAAAATACTCATCATAAACGTTGATAAAATTTACAACAGTTATTGAAAGAATTATAGAAATACTTCTCCTTAATGCAACCACTGTGTCAGATTTTAAAATAGCTTTACAGAGAAAGCACATTTTTCAATATTCTGAGTACATAGCTCAGCCATCAAAGCAAGCTATACAGATACCCGCCAAGTTCTGGGGTTAACGAAACTCAGAATGAGTATTACAAATATTCTCTTACCTTTGCTGATCTTCGTCAGAATGCACTCCCAGGACTCCTACTTCCACAAGAAATGTTCTTTTTGTTTGAAATACTCCATATTTATGTCCAAATACCTCCGTTTTGTTCGTGCGTTCAGATCACTATCCAAAGGCATAATGCGCGAGCGTAAATCCAGACACGAAAAGTCAAATGTTCCATTACCGTTCGTAGAAACATGTCAAACGTTGTTTACAATCAATCCTTAGGGTATTTTTAACATAAAACGTTGATAATATTCCAACCGGACAATAGCGTATTCATTACAGAGGAAAAAGAAGGAGCGGCGCGCCAAATGTGCCCGCGCAGTAAACAACTCACTGGTCCCAGGTAGTCCACTCATTGACTGAGCTCCTATTTTCTGCCCAGTAACAGGGGAAGGATGAAACACGTTTCTAAAGGCTGTTGACAGCCAATGGAAGCCTTAGGAAGTGCGACGTGACCCCACAGACACTGTAGTTTCGATAGGGATTCAAAAGAAGAACTACAATTCTCAGATTTCCCACTTCCTGGTTGGATTTTTCTCAGGTTTTTTCCTGCCATATGAGTTGTGTTATACTCACAGACATCATTTAAACAGTTTTAGAAACTTCAGTGTTTTCTATCCAAATCACTAATAATATGCAAATATTTGACTCTGGGACTGAGTATTAGGCAGTTTACTCTGGGCACGCTTTTCATCCAAAAATGAAAATATTGCCCCCTATAGCTTAAAAAGTTGTAAAGTATCTGTCTGTTATCTTCTATAGTTATGCAATATTGTTGAACACATTTATCAGTTGAACAAAATAATCTTGAAAGGAATCCTTTGGGAGCAAACATGTGTTGGGTCACTAGCCATTAATTGCTCTGAAAAAGATCTGGCCCAAACAAGCTCCTCATTATGAAACTGAATAAAACCATAGCAGGAATATGAAGTGGGTCTTCACACTCATCTGATTGTCTTTCTCTGCTTTCTGCTGTGTTGCTGGGTTCTTGTCAATCCAGTAATTTATTTAACCTTTATTTTAACAGGGAAAACATATTGAGAGCTAGGTCTCTTTTACAAATGCACCCTGTATATACAACATAAACATTATACCCATATTTATATTTATACATACACATACAGTACCAGTCAAAAGGTTGGACACACCTTCTCATTCCATTTATATTTTTACTATTTTCTTTATTGTAGAATAATAGCAAAGACATCAAAACTATGAAATAACACATATGGAATCATGTAGTAACCAAAAAAGTGTTAAACAAATCAAAATATATTTTATATTTGAGATTCTTCAAAGTAGCAACCGTTTGCCTTGATGACAGCTTTGCACACTCTTGGCATTCTCTCAACCAGCTTCATGAGGTAGTCACCTGGAATGCATTTCAATTAACAGGTGTGCCTTGTTAAAAGTTGATGAGTGGAATTCATTTCCTTCTTAATGCGTTTGAGCCAATCAGTTGTGTTGTGACAAGGTAGGGTGGGTATACAGAAGATAGCCCTATTTGGTAAAAGACCAAGTCCATATTAAGCAAGAACAGCTTAAATAAGCAGAGAAATGACAGTCCATCATTACTTTAAGACATCAAGGTCAGTCAATACCGGAAATGTCAATAACTTTGAACGTTTCTTCAAATGCAGTTGCAAAAACCATCAAGCGCGATGATGAAACTGGCTCTCATGAGGACCGCCATGGGAATGGAAGACCCAGAATTACCTCTGCAGAGGATAAGTTCATTAGAGTTACCAGCCTCAGAAATTTCAGCCCAAATAAATGCACAGAGTTCAAGTAACAGACACATCTCAACATAAACTGTTCAGGGGAAACTGTGTGAATCAGGCTTTCATGGTTGAATTGCTGCAAAGAAACCACTACTAAAGGACACCAATAAGAAGAAGAGACTTGCTTGGGCCAAGAAACACGAGCAATGGACATTAGACCGGTGGAAATTTGTCCTTTGGTCTGGAGTCTAAATGTGAGATTTTGGGTTCCAACCGCCATGTCTTTGTGAGATGCGGTGTGGGTGAACGGATGATCTCCACATGTGTAATTCCCACCGTAAAGCATGGAGGAGGAGGTGTTATGGTGTGGGGGTGCTTTGCTGGTGACACTGTCAGTGATTTATTTAGAATTCAAGGCACACAACCAGTATGGCTACCACAGCATTCTGCAGCGATACACCATCCCATCTGGTTTGGGCTTAGTGGGACTATCATTTGTTTTTCAACAGGACAATGACCCAACACACCTCCAGGCTGTGTAAGGGCTATTTTACCAAGAAGGAGAGTGATGGAGTGCTGCATCAGATGACCTGGCCTCCACAATCCCCCGACCTCAACCCAAATTGAGATGGTTTAGGATGAGTCGGATTGCAGAGTGAAGGAAAAGCAGCCAACAAGTGCTCAGCATGTGGGAACTCCTTCAAGACTGTTGGAAAAGCATTACAGATGAAACTGGTTGAGAGAATGCCAAGAGTGTGCAAAGCTGTCATCAAGGCAAAGGGTGGCTATTTGAAGAATCTCAAATATAAAATATCTCACCAGATTCACAGAACTCAATCTTAATAACAACAAACCTTGAGGGCAGTTTTTCCAGGATTTGGGGGCCTTATAGAGAGCCTGGATCTTGGTTGCAACCACATCCAGACCTTGGGTGATACTTTCAAGGAGGGTTTGCAGAAACTCAAGATGTTGGATTTGACAGGAAATAATATTAAATCAATCAGAAAAGAAGACTTTAAAGCGTACAATCATATAGGGAGTTGATTTTATCTGATAATCAAATTGTCAATTTGGAACCTGTGGCCTTTGAGAGACTGGCCAGCCTAACATACTGTACCTTCATCTGTCATCAAATAAACTTAATGAAGACCATATAACAGGCACTGTGTTCACAGGACGAAGAAGCTTACTAACCCTTAATATGTCCCAGAATGCTATATATTCTATGACACAAAAGAAACAAATCCCTCCAACATTCTCTAACCTGCTATCCCTGGAAAACATCAATATTGACAATCAGGGTCCGAATGGGAAAATACGTCATTATATACCCTCTAACTTTCTTGACAGATGTATTTTTCTTAACTCCCTGCACCCGGACACGTTCATTCACACACCCCACTTGGTGCACATAATCTATAATGACCTCACGGCCCACCCTTCGGAGCTGTTTCACCCAATCCCAATGCTAAAACAGCTCTACCTGTCCAATTCCTGACTTCTATCTTTAGATTTCCTCATATGAGCCAAACTCACTCAAGTAAGAGGCTTACAAGTAGCTCAGAACGAGGTTACAGAGATCAGTGAGACAATGATATGTTCTCTTTCTGCCTTAAATTTCCTTAAATTTAGAAATAACTCTTTCCCCTGTGACTGAAGCAATGCTTGGTTCATCCAGTGTGTGAAGAACAGCAACCAAACACAAGTTGTTTATGCGCATGATTTTGTTTTCAAATTCCCAGAGGATAAGAAAGGCACTAAACTGTTGGACCTTGACATCCACTCCTGTTTGGAAGACATAGCAGGCTTCTTCTATTTCATCACCACCACCTCATTTTCCCTCCTTACCCTGCTGGGGTCCTTTTTTACCATATCCACAACTGGTTTGGTTTCCCTGTAGATAAACAACTAAACTAAGCTCAACTAACATAACTCGTGAACTAAAACTAAACTAACTAAACTAATGGAATTCAACTAATTTAATAGAACTAAACTAGATTCAACAAATCTTCAATCACTTCTTGGTCGCTTCCTGTGTCCTTAGTTTGTGTTTAGTTTAAACTGAATTAATTACTGTGCATTGGTTTTAAAAAAAACGTTGAAACTTTGAAAAACTGGATAACTGTTATAGCTAAATGGTCCGTGTATGTAAAACATGAAAGTATATTTGCAAAAAATGTGTTTAATACATTTGGTCTGGCTTGCTTGGATGAATGTTGTTGTTCGTTGACATGGGTTGTTGCGCCCCCAGTGGTACAAATATATAACTAGTAGTTTGCCACAAAGGTTTTCTTGTCACTAAGCACATTTACCTTGGAGTAGGCTAATGTAGGCAGCTATAGCGAATTTCAAGCATGTTTCCAACGTTTTGCTTAATGAACTGTAAAATGTATTAATTAGAAGGTAATTGGTCTGAATGCTATTGTTTTAACTTAGCATGATAATGAAGAACAATGATCCTGATTTATTTTCAATACACACATTTCAACAACAAAAAAGACGATGCGCCTCTTCTATTATATACTTACAAACGTCTTAATTTCAATACTCAAGTTACGTTGCCACTCATTGGCCGGGTTTCTCTGCGTTCATTGGTAAACCATTATGTCATTCAAAATGAGTAGATCAATCATTGGCTTAAAAGAGCCTTATGGGCTCTCCCTTTTGCCAGCTCTGTGAACGAATACTTCCGCTAGGCCACCATGCCCTCCGGAAGTTAGTTTGTTTTATTCGGACACTGTCGAAAGCACTGGAGTTGAGACTGAGAGGTGGACAAACCAAGTCAAAAAAACACGGTGTCCGACGAAGACCGTGTAAAAAGAGTCTAAACAACTGTCTATTGTTAGAGCCGATCCATTGCTACGAGAAAACCATTTAGAATTTTCCCCGAACCCTAGTGTCTAACCCCTCAAGTCCTCTGGGGCCAGACGAAGCGAGGCGGGAGGTGATGGAGCCTTCACCGGCAAAGGGGAAACCGCAGGGTCGCCTACTGGTGTCCACGACCCTGGACGCAAAAGATGAGCTGGAGGAGGTAGGGCTACTATAAAACATATTCTCAAGAAGCTTTGCTACATCATACGAACAGCTGTTCAACCATACAGCACCTTATTAAACATTCACTACAAAGACACGGAACCATTTTACAAAATAGCCTGCATGTTGCTAGCTAGCTATCATTCAGCAAGTTTGGTTACTAATTCGAAATGGCATTTTATAGCCTAGCGTGTGTATGTTTGCAGTACATATTTTCGCTTTGTTGACGTGAGTTTAAATGATGGGAATCAAGCAGAATTTAGCGTAGCATTTAGCATGCTATTTTGGTAAACATAGAGACACGAGCCCATGCACATGCGCAAAGCTCATCATACACATGTCAATAAAGTACCTTTTCTGACAACCCTTGTAGTGATCCTTCCCCTAAAAAAATCAAGAGCCTAACCCCCACACGGTTAAGGAATTTTCATACAGTAGCTAGCTCAATTGACAGTGATCATCGTTCTATTGTTTGTGTGCAGTCTCTCTGTGTGATTTGTGTGTGTATGATTTCTCTGACTTGTTGTTCCCATGTGTTTTAGTGTGCTGTGTTGTTCTTTGTGTGGCATTTTGTGTGTGTTTCTGGCTGTGTGAGTGTGTGTGTATGCCCACATTGTGAATTGTGAACAATTAGACCTATCTATGCTTCTGGGTGTCTTTCTGTCATTGTGGTTAACATTCCTTTTTGTTGTTGTGTTCATTAGCGGTTGGAGAGGTGTGTGGGGATTGTCACTTCATTGACAAACGGCCTGTCGGAGCGTGAAGCCAACGATGCCATCACAGCTAATGTGAGTCCCTCGCCCTCTCACTAATAGTCCACCACCATGGGATGGGACTCTACATACTAGAATATGCAGATGCGATGTAGCTACTTACATATTTTAGTTGAGCCTTAGGATCTACATTACATTAGCTGTATAGCATAGGATTGAATTGAATCTAATAGAATGTGACTATGGTCAGAGTAATCCGTTGCTTAGCAATTGAGCTGTTCTCATTCACATTTCTGCAATGCCCTTTGTAAATGTTAGTACTCAAAGGATGTGATACATGTGCTACATAAGCATATTGAGATGTGTAAGATTATACAGTATGCTACTTGTAGGCTAGGTGAAAACTTATCCTACAAGCCCAAACTTTGATGGAGAAATGGGCTAGGGACTAAAATGTAGTGACAACTCCAATAAAATAATTAATTGCATGGCACTCTTATGTTTTTCAATGAAGTTATTAGGAAACAGCTGTAAATGTATTGTGATTTGTGACATGTACTATTAAACCCAACCCAACCTAATATCATTACAATTGCAAAGCACTATAAAGTTAGCTTAATTTCTCAGATAAAGTTACATTTCATCAAAATAATTTCAGGAATGCCAATCTTACCTGTTTCTAACTACAAAAACAAATTCAAGACAATCTGAGATGGTGGGTGTCGTGGCCTGCTGAAATTACATGGAATGTAGTATGTTGAATTGAATAGGTTCAAGTTACATGAAGCCCTAATACGGCTGAAGCCTCCTTCGTCAACACCATGATAATGGAGGCTACAGCCCCATCAAATTACATTTTATTTGTCACATGCTTCATAAACAACAGGTGTAGACTAACAGTGAAATGCTTACTTACGGGCCCTTCCCTACAATGCAGAGAGAGAGAGAGAAATAATAATAAATTACACAATGAGTAACGATAACTTGGTCAGGGCTAGGTTACATGGTATGATATATTGTCCTCATCTCCTCCCTTCTCTAGGTGTGTAAAGGTCCACAGCAGCACGAGGAGGTGTGTCTGGGACTCTTCGCTCTGCTGCTCACAGAGCCCCCACAGGCACAGAGGGTAAGGCCTCATTACTACCATATACATGATCATTATCATACTTCATATCATTATCATACACGTTATCATTTCATATGATCATTATGGTTGCCAAGTCAGACGGAGCTCATTTCGGGTAGATTCAACATTTTTACATCTTAGTCTAATTTCGTTATTGCGTTTTCAAAATACTCTGGAATAGTTTTCCTGTTCGCGGGAAGTCGAAAGCCAATTCTGGGAGACTCCAGGTCAAACCAGGAGGGTCGGAAAGCTCTCATGATCATGGCTCCATTGATTGCATTCACTATACGCACACCAATATTTATACACACCTCACATGGTTTGAATTAGCTTACATAGTGACTCTTGTGAGTGCACTAAAAATAGTGTGCTGTTATCAACACCCTAATACCTTGAATACTTTAGGCTACAGGATATGTGAATGGAATTATAGACTCTAAATACTCTACCACCCAGTGTTGTAAAGTACTAAGTAAAAATACTTTAAAGTACTACTTGAGTTGTTTTTTGGGGTATCTGTACTTTACATTACTATTTATATTTTTGGCAACTTTTACTTTTACTCTATACATTTTCCCTGACACCCAAAGTACTCGTTACAATTCACAAACTTATCAAGAGAACATGTCTGGTCACCCCTACTGCCTCTGATCTGGCAGACTCACTCACTAAACACACATGCTTTGTTTGTAAATTATGTCTGAGTGTGCCCCTGGCTATCCGTCAATACAAATAAAAAAATACAATTGTGCTGCTTAATATAAGGAACTTGAAATTATTTTTTTTACTTTTGATACTTAAGCACATCTTAGCAATTCCATTTACTTTTGATACATAAGTACATTTAAAACCAAATACTTTTAGACTTTACTCAAGTAGTATTTTACTGGGTGACTTTCACTTTTTACTTGAGTCATTTTCTATTAAGTTATCTTTACTTTTACTCAAGTATAACGATTGAGTACTTTCCCACCACTGCTACATACCAGTCTATACATCACATACACATCACATACACTGCAAACACTTCACAAATGTTCATGCTAAACTCTGAAGCCTCACTGTCCTTGTCAGTATCTACGGATTTCACGCAACAAACATCACACACACAGTACAGACGCTCATATTTATTACACCCTCACACAACACTATAAATACACACACTGCAGCCTCCTAAATCACTGTGTGAGATTACCAGTATCACACACACTTTATGCACATCTCACTTCCTCTAACACCGCTATTATATATATATATATACATACATACATACACACATACACACACACACACACACACACACAGACACACAGACACACAGACACACAGACACACACACACACACTTTCAGACTGTAGATTATCATTACACCTTATGATGAGACATGGACATTTCCACCGTAAGGTCCTGTAGAATGGGGCTGTTGGGGAAATCAATAGAAATGATTTAGAGAATAGTGAAGTTCTGATCCAGAGTCTGGTGTAGTGGTTAGCCCTCCAGACTCCGGACCACATATCACCCTGACAACATGGCTACTAATCCCGTCTCCTTCCTGTCTGTCTTCCTCTATCCGTCTCCCCTATACATTCTGACGTTCACTGTCCATATATATATCATTTCTTTATTGTTGTTTATAGAAGTTCACCATTTTTAAAACATTTTTTTTTTTTTTACAGAATGGTGAACTTCTATAATATTCCTGTGGCGCCTCTAAATCCTTGTCATCTGAACATGTTTGACTGGGTGCCCAATTTAACACACATGACATTATTTATACATAGCCCCTATTGATGCACAAAGCTGTTCGTTATCACACTGTGTTGTATGTACACTATGTATGTCAATATGCTGCAAAGCAAATGAGCCTTTCGTCATATAACACGTTTGTATTCTCTACTCTCCACAGTGCTACAGAGACCTGACCCTGGTGAATAGGGACGGCATGAACGTGATCCTGATCAAGATCAACCAGATCCTCATGGAGAAGTTCCTCAAGTTGCAAGACGTGTGCCGCACACAGGTAAACAGTTTGTCTCCGTGTAGAAAAGGCAGAAACGGTTTCTCAATTTAATTCGCTTTATTGACACAAAATACACATGTAGATTTTGATGTTTTCTAATGAGTAAGTGATTGACTAATGATCTCCCCCCCCCTCTCTCTCTCTCCCTTCAGTTGGTGTGGTTGGTGAGGGAGCTGGTGAAGAGTGGCGTAATCGGAGCGGACGGCATCCTCATGACCCTTATGAAGCAGATCGCAGGTCGGTCCGTTCACCACGTGTACTGTTGGTTTCGCTGCTTTCAGATGCAGAGCAAATCTTTCTGCCAATGTACAAAGTAGTATCTTGTCTTGTTTCACTGTTGCTCAAAATGGCTTCCTCACCTTTTTTGTTTATTTTGTCTGTGCGTTGGTTTGCTTGATTGAGCAGCTATGTGGCTTTTTTTCTGTGTCCAGGAGGAGACATCACCAATAAGAACCTGTGGCTGGCTGAGAATGTGCTGGACATACTGGTGGAACAAAGGTGTGTTGGCGAGTGGAGTTCAACAGGAAACACTCTTTCACTACAGTATTGTCATGTAATAAAAGTCCAACTGGTTCATAGGGCAAAAACACATCTCACACAATTAGTTTTAAAATAATCTAATGCTTCGAAGTAGGCTCATAACACATGAGAAGGGTTTACCAAGAAAAACTTCCAAAAGGACTCATTTGAGGCAGAAATTCAACAGAAATCAATCTCTGCCTTTTTTTTGTTGAGTGCTCCAACTCTTTTCTGCCTCAAGTTAGTCCTTTTGGAAGTTTTCCTTGGTCAGCCCTTTTCATAGTTGTTGTTATTGAGCACCCCTCTGTTCCTTTTTTTGCTCAACACACTCACACTTTATGGAAGTTTGGACTCATTTGGTTTACCATACAACAAACCTTTCCACAGTCATCTCTATCTCTTTTTTTTCCCTCAGGGAGTGGGTGCTGAAGAGTGGCATGCTGATAGCCATGTCAGTGTACACCTACCTACGCCTCATCGTGGACCACGGCACCCCGGCACTGCTGGTCCTCAGACAGAAGGAGGTGGACTTCTGTATCGGCCTGCTCCGAGAGAAGGTGAGGGAGGAGAGGAATGAAGGAGGGGGTGATGTAATGGGATCAGTGAGGTAAGGAGAAGAGCAATATTTTTATTTATTTTATTTTTATTAACCAGGTAGGCTAGTTGAGAACAAGTTCTCATTTGCAACTGCGACCTGGCCAAGATAAAGCATAGCAATTCGACACATACAACAACACAGAGTTACACATGGAATAAACAAAACATAGTCAATAATACAGTAGAACAAAAGAAAACAAAAAGTCTATATACAGTTAGTGCAAATGAGGTAAGTTAAGGCAATTAATAGGCCATGGTGGCGAAGTAATTACAATATAGCAATTAAACACTGGAATGGTAGATTTGCAGAAGATGAATGTGCAAGTAGAGATACTGGGGTGCAAAGGAGCAAGATAAATAAATACACTATGGGGATGAGGTAGGTAGATAGATGGGCTATATACAGATGGGCTATGTACAGGTGCAGTGATCTGTGAGCTGCTCTGACAGCTGGTGCTTAAAGCTAGGGAGGGAGATATGAGTCTCCAGCTTCAGTGATTTTTGCAGTTCGTTCCAGTCATTGGCAGCAGAGAACTGTAAGGAAAGACGACCAAAGGAGGAATTGGCTTTGGGGGTGACCAGTGAGATATACCTGCTGGAGCGCGTGCTACAAGTGGGTGCTGCTATGGTGACCAGTGAGCTGAGATAAGGCGGGGCTTTACCTAGCAGAGACTTGTAGATAACCTGTAGCCAGTGGGTTTGGCGACGAGTATGAAGTGAGGGCCAGCCAACGAGAGTGTACAGGTCGCAATGGTGGGTATCAATATAGTGAGTAAGGGAATGAGGGAGGAGTACATTTCAAGGTTGGAAGGAGGGAGAGGAAAGCGGGTGGAGTATAGTTAAGATAAACCACTGGGGGGGAGGGGGGGGGCGAATTGGAGTGAAGATGCATATGGATTCTTGATGGAAGGAGGACTGATAAGAAAGAAGATTTATGTCATATTCTATATGCCCAAGAACACAGACTGTTATTATACTGTATCTAGGTTTGACAAGGAGGAATTTCCACACAGCAATGAAGTAATTGAACTCTTAATGACATTTTCCTCTCTCTCTTCTACCCTCGTCCCTGTCTAGTTTATGGAGTGTTTTATCATTGGGAGAGACCTGGTGCGTCTGCTGCAGATTGTGGCCCGGATCCCGGAGATGGAGCTGCTGTGGAAAGACCTGCTCCACAACCCCCAGGCCCTGAGCCCTCAGTTCACTGGTAAGGGTAAGAGAGTGTCGCTCAGCACGGGGGGGGGGGGGGGGGGCGGCATGTGTCTGAGAGACTCGTGGCTCAGCTCTAAACCTCTCTCTTTCTCGCTCCCTCTCCGTCTGGTTCTACAGGCTTGCTGCAGCTCCTGACCGCTCGCACATCCCGGAAGTTCCTGGCTTGTCGCCTCACACCAGACATGGAGACCAAACTGCTCTTCATGACCTCCAGGGTAAACACACACACACACTACAACACTTCTCGGGATGGTACGAACACACACACACACACACACACACTACAACACTTCTCAGGATGGCACACACACACACACACACACACTACAACACTTCTCAGAACAGTACAAACACATGTATAGTACATGCATATACACATTCCTTTATGCCTATCCTGTCCCTCTCCCTGTAGGTGCGTTTTGGCCAGCAGAAGCGATACCAGGACTGGTTCCAGAGACAATACCTGTCCACGGCAGAGAGCCAGTCGCTGCGCTGCGACCTGATTCGCTACATCTGCGGTGTGGTGCACCCATCCAATGAGGTGTTGAGCTCCGACATCCTGCCCCGCTGGGCTATCATTGGCTGGCTGCTCACCACCTGCACGGTAAGGGGTGGGGCAAAGATGGCTAACGCTTTATTTTGCACTTATGCCAATGATGATTTCCTGTCTGTTAATTAAGTAAACAATAAAGATTTTTTACATTAGAATTTACCTAGTATTTACAGCTATTTAACTGGACGTTAACCATAAATAACATTAAGTAGTAATCACATTGTAATAAATACATTTTTATTACTTACGTCTTCAGTCTAACGTGGCGGCCTCCAACGCCAAGCTGGCCCTGTTCTACGACTGGCTCTTCTTCAGCCCAGAGAAGGACAGCATCATGAACATAGGTAAGACAGGGACGGGGACGGGGGACACCACCTATATCTCTTAATGTAAGGGGCCAATGTGCTCAACAAAATGTATAGAAGTAGGAAAACATGTTTTCGAATGCTGGGTTAGTGGTATATCAGAATAACGGAAAGAGGTTACAAGATGGACGCCTTTCTGCTATCACCTTCTCTCTGCCACAGTATGCACTGTTTTCTCTTCCCTTTCTGTTTTCATGGTTTACCCATCCTCCCTCTCTCAGAGCCGGCCATCTTGGTGATGCACCACTCCATGAAGCCTCATCCAGCCATCACTGCCACTCTCCTGGACTTCATGTGTCGGGTGAGTGGATGCACACATTACACAATGGCGCTCATTCATATCACTTAGCTATGGTGAATTTGCTGCTAATTTTAGCTATTCAAAGTGGAATAGACTTTGTTGACACGTGCTTCATGCTCCGTGTGTTAGCATAGCATTAGAGAGTGAAGAGATGTTTTTACATTTTGTGCGGTGTTCACCCGTTTGGTCTGACTTGGGAAACGAGTGGTAAATTTACAGCAGTGGGGACGTTTAATGGCAACTTTAATTAGTGTTCGTTGTGCCGTGCTTTAGAGAAGTTAGTTATGTGGTATTTTGGCCTTCTCTCAGATGTTTGACTCAGCTCCTCTTTTGACTCCTTCTTGCCTTCAGTTGATCCTACTCTGTTTTGCTCTCTTTTCTCCACCCACCCCCCTCTTTCTCCCTCACAGATCATCCCTCACTTTTTCCCCCCTCTGGAGGGGCAGGTGCGGCAGGGTGTCTTCAACTCTCTCACCTTCATCATGGAGAAAAGAGTGCTGGCGTGAGTCTCTCTCTCACGCATACATGCACACACCACCGCCATCATAGGATATATTTGACCATAGATAAACAAATTAATATTATATTTCAATTGAACCTATATATTTGATCCAATGATTTTGGTATCGTCAGTGATTTTAGTTATTTTATTCCATTTTATGTCAGTGGATCTTCATCAGCCTTATTGTAACCACATGTCGGTCTGTCTTTTCCTCCCTCAGTCACCTAGCCCCACTCTTTGACAACCCCAAACTGGACCGGGAGCTGCGCTCCATGCTGAGGGAACGCTTCCCAGAGTTCTGCAGTTCCCCCTCACCCCCCACCGAGGGAAGGGATGAAGGTACAAATGAAAGTAATGAAACTTTTATTTATTAACATGAATGAATGAATGAATGAATCAACACTGTTGGTGGTCCTTAAAGAGGACTTTCTTTACACAGCTCATTACAGTTACAGACATGCAAAATAAACGTCCCTCATCTGCAACCATTCTCCCCCGGACATGCACAATAACACTAATCAATATTGTCAGGTTGGGAATCATAAAGAAGCAACCTTTTGAATCATGCTTTATGATATTTGTAGAGTTGAAACTAGCCTCTTTCTAGCAACAGTAGGGAAACTAGACCTTGTCTCTTGAATAGACTCTAGTCCCTAGAGCTCAGGCTGTTGTGCCAACTGAAAGCGGCTTTGGGTAAAAGTGTCTGCTGAATTAGTGTCATGTTCCATCTTGAAAAGGAACCGTAAAGTAAAGCATTTTCAATTCAATATGACTTTATTGAATTGCATTGGGGTGCAGCTGACAGTTTAAAACGTGAATTGTCCCCACTAAATATCGCATGATTAAATAATTGATCCTAGCGTTAATGTTTAACTACTTTGAATAAGGTTATACAGGAAAATTGTGTGTGTTTTTGGAGGGATGTATCTAGCTAAGCTGTTATTCGTGCTGCCTTTATCTGAGAGCCTTCTGTTTCCTTGCCTCTACTCTACAATGCCGTCTAATCACCCTTCGCTCCTCAGTGAAAATGGAGGAGTCTGTTTCCTTGGAGATGGACAATCATGTGTTGCTGGACAAGGAGGACGGTTGCTATGACAACACGGAGGCTGCCTTCAGCGACGATGAGGAAGAGATTAACAACAAGGGTGAGGGTAAGGAAGGACACATTTTATTACTGCACTCAACCCATATAATGGATACTGTTTTATAACCACCAGACTCTCAACACTTAAATTGGTACAATCTATTCCACTGCATTTTACACCAAATGACCACTAACGTGATCTAGCCTGGTCCCAGATCTGTTTGTGCTGTCATGCCAACTCCTATGGATGACAATGACCATAGTAGTTGGATAGACAGCCCAAACAGATCTGGGACCAGGCCTATCACTAGCATAATCTCAACTCCGATTATCACCACATTAGATTAGTTTTGCTTTCACCCCCCCCTTTCAACATAGATCAGCAGCTTAATACATTACAACTGCTTTTAGCTTAGATGAAACAAAATCAGAAACTTGCATGTGAAAGCAATTTAGAAATCCACAAACCAATTCAAATGACTAGAAACATATTAGGGGCCTCAATCTCACTCTGCTTCTTACTCATCCACTTCAAGTCATTGTCTGACCTAATTTTGGTTATTACAGGAAATAAAAAGCGGGAGTTCCGATTCCACCCAATCAAAGAGGCCATTATTGAGGAGCCCGCTGACATCACTCCCTACGTGGACCAATTGGACGACATGATGAAGGAGAAGGTGTTGCAGTTACAGAAAGGAAGGTCAGTTGAGTGGATGTGACTTGACAATGCCCTCGCATCATAACATTATTTGTCTAACAAACGAGCACACTCAATTTAATTCAATTTAATTAGCGTTATTGGCATAAGACATTACCAAAGCAAACATATAGGAATACATTTTTTTTTTTATTCGTGGCAGCTTAAACACTCGAATCTTTCACATTCACTGACATTCTCAGTCAGATCCTCAGTCACACGTGCGCGATCCCAGATCAAGACCTTGGAGAGCTACTGGGTGCTGAGTCTTTTGTTCCACCCCAGCACTAATGCACTTGTTTCCAGCTAATCATGGTCCTCTTCAGTTTCGACCTTGATTATTTCAATCAGGTGGTTTACTGTGGGGCGAGAACAAAGACTTGCACACCCAGTAGATTTTCACCACCAGTGTTGGAGATCCCTGCTCTTCCCGTTCACACTGCTAACTTATGTATAGGATGAGGAGGCGTTGACAATAATGCCGTTCGCTTCATGCCTCTGCCTAGCTCACTAGTAGGTTGGGTTGTTTCTGCCGTTTTCCGTCCATTGATTCGAGTTGATTTGGAGAGCCGCTTTCATACTTCATCTCTCAGCCTCCCCCCAATCACTCCCATTGCTGTCATTGCTGATTGCAACAACATTGCTGATTACAGCACTGGAAGTCGTTTATTCAAAATGGGCTCGTTAATAATTATTTCCTTTCCCCATCTCTCCCTCCAACAGTGACACTGAGACACATTGTGAAGTCATGCAGGAGATCGTGGACCTAATCTTGGAGGTGAGTGAACTAAAATAATAATGTAGTCTGAATAACATGGGCTTAACTCCAGATATTTATTGGGGGGGTCATCATACACTGAGTGTACAAAACATGAAGGACACCTCTTAATATTGAGTTGCACCCCTGCCCTTTTGCCTTCAGAACAGCCTCAATTCGTCGGGGCATGGACTCCGCAAGGTGTTGAAAGCGTTCCACAGGGATGTTGGCCCATGTTGACTCCAATGCTTCCGACAGTTGTCAAGTTGGCTGGATGTCCTTTGGGTGTTGGACCATTCTTGATACACACGGAAAACTGTTGAGTGTGAAAAACGCAGAAGCGTTGCACCTACTACCATACCCCGTTCAAAGGCACTTAAATGTTTTGTCTTGCCCATTCACCCTCTGAATAGAACACATACACAATCAATTGTCTCAAGGCTTAAAAATCCTTATTTAATCTGTCTCCTCCCCTTAATCTACACTGATTGAAGTGGATTTAACAAGTGACATCAACAAGAGATCATAGCTTTCACCTGGATTCAGCTGGTCAGTCTGTCATGGAAAGAGCAGGTGTCCCTAATGTTTCGTATACTCAGTGTAAATCTTGTGGGGGAAATGGGAATTTTCTGTGTTTTATTGATGTTCCTGCTCTCTCGCCCTTTCTCTCTCTCTCAGGAGGACTTTGACTCAGAGCAGATGTCCACTCTGGCCTCCTGTCTGGCCGAGCTCTTCAAGGGCCACTTCAGAGGAGACGTGCTTCCCGACGAGATCACAGAAGAGTAAGTGTGTGTGCGGCCTCTGCCGTACATTTGTGTATACATGAGAGAATAATTAAAAATAAAAAAAGTAACTCTGTGTGTTCGTTCATTTCCAGGTCGCTGGAGGAGTCTGTGTGTAAGCCTGTGTGCCTGGTGTTCAGGAACCTGTGTCAGATGCAGGAGGACAACAGTGGCTTCTCAGTGCTGCTGGAGATGCTGGCGGAGCTCTACCAGAAACAGCCCAAGATCGGCTACCACCTGCTTTACTACCTCAAGGCCAGGTGAGGGCACTGGGGCCGCCACACTGCTTAGCATTAGCTTTAAAAATGAATGGAGAGCCCTTGGCTTCAGGGAGGCTGAGGGAGTAGTGGGTTAGAGATTTTGCTGTCTGCCTGAAGTTACTGATTATCTAGCTCCTTCCCTATAACCGTGCACTGTTTGGTTCTCTAATGCTGCTGGTAATGTTCCTTCTACCGCGATAAAGCCGTCATCGGAGACATGAGCCTGTACACATTTTTGCCATCTAACGGCTCTGTTGGTCTAACATCATTTGATCTAACGTTGTTGCACCATTGTTGGATCGTAGCTGTAATCTAGTTCTAACGTTGTTGTGACATCGTCTCCCACCACAGTAAAGCGGCGATGGGGAAGATGAGTCTGTATGAGTCTTTTGCCCAGGCCACAGCGCTAGGAGACCTGCACACCTGTCTGATGATGGATATGAAGGCCTGCCAGGAGGACGACATCAGGCTCCTCTGCTATCTCACACCATCCATCTACACCGAGGTACACACAAACACATACACACAAACACCATCTTCAGAGATTGACTTTTTCCAAATGTTGTGGTGTTACAGGCTGAATTTAAAATGGGTTAAATTCAGATTTTGAGTCACTGGTCTACTCACAATACCCCATGATGTCAAAGTGGAGTTATGTTTTTTTTTAAATTTTACAAATGAAAAGTTGAAATGGCTTGAATCAGTAAGTATTCAACCCTTTTGTTATGGTAAGCCTAAATAAGTTCAGGAGTAAAAATGTACTTAACAAGTCACATAATAAGTTACATGGACTCACTCTGTGTGCAGTAATTGTGTTTATCATGATTTTTAAATGATTACCTCATCTCTGTACCCCACACAATTTTCTGTAAGGTCCCTCATTTGAGCAGGGAATTTCAAACACAGATTCAACCACAAAGACCAGGGAGGTTTTCCAATGGTTCGCAAAGAAGGGCACCTATTTTGTAGATGGGTAAAACAAAGCAGACATTGAATATCCCTTTGAGCATTGTGCAGTTATTACACTTTGGATGGTGTATCAATACACCCAGTCACTACAAAGATACAGGCGTCCTTCCCAACTCAGTTGCCGGAGAGGAAGGAAACCGCTCAGGGATTTCACCATGAGGCCAATGGTGATGGGAGATAACTGAGAATTGTTCAACACCATTGTAGGTACTCCACAATACTAACATAAATAAGAGTGAAAAGAAGAAATTGTAAAAAAATGTTGCAAAGATATTAACTTTTTGTCCTGAATACAAAACGGTATGTTTGGGGCAAATTCAGCACAACACATCACTGAGTACCACTCTAAATATTTTCAAGCATGGTGGTGGCTGCATCATGTTATGGCTATGCCTGTCATCGGCAAGGACTAGAGTTATTTTTTTATTTTTTTTATTTTTTTATTTTTTTTTAGGGTAAAAATAAACGGAATGGAGCTAAGCACAGGTATAATCCTAGAGAGATTTGGTTCAGATTTGGTCTGCTTTCAAGCAGACACTGGTAGACAAATTCACCTTTCAGCAGGATAATAACCTAAAACACAAGGCCAAATATACACTTTAGTTGCTTACCAAGACGCCATTGCATGTTCCTGAGTGGACTAGTTAGAGTTTTGATTTAAATCAGCATGGAAATCTATGACAAGACTTGAAAATGGCTGTCTAGTAATGATCAAGAACCAACTTGACAGAGTTTAATTATTTTGAAGAGTAATGGGTTATTATTGTACAATCCAGGTGTGCAAATCTCTTAGACACTTATCCATATAGACTCACAGCTGTAATTGCTGCCGAACATGTCTTGACTCAGGGGGTTGAATACTTATCTAATCAAGATATATTAGTGTTTTATTTTCCATAAATGATGTTCTGTTAGAATTCTTCTTTGACAAAAAATGACAATTTTAAATCAATTTTAATCCCACTTTAACACAACAAAATGTGGAAAAAGTCAAGGGGTCTGAATACTTTCCAAATGTACTGTATATATTGAGGTCAAGACCATCTCATTTACATCAAAAAACACACTCATTCACCCAACACGCTCATTCACCCAACACTCCCTAGCCGGCCACCGTTTGACTGCTGACATCTCCCTCTCTCTGTAGTTCCCAGATGAGACATTGCGCAGCGCAGAGCTACTCAACATGATTGTAGCCGTCATCGATTCAACACAGGTAATTCAACCACACTCACACAAAAATACGCTGTACTGCATAGTATTTTTCTCCTTCAACCGTCCCATCTCACTCCCTCCATCTCTCTTTTGTTTTCTTTTTTTCAGCTGCAGGAGCTGATGTGTCACGTGATGATTGGCAATCTGGTGATGTTCCGCAAGGACTCTGTCCTCAATATCCTCAGTGAGTCGCGTATAACGTCAGACACACACACACTCATATACTGGCACACACACCCAGACTTAAAAACACAGACTCATAGTGCTTGTGTCTCACTGTATGAAATATTGTTTACAGTCCAGTCTCTGGATTGGGAGACGTTTGAGCAGTACAGCACCTGGCAGCTCTTCCTGGCCCACAGCATTCCACTGGAAACCATTATCCCCATCCTGCAGCACCTAAAGTACAAAGGTGAGATACACACACAAAGGCCTAGACACTGCTCTCCACTATTCTTAGCTAAATCACTTAGACCCCCTTACACTCGTAGAAATTGACCTAAATAGATTGGGCCAAATTTACTACACAAGAACTACACAAATCATATGCATGACCATGGCAGCAATTGAAATAACTTTTTGGAGATGGGGTAATTATCAGATGAGGACACAACAGTTGACCTTACACAAGACTGAATCTAAACATTACAATGTTGATTTTTTTTTTGTGCATTTTACACTTGCTGTACTTTTCACAACATTTGTCAATAACAAAATCTGAAAATACTCTGGATACGTTCAGTAACATAAGAATATTCATTGACATTTTGGAATGGGTGCAAGATAAGAAAAAAAACGATAACGAGGGTTTGAGTGAGAGGTCTAACTGGTGTCGCCAAGTGGTCGCACATTTCTCCAAACTGTGCACAGTTCCTAAGTCATTTCAAGGCACTTTTATGACTGAAGGAAGATCCTTCAGCTGTAAGGTGTTTTTTTTGAGCGCTCTTAGCGTTGCCATTGTGGAACTGAAGAAAGCACCATTGTAGTTTTTTGTGTGGAACACAGCCCTTCGTCCCCACCATCACACATAAACATTCCATTATTAATCGCAATCTGGATCAGGTGGGCATCATTGGAAAGCTTTTTCTATTGCCAACATGGCTAGCTCAGTTATAATCAGATTTGATTTGTCGCATGTGCTGAATACAACAGCTGTAGACCTTACCGTGAAATGCTTACTTATGAGCCCATAACCAACAATGCATTTCAAGAAATAAAGTTAAGAAATGATTTACTAAATAAATAAAATAAAAAGTAACACAAAATAACAAATACTGAGGCTATATACAGGGGGTACCGGTACCGAGTCAGTGTGCGGGGGTACAGGTTAGAGGTAATTTGTACATGTAGGTAGGGGTGAAGTGACTATGCATAGTTAATAAACAGCAAGTAGCAGCAGTGTAAAAACAAAGGGGGGGTTGTCAATGTAAGTAGTCTGGGTGGCCATTTGATTGTTTAGCAGTCTTATGGCTTGGGGGTAGAAGCTGTTAAGGAGCCTTTTGGACCTAGACTTGGTGTTCCGGTACCACTTGCCGTGCAGTAGCAGAGAAAACCGTCTATGACTTGGGTGACTGGAGTCTTCAACAATTTTTTGGGCCTTCCTCTGACACCGCCTAGTATATAAGTCCTGGATGGTCGGAAGCTTGGCCCCAGTGATGAACTCGGCTATATGTACTACCTTCTGTAGCGCCTTACGGTCGGATGCCGAACAGTTGCCATAACAGGCGGTGATGCAACCGGGGCTCCCGAGTGGCGTAGCGGTCTACGGCACTGCATCTCAGAGCTTGAGGCGTCACTACAGACACCCTGGTTCGAATCCAGGCTGTATAACAACCGGCCGTGATTGGGAGTCCCATAGGGCGGCACACAATTGGCCCGTCGTCCGGGTTTGATCTTAACTGACTTGCCTAGTAAATAAAGGTTCATTTTAAACCGATCAGTTTGCTCTCTATGGTGACGCTGTAGAACTTTTTGAGGATCTGGGGACCCATGCCAAATAGTTTCTCCTGAGGGGGAAAAGGTATTGTCGTGCCCTCTTCGACTGTCTTGATGTGTTTGGACCATGATAGTTTATTATTGATGTGGACGCCAAGGAACTTGAAACTCTTGACCCGCTCCACTACAGCCCTGTCGATGTGAATGGGGGTGTGTTCGGCCCTAGTCCACGATCATCTCCTTTGTCTTGCCCACGTTGAGGGAGAGGTTGTTGTCCTGGCACCACACTGCCTAGTCTTTGACCTCCTTCGCTGTTGTGTTGTCAGCAAACTTAATGATGTTGTTGGAGTCGTACTTTACCACGCAGTCGTGGGTGAACAGAGAGTACAGGAGGGGACTAAGCACGCACCCTGAGGGGGATGAGGGTGGCAGATGTGTTGTTGCCTACCCTTACCACCTGGGGGTGGCCCGTCAGGAAGTTCAGGATCCAGTTGCAGAGGGAGGTGTTTAGTCCCAGGGTCCTTAGCTTTGTGATGAGTTTCGTGGGCACTATGGTGTTGAACGCTGAGCTGTACCCATGAACAGCATTCTCACATAGGTGTTCCTTTTGTCCAGGTGTGAAAGGGTAGTGGGAGTGTGATTGAGATTGCCTTATCTGTGGATCTGTTGGTGCGGTATGCGAATTGTAATGGGTCTAGGGTTTCCGCAATAATGGTGTTGATGTGAGCCATGACCAGCCTTTCAAAGCACTTCATGGCTAACCGAAGTGAGTGCTACGGGGCGTTAGTCATTTAGGCGGGTTACCTTCCCTTTCCTGGGCACAGGGACTATGGTTGTCTGCTTGAAACATGTAGGTATTATAGACTTGGTCAGGGAGGACACTTGGTCCGCACATGCTGAGTACACGTACAGGTAATCTGTCTGGCCCAGCGGTCTTCTGAATGTTGACCTGTTTAAAGGTCTCGGTCACATCGGCTACGGAGAGCGTGATCATAGTCGTCCGGAACAGCTGGTGCTCTCATGCATGCTCCAGTGTTGCTTCCCTCAAAGCGAGCTTAAAACGCATTTAGCTCTTCTGCTAGGCTGGCGTCACTGGGCAGCTCGTGGCTGGATTTCTCTTTGTAGTCCATAATAGTTTGCAAGCCCTGCCGCATCCTACAAGCGTCAGAGCCGGTGTAGTAGGATTCAATCTTAGTCCTGTATTGAAGCTTTGCCTGTTTGATGGTTCGTCTGAAGGCATAGCGGGATTAGTGTCCGGATTAGTGTCCAGCTCCTTGAAAGCAGCAGCTCTAGCCTTTAGCTCGGTGCGGATATTGCCTGTAATCCATGGCTTCTGGTTGAGATATGTACGTACGGTTACTGTGGGGACGACGTCATTGATGCACTTATTGATGAAGCCGGTGACTGAGGTGGTATACTCCACAGTGCCATTTAATGAATCCCAGAACATATTCCAGTCTGTGCTAGCAAAACAGTCCTGTAGTTTAGCATCCGTATCATCTGACCACTTCCGTATTGAGCGAGTCACTGGTGCTTCCTGCTTTAGTTTTTGCTTGTAAGCAGGAGTCAGGAGGATAGAATTATGGTCAGATTTGCCAAATGGAGGGTGAGGGAGAGCTTTGTATGCGTCTCTGTGTGTGGAGTAAAGGTGGTCTAGAGTCCCTGACCACAAGGAGCACCGCTTCTGGATGAGCATTTTCTTATTTGCTTATGGCCTTATACAGCTCGTTGAGTGCGGTCTTAGTGCCAGCGTTGGTTTGGGGTGGTAAATAGACGGCTACGAAAAATATAGATAGTGTGGTCTACAGTTTATCATGAGGTACGCTACCTCAGGCGAGCATTGACTCAGTGAAACATAAGATATTACAGTTTTTAATGTCCCGTTGGTAGGGTAGTCTCGAGCAGAGATCATCCAGTTAATTCTCCAGTGATTGCACTTTGGCCAATAGAACAGATGGTAGAAGCGGGTTACCCACTCACCAACGAATTCTCAAAAGGCACTCTGATCTCCGCCCCCTGTATTTCCGTCTTTTCTTCACGCGAATGAGGGTGATTTGGGCCTGGTCTCATAGAAGCAGTATATCCTTCACGTCAGACTCATTAAATAAATAATATTTGTACAGATCGAGGTGAATAATTGCTGTTCTGATATCTAGAACCTCTTTTCGGTCATAGTAGACGGTACCAGCAACATTATGTACCAAATAAGTTAAAAACAATGTGAAAAAACACACAAAATAGCACAGTTGGTTAGGAGCCCGTTAAAACGGCTGCCATTCCCTCCGGCGCCATTATTATAAAATAACGTCTTAGTGTTAGGCTTTCAAAAGTCACTTCAGACAATCAGATGGTAATTTTAGTGCGCGTAGAATGTCATGAGTGCATTGAAGTGTGTGTTCTGCGGCAAATGTTCTCTACAATACGACAAACCGGCTATTTCTCTTCAGGACAACCCAGGGTATAACGCATGTCATCCTGTGGCTCAAACATAGCGGTCATAAACGTTGATACTGTAAATTACATGAGTTTTCAAATATGGATATGTGAAGTGCACATTTGGACATATAGGGGCATTTCCCTCACTCAGACAACACGTGTAAAAGTAGCCCAATTATTGGGGAGGGGGGCCCCATCTTCTGCGCGGTGCTCAAGTCTACCGGCTGTCAGTCAAAACCCACAGTGCTGTGAGGGGAGAACCTGAGTTCTGACGTCATCTATAGCGTGTTAATGTTAATAGCTGACAGTTAAGCTACTACCAGCTTATCTTTAGAATATTTGAGCTGGGTATGCTATTGGCCTTCACTAAAATGTGTTAATGGTTCTACACTGTTCTTTCCTGGTATTACCACTGGCATAATATGCTCATTCTATGCTCATGTTGTATCTCTTCCTTTCCAGAACACCCAGAAGCACTCTCCTGTTTGCTGTTGCAACTACGCAGGGAAAAGTAAGCTATAGTTACGGGTACATATCTGTGCAAATGAATAAAAACAAGACTACAGTGGCACCAGTACTGATCCCTGTGGTGCTCCTTCCCCCTTTAGGCCCAGTGGGGAGATGGTGAAGATGGTGCTGAGTCGGCCCTGCCACCCGGAGGACCAGTTCACCACCAGTATCCTGCGCCACTGGGCGGCCAAGCACGACGACGTCCTGGGAGAACACATCAAGGCCCTGCTCATCAAGAACAACAACCTGCCACGCAAACGCCAGAGGTGACTACGAGTCCACCGCTTTCCATTTTTAAAGAGATGGAGTTTTTACCCCAATCTTACTAGTTTTCTTTAATGTTGACATCCAATTGTTTTTTATTCGTTCGCTACACTTTCTAAAATAGCTCACACATACACTAGATGTACAAAGTATGTGGACACCCCTTCAAATTAGTGGATTCGGCTATTTCAGCCACACTCGTTGTTGACAGGTGTATAAAATCGAGCACACAGCCATGCAATTTCCATAGACAAACATTGACATTAGAATGGCCCGTCCTGAAGAGCTCAGTGACTTTCAACGTGGCGGCGTCATATGGATGCCACCTTTCCAACAAGTCAGTTTATCAAATTTCTGTCCTGCTAGAGCTGCCCCGTCAACTGTAACTGCTGTTATTGTGACATGGAAACGTCTAGGAACAACAACTGCTCAGCCGTGAAGTGGTAGGCTACACAAGCTCACAGAACGGGACCGCCGAGTACTGAAGCGCGTAGTGCGTAAAAATCGTCTGTCCTCACTTGCAACACTCACTACCGAGTTCCAAACTGCCACTGGAAGCAACGTCGTCGGGAGCTTCATGAAATGGGTTTCCATCGCCGAGCAGCCATACACAAGCCTAAGATCACCATGCACAATGCCAAGCGTCGGCTGGAGTGGTGTAAAGCTCGCTGCCATTGGACTCAGGAGTAGTGGAAATGCATTTTCTGGAGTGATGAATCACGCTTTGGTGGATGGCAGGAGAACGCTACCTGCCCCAATGCATAGTGCCAACTGTAAAGTTTGGTGGAGGAGGAATAATGGTCTGTTTCTCATGGTTCGGGCTAGGCCTCTTAGTTCCAGTGAAGGGAAATCTTAATGCTACAGCATACAATGACATTCTAGGCTTCCTACTTTGTGGCAACAGTTTGGGGAAGGCCCTTTCCTGTTTCAGCATGACAATGCCCCCGTGCACAAAGCGGGGACCATACAGAAATGGTTTGTTGAGATGTCTGTGGAAGAACTGACCTGAACCCCATCAAACACCTTTGGGATGAATTGGAATGCTAACTGCCAGCCAGGCCTAATCGCCCGACCTCCTTAATGCTCTTGTGGCTGAATGGAAGCAAGTCCCCACAACAATGTTCCAACATCAAGTGGAAAGCCCTCCCAGAAGAGTGGAGGCTGTTAAAGTAGCAAAAGGGGAACCAACTCCATATTAATGCCCATGATTTTGGAATGAGATGTTCAACGTGCAGATGCCCACATACTTTTGGTCATATAGTGTACTTCGATTCAACCTATAGCTCAACACTTTCACTCCAGAAGATCTGGGTTCGACTTAAAATATTTAATTATTCAAAAGAACTGTTTCCAGAGATTTAAAGTAACACTTTTCATACTCGTGTTCCATGCATTGTTTACTTCAGCGCTGATTCAAACTGATCTTTTCTCGGGGTAAGAAAAATGATTATCATTGGTGTAAAATCTCTTTAACTGAAGACACACACACATGGGTTTAAATGCTTCAGAATGGTGTTCTAGTGTTTCTGTTCATTGATGTTGAGCTTTTGTTGATTTTAACTGCACTGCAAATCACCCATGGTTTTGATTATAAGTTGAATCGGTTGTTTAAATGCTGGGCTGGAACAAAAGCCTGCACACTGTGTTGATGACCGTTAGGTTAAAGCCTGGTCACAGTAGTGTTCCTGTTCACCGGAGTATAAGGAAGGAGTGTTTTTATTGTCTGTGTGTCTCCCAGTCTGCGGAGCTCCAGCAGTAAACTGGCCCAGCTGACCCTGGAACAGATCCTGGAGCACATGGACAACCTGAGGCTGAACCTCAGCAATACCAAGAACAGCTGTGAGACACACACACACACACACACACACACACACACACACACACACACACACTGTTTTTACTATTGTAAAACACACATCTCTCCTGCAATAGCAACAAACTAACACTGCCTTATACACTTACCTTAGTATCCCCCAAACACATGTCTAACCCAGTGATAAGTACCGTACCGTGAACTCTGACCCTTCTCTGTCTGTGTGTCCCCAGTCTTCACACAGACACCCATCCTGCAGGCACTGCAGCACGTCCAGGCCAGCTGTGACGAGGCCCACAAGATGAGGTGAGACCCCAGACTCTCTTCCTGTCCTCAGAGGATCATTTAAAGATGCTATGAATAACACAGTTACTAGGAGTGTCTTATAGGGGTTTAAGAGTATGACAGGATTGTAAATGTGTCCCTTCTTTTTGTCTCCGCCGCTCAGATTCAGCGACCTGTTTTCATTGGCAGAGGAGTATGAAGAGCCCTCCTCCAAGCCTCCCAAGTCACGGCGCAAGGCCCCCGCTTCCTCTCCGCGGTCGCGTAAGGGAGCGGCCACTCCTGTTAGCAACGAGGAAGAAAGCGCATCCAGCAGTGCCTCGGTAGGTCCTCCTATGACCACTTCCTGTTTAGAGAGACTGTGTTAAGATGAGCCTCACATAGTCCCGTACCCTTTTACACTCCAGCCCCAGGATTAGATTTAGGTTCTATTGCTGATTAACAGAACCTAAACTGTTAATCAGTAACTATTTTGTGTCTCTCTCAGCTGTGTCGTTATAGTTTCAATATTAATTAAAAAAAATGTTTAGCTCTCCTGGTTTCAGAAGCTATTTCTGTCTCCATTTGTTCCTCAAACCTCCTTTTTATTTCCACCCCTACTCCAGGAGGAAGAGGACTCCAAACCCAAAGCTCCCAAGAGGAAGAGGAAAGGCTCATCTGCGGTGGCCTCGGACAGTGACTGACAGCCCCACAACCAACCCGCTCCCACCTGCCATAGTGACATCCCTGAAGACAGGACCATCAGCCAACCAGCTTCTCCAAACCACAGAGGAAACCCCGCCCCCAGAGACACTCAACAAGAGGGGGCAGGACTCCGCCGCATGGACTTTAATGCTACTGGCCGGAGCCATGGAGACGCTCTTCCTCTCCTCTCACTGGTCATTGGCTGCTTTGTGTCAGTTGGTCTGGCTGGATTGGTCAGGGGGGGCATTCCAAAGCGCTCGAGAAGCAGCGAGGGGAAATGCCAGTCGCCGTGGCACAGACTGACAGAAACACTGTTACGAGACTGATATCTGTATCCTTGAGGAAAGGATTACATGACTAGACTGGATGTTTAGGGGGAGTGAATGTGTTGCTCTATTGTCACTTAGAGGTCCGCCTATCACAATGCACTTGGGGACATCAGACCGACAAAGCATTTTCTAAGCCATGACCATGATGACCGAACAACCAGCAAGACCATCCAGTCCAGTCAATTTTAACAGAGGCACATGTGGAAGGTTAGGTTTAGGCGATTCACGCCGTTCCTGGAAAGAAAAGACACCTCTGTCACAATCCCACCCCCTCAACAACAAAAAAACAAAAATCCTTCCGCGTCTGAAAAAAAACTTTAACTATTGGTTGATAAACATACCTGTCGCCTGTTCCTGTTCACTTTTCATTTCTGATTGGCCAGAAGCGAGAACATGGACACACACACACTCTCTCTCATTGGATCATTTTAACCACAGATGGTTGGACTGTATGCGAGGTCAGAAATAAAGACTGTATGAATGGAGGAGCCAGATGTAGTCGCTGAACTTTTTAATGGAAATGTCTTTCTACTGAACTATTTTCATAAAAAAGGTCATAACTATGTTAAATGATTATGATATTAATAAAAAAAAAGGGCTAAAAAATAACTGTGGAGATATAGTCTTATGTAATGTGTTTGACGATTATCTTTAAATAAGAGATTGAATGTTGCATGTTAAGTATGATTCAGGCTTGTGGTTGAGTTTTCACACTGCAGCACAGCTCACACCAGTCAATGCTGTAACACTATCCAGGACATTACTGGAGTACCCTTCTGCTCAGAGATGTCTCATAATGTAGGCTATTTCATTATCTTAGCACTGGCTAAGTTTAGCAGTAGCTATTTAAACCAATCCGGACTGTAGATGAGTTTCTCCTGGCCCCATAGGCTACCTCCATTTTCCCCACTTACCCTGAAAGTAGTCTAAGTTAAAAAAAAAATAATAATGTTTTTAATACATATGTATCCAGTGCGAACTGAGGTTGAGACTAGAGGTCTTCATTTATTGACATTTGTTTCAAGATATCAATATTAAAGTATTGTCATTTGTATCTATCAGGCAAGTAATTTAATATCAGGCAAGTCAATTAAGAACATATTCTTATTTACAAGTTTCTATCAAGTTGTTATTCAGTATGTACATTAAATCACACATTGAGGTGAATGTACAAGATTGAAACATTGACTTAACTTAAGATCACATCTTCGATCACAAAATGCAATACTTGCACAGGGTTAAAGAACTTAAAGCATCTCTCTAGTAAGGCTTCCTCGATCACAGTTTACACAGCTCTCTTTTTATGTTCAAAACCCAGGATAGAGGGGCTGAGTGAATGTGGTCTGGACTCTGGAGGAGAGGCATTGAGTCCGAAAGGCTGTAGAAGGACAGAGAACCTGCTTTGTGATCCAGGTACACTCCTACTCTGGAGGACTGAGGGCCTGATACTTGAGTCTCAACACTATTGCGTCTGAAATGATAATCACCATGATGACACTGTAAACTCCAGGACTTGTCATTGAGTCCTAATTCTGAGTCTTTACCACCTGTTCTCTTAATATCTTTATATGAGGCTGCTATATACATCCGGACCACTTCTCTACCTCCCAGTAACAGCATCCACCTTTTCATATGCTGTGGAATATGAAAACCTGGGTGAAGGAATCTGGGAGAAGAGCAGAAAGTTAGAGGGTCAACTATCATACCCCCAAGACATGCTAACCTCCCCTGTAATTGGTAATGGTGAGAGATTAGCATGTCTTGGGGGTATGATCTTTGACCCTCTGTAACTTTCTCACTCATCATTATACCCAATTCATTCAGGATTATCTGTAGTCATGGTAGCATCCACATTTTTATATTTTACTTTTATTTAACTAGGCAAGTCAGTTAAGAACAAATTCTTATTTACAATCACGGCCAGATGTGATGCAGCCTGGATTTGAACCAGGGACTGCAGTGACACCTCTTGCACTGAGATGCCGTGCCTTAGACCACCACACCACTCAGGAGCCCTAAATGTAAATTGTGTAGAAACATATTTTCTTATTTATAATGCAAGTGACATCAAAATGACACAATTCATTATTTACCATTCATTTCTATCTTGCACAAAATAATCTGAAACGCAACCAAAACGAACTGCAAATGCATCCAGCAAGTTTGTAGAGTCACAAGCTTGATGTAGTCATTGTGTGCTAGGAATATGGGACCAAATACTCAACTGATACTTTATTCATAAGAATCTTCAGGGGTGTCAATTTTGACCCCTACCTTTTTGAGAAAAATGTATTACTTCTTAAACAAAATCTCTTGCGTAAAGGAATTGTATTAGTATATAATATTTCCCATTTTTTTTGCATACAATATAGCTCAATATTTTAATTATTCATTTTATACAGTCATTATTGCTTATCTTTATCAAGGGTGTCCATCATTTCAGACCCCACTGTGTATATATATATATATATATATCATTAGTCTGTATGTATTTTTAGATACAGGCCTATTGTAAATGTGTCTTATTGTAGTGTCACCATCTTTATTGCAAAAATAAATACAAATACAAACATGACTGTGCCCAACACACCCCCACCTGTTATGTTGGACACCTACTGATCAGAAAATATAACATGTATTGCTAAAATAAAGGTTTAAGGAAATAATGGCAGGCACCACATTACTACAAGACAAAACAGCTCACTCAACCAAGCCTGATGGTATTATAAGTATAAAAGCAAAGCTTTAAATATATATATATATATATATATATAAATAAGTTATAAAAGGTAGTGGAATGGAATAATGTCTTAGTTTGGTATGTGGAGAATCCAATACTTGACCTTGTATGCAGTACAAATCACATTATTGTGGGAGCACCTCCTCTAAGAGTATGATTTAGGGAGAGTATGGGGGAAGTAAGCATTGTGGTGCTCATGGTTTTCGATTTCCTTTATTTTTCGGCTTCAGACCAATGCCTACTTCTCACTTAAAATGTACATTTTTGTTTTTAATTAGTACAATGTTTAGTCAGTCTGTATGTAGGGACGTCAAACATTCAGGCTGCTGCACAGACACTAGTCTAGAGCGCCCGGTTAAATTATGTTTATTTCCAATTGTATTGTACAGGTAAAAACTGCTGAATGAGTCCAACAATGTACTGTGATTGATTTATTTTTGATGATATACCAGAAATGACCAAAATGGGTTTGCCCTGCCTACTGTATGGCTCTGTTTATATCAGGATATTTGTATTGGGGATATTGAATTTGAATGTAATATTTTTCCATTTGTAATGTACAAATTTAACTTGTATTTCATGATTTTAAACTGAATTGAGTGAATAAATATATTTCAATTTCATTGAATATTCAAATGCATATTTATATATTCAGTTTGAATATGGTAGATATTGTATTAATTTACTGTTATTTCAAGTTTATCAAAGTTTCATATATTCAACTTCTCAGATGCAGCCAGATTCAGTTTTCCAATTTCGTTCTCTAAATTCAGATTAAAAAACAGAGACAACATCCTGCTACCAAAGACAGTACAGTGTGAAGATAGGCTAAAACTGCTTCTGCAATAGAAATCCCAGATCACACTTTCAGGCGATGTCATGGCGACATTGGCTAGCAAAGCTCACGCAAAGACGTTTTTAAACTAACGCTCTCATTGTCCTATCTGTGGCTCTTACGTAGAAACACCTCATTGGGTCTAAGGGTTGTCTCGCGCCGAATTGCGCATGTGCAGGCCGTCATCAATGCACTGCTTCGACATAAAGTTATTCTGACGAAAATGAAAACGTGTCAGTTTGTCACTTTCCCGAGGTTGGAGTAATGACATGTTCAACTACTTCAGACATTGGCTCGAATCTAGGTTGTGCCTTTAGATTTCGAGAAAATTAACAACTAAGGAAGAATTGTTTACTTCTCTCATTGACTTCTCAAAACCCAAAACAACGGCCTAGTCTGTTTGGTCTGCTTCGCAATCGTTCGCAATGTTGCGCCTCTGGGTTTAGAAACTTTGTGTTGGTACTTTGCCAGACAGGAAAAGTAGAGAACAACAGATATAATTAAACGCTCACTATGGTAAAAAAAAAAAAAAAGGTTCTGGTGGTCCTGATGTGAATGTGGCATGTTTAATATATTTTCTTCCTTAGAGTTTGGCTCTAGTATTTGACACGTTATGGCTATTAACTAAGACTGGAATGTGGATGTGCTTTCTGTTCGCCTCTATGATGAGCTCAAGCTCTTTAGAAGGGAGTTTCACAAAAATCACAATTTGGCCCACAAGAATAGACTACATAATCAACAGTATGTGGACACCTGCTCACCGAACATCTCATTCCAAAATCATGGGTATTAATATGGAGTTGGTTCCCTTTTGCTGCTGTAACAGCCTCCGCTCTTCTAGGAAGGCTTTCCACTAGATGTTAGAACATTGCTGCAGTGACTTGCTTCTATTCAGTCACAAGAGCATTAGTGAGGTTGGGCACTGACGTTGGGTGATTAGGCCTAGCTCGCAATCCGCGTTCCAATTCATTGCAAAGGTGTTCAATGGGGATGAGGTTGAGGTCAAGCCAGTCAAGTTCTTCCACACCGATCTAAACAAAACATTTCTATATGGACCTTGCTTTGTGCACGGAGGCATTGTCATGCTGAAACAGGAAAGGGCCTTCACTGGATTTCCCTTCACTGGAACTAAGGGGCCTAGACCGAACCATGAAAAACAGCCCCAGACCATTATTAGTCCTCCACCAAACTTTACAGTTGGCACTACGCATTGGGGCAGGTAGCATTCTCCTGGCATCCGCCAAACCCAGATTCGTCCGTCGGACTGCCAGATGGTGAAGCGTGATTCATCACTCCAGTGAACACATTTCCACTGCTCCAGAGTCGAATGGCGGCGAGCTTTACACCACTCCAGCAGATGATTTTTGCATTGCGCATGGTGATCTTAGGCTTGTGTGCGGCTACTTGGCCATGGAAACCCCTGACGTTGCTTCCAGGGGCAGTTTTGAATTTAGTAGTGGGTGTTGCAACCGAGGACAGAAAAGCTTGTGTGGCCTACCACTTCACAGCTGCGCATTGTTGCTTCTAGATGTTTCCACTTCACAATAACAGCACTTACAGTTGACCAGGGCAGCTCTAGCAGGGCAGATATTTGACGAACTGACTTGTTGGAAAGGTGGCATCCTATGACGGTGACACTTTGAAAGTCACTGAGTTCTTCAGTAAGGCCATTCTACTGCTAATGTTTGTCTATGGAGATTGCATGGCTACGTGCTCGATTTTATACTCCTGTCAGCAATTGGTGTGGTTGAAATAGCCGAATCCACTAATATGATGGGGTGTCCACATACTTTTGTATGTATAGTGTATATACTGAACAAAAATATAAATGCAACAATTTCAAATATTTTACTGAGTTACAGTTCATATAAGGAAATCAGTTAATTGAAATAAATAAATTAGGCCCTAATTTATAGATTTCACATGACTGGGAATACAGATATGCATCTGTTGGTCACAGATACAGTACCTTTAAAAAAAGTAGGGACGTGGATCAGAAAACCAGTCAGTATCTGGTGTGACCACCATTTGCCTCATGCCGCTCAACACAACTCCAACACATAGAGTGAGAAGAGAGGAGACGAGAGGCAATCAGGAGAAGAGAGGAAAGGAGAGGACTGGGGAGAGAAGAAGAGGGGAGGAGAGAAGAAGAGGGGAGGAGAGGAGAAGAGGGTGGGGAGAGGGGAGGAGGAGAGAGGAGAGGAGGGGGAAGGAGAGGAGAAAATAGGAGAGAAGAGGGGTAGAGGAGGGTGGTGATCAGGAGACTGTCTGACTAGCTTATGTTTCTGCCAGAGGACTTGATCAGACTGTTGATTGTGGCCTGTGGAATGTTGTCTGACTCATTTTCAATGGCTGTGCGAAGTTGATGGATATTGTAGGGAACTGGAACACGCTGTCGAACACGTCGATCCAGAGCATCCAAAACATGCTCAATGGGTGACATGTCTGGTGAGTATGCAGGTCATGGAAAAACTGGGACATTTTCAGCTTCTAGGAAATGTGTACAGATCCTTGCAAAATGGGGCTGTGCATTATCATGCTGAAACATGAGGTGATCACGGCAGATGAATGGCACGACAATGAGCCTTAGTATCTCGCCACAATGTCTCTGTGTATCCAAATTGTCATCGATAAAATGCAATTGTGTTCGTTGTCTGTAGCTTATGCCTGCCCATACCATATCCCCACCGCCACTATGGGGCAGTCTATTCACAATGTTGACATCAGCAAACCGCTCGCCCACACGACGCCATACACGCTGACTGCCATCTGCCTGGTACAGTTGAAACCGGGATTCATCCGTGAAGAGCACACTTCTCCAGCGTTCTCTGAGCTTCCCTGAGACGGTTTCTGACAATTTGTGCAGAAATTCTTCAGTTGTGAAAACCCACAGTTTCATCAGCTGTCCAGGTGGCTGGTCTCGGACGATCCCTCAGGTGAAGAAGCCGGATGTGGAGGTCTGGCGTGGTTACACGTGGTCTGCAGTTGTGAGACAGGTTGGACGTACTGCCAAATTCTCTAAAACGACATTGGAGGTGGTATATGGTAGAGAAATTAACATTAAATTCTCTGGCAACAGCTCTGGTGGACATTCCTGCAGTCAGCATGCCAATTCACACCCTCAAAACTTGAGACATCTGTGGCATTAAGAGTGGCATTTTATTGTCCCCAGCACAAGGTGCACATGTGTAACGATCATGCTGTTTAATCAGCTTCTTGATATGCCACACCTGTCAGGTGGATGGATTATCTTGGCAAAGGAGAAATGCTCACTAACAGGGATGTAAACACATTTGTACCAAAAAAATTGAGAGAAATACACTTTTTGTGCGTATGGAAAATTTCTGGGATCTTTTATTTCAGCTCATGAAACATGGGATCAACATGATTTACATGTTGCGTTTATATTTTTGTTCAATAGTTGAATAGCCCTGTCATAGCTCTTCTAAGGATAGTCCCTCCACTGCCTATTTAATCTTGCTCCTGTGACTGACTGGGTTCCATACAAGTTTCCTTCATGTCACAAGACTGTGTTAGCCCATTTAGCTAAAGCCCATAGGGATGAGTGCAGGAAGCTAACACAAGTCTTCAATCTCCAGCAAGGTTACTCATCTCCAAGAGCATGGTTCATCAAACCCCCTCAGTTACATTTCACCTACCATTGACCTCATACTCAGAGATCACTGCACCAATATAACGGACTGGGTTCGAAATCAGGCCTACTGCACAACAACAACACTTTCTGTTGAGCAATTGAAGAAGGCCTTTTTCAATCGCACGGTGGGTTGGAACCCTTCAGGAGGGAGGTCACGTGTGTTTGCGAGGCAGAGGTCAAGTCTCAGTATGAACTGAGCCAGGGGGAAGTGGTACTCGTTAAGCAAGCATAGTCCTATAAAGTGTGTGTGTGTGTGTGTGTGTGCTTTTAATTATTATTATTTCATTGTTATAATTATTAGACAATAGTTGACATACGCTATCTACTAAGTATAGTTTTTTTCTCTTTCATTTGGACACTTGAAAACGAGATGGTGCATCTCAAGAGATTTCATTGTGCAAAACTTCAAATAGACCTAAATAAATACATGTGTTTTTTTTTACTGTTAAAAAGCTATTCACTTCGCTGGGACTCAAATAGAATGTCTGAGTCCCATATGGTGTCCATTTCATCCATTGCTTTCTATAAAAAGGCTTTCACCTCAGATTGAGGCCTTAAACCAAAATCTGGTTCAATGAGTTTTACATGTCTCTTTTGTAAACTCAACCAGAGGCATCATGCCCACATGGGGCATAAGGGCATGTGCCCCCTCAAACAAATGTTTCTCTGTAATCGGCCTACTACTAGCCACGTAGCAATTTTAGCAAAGTTGGCTTTAGCTAGAACAGATTGGGAACCTATCTCCCAACCTCATAACTAGCTACCAAGAAGCCATTTCAGGTTATCAAAGAGTAGCTATGTAACTATTTTTTACCTGGCATGCCTTCTGGCAAGGTTGGTAGACTTTAGAAAAGCAAGCAATAACTAAATGTACTGAATAAGACTCACAATCCTTTCAATCTTTTACCCAGATTTCAGCAGAGATGCAGAGAAGCATTTTCTGTTTCTTTAAAAAAAGAGACACCAGTCAGGATACAGATAGCTCAAGAGGCATGCTTAGATAGGCAGAAAAATCAACCTTTTTTTTACATAGATTTAAGCATAATGATTATGCCCTTTGAGTGCAGGAATCAGCTATTTCCAGTGTAATTCTCCAAATTCCAGACAGCGGACCACCCTCCAGCCTCACACTTAGTCCCCCCTCAGATTTTTGGGGTGCATGACGCCCCTGAACTCAACTGTTGGTGACTCAGTTCATCTTTAAATGTTACCAAGTGCAGGAGTTTATATGTATAGCCTGTAACATTGTGCATAGACAGGATTTGGACAATAAAGGCATTTAGTGTTATCTCGAGCGGATGACTCTCTTTCTCTCTGCGCTGCTGTCGCGTGATGGTCCTGTGATGGCAGAGAGAGGTACAGTACATTCGGAAAGTATTCAGACCCCTTGACTTTTTCCATATTTTGTTACATTACAGCCTTATTCAAAAATGGATTAAATAGTTTTTTTCCCCTCATCAAGCAACACACAATACCCCATAACGACAAAGCAAAAACATTTTTTTTTTTTTTTGCAAATGTATTAAATATATGACATTTACATTATTCAGACCCTGTGTGCTTAGGGTCATTGTCCTGTTGGAAGGTGAACCTTCGCCCCAGTCTGAGGTCCTGAGCTGTCATGTGCCCTTCCTGAGAAGTGACTTCCGTCTGGCACTCTACCATAAAGGCCTGATTGGTTGAGTGTTGCAGAGATGGTTGTCCTTCCGGAAGGTTCTCCCATCTCCACAGAGGAACTCTGGAGCTCTTTCAGAGTGACCATCAATTTATTGGTCACCTCCCAGTTTGGCAGCACGGTCAGCTCTAGGAAGAGACTTGCTGGTTCCAAACGTCTTCCATTTAAGAATAATGGAGGCCACAGTGTTCTTGGGGACCTTCAATGCTGCAGAAATGTTTTGGTACAATCCTGTCGCGGCGCTCTATGGACACTTTGTCCTCATGGCTTGATTTTTGCTCTGACATGCGCTGTCAACTGTGGGACCTTATATAGACACGTGTGCCTTTCCAAATCATGTCTAATCAATTGAATTTAACAACATGGAAAAAGTCAAGGGGTCTGAATACTTTCTGAATGCTCTGTATATGTGGCGACGCCTCGTGCTGTGGCGGGTGGGTCAATATAATCCTGCTATCGACACATATAGGCTATGTACATAGATCAGTGGTAGAAACCTGTATTTGGCTTTAACTAGGCATGTACAGGCGAGGGGTTTAGAAAAATGACTCAAATGAAAGGATTGCTTTGCCTGTGGTTCACAGTGGGTGGAATTGGAAGAAATTACGTTTTGATTGGAGATTTCGGTGCATTTCGTTTTCCTCGACAGCACATTGTTGATATTAGAAAATAAGTATGATTGGAAGTTTAGGCAAGTAATTCCAATTAGGGAATTGTTGTGGGATGTTGGCATACCATACTGCGCGTGTAACATTAGTGCCATGGGGAGGATTGTGCAGGTCGGCAGGTTGCTACAGTAGCCTAGTAGCATGTATTTTATAGGGATCAGATCTGGCTGACTTTTTCACCTGAGCTGCTCATTGGCTGTCCATAATGAGCCCAGCGAGCAGGATGTGTAGCTGGACTCTGCAATAATTAGCTCCCAGAGCAATTACAAATAACTATTCTTGTTTTAAAAGCGTCATTACAACTAGCAACATGACAGCCAGTCACCTCTAAGCAGGACTCAGTAGAAACGCTATGTGTTGGATTTGTCCATGTCTCGCTAAATTAACCTAGCTACCATAACAGCTGTGGAGAATTTATTCTGCAGTTTTAAGGGATCTCTCTGAACGTTTTAGATGATACAGTGGAACTTCGTCCTCTGGATGAAGAACTATACATCTCGGCTTGGCTTCATTGCATTATTGCTTGGGAAACGTTGACATGCCCTTTTTGTTGACGGATGGATGAAAATAATGTAATTATAGTATCGTTATACATAGGCTAGCAGGAAAATCCGCATGAGATACCCATAGAACTGAGCCCTGCTCCATTTCAGCACCATGCCGCGGTCTCAGGTGCTGCCCAGACTCGAAACATTTCAGCACCATGGCACGTTCCCCTGACGCCTAGAATGGTGTCAGCTCTATGCAGCGGACACCTTCATAATGCTGAAATAGTTAAAGCCCCCTAGAACGTCATTGATTTTAAATTATTCTAAGTGCAAGTGGTTATAATTTATTGCATGTCCTAGTTTTGCAGCTTTGCAACCTCAGAATTATAGCTAATGGATTGCAGCGAGTTACGTTTTTGTGCATGGTGATGAATGAGGATGCTTGATAAACCATAAATTAAACGCAAAAACGTGCACTTACAAATATTTTCGTTTGGCAGAACTTTGACAAGCTATGATCTGTTTTCTAATGACATTGACAATTCATATAGACATTAGACTTAGGCCTAATTGTGACATCATGTGTGTATGACATATTTGAGGAATGCCCTTGCTTCAGCCAATCGGAATCGAGTATTCAACAATGCTTTGGCATAATTCAATGACGTTCATATTCACTTCAGTTGTCTGCCGATGGTTCACTGACGTTTTTTCAAAGGAGATATTAGTATTACCTATAAATAGCCTACAACAATAAGCTACACATCATGTCAGACAACAGCAAGGTATGGTTCATTTAGCCTATTTTGAGTTTAGAGGAGAAATTACTAACAGTATAGTAGGTCACTACCACGGCAATAGGTCTCACTGGTTTGATCCATGGACTGAAATCTGACCACTATTGCCATTTTGTTTAAAATAGGAGCGAATAAGTTGTTTTATGAAGTCACAACCTAAGACTGCTATTGACCTCTCATTTATCCACCAGAGCGTGAAATGGGAGGATTCCCCAGATGATCAAAATAAAGTTGTGGAGAATATGAAGGATGAAACAGAGACACATGAGAACAACAAGAACAGGACTGGAGGCAAGGTAAGAAATATGCTGTCCTTTACACATCCTCTGCCTACTTAGGCACATATCTAGGATTAGTTTACTATCACTAAATCCTAACCTTAAAGCATTAGGAGGAGACGCTACACTGACCTTAGATCTGCTATGAGACCTATAATCTGTTGTCATGTAGGCTAAACGTAAGTCCAGTGGCAGTGCCAAGAAGACTTCCGTGGAGGAGGACAGCAGCATTGGTGCAGGTCCGAGATTACTTCATGTTGGGTGCAGGTTGTGTTCAAATTCATCAGCACTGATCTGAGATGAGAGGGATCTATATAGGTGAAAGCAATATAGTGGAGGCCCGCAGAGAGATGTGCTTTTACCTGTCCAGTGCAATCAAATCACTAAAGGTGAAGGAAATTAGATATAAAGTTCAGATTCAACTTTAGATTTCTCTTTGCGGATTCCCAGAGTCTTCTCAGACACCCGGGTGTGGTTTCCGGGAAAGGGGATCTATCATTGAGCAGCTGGAGAAGGAGGCTCAGAGGACTCTAATGCCTTCTCTCAAGATTGGGACATGCTGTGCCCCAATCCTCCTCTCCTTCCTGAGGAGTCTAACTGATGAGCAAGTCCCATGTCTTTCTCCAACCTCACATACAACAACTCTGAATTTATAGTCATAGTGCACCTTCTAACCACAAATGCGATTTCAAACACTACACCTAACCCTAACATCACCGTAACCACACCCCTAACTCTTCCTGTAAATCAAGAACAAAATGGCTCATGTACTTGCTAATAGCTTAATTAAATACACTTTTATTTTCCCTAACATGGCTATCTAGTGACTCCACTAACTCAACACCAGTGTGCAGCTAAAATATGTTTCCTTTCTTTTCTTTTCTCTAGCCAATGGAGAGTGATTCAGCATGGCATGAAAAATAACGTAAGTCTCTCCACATAAGGTTCTGATCAAAAGTAGTGCGCTATATAGGGAATGGTGTCATGGAATTGCTTGATTGACAAAAACATTACTCTGTTTGTTGGCCATAGCTCACATTCGAGCAGCTCTCCATGCTGTGTCTGAAGATTGTTAAGGTCGTGACCCAGACAGCCCTCCGCATTCTCCTACCAGCGCTAGCTCGTATCATGGGTGTGGACCTGAGGAGTGGGGCAGCCTCCCCAGAATCCCAGTGCTCTCTGACAGGGTCTGAGGATTCCTTAGGCAGTCTGGATGAGCGAGAGAAAAGGCTGCTGATCAGTGAGATGAACTACTGGACTAAGGAGAGGAGGAGGAATGGCAGTGCAGGGTGCCGCCAAAAATCCACTCGCAGAACCTCATCACCATGCTGGTCGCCTAAGAGGTATGTTCACAGCAATATTTCAACTTAATAATTGCAAGACCTGACCCATACTTATCATAAATTATTAACTTGGAATTCATACCTTGTAGTTTGAAGTTCTGGTCAGAAATGTTGCCCCTGAGGGGGTGGGTCCAGGTGAAAGTAATTTTTAACTGGGTTAGCCATAAAGTAATCTATGAATAAATAGATCAGGTACATGCCTTTCAGAATTAATCATATTCTGATGTCGTACAAACATCAAAATCTGGCAAAAACTCGTGTCAGTTGGCTTTAGGCTTCTAGAACTACGGTGGTATGAGAAGTAAACCATCATTGCTCTCATTTGATTTTCAAGCTCACTAATGACCCAGATTAGATACCAGCTGGCTGGTCACATTTGCATGGCATAAGTGGTGATTGTGTGTTTATCTTCAAGTTCCCAGACCTCATTGCAGAGTTTGCCAGCAACTAGAGAGGCTCCCCTCATGGAGGAGCCTCTGAAAGCTCTCTTTGGGGTAACGGAAGAGAGCCTCCTGATATCGCTGGTTGAGGGTCACTCCAACCCCACTTCCTCCAGCTCTTCCGAGTTGAGCTATGCTATCGCGGGAGAGGTAGTACACCAGCTTAACTCTGGCCTCTCAGTGGCCATTCAGGCCAGCTCGGGGAGTTGCCCCCCTATGGACAGTCAGGACATAGCAGCAGGCAAGGAGGTCATTCGGGTAGCCTCGGTGCAGATCCTGGCCGAGCTACAGAGCCAAACATCTGAGCCAGAGTGGGTAGGGTTTATCGAGCCCCTCATGGACCCTGTGACCGATGATGTGCTGAATGCCATTGTCGGCACAATGGACAAAATGGCACAGGACTACAACATCCTATTGGATCTGGCCAAGAAGATGACAATCTTGGGGTCTACATTTCTGACCAATCTTCAATGTGGCCTTGATGTTGAGTGTCCATCTGGGAAAGAAGGGACCACTCACTTTCTCAAAGAGACTGGATCCTCTAGCAGTGTGGTGTCCAGAAAGCTTCAGACCCTCTCTAGCCCCGACTTTCAGTCTAAAGCCCTCAAGGCGGTGAGCACCATCCTTACAAGGAAAGTCAGCAGCTCTTCTGGCGTGGCTCCTTCCTCTAGGCCTTCTAGTGCTGCTCCTAGCCTTACTGAAGCTCCCCTGAATACCAGCTGCACAGCCCTGACATCTGTAAGCTCCACTGCCACAGTGATTGTTAAGGCATTTGTGGGAGGCATGGAGACGATAGCATCATTTGAAGGCAAATGTGAAGCAGTTGATTGGCCAGTTCCTGTAAATGACCACAAAACAGGGTTTTCACAGAAGATAACCTTCTCTCCAGCCCGCACACTCTATGGCCTTATACGAGCAAAGCTGAGGGACCTTTTAACTCTATCCGCTCGAGAAGAAGGTGTGGCTAAGGATGCTTCTCTTCAGGAGTCTTCAGACACCCTGGAAAAGGCAACTGTTTCAACTGTTGAGGTCCAGTTACCCAGCACCAAACTTAGTAGAGTTCCCAGTGAGAGCCAACCAATACCAGCTCTCTGTCTCTCCAATCTGGATAACAGCACTCAAGAAGTTCTTAGCAGTGTTTTTTCCATCTACAAGTCAGAGTTATCAAAAGTGGAGAGTAAATGCTTGGCCGTTGTCAGTTCATCTGATGAGTCCCTAGATGCTTGTTGGCTTGTTGATGGTGTCCTATCAAAGCTTGATGACTATACTATTTCCCAGTCACCCTCACCCAATGAAGACTTGAGTGTGAGTACTCAATGTTCTCAACTGAGCTCAGAAGAGAGTGTCAGAATCACACAGTCCTCTACTAGTCTGATTCAGAGCATTAAGAAGCTCTCTAGCAATGACTTTCAGACTCAGGCAGAAGAGGCAGTGAGTAAAGTGCTGATGAGATCCAGTCATTCCTTTATCACACAGATCAGCCATACTGGTCTTCAGAAAAGTCTGCAGGCTGGCTTATCATCTAGCTCGCCATCAGAGATTGCCTCCATGTCCTCTCAGAATACAGCCCCTGGATTAGTGGAAACCTTTGTCAAAGGAATGGCGACTATTTTCCAGAAAAATGAGTCCACTGACACTGTGCTCCTGGAAAGAAGTGGGAGAGTTTTGCAGTGCTCCCACGGGGGCTCCCAACTGGATGATACTGAATTGAGTGTTCAAATATCAGAAGAGAAGCTTTGGTCAACAGCTAAGACCATCTGCGTCAATATGAAGAACATACTTAAGGATTTCTTCACAGGGCTGAAGCCATCCGGATCCGAAAGGACAGAAAATGCTTCTTCCAAAGAGACCCTTGGGGAAATCCTGGTTGCTATCCAGAGTGAAATCTCAAACTTAGGGCGAATTAAGGATTCCAGGGAGCTCCTTCAGATCAACGATATGGTAGGAACTATGCTGAAGGAGGTTGAGAAAAGTGAGGATGACAGTGAACAAGTCTGCCAAGACATCCCTAGAACCTGTTCATCTTTGTCCACTTCTTTAAAGGGTCGTAGTTCCTTGTCTAGCTCTTCAAAGGGTCCTAGGTCAGAGTGTGAGTTAGAGATCAACCTCCCTGGCACTCCCATCCCTGACGAAGTGCCTTTTGATCTGACCTGCCCCATCGTCAGGAGCTCCTGCATCGACACCAGGGACTCTAAAATGCCAGAGATTTCTACAAGTGACCTAAGGACAAAGATGATGGCACACACAGATGAACCCCTGCATCGTAACAGTCCAATGACTGACAGCAGCCGACCACCGAGTGCTAAAGCCTCTTTTCGATCCTCCACTACTCCATCTTTCACCAGCAAGGGAACCTCTTTGGTACCAAAGGGAAATGGGATTGACATTGAAGAGAAGGAGGTGAGCATCCCCAGCAGCTCTGGCCATCTGAGGGAGCTCTTAATCAGCCCAGACATCAGCAGTGCCACTGCATTCCCACTGCAGTACTTGATGGACTCCAGCAAAGATGATGTCATCTGTTTGGTCACCGTACTGGTGATAAGGTTGCTATCGAAGATCAGACCCTCAGCCCTAGATGGACCCTTCCAACAGGCACCAGACATGACAGAAACATCTCAGCAACTCATCAGACAAGTCCTGTCTGAGTTCTGTGCTGCATCCAGATTCTCCAGGACACAGGAATATTCCCAGAACCTGCACATCCACAGGGTGTTCAGAGGTGTACATAAAAACTTGATGGAGGAGTTTGGCTCTTATAACACCCTGCAAGCAGCTATTTTCTCCCAGGACCCTGCATTTGACAGAGTCCTGGTAAAGTCCTTGACCCAGCAGCTGGTACAGGGACGCAAGGAGGCGTCAAGACCAGCTTCTGCTGCAACAAACCCAGCAGACCAGGCTGAGACAGAGAGGGGGGCTGAGCAGAAAGCAAGAAGGAGCTTCCTTTGCTTTTCAATGACCAAACTCAGGATCAACTTCAAGGTATAGCAGGGAGTTAGCATTTGTTTTTTGTTCCAGTTAGGTGCTGATGTTATTGATGTGGCTATGATAAGACAAATATGAGATAAATATGTTTTTATTCATCACTAAATTGTTGCCTTGGATTCAGAAGTGTTCCATTTCTTTATATATTTTCTGTACCATTTTCTTTACCTTTCTCCTGTTAGCGTTCCAAGAGAGGAAACAAAAAGGACTGCCATTCAGTCCAGGAACAGACTGAGATTACCTCTACTGATGGACATTGCATAGGTAAGGATGTTTTAGAGCTCTGCTATAGCTTGTAGTTTTGTTTAGGTGTGTGTTAGAAACATAGAGTATGCCTACCAAACTCATTGCACTGTTATTTATCAAAGTTATTATACTGTATTTCTCTCTCTCTCCCTCTCTCCCCATCCATTTATCTTGTGTTTCTAGCTCCACACATTGAGGCTCATGGTGCTGAATCTCCAGTTGGAGAGGTTTCTCCCTCCATATCTCAGCCTATCAAAAAACAATCCTTGATTGTCAGGGTCTTTTCAGCAATGATGAAGCCATTCAGGCGCTTCACCAAGAAGAACCTGTAACCTGTTACGCTGCATGAAGAACTACTTTTGTAACAGCAAGACTTTTGACAAGAGGAATTTCTGCATGTCTACCCTTTCAAAGTCTATTTGATCAAATAAATGCAAATTATTTTACAAGAGTTTCAAGTGTTTTGGATGATTGGTAGCACCGAAGCAGCTTTTCTCAGAGAAATGCACTAGTTCCCCCTTGGTTACACATTTATTGTGCAGTTTTTGAGTTGGCAGGACTTGGGGTGGCAGATAGCCTTGTGGTTAGAGCGTTGGGTCAGCAACCGCGAGGTTGCTAGATCAAATCCCTGAGCTGACAAGGTAAAAATCTGTTGTTCTGCCCCTGAACAAGGCAGTTAACCCACTGTTCCTAGGCTGCCACTGTAAATAAGAATTTGTTCTTAACAACTTGTCTTGTAAAATAAATAAAATAACCAGAGCTTGTCTCTAATACAATAGTTGCTGCATAGACCGTCAGATAACCAGATGTTCTCTATTAATTTAGTTAGATTGATAAGAGCTTATTAGCAGCAAGGGGAAAACACATAGAGGAGAATTAGCTATCTGCAGCTAGATCAACCCTCTGAGATGTTTTCTGTATGTTGAATATATAAGCTCCAGCAGTTGAGAGTGTATGTCAGAGCAAAAACCAAGCCATGAAGTCGAAGGAATTGTCCGTAGTGCTCAGAGACATGATTGTGTCAAGGCACAGATCTGGTGAAGGGTACCAAAACATTTCTGCAATATTGAAGGTCCCCAAGAACACAGTGGCCTCCATCATTCTTAAACGGAAGAAGTTTGGAACCACCAAGACTCTTCCTAGAGCTGGCCGCCAGGCCAAACTGAGCAATTGGGGGAGAAGGGCTTTGGTCTGAGAGGTGACCAAGAACCTGATGGTCACTCTGAGCTCCGGACTTCCTCTGTGGAGGTGTGAGAACCTTCCAGAAGGACAACCATCTCTACAGCACTCCACCAATCAGGCCTTTATGGTAGAGCGGTCAAACAAAGCCACTCATGCTATAATGTGGATAAACAGTTACTTGTCTAACAGAAAACAGAGGGTGTTCTTTAATGGAATTCTCTCAAACATAATCAAGGTAGAATCAGGAATTTCCCAGGGTAGCTGTTTAGGCCCCTTACCTTTTTCAATCTTTACTGACGACATGCCACTGGCTTTGCACTGTAAATGTACTCTATAAAATATAAGAATACTACATTTCCTGAACGTATTCTTCTGGTAACATGTTGTAGCCTGCATAGGAACTAGAGGCCCAAGTAGCACAACACTCCACAGCAGCTCAATCTGCCATGCTTTAGATCTTGATGCATGCCCCTTATATTACATAATAACAAACATAATTAGCAATTCAAAAATGCTCTATTCTGAGAACTACTTTTAATCACAGAGTGGAAAACATAGAACCCTACTGTGTGGATCACAATTATGGGTGTATTCTGGAATAAGACAAACCTATACAGTGAGGGGAAAAAGTATTTGATCCCCTGCTGATTTTGTATGTTTGCCCACTGACAAAGAAATGATCAGTCTATAATTTTAATAGTAGGTTTATTTGAACAGTGAGAGACAGAATAACAACAAAATATCCAGAAAAACGCATGTCAAAAATGTTATAAATTGATTTGCATTTTAAATAGGGAAATAAGTATTTGACCCCCTCTCAGTCAGAAAGATTTCTGGCTACCAGGTGTCTTTTATACAGGTAACGAGCTGAGATTAGGAGCACACTCTTAAAGGGAGTGCTCCTAATCTCACCTTGTTACCTGTATAAAAGACACCTCTCCACAGAAGCAATCAATCAATCAGATTCCAAACTCTCCACCATGGCCAAGACCAAAGAGCTCTCCAAGGATGTCAGGGACAAGATTGTAGACCTACACAAGGCTGGAATGGGCTACAAGACCATCGTCAAGCAGCTTGGTGAGAATGTGACAACAGTTGGTGCGATTATTCGCAAATGGAAGAAACACAAAAGAACTGTCAATCTCCCTCGGCCTGGGGCTCCATGCAAGATCTCACCTCGTGGAGTTGCAATGATTATGAGAATGAAAGCCTTTTTGTAAGAGAGCGACGTTGATTATTAGGCCTAAAAAAAATATGAATCATTCTTCAACGATATTGTATTATTAAGAGAGATTTTTTTTTCACACAAAGTGTCTGAATTAAACAAATAAGTAACTCAAGTGTGATAATGATGTGAGGAGACATTCATTTCTGTTTTATTCACCTTCATGAATCATAAATGATTATGCTTGTCCAGATGATTATTCTCCTATTTCTCTCTATGATAACAGTTTGCCTTCTGAACTGAGACTCTTTTGTCTGAGGGGAAATTGGAAAATCTGGGTTATAGACTAGGCGATTTTTTGTAAACTCAAACATGTAGAACCGAAACCTAAATAATCAAAAACCTAAAAAAACTCAAATGTAGGCTAATCTTTTCTATAAATCACAGTGTATGACCTAGGCTAGACACCTGGCTGCAATGCTGTCTAATCTATGCTATGCGACATCCTTGCTTCGCCTGGCTGCTCAACCTTCATGCAGGGAAATACCAGAACGGATTATAAAAGGAGAAACGTGAAAACATTTTCATAACGACAACAAAACTCTGTGGTTGTGAAACTTGCAGTGAAGCACAGTATCAGAAAAACTCATCTTTTATAATTTAAAGAAACTTTAAGAAACCAAAATGCCATTCTTTTTATAGTCACATTTCAATTGCCTTCACTGAAACCTGTAGGCAAGTGCTTTTGTGATAAAAAAAAAGAACTACATTTATTCTCCCCTTGAAAGCTGAAGTGTAATTAAATAAATTACATGCGTTTGTTAGTGTGAGAAAGACCATCGGTGTGTGTGTGTTCAGGGAACCAGCCGCCCATGAAACTAACTTACCCCCGGGGTCATGAGGCATGTGACCGCCGTGCCAGAGAGGGGGAGGGCGGGTGAGGGAGGAGAAGTCGAGTCGGAGCCGCGGGGACTCTGATATGGCTGGACTACTATGTACATGTGTTTCCCCTTCTCTCACTTCCACTTACCAACTCCTCTCTCCATGACTATCTAGGCACATCACCGGGCTGGTGTGTGTGCCAGGACGGGACAGGTGTGTGTGTTTCGGTGTGTTGCGATGCGGCTCCTGCTCATCCACAGTGTGTTTTTCCTCCAGTGTGTGCGGTTCTCCCAGCAGCAGTTTCCCAGGCTCTGCGCCACAACGGAGGCCCTGCTCTCTAAAGAGTGCTGCCCGGTCTGGGAAGGGGATGGTTCGGCCTGCGGGGCCAGCTCTGGCAGGGGGTTCTGCCGGGACGTGGAGGTATCGGATCTCCCCAACGGGCTGAATTACCCCTTCTCCGGCTTGGACGACAGAGAGAGGTGGCCTCTGGTATTTTATAACCGGACCTGCCAGTGTGCCTCCAACTACATGGGGTTCAACTGCGGAGAGTGCCAGTTCGGACTGTTTGGGGCTAACTGCGAGGAGAGGAGAGAGTCCATGCGGAGGAACCTGTTTCACCTGTCGGCAGCGGAACGGCGGAAACTCATCTCTTACCTCAACCTGGCCAAGCACACCGTTAGCCAGGATTACGTCATAGCCACCGGGACCTACCGGGAGATGAATAACGGGAGCACCCCGCTGTTCTCTGATGTCTCAACCTATGACGTGTTTGTGTGGATGCACTACTATGTCTCGAGGAATGCTCTTCTCGGTGGACCGGGGAATGTCTGGACCGATGTGGACTTCGCCCACTGGGCTCCCGCCTTTCTGCCGTGGCACCGTGTGTACCTGCTGCACTGGGAGCGCGAGATCCGAAAACTGACCGGGGACTTTGAGTTCTCCATCCCGTACTGGGACTGGCGGGACGCGCAGGGCTGTGACGTCTGCACCGACGACCTGATGGGCGCCCAGAGCCCGCGAGACCCCAACCTCATCAGCCCTGCTTCAGTGTTCTCTTCCTGGAGGGTGAGACACCTTTCATCCTCTTCCTGTCTCTTCCATCATCTTCCTCTCTCATTTCTCTTCACTCCTCCTGCCTACTACCTCTTTTCTCCTCCATTCATCTCACTCTCACTGTCACCTTGACATTGTTCTTAGAAGTTCACAATAGTCTCCAAAGTGTTGCATTTTAATGAACGGTTATGGGAGGTCTGGAGAGGAGGAGTCCACTGTACAGGTTTTATCATATATTGTATTAATAGTCACAGTAGTCCAAACTGCTACATGAACAGCAACAAAAGAGTGATCAAATTAAGAGCCTACATCTGTATGTATCACATCAACATGTGTGCCAGTTCAAATTTAACTAAAATCTTAACTAGAACTTAAACTAATGTCACAGAGTGTCACACTTGTCGTTAGAAATGGAGGACCAAAACACAGCAGGGACATGTATACTCATCTTCTTTATTTACGGGAAAAGAAGGAAAAAAACCAAACAAACACGTATACAAAAAATAACAAAACGATGAACGACAAAATAACAGTCTTGAAGGCAACACAGCAATCCAAGAACAATCTCCCACAAATACACAGACAAACACACCCAACTAATATAGGACTTCCAATCAAAGGCAACACCAAACAGCTGCCTTCACTTGGAAGTCCACCCCAATTAACTCAACATAGAAACACACTTACTAGACTACACATAGAAATACATAAACATAGACCATAACTCAAAACCCGGAAATAATAAATCAAACGCCCTCCTAACTAACACACCACCCTGAACCACATAAAACAAATACCCTCTGCCACGTCCTGACCAAACTACAATAACAATTAACCCTTATACTGGCCAGGATGTGACACAGAGGCTCAAACTCCCATAAAACAAGTTAGAGTGTTGTTTCATGGTATTTTTGCTTGGTGCCTTATGCTATTCTCTGTCTATCTATATCTCTGCACAGGCCCTTGACTTGGTCAAGGAGAAGAGACTATAGAGATGTAATCAACCACACAGTGTATGCTTCTCAACTCACAAAACGTGAAGAGACATTTTCTTTATTACTTTTCATGTGATGACTTGAATGAATACTGTGATGATATACTATCATTGTTGAGCTCTGCTGTAACCTAGATAGGAGGGAGGAGGGGTGGAGGATAGGAGAGGACTGGGGAGAGGAGATGAGAGGAGGAGAGGACAGGAGAGGACTAGAGAGAGGAGATGAGAGGAGGAGAGGACAGGAGAGGACTGGGGAGAGGAGGAGAGAGGAGAGGACAAAAGAGGACTGGGGAGAGGAGATGAGGAGAGGACAGGAGAGGACAGGAGAGGACTGGGGAGATGAGATGAGAGGAGGAGAGGACAGGAGAGGACTAGAGAGAGGAGAGGACAGGAGAGGACTGGGGAGAGGAGGAGAGAGGAGAGGACAAAAGAGGACTGGGGAGAGGAGATGAGGAGAGGACAGGAGAGGACTGGGGAGATGAGATGAGAGGAGGAGAGGACAGGAGAGGACTAGAGAGAGGAGATGAGAGGAGGAGAGGACAGGAGAGGACTGGGGAGAGGAGGAGAGAGGAGAGGACAAAAGAGGACTGGGGAGAGGAGATGAGGAGAGGACAGGAGAGGACAGGAGAGGACTGGGGAGATGAGATGAGAGGAGGAGAGAGGAGAGGACAGGAGAGGACTGGGGAAAGGAGATGAGAGGAGAGAGGAGAGGAGATGACAGAAGAGGACTGGACTGGGGAGAGAAGAAGAGAGGAAAGGAGAAGAGGGTGGGGTGAGGAGAGGAAGTGAGGAGAGAGGAGAGGAGGGGGAAGGAGAGGAGAAAAGAGGGGTAGAGGAGTGTGGTGATCAGGAGAATGTCTGACGACCTTATCTTTCTGCCAGAGGCCATGTTCTGTGATTAGCACACACACACTCTCCCTCTCTCTCCGTGGGTGGTGGGAGGCTGTACGCAAGTGGGAGAGAGGAGAGGAGCGCCAGTATATATGGGTGGCTGGTTATATAACCCAATATCACAGAGTGGAAAGAAAGTTGTGAGGAAGAGAAGAGACTTTCTAAAAGCGTATTCAGGTTCAACCAGAGATAATGCTGCTATTTCAGTAAAAGAAGCCATGCAGGCTCATAGATAATCATTATCATCATTATCAGATGTGTTACCTTCTACATAACTCCATCACTACTGCTTCTCTAACTCTGAGTCAAATTAAAGTGACTCATATGGCTTTTATACTGTGTGTGTGTGCATGTGTGTGAATGTATTGGAATGGTGTGGGCGTACGTATCCCAACAACAGAATGGTGTGGGCGTAACCAGTCATTACAAATATTAACGCGAGTAGACTGCTGATTGGCCAGCTCATCCTCAGGAGGATGACGTCATCCTCTATGAGGAAATAGCAAGCTTTTTTTTTTAAGATACAAAAACCCACCTCAAACTTGTATGTGTTTTTTCACCAGTTTATGCTTTGGCCACAAATACGAGTATACAATGAGTCGACAACATAATTTGTGTATGAGTTAACATAATTTTAAAAGTGAGATTTTCACTGAACAGTTACTTCAATGCTTAGGCCTAGGCTTTAGCTTAGCAGGCTAACACAATCATGTGGCATGCAGTCGTCCTGATTCAATACTTTTGTTTGTATGTGTGTGTTTGTGTAGGTGATGTGTTCGCGGGCGGAAGACTACAGTGTGAGGGGGGTTCTGTGTGACGGTAACGACGAGGGGCCGTTGCTGCGTAACCCTGGCAACCACGACCATAACTTGGTTGTGCGGTTGCCGACGGCAGCAGAGGTGGAGTTCACGGTCAGTCTCCGTGACTACGACACGGGAGCCATGGACCGCTCCGCTAACTTCAGCTTCAGAAACACACTGGAAGGTAAGTTGGGGTGTATGTGTGTGTGTGTTTGTGTTATTAGTTCTAGACCTCTAGAATGTCAGTAGTTCTAGAACACTAGAGAGCGTTGTTCTAACCCTAACTCTGGTGTTGTCTTCTGACCTCTAACCCCTGCCTTCTGACCACTAGGTTTTGGCAGCCTGGGTAACAGTGTGGTGATGGGGATGACATCTAACCTCTAACCCCTGACCTCTAGGTTTTGGGAACCCTCAGACAGGCCTGGGTAACAGTGTGGTGATGGGGATGACATCTAACCTCTAACCCCTGACCTCTAGGTTTTGGGAACCCTCAGACAGGCCTGGGTAACAGTGTGGTGATGGGGATGACATCTAACCTCTAACCCCTGACCTCTAGGTTTTGGGAACCCTCAGACAGACCTGGGTAACAGTAGGGTGATGGGGATGACATCTAACCCCTGACCTCTAGGTTTTGGGAACCCTCAGACAGGCCTGGGTAACAGTGTGGTGATGGGGATGACATCTAACCTCTAACCCCTGACCTCTAGGTTTTGGGAACCCTCAGACAGGCCTGGGTAACAGTGTGGTGATGGGGATGCACTCCTCTCTTCATATCTTCATGAACGGCTCCATGTCTTCAGTCCAGGGTTCAGCTAACGACCCTATTTTCCTACTGCACCACGCCTACGTAGACAGGTTAGCGCACACACACGCACACACCCTGTTTCTCTCTCTCTCCCAAAACACACCCTCCCTGCCCCTCACTCCCTCTCTTTCTCTCTCGCTTTCTCTCCCAAAAACACACCTTCTCTCTCTCTCTCTCTCTCTCGGTCTCTCTCTGTTTTCAGTATCTATGAGCAGTGGTTGAGGAGACATGCTCCAGAGCAGACCCACTACCCAGAGTCCAATGCTCCCATTGGCCACAACAGGCAGTACCACATGGTGCCCTTCATACCTCTACACAGAAACATAGAATACTTTACCTCCAGCAAAGAACTGGGGTACCAATACTCCTATATGCTCAACTCAGGTAAGTACTGTGTGTGTGTCAGTGTGTGTTGTTTGACTGACTAATGTAGTAATATGCATGTTTTAATCGTGAATGATTTTAAAGGACTCCTCCCTCTCCTCTCCTCCCCTCTCTTCCCCTCCCCTCCTCCATTCTTCCTCTCCTCTCATCCCTTGCTCCTCCCCTCCAGATCAGAGGATATCGGAGGTTCTCAGTCCTTACCTGGAGCTGATGATGGAGGCGTGGCTCTGGTTGCTAGGGGCGTTGGTCCTGGGGGCGCTGGTTACCATGACTGTGGCTGCAGTAGCTGCGACTATGACCCGGGTGTGTTGGGGTGCGTGGCCATGGCAACACGCAGAGAAGAGTTCAGCGGTCCACCTACCAGAGAGGGAACCTCTCATCATCAGCAGTGATGGTGATATCCCCAACTACCACACTGTTTAGCCTCAACTATCCCAACTACCACACTGTTTAGCCCCAACTACCCCAACTACCACACTGTTTAGCCTCAACTACCCCAACTACCACACTGTTTAGCCCCAACTACCCCAACTACCACACTGTTTAGCCTCAACTACCCCAACTACCACACTGTTTAGCCCCAACTACCACACTGTTTAGCCCCAACTACCCCTACTACCACACTGTTTAGCCCCAACTACCACACTGTTTAGCCCCAACTACCCCTACTACCACACTGTTTAGCCCCAACTACCACCCTGTTTAGCCCCAACTACCCCTACTACCACACTGTTTAGCCCCAACTACCCCTACTACCACACTGTTTAGCCCCAACTACCACCCTGTTTAGCCCCAACTACCCCTACTACCACACTGTTTAGCCCCAACTACCCCTACTACCACACTGTTTAGCCCCAACTACCACACTGTTTAGCCCCAACTACCCCTACTACCACACTGTTTAGCCCCAACTACCACCCTGTTTAGCCCCAACTACCCCTACTACCACACTGTTTAGCCCCAACTACCCCTACTACCACACTGTTTAGCCCCTACTACCACCCTGTTTAGCCCCAACTACCCCTACTACCACCCTGTTTAGCCCCAACTACCCCTACTACCACACTGTTTAGCCCCAACTAACACACTGTTTAGCCCCAACTACCCCTACTACCACACTGTTTAGCCCCAACTACCACACTGTTTAGCCCCAACTACCACCCTGTTTAGCCTCAACTACCCCTACTACCACACTGTTTAGCCCCAACTACCACACTGTTTAGCCTCAACTACCCCTACTACCACACTGTTTAGCCCCAACTACCACACTGTTTAGCCTCAACTACCCCTACTACCACACTGTTTAGCCCCAACTACCCCAACTACCACACTGTTTAGCCCCAACTACCACACTGTTTAGCCTCAACTACCCCAACTACCACACTGTTTAGCCCCAAGTACCACACTGTTTAGCCCCAACTACCCCTACTACCACACTGTTTAGCCCCAACTACCCCACTGTTTAGCCCCAACTACCCCTACTACCACACTGTTTAGCCCCAACTACCACACTGTTTAGCCCCAACTACCACACTGTTTAGCCCCAACTAAAATCAAATCAAATCAAATCAAATTTATTTATATAGCCCTTCGTACATCAGCTGAAATCTCAAAGTGCTGTACAGAAACCCAGCCTAAAACCCCAAACAGCAAGCAATGCATGTGAAAGAAGCACGGTGGCTGGGAAAAACTCCCTAGGAAAAACTCCTGAGAAAGGCCAAAAACCTAGGAAGAAACCTAGAGAGGAACCAGGCTATGAGGGGTGGCCAGTCCTCTTCTGGCTGTGCCGGGTGGATATTATAACAGAACATGGTCAAGATGTTAAAATGTTCGTAAATGACCAGCATGGTCAAATAATAATAATCATAGTAATTGTCGAGGGTGCAACAAGCACGTCCGGTGAAACAGGTCAGGGTTCCGTAGCCGCAGGCAGAACAGTTGAAACTGGAGCAGCAGCATGGCCAGGTGGACTGGGGACAGCAAGGAGTCATCATGCCAGGTAGTCCTGAGGCATGGTCCTAGGGCTCAGGTCCTCCGAGAGAGAGAAAGAAAGAAAGAGAGAAGAGAGAATTAGAGAGAGCATATTTACATTCACACAGGACACCGGATAAGACAAGAGAATACTCCAGATGTAACAGACTGACCCTAGCCCCCCGACACATAAACTACTGCATCATAAATACTGGAGGCTGAGACAGGAGGGATCAGAAGACACTGTGGCCCCATCCGATGATACCCCCGGACAGGGCCAAACAGGCAGGATATAACCCCACCCACTTTGCCAAAGCACAGCCCCCACACCACTAGAGGGATATCTACAACCACCAACTTACCGTCCGAAGACAAGGCCGAGTATAGCCCACAAAGATCTCCGCCACGGCACAACCCAAGGGGGGGGCGCCAACCCAGACAGGAAGACCACGTCAGTGGCTCAACCTACTCAAGTGACGCACCCCTCCCATGGACGGCATGGAAGAACACCAGTAAGTCAGTGACTCAGCCCCTGTAAAAGGGTTAGAGGCAGAGAATCCCAGTGGGAAGAGGGGAACCGACAAGGCAGAGACAGCAAGGGCGGTTCGTTGCTCCAGCCTTTCCGTTCACCTTCACACTCCTGGGCCAGACTATACTTAATCATAGGACCTACTGAAGAGATAAGTCTTCAGTAAAGACTTAAAGGTTGAGACTGAGTCTGCGTCTCTCACATGGGTAGGCAGACCATTCCATAAAAATGGAGCTCTATAGGAGAAAGCCCTACCTCCAGCCGTTTGCTTAGAAATTCTAGGGACAATTAGGAGGCCTGCGTCTTGTGACCGTAGCGTACGTGTAGGTATGTACGGCAGGACCAAATCGGAAAGATAGGTAGGAGCAAGCCCATGTAATGCTTTGTAGGTTAGCAGTAAAACCTTGAAATCAGCCCTTGCCTTAACAGGAAGCCAGTGTAGGGAGGCTAGCACTGGAGTAATATGATCAAATTTTTTGGTTCTAGTCAGGATTCTAGCAGCCGTATTTAGCACTAACTGAAGTTTGTTTAGTGCTTTATCCGGGTAGCCGGAAAGTAGAGCATTGCAGTAGTCGAGCCTAGAAGTAACAAAAGCATGGATTAATTTTTCTGCGTCATTTTTGGACAGAAAGTTTCTGATTTTTGCAATGTTACGTAGATGGAAAAAAGCTGTCCTTGAAGCAGTCTTGATATGTTCTTCAAAAGAGAGATCAGGGTCCAGAGTAACGCCGAGGTCCTTCACAGTTTTATTTGAGACGACTGTACAACCATCCAGATTAATTGTCAGATTCAACAGAAGATCTCTTTGTTTCTTGGGACCTAGGACAAGCATCTCTGTTTTGTCCGAGTTTAAAAGTAGAAAATTTGCAGCCATCCACTTCCTTATGTCTGAAACACAGGCTTCTAGCTACCCCTACTACCACACTGTTTAGCCCCAACAACCACACTGTTTAGCCTCAACTACCCCTACTACCACACTGTTTAGCCCCAACTACCCCAACTACCACACTGTTTAGCCTCAACTACCCCTACTACCACACTGTTTAGCCCCAACTACCACACTGTTTAGCCCCAACTACCCCTACTACCACACTGTTTAGCCCCAACTACCCCTACTACCACACTGTTTAGCCCCAACTACCCCAACTACCACACTGTTTAGCCCCAACTACCACCCTGTTTAGCCCCAACTACCCCTACTACCACACTGTTTAGTCCCAACTACCACACTGTTTAGCCCCAACTACCCCTACTACCACACTGTTTAGTCCCAACTACCACACTGTTTAGCCCCAACTACCACACTGTTTAGTCCCAACTACCCCTACTACCACACTGTTTAGTCCCAACTACCACACTGTTTAGCCCCAACTACCCTACTACCACACTGTTTAGTCCCAACTACCCCACTGTTTAGTCCCAACTACCCCTACTACCACCCTGTTTAGCCCCAACTACCACACTGTTTAGTCCCAACTACCCCTACTACCACACTGTTTAGCCCCAACTACCACCCTGTTTAGCCCCAACTACCACACTGTTTAGTCCCAACTACCACACTTTTTAGCTCCAACTACCACACTGTTTAGTCCCAACTACCCCACTGTTTAGTCCCAACTACCCCAACTACCACACTGTTTAGTCCCAACTACCACACTGTTTAGTCCCAACTACCCCAACTACCACACTGTTTAGCCCCAACTACACCACTGTTTAGTCCCAACTACCCCACTGTTTAGTCCCAACTACCCCACTGTTTAGTCCCAACTACCCCACTATTTAGCCCCAACTACCACACTGTTTAGCCCCAACTACCCCACTGTTTAGTCCCAACTACCCCTACTACCACACTGTTTATCTGCAACTACCCCAAGTACCACACTGTTTAGTCCCAACTACCCCAACGAGCACACTGTTTATCCACAGCAACTATACAGCTAACTCCTAACCCTGCAACCCTAGCCTACAGCAAAGCCTTAACCTTTTAACTACCACCCAGACAATTCATTGCCTATCTGTCACACCTGCCAACATGTACAGGGCCCTTACAGATGTAGGATCTTAATTTGAGCCAGTTTGCTATATCAGGAAAATAATCCTGCAGGAACAGGAAATGTTAATTATTATTTGGATTATAATTAATGGACATTTTTGTAGAGGTTGAAATTTGAAATTTCAAAGTTTGCATTTCTTGCTTTGCAGGAAAATTCTCAGCAACAAAAGATTGATCAAATTAAGATTCTACATCTGTATGTATCACATCAACATGTGGGCCAGTTCAAATTGAACTTGAATTTAAATTTGAACTTAAACTAATGTCACAGAGGCTCAAACTCCGATAAAACAATTTGGAGTGTTGTATTGGTATCTTTGCTTGGTGCCTTACGCTATTCTCTGTCTATCTATGTCTCTGTACAGGCCCTTGACTTAGCCACAATGTTCCCAAATACCTCATCAAATACAGTACATTATATGGCACATTTCTGAGTGGCAACATTATATATTATGTTCTTATTTTGTTTTCTTCCTCAAGCTGAATGTGTAACATTAACACTGTTCATGTAGCAGTTTGGACTACTGTGACTATTAATACAATATAGGAGGAGGCCATTACCTGTACAATGGCCTCCTCCGTGCAACATAATACCATTCAAACTAACAAACATTGTTGTTGCGTAACTCACATTCATCCATGTTTATGTGAAGAGTTGTAAAAACAAAGAGAGTTGGACACTTCATAAGTATAACCTCCCAGTCGTTTATTGTGTAAAAAAACACCAACGTTTCGGCATCGCTAAACGTCAGTGTTTTTTTACTAGGAGGTTATACATGTGGAGTGTGCGACTCTCTTTGTTTTTCTAACTTCCAGTTTATTCTCCGTTAGTCAGCACCTCAACACTAGATAATGTTCTCTGGGGGTGCTCCAGCTCATACTTTTTATTGGGCAATGTTAGGAGTTGTGCCATGAACATATTTTATACTTATATTTTACAGTGCTATGCAATTCACCCTGCCTTTGACTTTAGTAGGAATATAGAGTAATGAAATATTGAAAAAGGAGTATTGCATTTGTAGACATCAGTGGAGGCTGCTGAGGGGAGGACGGCTCATAATAATGGCAGGAACAGAGCAAATGGAACGGCATCAAACACATGGAGACCGTGTGTTTGTATTTGATACCATTCCACTAATTCCACTCCAGCCATTACAGCAAGCCCATTCACCCCAATTAAGGTGCCACCAACCTCCTGTGGTAAACATATACAATAAAAAGACACCCTTTTACAATAGATGTGCTTGATTTACATCGGATTGTGCATTCTTGGGTCATTCTGTTGGCTCCAAAGCGGGATCTCTGTCTACCGACACACCGCCCGAGCTCAACCAAGCGCACCAATTGATTGATAAGCACACGGATCAGGAGGATGTGTCAGGTGCGTCACTTGAATCACCAGCAACGAGATGCACCTGTGTCCAGGCACATGTAGAAGGTTAGGTTTAGATTCCTCCCCCGTTCGTCTAAAAAGCATGCAAGAGTTCATGGCGTCTCTCTCTCTCTTGAAGGTCATAACTATGTTAAATGATTATATTAATAAAAAAGGGCTAAAAAAATAACTGTGGTGTGGAGATATAGTCTTATGTAATGTGTTTGACGATTATCTTGAAATAAGAGATTGAGTGTTGCATGTTAAGTATGATTCAGGTTGAGTTTTCACACTGAAGTAGTATTACGACAGCAATGACTAGAGTTCACAATTACGCTAACAAGAGTTCCATTCGCTCAGAGATAGCCTGCATTATGAACTATGTTGTTCTCTTGCAGTGAAACAACATTCCCCCTCCCGGTTCAGGGATTTCATTTTGATTGGATCGAGATAAAAAAAAAATTTAAAACAACGATAGGATTGAATGGGGCATGCAGACCAAGTTTAACATTTCTGGACAAATCATTTCAAAGTGGTAAACTTGGTCTGCATGCCCCATTCACTCCTATTGTTTTCATTGTTGTCTTATTCCACTCGATACGAAATCGCTGAACTGGGAACGGGTAATGTTGTTTCACTGCATGAGAATAACATAGCCTGCATTATTTAGTTGATGCAATTGTGAACTTGATCCGAAAGCCCCATTAATTCCAAATTCCTGGTTAAAAGTGGCTTCAGTTGACTTAATGGCTCGATAGTTTCTCCTGGCCCAATAGACTACTTTCAGGTTAAATAGGAAAATAGAGATACATTAAGTCAACAAAAAAAAAGCAAAGATATCCTTTAACACATTCAAATCTAAGGATCAGTGGGTAAAAACACCAGACAATCAGTCTTAATTTATTGAAATCCATTAAAAAAGGCCTACTGTGTTTCATAATAAAAAATATAGCAGTACAGTAGTTGTTATTCATTTATATGAAAGTGAGAATACATGGAGATGAATGTGAATGTACAAGACTGAAACATTGACTAAAGATATCATCTTAAATCACAGAATGCAATAATTGCACAGGGTTAAAGTACATGATAAAGCATATCCAGTAAGGCAACCTCTACAACTTACACAGCTCTGCAGTATCTCCAAAATAACCAAAGCAAAACCCAGGATAGAGGGGCTGAGTGAATGTGGTCTGGACCCTGTGGAGGAGGCTCATTGTACCAGAAACACTGTAGAAGGACAGAGAACCTGCTTTGTGATCCAGGTACACTCCTACTTTGGAGGACTGAGAGCCTGATACTTTAATCTCAACACTATTGCGTCTGAAATGATAATCACCATGATGACACTGTAAACTCCAGGACTTGTCATTGAGTCCTAATACTGAGTCATTACCACCTGTTCTCTTAATATCTTTATATGAGGCTGCTATAGAAACCCCGTTCCCACTCCTCTCCACCTCCCAGTAACATCGTCCAGACAGACCCTCACTGCACAGCACCTGGCAGCGGTCAGTGAATCTGTCTGGATGGTCAAGATATGAATGGCCTGGTATAGCTGTTATCTTTTTGTTCCCATCAGACAGAGAGAGGTTGCAATGTGCTGTGTTTGGGTCCAGAGTCAGCTGACAGGAATCTGGAAGAAGAGCAGAGCAGAGACCAATGAGGGGAGAATAATACTATACTATTTTACTGTACCCTGGCCGGTACCCTGTCTTTGATTAGTGCAGAGCAGAGATCCAATCGGTGCAGGAGTCAGATAGCTACCTAGTTTTTACCATTGCTGTATAATTCAATATGAGGGTGTGTGAGAAGTGTCAGTAAAAAGATTGTAAGTTACGTCAGGATGAAGAGACTCACATTGTAAGAACTGTTCTCTGGTCTTGGGCTCTGGAGGTAATAGAACATCCACTGTATTCACTAGACACAAACATGTTCACAGAGAGAGGGGGAATGTTACCATCCTACCTACAATATTACACATGTATAACGTTAAGTCTGGGACCTTGGGTCTAAAGTTGATGTTTTTACCATGTGTATTAGTTCTGTATTATTTAACCCACCTGGCATGGAGATCTTGGTCCATTGTCCTTTAAGGAAGCCTTGTAGTTTCTCTCTCAGCTCAGACACAGCCTCGCTCACGTCTCCAAAGTACTGATGAGGACTAACAACGATAGCGGGTAAGTCTGAAGATACACTAGGATTGGAGTAAGACTGAGAGAAGACAGAGAGACAGACACAGAGAGAACATGAAATAAATGATTGTAGAAACATTCTCAAGTATAGAATGTACTGTATTATCTGTCCTTTCTGAAATTAATATATTTTAAAAAACACTGCAGACAGTCGAAACAAAAGCCATCAGTATTCTAAAAACCTCAGACTTTCCTGTTGTCTTGTAGATATATGAAATACAGTAATAGTTAAGAAGAGAAAATCACAGGGATCATTCAAATAAGACTTCAGTGAAGAACGTTTTTACTTCAGCTTTTTCAGAGGATTCTTAGGTGTTTGATGTTTGATAGCCTATGGCCCCTGGGCTTGCCACCCTTGCCTTATTACAGGAAGTGTGCGACTGAGCAAGGGCATGCTGTATTTGGACAATCCAAATGTTACTTGCGAGCAGATATTTACATTCAGAAATGGACATTACGCCTATGCTCCAAAGTACACAATTAAAAACGAGTCAGAGAGAGAAATACATAGTCGAAAGGTCATTGACAGAATTTGTTATTCCAAGTAACAAGGCAAATTGCAATACAGTTACTTGGAGGAAATGGATGTGATCCTCTGTGTGTGAGAGCTGCTCCAGCTCAGTGTCTTTCCTCTTTAGCTCAGCTATCTCCTGCTCCAGTTGCTCCAGGAGTCCTTCAGCACGACTCACTAGAGCCTTCGCCTGGGCTTTTATCAGCTCCTTCGCCTCGGTGTGCAGTTTCTCCAGGGAGCGGATCAGCTCTGTAAAGATCCTCTCATTGTCCTCTGCCGCTTCCCGTGCAGAGCGCTGTTAGGACACACAGACAGAGAAGAGAAGACTCCATGTTAAGCAGCATGCTGTATTCCCTAGCTAACTGGGAGCCAAGACAGCCTGTTCCCCACAGTGGTGCTCAGGGGGACTGAATCGTCGTCGCTCACTGACTGACTGGAAGAAGGAAGTGACACGGTGCATCTCTTTTGGTCAATAATAATGTACTTGCCTTGAGAGACTCCAAAGCCTGTTGGAGCTCCTTCAACTCCTTCTCTCTCCGCTGGACTCTCTGCTGGACTTTCTGCTGACTCATCCCCAGCTGTGTCTGTGGAGAAAAAGTGGAGCTACAGTGAACTATCCCTTTAAACTAAATGTGGACTCACAAAAGGTTATTCAGATTAGTATAGAGTGCACATCACTGCACTCTATACTCCTCTGTAAACTGGTGATCTCTGTATACCCGTCGCAAGACCCACTGGTTGATGCTTATTTATAAAACCCTCGTAGGCCTCTCTCCCCCCTATCTGAGATATCTACTGCAGCCGCCATCCTTCACATACAACACTCGTTCTCAACACTCGGTCCCCAAAGCGCACACACCCTTGGGTCGCTCACCTTTTCAATTCGCTGCAGCTAGCGACTGGAACGAGCTGCAACAAAACACTCAAACTGGACAGTTCTCTCTTCATTCAAAGACTCAATCATGGACACTCTTACTGACAGTTGTGGCTGCTTCGCGTGATGTGTTGTTGTCTCTACCTTCTTGCCCTTTGTGCTGTTGTCTGTGCCCAATAATGTTTGTACCATGTTTTGTGCTGCTACCATGTTGTGCTGCTACCATTCTGTGTTGTCATGTGTTGCTTCCATGCTGTTGTTTTCTTGGGCTCTCTTCATGTAGTGTTGTGTTGTCTCTCGTCGTGATGTGTGTTTTGTCCTATATTTTTAATCCCAGCCCCCGTACCCGCAGGAGGCCTTTTGCCTTTTGGTAGGCCGTCATTGTAAATAATAATTTGTTCATAACTGACTTGCCTAGTTAAATAAAAAGAAAGAATAGCAATGGCTTTTGACTTTGTAAAATGGTAATACATTTGGAGAATCTAGGTTAAAATCTACATGCACTCAAGGTTTGAGGTTGGTAAATAGTATCAACCCAGCCAGGACTGATTAGATGTTTATCAGAGATTTACCAACAAGTTGATCTAGTTTTACCTGTTTCTCAGTCCTCTCTGCTGCTACTGACAGTGTATCATGGCCTTTATGTTCATCCATACACAGCACACAGATACACTTCTGGTCGGTACGACAGTAAACCTCCAGCAGTTTGTCATGATGAGAGCAGATCCTTTCCTGTAGTTGCGCAGTGGCTTTGACCAACGTGTGCTTCTTTAGGCCAGGAATATCATAGTGAGGTTGGAGGTGAGTCTCACAGTAAGACACCAAACACACCAGACAGGACATGAGGGCTTTCTGGTCCCAGTGCAGAAATCACATGCCATATCTCCAGGTCCAGCATAGCGCAAAACAGGGGGAGCAGCCTGGAGTCCTGCCTTCTTCAGTTTCTCCACCACCTCAGCCAACATGCCATTGTTCCTCAGAGCAGGTTTTGGAGTGAAGGTCTGTCTGCACTGGGGGCAGCTGTAGACACCCCTCTGGTCATCCTGATCCCAGCAGCCCTCAATACAGCTCCTACAGTAACTGTGTCCACAGCCAGTAGTTACCGGCTCCTTTAGTAGATCCAGACAGACCGAACAACGGAACTGATCCTGGTCAAGCAGAACTCCCTGTTTAGCCATTTGGACTATTTTTCCACTCACAAAGACTGACTCAAATCAGTTTCTCTTTCAAAACAGAAAGTTTGTAGGAGCGACTTCCTGGTTCTGCCAGAGGGGTGGGGTTAGAAAGAGCAAGCAACTTAAAGGCATAGGGTTTTAATTAGGGTTAAGGCCTTTTAATATTAAGTAACCATAGGAACATTCTCAAATATAAGTCATTAGAATGTATATGTCCTTTCTGAAAGGACTCAAAGCAGACATACTATTTGGCACTGCGCAGCCATGGAACAACAACAATCAGTAATATAAAAACCTAAGACTTTCCTGTTATGTAGATGAGTATGTCGACAATCCAAACATTACTTTCAGATATTGACAATAGGCATATTCTCCAAAGATGAAAGTAGACATTAAAAACTAGTCTTAATGGAATGATGAGACAAATTAAAATATATTTATTTTGACAAATCTCACAAAAATGACATACATTTGGATTGAAACAATTTGGACTGCCACTGTTGTAGCAAAACGGGACCCTAGCTCTCCAACGACCATCCATGGGTTTTGACCTGGTCCTTCCGTCTACGCACTGGTGTTAAGGCTTTCAAAGCAGCTAGAGGTTTGGTGAACAGTACCTGTAGCCCAGCCGCTCTACTGGTCTTCAGAATCTGAACACAAGGAGAAGGGGCTGCCATGCTCGGGAGCGCATCAGCCAAGTTGGAGTTGGTGCTTGTGGTCCTGCGCTTGTCTCCAACGTCTACAGAAGAACTTGGACGAGTTGTGCGAGAGAGACAGTCCATGTTGGTTTCAAAGGAAGGTCCTGTGGTCGTCGCACCCTTGTGGAATAGCGATTCCCTTCGTCGCGTACATGGACTCTGGGCGAGTGCACGGAAGCCATATGAGGTGGTGACTTTGTCGACGTGTGGCAGGGACATTGCAGCCCGGGTGGATGGGTCAGATAGGTCCTCTCCTGGTGAGAGGTTCCCGTGAAGCTTGGCCCTCATAGTTGGTGTCGATGGTAGTCGAGGGACCCGAGAGGATGGAGTAGATGCGAACAGGTGTTGGTTGGGGCTGCTCGGGGACAGCAGTCTTGACTGATCCGTTTCTGAATCTAGCTGTGCATGGGGAGATCGCAGCTTTGACGGAATTATAAAGGTAGGAATCCTTTCAGGAGTCAGAGCAATGTTACGCAGAGACACACCTGCCTTTGATGCATGCATGGTCAAAAAGCGTCGATAGTTCAGTGTGCGTAACGTTCAACTTAAGCTGCTAAAACAATGTGCGACAGACTTCGAGCCAAACCTACTGGTATATTTTCAAACAAAGACCTTTATAAAAACGTCGTAATGACCGTAGTGTTCAATTGCAGGTTTCCCTGGGCAACCCACATGGTGTTTTCATAGCCTAGGCTAATGGCGCACCAGGTGAATTGAATTAACCAATGACCCAAACTAATTAGACCATTTCACAGGTTCTGTTAATTGACCGAAGTCTGTGAAATAGTGGTCACCAACCAGTCGATCGCCAAGGCATTTCAAACATTTCTGTAAAAAAAAAAAAGAAATCTACGATCACACCGACAGTGTCGTTGGATTTTGGTACACCAGAAGTACATTTATTTCCAATGGAACACTGCGTTTGCCTTGCAGCATTGCGTTGTAGTGCGTTCGGTGTGGTGCATACGTTGGATTTATCAAACATGTGCATTAAACTCTATGCGTAGACGGCTTGACAGAAATGGTAGCAGAAGGTGAATGTTGAACTGTTGTTGCACACATCCAGATGATGCTTTGTACTATTTTGCCCAATGAACCTATCGGTATTTGTGATGTTTCTCTGGGTACCAGCTCATGTGGGAGTAGAGGGGGAATGAGGTGGTGGATGTTATCACCAAGCAGGCTCTTAAACATCCTAATGTTGACATGGAATTGTCAATCAGTAAAGCAGAAAGCCAAGGGGTTGATGATAACAGTGGTTAAAAACAAATGGCAAGAGTTGTGGAAAGAGGAAGGCACCTGTATAAGATTCAGGAAAAGGTGGGGGCAGGGAGGTCATCAGGCCAAGAGAGAAGGGAGGAAAGTGTAGTCACAGGGCTGTGACTGAGAGAAGGGAGGAAAGTGTAGTCACAGGGGCTGTGACTGGAATGTACAAGGCTCAGTGGGGACCCATCATTCAGGGCACCTGTTTTGAGCCCCACCTGTTTAGCAACATAAATAATAATAATAAATTGTTTTGCATGTTATTTTGCCATTAATACATGTCACATGTCAGTTTGCAAACAATGTAAAAAAAATACATCTTTGAATTAATAAAGACACATACAAATATGGTCTCTTTTTTGCTTTCTTGAGTAAGGCAACTCCAAAATGCAGGTGTTTCAGCCTAGCTCAGTGTTTTCTGTGGTGGAGGGGCAGCCATTAACCCCTACAGAGCGTAGAGGTTAATGTTCTCTAGTTGCGCCGTGATTGGCTGAGTGTTCTGTCACTCATGGGGACACTACGTCCCCGCAGAATCTAGGGGGAGAGCTCGTAAATTCAAGCCCCTTGGGTGCTGCCATAGAGTTACATTAGAAGTGCCCATCCAAGAAGTCTCGAGGTCATTGGCCACAGATAGAATGAAGTCAAATCACATTATATCTACCGTAGCTTTGATTGGACTGATCATGTCGACATCATACTTTCAAAATCTTAGCTAGCAAGCTAGACAAGCAGTCAATATCATGAATCAAGTTGACAATCTACTGGCAAATCCTTTTCAATCCTTGTCATATGAAGAGAAATTATAGATAAAACGTATCGGTGCTAATTGGACATAAACATTACACAACAAGTTGGAAATCGCAAATTCAACAATGAGTGGTTTGAAAGGAATCAGTGGCTAACTGCAAGCGTTGCAAAGCAATCACTAGCCTGCTATTCAGTGTAGTGGGTGTGTGGTCCAAATCTGGGTTTAAGGGTCTCTTTTCCAATCTTAAAAGGGATAAACATCCAACACCATGGGCCAGAAAGGGTTGAATACATTCGCCATGCTGTCAATTCAGCATGACTTCTGCCGCGTTCAAAAAAAACTAGAAACTCGGAACTGGGAAATCTTAGACTTCAGTGAGTTCAAGACAAGACAACTGGGAACACCAATGCCATGATTACTGTGTATATATGTGATAACCTTTGTATGCTTGCAATGCGCAATGATGGAAAAGTAATGGGTAAATGGAGATGTACTGCTTTAGTTTTCAGGCTGAGAATTGTCTGCACCTGCTGATAGTCACACAGCCTCAAGGCCCGAGATAGTAGAGTGAGAAACCACAGTCTAGAAATGTTTTTCTCATCTTAGATACTTTGTATCTAATCCAATGCAACAATGTTTAGGTATGATTGACAGTAGGTTGTCCACACCAACTAGTATAAGGAGCGTTGTCTCCTGTTTCGCCACACAGATCTTTACTATAGACTACTGAGGTTTTCTGTATGTGAATCTGTCTGCAATTGCAATTTATTACTAAAGAGTTTTATACCAAGGTTCCTGTGTCTGTGTCATGTACCTGGAAGACTGATTGTTAAAGGAAACTTACATCCCCCCCATGTAAAGGACCACCCAACATTTGGTGAGCTTGCCAGGAGTGGGTGACCACTGCCTCTGAATGGTCTTCGTCCCACTGTGCAGCTCATCAAATTATTAGGTAAGCAGAAGTCTGTTAAACCAAAAGTCTGAAATTAGAAAAATCCCTGTGTGGTTGATGACTCATTCCAGTATGTAAGTGGCACCTCACTCATGGGGTTGATAATTACAGGAACACTCGATACCTAAATGTATGTACAAGCCCGTAAAATTCTGTGTATGTGATAAATGACATAAAATCCCAGGTTTTATGTATGGTGTCCTTACCTGAGGGAAGACACTGGTTTTATGTATGGTGTCCTTACCTGAGGGAAGACACTGGTTTTATGTATGGTGTCCTTACCTGAGGGAAGACACTGGTTTTATGTATGGTGTCCTTACCTGAGGGAAGACACTGGTTTTATGTATGGTGTCCTTACCTGAGGGAAGACACTGGTTTTATGTATGGTGTCCTTACCTGAGGGAAGACACTGGTTTTATGTATGGTGTCCTTACCTGAGGGAAGACACTGGTTTTATGTATGGTGTTCTTACCTGAGGGAAGACACTGGTTTTATGTATGGTGTCCTTACCTGAGGGAAGACACTGGTTTTATGTATGGTGTCCTTACCTGAGGGAAGACACTGGTTTTATGTATGGTGTTCTTACCTGAGGGAAGACACTGGTTTTATGTATGGTGTTCTTACCTGAGGGAAGACACTGGTTTTATGTATGGTGTTCTTACCTGAGGGAAGACACTGGTTTTATGTATGGTGTTCTTACCTGAGGGAAGACACTGGTTTTGTTTTGATATATGTATAATTGGTGGGATTATAGATTTTGTGTGGGACAATTGTTGTATGAGTTGAGTGTATTTGCTAACAGTGAATGGAAATATGCTAGTCAATATCAAGAATTTCTATGAACTGAAATAAATCTAGACTGGTATAGACAACAAGTCTCTAAGACTAGTACAAGAAGGGATACATTTGCGAATTGAGTTTTGAGAAAGACATGTTGTGACTTTACTCTTCCATTACATCCACAGGAGAGGAAACGGGGAGACCCCCGTACTGAAGTTAAAATACAATTGAAACCAATTGTGGTTATTTACCACACGTGTGTGGAACCATTTACAGTAGCGTTGTTAGTGAATGAATGTAGTGAAACTAAAGAAGAAGAGGGGTGAGAGACAATAGAACTGCGTTGGGTATATCATCCTATGTTGGGTTCTACTACCCGTATACGGGGATAGAACTGGGTTTTTCTACACTACCATACAGATAAGTCACTCAGTCCACATTACATAGAACCTGATTAAAACAAAATCACGGGGCACCATGACAGATTCAACCAAAGGCAGTGCAGAGACAGTGGGTCCCACATCAACGAAACATAATAGTCCTAAACAATATTTGCAGGACAAATATCCCTACTTGAGAACCAACGTGGACTGGGTGTTTTGTAAATGGACAAAAACAGAAGAAAACTACAGATATCCAGTCACAGGAACATTTGGGGTGGGGGGGGGGGGGGTTTAAATGTATGCTGAATACAAACCCTGGAGTTTTGGAGATATTGCAATTGCTGCTAAATCCCTACCAAGAATGTTGAAAGGAGCGGCCACCAGACCCTATGCCTTGGAGATATGAAGGTAATTTTATCCCGGGCACTCACCCATGGACAGCTCACTGATTTAATGATCCGTTGTGGGTTAACAGCTCAACCCGCTGAGCTGGAGTTAAGCCAGTGCAGACAACACCTATGGGACTGCTTGAGAGATATGTTCCCTACCATGCGAGACATGAGTAGACTATCTGACTATAAATTTGGACCCGACTCAGATTTCGGAGATTGAATAGATAACCTGAAACAGAAATGGCTTGAGGAATTGGGAGAGCGCCATGACCATTCTGAAGCCACCGAGGAACATGTTTTATGACACCGCCTGCCGCAACCTCCCAGAAAAAGTACAGACGCAACTGAGGGATGTCGTGGGCTGGGATAGAAAGGCGGGTGGAGAACGCGAGGATTATATGAGACACCACTGCCAGAACTGGCTTTGTGATAAACAAGCAGAGAAACCAAGAAAACAGGGGCTTGATGGTGCAGTAAAAAAGGCCCGATTGGTTCAATTGGAGAAGCGTAATTGAGGTGAGCCTGACATGGTGATGATGAACACTCTTGCTCCTACAGCGCCCCCAAGAGGACCTGCACCGCAACCACAGCCCATAGTGCCTTTTGTACAATTTCCCCCTCAGACCTATGGGAACCCACAACCACGGGGCCCACCATCACCCAGAATGCCACCTATGCAATGCTGCGGGTGTGGACAATTTGGACACATGAGTAACCAATGTCCACAAAATCCTCAATATCAAGGATGGGCTACAACACCTGGAGTGAACCGAAGAGGGAGAGGAAATTTCAGAGGAGGAAACAGAGGAGGATACCAACAACAAGGTGGATATCAGCAGCAACCCCAAACCTATGGAGGACCTCCCTAGCAGGCACAAGGAGGTTACCAGCCTGGTCCTGGCCACCAAGGAGGACACGGAGGAAATCAACCACAGAGAGGGGGAAGAGGAGGTGTCTGGCCACAAGGAAATCAGAAAACCAACAGTTCCTATTTTCCTGACGATCAGCAATGAAGAGGCCCAGACCCTTTCCTCCAGTGTCCCCAGTACATATTCAAAGATGGGGGAAAAAGGACCAGTTATCAAACTTTGGGTACGTGGAAGAACTGTCCCATTCTTAATTGACACTGGAGCCCACTGTTCTTGCTTAGGTGTACCAGCCTGACCTCTCTGACACTGCCCTGACTGATGCCGACTTGGAGCTTTTCGTGTACGGTTCTGCATATATAGATCAAACTACAGGGAAGAAACATGCAGGGTTTGGTATTGTGACAATTGATAGAACCACTCACATACAACAACCATTACCAGATACTTTCTCAGATCAACAGGCTGAACTTCTGGCACTAACCACTGCCTGTAAAATGGGAGAAGGGAAAACGGTTACAATTTTCTCTGATTCTGCTTATGCAATAGGGGTTTGTCTCTCCTGGTGTGGTGTCTGGAGGAGTAGGGGTTTTCACAATGCTTGTGGAAGTCCTATTCGTAATAGAACTATGGTTTTAGATCTCTTGGAGGCTATGACGCTGCCCTCTGCCCTTGGCTATTGTGAAGGTTGCTGCTCACACTGGGGGGAAAGATTGTGTGAGTATGGGTAACGCCATGGCAGATGAGGTGCTAAATTGGCTGCCTCGAAGTGTCATAGCCACTCCATGTTCTTTTCTGCTACTGTTGAGAAAGACACTGATGATTTGGCATCTAAACAGGCTTTGGATGTTGATTCTCATTTGGTATGGCAACAGCAGGGTTGTAAACTTGACCCAGACAGACAAATAGACCTCACTCTAGCTGAAGTAGAACACTTAGAGTACATGAAAGAGCTAACTACTATTGTCAGATCTCTCCACTCTCACACTAAGAAAGCTCAGGAGGAGGTACCAGATGAGGACCCCGACTACCTGCCTGTGGAGGTTGGAGACTGGGTCAAAATGGAAGAAAATGGAAGAAAATGGAACCAGCCAAGATGGATGGGGCCATTCCAGGTAACCATGGCAACACCAACAGCGGTCAGAGTCCAGGAAAGGTCCGGCTGGCACCACCTGCCCCACTGCCAGAAGGTGTTCAGCCCACAGGAGATGATGGAGCCAGACACAGCCTGAAACAAGAGGCAGAAGCAGATGTGAGTCGAGACCAAAGACTTGAAAAAGATGAAGGGCCAGACCAAAGCACTGAAGAAGCAACTGTTTCACATGATCAGCAAGGTTATGTTGTAAATAAACAAACCCTTAGGCGGTATAAGGGAGGGAAGACGACAGCATGTGGTCGTTGGTGGTTGACTGTGTTGGCTCTATCCATACTACTTGTTTGTGTGGGTGAAGCCGGCCCTGTCAACACGTGGGTAAAGTTTGTTCGAGACTTAGGTAGAAAAGTGTCCCCAAATGGGACTACAGTGTTCATTTTGTCTAAACCCAAATCCATGAGAGAGTTGTTTGGTTCAATGAGTAGACCAATGGCAGAGACAGATCAGGCCTGTGGAATGTTGTATTTTATGAGTGTTACATCAATGCCATGATTACTATATATATGTGATAAACTTTGTATGCTTGCAATGCGCAATGATGGAAAAGTAATGGGTAAATGGAGATGTACTGCTTTAGTTCTCAGGCTGAGAATTGTCTGCACCTGCTGATAGTCACACAGCCTCAAGGCCGAGATAGTAGAGTGAGAAACCACAGTCTAGAAATGTTTTTCTCATCTTAGATACTTTGTATCTAATCCAATGCAGCAATGTTTAGGTATGATTGACAGTAGGTTGTCCACACCAACTAGTATAAGGAGCGTTGTCTCCTGTTTCGCCACACAGATCTTTACTATAGACTACTGAGGTATTCTGTATGTGAATCTGTCTGCAATTGCATTTTATTACTAAAGAGTTTTATACCAAGGTTCCTGTGTCTGTGTCATCTATCTGGAAGACTGATTGTTAAAGGAAACTTACATCACCCCATGCAAAGGACCACCCAACATGTGTAAACTGTAGGGGTACCCATGATGCTGGAGATTAGAGGTATCCGATGAGAGAAAGGCAGGTTGAGGTTGCCAGGATCAAAGTAGTGCAGAAGGTGTCGTATGCAGAGGCAGTGAAGAGAGTAGTAGAGGAAGATGGGTCCAGGGTGAGGGATCAAATCAAATTTTATTAGTCACATGCGCCGAATACAACAGGTGTAGACCTTACAGTGAAATGCTTACTTACAAGCCCCTAACCAACAATGCAGTTCAAAAAAGTCCGGATGAGAATAAGAAATAAAAGGAACAAGTAATTAAAGAGCAGCAGTAAAATAACAATAGCGAGACTATATACAGGGGGTACTGGTACAGAGTCAATGTGCGTGGGCACTGGTTAGTCGAGGTAACTGAGGTAATATGTACATGTAGGTAGAGTTATTAAAGTGGTTATGCATTGATAATAGCAGAGGGTAGCAGTGGCGTAAAAGAGGGGGGGGGACAATGCAAATAGTCTGGGTAGCCATTTGATTAGATGTTCAGGAAGTATTATGGCTTGGGGGTAGAAGCTGTTTAGGTATCACTTGCTGTGCGGTAGCAGAGAAAACATTCTATGACTAGGGTGGCTGGAGTCTTTGACAATTTTTAGGCCCTTCCTCTGACACCGCCTGGTGTAGAGGTCCTGGATGGCAGGCAGCTTAGCCCCAGTGATGCACTAGGCCGTTCGCCCTACCCTCTGTAGTGCCTTGCGGTCAAAGGCCGAGCAGTTGCCATGCAACCAGTCAGGATGCTCTCGATGGTGCAGCTGTAGAACCTTTTGAGGATCTGAGGACCCATGCCAAATCTTTTCAGTCTCCTGAGGGGAAATAGGTTTTGTCGTTCCCTCTTCACAACTGTCTTGGTGTGCTTGGACTATGTTAGTTTGTTGGTAATGTGGACACAAAGGAATTTGAAGCTCTCAACCTGCTCCACTACCGCTCCGTCGATGAGAATGGGGGTGTGCTCAGTCCTCCTTTTCCTGTAGTCCACAATCATCTCCTTTGTCTTGATCACGTTGAGGGAGAGGTTGTTGTCCTGGCACCACACGGTCAAGTCTCTGACCTCCTCCCTATAGGCTGTCTCGTCGTTGTCGGTGATCAGGCCTACCACTGTTGTGTTATCGGCAAACTTAATGATGGTGTTGGAGTCATGCCTGGCCGTGCAGTCATGAGGGAACAGGGATTACAGGAGGGGACTGAGCACGCACCCCTGAGGGGCCCCTGTGTTGAGGATCAGCGTGGCGGATGTGTTGTTACCTACCCTTATCACCTGGGGGCGGCCCGTCAGGAAGTCCAGGATCCAGTTGCAGGGGGAGGTGTTTAGTCCCAGGGTCCTTAGCTTATTGTTTAATGAGCTTTGAGGGCACTACGTGTTGAACGCTGAGCTGTAGTCAATGAATAGCATTCTCACATAGGTGTTCCTTTTGTCCAGGTGGGAAAGGGCAGTGTGGAGTGCAATAGAGATTGCATCATCTGTGGATCTGTTAGGGCGGTATGCAAATTGGAGTGGGTCTAGGGTTTCTGGGATAATGGTGTTGATATGAGCCATAACCAGCCTGATCCTAAGAGGATCCTTGTGAGTAGGCTGAGGCCAATAGAGAGATAGGAATAACATGTGCTTCAGGAAGGTTGTTTGTTTTGGCGTTCGTGGCCATGGTTGTCAACTGTACTGCAGGAATGGGACATAAATCACAGATGATAGATGTTGTGGTTTAGAAAAGTAGGCTGATACATAGCCAATAGAGGTAGGTGGCAGCATGCACCTATAACAATTGTTTGAGGACCACCATTCTATAGAAGAAGAAGAAGAAGAAGAAGAAGAAGAAGAAGAAGCAGCATTGTATGGCACTTTATGGGATGTGAACAGAGATATTAGATCAAGGAGGAGATAGGAATCCCATTGGCCAATAAATGGAGGCACGTATAACGCCCCACCCAGCAGACTGTCGATCAATCGTGTTCACCTTGTCATGCTGCGTTGTGGTTGCTAATTTAATCTTCATGGAATAGAGTACCACAGTATGAGTCATAATACCCATACAACCTAGCAGTCAAACAGGGAAATGGTTCCAATCGTTTTTCCACCATTCATTTTTCCCATAGGGGATTTTAGAAAACACTTAAAATAAGTGCTGTGTTTTGATTACCGTGTAAATCTCTCTAGATAAGGTGACTTATCAATATATTCGCTTATCCCTCAAAATGAAATGCTAATTAGCTGCTAATGTGGCTATCATAAAGAACTACAAATGCTATGATGATATGGACAAGACTTCCGAATCGAGGCAAAAGTAAGAATCTCTGGATTAACCATCTAATATTAACTAAATGTAGTAATGGAAAAATTGGCAACATTTCTTTAAATGGACAATTCTGTGAACTGTCTTGTGCAAATTTTAAATTGTCACAATACCTGTTAGCAATGGTGTCAGCTAGAGATGACGTGCAGTAGCTTGTAGGGATTTGTGGTCTCGCATTATGTCTACTTTGATGCTAATCTGAGAGTAAATAGAACCGAATAAATTGATAAAAGTCACCTTGTCCGAGAGAGATTTACATGGTTATCAAAACATCACGGCAAGGTAAGCCTACACAAAACACAGCCCATATTGTAAGTGTTTCTAAAAAAAGCCTATGGGAAATTTGAATGGTGAAAAAAAAATCTGGAACTATTTCCCTGTTTGTGGTTATTATGACACCTCCACTGTGGGGCTCTATTCCTTCTCAGGGTATGAGTCAAGAAAGTGCCTATTTTCCTCGATTACAAAGCTATACAATATTACATATAGCAAGTTAATTATCTCACATCTCTGAAAATATTTGTAATGTTGTACTTCTTGTTGACGAAATTCATGCTAATGTTGGGTTTTCGAGCTAGCACCCAATAGACTCCCATTCCCTCCTTGAAGGAGGGAGAGCTCTCCTTGTCACATAATCATTCCCAGTATGCACCGCGTGGTCCATTGACGTCGCATGGGCAACGTACACAATGGAGTTTTCCATCTCCTCAAAAGTATCTCTGACAGGAATTAACTAAGTGTTACACCCGGAAACATAATGCTAGTTCTGGATAAGAGCGTCTGCTAAATGACGTAAATGTAAATGTAGTTGTAGTTTTATGCGTTTACTGCTGATGGAGCTAGCGGTGTTGTGGCGGGTAAGATCATGTGTTGTTTTGTAAACTCCTATTCATCAATTAATTTGAACATAGTATTCGCCCTTTGGGAAATTCGTTTGTTGAAATGTTGTTCTGTTGAGAAGAATTTCTAGGCTAGTAGCAAAGGCAGTTTGTTAGCTACTTAGCTAGCTAGCTAGCTTAGGTTGCTAGCCGTCATACCACAACAGGCGCTATGAGGATGCCATTGCCACTGATTGATGCCATGGCCAACACCACTCACTCAGTAAGAGTTAACATTTGTCAACTGAAGCTAGCTGAATGCGAACGTGTTCATACATACCACCTCTAGCTAGCTAACGTAAGTACTTTACAGAAGGAGCTGGGCAGATAAGTATTGACATTTGCTTTGAGTGTTAGCTAATACTAGTAGGAGTAACGTTAGCTAATAGTAGTGCACATATGTGTACAAAACATAGTATGTGTCTCATTTCTCTCCCCAAACCAACCTGAGCAGGTAAAATCTAATTATCTGTACTTACGATTTAGGATATTCTATTCTGCCATATGGCTTCCCCCCCATCTTGTCAGACCAGTGCTGATCAAAGGGTCCAGAGGACAAGGATAGGGAGATACTTTAGACTAGTGATACATGCCCATCGTAAACTCTTTCCATGGTTGTTCTCAATCAATCTCACAGATGGTACTACACGATGAGTCTGGTCCGCAAACGCAAGTCCAGCTCTCTCAAAGGCGGCCCTGCCAAGTCTATTAGGACAGGGAAACTACAGTCTACTACAACACCAGCATCCTACAATGCATCATCACCACTCACAACAGAGGCCAGTGCCATCGTTACAATTTCCACGAAGGAGAGAGGCCCGGAGATCCATGGGACATCGTCGCCATGGAGACGGTCTCCCAGGTTCAAGAGTCATGGCCTGGTTGGCCAGGTTCCCAGCTCAGACCTTCTTGTTGCTGAGGGTAAGTAGAGGAAAGGGAGACTGGGGCAAAGGAGAGTAGTTCTCACATTTAGCATTTAATGATACGTTTTATCTATGTTTTGTGCCTCCTACCTAAGCAATTGATATATAGGTAAATATGTGAGGCTCTTGGCTTTGCAGGATCTCCAGGTCAGGTAGAGAATGAAGAGGAGGCAGGCCATTGCAGCCCTGCACAGTGCCCCCCTCAGACAGAAGAGGAAACAGACCTGGTCATCACTATGGGTGAGGAGAACCTATATCTATTAACTGCCCGCCCTTAGCAACTAATCCTGAAACAGTACTCACATCTTGTATACAACATGAACAAGGTAAGGAACGGTGCACAAAATGACCTTGGAGCAGGACCTTATCCACAATCGATCCTGAAGTTTGCTCAGCTAACCATTTTCCTTTTATAGTATGAGTAAAGCATACTGTAGGAGGGCAAGACTGATTGACTCTCTCTCCTTCTCTGTCAGATGACAGGCAGGGCGGGGGACACAAGGGCAGCAGGAAGAAGGGAGGGGTAAAGAGGAAGAAGAGAGCTGCGGACGGAGAGGTGGGGGGCGGAGAGCAGGGAGGGGCCAGTCCAGAGGTGGAGATTGACAGGGAGCTGGACCGTGAACTAGAGAACAAGTCCAGACAACACAACTTGACCACGGCCAACGTCCGCAACATCATTCATGTGAGTGCAGAGAGGGACCACTCACTACGACCCTACCACTAACTCACTCATAGCTGCAACCTTGCCAATGTTCCTTATGCAGCTAGTGTGGACTGTGGAAGCGTTGATTTCCTACAAAAACAATTTGCCTACAACCTCACATACTGACAGACAAATACAGACAGACTGATTGTAAGCCTGGTTTTAAACCTTTTTGACCTTTGACCCACAGGAAGTGATCACCAATGAGCATGTGGTGGCCATGATGAAAGCCGCAATCAATGAGACGGAGGCCGTGCCTGTCTTTGTGAGTGTCAACCATTGCATTTCCATGTCCAAATGAAGACTTGACACGTTCAAGTCTCTGTGTGCACTTTCATTTAACATCTTTCTCATCTACCTCTTAGGAACCCAAGATGACACGTTCCAAATTCAAGGAAGTGGTAGAAAAAGGAGTGGTGAGTTCACTGCCTCTAGTGTGTGCGTTTTAGCACACATTTAGATTTGCCATGTTATGCTATTGAGCCTCTTGTAATTGAATCTTTGTGTAATTTCAGGTAATTCCCACTTGGAACATCTCACCCATTAAAAAGGTCAATAAAGAGAAGGTAAGGGGATACCTAGTCAGTTGCACAACTGAATCCATTTAACCCAACACAATCAGAGAGGTGCGGGGGGCTGCCTTAACCGACATCCAGGTCATCGGCGCCTGGGGAGCAGTTGTTGTCGGTTAACTGCCTTGCTCAAGGACAGAACGGCAGATCTTTCCACCTTGCCTTCTCGGGGTTTCGAACCCAGCGACCTTTCGGTTACTGGCCCAACGCTCTTAAACGCTAGGCGACCTGCCGCCACCAATGAAAAACAATCAATCGTCCTGCTAATGCTGTTAGTTTAGTATCAAACACTCAATACCTAACTGGAAAGTATGGCACCGTACTAGAAAAGGCTGAAGTGCTTGTCCATTTTCAGGCCCAACAGTTTGTTGACATTCAACTAGCGGAGGAAGACTCCTCTGATGAAGAGTACTGCCCCGACGAAGAGGAGGAGGACGAGACAGCGGAAGATGTAAGATTCATAGGATTTGGCTGTGTCTTGTTGTGAGCTTGTGGCCTGAAATAAAAAATAAAAAAATGTTTTTAATGCATTGTAAGGCATTCATCATGCTTACGGAGTCATTGTTGTAGTTAAATAAGCGAAACAAAGTGGTTCAGCTTTATCACCTTTTAGAATGCCATAGATGGGTTATGATTGTATATTTCAATACTTTAAATAGAACATGTGTTTCTCTATCTATCTATTAAAATGACTGTATTGAACTTTGTGTGTGTTGTAGACATTTCAGGAGAGTGACATGGAGAGCACGGCCTCGTCTCCTAGAGGAATCAGAGGAGGCTTCCACAGGGGAATACACACACAGTGGGACGACGACAGGAGCGTCAGCCCCATGCAGGTGACACACTCTAAAATACAATTTCAAATGTTTTTATTTGTAACAACATTTTTCTTTTTCATGTAAAATTTATAAAATACAGAATATTGCCTTTTGTAAATAGCATAATATGCTCTTGTTATTCTATTCTTGTGAGATACATTGAAATGTATCTCCTTTCCTCTTAGGTCCAACGCAGCAGGTCCAGACACCTGGCGGTGGAGGTGGTCCCCATGGGCCCTCCCCCTCCCCCCCAACCTTCCTCCTCCCATGGCCCCCAGGGTTCTTCTACCACCAGGGCCCTTCCAGACTTCAGCTTCCTGGAGAAGCTCCATGCTGTGGAGGAGGAGCTGGCCGTCGGTCCAGTCTGCCTGGAGCCCTACCAGGTACAAGGGCGATTCCACGCCATGATCGGACAAAAATATTTGCGCTGTCTCAGATTGTTCTGGCAATTATCACATAGAAACCTAATTGGGAGGAATGATATTTCACACGCTTTTTTACATTTGTATCTCAATTTTTTGTTGGGAAAATCCTAATTTTAGGTTATTTTTTAGACCTATACTGTACATGCCTCCTGTAAGACCCTATGATTTGTGAACTGAACATGATGCATACAAACTCTTGGTGTCATTATCCTCTTTATATTGTGCTCTAAAATATGGAATGTCTAGATTCTGAAATAAAAAATGTCACATTCATTTATTCAACATTTATAATTATTAATATCTCAAATACCCTAATTGATTTTGATTATTGTAAGACATATTGCTTAGAACAATATACTCTAGTACATCACATTTACAGAGTGGGTTCTCTGCTAATTCTGACGGTATGATTTGATCTGGTAACCTCCTGCTTTCGCTCTCCCAACCCCGTCCACCTCTCCATATTGTCTTTCCTATGTCTGTTCCTCCCTATTCCTCTCCCTCCACCACCCTCTGTCTCCCTCCCCCTCTCACAGCCACCCATGGCGGACGGTCTGATGGCGTGTCGTACTCGCTCCAAGAGGCCCCTCCGGGACGTCCCCATGGGCCAGCTGGAGGCAGAGCTCTGCGCCCCCGACATCACGCCTGACATGTACGGGTGTGGCTCCGCCCCCGAGGACCCCGAGTGGACCCACTGGCTTCAGGGCATCATGACCTCTGACATGTACAACGATGGTGAGGGGGTGGAGCGTGTGTGCGCTGCTCAATTCCAAATCCACTCCAAGCAACTACCCTCGGCAGCCAGTGTAGATGGGACATGCTGTCAAAAAACAAAAACAATTCTCAAGTGTCATTTTTCACAAAATGTCCTCTTGAATCACTGAGATTAGGATCTGTACTTATCTATTTCATCATTTATTATATTTTTTTTTAATCAAATGTGTTTTACCAACATTTTCACAAAATTCTCATTATCCTATAAGTCCAAAAATAATAAATTAATATTCCTAAGAATTATATATATATATTTTTTTTTTTACATTGCTCCCCTAATGAGTTAAACATAACACTGAAAATAAAATTGATCTTTTTCCCAATTTGAGCTCTTTAGCCAGTTCTGTAATGAGAAGGACAAGTGGTGTAAAAGGGGTGTTTTGAAAATATAAACCTCATTCTGAAGACCTATTAGCAAATAAGTTAACTTGGGGGCGGCAGATAGCCTAGTGGTTAGAGCGTTGGGCCAGTAACCGAAAGGTTGCTGGAAAACAAACAAATGAAAATAAGAGCTGAAATATTTACCACACAACAAACATAAAATATTGAACAAAATATTGAACAAAAATATAAATGCAACATGATTTTACTGAGTTACAGTTCATAGAAGGAAATCAGTCAATTGAAGTAAATAAATTAGGCCCTAATCTATGAATTTCACATGACTGGGCAGTGGTGCAACCATGGGTGAAGCCAGGTCCAGCCAATCAGAATGATTTTTTTCCCACAAAAAGGCTTTATTACGGACATACTCCTCAGCACCCCGTCTCAGACGATCCTGCAGGTGAAGAAGCCGGATGTTGTCCTGGTCTGGCATGGTTACACGTGGCCTGTGGTTGTGAGGCCGGTTGGATGTACTGCCAAATTCTCTAAAATGACGTTGAAGCCGGCATATGGTAGAGAAATGAACATTCAAATCTCTGGCAACAGCTCTGGTTGACATACCCGCAGTCTGCATGCCAATTGCAGTCTCCTATCAGGGATGGGCAACAGTCCTCAGGGGCCTGATTGGTGACACTTTTGCCCCTGCTAACACTCCTGACGCCAATAATTAACTTACCATGGTCTAGTTTAGAATGCAACTAGTTTAATCAGTTGTGTTAGCTATAGGGCTGAGGGAAAATTGACACCAATCAGACAAATGAGGACTGGAGTTTCCCATCTCTGATCTATATAATAGATAGTGCTACTACTCTCTGACGTGCTCACTCTTGCACACAAACTCTGTTCCCCTTTCTCAAATGTCCTTTCTCTTACTCTTTTCAGAGGAAGGCGACGATGATGACGACCCCGAGTATAACTTCCTGGCGGAGATCGACGAACCCGACGTGGAGGATTACCGTAACGACCGAGCCGTCCGCATCCCCAGTGAGTTACCATGGGGACCCTAGGGATGGGGCTGCCTAGCAGCCAAGAGAGGGAGTCAACTCATCTAGGCTGTGACTATGTCGGGCGCTGACCCTCATCTCCCGTTCTTCGTAATTCTTTTTCAGAAAAGGAAGTGAACCAGTTGATGGAGGAGTTGTTTGAGACCGTAAGAGACTCTGTGTTATGTTGTTTCTTTAGTCTCTTTCCCCCTGTGTTTTATGTTGTGTGGTTGTCTATGTGTATTTATCTTTCTCTGTGTGCTCCAGTTCCAGGATGAGCTCACTGCTCAGGAGCAAGATGAGGAAGGACACGAGGAAGAGGAGGAGAGGGAGGAAGAGGCACCTGCCCTGGGGAAGCCCACCTTCAGTACCCCGCCAGATATCCTGTTAGTATACCCGCACATTTATGCACGTCATATACACACTGTTCTGCTGTTTTGTTACGGTGTCATCTTCACAAGTACACTCTGCTGCAGGAGGTTTTGGGGTCAATTGAATTCCATTTCTCAAATCAAATTTGTAACTGTGTAGACTAACAGTAAAAATGCTGACTTACGGGTCATTTTCTAACAATGCAGAGTTAAAGATGCAACAAAAATACAACAGAAATAGTGACACGAGGAATAAATACACAGTGAATAACGAATTCATAGTCAGTTAAATGTAATTCTGAATATTAATGTCACACTTCAACTCGCCCAACAACCTCTATACCTTCAACTCACCCACCAACCTTTATACCTTCAACTCACCCACCAACCTTTATATCTTCAACTCGCCCACCAACCTTTACCTTCAACTCGCCCACCAACCTTTATACCTTCAACTCGCCCACCAACCTCTATACCTTCAACTCGCCCAACAACCTCTATACCTTCAACTCGCCCAACAACCTCTATACCTTCAACTCGCCCAACAACCTCTATACCTTCAACTCGCCCAACAACCTCTATACCTTCAACTCGCCCAACAACCTCTATACCTTCAACTCGCCCAACAACCTCTATACCTTCAACTCGCCCACCAACCTCTATACCTTCAACTCGCCCACCAACCTCTATACCTTCAACTCGCCCACCAACCTCTATACCTTCAACTCGCCCACCAACCTCTATACCTTCAACTCGCCCAACAACCTCTATACCTTCAACTCGCCCAACAACCTCTATACCTTCAACTCGCCCAACAACCTCTATACCTTCAACTCGCCCAACAACCTCTATACCTTCAACTCGCCCAACAACCTCTATACCTTCAACTCGCCCAACAACCTCTATACCTTCAACTCGCCCAACAACCTCTATACCTTCAACTCACCCACCCAGTGACATTTTTTCAATCTCCAATCACAACCTTCATACCTCTGAGTGACAACTTTCAACCTCCTCTGATTTGACCGCTGTATAGCTGACCCAGTTTGACCTATGATCTCTAGGTTGGGTGACCCCATGGCGGAGGTGACAGCAGGGCGCTACCGTACGGTGAAGGAGCAGCTGGCCGCCATCCGGCATCACCGGGCCCTGCTGGAGAGCCAGGGCTTGTTGGCCCCCAGGGCCCTCGTCACCAAGCCCCGTGAGCCCCCACCTCCTTTCACCCCCACCCTCTCCCACTGCCAGAGACTCCAGCTCCAGCAGCAAGTCCAGCAGGTCTGTGGTCCTTGTCTTTGTGTTGGGGTTAATTCCACAAATTCAATTCTAATTAAATTCCCTGTCCCTATAAATTAATTCAATTCAAATTCCAGGTCAGTCTTTGAATTCAGAGATGATTCAATTCCTCTCAATTCCAATGTTAGGTAAATTCCAAGAATTCTATTCCCAATTAAATATTATCCCAAACAATTCCACAAATACGAATTAAATTCCCTCAGGCTTTCGGGCTGATCATGTCACTGTTTAGACAGCCTAGCTATACTTGGAAATATAGGAATACATGTTGAAATAATTAAAAACAAATACTGCAGTCAATTGTTTTATACTAAGTGCATTAATTCCATTAACTGGGACATTTACAAATATTTAAATTCTAAATTCCAATTGAATTCAATGCAAATTCTCCACTTCATGAGTGAATTGAATTGCAATTTCTAATTAAATTGGAATTGACCTGAACCCTGCGTTGTTACAGTTGAAATCGGAAGTTTACATACACTTAGGTTGGAGTCATTTAAAACTCGTTTTTCAACCACTCCACAAATTTCTTCTCAACAAACTTTAGTTTTGGCAAGTCGGTTAGGACATCTACTTTGTGCATGACACAAGTAATTGTTCCAACAATTGTTTACAGACAGATTATTTCACTTATAATTCACTGTATCACAAATCCAGTGGGTCAGAAGTTTACATACACTAAATTGACTGTGCCTTTAAACAGCTTGGAAAATTGCAGAAAATGATGTCTTGTCTTTAGAAGATTCTGATAGGCTAATTGACATCATTTGAGTCAATTGGAGGTGTACCTGTGGATGTATTTCAAGGCCTACCTTCAAACTCAGTGCCTCTTTGCTTGACAACATGGGAAAATAAAAAGAAATTAGCCAAGACCTCAGAAAAAAAATTGTAGACCTCCACAAGTCTGGTTCATCCTTGGAATCAATTTCCAAATGCCTGAAGGTACCACGTTCATCTGTACAAACAATAGTATGCAAGTATAAACACCATGGGACCACGCAGCCGTCATACCGCTCAGGAAGGAGACGCGTTCTATGTCCTAGAGATGGACGTACTTTGGTGCGAAAAGTGCAAATCAATCCCAGAACAACAGCAAAGGACCTTGTGAAGATGCTGGTGGAAACCGGTACAAAAGTATCTATATCCACAGTAAAATGAGTCATATATCGACATAACCTGAAAGGCCGCACAGGAAGGAAGAAGCCACTGCTCCAAAATTGCCATTAAAAAAAGCCAGACTATGGTTTGCAACTGCACATGGGGACAAAGATTGTACTTTTTGGAGAAATGTCCTCTGATCTGATTAAACAAAAATAGAACTGTTTGGCCATAATGACCATCGTTATGTTTGGAGGAAAAGGGGGGAGGCTTGCAAGCAGAAAAACACCATCCCAACCGTGAAGCATGGGGGTGGCAGCATCATGTTGTGGGGGTGCTTTGCTGCAGGAGAGACTGGTGCACTTCATAAAATAGATGGCTTCATGAGGAAGGAAAATTATGTGGATATATTGAAGCAACATCTCAAGACATCAGTCAGGAAGTTAAAGCTTGGTTGAAAATGGCTCTTCCAAATGGACAATGACCCCAGGCATACTTCCAAAGTTGTGGTAGAATGGCTTAAGGACAGCAAAGTCAAGGTATTGGAGTGGCCATCACAAAGCCTCGATCTCAATCCTATAGAAAATGTGTGGGCAGAACTGAAAAAGTATGTGCGAGCAAGGAGGCCTAGAAACCTAACTCAGTTACACCAGCTCTACATTTACATTTTAGTCATTTAGCAGACGCTCTTATCCAGAGCGACGTACAGTAGAGTGCATACATTTTATTACATTTTTAAATACTGGCCCCCCGTGTGAATCGAACCCACAACCCTGGCGTTGCAAGCGCCATGCTCTACCAACTGAGCTACAGGGGAATATATAATAGCTCAGTCAGGAGGAATGTGCCAAAATTCACCCAACTTATTGTGGGTAGCTTGTGGAAGGCTACCTGAAACGTTTGACCCAAGTTAAACAATATAAAGGCAATGCTACCAAGTACTAACTGAGTGCATGTAAACTTGTGACCCACTGGGAATGTGATGAAAGAAATAAAAGCTGAAATAAATCATTCTCTCTACTATTATTCTGACATTTCACATTCTTAAAATAAAGTGGTGATCCTAACTGACCTAAGACGGGGAATCTTTACTAGGATTAAATGTCAGGAATTGTGAAAACTGAGTTTAAATGTATTTGGCTAAGGTGTATGTAAACTTCTGACTTCAACTGTATATTTGTTATTGATATTTTATTTCATTGAGATAAACCTGTTAAAACAACAACAAAAATATCTAAATCAACCTAGGTCGTAAAATCCTGGTCAATCCTGGGTTCACAATGAAGATGACCTTTGTTTGTTTCTTGGTCAGTAATGACTGTATTTTCCTCTGTCTGCAGCACGTCCAGCTCTTAACCCAGGTCCAAATGTTGACCAGCCCGGTGGCTGCACTGCAGAGCGAAGCTGCCACCACCAAGCAGTTCCTGGTGAGAGAGAAACATACTGACAAACACACTAAAAACATACTCTCATTCTCTCTCTGATACTCCCACCATATCTCCCTCCCTTTTCATCTCTCTCTCTCTCTCTCTCTCTCTCTCTCAAAATATATATAGTTAATGTGCTCCTTCCCTACCTCTTCCTCAGATGGAGTTACAGATGTTTGCCCAGCGTGGGGAGTTGACCCGGGGCCAAGTGGAGCCAGGCTTCACCAGTGTGTTCAAAGCCTGTAACCTACAGGGGGCACTGTCACTACTAGAGGAGCTCTCACTGTCCCCAATCCCTTACCAAGAAGCCCCTAACGAGCCACGAACACGCAGGAGAGGTAAGCGTGCGCGAGAGCTATGACGATAGTCAAATTGATGAGGTAAAGACAACTTCTGACCAACGTATACTTTCACTTCATTACAACATACCCGTCTCAATTGAAAATATTTGGACTCACTTAGGATGTTTGGCCTAATTCATGTTTGTTTAATCTTTCTCACACTAACTGGTTTGTTGTGTGTTACCAGTCCGGAAGCATCCGTCGATGCCCCCCCAGCTGGCATGGCTGTTTGCTACGCGGCCGGTGTTCCTGTACCCCGAGCTACTGCCCCACGTCAGCCTGGACCCAGCCCTGCACTCCGCCCGCTCCGTCAGCATGTTCACCGCAGGAGAGGACTGGTAAGAATAACCTATTAAATATCATGACTATACGTTATACCCTCCTAGAATGCCCATATTACACTGTATATGCTCTGTTAAATGCACACCGTCCTAAACCAATTTGTTTCCGTAGTACGTAAACTTGGAATCTAAATGAATTTGATTTCTGTATGCTTTTTGTGTCAACAACTCACTGAGAAATAAACTAAGTCCTTAGGCTGAGTTTTTTTGCTCTTCGCCATTTTGTTTTTCCAGCCTGATCGTCCTGGGCCTGAGGAACCTGGGGGAGACCCTCCAGCCCAAGGAGCTTCTGTGTCACTACCTGCTCCGCGCCAAGAAGGTGTCTCAGCTCCGTGACCACATTTTGGAGAAGTGTAAACCCACCCATGCCAACAACGTCATCAAGGTAGAACCTGGATCTACAAATTCTATACAGTATTACTAAAGTAAGTGTTAGTGGGACTATTTATCGTTTGGGATAGTGCACACACATTTTTCTAAATGACTTGTTTCTAGTTAGTTAGTTTGCTAGTTTCTTTAACTTGGACCTGTTTTATAGGCCAGGAGAGATTGCAATCTACACTCTAGATTTCTTCACAGACATAGAGTGGCAAGAAAATGTATGCGAATCTTTTGGAATTACTTGGATTTCTGCATAAATTGGTCATAAAATGTAATCTGATCTTCAGCTAGGTCACAACAATAGATAAACACAGTCTGCTTGAACTAATAACACACGAACAATTATACTTTTTCATGTCTTTGTTGAACACACCATGTAAAAATTCACAGTGCAGGGTGGGAAAAGTATGTGAACCCTTGGAATTAATAGTTAAATAAAAATAACTGATTGATCCACCTTTGACAGCAATAACCTGAACCAAATGTTTTTTGTAGTTGCGGATCAGACCTGCACAATGGTCAGGGGGAATTTTGGACCATTCCTCTTTACCAAAACTGTTTCAGTTCAGCAATATTCTTTGGATGTCTGGTGTGAAATGCTCTCTTGAGGTCATGCCACAGAATCTCAATCGGGTTGAGGTCAGCCAATCCAGAAGGCGTATTTTCTTCTGTTGAAGCCATTCTGTTGATTTACTTCTGTGTTTTGCGTCGTTGTCCTGTTGCATCACCCAACTTCTGTTGAGCTTCAATTGGCGGACAGAATGCCTTACATTCTCCTGCAAAATGTCTTGATAAACTTGGGAATTAATTTTTCCGTCAATGATTGCAAGCTGTCCAGGCCCTGAGGCAGCAAAGCAGCCCCAAACCATGATTCTTCCTCCACCATATTTTACAGTTGGGATGAGGTTTTGATGTTGGTGTGCTGTGCCTTTTTTCTCCACACATAGTGTTGTGTGTTCCTTCCAAACAACTCAACTGCAGTTTCATCTGTCCACAGAATATTTTGCCAGTAGCGCTGTGGAACATCCAGGTGCTCTTTTGTAAACTTCAGATGTGAAGCAATGTCTTTTTTGGACAGCAGTGGCTTCTTCCGGGGTGTCCTCCAATGAACACCCTTCTTGTTTAGTGTTTTACGTATCGTAGACTTGTCAAAAGAGATGTTAGCATGTTCCAGAGATTTCTGTAAGTCTTTAGCTCCCACTCTAGGATTCTTCTTAACCTCATTGAGCGTTCTGTGCTGTGCTCTTGCGGTCATCTTTGCAGGACAGCCACTCCTAGGGAGAGTAGCAACAGTTCTGAACTTTCTCCGTTTGTAGACAATTTGTCTTACTGTGGAGTGATGTGCATCAAGGCTTTTAGAGATCATTTTGTAACCCTTTCCAGCTTTATGCAAGTCAACAATTCTTAATCTTAGTCTTCTGAGATACCTTTTGTTCGAGGCATGGTTCACATCAGGCAATGCTTCTTGTGAATAGCAAACTCAAATGTTTAGTGTGTTTATAGGGCAGGGCAGCTCTAACCAACATCTCCAATCTCATCTCATTGATTGGACCACAGGTTAGTTGACTCCTGACTCCAATTAGCTTTTGGAGAAGTCATTAGCCTAGGGGTTCACATACTTTTCCCAACCTACACTGTGAATGTTTAAATTATGTATTCAATAGAGACAAGAAAAATACAATGATTTGTGTGTTGGTAGTTTAAGCACACTGTGTTTGTCTATTGTTGTGACTTAAAATTTGATGACCAATTTATGCAGAAATCCAGGTAATTCCAAAGGGTTCACATACTTTCTCTTGCCACTGTATCCACATACATTAACTAATACTCAACTAAATGTTAGCGATGACCATAAACAATAAGAACGAATGGGCCTCAAAAAGTGCCTCTCCCTACGTCTTTTTCAGGCCTACCGGCTCCAGAAGGTGGTCCAGCCCATGCCAGTAGCCTGTGAACGAGTGAACCCGGGTGACCTGCGCCCCTCAGTGGAGAGAGAGGAGAGAGCCATGCCCGGATGGCTGGGGGTACCAACCAACACTTAGAATACTACTGCCTGATCCCAATCACAAATCAACACCTATGATAGTTAGAAACTATATTGTTGGCTACTTAGCATTCCAATTTTCCTAGGGGAGCTTCCACCGTATTGCAAACACTTATTGTCTGCTAACAATAAAGGTTGTTTCAGACTGAAAGTTTGTTTGTACCAGTTAAGATAAAAGTCAACTTTGTTTGGATATTTGGATAACTAAATAGTTAATATTGATTTAAATACTTGTTCTATTCCTACAGAGAAGTTTGCCTTATATCTACGAGGCAATCGAAGATCTCAACAGCTCGCCAGATGCGGAAACCATGTCGGCCTGTCAATCAAAGAAAGCCCCACTCAACACGCTTCTCTTCAGTTCTTCCAGAACCTTGGACTACAGCTTCCCACCCGCGACTCGCTACCCGCCCCAACTCCCCGACAGCCTTTCATTCCAGCGCTGCGGCTTCAGGCGCTGTCACCCTCCACCAGACTGTGACCTCTCGCTGTCCCTTGCTGTATCGCACAGTGCCACCCACAGTCTGAAAAGTGGAACTACACGCTCAGAAAATAATTCGCAGACAGGTGCTGTGATTCAGCAGTGCATGACCCACCACGAACTGCAACCCATCCACCCTGCAACATCCAAACCTCCTTCTCTTCAGCATCCCACCAAGCCTCATCTGAAACATCCCCTCAGGCCTCAACCCAAACCTTCCCAGAAGCCCCTGCAAGTCATTCTCAATTTGCCTGCCCCAGTGGCTGCAGCTGTCCTTTGTCCCGCTCATTCCGCCAGGGTATTGGCCTCCCGATTGTCCCATTCCGCTCCATTGGCCGAAGACCTGGTTGCTGTGAAGTTCAGCACGCTCGCCAACCTCCGCAGGCTGCCCAGGCTGCTGCCAGCTCCTCCACCCAACAACAAGAACCCTCCACAAACAAACCTGAATACCGTGACCCCTAACAGTGGAGCAAACCTCCTTTGGTTTTCCCATATGAATAGTAGAACAGCCTCCTCTAGTACCGAAGCCCAAACCTCTGTCTCTACTACGATTCCTATCGAACAATTCAAGGACAAATCCTCCAGGACCAGCCGGCGGGTGACGAAGGAACTCAAAAGCAGCCTGAAGAGTGAGGGTCAGCCCCAGCCTTCAGCCTCCCCGGAACCCCCTGCCCTGGACCAGGCTCTGACCCCAGACGACTGTGTCACAGTTGTAATGGAGGAAGAGGGGGGAGATGAAGAGAAAGAGGACTGTGGCAGGGAAGAGGAGGATGGGGATGATTTTGGAATGACCCTCCTGGCCCTGTCTGACTCCTCGGCCGGTCCCCCGAGGAGCGTTGACTGTATTGACTCCATGGAGGGGTCAGAGGAGGTGCAGGAGATAACGCTGACCCTATCACCCAGGCCGTCGGGCATGGGGGACGGAGGGAGAGAGGGTGACGAGGGGAGGGGAGACAGACATCAGGAGGTAGAGGAAGCGGTGTCACCAGCCTCCGAGGTGTCCACATTGTCTGTGCCAGAGCTGCAAGTGAGTGAGATCATGCGACACGTTGATATTACAACATATTAATAAATGGTATTTACCAAGTTCTATACACGTATATCACACGCCTCATAGTTTTGGTTTGTGTGTTATCTTTCCTTGTAGGAGACGATGGAGAAACTGTCACGGCTGGCGTCAGGGGGGAGGTCAGAGGACTCGGAAGAAGGCGAACGATCAGGCACACCCTCAGGTTAGCGTCCCGCCAATCTTTAAAAACCACAACATGTAGGGGGACACGCACCGTTTTTCCACTAGGATTATTTACAGCAGCAATTGCAAAGTTAGCAGGGGGGGGGGTTCCTGCGCGGGGCAGCGCATGCGGTCTTCCTGGGGCATATCTATATGTCTCCATTATAAATAAAACTTGTTTTTATTTTTTGCAGTATAGGCCACAATTTGCAGTAGCAGCCGCTGCTAAATGTGTATGGGGGGAACACTTCACATAGCATTGATAGAATTGAATAGGTTTATGAAATATATAAGATTTCTACAAAGTCCTAGGGGTCTGTTTGGAATTAGGGAGTTCTCTTGCTCTTCTCCCATCTAACCACACCTGCTGGATTTGATTTGTCCTTCCCAGGCTGCTGTAGTAGCACCCCCAACCCTCCCAGCACAAAGCATCACACCGGAGAAGTTGCCAGCGAGGGCATGTCCAAAAGCCCACCAATCCTCTACGACGATGACGACGTACTCGACAGCGACCCCCTGAGGGAGAAGAAGGAAATAGCCTTCGCTCAGAATTATCTCAACAGGGTAAATAATAATTCATTTTATTTATAAAGCTCATTTCTCGCACCCAAAGCGCTTAAAAGGCTTTGGGCTACATTTTCTGTCTGATTAACACCCCTAGCATTGAGCGAAGTTGGCCAAAATAATCATTTGAAATAGACTGGGGTGGCATTCAATCCGATACTACATCGGAATAAGGCAGCTTGCGATTGCATGCAGTGTATCACATGCAATACGTTGTTGCACTGTTTACAGTTATAGCCACCCTCTCATCAACACCATTTAGATTTCTGCCTAAATAGACATACCCAAACGTGATTATTTTTCACGAGACGGCCATTAATAACTGTTGCGTAGTTTCAGAAAGGTCTGGAACTCACCTTTCTGGTAAAAATAGTTATCAATTGCTGAGGTGTACTCACTTTGAGGACGCAAGTACATAGTACTAATATCAGATTTTTCATAATGATTTCTAAATATAGAAACAATCAAATTATAAACGACTTACTATAAGATTTCACCTTTAGAACAGTAAAATAAATGTGATCACACTTAGTGACAGTACAATATTGGCACAAGTTCATATAACTGACGAGAGACCTTTCTCCTAAACGTCCACTGAGCGGCGCAGACGCCATTCAAATGTGTGCAGGTTTGTTACAACTGCAGCTTTAAGCAGGAATTGATTTCGGCCATCTGTGACCAAGAGAAAGTGGTCTTGTTTAAATTCTATGAAATGTAGTCTTTTCCGGTTGAGAGCTGTTCATCTGACTGAGAATATCACAGTGAGATGAAACCTCAACTGTTGTATTCGCTAGACTGTCCCCTTTCGTATACCGTCTCCCAGGCTGGGCTCAGTCACTCAGAGGAAGAGCAAATTGATTATTTGTCTGGATAGGCCAGAAAATCACTCCTTATGCAAATGTGGGGTCTAAAACCTGACACTTCAAGTCAGCGCAGCTGAGAGAGTGGTAGCACAGAGCAGACAGATGGGGGTTTCTGGCACTAGAAGGAACAGGACCTTACGACATTCACAGAGCGCTTTGTACACCAGAATGTCAGTCGGAACCAGTCCAGAACCGCCCAAAATCCCCTATATAGGGGACGTAACAGCTAAGAGCTTAAGAAATCCTTAATCCTACTGCAAATATAACTCTCTTGCTCTTTATGACCAGGTGTGCCATGCCCTGCAGGAGGTGCCGGGGCGTGTGGAGGACTTTCTGGAGGTACTCTATGAGTTTGAGCAGGACGGAGATGAGTACACCTCTGTGGAACTCTTCACCAGGCTAAAGCCTGTTCTGAATGAGTGGCCGGAGCTGCTCCGAGACTTTGCTGCCTTCCTCCATCTCGAACAAGCCCAGGAGTGTGGACTGGTATGTGCTGGCTTGGCCTTCTATTCACTTTGTAAATACACACTTTGAACTGTGTGTGTGTGTGTGTGTGTCTGTTATTTGTGTGTGACAGACAGTGGTCAGTGTTAATGTTCCTCCTCCACCTGCCGTAGCTCGCAGAACAGCAGGCATTTGAGCGGAGCCGGCGCTTCCTGCGACAACTGGAGCTGAGCTTCGGGGAAACCTCCTCGCGCTACTACAAGATAGTGAGCGTCCTTCAAGGAGGCCCTACTCTCAGCCCTGCTGGCATCAAGGAGGTGTGCTTGGGAGTGCTACATTGATTTCACATGAGCAGAATGTTCTACTTTTTGTCTTGGAAAACGCAATATAGCGTAATATCAAAGCTAGCGAAGCAGATGGGAGTGAAATATCATAGTGGAGGAGGGTCCATTTATTCATCAGATTCGAGAGGTAGTTTATTAGGACATTTAGATGTCTCTTTATCTTTCAGATGAAAGCTCAGATGGCCACCCTTCTCCAAGGTCACACCCACCTGCAGGGGGAATTCTGGGTTTTTTTCAATGAGCTCCACATACGGCCCTCGTTACAGTGGCAGACTAAGAACAGAGGCTGTGGTGGTGTGACCAACACAAACTCCACTTCCCAGAGGTCATCAGCAGCAAATGCCAAGAGATGCCAAGGTCCTAAAACCCCAAAAGCCAATCGCGTAAGGGAGGATGAAGCGGATGAGGAGAAAGAAGGGGATCGCTCTAACCACCTAGTCTGTGCCAAAAACATCTCGCTTACACCCAGTGGAGAGAAAGTCATCCTCTGGACCAGGTTAGATCCATTGTCCTCCTGTTGTATGCTCATTTAAGGAGTGGGATGCAAAGTGTATTCTACCATTCTGGTGTATTGTCAAATAGATGCTTCGCTATTGAAATAATTGTATTCAATCTTGTTTCATTATTGTTATTATTTAACAGGGAGGCGGACCGTGCCATCTTGACCGCCTGTCAACAGAAGGGAGCTAATAAAAGCACCTTTCAGGCCGTCTCCACCCAACTTGACAACAAGACAGCCAATGAGGTGAGAGAGAACCACACCCACTTCTACCCCTTACCACTTCCCATAGCCCCACTATGGGGCTGAAAGAACAGGATAGCAATGTGAAGGAAACTGCTAGTTTGGGTAGAACCATAACCATGTTACTTCCTATTTAGATCTGTGAAGGGCCAGCAGCTAGACCAATGGATACTTAAATGGAATTGGGTCTGTGTGTGATTTTTAAGATGTTTCCTTTGAGGAGGTGGCCATTTTACCCTTTTATCCCTTTACTGTAACTTCCCTAAACATGTCTCCTCTAGGTTTGCGCCCGTTTCCAGGACCTCATGCGCCTGTTCCGTTTCTCCACGCAACGGGTCTGCTCCGATGAGGACGCTAGTGACACAGAGCAGCCAACCAGCAGCAGGGAGCCAGAACTGGACTGAACCGGACCCAACACCAGGGCTGCGATCAGCGGGGAAAACGTGGAACATTCAAATGGACATATACTGAGCGTGGCCCAGGGGAAGAGTACTGTTATAACAGTCAGCTGGACTGACCTGAGAGCAGTCCAAGCTACAGAAAAGGAGGAGCACTTGATTTAACAATCTCTGAATACTTGGCTGGGACTGTATAAGAATCTCTGACTCAACATTATAGGGGACTGCAAAGACATGTCTCCCTTTGATGGCGCTATATGGGTCCACTAATGAGAGGATTTTTTACTATTATGTGCCATGTCCAGGCCACATGAGGTTGCTGGTGCTATGAACCATGTAGGTGGGAGGAGGTGCAGCAACTGTGAAGTACAATTGCCTTGATTGTTTAAAAGAGACGGATTGCAGAATGTGTAAAATTGGTCGTGGCTCCGCATAATATTTAGTTTGCTGTTGAGGGGATTTCAATGAAAACGGACATATATGCAGTAGCACAATCATGTTGAAATGATCAGCTGAAATATATATGAAATATGTTGTTAAAGGGGAAAACGGGTAATTGATTTCCAACAACCAGGTCAGGCCCCATGCCTAAGCGACATAGTCGGTCGCCTTGGGATCTCAACTTACTGTTACTTACAACTTACTGTTGAGTTGGAATAGTAGAATACACAAGGTGCAATTTCAAAATTTGGTTGTGCACCAGCAGTTTTTCTCATCAATTACTGACAGTCACTAAATTAGCAATGTCAGCTAACCATTTTTAGATTGGTAAATTAGTCTTGCCAGCACCCCCCTCAACCCTTTCTTGCCTAGGGCCCCCAAATGGCTAGGGCAGCCCTGTTTCCAATTGTAGTTTGCCATTGTGTTTTCTAATGAATCTACTGGTCTTGAGTGGGTGGGCAATTGTGTATATTTGAATAGAATGTACACATTTATTTTACAGAATAAAACAGTGGTGCCTTCTAGTTTATTGTTGTGTTGAAATAAAAACAAAACGTGAATGGGATTCTTACTTATACTATTTGATGTCTGTAAATTGATGGCGTATATTTGGGACAGGTGCTCTGTACTTGTACTGTAGGAAGAAGCCTGTCATTTGGTCATGTGCGATGATATGGACCTTCGTTGCACTATGATTGACATCAAAGTGGACCGATGTACTACTTACATCGCATCAATGTATGTCCTCCTCGACCAATGACAAGGTCAGGTTTCCGTCATATTATGTTTATGTCCCGCCTTTCAATTGCCCACTCGTCTTTTTCCGAAAGAGGAGCCGCAGGGTGACAGCGAGGGTCCTCTTTTCCACAACATATGGCCTCTCGTTATGTTTCTGTATTTTATTTGATCATTCTGTTCACTTGAAGGATTTAGAAATATGGCATTCTTTTTGTCGCTCATCCCTGCTTTCACGTTATCGGTTGTGATATTTTGTGGAGCGGTAGCCGCACGGGGTGACGTGCTAGAGCTAGGGGACGCGGATTTCGATTACCTGGCAGCGGAGCACGAGACGATGTTAGTGAAATTCTACGCTCCATGGTGAGAGAACAAATGGAAACATTCCCTCATGGCTTTATCCATTGTCATTCATAGACATTCAATGTAATTTAAGGCAAATATGTAAGTACAGTATCTATTCTAGGCAATTGTCCAAGACATGTTCCCTTAGCCGGCTAACTATATTCTTTGTTTCAGCTGTCAAGCTCAAGGCAAGTAGCTACTGTATCAATGCAAGCTAGCTAGCAGCATGTTGGCCGTTATGTGCAAATAGTATCTGCGCTATTGATATGTTTTCAAAATTGGCAATATGTCTTTATAACCCCAATTTGCTTATGAGTTTTACAGGTATAACACATTTATACCCACGCATAACTATGGTGTCATTTGCATTGCCTGTCACTTCATATTCAGTTCCTTGGATTATATCTCCAGTAATCTATTTGATCATTATTTGCTTCGCAGGTGTGGACATTGTAAGAAACTAGCCCCAGATTTTGAGACCGCGGCCAGTCGACTGAAAGGAACAGTGCCACTTGCTAAGGTATGATGTAGCTACCACACACACTTTGTCAGAATAGCTTCCAATTGATTTTGTTTGTCAATTTGTGGTACAGTAGCTATTTATATAACCCAGGGGCATTATATGAAAGGGGTCATATACTTTATATAGACCCCTTTCCGGTACACGACACAGTGACGTCGACGTTCACGCACAGATGCACCCTACATTGGCTGCAGTAAGAAAGGCATCGACATATTCGCCCATGAAACATCCAGGATTTACGTTTTTATTACTTCTAAACAAAATAACTTTTCTGGGTTCTCATATGCTTACAATGATGTTTCGATTCTTGCTTGAAAAGTTGCTAAGATTATGTTTGGTTGTGATCTTTGCAAAATAACTTTTGGATGCAGCAGTTGTTTTGCTACATAGGCTGTAGCAAAAGCTAGCCAAAGAGCAATTTTTCTGGTTTAAGTGTTTTTTTAAAAGTATAATGCAGTTGATTTGCGACGATGACACAAATATTATATTAAGCAGGACATTCACACGAGCCTTAAAATACAATTATAATCCAAAAGTAGTGTGAAATGCACTCCTAAATAGAGCCTTCCCCCCTCTCTCTACCTCCCCATCCTCTGTATCTCTTCCATCCATCTCACTCTCTCACCCCTCAGGTGGATTGCACAGCGAGCCCAGACACATGCGGGCGTTTCGGAGTCACAGGATACCCCACGCTCAAGATCTTCAGAAACGGAGAAGACTCCTCGTCCTATGATGGACCACGCTCAGCAGGTGTGTGTGATTTTAAGTGTTATTTAAAGTGCACTAATCATGTAGGCCTACTAATGTATTTGTCTGCATACAAACAGATGGGATTGTCCACTACATGAAGAAGCAGGCTGGACCCAACTCGGTTACCCTGCGCAGCGAGGCAGACGTCGAGGCCTTTGTCAACCACTTTGACGCCAGTGTAGTGGGTACGTAGTACTCTAGAAGAGTATAGTTACCTGTTTGTTCTTAACTGAATCTTTGGCTCCCTGAATCTGTACTTTTCACATTGGCCATCATGTAATTGATGTCCAGTGCTCTGAAAAGCCTTGTGAGAGGTGAATGCAACATGGTGGACGCCAACACTGGCAGTGTTGGAAAGGGCTAATGTACTTTCTCTCCATATTTATCTCTCCCTTCCCAGGTTTCTTCTCTGGGCCTGACAGTGCTCAGCTGGCAGAGTTTCTGAAGGCGGCCGGCGCCATGAGGGACCATTTCCGCTTCGCCCACACCATCAACATGACCCTGGGCCTCAAACACGGGGTGGACACTGAGTGAGTGAGTGAGTGAGTGAGTGAGTGAGTGAGTGAGTGAGTGAGTGAGTGGGAGGAAGGGGTAGAGAGATGGGGAGGGATGGGAAGAAGTGAGCGTGATAGAGAGTGAGATCAAGATAACCCTGTTGAGGTAAATCGGGTGTCTTAGTGCTGGGGTAGAGCAAAATTGTGTACACCCAGGAATGGACTGAGAAACACTGCTATAGTGTGACTGTACATGGTGTGACCAACAGACTGATCAACTACCGTCTTATCGCTCTCCCCTGCGTCTCTCCAGGAGTGTTCTGCTGTTCAGGCCCCCAAGGCTGAGCGGTAAGTTTGAGGAGAGCGTGCTGCGCTTTACTGAGACCATCACCACCCACACACTGCGCCGCTTCATCAGAGACAACATGTAAGACTACTGCTCCCGTCTGTCTACTCTAAATCCATCACCTGAATGTCTGTGTTACATTAGTGTCTCTATCTCTCTCTTATCTCTCTCTCTATCATATCAGTCTCTCTTTTTCATTTCTCCAACTCTGTTTCCCCCTCTACCTCCACTTGAGTGTCTAACGTTATTGGTCTTCCTGTTTCCTTTGGTCAGTTTCGGAATGTGCCCCCATCTGACCAATGAGAACAGAGATAAGCTGAAGGGGCAGGACTTGTTGACTGCGTACTATGATTTGGACTACCTTCGGAACCCCAAAGGCTCCAACTATTGGAGGAACAGGTTGGTACACCTCCAATACCACAACACTTCAAACCACACTCATATTAGATGACCCACACTTAATAATAGCAACTTTCTCTTTTAAGTCAGTTCTGTTTTTAATTTGATACTGAATTCATAGTAGGTATGTTATTATTGTATTGTTTACAATTATGTTACACTCTTTTTTTTATGGGATGATATTGAAATACTATTATTACCTTACATGGTCATTGGGCAACGTAAAGTGTGACCAAGTAGTAATGTAGATATGTATTTTGATTTCGATCTTATCCTACATACACTACATATAATACCTGAACTCCAAATATTGTATACAAGGTGGTATATAAGTCTCTTATCATTATTATTAAATGTCGTTAATTTGCTCTTCTCAGGGTGATGAAGGTGGGTTATCAGTTTGCGTCCCAGGGCCTGAGTTTTGCAGTGGCCAATCGCAGGGACTTTGTGGACGAGCTGGAGGAGGAGTTTGGTCTGGGTGCGTCGGACGGAGGAGATCTTCCCTTCGTAACCATCAGAACACGACAGGGCTTCAAGTACACCATGAGGGAGGAGTTCACGTGAGTTACAGACATATATATACTCAGCAAAAAAAAAGAATTGGGGGGCCTCCCAAGTGGCGCAGTGGTCTAAGGCATTGCATCGCAGTGCTAGCTGTGCCACTAGAGATTCTGGGTTCGAGTACAGGCTCTGTCGCAGCCGGTCGCGACCGGGAGGCCCATGAGGCGGCGCACAATTGGCCCAGCGTCATCCGGGTTAGGGAGGGTTTGGCCGGCAGGGATATCCTTGTCTCATCGCTCACTAGCGACTCCTGTGGCGGGCCGGGCGCAGTGCATGCTGACACGGTCGCCAGGTGTACGGTGTTTCCTCCAACACATTGGTGCGGCTGGCTTCTGGGTTGGATGGGCATTGTGTCAAGAAGCAGTGCGGCTTGGTTGGGTTGTGTTTTGGAGGACGCATGGCTCTCGACCTTCGCCTCTGCCGAGTCCGTACGGGAGTTGCAGGGATGAGACAAGACTATAACTACTACTAATTGGATACCACGAAATTGGGGAGAAAAAACAGGTGAAGAAAATAAAAATAAAGAATTGGTCCTTTTTCAGGACCCTGTCTTTCAACGATAATTTGTAAAAATCCAAATAACTTCACAGATCTTCATTTTAAAGGGTTTAAACACTGTTTCCAATGCTTGTTCAATGAACCATAAACAATTACCGTAATTTCCGGACTATAAGCCGCAACTTTTTCCCCACGCTTTGAACCTCGCGGCTTTAACAATGACGTGGCTAATATATGGATTTTTCCCGCTTTAAATTTTTTTGGAAAGGAGATGACTTCAGTGGTTTCAGTGCACAGGAGGAGGAAGATAGTGACCACTGACTTTCTTGGTAGGCTACTGTTTACTGCTATTTTTTTAATTTTTTGTTACAAGCCGTGTTTCGTTAAAGCCTATTTATTTTTCTTACAAGCCATGTTTCGTTAAAGCCTGTGTAAAGTTAATTTGTTTCAATGTACTGGTAGGCACCTGCGGCTTATAGACAAATTCAGTGGGTGCGGCTTATATTCAGGTGCGCTCAATAGTCCGGAAATTACGGTAATGAACATGCACCTGTGGAACGGTCGTTAAGACACTAACAGCTTACAGACGGTAGGCAATTAAGGTCACAGTTATGAAAACTTAGGACACTAAAGAGGCCTTTCTACTGACTCTGAAAAACTCCAAAAGAAAGATGCCCAGGGTCCCTGCTCATCTGCGTGAACATGCCTTAGGCATGCTGCAAGGAGGCATGAGGACTGCAGATGTGGCCAGGGCAGTAAATTGCAATATCCGTACTGTGAGACGCCTAAGACAGCGCTACAGGGGGACAGGACAGACAGCTGTTCGTCCTCGCAGTGGCAGACCATGTGTAACAACACCTGCACAGGATCGGTACATCCGAACATCACACCTGCGGGACAGGTACAGGATGGCAACAACAACAGCCCGAGTTACACCAGGAACGCACAATCCCTCCATCAGTGCTCAGACTGTCCGCAATAGGCTGAGAGAGACTGGACTGAGGGCTCGTAGGCCTGTTGTAAGGCAGGTCCTCACCAGACATCACCGGCAACAACGTTGCCTATGGGCACAAACCCGCCGTCGCTGGACCAGACAGGACTGGCAAAAAGTGCTCTCCACTGATGAGTCGTGGTTTTGTCTCACCAGGGGTGATGGTCAGATTCGCGTTTATTGTCGAAGGAATGAGCGTTACACCGAGGCCTGTACTCTGGAGCGGGATCGATTTGGAGGTGGAGGGTCTGGGGTGGTGTGTCACAGCATCATCGGACTGAGCTTGTTGTCATTGCAGGCAATCTCAACGCTGTGCATTACAGGGCAGACATCCTCCTCCTTCATGTGGTACCCTTCCTGCAGGCTCATCCTGACATGACCCTCCAGCATGACAATGCCACCAGCCATACTGCTCGTTCTGTGCGTTATTTCCCGCAAGACAGGAATGTCAGTGTTCTGCCATGGCCAGTGAAGAGCCCTGATCTCAATCCCATTGAGCAAGTTTGGGACCTGTTGGATCGGAGGGTGAGGGCTTGGGCCATTCCCCCCAGAAATGTCTGGGAACTTGCAGGTGCCTTGGTGGAAGAGTGGGGTAACATCTCACAGCAAGAACTGGCAAATCTGGTGCAGTCCATGAGGAGATGCACTGTAGAATAGAGGTCGATCGATTATGATTTTTCGATACCGATTAATCGGCCGATTTAAAAAAAAAAAAAAAAAAAAAAAAAAAAAGTCTTTTTTTTTAAATTATTGATTTATTTTTTTAGAATTTTGATTTTGTTTTAAAAAAAAGTCGTAATAATGACAATTACAACAATACTGAATGAACACTTATTTTAACTTAATATAATACATCAATAAAAATCAATTTAGCCTCAAATAAATAATGAAACATGTTCAATTTGGTTTAAATAATGCGAAAACAAAGTGATGGAGAAAAAAGTAAAAGTGTAATATGTGCCATGTAAGAAAGCTAACGTTTAAGTGTCTTGCTCAGAACATGAGAACATATGAAAGCTGGTGGTTCCTTTTAACATGAGTCTTCAATATTCCCAGGTAAGAAGTTGTAGTTATTATAGGAATTATAGGACTATTTCTCTCTATACAATTTGTATTTCATATACCTTTGACTATGGGATGTTCTTATAGGCACTTTAGTATTGCCAGTGTAACAGTATAGCTTCCGTCCCTCTCCTCGCTCCTACCTGGACTCAAACCAGGAACACATCGACAATAGCCACCCTCGAAGCAGTGTTACCCATGCAGAGCAAGTGACGTTTGAAACGCTATTAGCGCGCACCCCGCTAACTAGCTAGCCATTTCACATGGGTTACACCAGCCTAATCTCGGGAGTTGATAGGCTTGAAGTCATAAACAGCGCAATGCTTGAAGCATTGCGAAGGGGTTACATTTACATTTAAGTCATTTAGCAGACGCTCTTATCCAGAGCGACTTACAAATTGGTGCATTCACCTTATGATATCCAGTGGAACAACCACTTTACAATAGTGCATCTAAATCTTTTAAGGGGGGGGGGTTAGAAGGATTACTTTATCCTATCCCAGGTATTCCTTAAAGATGTGGGGTTTCAGGGGTCTCCGGAAGGTGGTGATTGACTCCGCTGTCCTGGAGTCGTGAGGGAGCTTGTTCCACCATTGGGGTGCCAGAGCAGCGAACAGTTTTGACTGGGCTGAGCCGGAACTGTGCTTACTCAGAGGTAGGGAGGCGAGCAGGCCAGAGGTGGATGAACGCAGTGCCCTTGTTTGGGTGTAGGGCCTGATCAGAGCCTGAAGGTACGGAGGTGCCGTTCCCCTCACAGCTCCGTAGGCAAGCACCATGGTCTTGTAGCGGATGCGAGCTTCAACTGGAAGCCAGTGGAGAGAGCGGAGGAGCGGGGTGACGTGAGAGGACTTGGGAAGGTTGAACACCAGACGGGCTGCGGCGTTCTGGATGAGTTGTAGGGGTTTAATGGCACAGGCAGGGAGCCCAGCCAACAGCGAGTTGCAGTAGTCCAGACGGGAGATGACAAGTGCCTGGATTAGGACCTGCGCCGCTTCCTGTGTGAGGCAGGGTCGTACTCTGCAAATGTTGTAGAGCATGAACCTACAGGATCGGGTCACCGCCTTGATGTTAGTGGAGAACGACAGGGTGTTGTCCAGGATCACGCCAAGGTTCTTAGCACTCTGGGAGGAGGACACAAGGGAGTTGTCAACCGTGATGGCGAGATCATGGAACGGGCAGTCCTTCCCCGGGAGGAAGAGCAGATCCGTCTTGCCGAGGTTCAGCTTGAGGTGGTGATCCGTCATCCACACTGATATGTCTGCCAGACATGCAGAGATGCGATTCGCCGCCTGGTTATCAGAAGGGGGAAAGGAGAAGATTAATTGTGTGTCGTCTGCATAGCAATGATAGGAGAGACCATGTGAGGATATGACAGAGCCAAGTGACTTGGTGTATAGCGAGAATAGGAGAGGGCCTAGAACAGAGCCCTGGGGGACACCAGTGGTGAGAGCGCGTGGTGCGGAGACAGATTCTCGTCACGCCACCTGGTAGGAGCGACCTGTCAGGTAGGACGCAATCCAAGCGTGGGCCGCGCTGGAGATGCCCAACTCGGAGAGGGTGGAGAGGAGGAACTGATGGTTCACAGTATCAAAGGCAGCAGATAGGTCTAGAAGGATGAGAGCAGAGGAGAGAGAGTTAGCTTTAGCAGTGCGGAGAGCCTCTGTGACACAGAGAAGAGCAGTCTCAGTTGAATGCCCAGTCTTGAAACCTGACTGATTAGGATCAAGAAGGTCATTCTGAGAGAGATAGCAGGAGAGCTGGCCAAGGACGGCACGTTCAAGAGTTTTGGAGAGAAAAGAAAGAAGGGATACTGGTCTGTAGTTGTTGACATCGGAGGGATCGAGTGTAGGTTTTTTCAGAAGGGGTGCAACTCTCGCTCTCTTGAAGACGGAAGGGACGTAGCCAGCGGTCAAGGACGAGTTGATGAGCGAGGTGAGGTAGGGGAGAAGGTCTCCGGAAATGGTCTGGAGAAGAGAGGAGGGGATAGGGTCAAGTGGGCAGGTTGTTGGGCGGCCGGCCGTCACAAGACGCGAGATTTCATCTGGAGAGAGGGGAGAAAGAGGTCAAAGCACAGGGTAGGGCAGTGTGAGCAGGACCAGCGGTGTCGTTTGACTTAGCAAACGAGGATCGAATATCGTCAACCTTCTTTTCAAAATGGGTGACGAAGTCATCCACAGAGAGGGAGGGGGGGGGAGGAGGATTCAGGAGGGAGGAGAAGGTAGCAAAGAGCTTCCTAGGGTTAGAGGCAGATGCTTGGAATTTAGAGTGGTAGAAAGTGGCTTTAGCAGCAGAGACAGAAGAGGAGAATGTAGAGAGGAGGGAGTGAAAGGATGCCAGGTCAGCAGGGAGGCGAGTTTTCCTCCATTTCCGCTCGGCTGCCCGGAGCCCTGTTCTGTGAGCTCGCAGTGAATCGTCGAGCCACGGAGCAGGAGGGGAGGACCGAGCCGGCCTGGAGGGTAGGGGACAGAGAAAATCAAAGGATGCAGAAAGGGAGGAGAGGAGGGTTGAGGAGGCAGAATCAGGAGATGGGTTGGAGAAGGTTTGAGCAGAGGGAAGAGATGATAGGATGGAAGAGGAGAGAGTAGCGGGAGAGAGAGAGAGCGAAGGTTGGGACGGCGCAATACCATCCGAGTAGGGGCAGAGTGAGAAGTGTTGGATGAGAGCGAGAGGGAAAAGGATACAAGGTAGTGGTCGGAGACTTGGAGGGGAGTTGCAATGAGATTAGTGGAAGAACAGCATCTAGTAAAGATGAGGTCAAGCGTATTGCCTGCCTTGTGAGTAGGGGGGGAAGGTGAGAGGGTGAGGTCAAAAGAGGAGAGGAGTGGAAAGAAGGAGGCAGAGAGGAATGAGTCAAAGGTAGACGTGGGGAGGTTAAAGTCACCCAGAACTGTGAGAGGTGAGCCATCCTCAGGAAACGAACTTATCAAGGCGTCAAGCTCATTGATGAACTCTCCAAGGGAACCTGGAGGGCGATAAATGATAAGGATGTTAAGCTTGAAAGGGCTGGTAACTGTGACAGCATGGAATTCAAATGAGGAGATAGACAGATGGGTCAGGGGAGAAAGAGAGAATGTCCACTTGGGAGATATGAGGATTCCAGTGCCACCACCCCGCTGGCTCGATGCTCTAGGGGTATGCGAGAACACGTGGGCAGACGAGGAGAGAGCAGTAGGAGTAGCAGTGTTATCTGTGGTAATCCATCTTTCCGTCAGCGCCAGGAAGTCTAGGGACTGGAGGGTAGCATAGGCTGAGATGAACTCAGCCTTGTTGGCCGCAGACCGGCAGTTCCAGAGGCTGCCGGAGACCTGGAACTCCACGTGGGTCGTGCGCGCTGGGACCACCACGTTAGAGTGGCAGCGGCCACGCGGTGTGAAGCGTTTGTATGGCCTGTGCAGAGGGGAGAGAACAGGGATAGACAGACACATAGTTGACAAGCTACAGAAGAGGCTACGCTAATGCAAAGGAGATTGGAATGACAAGTGGACTACACGTCTCGAATGTTCAGAAAGTTAAGCTTACGTTGCAAAAATCTTATTGACTAAAATGACGAAAATGATACAGTCCTGCTGGCTAGTGGAGTAGGCTAGCTAGCAGTGGCTGCGTTGTTGACTTTGAACGTGTAGCTGGCTAGGTAACCTCGATAGTTTCAGTACTACACCTTGTCATGATACAAAAGCAACTTTGTAGCTAGCTAACATAACACTAATCAAGACGTTCCTTTGTAATGTATTTAGTTTCTACAGTGCTGCTCGTCGGTAATAGTTGGCTACTTTTGGAAAAATGGTGTCGCGGGGGACGGAAATAGCTGGCTAGCTAACCTCGATAATTACTAAACTACACAATTATCAAGCTATGACAAAGACAACTATGTAGCTAGCTAGCTAACACTGCACTAGTCAAATCGTTCCGTTGTAATGTATTAGTATCTACAGCGCTGCTAGTCGGTAGCGGTTGGCTAGCTAGCAGTGGGTTTGATGATGACTAAGTCTGGAGTCTGGACAACGGACAACGGCGTCGCGGCTGGCTAGCTAACCTCGATAATTACTCTAAACTACACAATTATCTTAGATACAAAGACAGCAAAGACAGCTATGTAGCTAGCTAACTAACACTAACACTAAAGTAATCAAGTCGTTCCGTTGTAATGTAATAGTTTCTACAGTGCTGCTAGTCGGTAGAAGTCAGCTATTTGGCTAGCTAGCAGTGTTGACTAACTAGCTAGCAGTGTTGACTACGTTAGGACGAAAATAGCTAACCTCGATAATACTCTAATTACTCTAAACTACACAATTATCTTTGATACAAAGACGGCTATGTAGCTAGCTAAGAAAAATTGCTCAGATCAAACAAATCAAACCGTTGTAATGTAATGAAGTGTAATATTACCTGTGGAGCGAAGCAAAGTGCGACTGCTCGCTCCAAACCGGAAGACTGAAAAAGAGCTGCTGCAAAAGAGCTGCTGCAAAACGCACGAAAGTGCTGTTTGAATGAATGCTTACGTGCCTGCTGGTGCCTACCATCGCTCAGTCAGACTGCTCTATCAAATCATAGACTTAATTATAACATAATAACACACAGAAATACGAGCCTTAGGTCATTAATATGATCGAATCCGGAAACTATCACGTTTATTCTTTCAGTGAAATACGGAACCATTCCGTATTTTATCTAACGGGTGGCATCCATAAGTCTAAATATTCCTGTTACATTGCACAACCTTCAATGTTATGTCATAATTACGTAAAATTCTGGCAAATTAGTTCGCAACGAGCCAGGCAGCCCAAACTGTTGCATATACCCTGACTCTGCGTGCAATGAACGCAAGAGAAGTGACACAATTTCACCTGGTTAATATTGCCTGCTAACCTGGATTTCTTTTAAAAATATATACTTCTGTGTATTGATTTTAAGAAAGGCATTGATGTTTATGGTTAGGTACATTCGTGCAACAACTGTGCTTTTTTCGCAAATGTGCTTTTGTTAAATCATCCCCCGTTTGGCGAAGTCGGCTGTCTTTGTTAAGAAGAAATAGTCTTCACACAGTTCGCAACGAGCCAGGCAGTCCAAACTGCTGCATATACCCTGACTCTGTTGCAAGAGAAGTGACACATTTTCCCTAGTTAAAATAAATTCATGTTAGCAGGCAATATTAACTAAATATGCAGGTTTAAAAATATATACTTGTGTATTGATTTTAAGAAAGGCATTAATGTTTATGGTTAGGTACACGTTGGAGCAACGTGTACCTAAGCGATTATATGTAACGCAGGACAGGCTAGATAAACTAGTAATATCATCAACCATGTGTAATTAACTAGTGATTATGATTGATTGATTGTTTTTTATAAGATAAGTTTAATGCTAGCTAGCAACTTACCTTGGCTTCTCACTGCATTCGCGTAACAGGCAGGCTCCTCGTGGAGTGCAATGTAAAGCAGGTGGTTAGAGCGTTGGACTAGTTAACCGTAAGGTTGCAAGATTGAGTCCCCGAGCTGACAAGGTAAAAATCTGTCGTTCTGCCCCTGAACAAGGCAGTTAACCCACCGTTCCTAGGCCGTCATTGAAAATAAGGATGTGTTCTTAACTGACTTGCCTAGTTAATTAAAGGTGTAAAAAAAATTCAGCCAAATCGGTGTCCAAAAATACCGATTTCCGATTGTTATGAAAACTTGAAATCGGCCCTAATTAATCGGCCATTCCGATTAATCGGTTGACCTCTACTGCAGTACTTAATGCAGCTGGTGGCCACACCAGATACTGACTGTTACTTCTGATTTTGACCCCCCCCCTTTGTTCAGGGACACATTATTCCATTTCTATTAGTCACATGTCTGTGGAACTTGTTCAGTTTATGTCTCAGTTGTTGAATCTTGTTATGTTCATACAAATATTTACACATGTTAAGTTTGCTGAAAATAAACGCAGTTGACAGTGAGAGTACGTTACTGTTTTTGCTGAGTTTAGTTGAGGTTTTAAGGCTAACCTTTAAGTTCTACCACATACAACCCTACTAATTATGTTTGTTGTTGAACCTATTTAACAGGCGAGATGGGAAGTCCCTGGAAAGATTCCTGGAGGATTACTTTGCTGGACGACTAAAACGTTACATCAAGTCGGAGCCCATCCCTGAGAAAAACAAGGGTCCCGTCAAGGTATGTTTGTTTGTCTGTGTACGAGTGTGTGTATTTCTGTGTTATTATTCAATACTCAATCACAGTACATTTGTGTTTCTGATTTTGTTGTCGCAACAATTTACATTTAGTGTGTGTGTGTGTGTGTGCGCGCCCACTCCCAGGTAGTGGTAGCAGAGTCATTTGAGGAGATTGTGAATGACCCTGAGAAGGACGTTCTGATTGAGTTCTATGCCCCCTGGTGTGGTCACTGTAAGAGCCTGGAGCCCAAGTACAAGGAGTTGGCAGAACAGGTGAGAAAGACTACATACAGACTCACCAATGCCACATTTTAAGTCATTTCAAATTAGAACAGAATATTTTATTTACTGCCACTGTTTACTATTATGGCTTTCCTTAGAACAATATTATGCATTGAAAATTGTGATTAGTGTGTTAATAAACTAAGGAATAATAGTTTATTAATAAACTAAGTGTTAATAAACTAAGGAAAAGAGTTAAAGCCAAGTAAACCCTTTTGTTCTCATTGGTTATTTCTTCTGTTTTCTTCTCCCCTCAGCTCTACTCTGACCCTAATATTGTCATTGCCAAGATGGACGCCACAGCCAATGATGTTCCACAAGGCTTTGATGTGCAAGGGTGAGACACCACACTTTATCGCCTGGTTATCCTTTCCCTTCTATCAGCTCTCACTTATCTTTCCATTCATTTTCACACTCTGGTCTCTGGTCATTCATTCATTGTGTTTCTCTCGCTCTCTCATGTATTGTTCTGTAGGTTTCCCACCATCTACTTTGCTCGGGCAGACAAGAAGGACCAGCCCAAACGATATGAGGTGAAATCTCCCTACACTGTTATTACCATTTTACATAAGCAGACACAAACTAGTCATATACCAGTGTTTCCCATATATTCATTTAGCAGCGGCGTCCCACCATTCCCCAAAAATATTATAAATATATATATATATATATATATAGAGAGAGAGAGAGAGAGAGAGAGAGAGAGAGAGAGAGAGAGAGAGAGAGAGAGAGAGAGAGAGAGAGAGAGAGAGAGAGAGAGAGAGAGAGAGAGAGAGAGAGAGAGAGAGAGAGAGAGAGAGAGAGAGAGAGAGAGAGAGAGAGAGAGAGAGAGAGAGAGAGAGAGAGAGAGAGAGAGAGAGAGAGAGAGAGAGAGAGAGAGAGAGAGAGAGAGAGAGAGAGAGAGAGAGAGAGAGAGAGAGAGAGAGAGAGATTTTGCCGAAACATGCTTTTAAAGGGATAGTGCACGATTTGCCGCCGCTGCTGAAAATAAATCCTAGGGGAAACACTGTATATACTGATGTCTCAAAGATTGTATATGTTGAGTTACAAGGGGAGCTTAAATTGTTTTCCTCTGTAATTCCAGGGAGCCCGTGAAGTGAAGGACTTCATCAAGTACTTGAAGAGAGAAGCCTCGCACATCCCCGTTGTCAGCGGCGTGAGAGAAGACTTGTGAACAGAAGTTAGGCGATGGCAGGGGTGTATGATGGGAAATGTAGCTTGAGACCCCTGGAATTGCAGTTGTGGATACACTGTTCCTGAAGAGTCACAACTTCTGCTGAGATTCTTTATTTCTGATGAAATAACACTCCAAAAACTCTACCCACAAAGTTTTTTTCACTTGAAACAACAGATTTGAATGAAATCCAAGTTACACGATTGACTCTCCAGGAACAGAGCCCCTTGTAATTGATCAGGAGGAGGAATAGCATTTCTACAGAAGAAGAGAAACAATGAGTAAGGACTGCCAGCTTCTAATGTCAAGTGACCTGGAAGAGAGATGAGGCTGATTGTCTTGGCATAAGACTGAACCAAACCTTCCCAATTTACATTCATATAAAGGCAAAATCAAAATGTACATCAACAGCATGAACTCACCAAGGATCAGTTTGTTGCAGGTTTGTCATGCATCAAATACCGTGAGATTAATATATGCTGTATAATGATACTGTAATAACACCTATTTGTTTCTACAGTATATAGATCTTGACTTACCATCTCTCCTCTATCTCAGAACCATCTGTCTTCCTCACCATAATAAGCCATACCATCCATTCCACCAATGATGCTTGCTTGTGTAAAATACTCTGAAATGGCTCCATATTTCCTAGTTCTAAAAAAAAAGTTCAGACGGGTATAAATACCTGCTGGTCTTTTTGTATGTGCGCTTGAGCTACTGAGTTGGTGTCATTCCAGACAGCACCAACAACCAACCAACCACTCCTGATCTATCTGCCTCCTGACTGCATACAAAATTATATGCCATTTTGCCAGGAATTTTTAGAGCAACTAACTTCTGAAAGGCCTGTACGATGTTTGGATGTGGCCATGAAGGACGTGTGTGTGTGGGTAGTCATATTTATTGAATAGAGTATACAGTAAGCAACATACTTTGTACATAATGTGTGAAAACAAAGGATATTTGCTATCTTAATTGTCTCTTTTTTGACTGAGCCTTATAATTTATTGATGTACATTTTTTTTGTTGCTAGAGTTTTGCACTCAGAGGACCCATTATCCTTAGTTTATTTTTGATCTGCTAAGAAATTGAGATATGTCTTTGGTGTTTTCTCACTTAAACGACTCTGGTACCATTTTAAAAAAAATGGTATTTGATGTGTCTTTGACTTTCTTCTGGAAAACAGTCAGACAATAGTCTACTGTCGTACAACGTAGTAACACAGTACGCATACTTACATCAGTGAATACATATTTCGTTTTCTGGACACAGTGCAGTGTTCCCCAACTGGCGAGCCACCCCCCCCCCCCCCCAAAAAAATATATATATATTTAAATATATATATGTTTTTTTGTGTTGGACATACTCATTGTCGGACATACTCTGAACAAAAATATAAACGCGACATGTAAAGTGTTGGTACCATGTTTCATGAGCTGAAATTAAAGATCCCAGAAATGTTCCATATGCACAAAAGCTTATTTCTCTCAAATTTTGCATTTCTCCTTTGCCAAGATAATCCATCCACCTGACAGGTGTCATATTAAGAAGCTGATTAAACAGCATGATCATTTCACAGGTGCACCTTGTGCTTTGGACAATAAAAGGCTAATCTAAAATGTGCAGTTTTGTCACACAACACAATGCCACTGATGTTGCAAGTTGAAGGAGTGTGCAATTGGAATGCTGACTGAAGGAATGTCCACCAGAGCTGTTGCCAGATAATTTAATGTTCATTTCTCTACCATAAGCCGCCTCCAACGTTGTTTTAGATCATTTGGCTATGTCCAACTGGCCTCAACCGCCGACCACGTGTATGGCGTTGTGTGGGCAAGTGGTTTGCTGTCAACATTGTGAACAAAGTGCCCCATGCTGGTGGTGTGATTATGGTATGGGTATGCATAAACTACAGACAACGAACACAGTTGAATACAACTGCATTTTATCGACGGCAATTTGAATGCACAAAATACCATTACGAGATCCCGAGGCCCGTTTTTTTTAAGGTATCTTTGACCAACAGATGCATATCTATATTCCCATTCATGTGAAATCCATAGATTAGGGCCTAGTGAATTTTTTTCAGTTGACTGATTTCCTCATATGAACTGTAACTCAGTAAAATCAATGAAATTGTTGCATGTTACGTTAATATTTTTTGTTCAGTATAAAAAACTAAAAACAAGGAAATCAGCTCAAAGTGATTTTAAGTCAAAATGGCCTGCTTCTGAATCTAGTTGATCCCTGCATTAGTAGGGCGGCGCACAATTGTCCCAGGGTCGTCCGGTTTAGGCCCTTCATTGTAAATAAGAATTTGTTCTTAACTGACTTGCCTAGTTAAATAAAGGTCAAATAAATACAAAATAGTGGTTTGGTATTGTCATATCTTTAAAAAAAATTCAATTCAACAACAAGAAGGGAAACATCCTGTAATACAGGTATCGTTGAATTTCAGGAAAGGTCTAGCCAATATTGGATTACTGTATATGGAGTTGCTTGGTTTTGTACAGGGCAATGAATATATGATACAGGGTGTGTCTCGCAATGATGCCCTGTACTATCTCGCCTCCCCTTGAATCCTCTTGCGTTTACCCCGGTTCCCCAACTGGTGGAAGTCACAGTACATCATGTTTTGCTCGAAGGTTATTGGTTAACACTGGGAGTAATCCGCCCCGCATCTGGATCTTCTTCCTCTTGTGCTTCCCAGAAGGTTCCAGACGTTGTCCCACACACACTGTCACAATGATGGGCCAACAGGTTCTCGTGCTGAGTAAGTAAATAGAAAAACCATAATCGACGACAAATTTAACATCTTAACTTTGATATCTGTGGAAATGTGACGCATTTTGATGTTTTTGTCGTTTGTAATATCCTGACAAGCGTCCAGTACAGGCTACACAGGTAGCCAGCAACAAAGCATGTGCTTCTGCTTCCTTGACGACAACTGACAGTGCTCGCTAGCTAGCGTTAGCAAGGTATTTAGCTAGTAGGCTAACTAGCTCTTTGTATGACTTTCTTGGCCATAACGTCAGATAACGTTACAATAAACCTCTCTGGCTGGCTACAGTGCGTTTTACACAACCGCTAACGTTAAGTGCTCAACTAAAATGTCCATTCTCAAGAATACATTTTACAATGACGTTTCACATTGACAATTTATTGCTAGCTAATTTTAGCTAGTTTGGTTGCTGTTGACCAATTGGGGCTATAAACATGGGAGTCCTGCCCATCTGTTCGGCAACATTAGTGAAACTCAGTTCGACTCAAATCACTGCAGTTTGAACCTGGCATGTCAACATTAGACAGCTCCTGCATGTCAGTAACTAGCATGTCAGATGATTTAAGCCAAATTTGGTGCTGTATTTGTGTGTAGTTTAGTAACTATGTATCTGTTAGCAGCAAGGCATAGTATTAGTGTAAAATGTCAGCCTTCCAAAATACGAGACACCCATAATCCAAGCACGATACGCCTAGCTAGCTATTGTATGATGTAGGTAGCTAGCGAGCTACAGATGTGGGATCTCAATTTGTACATGGAAATCAAAAGGTGTAGAACAAACGTAGACTGGTTGGATCCCAGAGGTAACTAGACTAATTGCTGTAATGATGTTTTGGTCTGCTGTCTTTTAGCAGCATTATGTTACACAATATAGTATTAACTTCATTCTCATGTTCCCTACAGGCCAGAATATGAAGAGGGAGTCTGGACGGAAGGTTCAGACGGGAAATATCAGTGCAGCCAAGGTGAGGTCCCATTAGTTGGTGTCTTCCACTGTACTTGGTTGAATTATCATGGATTCTAGCTATGTTATTTCATCATAATTGTATGTTTAATTGCTGACTATGGGGCCCAGTACTAGGGCTGGGATGATACCAGTATCGTGATAATTGCTAGCATCGTGGAAAGAACAAAACATGAAGCGGTCTGAACTTCTTTAGGAAAACAGCCCTAATGTTGGAAACAAACATGTTGTCATCTAGAGTCACATTTATTTCCCAAGCTATAGCATGCAATATTTGACATACTGCAGGTGTTTAAGGACCAAAGAAGTTGGTCTGCTTTTTCATTTTTGCCATGGAAAAAATATTGCGATACTGGTATCGTCACATCCCTACCCAGTACATTGCTACTGTAGCTCAATTTATGAGGAATTGTTATTTTATTTATTTCACCTTTATTTAACCAGGTAGGCTAGTTGAGAACAAGTTCTCATTTGCAACTGCGACCTGGCCAAGATTAAGCATAGCAATTCGACACATACAACACAGAGTTATACATGGAATAAACAAAACATAGTCAATAATACAGTAGAACAAAAGAAAACAAAAAGTCTATATACAGTGAGTGCAAATGAGGTAAGTTAAGGCAATAAATAGGCCATGGTGGCGAAGTAATTACAATATAGCAATTAAACACTGGAATGGTAGATGTGCAGAAGATGAATGTGCAAGTAGAGATACTGGGGTGCAAAGGAGCAAGGTAAATAAATACAGTATGGGGATGAGGTAGGTAGATGGGCTGTTTACAGATGGCCTATCTATTTACAGGTGCAGTGATCTGTGAGCTGCTCTGACAGCTGGTGCTTAAAGCTAGTGAGGGAGATATGACTCTCCAGCTTCAGAGATTTTTTTTCAGTTCGTTCCAGTCATTGGCAGCAGAGAACTGGAAGGAAAGACGACCAAAGGAGGAATTGGCTTTGGGGGTGACCAGTGAGATATACCTGCTGGAGCGAGTGCTACGAGTGTGTGCTGCTATGGTGACCAGTGAGATTTACCTGCTGGAGCGCGTGCTACGAGTGTGTGCTGCTATGGTGACCAGTGAGCTGAGATAAGGCGGGGCTTTACCTAGCAGAGACTTGTAGATAACCTGTAGCCAGTGGGTTTGGTGACGAGTATGAAGCGAGGGCCAACCAACGAGAGCGTACAGGTCGCAATGGTGGGTAGTGTATGGGGCTTTGGTGACAAAACGGATGGCACTGTGATAGACTGTAGGATAGCCATGATGCATTGCCTGTTGACACTGTATACATAAACCTTTTTTCGTATGTGTGTGTTGTAGACGATCGCAGACGTCATCAGAACATGCCTGGGACCGAGGGCCATGATGAAAGTGAGCTATAGGTTTCTTTTTATCCTCAGGTTTTGTCAGTTTTGCTTGAAACATACTTTATGGTAGCACTTGAATTGGGAAACCATAACATGCTTTGTGTGTAGATGCTAATGGACCCCATGGGTGGGATCGTGATGACCAACGATGGTAACGCTATCCTGAGAGAGGTGAGAAGAGCACACTTGCTGTGATTCCCAATACGTCTACTTCCATGCAGAAAATATCAATGTGCAAAGCCCACCTCCTTCCCTCTGTATATGTTTCCACAGATCCAGGTCCAGCACCCGGCTGCTAAGTCCATGATTGAGATCAGCCGCACTCAGGACGAGGAGGTGGGAGACGGCACCACCTCTGTCATCATCCTGGGTGAGTCACCACATGCCCAATACTGTGAATACTCTGCACCATCAGGTCTATTCTCGTAGTAGTAATCCAATCCAGCCTATTCTTCATGTATTACTCCTGTGTCTCAACCAGGCAAAGAATTTAGTGGTTTTAGGGGCATGGCCATTTGGCTTTTTTACCTTAATTTAACTAGGCAAGTCTGTTAAGAAAAAATATTATTTACAATGACGGTCTATACCGGCCAAACCTGGACGACGCTGGGCCAATTGCAGACCTGCCAACATGCACGCGGTTTGCGTACCAACAGCGCAATTCTCTGTACACGTACGAGATCGGAGTTAAAAGTATGCAGAAATGAATAGGGCCTGATTTTTTTTTTTTTTTTTTTTAATATATATATATATATATATAACATTTTAATAATGTACATTTAATTCTGCGTCCCCTTAGTTGTATTTTCCACGCAACCTGATAGACCGTTCCTGCTAAATGCATGTTGGAACATTTGCAGGGATAGCTTGCTGCCGTGTGCGCATTGCTGCGCTTATAATGCGAAGAAATAATAGGTTATCAACATTTTAATCTAGAAGTTCTGATCTCTTGCATCAGCCTCATTGCTTTTACAATTTTGTTTTGATGTACAGTAGTAGTGTTCATTTGGGTTCTATCATCCCACAACTGTCCCAGAGCGTCTGTTTGGAATGTTTCTTTCTTGTACAGAACGACAAGCTGACCCATAGAATAGGTCAACTTATGTAATATGTGAGATAGTAGGTTGACATAGGTTAGTGTTTTTGCTGTTTGTTACTCATCTTGTTGGCTGACAAAGTAAACATGGACAGTTCTAACGTCTTCAATGTGTGCCTCGGGATTCGATAAGGTTGCGCACGCTGTTGCATCCCCAATGTTTCTGACATCACTAGTAGTCTACTTCGGCGCTGCAATGCCTGTGAAAAGGACCTGATCACTTGACGGGCATTGACTAATAAGAATTTAAATATCTGAGAGAGCCATGTGAGTGGAGAGGTGCTTCGGAGCAGGGCGGTTGTCAGCTGGGAGAAGGGAATTAGTATTATTATATTCAGCTCAAGGGCACAATGGCCACTTTGGCCGCAAGGCGTGGATTTTTTTTAGGGGGCGTTTCGGCCACAGAAGGGGGCATCGACAGCCATGGCTGGGGAGACATCCATACATTTTGTGCATCTCTCTAGCGGGTGAGATGCTGTCCGTGTCTGAGCAGTTCCTGGAGCAGCAGATGCACCCGACGGTTGTCATCAGCGCCTACAGACAAGCCCTGGATGATATGCTCAACCTGCTCAAAGATATCAGGTACTGTTCCTGCCTCTACCACACACACACACACACACAACCTTTTAATTGTTAAGGACTGAATCCTAACTTGACATCTGTAAAACTTCACTTTTTATGCAAATCTGTGATTGACATTAATCCTTGATTTTATATGAAGTCTAGAGCTTTGGCCCAAATACTTTTTCTGGTCACTGCATGTTTCATGTCAAACAGTGATCCACTTTCAAAATGCAAGTTATGTTTTAGACCTGCATTTTAAGGTGAAAGTCATTTGTGTTATCAGCCAATGTCCTGTCACTTCTCTGGAGTCCAGAGCAAGCAGGTTATAGCCGACCTGTATGTTGCAGGATCGGATGGAAAGCATGGTCTGTCTGCAGCCTTTTTCTTCCTCACAAATATTGTAACATATTCTGGTAAATGTATTACATCTTCATCCCATAAGTATTGAAGGCAGTGCGACGTTACAGCTATGGTGTCTTTAGCCAGTAGCCACTCAAACTTGGCCTAGGCCTGTCTTAAATATGAAAATGATCAACGAATCCAGGAAGCCTATTCTGGCAAAGATGCGTCTGTAGCACATTGCGAAACATTTTTATATATAAACATACTATGTTTTTGCCAGGTAAAACTGGAGAAAATGAAACCAGTGCTTTCTGGTCATTCATCTGGATACGCATGCCCGCCTTTGTTGCCAAATGCTTGATGACTGGTCAAGAGTCAAGAAACTTTTTGGTTCTGAGGCACAGATGAGATGTTTTTGAGACAGGCCTACAGTATTGTACCAAATGATTATGTTAGTAACCAGATCGAATAGGCAAATGTATAAATATACAATACAATTGGTATATGTAGCCTATTAAAATGTAGGGAAAATATGTATTTTTCCCATTCAGTTTCAACCCCCACTAAAACCTTCTCGCGACCCCCAGTTTGAGAACCACTGTTTTAGGTGGCAACTGCTTTCACGCTCATAACATTTGTATAACAACACTCTCCTCCATCCCTCCCCTCCTCCCAGCACCCCAGTGGATGTGAGTGACAGGGAGATGATGCTAAAGATCATCAACTCTGCCATCAACACCAAGGCTCTGAGCCGCTGGTCTGACATGGCCTGCAGCATCGCCCTGGACGCCGTCAAAACTGTGGAGATGGAGGAGAACGGACGCAAGGAGATCGACATCAAGAAGTACGCCAAAGTAGAAAAGGTAAGGGTCAAAGTGTGTCTTTTTAATGTCTGTTTTCCTGTGCAGTCCAAGTTCTACTTCATCCTCTGTGTTAATGTTTGTCCAGGTGCCTGGTGGGATCATCGAGGACTCGTGCGTGCTGAGAGGTGTGATGGTAAACAAGGACGTGACCCACCCGCGCATGCGAAGAATGATCAAGGATCCCCGTATTGTCCTGTTGGACTGCTCCCTGGAGTACAAGAAGGGAGAGAGCCAGACTGATATTGAGATCACTCGTGAGGAGGACTTTGCCCGCATCCTGCAGATGGAGGAGGAGTACATCCAGCAGATCTGTGAAGACATCATCCGCCTCAAGCCTGACCTCATCTTCACAGAGAAGGGCATCTCGGGTACCCCACGCTGCTTCAAAATGCATTGTTCTTGTTAAGGCATATGTCTGATGCAACTGACTTTTAAAAAAAAATATGTTTTACCTCGACTATATTTTGCCTCTCTTCAGACTTGGCTCAGCACTACCTGATGAAGGCTAACATCACGGCTATTCGCCGTGTAAGAAAGACCGACAACAACAGGATCGCCAGGTAAGCCAATTGAAAGCAAAAAAACATTTGGGGGACGTTACATCAATTATTGGAGACAATTGTCACAAACAAAAACATGTTTAAATGTTGACGTTTTTCTCTGTGTTATGTTACTATGTACATAGCTAGCGAATGACCGAGCACTTTCATTGAATATTGGTTTATTTCTGTTTCTTTAACGGGGTGTATGGTCTTCACAACTACTGCTCTAACCTATTTCCCTGTTACCCCTCAGGGCGTGTGGCGCACGCATTGCCAGCCGTACGGACGAGCTGCGCGAGGAGGACGTGGGCCTAGGGGCGGGCCTGTTTGAGGTCAAGAAGATTGGAGACGAGTACTTTGCCTTCGTCACAGAGTGCAAAGACCCTAAAGCCTGCACCATCCTGCTGAGAGGAGCCAGCAAGGAAATCCTGGCGGTGAGAAACTGAGAATAAAGCTCTCAAAATAATATGCGCTTTTTATTGTGCAACAATCACTAAGTGCTAAAAGAAAGGGATGATAATGTAAAGAATAATGTTAATGGGATGAGTCTCTGCTCCCCCACTCCCCTCCTAGAACCTGTCTCTTTTTTGTTTTAATTGTAAGTCACAGAAGTTATCAGCGCAAAGATGTCTAAATTAGGTTTTACTTGTGTTCTGAAATCTCTCTTTTCCCCATTTACCTCTCCCAGGAGGTGGAGCGTAACCTGCAGGATGCCATGCAGGTGACCCGCAATGTGCTGCTGGAGCCCAGCCTGCTGCCTGGCGGTGGCGCTGCCGAGATGGCTGTGTCCCAGCGGCTGATGGAGCTCTCCAAGGCCCTCACTGGCGTGGAGCAGTGGCCCTACCGTGCCCTGGCCCAGGCCCTGGAGGTCATCCCCCGCACCCTCATCCAGAACTGTGGCGCCTCCACCATCCGCGTGCTCACCTCCCTCAGGGTAAGAGAGAGACGGAGAGAGTCAAAGGTAGAACCTCATACCATCTCGGAGGAAGACCGATGGGAGAGTGTGTGTGTGTGTGTGTGCAAGCGTGAGAGAGGGTGTGAAAGGGAGATGGAGGTTTTACTGTACATTATAGTGGCCTTTTCACTGAGCTCCATCTCTTTCCAGGCCAAGCACACCCAGAAGGGCAGTGTGTCGTGGGGGGTGAACGGAGAGACTGGCACTCTGGCTGACATGACCGCCCTGGGCATCTGGGAGCCACTGGCCGTCAAGGCTCAGACCTACAAGACTGCAGTAGAGGTGAGACTTCCAACCACCTGCTCAATATAATGTTGAGGGCATTGATGCGCTACACAAGTGTTCATTAGTTACAGTGCCTTCAGAAAGTATTCACACCCCTTTACTTTTTCCACATTTTGTTACAGCCTAAATTTAAAATGGATTAAATTTAGATTTTGTCTCTGGCCTACACAAAATACCCTGTAATGTTAAAGTGGAATGTTTTTAGACATTTTTACAAATTAATGAAAAGCTGGAATGTCTTGAGTCAATAAGTATTCAACCCCTTTGTGATGGCAAGCCTAAATAAGTTCAGGAGTAAAACAGTTTCTTAACAAGCCCCATAATAAGTCGCATGGCAATACTAGCGTTTAACATGATTTTTGAATAACTACCTCATCTCTGTACCCCACACATACAATTATCTGTAAGGTCCCTCAACTGAGCAATGCATTTCAAACACAGATTCAACTACCAAGACGGGAGGTTTCCCAATGCCTCAAAGGGCACCTCAAATCAAATGTTGGTCGCGTACACATTTTGCAGGTGCAGTGAAATGCTTGTTTCTAGCTCCAACAGTGCAGTGAAATGCTTGTTTCTAGCTCCAACAGTGCAGTAATAACTAACAAAACAATACACGCCTATATAATTAAGAAATATCAGAACGAGCAATGTCGGTCCGAAATAAATATATATTTATATGATGGTGTGTGTATAGACATTATGAATAGAAAAGGTGTGTACAGCATTAGTTTTATAGGATGAGCTTTGACTAGAATACACCTATTGGTTGATTTTTTTTAAAGCAGACATTGAATATCCCTTTGAGCGTGGCGAAATTATTAATAACGCTTTGGATAGTGTATCAACACACCCAGTCACAACAAAGATACAGGCGTCCTTCCTAACTCAGTTGCCAGGGAGGAAGAAAACCGCTCAAGGATTTCAGAGGCCAATAGTGACTTTAAAACAGTTAGTGCTTAATGGCTGTAATAGAAGTGAAGATGTATCAACATGCAATAAAGCATTAAAAGTAAAACTGCAAAGAAATGAGCTTTAAGTCATAATTCAAAGTGTTATATTTGGGGCAAATCCAACACAACACATTACTGAGTACCAGTCATCTTTTCAAGCATGGTGGTGGCTGCATCATGTTATGGGTATACTTGTCATTGGCGAGGACTAAAGTTTCTTTTAATCCTAAAAAAAAACTGAATTTAGCTAAGCACAGGCAAAATCCTGGTTGTCTGCTTTCCAACAGACACTGGGAGACAAATTCACCTTTCAGCAAGACAATAACCAAAACACAAGGCCAAATATACACTGAGTGAACAAAACATTAAGAACACCTGCTCTTTCTGTGACATCGCTTTCACTTGGTCAGTCTATGATCCCTTATTGGTGTATCTTGTTAAATTCACTTAAATTTGTGTAGATGAAGGGGAGGACACCTGTTAAAGAGATTTTTAAGCCTTCAGAAAGATTGTATGTGTGCTGTTGCGGGTCAATGGGCAAGACAAAATATTTAAGTGCCTTTTCAACGGGGTATGGTAGTAGGTACGAGGCACACCGGTTTGTGTCAAACAGCAACACTGCTGGGTTTTTCACACTCAGCAGTTTCCCGTGTGTATCAAGAATGGTACACCACCCAAAGGACATCCAGCCAACTTGACTCAACTGGGAAGCATTGTAGTCAACATAGGCCCACATCCCTGTGGAATGCTTTCAACACCTTGTAGAGTCAATTCCCTGATTAATTGAGGCTGTTTTGAGGGCAAAAGGGGGGGGGGTGCAACTCAGGGTTAAGGTGTTCCTAATGTTTTTTTTACACTGGAGTTGCTTACCAAGACGACATTGAATGTTCCTGAGGGGCCTAGTAACAGTTTTGACTTCATTGGCTTAAAAATATATGGGAAGACTTAAATGGCTGTCTAGCAATGATCCACAACCAACTTGACAGAGCTTGAAGAATTTTCAAAAGAATGTGCAAATATTGTACAATGCAGGTGTGCAAAGCTCTTAGACTTACCCAGAAAGACTCAGCTGTAATCGCTGCCAAATGTGATTCTAACATGTATTGACTTAGGGGTTTGAATACTTATGTAAATTTGATTTCTCTATTTTATTTTCAATAAATGTGCTAAAATATCTAAACATGTTTTCACGTTGTCATTATGGGTTGAGATTTTTAATCCATTTTGAATTTAGGCTGTAACACAATGTGTAAGTCAAGGGGGTATGAATACTTTCTGAAGGCACTGTACATATTGTTTGGCTGTGCAGTTCTACTCCCTTGGACTCCTTATTCTTTCTCTCTCCAGACGGCCATCTTGTTGCTGCGCATCGACGACATCGTCTCTGGACACAAGAAGAAGGGAGATGAGCAGACAGGAGGAGGACAGGGTGCCGAGTAAAGGGGGAGAAGGATTGGGAACAGAGGAAGAGGGTAGTGGAGGAATAGGCAATCTGAGCTATTTCTTGTTGTTGCATTGTTGAAGGAACCTGCAAGTAAGCATTTTGTTGGACAGTGTATGCCATGTGTATTTTCTACATATGATTTAATAACTTAACAGCACTGTTTTATAAGCCTCTCACTCAGATATGACGTTTTGTTATTGTCACTCTAAGCAGACGGATAGGGTTGTTGCATGTATTACATACTGTATGAATGTACTGGATTTGGTACCAAGGCACTCAAGTTTAGTTTGGTTTGTTTGTGTGTGTTTGTGCAGTATTTATGGCAGTAAGATGTGACTGAATATGTTCTCCTGGGACCAAGGTTTACCTCGGTTAGTCTCACTAGGCATTTCTTTGTTTGGGAGAACTCCTTTTGTGACTTGAGTTGAAGAACGGTTGCCAGTGGGTGGTGACCAAATCATGTGACCAAGTCATTTGAATGAACTACTAAAGCACTGTGATCCTATAGAAAAATAGACCTTGCAAATTATTTATAGCCTGCAATGTCTACCTCCTGAAGGTCCTTTTTTTAAATGCTGCATTATATGGATTGGATCGTCTTGCATTTCAATGAGTGAGAATGCTTTTTTTTTTTCTGTAAGAAATAGTTGGAGTTACGGTGTCTCTGGTTCTGAATCCTGTTACTCCACCAGACCATTTCCCTCCATTACCCTTTGCCTGGGGCTGTTACCTGTGATAGAATCAACCTCAATAAAAGTGAATACAAATGACAGGCCTATGTTTGTTTCATTCACTTTGACGCCCATGATGTGGGATTATGATTCTCTCACCACTTTTATTAATCATGTAGCTTAGCCTATGGTGAAATGTTTCATTAATTGCTAAGGTGGCATTACATTTGCTGCATCCTGAAATCCAGAGTACTTAAGTAAAAAATACTTTAAAGTCCTACTTAAGTAGTTTTTTGGGCTATATGTACTTTACTATTTTATGTTTTGACAACATCTACTTCACTACATTCCTAAAGAATGTACTTTTTACTCCATACATTTTCCCTGACACCCAAAAGTACTTGTTACATTTTGAATGCTTAGCAGGACAGAAAAGGGTCCAATTCACACACTTATTAAGAGCTCATCCCTACTGCCTCTGATCTGCTGGATTCACTAAATCAAAAAATGGAATTAAGAAATACCTAAAATATTAGGATGAGCAATGTTGGAGTGGCATTGACTACAATACAGTATATACATATGAGATGAGTAAAGCAGTATTTAGTCTCCTGTGGCTCAGTTGGTAGAGCATGGTGTTTGCAACGCCAGGGTTGTGGGTTCGATTCCCACGGGGGACCAGTACTGGGGGGGGGGGGGAAATGTATGAAATGTATTCACTACTGTAAGTCGCTCTGGAAAAGAGCGTCTGCTAAATGACTAAAATGTAAATGTAAAAATTAAAGTGACTAGTGGGTGCTGTAGATGTGAAGGGCAGGCAGTGTGCCCCCAGTGATGCGTTGGGCAGACTACACCACCCTCTGGAGAGTCCTGCAGTTGCGGGCGGTGAAGTTGCCGTATCAGGCGGTGATACAGCCCGACAGAATGCTCTCAATCTGTAAAAGTTTGAGGGCTTTAGGAGCCAAATTTCTTCAACCTCCTTTGTTTTGTTGACATTGAGTGAGAGGTTATTTTCCTGGCACCACTCAACCAGGGCCCTCCCCTCCTTGTAGGTTCTCTCGTCATTGTTGGTAATCAGGCAAACGTGATTGAGTTGGAGGCGTGCGTGGCCATGTAGTCATGGGTAAACGGAGTACAGGAGGGGGCTGAGCACGCACCCTTGTGGGGCCCCTGTGTTGAGGATCAGCGAAGTGGAGGTATTGTTTCCTACCTTCAACACCTGGGGGCGGGGGGGCTGTCAGGAAGTCCAGGACCTAGTTGCACAGGTCGGGGTTCAGGCCCAGGGCCCCGAGCTTAATGATGAGCTTGGATTGCACTATGGTGTTGAACGCTGAGCTATAGTCAACAACAGCATTCTTGCATAGGTATCCCTCTTGCCCAGATGGGATAGGGCAGTGCGATGGCGATTGCATTGTCTGTGGATCTATTGGGGCGGTAAGCAAATTGAAGTGGGTCTAGGGTGTCAGGTAAGGTAGAGGTGATATGATCCATAACTAGCCTCTCAAAGCACTTCATGATGACAGAAGTGAGTGCTACAGGGCGATAGTAATTTAGTTCAGTTACCTTTGCTTTCTTGGGTACAGTAACAATGGTGGACATCTTGAAGCAAGTGGGGACAGCAGACTGGGATAGGGAGAGATTTAATTTGTCAGTAAACACTCCAGCCAGCTGGTCGCGCATGCTCTGAGGATGCAGCTAGTGTTGTACGTCGGCCATGGAGAAGGTGTTGGTAGCGGGCCGAGTCGGTGGCACTGTTTTATTCTCAAAGCAGGCAAAGAAGGTGTTTAAGCATATCGGGAAGCAAGACATCAGTGTCCACTAAACACAAATGCTTAATTTGTAAATCATGTCTGAGTGTTGGAGTGTGCCCCTGGCTATCTGTAAAATACATTTAAAAAACAAGAGAATTATGCCTACTGGTTTGCCTAATATAAGGAATTAGAAATTGTTCATACTTTTACTTTTAATACTTAAGTATATTTTAGCAATTACATTTACTTTTGATACTTAAGTATATTTAAAACCAAATACTTTTAGACTTTTGCTCAAGTATTTTACTGGGTGACTTTCACTTTTACTTGAGTATGAGAATTGGGTACTTTTTCCACAACTGCTGAAATCGATACTGACGAGTCAGCTGAAGACAAATCAGCTGATCAAATAAAGAACTCGACACGTGATTCCTCCATGTGTATGCCGAAAAAGAAAGATGGCGGCGGAGATTTTGTACACAATCCACTTTTATGTCTTATTTTTGCTTTTAACGATTCGGTTTTCTTCTAGTTTTATCGGCAATGGTGATAACTACCGACGGAATGTAAGTTGGGTAGTACATTGTTGTTTGCATTTCTGTTGTATAGTAATAAAGTGCTATAAAAGGTTGATAACGTTAGATAATCTTTTGCTGACCAGATAAAGTAGTAACGTACTCTAACGCGTTAGCTAGCTGACGCTTTGAGAATTTAGTTAGTAAGCTAACTACTGCTAGATAGCAAGTTATACATTTTAGTTAGTTGGTGATTACTAACATTTTGGATATACGTGTTTGGGTTTGTATTTATAGCGCTAGCCATATTGTAATGATGACCAACAATCTATAAAACTATAATTTACCAGTGGTGTAAAGTACTTAAGTAAAAATACTTTAAAGTACTTCTTAAGTCGTTTTTGGGGGTATGTGTACTTTTAAATTTTTGACTACTTTTACTTCACTACATTCCTAAATAAAATAATGTACTTTTTACTCCTTACATTTTCCCTGACACCCAAAAGTACTTGTTACATTTTGAATGCTTAGCAGGATAGAAAAATTGGCTAATTCATGTAATTATCAAGAGAACATGCCTGGTCATCCCTACTGCCTCTGATCTGGCGGACTCACTAAAGACAAATGCTTAGTTTGTAAATGTGTGAGTGTGCCCCTGGCTATCTGTAAAAAAAGAGAAAATTGTGCCATCTGTTTTGTTTAATTTAAGGAATTAGAAATTATTAATAATTTTACTTTTGATACTTAAGTAGATTTAAAACCAAATACTTTTAAACTTTTACTGAAGTACTATTTTACTGGGTGACTTTCACCTTTACTTGAGTCATTTTTTATGAAGGTATCTTTACTTTTACTCATGTATGACAATTGGGTACATTTTCCACCACTGTCATTTACCCATTGTTGGACCCCAGCCAACAATGCATACTGTAGCGACATAAGATTACACAATCCCTTGTGGTTGTGGTGGGTGTGATTTGAACTAGGGACATACGGAAAGTTTTCAGACCCCTTGACTTTTTTCACATTTTGTTACGTTACAACCGTATTCTAAAATGGATTAGATTTTAATCCATCTACACACAGTACCCCATAATGACAAAGCAATATGTTTTTTTTTTTTGTGCGTGCAAATTTATAAAAAAATAAGTATTCAGACCCTTTGCTATGAGACTCGAAATTGAGCTCCAGTGCATCCTGTTTCCATTAATCATCCTTGAGATGTTTCTACAACTTGGAGTCCACCTGTGGTAAATTCAATTGATTGGACATGATTTGGAAAGGCACACACCTGTCTATATAAGGTCCCACAGTTGACAGTGCATGTCAGAGCAAAAACCAAGCCATGAGGTCAAAGGAATTGTCCATAGAGCTCCGAGACAGGATTGTGTCGAGGCACAGATATGAGGAAGGGTACCAAAAAAATTCTGCAACTTTGAAGGTCCCCAAGAACACAGTGGACTCCATCATTCTTAAATGGAGGAAGTGTGGAACCACCAAGACTTACTAGACCTGGCCGCCCAGGCGAACTGAGCGATCAGGGGAGAAGGGCCTTGGTCTGAGAGGTGACCAAGAACCCGATGGTCACTCTGACAGCTCCAGAGTTCCTCTGTGGAGATGGGAGAACCTTCCAGAAGGACAACCATCTCTGCAGCTCTCCACCAATCAGGCCTTTATGGTAGAGTGGCCAGACGGAAGTCACTCCTCAGTAAAAGGCACATAACAGCCCGCTTGGAGTTTGCCAAAAGGCACCTAAAGACTCTCAGATCATGAGAAACAAGATTCTCTAGTCTGATGAAACCTAGATTGGAGTCTTTGGCCTGAATGCCAAGCGTCACGTCTGGAGGAAACCTGGCACCATCCCTACAGTGAAACATCGTGGTGGCAGCATCATGCTGTGGGGATGTTTTTCAGTGACGGGGCAGGGACTGGGAGACTAGTCAGGATCAAGGGAAAGATTTATGAAAACCTGCTCCAGAGCGCTCAGGACCTGACAGGGGTGAATGTTCACCTTTCAACAGAACAACGACCCTAAGCACACAGCCAAGTCAACATAGGAGTGGCTTCAGGACAAGTCTCTGAATGCCCTTGAGTGGCCCAGCCAGAGCTTGAACCCGATCAAACATATTTAGAGAGACCTGAAAATGCCTGTGCAGCAACGCTCCCCATCCAACCTGACAGAGCTTGAGAGGATCTGCAGAGAAGAGTGGGAGAAACTCCCCAAATACACGTCTGCCAAGCTTGTAGCGTCATACCCAAGAAGACTCGAGGCTGTAATCGCTGCCAAAGGTGCTTCAACAAAGTACTGAGTAAAGGGTTTGAATAATTATGTAAATGTGATAGGTGCCAAAATTTCTAAAAACCTGTTTTTGCTTTTTCATTATGGGGTATTGTGTGTAGATTGTGGAAAAAGTCAAGGAGGCTGAATACTTTCCGAATGCGCTGTAGGTGTAGGCCAAAGTGTTTGGGTTTTACATTTAAATACGTTTTTATTTTATTTAACCTTTTATTTAACTAGGCAAGTCAGTTAAGAACAAATTCTTATTTACAATGACGGCCTAGGAACAGTGGGTTAACTGTCTTGTTCAGGGGCAGAACGACAGATTTTTACCTTGTCAGCTCAGGGATACTCTAGCAACCTTTTGGTTACTGGCCCAGCGCTCTAAAAACTAGGCTACCTGCCGCCCCAGTTGCTGAGATAGCTAAATCAAATAGTGCTGAAACAAATATAAACCGAACACTACTCTGTGCTGGCAATCCAGCCATGTCAGATATGAATAAATATTGATTATGAACGATCTCATTTGAGACTTCCTTGCTTACCAAGTTTTTAGCGTTGTTGGCCTGAGCAGGACTCTGTGCAAATCTGTTATTGATTCATGAATCACCTCTGTTTACAATTTCGGTTTGCTTGTTTGATTCTCACCTGTGTTGCCAAAGAAAAACTATAAAACATACTCTGTTTTACTTACCTCTTCCCAGGTATCCCTGGAGCTGAACCCTGGTCTGAACTCCTTGCTGACACCGCTGCCCCCTGGTGTTGGCTTGCTCCATGTGCGGGCGCTTGGCAAAAACAACACACTGCATTACCTCCTCTGCAGCCAGGGGGCGCCAGCATTACTACTGGTGCACACAAGCTCCATTTCATCCAAGGTAGTGGTAGACTGGCCTGCCTTCCTTGTGCAAAATACCACAGGCAGCCTGAAAGTGACTCCAGAGAGCAGTGTTCTGTACAGCAACACACTCGTCTTTACCAGGGTGAGTCATCAGTAGTTCTAAATTGATGGTCATCGTGTTCATAAGTGTCAGTTGAGGTGATATTCTGAGTGGCTGATACAGGTCACATGACTATCTCATTCAAATGCATAAACCATAAAGACAAGTGAGGTTCTAGGTTTTGAACCATAATCCAGGTTATTGAAAGTAATAATTTGCGTGGTCAAATTCTAGCTCTATACATTTCTTGTAGATCATAAATGTTTGGATGGTTGTTAGCAATATGGAAATAGCTCTAACAAACACCTGGGTATTAAAAACGGGTTGATTTCAGACTGGTCAGCCATACGTAACTCATTCACTAAACCAACTAATTTGTCTCTCATCAGCTGTGGGAGTATGACGATGTCAACGACACAGCTGACCCTGAGCACCTACCCCCTTCCAGCTTTTTCCAGCCCTACGAGCTGCAGAATTTCACCTGGGGCGACCTGAACAAGACATTGGACCCCATGGCCAACACCGCCCTGCTTTGTGGAAGAGACGCCAGCGAGAGCTTCAGCAATGGCTCGCTCTGTCTGAAGGTAGGTGGAACTGGATCATCTAAAGCCTGCATGATGAAATTAGACATTTCATCATGAGAGATTCAGACCTTTGTTTGGATCCACTCAACAGATAGCATGGGACATGGACTCATCTCTACATTACACCACTTTTAACCTCCCTGGGCAAGGTGGGACGTTTGTCAACAGCCAGTGGAATCGCGTGGCGCAAAATACAAATACCTCAAATGCTATAACTTCAATTTCTCAAACATATGACTATTTTACACCATTTTAAAGACAAGACTCTCGTTAATCTAACCACATTGTCCGATTTCAAAAATGCTTTACAGCGAAAGCAAAATATTAGATTATGTCAGGAGAGTACCCTGCCAAAAAGAATCACACAGCCATTTTCAAAGCAAGCATATATGTCACAAAAACCAAAACCACAGCTAAATGCAGCACTAACCTTTGATGAACTTCATCAGATGACACTCCTAGGACATTATGTTATACAATACATGCATGTTTTGTTCAATCAAGTTCATATTTATATCAAAAAACAGCTTTTTACATTAGCATGTGATGTTCAGAACTAGCATACCCACCGCAAACTTCCGGTGAATTTACTAAATTACTCACGATTAACGTTCACAAAATGCATAACAATTATTTTAAGAATTAGAATCAGAACTCCTTTATGCAATCGCGGTGTCAGATTTTAAAATAGCTTTTCGGCGAAAGCACATTTTGCAATATTCTGAGTACATATAGCCATCATGGCTAGCTAATTTGACACCCACCAAGTTTGGCCCTCACCAAACTCAGATTTACTATAAGAAAAATTGGATTACCTTTGCTGTTCTTCGTCAGAATGCACTCCCAGGACTTCTACTTCAACAACAAATGTTATTTTGGTTCCAAATAATCCATAGTTATATTCAAATACCTCTGTTTTGTTCGTGTGTTCAGGTCAGTATCCGAAGGGTGACGTGTGAGCGCATTTCGTGACAAAAAAAATCAAAATATTCCATTACCGTACTTCGAAGCATGTCAAACGCTGTTTAAAATCAATTTTTTATGCTATTTTTCTCGTAAAATAGCGATAATATTCCAACCGGGCGACGTTGTATTCATTCAAAGGCTGAAAGAAAAAAATGGAGAATTCTAATGAACGCGCATCTCGTGTCACTGTTCCCAGCCTGACCACTCACAAACAGAGCTGCTGTACTTAGCCCAGAGACTGCAGACACCCCATTACACTTTCTGGCGCCTTCTGAGAGCCAATGGAAGCCTTAGAAAATGTCACGTTACAGCAGAGATGCTATATTTTTGATAGAGATGCCACAGAAGGAGAACAAATTGTCAGACAGGGCACTTCCTGTATGGAATCTTCTCAAGTTTTAGAAACTTTAGAGTGTTTTCTATCCAAATCTACTAATTATATGCATATTCTCGTTTCTGGGCAAGAGTAGTAACCAGTTTAAATCGGGTACGTTTTTTATCCGGCCGTGCAAATACTGCCCCCTAGCCCCAACAGGTTAAAGGTCTGAAAATGTCTGACAAACTTAGATTTTATGATTTTAAACTTGGTTACTGAAGTGAAGTGAGTACTACTGATCAGTGAGATTATTAATTTTATTGCATGTTAGCTAGCCTGTATTCAACCATTATTTTCCTAACCTAGTTCTCAGCCTTTGATGTTGAGGGGCGGGACCAAGGCTGGCCCAGTCTCCTCCACAACGCTAACTCCTCCCAGCTAAGGGTGGGGCTGGACGGCGTGGCCCCGAGGTCCAATCGATCCCGCTTTTCCCTAGAGCTACAGGCCGTGGGAGACACCCAGCCCATGAGCAGAGTGGACTTCCTCCGGTCAATAGATGACGAATACACTCCCTCCATATTCAAGGTAATGTCTGTGTGTGTTATAGACATGCAGTTATACTGTAGTAAATGTTACTGAGTAACATAGTGTTTAGATGTTTATATTTCAACAAATTTTGTGTGGTTGATCATTTATGGTTGATTCACTGTTCTAAACGTCCTTCTGTCTGTAGACTGTCACTAAAGCTGTCAGATTCTACAGTGATCTTGTCTTCTCCCTTAGGTATCTCAGTGGGTGTCCTCTCCAGTCAACTCCACCTCCCCTGTTCTTGGCTACGCCCAATGGAAGCCCGTGGCCTACCGCAGGCCATCGCCTGTCTTTGAGGACGCCACTCCCTGCCGGCACTCAACCCCTGTCCTCGTAGCCCAGCTTCCCCCCTCCGGTCTGGTGCTGGCTTATTATGGAGGGGAGAGCCAGACCACCGGGCTCAACATGACCTTCAGTATCACTGGAGACCCATTCTACAACACCACCAACTACCTTAGCTGGTAGGTAACTGTTTACATCCTATTGGTTCATCCTTGCTATAATATGTTGCATTTTAGCAACTTGAAATGAATTATACAGCAAATTGCAGTTTATAGCCCCTCTGTTACCCAAGCATCAACTATCAAGCATCTCACATCACCACCAACTACCTGAAATTAGAATGAAATTGTCAGCACTGATGATATTCTTCCTTCTCTTGCTTTTTCTGTCTTATCGCCTGACCTTTTCTCCTTCCTAATTCAGGACTGTGTTGGTGGGACTGGGCTCTCCTCCTGTGGACTCGTTTTCCCCCCTGGTTCTGGTCATCATGGCGGTGGGGCTGGGCACTCCCATGCTGATCATCCTGCTGGGCGGGGTGTGTGTGTGTGTCCGCAAGAACAGGACCCAAACGCAGGTTTACGAGCCAATCAACTGAGGCCAAGCCAGGATACGTGTCCCGCCTTTAACCATTTTCTAGCCAATGAACAGAGACACCTGGGCCCAGTTTTTCAAAAGTTATCTGGATTTGGCCTATCGGATACGATTAAATGCATAGAATAAGTGTCCAGCAGGTGTCACTCTTTTTTTAAATACGGGGTGCACTGATACATGTAGAATACACCACTTGCACGGAGCTCTGTGTAATATGGCCATCCATTGTTGGCACAATCAACCAATAAGTCTTTGACAGAAACCCATTTCTAACCACTTGCATAATTTAGGTATGGGCTGAATCATCATGTGGACGAGAGCCAATTAATGAGTGCGTTTATTTGTGCTTGTGAATGCTAAAGGCTCCCATCTCAACCCTAGCATTCCATGTGAGCATTTTTATACAGCAAATTGTGAAAAGGCTTCTTACTGTAGTAAGAACTAAATGACTCATGGAGTACACTCTTTCAGTTCTGTGTAAAACAGTATATTATCTTATTGTTGCTCACCAAACAGTACATGACATGCTACACTGAAGCTGTCTATGTTTGGCACTGCCAAGATAGGATATACTGACCTGACATGGGTTCTACACTGTCTAATGATCGACTCACGCACATATAAATATCTGACGACATTAGAAGAGTCAGAAGGGAGCAGGGTCTTTTTTTCCCCCGAAACACTGATCTGAGGTCAGTTTCTATTGTAATGGTTTAGGAATTGGTGAAGATAAGCTAATCCTGGATCTGCGCCTGAAGGAGACCCACACAGTGAGAGGAAAATAAATCTCAGGGAAGAACCTTATAGAAACAAGGTTTGTTGCTTTCTTTCCCAACCCCCCTGGATGTTAGTTATTCTTTGGGGAAATGGGAAGCATAGTTTGGGTCCATGTGCTCTTCAAAGTAAACTGAAATGTGATCATTGTAAAATATGTTTAGGCTTGTTTTAAATTCTTGATTAATGTTTGAGCTTCAATGTGTCAGCTAAGTTAAGTTAGCAATCGGTATGAGATTACAAAATGTTTTGTATGATCTTGTAATTAATGTTACTTTGACGCCCAGTGTTGATTGTTGCCCAAAAACTTTTGTCAAACCTCTCCTTTGGACTGAATTTAAAACATGCTTCATAATCAGGTGGTAATCACATAGGAGAGTAAATTGCCTTGTGGAGTATTTACCTGTGTTTCTATTAGGCAACAATATGTTACCTTAATTTTAGAGCTAAATGCGAAATGTAATGCGAAAACACGAGTACCTGAAATATTATTATGCAATCTAATACACAGGTCAGGTTAATTTTTATTTTGAGGAAACTTTCCCTTTAACTGAATGGTAATGTATTGTCTCAATCCATACAATTGTATTTTTTTTTTGAAGAAGAAATGGGCAGGAAAGTTATTTACTGCTCATTTATTTTCTTTGTAAAACAATGTCTGGTACACAATGTCATTACAGAAATGTCAAGATGTTTAAAAAAGCAACAAGGACCTCTAAATATAACTGGTTTCTTGGCCACATTTTATATACACAATATCGTTTTAGATGATTTTTTTTCTTCTCCCATCTCTACAAGAGATGGGAAAAGGCAGGCTGTTAGAATGTAAATAATTGTATTACAAAAATATATATTTTCTTTACACAAACTACACATCTGTTCTTATTATTGAACTACATTAACACTAAGATGCAGAGGATGCCAGCTCTTGGCTGCATTTTTCCATTGCAGGCAAGCATTAAATTACAACTAAGAAAAAGTGCAGTCAGCTAACCAGTCATGTGAGGCAGTCAATGTCCAGTCACGTGCTTTTCAAATCCCATGACATGGACCTGTCCAATCACATGAGGATGCTGTAAGAAATACCATGTCCAATCAAATTATGTCCAGCAGTGAGAGAACCTGAAACGCATAGTTGGCTGTAGTTTATCATTGCTGCCATTAGAGGATAACAAGACAGCAATCTTAGTTGAAAATAGTGTTCCTGGATGCATCCAATTCCCCAGGTCACCTAAGTAGGTTAGAGCAGTGACCTTTCACAGAGTCCTCGACCATGTTGCCATCTGCCAGCTTGTTAAGCTCCTCCAGGTCTAGGGGATCAATCTGAAGGGGGTTATCCAGGGCAAAGGGGTCTGCATCAAATCCCAGCATGGGCAGTACTCCAGAGAAATCCTCAAAAGCTGTTTTGTCTATTAAGTGAGAAACAAAGATAAAGCGGATAAGAGAGAAGGATTATGACCGGGATTCAATCCGAATGCGGGTTATAGGCATTGTGGCTTTTAAAGGTAATGCTCCCGTACGCGGAGTTCCCCTTCACGGTAAACGCTGCATATGTCGGCTTAATCGGAAATTGGCTTTAAAAGCCGCAATGCCTATAACCCGCAATTGGATTGAATCCCGGCCAAAGTTTTAAAATAGACAAGATAAGCTCTATAAAGGTTAAAATCACGGTGCCAATTTTTTTTTTAACCATGTTTATGATTCAATTGCCAGGTCCAACCTTTCAGGAAATGGACTTGTAACCTTCTTGATGAAACACACTGTGTAAATTGAAAATAAGGTAACAGTTCCCCCAAAAGTTAACTAACTGCAGCAAGCAATTAAAAAGTACAAGAGGGGGGAAGGAGTGGGTCCTACCTGTCATAAGGATGTTATGACAGTCCACACTGCTTTGGTTCTGGCAGTGGACGGACATCTGCGGTACCTGGTTCCCACAGTAAACCCCTCCATCTTTCCCAACCACAGATTGAGGCCCAGAATCTCCCCAGAGAGGCTCCTTACTGAGTTGTCCCAGCTGTGGACAACCAACAAAGATTAGAGACCGTTAGATTAAAACTATGGACACTGAATGAATCAACAGGTAAAATAGAGTTGTCCTTTCAATACTGTTAGATTATTTACAGTTTTAGGTCTTAGGTTACCTGCTGGGAGAGCGCCTGAGTCTGGCTGGGTGTGAGGTGTAGGCCCATGTAGGACTCATTCTGGAAATGATCCAGTATGGAAGAGTCCTAAGAAAGCAGAAGGGGGGTGAGTGAACCATTAATAGGGCTGCACATTGACATTTTAATATTGACATGTGCAATACCCATATCGCAAGAGATCCATATCGCATGCAATATTTTGAAACGCATCTCAGCCGTGTGTAACATCCATTTTGATAGTTCACTCGTTTTTTTCTATCTTGCGGCTGTTTCCCACACACACAACAAGCCCGCCCCCTGTCACTCTAGCAGCACAGTTCCCCAGTTAGATTCACTACACAGGATTCCCTATACAGATGTAGCATCTTAATTTGAACCAGTTTGCTACAGTAGGAAAATAATCCTGCAGCAACAGGACATTTGAATTATTATGTGGATTATAATTAATGGACATGTTTGTAGGGGTTGATACATTTATGGTAAGGGAAAATCAAGAATGAAATTTCAAAGTGGAAATCACAAACTTCAAATGCCTTTTTAAACCTCAAATACAATACAAGTTCTACAGGTACGTTCTCCTGCAACAGGGTTATCAAATTAAGATCCTACATCTGTAAGTTTGCCTGCGGTTCTGTTAGGTCAAAAGTCAACTGTTCCAAAGAAGAATGATGCTGCTTTCCACTTTGCTTCTACATTCTATTCCAACAGTTCACCAAAGTTTTTTGATCTATATTGCACATCAAACCGCAAAATCTGATCCAATTTTTTTAATCAAAATGAAATTTCGCAATTCGATTTTTTGCCCATATTGTGCAGCCCTACATTACCATACCTTACTGATAGACCTCAAATGGCCTCTTACTGATCCTAAACATAGCCTACATCACAGACAAAACAAAAAGTGCAAAATGTACACTGACACAAAGCCAAAATAAACAAACTCAAACTAGTGAAAACAGATGGGGTTATTCTCACATTGTAGAGGTCCGGACTGTTGTCCATGAAGGAGTTCATCTGTGAGGAGATTTTGGTCGACTGAATCTGGTCCTTCTGACCTTGCACCTTTTGATGTGCCCAGCTCCTTCCCTGGGCTTGGGTCTGATGCTTACGAGTCATCTGCATTGTAGGTACTTTTTGTGGGTTTGACATGTTCTGTCCGTTCAAGTTGAGGCTCTGAGATGGCGGGTATGCACACTGGAGATGCCACTGATGTTGCTGCTGGCTGCCATTTTGCCGCTGCTGCTGTTGGTATGGTTGAAACTGCTGGAGCTGCTGTTGCTGCTGTAGCACCTCATCTTGTCGAAGTGCTCGGTGTTGCTGAGGTTGTCTTTGGTACGCTTGTTGTTGATACTGTTGCTGATGTGGGTTCTGCTGGTGTGGGTGTTGCTGGTGCAGCTGGTATTGTTGCCTTTGCTTCTCTTGCTGTTGCTGTGGGAGGTTTTGGTACACTTGTTTCTGTTGTTGCTGGTGCTCTTGTTGTCGTTGATGCTGTTCCTTTTGTAATTGATGTAAGTGTTGTTGCTGTAAGTTCTCACACTGGTTTGACCCACTTTGACGTTGCTGTTTTGTGTCCAGGTCCTGACCTTCTGTCTGGACATGCTGGGTCTGGCATTGATATAGTTGATTTGGGTGTTGGTACTGTTGTTGATGGTGGTATTCCACTCGTTGGAGATTGTGTGTCTGTGGGAGCTGTTGCTGTGGGTGTTGTTGTTGCTGCTGCTGATGTACACCTTGTTGTTGTAGATCCCTGGATTTCTCGTGGTGTGGCGGCGTTTTCTGCGGTTCCTGCCTGGGTTGCTGCTGCCCCTCTGTCAGAGAATGCTGTCGCTGTGGCAGACCTCTATGCATGGGCTGCTGAGCTGCTGGAGCACCCTCGTGTTGAGGTTGGCAGTGACGATATCCTGGTGGCCTTGACTCCTGTGGTAATTGGTTGGTGTTCAGGAGAACTCCCTTGGAATGTAAATAAGAGCAATACATCAAACTGTCTTAATATGGAATTATATGAAATAATCGTATTAATGAAAAACAATGATGTCACTTAAATTCCAGTTTGCTTGAGATACCTGAGTTATAGAAGATAACTTTGGAGACCCAACCGGTGAAAACTGTTTAGATTGGAGCCAGCGAGACTCTCCACCAGTGGGAACGACCAGTGGGCTGAGGGGAGTCCGCCTCCTTGACGGAGGCACCTGCGTCTGGCTAGTTGGACGTGGGGAGCAGGATAGCGAAGAGGAGGAGCAAGAGCGAGATCCACCAATCCCACTGCTGTAGCTACAGTGGCTAGTTGTGGATTGCAGGGATAAGCCACTTAGGGAAGAGCTGCTGAGGAAGGACTGGAGGGATTGGTTGCTAGGGGATGACTGCAGGGAAGTGTTGCTGAGTGAGAAGTTCAAGGAGGTGGAGCTTAGAGAGCTGGAAAGGGAGTGGCTGCTGAGAGAGGATTGGATATTGGGGATGCTGTGGGAGGACTGGAGCAATGGATTACTGTATGAACCTTGGAGAGACAACGACAAACCTGAGAATACAGAATAAATGGACACCATCATCACAATATGAACATACCTAAACTGGCACTGACATACAGTAAGAACTTAGCACACAGACAAACACACCTGGCAAAGGAAATTCATCGTCCCTCGCACCAAGGTGAGAGGGAGTTCCAGGTAGGTGGCCAGTGCTGCAGGCAGTGGGTTTGTCTGGGTCCACACCTACAGGCTGTGGGGAGGGAAGGTGCAGGCTGGAGAGGTCGGGCAAGGAGCCACTCACATTGAGAGCGGAAGGGACGTTGAGAGCACTGAACTGCTGATCTGGAGAGGACAGGATGCTGGAGAAACCACAAGAGGGAAAGGTAGGAGAAAGGGAGGTTCAGTTAGGGCCCAGGGGTTGACTTTCTTTTTGACAACATTCATTTGGAAAAGCAGAACTTACTTTACACCAGGGAATTTACGTGATTTGATTCCAGTGGGAAGTGCAGGACACTAGGATGAGAAACAATTAGCAAGGATACATCAGCTACATCAATGAGAAAAATAGTCATGCATTTGCTAGACTCAATAGAGCAATACTGCACCTATTCACATAGGAAATATGAAGCATTGTGGATGGTTACGTTGGCAGGAAATAAGAGAATAATACCTTCTTGGTATTTCTTAATGGTTTTCCCTCTTCTAGGACATTCTCCTCAATCGGAGGCACTGGATATGGAAAAACTGAGTCGACAAAGAGGAAACCATCAAATGGATTAACGCATGGCATAGAAAATAAAACTCCCTTTCAAGAGGCATTCGCCATAATTAACTAAGGACTAACGCAGGAACACCGAACACAATACTATGACTATTTCAATACAACTGGAGGCTTTGTGGACTTACCACCATGTCTGTTCTGTGAGGTTAAAGCCTGCTGGTTTGGGCTCAAATGGTCCCCCGTGTGGGTGTTCCTCACACTGGTGTGCAGGGCCGAGTCCGAGTTAGTTCTGGGGAGGAGAGCACACATCTTAGAGGGGAAAGCAAGAGTTTAGAAGAACAACAGAGAAACACCATGGATACATTGCTCACCTATTAAGTGCTGTGATGGGATGGTGCATCTGGTGGCTTTTGTCCACTGGAGAGCTGCTAGACCAGTTCCTTTTCGTGTGACAGAATCAGAGTCAAAATATGTATTAAGATATTAATTACAAAGTGAACTAAACATATCAGTTTGGATCCATTACCTTCTCCAGCTGGGTTCGGGTGGTGGAGACAGATGAACTGAGCGGTAGGGAGAGTTGTCAGTCTGTGACGGAGTGTTAAGGCTACACACAGTGCCCTTAGAAAAACCTAGGCATAGACCTACTGTTGGCAAACAACGGTACGGAACATTGACAGGGCATTACCTGCACTGTGCGGTGTACATGATTAATCCCCTTATCTGTTTCTTAAGTGGATCAACATTTAACCTCTTAGACAAAAAGGTGCTATCTAGAACCTAAAAGGGTTCTTCGGCTGTCCTCATAGGAGAACCCTTTGAATAACCCTTTTTGGTTCTAGCTAGAACCCTTTTGGTTCCAGGTGGAACCATTTTCACAGAGAGTTCTACATGGAACCAAAAAGGGGACAGCTGAAGAACAGTAGTGTGGCATTTGACCCCAGCCCGCTTTTACACACAATAGATGTTTGGTCATCTTGCAATAGGCAGGAAGTAGGCTACTGTGGATTTAAGGCAATAGTTCACCCCTTTATTGCAATATATTTATTGCAATATATAACTATTGCGTTACATCCACTTTTATGGTCGTCCTCCAGTGCTTGACTTGGGCAGGAGCTCACCAGAGCTGAGTACTGGCACCACCAATTTCCTACTGTTTGAGCTCCTGTTCCTCTTCTAGAATATTAGCTCAAAAGTATTGTGGAGCTCCTGCACCTAAATGTTTGAGTTTATTTATTTATTTGAGTTAATTTTATTTTTACAGGGACAGTGCACATTAATCAACGTTTCAGTAAAAGTGCCGGTTTTAGCCAGCCGGCTAATTTTCAACCGCAGTCCCTGGGCAGGTTATTAAAAACAATTACAATACACACAATCATAGAACAGTGAGCACACGCAGAGCAACATAGGACAAGCAAGATGTAGCATACAGACAGAGCAACATAGGACAAGCAAGATGTAGCATACAGACAGAGCAACATAGAACAAAAAGCAACAAGACAAAATCCATAAAAGCAACAGTGTTTCCACACCTCACAAGCTACAGACAACAGACAACATGGAAAGCGGCAAATACACAGCTAGGGATTATGTTCACAAGTCTGATTGAACTTTAGCCATGTCTTCATGTTTTTTGTGAAAGTGTGGTGGTGCAGTTACATGCGTCTGATGGCAGTGTGTTCCAGACATGGGAAGCTCTCACAAAGAAAGCGGATTTACTAAAGGTGCTTTTTCTTAAGGGAACTATACAGTCACCTCCCATGGCAGACCTTGTGGATCTGCTGCCATATGTTTGGGTTTTCTGTTTAATAAAAGTACTAAGTGGAGGGAGGGCCATTTAGGATCTTGAATACAAGACATGCGTCGGTGTATTGCACAAGTTTTTCCAACTCAGGAGCTCATGCTTTCTGAGGATGTAACAGTGATGATGGCCATTGGGCTTCCTATCAAGCACTTTGAGAGCCTCTTTGTAGACAGACTGAATGGGTTTTAATGTTGTACAGCAAGCTTGGGCCCAACTAGTCAAGCAGTATGTTAAGTGGGGGAGTATCATAGATTTGAAGTACAGTTTTGCTACCTCTGTAGTCAAACAATTTCGTATAAATCGGAAATTAGCTAGGTTGAATTTGGTTATTTGAATTACCTTTTTCACCTGCTTTTTAAAAGAGAGGTTGGAATCAAGTATGATGCCAAGGTACTTAAAATCAGATACCACCTGGAGCTTCTCCGCTGACACATAGCCATCTGGCTCAGTAGCATCTGTTGCCCTCTTTGTGAAGAACATGCAGACAGTTTTTTTCACATTGAGATGCAAACACGAGTCACTGAGCCACTTTGTAACCTGGACCACTACAGTAGTGAGTTCTTGTGCAGCTTGTTGTTTGCTCTTTACATGCACATATATCACTGTATCATCTGCATACATTTGAACTTCAGTACAGACAGAAGGCAGATCATTAATGTACAGCCTGAACAGGAGGGGCCCCAGTATTGACCCTTGGGGCACGCCCACATCATAGCTAAGAGTGGGTGACAGCTCATTGCTCACTCTGACACACTGGGTTCTGCCTTCAAGGTATGATTTCACCATCTCAAAGCATCGGGGGAAAAATGTAACTTGATTTTGTGATGAGAATCTCATGGTTAACAGTATGTAAACAGTGCTGGCACCCAAAATGAGTACAGGCACCTATTTTAGTCCAAGTCGAGCACTGTCGTCCTCCATGCACTTCAGATATTGTCACGGCTCTCTGAAGGATTGGACCAAAACGCAGCGTGTTCGTAGTTCCACATCTTTATTTACCTTGAAACTGAATGCTATAACTAAACACTAGAAATAACAACACAACCGTAACGCAGAGCAGGCAACAAACACTACTCAAAAATTAAACAACCCACACATGGAAAACAGGCTACCTAAGTATGGCTTCCAATCAGAGACAACAATAGACAGCTGTCTCTGATTGGAAACCATACCTGGCCAACGCATAGAAAAGGAAAACACAGAAATAGAAATCTAGAAACCCCCCAATGAAACAGAAACCCAAAAACACACCCAAAACACCCCCCTGTCACGCCATGACCACTCTACTATGGAAAATGACCTCTTACAAGGGTCAGGACGTGACAGATATCTGGAGTGCATGGAGCACGACCATCATTTCTGTGTGCTTACTTTACTAGAGTAGCAAATGGCTAACGTTAGCATTGACCATTAGAAAACCTTGCCCTAAAAGCTTCTGTTTGTGCTTTAGCAAACTTTGAATCGCAGCTAGTCCTATGTTAGTGGTCACATGACCACATGACTTAAAAAACATAAGCCTATACAACATTAACCCATTGAAAACAGTTATGTAGCAATGAGGTTTGTGCAGTAGGCTATAGGCCCAATACCTTATCACTGCATATTGGTGACGCTTGAATTGCCCTGCCAATGTTGTTCTTCTCAGACCATTTTAAAGTTATATATTTTTTAAATGGTATATAAGGTATATGATCACACTGGTAATATATCACGTATTGTATTACTTTTTACTGGACTGATGGCTTGCATCTGATGGTCAGTCTGAGGGGAGGTATTAGTATTTGGTCTTTTAATAGAACCCCCATTAGCTGTTGCAAAAGCAGCAGCTACGTACATTTTTAAAAAGGCACACGTAGCCTACATATCAATGAACACATACAAATTATCTAGGTCAAATAGGGGACTCACCGTCCCTTCTCTCTCCCTCCGCTGAGAAAAGGGACACAGTCCTCCAGCTGATGGCGAAACTTAAGTCGAACTGCATTACTTCTGCCTCGTGAACCAATTCATGTTGTTAGTCCTATGACCAGAGAAAGTGAAATATTCCTCGATATTAAAAAAGACACAAGCCGCAAATAATAACGCAAGTTTATCGAAATGCGCATTTTATGGCTTATTAAACTTTTGAGCAAAGTGTTTACAGTGCTGAATAACAACTTAAACATAAACTTACTCATAAAAACAGCAGTTATTTGCTATATTCATTGAGTCTCTCTCTAGTCAGGGTTTTGAAATTTCACATTATCAACTTTGCTGTGCGTTTGAGGCTTCTTTTAACAGTCTATGGCGCGAGGAAACTGTTGGGACACAGTGATCTGAGCTATCTGATTGGCCTATAGGTGCACTTGATTTGCCATCTACTATGCAGGCTGGGCCTGCCGGGTAGGCGGAGTTCTACCTTCATAGATATGAAATGGTTCAAAATGGGAACACTTTGCCTTCCCGGCGCTAGGGCTGCTGAATCAAGTGCACCTACCGTCAACAGCACGAAACAAATACAAAAATAGAAACGTAAGGCTTTATCGTTGTTTTTTTTACTGAAATGTTTGGTGATTGACTAGGACTGGCTTGACCGGTTGGTGACCACTGTTCTATGGGATCAACTAAGCAATACAGACATTGTTACACTAGCAGTGGCCTCACTTCACTTTGTCACTTTAAGTGACCCGTCACTGCCTGCCCTTTGACTGAACATAAAGGATACATGTTTCCTGTTTGGCCTGACTGGGAAACTGAGCCGCCCCTCTCCTTGTGCCCGCTCTGCCATTGGGTGAAGTCTTATGGGGTAGCCATTGTCTGGATTACAGGAGAGCTGACCCTAACAGAGTCAGACAGATCAAGGGTTCATTTGACTTTCAGTAGCCTACAGTTGAAGTCGGAAGTTTACATACACTTAGGTTGGAGTCATTAAAACTTGTTTTTCAACCACTCCACAAATATCTTGTTAAGAAACTATAGTTGTGGCAAGTCGGTTAGGACATCTACTTTGTGCATGACACAAGCAATTTGTCAAACAATTGTTTACAGACAGATTATTTCACTTATAATTCACTGTATCACAATTCCAGTGGGTCAGAAGTTTACATACACTAAGTTGACTGTGCCTTTAAACAGCTTGGAAAATTCCAGAAAATGATGTCATGGCTTTAGAAGCTTCTGATAGGCTAATTGACATCATTTGTGTCAATTGGAGGTGTACCTGTGGATGTATTTCAAGGCCTACCTTCAAACTCAGTGCCTCTTTGCTTGACAAGTATAAACACCACGGGACCAGCCGTCATACCGCTCAGGAAGGAGACGCGTTCTGTCTCCTAGAGATGAATATACTTTTGTGGGAAAAGTGAAAATCAATCCCAGAACAACAGCAAAGGACCCTGTGAAGATGCTGGTGGAAACAGGTACAAAAGTATCTATCTATATCCACAGTAAAACGAGTCCTATATCGACACAACCTGAAAGGTCGCTCAGCAAGGACGAAGCCACTGCTCCAAAACCGCCATAAAAAAGCCAGACTACGGTTTGCAACTGCACATGGGGACAAAGATGGTACTTTTTGGAGAAATGTCCTATGGTCTGATGAAACAAAAATAGAACTGTTTGGCCATAATGAACATCATTATGTTTGGAGGAAAAAGGGGGAGGCTTGCAAGCAGAAGAAGAACACCATCCCAACCGTGAAGCACGGGGGTGGCAGCATCATGTTGTGGGGGTGCTTTGCTGCAGGAGGGGCTGGTGCACTTCACAAAATAGATGGCATCATGAGGAAGGAAAATGATGTGGATATATTGAAGCAACATCTCAAGACATCAGTCAGGAAGTTAAAGCGTGGTCGCAAATGGGTCTTCCAAATGGACAATGACCCCAAGCATACTTCCAAAGTTGTGGCAAAATGGCTTAAGGACAACAAAGTCAAGGTAATGGAGTGGCCATCACAAAGCCCTGACCTCAATCCTATAGAAAATGTGTGGGCAGAACTGAAAAAGCGTGAGTGAGCAAGGAGGCCTACAAACCTGACTCAGTTACACCAGCTCTGTCAGGAGGAATGGGACAAAATTCACCGAACTTATTGTGGGAAACTTGTGGAAGGCTACCCGAAACATTTGACCCAAGTTAAACAATTTAAAGGCTGCCAAATACTAATTGGGTGTATGTAAACTTCTGACCCACTGGGAATGTGATGGAAGAAATAAAAGCTGAAATAAATCATTCTCTCTACTATTATTCTGACATTTCACATTCTTAAAATAAAGTGGTGATCCTAACTGACCTAAGACAGGGAATTTTTACTAGGATTAACTGTCAGAAATTGTGAAACTGAGTTTAAATGTATTTGGCTAAGGTGTATGTAAACTTCCTGACATCAACTGTACATCATATAACCATTGCTATAGCCTACATGTATGTAAATAGGCTAAGAAATAGACAAATTGTTATAAATAGTAAGTCATGTAGTTAAAAGTCATATGTTAGTAATAACTCTCACCTGTACATCTGAAGTGCTTCTCCCAATCTGGTTGACATTGGGAAGGGAGCCTCCGTAATAAGTGCCAAGGCTTCTGGCCTGCCGCGCTCTCTGGACCTGAATCTGAAAGAGTGTGGGGGGGGGGGGGGGGGATAAAGGAGGAGTGAATAAAGACAACAACTAGTTTAATTTGGTTAATTACCAGAAAAAGCTAATGGCATTTACAGTCATTGTTATAACAGTCTCACTTGTATAATGGAATTACTGGTAATTGTAAAACTGAGACAAAGTATATTCCGTATATAGTGACACTGTAAGAGTGAGTCAAGGTTACTGTTGGCTCAATCTTGGAAAGAATACCCCCTGACTGCCAACCCTTGGCATGAACATGGAAATCAGATACTGCAGGAGAAATACCCTGGCATACTTCAAAAGCCAATGTGTAATAAACGATAAGTATAGCTGACTACCATCTCCTATTGCTACTTTAAGGATAGTGTTGCATGGTGGTTATGTAACATGACGAATTCGAGTATTAATGATATGTAAAGTGTAGGCTATGCAAGAGGTCAAAGAGCTACCTTAAAACAAGTGCCATGAAGTCTAGGCTCCTCCCTTTCAAGCCAGAGCAGGGGGCTGCACCTCATTTCCCCTGACACCCAGCCTGGTCTCATTGACTAAACGTAACATAGTAAATGTAAATCCAGGACACTCAAATTTGTATGATATGTTACGTTTGGTATGGTTACATAAGACAGATGGTTACTTAAGGAAAAAACAAAAGTAGGGTGGAACCTGAATATCTAGCAACCCAAAGCTTACGTGTTTTAATCTCATCACGGACAACTTTAGCATTTGAGCTAATTAGCAACTTTTCAGCTACTTACTTATTTTTATCCAAAAACTTTCCTTATCCCAGGATACTTCAACTGGTGACTATCCAAAAGAATAAAGAAAAAGGAGCATTCAGTTGCTGTGTAAATCTGATAATTTTTTTGACGGGACAAACAAACAATAGGCTTACGTTTTGGCATGAATCGCCTTCATCGGCCACTCTGATGAAGGCAATTCATGCCGAAACATAGGCCTATTTTTTGTTTGTCCCGTCAATAAATCGATCAGGTTTATGCAGCAACAGAGTGCTCTTTTTCTTTATTCTCTCCTAGGGTAAGGAATGTTTTTTGCATTTTCAAGGCCTTCAGTCAAGCACCTGATCCCCCCTTTTTTTGTTTAAGCTGTGCTGAAGCGCGTTTGTGTATACCTTTTTACCATTGTTCTTTTTAGCTACTTTGCAACTACTTAGCATGTTAGCTAACCCTTCCCCTGACGCTAACCTTAACCCTTTTAGCTAACACTAACCTTAACCCCTAGCCTAGCTAATGTTAGCCAGCTAGCTAACGTTAGCCACCTAGCCTGAATTCATAACATATACGTTTTCCAAATTCGTAACATATTGTAGGTTTTGCAAATTCATAACATATTGTAGGTTTTGCAAATTCGTAACATATAATACGAATTGTAAATTGTATCATATCATACGAAATAGGTGATGGTCATCCACAAATTAATACATTCTCGTACGAAACGTAACATATCATACTAAATGGAGTGTCCCGGATTTACATACAGAATAATACAAAAAGCTCTGAGACCAGGTTGCAACACCAGAGGCTTATTCAATAGGATTCTGTATTGTGTTCACAACATTGAAGATTGAGGTGCAATGTAGCCCAGCTATAACATGGACAGTGCGCTCTATAACGCAGAATAGGGAAACGCAAACTTGCGCACTTTACACATACATCTACCATGTTTCAAACATATATTTATTACACCCCCGGCAAAATGCTGGAGTCAAATGCACAGAAGGCAATTAGATTCCGAAACGAAAACATAAAGTATCATATTATCCACTACTTAATACGCTCACTGAACTGTGAGGTTGTAGCACTCCAACTGTGTACTGGGACAATGACACTCCCATAGAAATAGAATAGTAATTATATTTAATATTGACACAATAACAAATCAGCACACTCCTAGCCTAATTGACACCCACATGAATAGCAACGTGAGGACATAGCCCATAAATCTTAACATATTTACATTGTTCAAATCTACTATGCAGGCTATCCCAAGAGTGCAATTTGTAATTCTAGCCTTGGAGGTTGTGGGCAGCCTGCACTCCATGCAGCTGTATGACAAATCAACAGGTGTTATAAGCATGCAATAAATGTGGTATAAGTATATATAAAGCATATATTATGTTTAAAGGTTACAGTTAGAGTGTTTTGAAGCTAAATTATATCGACACCTTGGATTAAACTGAGATTTGTCAACCAGGGTATAGCCTATTTGCGGTGATAGTCTCTATATTGCAAAATTGAGCGCGCTGCTTGATATGGCCTGGAATTTATTGCGCCTCTGAAAAGTGAAAACAAAGTCCTCTTTTTGTCTGGTGGTCAACATCACTGACGTTTGATTTGTTTTTGACAGCTTTGTGGTTACTCTAGTTTTATCAACACGAAGCGCGTAGGCCTGTCCTCTTGACTCACCCTGGTGGAAGTGATGTCCATCATAACCTCCTGAAAGGCTGCGGTGTCCTCAGCTTGCCGCTGGGTGAGGAGTGCTATCTTCTCGCTAAACTTTCGCGGATTGCAGGACCCAGAACTAGAGCCTGGCCCCTGGCCTACCCCGCAGCCCCCGTTGCCTGTACCTGCCATAAACATAATGGATCACAATTAGTGTACAATTAACTGGACACAAGCCCCTAGAGAACAAGTTGCAAGCCGAGACGGACGACTTTATGCACGTCATTTCGAAACGCTTTGTGGGATATGTTGTTCTTTAATAGAAGCGGGAGGCGTGTAAACCACAAAATTAAACTACAAGACCCAGGCTTAGTTTTTTCATCACAGACAAAAACAACTTTGTGGATATGGGATATGTGGTTTTAAGTGTTGTGTCCCATTACATTGTGACGACGTTGTAATTACATTGTTTATAGTGTAATTGTTTATAGCCTGTTTATAGTTTCTTACAGGTTAACTATGTCTAATTTATTATAGATGTATATATCACCTCACTATAGAACAATTGTCCTTTTTTTATCACTTAGTCCTCTCTTTTGAGAGTTTATTTCCAAATCATTGGCCACAACCAACCTGGTATAATTACATTTACATTTACATTTTAGTCATTTAGCAGACGCTCTTATCCAGAGCGACTTACAGTAGTGAATGCATACATTTCATACATGGCCCCCCGTGGGAATCGAACCCACAACCCTGGCGTTGCAAACACCATGTATTATAGAACTGTGTATCTACCATTGTTTATGAATAGACACAGCCATGGTCTACCAGTATATATAATGTAATAACAGTATTGGAGACACAGTGTACCTGTATCTCCAATAATCTGCTGTACCCACTTATGTATCACCCTTACAAAAAAAAGATGGCAGTTTTGAAACTGCAGTTAAAAGTGCAGTAACTGCTGTCAACTGTGGTATTTTGGACGCAGTAATTTCAGAATAACTGCAGTTGAACAGCAGTTATGCTGCACTGTAACTGCAGACACACTGCAAAATTACTGCAGTAAAAAAACTGTTCTTTTGGAAGCAGTATTTGAAGCATACTGCAGTTACACTGCACTCTAAATACAGTTATACTACAGTGTACTGCAGTTATACTGCACCCCGACAGCAATCTTTTTTTTTCATAAGGGCAGGTATTGGGGCCATGCATTGGCTACGGTCAACTGGAAATGAAGTAGGCCTACATTTGATCTGACATGATCAAATATCAAGTTAGATACTACAGAGCAATATTATGCATAAGGCCAATGTATGCCCAAAAGATACCTTTGAATGGCATTTTTTTGCCTTTACCTCCCTTATCTCACATCATTTGCTCACATTGTATATAGTCTTATTATTATTTATTTTTTTTATTTATTTTTTTATTTTTTTTCCTACTGTATTATTGACTGTATGTTGTTTACTCCATGTGTAACTCTGTGTTGTTGTATGTTGTCGAACTGCTTTGCTTTATCTTGGCCAGGTCGCAATTGTAAATGAGAACTTGTTCTCAACTTGCCTACCTGGTTAAATAAAGGTGAAAATTAAAAAAAATAAAAATAAAATGAAAGTGTAATAGAGTAGTTGGTCATCATCTGGGCCGACCGGCCCCTTGTCATTTCAGTTATCCAACATCATTTGTCATATAAATTGTTTTCCAGTTCTTTCACTAACAGCAGACATAGACACAGGTTATTAAAGGCCTGCTTTCAAGACTAGTGCCAGGGGGCGCTGTCGGTACTGGGACCGGGTGCAACGCATTTGATGACGTACGTATTCATCAGCGTTTACAACATGACTCAAAATGGCTGTGCTCTTCTCCACTAGACGGCTACTCGGGAACTGAAAGAAAAAGCAACCTAATCCCACCAACAATTTGTTCGACATCTGTTAAGGTTTGTTTTTCAACTAATAATATCGTAATCTAACGATACATTTTTACGTTCAATTCTTTCAGCATGTGTATAAGAAGGGCTTTTGGTGAGTATGCTGGCTAGCCATCTTCTCACTATATAACGTTAACTGTTACTAGCTAACTTATAGTAGTAAACCTAGCCAGACTACTTGGAACAAAATAGCCAGCTGCTAATCATCTTGTTTGGGATGTCATGTAGCTAACTTGTTGGTTAGTTATTGCCTAAACGAAGTTATGATAGTGCTACTAGCTAGCTATTATATAATTATTACTTTCACGTTGTCAAAAAAAGAGAACCCAGCTCACTAACGTTACCTAGCTAGCTAAGTAATTTATCTTAGCTTCGTGATGCATACATTGGCCTGGCGTGGTTTTTATGTTCAATTCTTTCAGCATTTGTATAAGAAGGGCTTTTGGTGAGTATGCTAGTATGCCATCTTCTCACTATATAACTGATAATAGCTAAGTAACTTATCTTAGCTAGCGTTGTAACTGTTTCCAGCTGTTAGTTAGCCAGCTAACGTTGGTTGGCCACAACTGCACTCCCTAAAAGCGACCCGCGTTATCTGCTTTGCTCACAACGTTAAGGAGCTGCCTAATATCGCTATTGGAAAGATGAGATCAAGGTTGAAGTCCAGTTGACTATTGAAATATTTACTGCATTGTCTCATCCACTGGTGAGTTAAGAGAGAAATTGCTGGATAAACCACACCTGGCTAATGTATTCATCATGAAGTCGGTTACAGCTGTTTAGCAGACCTTCCCCACAGAAGTAACGTTAGGTGTCGACTTACGCTGTATCTGATGGGGGGTCGTTTTAAATGACTGGAAGACAGAGGTATGGGGTCCAGCTCTAGACACAGTTGAACTTGAACCAGCATGCTTCAATTGGACATGTAATGAGATTAACAGTGGCAACTAGATAAGCTTCTTTGACCTCTTTCAAACCGTGTCTAAGTGGTTGCTAATTATAAATGGGATAAAGGGGTGTTGAGTTGTTGAACATGAGCATCGCCCTTGCCCATTGTTTGTCTCTTAGTGGTCATTTGATTGTGTGACAGGTTTCAGCCATTTTGGACCATAGAGGATAATTCCACTATGACAAGCTTCCAGCCTTGGTTGTAATTGTGGCGCACATCTCACACACCTGCATGGGGAGGATGGAGAACGATTGCAGAATCCCCATGTTGTGCTTGAGGCCCAGAGTCCTGGCTCTGCATGCACTCTTCTGGGGTTTGGTGTCTCTCAGGTGAGTGTACTGGTGTTGTACTTCTTGCTGATAATGCTTTATGCTCTGCATTGCTTCAGAGCTTAACTCTCATTACTGTCTCTTTCAGAGTGTTTGGTGCAGCTCTGCTGAGTGAGGAGAAGACCACAGGTACTATACTTGTATCTGTATTTAAGAATGAGTTGGAGAACTTGAGTCCAGGATTGATGTGGTGCTGCAAACACAAATGAGTGCTCATACATTGTTAGTATAGCAAGTTAGCAACACGTTTCACGGAGAAGCAAATGTTTGTGCGTGGGGCTGATATGTGCATCTACTATTTGCAACATATATCAATGTTCCAGTAGAAGCTCCAGTTTGTTTGACTCCTGTCAGGATTTTTTAAAAAGTGTGCCTCTGTTCGTCTCATTAAGCACAATTTCTGTCAACTATTCCCAGCCCTTTTCGGATACTGATTCAAGGCTTTTTGTTTTGCCTGTCTTCTAGTGGCCAGGCCGGTGACCACCCCCTGTTGGCAGATGGAGGAGTTTGTGGTTGCGGTGGAATGCTTCCGGTGCAACGCTTTCCAGTCGGTGAGATCTCTCTCTTTGTCCATCTCCCTCCCCACACTTCTGCTGACTTTTCCTTTCGTCCGCCAATAGTTCTCTGCTTAAGAGAGAGTTTATTTTTGGGAGATGTGAATGTATGCCATTAATGTAGTCATGGTTTATGCCACCTCACAGTCCAAATGGTGGCTTATGACAGTGGACTTCAAGCTGCAACAAGGCCTTTTAACTGTAAGCTATAGAGATACTTAGATACTCTTATCTGATTTTAAAGTGGACAGGTTTTAAGATGGCTCAGTGAAAGAGAACACTGTCAAGTATTGTAATCTGGTTTAGGACGCTTCCCAGCCAAAATAGAACCCTCTCTCCAACTTTTCTGTTGGACTTGTAAATTCGGTGTAAACCCATTAAATTGTCTTGCACCTTCCACCAACACATTACTGTAATTAAAACATTGTTTTGTTTGTTGATGCATCATTTGACAGTTGGTAGACTAGGCACCCTTAACCATCCTGTCCTCACTCTAGAAGTCATGGGCAGCATGTACTCAGACGGGATATGTGGAGAGGATCAACTGCACCAAGTCTAATAAAGACGAGTACAAGAGGTGAGTCCCTACAGCTGCTATTGACATTTCTTTGTGATCGCTCGGCATCACAGCAACGATCTCTTGATTTGACAGGTTGGATCCAGATCTTGTGTGAATTGGATGTAATTAACCTGTGTAAACAGTTGACTAATAATAAAAAGTGAAGCACTTGAAGCACTTTTTCATCATAGATTACAGGAGACAAACTCAAATGTTTAGACTACTACACAGACTGATTTTTAAGTTTGAATGAAGATTTAAGTTTGTATGATTTTTACATATCAGAAATACTATTCAGTCAAGCTAATATTTCCATAATAAAGACGCTTGTTTCCCTCCTGCGCATAGCTGCCGCTCTACCCTGATGGAGGAACACCTTTTCTGGAAGTTTGAGGGAGCCATGTTGGGCCTTACCGTACTGTTCGCCCTCGTAGTGGTCGCTAGGCAACGTTCGCTGGACCGGCTTGCCTCCGAGAAAGTCCGCAGGCAGATCGAGTCCATCTAGCACAGTACACCAGAGTGAAGAGACTAATAGACCTCAACATAGTCGCTCAGCTCATTTCAAACTCTTAAGAATGAACAGAGCCACCAAATTTCAACAGCATGGAGGTCTGGAGAACGGTATATCCGACAATGGGCCAGGCTTACTGGAAAACGGTTTCTACGTTTTGTTGTTGAAGAAATGAAAATGAAATCAAGATTGACAATGAAACTCCAGCCCTAATTATAACCCGCCAAAGCACAAATGATGAACAGTGTCTGGCGTTTTGTCAATGGAATTAATATCCCTAAAGGGAATGGCTCTTCTGAGCAGTGAACTTGCGGTACTTTGATCTAGACAAAGTCTGAAGTTGATGAACGTTGGGAACTGGCTGCATTCTAAGTAGCAGACAATTGATGGATTCGTTCAAGCTACATACATGGTTCTTTAATTACGTTTGAATTATTATTATTTTCCTGTGTACAGAATTGTCTGACAAATACCAAACAAGTTTCTGGCACGTTTCTGTTCTCTGAGAGAACCAAGAATATAATATAGTGTCAAATGCCCTGTCTCACTTGGAAACATGGACTAATAACTAGGTCTGTGACTCGAATGGATCTAGAATTGGTCTTATTGGGGCATAAATAAGAATTTGTTCTTAACTAACTTGCCTAGTTAAATAAAGGTTACTTTTTTTTTTAATATGGGATGGGTTTGCATAGTGTTACCGTGTACTGGAGTATGAGTTTCATGCTGCAATGCTGTTTTCACCTTCGTGGGTTTCATATTTCCAAAGTTCTGTATTGATGTTCTGCCGAAAGTCTAGGATCACTATGTTGTGAAATCTTGTGTGTTTGGAGATTCCATTCCAGACATGGTTCTAAATGCAAACACTAACATTTCCTAGTAGTGTTTTTGATAGGCTATAGAGTTTCCAATATACACAACACACATTCATTTAAAAACTGTTGGATTTGCACTGTGACTCAATTTTTTATTTTTTTTACTCCTTTTAATGTTGGTCTCTGAGCTTAGTGATTGCCAAGATTTTACAGATTTGTTTCAAACTAATGATTTTATCATATGTTTACATTTCAACTGTAAATAATGTATTTTTAGGAAAGGTGTAAGATGTTTTTCAAACCTCAGCAGCTGACAGATTACAAAATAAATGGGGGAGAAAAATCTGGGTTTTTGTTGTAATTAAGTCCACTTTTCAGGGATATAATAGACAACACAAGTTGAATATGAAAAAGATGCTTCCCAGAGTCAACTTGGACCACAGTATTTGTATCAATACACTTTAATGTACCAGGAAAGCATTCATTGTATTTTTCACTTGAAAATGTGCAGTTTTGTTTTCAATACAGTTTGAGGGAGACAAAACAGCACAACTGACATGGGCAATCTAGAATGAGCTCCACAGACTCTTTTGATGCTCTTGGACAGCAGCAAATGTGGCCATGTTGAGCTCCATCTTTGACAGAACAGTACTTGTCCACGTTGGAATTGCACTAAAAGAGAAAAGTAAATGACAAAGTTGATTTTGTTTGGGTAGTGCAATCTCTCGCAAACAAGGTGTGGGTTTCCAAGTAACCGCTAGATGTTGCTCTAGTACCACAGAATCAAACTGAAGGCAACTAGAGAAACTTGGGGCCCTACTCAAAGCTGGTAGGCCTAACTGGGATATCCCAGAAACCTGGTTAAAGGTTTTGATTGGGCCCTTAGTTTATAAAATACCAAAATTAGGAAAGGGGACAGGGTTAGGCTACTAAAAACAAGTTGTCCAACTGCATATTAATTAATAATTTAAAAAAAATACAAAACAGCTCAACAAAAAAGCCGCTCTATGAAGCATATAAAATAGGTCTAAACCTGTGGTTAGTTACAGACCATAATGTACAATAATTGTGATTCGCTTTCTGGGTAACGTTAGACGTTGACATACTCCAGGAAGACGGTTGAACGTATTTCTCAAAACTAAGGAAGACCATTCCCTCTGAAGTTGTCCCCTATCTTGGAAGTAGAATCGAAGAGTGAAAATGACAGCTACATTGGGGCCGAGACCATAATACAAATCATCATACTCCTCTTACCATTAAACAATTATATTAGACAATTTGTTCGTAGCATTAAATTAGTCTCTTAGCCTTATCAAATGACTATGCTGTTTGAATCATAGCCAGGATACCTAACCTAATTTACGCTCGCGTGAGTCACGCGTTTCCAACGACGGGACGTCTGGTAATCTAGCCTCTACTCCAACAGACAGACAGTGCACAACACAGCAGAAATGATACGGTGAAATTCGTCAGTGTAATTTCCGTAATGGTCAGACAGTTGCGCAGCTGATCTGTACACGTCACGCGATTCACAACGCGCGAGAACTCAAAGGTGCTGAGCGGATTTCCGGTCAAATGGTGAGTCGTTCGACTCCTTTGTCCCCAAACAATATTTTGTCTCGACGTCGATTACTGACACTATAGCACCCTGCCGAAAACACTGTCCTCGATGCACAGTAATCTTTCCTGTTTCTTAACGGATTTAATGATCACATCAGGTGCAATGACACTTTGACAAGTTGACACAGGCTGTAGGCGTTGGCGTTTAGCTCAAATGAACCAAACATGGTTTATATCCACAAGACAGGACAAACATTGCCTATTAGCTAATCACACAATTTCATTTTTGTTAATCTACAGTGCCTTAAAGTATTCCCACCCCTTGACATTTTCCACATGTTACATTTAGATTCACTGGCCTACACACAATACCCCCATAATGTGAAAGTGGAATTATGTTTTTCGAAATGTTTACAAATGAATGAAATCTGAAATGGCTTTGAGTCAATAAGTAATCAACCCTTTTGTTTTGGCAAGCCTAAATAAATTCAGCAGTAAAAATTGCTTAACAAGTCATAATGATTTGCATGGAATCACCGTGTGTAATAATTAGTGTATCGTTTTTATCACTATCCAATCATTTCTGGGTAACAACCTTACTAGCTAGGTTTCCATCCAGTTGGTGACGTTTTCATTCCAATAGTCAAAATAATCTGCATAAAAACAATATGCGCATTTTCCCACCGTGTGTTTCCATCTAATTTACTTGTTGCGGATAAAAGCATGATGAGGTAGTGGACATAAAAATAACTTTTACATTAAATTCCCACATTTTAAATGGGTTTCCATCACATTTTAAACTCTACTGTTGGTTTTGGCACAATACATTTTGCGTTATATAGTATATGTGCCCACCCTGGTCTTGGCACATGCACTCAAGCCAACAGCTTGCAGATATAGCCTACTACATGATGAGATTATTATGGACAAATGCGCTAGAATATTTTTATTTGTCAAACGGCAGTCAAGCATCAATCCTCATGTCACCAAAATAAGACCCTCCGTTTAGATTGGGAGTGGCAGTGAACAACAATCTTCAAGTCTTTCTGCAGATGTTCAACTCTGAAGCAGGTTCTCATCAAGGATTTGCTTTTATTTGGCTCCATTCATTGTTCCCTCTATCCTTACCAGTCTCCCAGACCTTGCTGCTCAAAAGCATCCACCTAGTATGATGCTGCTGCCACCACCATGCTTTACGTAGGGATGGTGTTAGACAGGTGATGAGCTGTGCCTGGTTTTCTCCAGACAGAGATTTGCATTCAGGCCAAAGAGTTACATTTTTGTATCATCAGACCCCAGAATCTTTTGCTTCATGCTCTTGAGTCTTTCACATCTTTTTGCAAACTCCAGAAGTGCTGTCGTGTCTTTTTCTCAGGTGTGGCTTCTATCTGGCCACTCTACCATGAAGCCCAGATTGGTGAAGTACTGTAGAGACGGATGTCCTTCTGGCAGGTTCTGCAGTCTCAGCCCAGGAACTCTGTAATTCTGTCTGAGTTCTTTGGGTTCTTTGCCACCTCCCTGACCAAGGTCCTTCTTTCCCTGTTGCTCAATTTGGTCAGACGGCCAGCTCTAGGCAGAGTCTGGGTAGTTTCATATTTTTTCAATTTCCCAATGTGGAGACCACTGTGCGCTTGGAAACTTTCAACAATCTACAAATTGGTAGCACAATTAGTGGTAGCACAATTGTAGCACAATTAGTCATAGGCCTAGTCATTATGGAGCAAAGACAGCAGTGACTGCATCTCTCGGCAAGATTAAGGCCTAGCAACAATTGCATCAATGTAAAATTACTTCCAAACGTGCAGTTATCACCTTGGTCTTTTATCCATTAACTAAAATGTGTTCAAAATTGTAGGCCTAATAAAAACAGCATTTTAGACAGCATTTCTGATGGATGAAACTTAATCCAATTTTTCGATTTTCAATGTCATTATAAGCAACCCATTTGGAGTTTAACCTAAACTGATTTAAATGTAGCTGTAGGGCTACAAATGCAATAGGAAAATAGTAAGTTCACTTTTTTTAAATGGGTCATCAAAAGGCTAGTACTATACAATGCAAGAGGACGCATGGAGCTTTATGAAGACGTTTTAATAAACAAATAAATACATTTATTTATACTTCGAGAAGACAAAGAAACTCAAGACAAAGTCATACATGCAGACTGACATTTACATTGGTAATGGCATACGTGCATGGGAGTATCACAAGCCTGGGTCTCGGAAATGTTGTGCGTCTGAGGGTATAGGTATGTGACCGGGGTCAGTAACAACGCAGGAAAAATGTGTTGCACGCGGTGCCTCGCAGACAGTCACAAAGCCTTCCAATGCGCGGCCCGTGCTTCATAGCGCACCGCTCTCCAACATCACACTGTATATATGAAAGAAGAAAGAGATGACCTAAATTTGTTAGGTCCTACTTGCACATTTCTGTTCCCAAATCAAAGCATCTTCAATGTAACAGACAACTTCTCACAGCACCATGGGCTATGCTGGCTCTCCAAACAAATGGCTCTGGTACAACCTGTTGCGTTTTGGAAATGAGAGATATGAGGTAGATGTGAAAGAACGAAGGTTCTTGACTTAATTTACTTACCCGTGGAATGAGACTTGCTTTTTTCTCCACCGATAGACCTATCCTGTTGTCTTGCTGTACGCCTTCCAGAAGCCTCTCGAGCGCATCAGCCTGAAAAATGTCCCCAATAAAGATTATTAGAACCATCTTCATTATCAGACCAAATAAATATTGCATGTCATCAATTTTTTGACATTAGCTTGAAGTTGGGACGATAGAATCGGCTACTTTACATTGGGAAAGAATGGGCACAAATGTATCATGTTGATCTGCGATTCTCAACTGGTGGGTCATGACCCACATTTGGGTCGAGTGAAGTTTTGAATGGGTCATTGGTGTCTGAGTAAAAAAACATTTACATTTTTTATTTTATGAAAAAATACTACAGTCTGAAGTTAAACAACTTCAATTCAAGTGTGTAGAAATTATAATGAACGTAATCTTTTAAATAATGTAATCTCTGAAGAGAATTGTTCAATCACAGTATTTTCAATATAGAGCAGCACTATTTTGGTTGATTTTGTGGTCTCAAACCAGCGAGATTACTAACATTCTTCATCAAGAATATGGGCCAAATGTTATTATTGACAATGAAAGAGGTGGGAATGTTGTTCTCTTGTCATATAATTGCTACATTTAATATCAATATAAGATTAAAAAAAATAGTTTTCCAGGTTGTATTTTGCTGATGCTTTTTCGTTATGCAAATATTGGGCCACGATTGAGACAACCTGGTTCAATGTGGGTACCTAGGCAAAACCAGTTGAGAACCACTGATGTAGATAACATATAGCCTACATAGCTAATTTGAATAAGTAAGGTAAAAGTAGACTATCCTCCATCTCTATCAAAGAATAGTCACACATCAGTTGATGGTAAAAAAAAATAGATCAAACTTGAACAAGTTCTGGATTGGTTTGAATCGAAACAAACTGCTTTATCCTAAAATCCTCAAAAAGGACAAAACCAAGTAAATTAGTAAAGTGACTTACCAAATCTCTGGTGACATATCCCAGTGGAAATTGTTCCTCTTGTGAAGAGAGTCTGTTGTCATCTGACATCTGCCCCTGGCAAACAACACTAAAGACAGACAGACAGATGCCCAGGTAGAAGAGTGCTCGGACCCTGATGCTGTCCATGGTGCTCAAAATCTTGCGCTTGAACTGAGAGAATGCGAAACAAGTCGAATTTCAGCTAATTTCTCTTGGTAACTATCCGTGTCTTTGGTATTATTCTCTCCCTTTCTATTTCACAGCTCAGGTCCTCACTCTTTCTTCTCATGGGTACTGCACTTGCTTCTGTTGTTGCTTGGAAACTTTTGTTGGCTATTTATACAGAACCAGCCCCGTGCTGCTCCCGTTTCGCTCAAACGTCATCACCGTCGTATCCTCAGACTTTTTTTTGCATGGATTGGGTGAGATGGGTATCTCGGTCAATAATATTAAACATTCACGCGACACCAAGGAATTCATCGACCAGGGTGAAACTTTAGGAGCCTATCCATATATTACCATGATGTTTATATTGTGCCTCCAAAGTTGCAGCCTGGCCTCAGGCTAGACGTAACATAGTACATGTAAATCTGTGACACTCAAATTAGTATATGTTACTTTGTTATAGTTACATAAGACAGAAGGTTACTTATGCTAAAACGAAAAGAGGGAGGTTGGTCGGGGAGGATGGATGCCATATAACGCAAACGTCTAGCAACCCAAAGGTTGCGTGTTCAAATCCCATCACAGACAACTTTAGCATTTTAGGTAATTAGCGACTGTGCAGCTACTTACTACTTTTTAGCTACTTTGCAACTACTTAGCATGTTAGCCAACCCTTTCCCTTAACTCCTAAACGTAACCTTAACCCCTAACCGTAACCTCTAACCCTAGCCTAGCTAATGTTAGCCACCTAGCTAACGTTAGCCACAACAAATTGGAATTCATAACATATCATACGTATTGCACATTTTCTACATATTGTACGAATTGCAATTCGTAACATATCATACGGAAATGTAACATTTCATACTAAATGGAGGGAGACAGGTTTATATTTACTTTGTTACATCTATCTCTGAGTCCAGGTTGAAAGGTGTCATGTATCCATATTGCTATGGTGCTACATCAAATAAGAGAAGTCAACATTCTGTATAATGCTTTATGATTGATGTTGTTCTCATTTCTTCAATGCACAACAGTTCGAAGGAAGGAAACTACAATATGCCTTGTATAAATGCATATGAAGCACAACTTACTTTGCAATTGTTTCATTTTGATGAATTATGTTAATTAATTTATGGATCACTTGGACATAAAGTGCCTTCTGATACCATCAGGAATAGGACAAGATTATGTAATGTAGCCTAATGTGAGATTACTGATCATCTCACTGTCAGTAGAAAATGACCTACACTACACCACTGTTCCCCAGGCGCCAAAGACGTGGACGTTGATTGTGGCAGCCCCCCCCCCACACCTCTCTGATTCAGAGGGGTTGGGTTAAAAGCGGAAGACACATTTCAGTTGAATGCATTCAGTTGTACAATTGACTAGGTATCCCCCTTTTCCCTTTCCCACAGTCACCTTTACAATTGGCTTAACTGGCGTGATTAAATCAAATGCCGTATTACTCTTCAATATCTAGGCCTAAATGCACATGAGAGGTTTATGGATGTTTCTCAATGTTGTGTGAATGACTCTGCCTACAGTGCCTAAAGTACCTAAGCAAACGGCACATATGTCATTTGCTGGGATACTTGATGCATGGCTCCCTTGCTAGACGGTGACGTCACTTTAGGCTTTGAGGCTTGAATTATTGCCTCTGTGGAATTTCCTCTCTTTAATGTTATTCTAGTGTGATTGAATCCAATAAGTATCTGCTAGTGTGTAAGGGCAATCAAGGCTAGAGAATAGGTCCACCATAAATGTCAAATGACTCAATCTATGGTGTCCAGCAGATATATCCTAGGCCTAGGTAACATCTGAGCAATTTCTGGTCCGTAAACAACTTGCCTACAGTCAATACTGATTTTTTCCCTTCATCAATGTAAATCTCGAAGGAAGAGCGCCGGTGTCAGGAGCACAGCTTGTTTCAGAGAATGAGGGCACGTTGTGCGTTTCTCAAATTTAGCAAGGCGTTGGTATTGGACTCCCGAGGAGCGTTAAATGGGACCAAGCATGCACTGGCCTCTCTTCGCATCAGGACTTTGATGAGTCAGAAAGCAGCTTGCGCTTTGTGGACCTCAAAGTGCAAGGAGCCTCAGGCCTCTATGGTGCGCACCATGTGGGTCTTGATCCATCCTATATTAGACCTAGAAGTTATAAAGACATCTACAGACTCGTCCTCACTGTTCTCCTCCAAGTCTTTGTCAAAAGTAGCATATTATCCCTTCTTGGTTCATATAGACAAGAAAAATACAATCATTTGTGTGTTATTAGTTTAAGCACACTATGTTTGTCTATTGTTGTGACTTAGATGAAGATCAGATCAAATTTGATGACCAATTTATGCAGAAATCCAGGTAATTTCAAAGGGTTCACATACTTTTTCTTGCCACTGTAGTTCAACAGCTGTCATCACTGTCGTCTCATTATAATTCACTGCAGAAGGTTTAGCTCAAGGATCCCTCTCCATCACCAAGGCGTAATTAAGTTCCTACTTTCCTGACACTCCCCAGCCACAGACAAGTGGAGGTGGAAACTGGACTGCAGTGTTGAGCCATGATGGACGTCCATTGGGAAAGTGGCTACAGGGTGATATGCAATTAGCACTTGCTGAGAAGAAAGGCACATGCTGTTGTGCAAGTGATGTGGACTTTCACATTTGGTCACCTTTGGGCTGCTGCTATCCATTGTTGACTAATTGACAGGTCAAGTAAAGTTGTAGGTAATGAAAGGATTCAGTCATTCCAAAGTGAACCAATTGGCCTCATCACAGTGGTTCTTGGATTGATGTGGTAATTCGGGATTATATTGGGTATTTGGGTGTGGGTGAGTTTAAGAGGGCTGAGGGTAAGGGTTGAGCCAGAGTTGAACAAAAGGGTCAGAATTAGGGCTAGGATTGAGCCAGGGTTTGGACCAAGGGGCCAGGGATCCAGTCTAGGAGAATGTTTTTGACTGCTCCTACAGTCTTGCTTCGGTACTACAGCTTAACTGACGCCGGGCCCAGAAAGACAATCTCCGTAGATGACTACATAGAGAGGTCAGATTTGAAAATCTATAATAAGACACTTCAGTCATCACCTTTGTGCACAGAACATCCATTGAATTATTCTAGTAATTGTCGCTGAGGCTGACAGAATGACATTAAAACAATAACGTTGATTAAAATATACCATTTCGCTATCAACATTGAAACAAAGTCAAATAACCTATGTGCAATCGAATCTAAAATTCTGCATTTCAACCACCCAATATACACTGAATGTACAAAACATTAAGAACACCTCACTAATATTGAGTTGCCCTCAGAACAGCCTCAATTCGTCATGCGACTCCACAAGGTGTTGAAAGCGTTCCACATGGATGCTGGCCCATGTTGGCAGTCTGTGAGTTCATTCTGACCTCTCTATCACAATTCCTAACTCCATCTCTACTTCCCCTGAATGTGGAATGACCAGGGCCTTGCTGGCCAGTTCAGACCAGTTTCTAATACTGATTCCCAGGTAAATTCTTGGTCCACTCTTATAATTATAATACTATAGGAATGGACAGTTGGTCTTCAGCCTGCAGGGAATAGAGAGGGATCACTCCTCCAGCGTTTTATTGATTATTGAATGACTTACAATTGTAATGACTAGATGACTCACTCTCCCTCTTTTTTGGAGTGACTCGTCTTACAAATTAACTACTCAATTTCCGTGATGCAGTCCTGTCGAAATGCAATACTGGGAAAAAAACATGCCACAAAGCAATTGGCTGAAGTATTTGAAGTAATTGGCTGAAGAGTTTGGAAGATATTACTGAAAATGTTTGCACTCGATGATCACTAAGAGAGAATAATTTAGGCAAAGAGCTGAAAGTAGATTGTTCACCAAGGCCATAGTGTAAATTAAAACTTGGCAACATATACTGGTCGATTTTGATTGTTTACATGTCTGTGTGTGCACATACGTGTGAGCCCTTGACAGACAGCCCTGCATTATTCAGAGGTGTGGGGTCTGCCATGTCCCCCATCTACAAGAAGTCAGGTCATTTTTCAGCCCCTCACCTGATTATCACAATAACCTTGTGAAACACACACACAGAGGAACAAACACTCTGAAATATGTATAGGCAGTGCGTCAGCGGCACCGTGCGAAGCCTCCCCAAGGACCTCTCACATAGGAAGGAGTTGCACTCTGGACTGGGTTCTATGAAGTACTAACTGACCCAACAAGTCTGCAATTGTCCACCAAGGACTTATGAGTTTTACTACTCTTCACTTCTGAGTTGCCATAGCCATTTAGTCTGCACATCACCACACTCACATGTAGTCGGTGGGGATTTAAATTGAAATATTCCCAAGCTGCTGAAAGCTGGCGCAAGCATGTCTCAATATGTGTATCCTTAATTCAGAACTCCATAAATACAGTACTGCATTCTAACAGTAGCTAACGAAATGTGGATCAAATGGTATTTGTTTTCAAAGAAAAATCCTAGAGAGCTGTTTAATCTGACGAGACACATCTACATGAACACTTCGGTTGTGTAATTCAAGGGCATGGGATGATATCACTCTGAATCTTATAGTATTCTATTGTAAACAAGCCTATATTTACGTGTGCTTAGTGGGTGGCATTTATTACCCAACTCAAAGAGTGTCTCTTTTAACAAACCTGGGCTTATTGACTAAAATCATTGTATCAGCAGGTGGCCATGAGTCAGACATTTTACACCTGCATTCAGGTGTGCCACAGGGATCAATTCTAGGAACTTTTATTCATTATAAACAACATTCCATTGTTTACTGTAGGGGCGGTAGTTATTTTGGAAGTGTACAGTGGGCAGTATCGATGATTATAAAAATGTTGTTGACAGTCCTCCTTGTACTGTTATTATAAATGCTAGGTATTGTTTTGTCTGGCCAGAACTTGCCCCAGGAATGATCTTGGTCTGGGAGCTGTGATTAGAGTCAAAAGTATATCGGAGGGCCATCTCCATTTCTCTGTTGGTTCACTCGCATGTACAACTGTTTTAGCCGAGAGTATTTAATGTTGATGGAACCTGACTTAAGGCCGTTGGACAACTACAATGGATTTCTTCACATTATCAGCCAGTAGCTAATGATAGTAACTTAAACCATTTTCTTTTGAGTAGAGATGCATTCTAAAAATGTCATGGAAATGGAGGAACATAGTCCTGTACTGTAGTTTGAATGCCATGGCATTTGTATGCCACAAATGTTAATTTATGCTCTGCCATGTCATGTCGCCTTTTCCAATGCGCGTGTGTGAATTCGTATATCTTGGGAGGTTTTCTGCTGAAAGTGGATCGATAATGACCTGATTAGCATGTGTGAAGATAAAGGGGAAGGTTCTACATCTGTTGTGGGCTAGCATCTATACCATAGGTGAGCTGAAGACCGTGTCTTCCATAAGCAAAGACGTCTAGGTGTTCTACTACAGACAAAGACTAATTTATCTCCAAAGAACGGGCCGCTCTGTACCTATTTTGTTTTCGTTTTTTTAGTACATGCTCAATTGTTCTAGGGAATACTACCATTAATTCAGGGCAACTAAAAGGACCAACAGATTATGTTACACTATTGTTTCTCAAATAGGAAATGAATGAGGTTGCTGGTTTCAAGACGAGCCCCTTGTTACATTGGTGTCGAAAGTGGAATTGCAGACCGCAGATAAGACAACCAAATATTTGTATGAGAGACTTGAGATGAATGAGACAATGTGAGGGGACACTGTGAAAGCCATTTCGCTTCAGTTGGGGTCCAGTGTTCTGCCCAACAATTACGTTTGGGTAAGCATGACTGCAATACATTTCTCTGTAAACCCAGAGGTCTTGCTTGGTTTCCTTCTTAGTGGGGACATGGTGTAGCTCCTGATGAATGATATAATAGAGCTTATATTGAGATATTTGCACAATGCTTTGTCACGATGTTCAGATTTCAGAGGAATCCAGCTGAAAAGAGCCGATTAATAAACGCTTCCGGCTGACCCGTCTTATCTCTCCTCCACATCAACGAGCCGGCCAGGTACATCTCTGCTGACCTTACCGTGCATTTGTTTTTAAATGGCTTCTGACACCTCTATTCTCTCTCTGACACCGCTATTCTCTCTCTGACCTATTGACACTGCTTCTCCAGTCCGTGCGGGCGTCATGAATATTATGCTCTCCCAAATGAAAGTATCTGACGCATGATTTCCGAAGCAGCGTGACAGTTTCAATGCTCATTTCCCCATTTGTTTTGTTTCTTAATTATCTGATCAAATCAAACTTTATTTGTCACATGCGCAGAATACAACAGGTGTAGACCTTACTGGGAAATGCTTACTGACGAGCCCTTAACCAACAGTGCAGATCAAGAAAGTTAAAGAAAATATTTAGTAAATAAACTAAAGTAAAAAGTAACAAAATAACAATAACGAGGCTATATTCAGGGGGCACCGGTACCGAGTAAATGTGTGGGGGTAAAGGTTAGTCGAGGTAATTTGTACATGTAGGTAGGGGTAAAGTGATTATGCATAGATAATGAACAGTGAGTAGCAGGTCCGGGTGGCCATTTGATGAATTGTTCAGCAGTCTTATGGCTTGGGGGTAGAAGCTGGAGTGGCAGCAACTAGATATGTACTGTAGTACAGTATATAGAAAGATAGACGTTATGACAGTGAGTTGGTGCACCATAGTGGCTGTTTTTACATGTACAACCTACCATCAGGCAGAGAGATGATTTAAATAGCTTCTCAGGTTTGACTGATTACACCGTGTTGACTGACTAGTTCCATAGACTTCATGGTGAACGTGCCCTGAAAACAAGAGCTACAACCACATTTAGGTGTTTGTCTTGGAAATACTCCCCCAAAAAATGGCGTGTTCCTGAATACTGAATAGTCAATGTGTGCCCTGGAGGTGTCTTTTAGTGTATAACAGAATTCAGATGGGGCAACTTTATTCCACAGTAAATAAGATGGGCAAAACCTCGTGTTAGTGTGAGACTGCTACAAATTCATAAGATTAGTCATTTCTTCATAGTACAGTAGCACAGTGTGTTTCCCCTGGCTTGAAAGTTCAGGTCAGACAACAGGCAGCATGCAAAGTGAAGATTAAAAAGCCAAGCTGGGGAAATGATTATAATTGCTCTTTGCTGCCTGAATCTAGGTCATTTTCTAAGTCACCAATGTCAGGCATTCTCTCCGGTGTGACTTTTCATGTCCATTTTGGCAGACAGTTGCTCGGCCACTGACTGTTTTTAGCCGGTCAAAGGTGATGTGTGTGTGCTCTTCTTTAGACATACAGTACCAGTCAAATGTTTGGACACACCTACTCGTTCAAGGGTTTTTATTTATTTGTACTATTTTCTACATTGTAGAATAATAGTGAAGACATTAAAACTATGAAATAACACATATGGAATTATGTAGTAACCAAAAAGGGTTAAACAAATCAAAATGTATTCTTCAAAGTCGCCACCCTTTGCCTTGATGACAGCTTTGCACACTCTTGGCATTCTCTCAATCAGCTTTACCTGGAATGCTTTTCCAACAGTCTTGAAGGAGTTCCCACATATGCTGAGCACTTGTTGGCTGCTTTTCCTTCGCTCTGCGATCCAACTCATCCCAAACCATCTCAATTGGGTTGAGGTCGGGTGATTGTGGAGGCCAGGTCATCTGATACAGCACTCCATCACTCTCCTTGGTTAACTATCCCTTACACAGCCTGGAGGTGTGTTTTGGGTCATTGACCTGTTGAAAAACAAAAGATAGTCCCACTAAGCACAAACCAGATGGGATAGCGTAACGCTGCAGAATTCTGTGATAGCCATGCTGATTAAGTGTGCTTTGAATTCTAAATAAATCACTGACAGTGCCTCCAGCAAAGCACCATCACACCTCCTCCTCCATGCTTCATGGTGGGAACCACACATGCGGAGATCATCCATTCACCTACTCTGCGTCTCACAAAGACACAGTGGTTGGAACCAAAAATCTTGAATTTGGACTCATCAGACCAAAGGACAGATTTCCACCGGTCTAATGTCCATTGCTTGTGTTTCTTTGCAGCAATTCAACCATGAAGGCCTGATACACGCAGTCTCCTCTGAACAGTTGATGTTGAGATGTGTTACTTGAACTCTGTGAAGCATTTATTTGGGCTGCAATCTGAGTTGCAGTTAACTCCAAATCAAATCAAATTTACTTGGTCACATACACATATTTAGCAGAAGTTATTGCAGGTGTAGCGAAATGCTTGTGTTCCTAGTGTAATCGGCCTGTGTGTAGCTGGTGTAGAGAGTCAGGCGCAGGACAGCAGATATGAGTATTCAACGTAATTTACTCAAGATTCACAAAATACAAAATAAATATACCTAGCCCACAATAACGAACCGTATACAAGACAAACAATTACTCACAAACAAACATGGGGGAACAGAGGGTTAAATAATGAACAAGTAATTGGGGGATTGAAACCAGGTGTGTAAGACAAAGACAAAACAAATGGAAAATGAAAAGTGGATTGGCGATGACTAGAAGGCCGGTGACGTCGACCGCCGAACGTCGCCCGAACAAGGAGAGGGACCGACTTCGGCGGAAGTCGTGACACCTAGCTCCAGCAGCGCAGTAGCATCTATCATTGCAGTAATATCTATCATTGCAGTAGTATCTAAAAACAATTCACAACAATACACACAAATCTAAAAGTGAAAGAATATAATTAAGAAATATATAAACATTAGATTGAGGAATTTCTGAGTGGCATTGACTAAAATACAATACACTAGAATACAGTATATACATATGAGATGAGTAAACATTATTTAAATATTATTAAAGTGTCTAGTGTTCCATTGTTAAAGTGACCAGTGATTCCAAGTCTATGTATATAGGGCAGCAGTCTCTAAGGTGCAGGGTTGCGTAACCGGGTGGAAGCCGGCAAGAGATGGCTATTTAACAGGCCTTGAGATAGAAGCTGTTTTTCAGTCTCTCGGTCCCAGCTTTGATGCACCTGTACTGACCTTGCCTTCTTGATGATAGCGGTGTGAACAGGCCACGGCTTGGGTGGTTAATGTCCTTAATGTACTTTTTGGCCTTCCTGTGACATCGGGTGCTGTAGGTGTCCTGGAGGGCAGGTAGTTTTCCCACAGTGATGCGTTGGGCAGAGTGCACCACCCTCTGGAGAGCCCTACAGTTGCGGGCGGTGCAGTTGCCGTACCAGGCGGGGATACCGCCCGACAGGATGCTCTCAATTGTACATCTGTAAATGTTTGTGAGGGTTTTAGGGGCCAAGCCACATTTCTTCAGCCTCCTGAGGTTGAAGAGGAGCTGTTGCACCTTCTTCACCACACTGTCTGTGTCGGTGGACCATTTCAGATCGTCAGTGATGTGTACGCCGAGGAACTTGAAGCTTTCCACCTTCTCCACTGCGGTCCCATCGATGTGGATAGCCGCGTGCTCCCTCTGCTGTTTCCTGAAGTCCACAATCATCTCCTTTGTTTTGTTGACGTTGAGTGAGAGGTTATTTTCCCGGGTTCAGTCTCCCAGGGCCCTCGCCTCATCCCTGTAGGCTGCCTACTACTGTTGTGTCATCTACAAACTTGATGATTAAGTTGGAGGTGTGTGTACAGGAGGGGTCTAAGTGCGCACCCTTGTGGGGTTCCTGTGTTGAGGATCAGCAAAGTGTTTCCTACCTTCATCACCTGGGGGCGGCCTGTCAGGAAGGGCCCGTCAGGAAGTCCAGGACCCAGTTGCACAGTGCGGGGGACAGACCCAGGGCCCCGAGCTTAATGATGAGCTTGGAGGGTACTATTGTGTTGAATGCTGAGCTATAGTCAATGAACAGCATTCTTACATAGGTATTCCTCTTGTCCAGATGGGATAGGGCAGTGTGCAGTGCAATGGCAATTGCATCGTCTGTGGATCTGTTGGGGCGGTAAGCAAATTAAAGTGGGTCTAGGGTGTCAGGTAAGGTAGAGGTGATATGATCCTTAACTAGCCTCTCAAAGCACTTCATGATGACAGAAGTGAGTGCTACAGTATGCTAGTCATTTAGTTCAGTTACCTTTGCTTTCTTGGGTACAGGAACAATGGTGGACATCTTGAAGCAAGTGGAATCAGCAGCCTGGGATAGGGAGAGATTGAATATGTCTGTAAACACTCCAGCCAGCTGGTCTGCGCATGCTCTGAGGATGCCATCTGGGCCGGCAGCCTTTCGAGGGTTAACACGCTTAAATGTCTTACTCATGTCGGCCACAGAGAAGTAGAGCCCACAGTCCTTGGTAGCGGGCCGCGTCGGTGGCACTATTTATCCTCAATGCGGGTGAAGATGGTCCGGAAGTAAGACGTCCGTGGCTGGCTTTCCCTTTGTAATCTGTGATTGTTTGTAGTCCCTGCCACATTCGTCTCGTGTCTGAGCCGTTGAATTGCGACTCCACTTTGTCTCTGTACTGAAGTTTTGCCTGTATGATTGCCATAGGGAGGGAATAACTACACTGTTTGTATTGGTATTGGTCCATATTCCCAGTCACCTTGCCATGGTTAAATGCAGTGATTTGAGCTTTAAGTTTTGCTGAAATTCTGAACTTATCCTCTGCAGCTGTGGCAGTCCTCATGAGAGCCAGTTTCATCATACCGCTTGATGGTTTTTAGGACTGCACTTGAAGAAACTTTCAAAGTTCTTAAAATGTTCCATACTGACTGACCTTCATGTCTTAAAGTAATGATGGACTGTCGTTTCTTTTTGCTTATTTGAGCTGTTCTTTCCATAATATGGACTTGGTCTTTTACCAAATAGGGCTATCTTCTGTATACATGACCCCTACCTTGTCACAACACAACTGACTGGCTCAAACGCATTAAGAAGGAAAGAAATTCCACAAATGAACTTTTAACAAGGCACACCCGTTAATTGATATGTATTCCAGGTGACTACCTCATGAAGCTGGTTGAGAGAATGTCAAGAGTGTGCAAAAATGTCATCAAGGCAAAGAGTGGCGACTTTGAAGAATCTCAAATATAAAATATATTTTAATTTGTTTAACACTTTTTTGGTTACTACATGATTCCATATGTGTTTTTTCATAGTTTTGATGTCTTCACTATTATTCTACAATGTAGAAAATAGTAAAAAGAAAGAAAAACCCTTGAATGAGTAGGTGTGTCCAAACTTTTGACTGGTACTGTAGTTCTACACCGCAAAGCCTGCCCAAGTCTCCCTCCCCACAGACACCATTTATGGTGCAATAGTTTAGTGGAATAGTCAAGGGAAACATTTTTAACATGATTGCACAAACTGATATTCATAAAAACAAAGTCAAGATAAACAATTATTTTCCACTTTTCTTCACTTAAGCTGTCATGAGTGGAAATGCACAAGTGTACCCTGGTGCTGAAATTTGCTGAATGTATCAGTTGAGAAAGTATACAAATGCTTCCCTTAACAAATACATGAAACCAGATGGATTACTCAATGTTGGTAGTCAGAATTTAACACATCTTTGTGGGATTTCGCAGAGTTTAATCTTTTGAATACACAAAAATGCATTATATAATATGAAAAGGTCCATCAGACAAATAACAAATCATTAAAAAGGAGAACAAATGTATTCAAAAATATTCATTATGAAATATAAACAATATGTATAAATGCATACACTACATTGACAAAACCATTAACCAGTTGACATGATTAACCCTGTGTGCATTTGAGTAGTCGGTATGACCGCCTCTGTAGAGTTCATTTATTCACTGTCAATAAACATTTCTAAAACACTTGTAAGAAAGACAGAAAACACAACATGGTAATAAGAGTGTGCTGCAGAGGGTCACCGGCCCTTATGAGGGGGGTGACTGGTGATGCAGAAGTGCCATTTTCTAAGGAAAGTGCCTGTGTGTGTGGTAAACAGCCTGGCTCAGATTAGGATGCTGTGCCATGTTTGTGTGTGATGTTTCTTACATCCTAAACACAGGCAACCAGGGTAAATGCGCCACACACGGGAAGTAGTGAAGCTTGGAATGAACACGTGTAAAACGGAACATCAGATATATTCGAGCTAATGGTATCGAGATTCACAATCTTTTCAAAACGGTCTTTTGGGAGCTTTTCATTAACAGAACGACACATTTTCTCAACACAAAGCCACATGAATCAAAGTAGTTCCAAAACAGAAGAAAAATACTATTGACCATCCTGAAGGGCAAAGCGAGTTACAGGTAAAGCGTTGCTGTGGGATTGTAGATATTTCCAATCTGTTTCTTACTTTTTGAGCAACACTTTAATATCCTCTCATTAACCGGCCTCCTTTCTCTTCTAAGACCTTCTGCCCTTTAATAAACCGTCGTTGGGCATTTCTTTCTATCAGCTTCATATTGCCTGTACCAACTTCACAGATCAGCTACCTCCCTGAATGATGCAAAACCATATGAATATGGTGCGGTGGTAGCGTTTGCTACATAAGCAGTGTTGCGTGCGTCTTAACACATAAAAACAACAGGATGTGAAGTGATTTATCCTATGTAGTGGTTGTTCGTCTCCTGACTGCTATAGAATACTACGGGTGATGTGTTGTAGTGACATGTCCAGTGGGAGCTGTGGTTTGAGTCCCCGGTTTGGCCTTCAGGTCCTGAGGAGGCGCAGTCGTAGACTGAGGGGTTCTTTACATAAGAAGGTTTGAGTTCACAGTGTTGAGGTGAAATGTCCCCGAGAGTCCTTTCACGCTCTTGCCTTCATGCTTAGATCCATGGATATCTGAAATGTTCCAGGAAAAACAGTCATGTTTTCCGCCAAATAAGACTGAACTCATCACACTATACACAATGTAATGCACGTAGGTTGAGAAAGAGGCATGTTACTCATGGTGTCCACTTCCTAATCAACACGTAGGTTGAGAAAGAGGCATGTTACTAATGGTGTCCACTTCCTAATCAACACGTAGGTTGAGAAAGAGGCATGTTACTAATGGTGTCCACTTCCTAATCAACACGTAGGTTGAGAAAGAGGCATGTTACTAATGGTGTCCACTTCCTAATCAACACGTAGGTTGCAAATAGCTCTGTAGCAATCAGACATATTCACCACATTCAGTGTGCAGAAAGCACCATCTACTTTATCAAAATACCACTACATCTACCTACCATGTTATTATTATAACTATAGTACACACTTATTAGAACCTTTCACACTTAAATCTGTAGTACGCACAATTATGCATTAGTGTCTTTGACCCACCAATGAGTATGCATACTGTATGTTCAAGTGTGTATTCAGTACATGTATTTTAGCGCGGGTCTGACCCACCTCCTAAGTGTGTGTCCTATAACATCGTTGGTCCTGACCATCTCATAGGAGTTGGCCCAGGTGGTGCACGGTTAAGCCCACGGCCAGCAGCAAACAAGGACGAGCGGTCCTGGAGCCCTGCACAAACCAATACACAACACCAACGTAAGTCATTCTGAACCGTAACAAGATAAAATAGTCCTGCCAAGGATAAAACAAAAGATAACCGTGCAAGAGAATTATAAACTGAGGAGTGGCAAGGTGACCAGACGAGAACTGAGTAAGATGCAACCACTGCCACCAATGTCCACCAGTGTCCACCAATGTCCACCAATGTCCACCAATGTCCACGAACAGCTGAATGTTCAGCTGAAAGGTTCGACGTAATCTAATGTGGGAGAGATTTATGGTTCAAGTCTGTCTTATAAATACGGTATGTTTTTGTTGGGCTAGAAGGCAATAATAACAGTTGCCTTTAACATTTATACAGTTATGTGAATGTGTTTGCATGTATGTGTATACATAACACTTTACTATGTATATAATACACTGAGTACACCAAACATTAGGAACACCTTCCTAATATTGAGTTGCACCCTCGTTTGCCCTCAGAACAGTCTCAATTCATCGGGGCATGGTCTCTGCAAGGTGTCGAAAGCATTCCACAGGGATTCTGGCCAATGTTGACTCCAATGCAGGTGTTCTTAATGTTTCGTATACTCAGTGTCTATATTCTGTGTGTTGCAGTCTGCATCTTCAGCGCTAACTCTATATGAATGGTTTATCACACACCCACTAAAGATATGGCGCTGGATTGTTACTTAAATTTAGTGTTATATATACTAGACAATTCTTGGAAAGGTCCTGTATGAGCTTTGAGCAAGGTGACCGTCCCACACTCTCTTTATTCTTGCACAGACAAGGAAGAGTTTCTATCTAAACATGAATTCCAATGATACTAGTATTTGTTTAAATGTCAAGACTAAAACCCCCTAGAGTTTACATTACGAGATACCACAAACGTTTATGTGTAAGGTATTACAGCTGGTCACACACATTCACGCGCACTTATAACATCAATAAGATGAGATCACTTTATTGGTCAATTGCACACGAGGTCCAACCAAAATTTGACTTCCGCTTCTAACCCAACCCCTCCGAAAGACAAACATACACGTACATATACAGGTTTTAGACAGGCTGTACTACCACACTGGGTGCCTCCCCTTTCGGAGGGGTTGGGTTAAAAGCGGAAGTCAAATTTTGGTTGGACCTCGTGTGCAATTGACCAATAAAGTGACCTCATCTTATTGATGTTATAAGTGCGCGTGAATGTGTGTGACCAGCTGTAATACCTTACACATAAATGTTTGTGGTATCTCTTAATGTAAACTCTAGGGGGTTTAGTATTTTATCACTATTATTATTGGAATTCGTGTTTGTATGAATGGTAAAGGAATACAAGAGGACCAACATAAAATAGTGACAAAGTAGTAACACACACACACACACACACACACACACACACACACACACACACACACACACACACACACACACACACACACACACACACACACACACACACACACACACACACACACACACACACACACACACACACTGACTGTTGGGGATTGATATTGCTTTTTGGCAGAAGGTCCTCCTGCTTTCTCATGGTTGGGAGGCTTTGGACAAATTCCAGAGTGTTTGTTGATAAGGGTTTCCTGGACTTGAGTTTACAGATATAAAGCGGATGGGGCTTTCAGACAGACCCGTATCGATAATAGGTTCCACCTGTTGAGGTCTTGACTAAGCCACTGAAATGTGCTGAATTTGTACTTCTAAAATAAGTACCCTCAAAGCAATACGTATCAGATGTCATCATTAAGTTGTATTGTCTTTCCAGGGAAAGTATACCTGTCTAAGGACTTAAAATGTTTAATAACCAAGTACAGTTATCATTTTGGTAAAGCTATCCACTCATTTTGAAATAGGACTAGGTTAACTCAACAAAAGTGGGTTGTCAAAGTTTGTTCTTGCTGCCAGTTAAGATTTGGATGTAGAAATGCTGTTTATTTGAAATTAACAAAAACACAATACTGTAGTGGAAATAGCAGGAGAAGTGGCTCCAAAAAATTGCTGTGATTCCTAGTAATTTTATTGTTCCAAATGAACCCATCAAATCTCTCCAGTGCTGGTTTGCCCCTGGGTAATCCACACACCCACTTAAACACAAGTAACCATCCTCGTAACTTCCGCAAGCATGGAACAGGTCAGTGTGACATCAGTGTTCTCAGGGCAGAGGTATGTGGATTTTGGTTTAAGCCTCCATCTTAAAAGGCATATGACTCAAAGGTCAACCATATATGACTCAAAGGTCAACCATATATGACTCAAAGGTCAACCATATATGACTCAAAGGTCAACTATATATGATAGACCTTTCATTTGGGAGGTAAAAGGGAGTCTAATCAGACACAAACGACTGCAGCAATATGATGGGATACCTTCGCCATGACTCTGCTGCTGTCTGTGGTCGACATAGCGGTCGAGAAGGTTGTGTCTTCCTCTTCCTCCATATCTTCTCCCTTATCATCCTCCTCTTCACTTCCACTTAGAAACTTGTCCAGGTCCTCAGTACTAGTGTTACCTAGTGAACAACACATTTTATTTGCGAGGTAACTTTCCAGTACTTACTGTATTTCAAAGAATTAAACACAAACACAAAGAAGCAGATTAAAGATGGTTTTTTTTTTGTAATTATGTTGTCCCCAACGGAGATAAACACATCGGTCAAAATGTATAAAAGTAAAGGTTTTAACATACTGAAAAAGGTGTATTCAAAGGTGGCATTGTAGTCGTAGTCCGGTGTCGGCGTTATGTCACCGTAGTCATCATATTCATTTTGGCCTGTAGGGAAGGAGCAGAAACAGAAGGTTATGTCAATGCAGTGAGTCAAGAACAGATTGTGTTTGGGTCTAAAAAAAAATAAAAAGCTTTAACGAAAATCAAGGTCAAAGATGAGAGGGGGAAAGCTGACCTAAAATGTTTTATTTCCCATGTGCTGACTGGCGCACGGCTAGCATCAGCGTAGCTTAAAGGGATAGTCCACTCAAAATGCAAAGTTGATCAGATATTTCCAGACCTAAAAAGTGGTCTAATGTTAAGGCGAGTCCCAAGCTATCGGTTGTATAGATACGTCTCAATTCCAAAAGAATGAGAAAGATAGGCACCAAATAAAATCAGTAAATTAGACAGGGCCTATCTTATATTCATTTAGGGTTGAGGCATATAGCTGTATATATACAACCAATAGCTTGGGACTTCAGAGGTCTGAAAATGTCTCGCAAACAGTGATTTTAGAGTAAATGATCCCAAATGGACAGTAAAAAAAGGGGGAAATAGATCATGGTGCCAATCCTAAATCTCAGTAAACCTTTAAAATGGGTTAATCCATCTCGCCCTCTGTCTAAATTCCCTGAGCTCTTTAATCGTCAAGCATTATTAAAGTGTTTTTAATCAGTATTTACAGTCACCCCATTAACACTCCTAAAATGATGTGATGAACCTTTATATTCTGAATAATCTAATGCCATTTGGTCAGTAAAGATTCAGCAGAGGCTGTTGAACGTTAATGACAGTCTTAATAATTTACGACGATTCATGCATGTAGAATCCAGTGCTAAACAAAGCTGATCGACTCAAAAACAGAATCTGACTCAAGGGAAATCATGCTTAGTTTTGTCACACAAGCAGGGGTGTGAGGGGGGAGCTTAGCATGGGATCCATGAATCGTGCCTGGCCAACAGACGTTTCTGTGAGGGAAATTTCTCTCTCTCACGATATGTCCTAAATGTACAGGGTGTTGAATGCCATCTCTCTAATTGTACGTCGCTCTGGATAAGAGCGTCTGCTAAATTACTAAAATGTACGTACATGTAAAATCTCTGCATCTTTTACAGTTAAAAGCAGTCGTTTCACAAAATCTTCTGTCAGCTGTTGCTCAAACTTAATTTACAACAGCTTAACGGGTAAGGCAATATTTGAGACAAACTCGGGTTATTAAGATGGGACAGGTAAATAAATAAAGAAGCAACAACAAAAGCCACAGCAAAGCTGGTTCTGTCAGTCAATCATGATGGTGGACACGTGGCAAAAGGGTTACAGGAAGTCAGCTTTTATCTGGACACCGCTGATGTCACTCAAGGAAATAATGTACTACCCCAATATAAGTATTGACATAATTGTTTTGTTAGAATATCCGTCTGTCATTCATTTCACTGCATCCCCAAATGTTGTGTTGAAACAGTTATGAATCGGTCTCGCTCAGTTGAGAGTATTTTGTTTGATTAGTTTACCTTTGTGGGTCTGACGAAGATTGTTAGGCCGAAACATTGGAATTATATAAGTGACACTTTGAAAGTGCAGTGTGCACTTTCCTTTACTGCACCAACATTTTTCACCAGCGATCTGTCCACCTCAAAGTTACTGTGACCCCCTAACTTCCTCAAGCATTCAAGTCTGTGAAGACACTCAAGAGAATCAGTTAACCCTCCCTATAACATCATTCAAGCTGCAGGACTTCCATCCAGTCACCTGGACATCAGGGAAAGACGATGGCAGCCAGGGGACATCTCGTCATCAAACGGTTAGGAAAGTCACACATCACTTAGGCCATGCGAACCAGGGCTAGAGTCCAGGAAAAGAAGACATGATTTGCTGCTTCTAAAAAATAAAATAAAAACTCCTGGTTGTCCCGCATGAGAGATATGGGAGACCTCAGGACAGGGGTCACCCTGCCCGCCAACGCTCTGGTGGTTCTGGGACTATTAGAACTCACAGAAGCTCTGGACCCTCCTCTGTGGTTCGGAGGTTCTGAAGAACAGACGATGGGAACTGAACTGACCCCCACTTCCTTGTCCCCAAAAATGTCTATCTAAATAGGGATCCACCAGTTGCACGTGATTCATTTATACAGCTGTATTAGTTTCACTGTGAGTCGAGTGCATTTCCCAAGGACACAATATATACTGTATCTGTCTGCCTCTGTTATTTCAACTATGACTCCCTGCTATTAAGTTTACTTAAACCTTTTTCCATCTGTGTTCAATTGCTCTCAATGTCAGTAAGACTTATCGTGATCATCTGGGTGGACTAGTTTATCATTTTTTGATGCTAGTTTACCCCCTCATTCCAGTTTCCCACATGCAACCACTGCCCCAAACATCCTCCTGCTTCAGTTTGTCTGCTTGAGCCGACCCCAATAAATCATGCACCAGTCCCGCTCCCTGATCATCTGTTTCTGGTGAAGTCATAACGACTGCCTTGAACTGGAAGAGATAGCCTACATTACAATGACTGATGGGGAGGGTCAGTGTAAAACGATAAGATACATGTGGGAAATGTTATTACCAAAGAAATAGTATCAGATGGGCTTTGATTCTAGCTTCTCTTTTTGAAACGTAAAAAAAAAAAAATTGAACCCAGAGATGAACCATACTCCTTAGCTTGTGGCAGGCTGCCATCGTGACTTCAGATATACAATCCCATTCTCTTTAAACACGCCACAACTCCACTGGCAGCTTAGTGCTACGCAGAACTAAACACCAATGCACTAGTATCATTAGCATTGTGTGGACCACTTAAGAAAACCGCTGAATCTCGGGTCAAGGCTAACTACGTTGAAGCTCACATGCATCATTAATGAGGCAGTGTGTGGCCTCCTGTCCTCTACATTCAATCCCTCCACAATGCTTGTGAGCCACAGTCTCCTCTCAGGACCGAGATTTATGCTACCTCTATGAAAGTCAATGAACAAGTGTTGAAAAACCCTCCCATACACAACCGTGAGTGACACAACCCTTTAAATAGAGAGTATAAGTGGATCTGTGCTTCTTCTGAGAAGACAGGCTGTTTGTTTTAACCATGCCCTCCAGTTTAGGAAGACGAGGTCCCATTGTGGTCACTGTAGGTGTTGTACAGGGAAAGAACTGTGGGAAGGGAATCTCACTCCTGCTGCTTTGCATGCTGCAGGTTCAGCTGATTCACCTAGTGGGCTCTGATACCAAACTAGATACAAGTTCAGAATACCCACCACATCACATGCTAAGCCCGTAGGGGAAAATATATTAGCAAACAGACAGTAAGGTCTGGAAGGACTGTTTTCACACACCCCATTATTAAAGGAGTAGTCCTTTCATCTCTCCCTCCAACAGGGAACTAATGAAGTCACTCAAAATGTTGCCTCGCATGACACACTGGGGGCCAATAAAAAATGAAGAAAAAAAGTTGGGCATTTTCTCCGTACATCCACGGATGGGCCAGTCACACTTCAGCTAAACAATCTCAGCAATCTCAATCGCAATCCACACTGCCCTTTCTCACCTGGACAAAAGGAACACCTGTGTGAGAATGCTGTTCATCGACTACAGCTCAGCGTTCAACACCATAGTGCCCTCAAAGCTCATCACTAAGCTAAGGACTCTGGGACTAAACACCTCCCTCTGCAACTGGATCCTGGACTTCCTGACGGGCCTCCCCCAGGTGGTAAGAGTAGAGTGTTAATTGCAGTAAAAAGGAGCCTGGTGTAGGACTTTAACACCCCGTACAGCTTTGTTAGGCTTTTAGGCCTTCATTTCATCCCCTATGTGTCATTCCCACCAAGGTTTGCAAGATGATCAAATTTCCTAAATCTGGCAGGTGGCCAATGTCAAGGAACATTTATTCTAAGGAGCCTGAAAACAGCCTGAACATTGCAAAGCACGGGGAAAAGATTCTCACCAACAACATTTGAGACCGGCAAAACAGGGTTAGCGTGACACATTACATTTTCCCCTCATTCGCTCTAATCTAATCTTTTATGATTAATAAAAAAGAAAAAAAAATCCCTGTCGGTGCAATCTGTCACACCCCCACAAGAGGAAGTTGCCGAGCCTCATGAAAACCCCGTGCCATGTTAAGCCTCCAACCATAATGAAATGGGAAAAAAACAATCAAAACACTATGTGCACCGTGTACTGAGATTTCAAAACAAAAAGGCAACCTTCAAGTAACACATGGCATCCATCATCATTAAGATGAGTGGCATCCGGTCATGTCAGAAGATGCAACATGTTTTTCATCCACACTTGAAACCACAACTGCTATCCGTTTGGGCCGAGGGTTTGACAGGGACTTGCAGACATATCCTGAGAACAATCGAACTTCCCACTCACTGACTAAAAGCCAGCTCGGCCCACGGTGGGACATTGGTGTGAGGGGGAGTGAAGGAGGATGCTGGGAAAGCGTGCTCACTTTTCAAACATGTCTACACAAAACAGCTGTGCTGGGAAGTGCAGTGGGATTGCATCGCCGGCTGATTGTTCTGCTCCCAGGGTTCTCTTGTGCTTGAGACAGGAGCCTTGTTCAGCGCAACGTTAACTGTTACGTTCGACTTGATTCACTGGCTTGTGTGTTTTCAGACTTTTCACAGACTTCTAAGCGTTTTAGCTGAGTAGCCTTCTGATAAAATATTTTGATGGAAATTATCTAGATTTGTAAATCTGATAGTCAGCAATACCTCATCCTGCTATTACCCTGTAACTCCAATTGTACAAGTCTGGCAAAAAAAACGTTGAAATGATCTTGCAGCAAGTTCCCAGTCTCTTAAAATTCACCTAAATACACAACCCACTGGGCAAAGACATCAATTCAACTTCTATTCCACATTGGTTCAATGTAATTTCATTGAAATGACATGGAAACAACATTGATTCAACCAGTGTGTGACCAGTGGGAAAGCTCTTACACCTGCCCCCCTCAGTACTCACTCAAGCTATGTTCTAGATCACCCAATAATACTCTAACACACACTAACACACATGCCTGTCTCGATCAGAGGTCAATGCAAACAGATACACATGCCACAGGTTCTCAATTCTTACATTCTGTTTTTTCATGGTACTCAATCTCCGCACAGACAACAGTACTACGCACCCACAAAACAAACACCCTGCCTATTGCAGTACTCACCCCAGCAGAGAGGTAGCAACAGCAGCACTCCAGTCAAGCAGACCAAGAGAAAGCGGTAGTGGGTCAGGCTGTGCATGTTGCTCCAGACAGAGAGAGTGAGAGTGAGTGATCAGACTCCAAACTGGGCTCTGAATGAACGTGGTGTGTGAGTGTGTGGGATAGGGGAGGGAGTGAGGGGTGGGGTGGGGGAAGAGAGAAAGGAGGGAGGCGGTAGTAGGGGGGGAGCTCTCCTTTGCCTCAATGTGCCAAGGGGTGTAAACCAAACATACTCAGGTCAGGATTACAGTAGATGAGTCTGATTTTGAGTCAGTACCACTTTTTACAAACTGTAGTTGGGGTTAGGGATTATATTTGGATGACCTGATTCTGGGTTATAAAAGTTTAGGTTATAAAGGACATGGAGTTGTGGTCAATTGTCAAGTCAGTGGGTCCATTAAATGAACAAAGTGTTCAGTTAAACAGACTCCAGTACAAAAGGCACTGAAACGGATCTGCCTTTCACAATTAGTGGAGAGTTTAGGAATAATATTCGGTGTTTCATATAATTTACACAATACATGAATATACATTCTAACATGATCATTAGATAACATAGTATAACGATGAGTATCCAGTCATCCATATTTTACATATGTTTAAATTGTGCCTATAAAAAAGCCATTGTTGTTTGGACATCTTGCTGTGAACTGGCCAGTTAAGACACAAGCAACTACCCTCTCCCTATTGTATCTGTAGTAGAGGAAATGCTCTTTACCAAATGCCAGATGTTTTTGAGTTTTACATAGGAGAGGTGGGGGTTTCGACTGCCCCCCATCCTCTCCAGTCAGCAGGGGGGTCGCGGAGTAAGGTATATTTAAGTGTGCCCCATGAGGAAGAGAAGGGGGTTGGGTAGGCGTAGGAGGGGTGGTATGCCTAAATCCTGCCCCCTCCATCCCATGGCTCTCTCAGCTCTCCTGATGATTGTGTCTTGGCTGTCAGCTCTATGACTCAGTGAGAGTTGGCCTGGTTTCTGTTGTTTCTGTAAGCACCTCTGGCTGTGAACAGGACCGTGGGACCATGTAGGTGACTGGCTACGGTAGTGAATACGTGAGCCATCGCATTCGCCTCCTACAAGCAGCTCTTGTTTCTCAGCGCCGTGAGTGTCAGGGTCTGGCTGGAGTCCGAGTCCAACCCATCCACTTGCATCACATCCCAATAAACTAAGAGACCCCACAAACTGCAAGGGTATTTGCATGGGTATGAGAGCAAGGACACTGTTGTGCATAGGGGAGTGTATGGGCAATGACCTAGAGTACACCTACCCAGAGCCAAGTTTCCTCACGAGATCAGCTTCGACTCCGACAGGGGTTTAGTTCCAAAGAACATCTCGGGGTCAGAGTTTGGTTCGGTCTTAAACTCTTTTCTTGCTCCCTCTCTCCTTGAGGCCTGTTTTATTTCTCCAAGTGAACAAATGCCCAAACCCCAAGGGTCTCGTCTGTTTCCCTGCAGAGTTGGCAAGGCCGAGTGCAGCAGCCTGGAAAAACCTTTACAGAACTGTCCTATTTGTTATTTTTTGCACAGAGAACAGCTGGTCAAGCGATGTGAATGGTCCACTGCCGGGGGCAGATGGTATGAACAGAATACGCACAAATGCACCCCTTCTCCAAGTCTCCAGTTTCAGGACTGCAGGGTGACCGGGGGATGTTTGGGAAACCAGCCCCGTGAGTAAGAGTGACATCCCTGACCTCAGCATTAACAACGTGGCGGGGATGAGCATGTACACAATTCACACTGCTGACACCCTGACGGAGAGATACGGGACAGGAGTGGAGGAAAGGGTTTTGAAAATAGTCATGGACAGGGGGATTGGCAGGGATGCCCAACATGCCCCAGGCTGGCTGTAAGGCAGTGTTCAATGAAGTGGACAAAACTTGGTTCAAGGCCATGTCCTGGGACTGGTTTTGTGGTTGTCACTGTGTCGGCTTTGCAGGCTGACACACATATTCCAAAGAATCTCATTTAATCCATATGGCTGGTCAGCATCCTGCAAGAGTGTGCTCCTTTTGAGCAAGTGTAACCTAGCCCAGTTTGCAGTGCTATTTACCAATGAAGTACAAATATGAAAGGCAGGTGAGAGGACCCCTAGAGGCCAGTGAATGGTCATTTAATGATGTGTTTGGGTAGCAGGTGATAGACAGGTCTGAGATGTTATTTCCTTTCTAGGGATCCCTTGTCGGCACTATCTACTGTATGTGTTGATGGATGGTCCTGCTGGAGATTCGTTGAAAGTTCGCCAAAATGATCCAAGTTCTTCGACACTTGGATCATATTCACTCTTAAATTCATTATCCACCTAACACTCAACCCCCCATTCATTATCCCAACTTCCTACTACCATAAAGTCCAAACACCCCGTGTAACTATAAATATCAGAGCTCTCCCTGAAGACTGAGTCAGCTTTTGTTCTCTCCCACAGAAAAACGTGTGTGGGTGTGAGGGAATTCTACAAGATTTTTTTTTTTCCGTGGGAGCATCCAGAAGATCATTCTCTGGGCTCCAGGGGGCCCCTGGGGGTGGGGTTGTGATGGATCTGTTGTGCTTGCAGAGTTTCCAACCCAGCGGGAGAACACATTTGTGAATGTTTACCATTGGACATTTGCATGGAATCCGGGCACGGTTCCAGCAACTGTTTTCCATACGTGCACTGCCTCTCCATCATGGTTTCTCAATCATCTCCTCGTATAAAATCTTCCCAGTGCTCATTATCTACATGAAAGATCAGTGAGCCTGTAGTAACGCCCACGGTGGCCCAACTAATAGCCAAGGCTTTCTCAAATGAGACTAAAAGGTTTTTTGATACTTGAGAATAATGAACTGTTGATATCTGAGAGTAAACCTATACTGAGCACTAGGCTTATATTTTCAAGCAAACGCATGAATTAGAAAGTCTGTACTGCAGTGTTAAACATACGCACATTTGCAATTCTTGTTCAAAATTAGGGACAGACTTTGGCTACTACCATAAAGAGGAAGTCACAACTATCCGCCTCCTTTCTTGGAGCCATGAATAAAATCTAGCCACAGATAATAGTGCCTGTTTGCCATCCTCAACCTCTGTTTGCCATCCTCATCCTATGAAACTAAAGCTGATGGATGGGAACTTACACCAGTGATAAGAATAGCCATCAGACTCCTGATCTAGGAGATACAGGGGAAGCATAAACACAAAGGAGGGAAGACAATGATAGGATTCAATGGTGGTAAACTGGAACTACCCTTCACTTGAATTCTTTGTGACTTATACAGATGGGTTCGTTTTAAACAACTATATGTAGAAGGGGAATGCAACTCCCTTCACAGAAACACAGTAAAAAAAACTCTGAAATATATTGTTCAGCCCATCCCGATCCAACCCTATCCCCAACATCTGATGTGGGTGGTAGAAAAAACGTGGAAACTATTTCCACATTTTGAGGCAATGTAGTTCAGTCATTACCATGGCAGGATTACATTTGCAGACGGCCTGATTCAACAAATCTCTAATCATTGTGTGGATAAAGATCAATTGCTACAGTATTTTAATAGAATAATTAGGTGGGATAAAAATCTGATTCAAATGGAATTTGATAAGGGGGTTTTGCCTGTGGGTGTGTTAGGCTCTGAAATGTCTGTTCCCATTATTAGTCAAAGCTGCCCACAGAGGCAAAGGACTGAGGCTATGAAGTGAAAGAAGAGTGGGTGACTGGGAGATGGATGAGGGCCCAGACTCAGGCACCTGCAAGGCCTCCCGTTCCCACAAATGCTGGTCAGGAAATGTGTCGCAGTGTAAACTGTCAAGCACAAGGATTAATTATTTGAGATGTAGGCTGATGTTAAACATTGTCATGGTAAAGAAAACATTTAATGCATCATGAATGGGCTTAACTGAGAAGAAAGTGATGCTCCCTTGAGTTATAGACCTATTATGCTGTTACAGGAGACTAAAGCATATTTTGAGTAGGAAGAGTGTTGGGGAAGCTACTTTGAAAATATAGTTTATCCAAGCTACAAATTACTTCACACTGGAAGAAATTAAGCTACACTATAGCCACCTTAAAAATTATATAGTTGACTTAACTAAATTCACTTTGAATTACTTTGTGGAAAAAAACAACTTTGTGAAAGATGACCTGAAATGTCATAGATGACAAATTGCAAGACAGATCACTTTGAGGTCATATGTTAACAGAATCTGTAATTTAGCCTATTAAAACACTAAGACATTTTTCAAGTGAGAATTAGGCAAGTCTGATGAAGAAAAATAAGGTAAATTGCCTATTTTACCCATTTTTTATTTTAGACCAAAAAGTTGTTTGTAGTTCCAGTAGTTAGCTACACTGCTACATGGCCCCCCCAAAAAACGAACAAGCTACTGAAAACACTACCTAGATTTGAATTGAGGTAAACTATGAACCACCAAGCTACTGCTAAATGTAGTTACATTACTAGTTGAGCTACATGTAGTTTACTACTCCCCAAACACTGAGTAGGACGTCATGAAAATCACTACAGTACAGTGGTAGAAGGTACATGAGTATATTATTGATGGCTTCTCTGGGAAGAAAGGAGTATCCTGTACATAGCAACCTGCAATGTGCAGCATCCATTACAAGAAATAAACAGTCATTTTCCACACAATAGAGGACAACTTGGAATCATGAATGTACAACTGTATTACAATAAACTAAAGGAAGAGTGAAACTAACTGACCAGATGTTTGCCTGACCAAGAGTTTACTAGTGAGACTCTTACGTCCTTGGTCTGACGTGTTGAGGATGTGTATAAAATCCCCCAGCTGTGAAAATGACTCAATAGTCCCTCTGGGCTTATTGTGATTTCAAGCAAGCTACTTATTCTTAGGAATTAATATATTAGCTGCTCTCATTACAAATAAATCCACTACAACTTTTAACGCCTATTATGTTGATCAGACGAGGGGAATGTGCATATACTGTGAAGGGTTTCCTGGTGAACCACTGGCTGATGGTTTTACAACGGAGGTGCACATGACATTGAGCTGCCTAAATATGGTCATAGGGTCCCCTGGCAGAAGTGGTTGAGAACTAACAGGCATACAGATCCCACATGAATGGAATTGGAACTGGGACTTCAGACGAGACCTCTCCGTGGTGAGCAGCGCAGCACTCGGGCTGCCAGCCCAGCTGGGTGGTGTTGCACTCCGGGATGAACTATACAAATATATTCATGTCATTTAATTGGATAGCCCCCTAGGGACAATGGTAAGAATCCACAAACTCCAGTTTATTGCTGCTGCCGAGACAATTGCACACAAATGAATGCCTTCACTTTAAAGTCTGATTAATTTTGTACCCTTACTTTGAGGGTGTTTGGTATTTCACACCATTAAATCAGTGAAAGTAAAGACGTGCAAATACAGTGCCTTCGGAAAGTATTCAGACCCCTAGACTTTTTCCACATTCTGTTACGTTACAGCCTTATTCTAAAATGTATTGAATATTGTTTTTGCCTCAGCAATCCACACACAAAATACCCCATAATGACAAGGGTTTAGGTTTAGAAGGCCAGCATCCCGGAGTCGCCTCTTCACTGTTGACGTTGAGACTGGTGTTTTGCGGGTACGATTCAATGAAGCTGCCAGTTGAGGACTTGTGAGGCGTCTGTTTCTCAAACTAGACACTCTAATGTACATGTCCTCTTGCTCAGTTGTGCACCGGGGCCTCCCACTCCTCTTTCTATTCTGGTTAGGCTAGTTTGCGCTGTTCTGTGAAGGGAGTAGTACACAGCGTTGTACGAGATCTTCAGTTTCTTGGCAATTTCTCATATAGAATAGCCTTCATTTCTCAGAACAAGAATAGACTGACCAGTTTCCGAAGAAAGTTCTTTGTTTCTGGCCATTTTGAGCCTGTAATGTAACCCACAAATGCTGATGCTCCAGATACTCAACTACGCTAAAGAAGGCCATATTTGTTGCTTCTTTAATCAGAACAACAGTTTTCAGCTGTGCTAACATAATTGCAAAAGGGTTTTCTAATGATCAATTAGCCTTTTAAAATGATAAACTTGGATTAGCTAATACAACGTGCCATTGGAACACAGGAGTGATGGTTGCTGACAATGGGCCTCTGTACGCCTATGTAGATATTCCATAAAAAATCTGCCGTTTCCAGCTACAATAGTCATTTACAACATTAACAATGTCTACACTGTATTTCTGATCAATTTGATGTTATTTTAATGGACAAAATATAGCTTTTCTTTCAAAAACAAGGACATTTCTAAGTGACCCCAAACTTTTGAACGGTAGTGTAAGTATTCAGACCCTTTGCTATGAGACTCGAAATTGAGCTCAGGTGCGTCCTGTTACCATTGATTATACTTGAGATGTTTCTACAACTTGATTAGAGTCCACCTGTGGTAAACTTAATTGATTGGACATGATTTGAAAAGCCACACACCTGTCTATATAAAGGTCCCACAGTTGACAGCGCATGTCAGAGCAAAAACCAAGCCATGAGGTCGAAGGAATTGTCTGTTGAGCTTTGTTGGATTGTGGATTGTGTGCAGCATTGAAGGTCCCCAAGAACAGTGGCCTCCATCATTCTTAAATGGAAGAAGTTTGGAACCACCAAGACACTTCCTAGAGCTGGCCATCCGGCCAAACTGAGAAATCAGGGGAGAAGGGCCTTGATCAGGGAGGTGACTAGGAATGCAATGGTCACTCTGACAGAGCTCTAGAGTTCCTATGTGGAAATGGGAGAACCTTCCAGAAGGACAACCATCTCTGCAGCTCTCCACCAATCAGGCCTTTATGGTAGAGTGACCAGACCGAAGCCACTCCTCAGTAAAAGGCACATGACAGCCCGCTTGGAGTTTGCCAAAAGGCACCTTAAGACTCGCAGACCACGAGAAACAAGATTTTCTGATCTGATGAAACCAAGATTGAACTCTTTGGCCTGAATGCCAAGCCTCACGTCTGGAGGAAGCCTGGCACCATCCCCATGGTGAATCATGGTGGTGGCAGCATCATACTGTGGGGATGTTTTTCAGCGGCAGGGACTGGGAGACTAGTCAGGATCGAAGCAAAGATGAACTGAGCAAAGTACAGAGAGATCCTTGATGAAAACCTGCTCCAGAGCGCTCAGGACCTCAGAGTGGGGCAAAGGTTCACCTTCCAACAGCACAATGACCCTAGGCACACAGCCAAGACAATGCAGGAGTGGCTTCGGGACAAGTCTCTGAATGTCCTTGAGTGGCCCAGCCAGAGCCAAGACTTGAACTCGATCTAACTTCTCTGGAAAGACCTGAAAATAGCTGTGCAGCTACGCTCCCCATCCAACCTGACGGGATCTGCAGAGAAGAATGGGAGAAACTCCCCAAATACAGGTGTGCCAAGCTTGTAGCGTCATACCCAAGAAGATTCAAGCCTGTAATCGCTGCCAAAGGTGTTTCAACATAGCACTGAGTAAAGGGTCTGAATACTTATGTAAATGTAATATTTCAGTTTTTTAGCAAAAATGTCTAAAAACCTGCTTTTGCTTTGTCATTATGGGGTACTGTGTGTAGATTGATGAGGGAAAAACTATTTAATCAATTTTAGAATGAGGCAGTAACGTAACAAAATGTGGAAAAAGTCAAGGGGTCTGAATACTTTCTGAAGGCACTGTATATTCTGCAAAGGTCCCACTGTCCACAAACCAAGTTAGTTTACATGATAGTTGGATAGGTAATGACATTGTAACTCTGATTTTGTTATAAATGCTTGGACAATGTCTACAGACACAATTGTATTCGTGGTGCAGTTTTAACAACGTTTCAGTACTGATTTGATTGAATGCCAGCACAAGTCAAGCAGAGTTCAGGAGGTGGTCAGTGAGACAGTAATCAACGGACCACAAACTATGCTTTTACCAAGATGTGCACGTAGACCTACATGACAGTTGGCTATCCCCCATCATAGCCTATAATTTGACCTTACACTGAGAACATTCCAAGTTACCCACAAGGCAGACCTTCAAGGTCAATATCCCCCACTGGCCGGGCTGGGCCGTAAGGCATGTACCCTTACATTATTTGCTCCCTTCGGTGACCATTACAAGGATCAGGGAATGAAAGCTTGCCACATTCTTGCCCTCCCTATGATAGGTCAGGGACATGATCTCTGTAAGACTAGTGGATGGGGGCTAATTTAGGGAGATCATACAATTATTACATCATAAGACGAGGAGGGGGTACGATGAAGGGTGAGAGTCACAACTGTTCAACTGTTGTTCACAAAAGAATTGCCACCGCGAGCATCATGAAATAAAGTTGCACCATACATTGTGCTGTAGCCGAGGTTGGGTAGGTTACTTTGTAAATGTAATCCATTACAGTCACTAGTTACTTGTCCAAAATTGTAATCAGTAACATAACTTTTGGTTTACCCAAACTCAGCAACGTAATCGGATTACATTCCGTTACTTTTAGATTACTTTCCCTTTAAGATGCATTAGAAGAAGACAAAAATGTATGTTACCAATTGCAGGATAAATCAATACTAAAGTTTACATAGCTGGCCATATACGGATGTTAAATTTTACTTTATTAGTTGGTTATGTAGGCTTCTTCTAACCCATCGGTTTCTACTACATATAATATGATTAAATGATATCTTTATATTAAAAACCAGTCTATCAGAATTCCAGTCATTCCAATAAATGTTATACCCCTTGATCTTCAAGAATAGGACTTGGAAATATGGAAGTATAGATTAGCCAAATTGTTTTATCTGAGCATAACCCAAAAACTAAGGACTTATTAGCCAGCCCTACTCTGTTGTTTATGGAATGTCATGCTTTGAGCATTACTGAAAAAATGCCATTTACATGTGAAAAATGAATGCCTTGTGCTGCATTTGCTATAGGCCTATTGTTTAACTTTTTGTTGGTGACACTTTGATATCTTGATAATGTGCAGCTGTTTAAAGGGCAAATCCACAGATGAAACAAACAAAACGGTCGGCCCACCTCTGTTTTGATAAAAAGCTGAGGGATGGGCCTGGAGAAATGTAACCGCTCACAGATTAATAGACAGAGCTATGGATGCAAGGACTGACCATCCATGAAATCAAAATTATTGTTTTAACAATGTTATGAGGCTATACCGTGTTAGTTTACATTTACAATGTTTACAAACAATGGAGAAAAACAAGCTTATACTTTGGGTTCTCGTGGAGTGTGACAGTTGAACTAAGCTCATGAGGCATTTCTAAGTTATATTCCTCAAGAATCAATGGAAATATATACACTGTAACAGCCGTCGAAGGGAGTAGACCAAGGCGCAGCGGGTTGAGTGCTCATAATTAACTTTATTTAGAACACTAAACAAAACAAGAAAACCACGACAGCCAAACAGTACTGTCAGGTACACGAAACACTGAACAGAAAATAACCACCCACAAACACAATGAGAAAAAAAACCCTACTTAAATAGTCTCTAATCAGAGGCAACGAGATACAGCTGCCTCCAATTAGAGACCAATCCCAAACACTTCCAACCTAGACATAGACAACCTAGAATAAACATAGAAATAGACTAACATAGAACATAACCCAAAAACACACAAAACAAACACCCCGACCAAACTACAATAACAAATAACCCCTTTTACTGGTCAGGACGTGACATACACATATATTTACATTTACATTTAAGTCATTTAGCAGACGCTCTTATCCAGAGCGACTTACAAATTGGTGCATTCACCTTATGATATCCAGATATCACCTTATAAGTCCAAAAATGGATGTAGCAACTACAGATTGCCCCTTTAAGTCTATCAAAGTGTGTGAGTTTGAACACATGTCCATTAGGCCTATGGATTTAAAAATGTATCAGCATGAATTAGATTGAGTAATAACAGCCCCACTTGCATTCCATAGGCTGGGATCCTGTGCAGCACATTTTTCACTGGCTGTCCACTGGTTTCAAAAACAATGATTGATAGGCAGCTTAAACTTCTTGAATTCAACCATTATTTGGTTCGAATACACATTTAGATTTGTGAACAGCCATCCACAACAACCACAATCCGTTAGGTGCAAATAGCTAACTGACAGAGCAGCAGTGTGATTGACATCAATGCGCTATGTAGATAACAATAATAAGTGATATCCATATCGCCGTAGACGACACCACTGCTGTCATCCTTACCTCCAAGCATTTATTCAAGTTGGATAATCTTTGGATGCCAACAGCAGTCGTACCATTGGAAGTCATAGCTTGGACTGTAGCCTACAAAAGCCTATTCCTGCTAATTTCCCGCAATCCATCAAACCCATTTGGTGTGTCATCATAGTGGTCTCTGACTTGTGGTCAGTCTCACTCAGGTGGAACAAACTTAAACTTGTGCCTTTTTTCAATGCTGATTTGAATGTCATTGAGAAAACAGAGAAGTGTCAAAGATTTTTTTTTCTCGCAAACATCCTTCTGAAATTAAAAGTAATCCTCAAAGTACTTCATCTAGTTTTTCAAAAGCATCTGTAATCTGATTACAATATTTTGGCTGGTAACGTAACGGATTACAGTTAGCGTTTTTTTGTAATCCCCAACCCTGGCTGTACCATTATATTGTGCTATGCAGCTTTTCCCACAATTTTGTGCTGTTTTGCGTGAGAAAATGAAAAACCCTAAAAAGTTTCAGGCAGTCCTTTTCATAGCTCACCTTCCTACATAACACACACATGCCTGGCTACACACAAACCCCATAACTGTGCCAGACAATCACTCCACTTCCTCTATCTGTGATATAATGAATGGCAGTGTTCATTCACAGCAAGAGCGCTTGTATAGACAATGACATCACTTGGCTGGTCAAGATGTTTTCCTCTTTGGGGGTATGCCATCTGTGTAATGGTGAATGCATGTCGTTGGCACGTTGCCCTTGGCACGTTGCCCTACACCGGGGATAAATGGCCATTGCCAAATCATGAGCCGTAGCCAGACAAATTAAATCAAAGGCATGTTGACTCACTGTTATGAGTTAGTTAGAGTTCCATATGTCAGAAGTTAGGCCTAACTCTTGATTTAGGTTTGAAAATGGTTCTACAGATTGCGGTAGTCCTGGCCAGTCTAACTGCTGATGGGACTTGGAAGAGTTAAAGAACACACAGACAGTCTGAAAGGACTGAGTCACCATCAAACTGTACATATAGAACACCTCTATACTCACCATACTGTATACTGTACGTTACGCTAGAATGATTCGAAGACAGTCTGTGCAGTACAGAAATCTCTCTCTTCATGAATTATGGTAATAGTGGTGCATTTTACACAATGGCACACCTCCAGGGACAAGGCCATCTCCTTGACCGCTGCTCAGTTCTGACTTGATTTAAGATCCTTCACACAGATCTCTTCACGTGGGATACAAGACATGGAACCACATCTGGAACCGGTCAAAACAGTAACACTAAGGACTGTCAAATTGTAACTACTAATCAGCTGATACCAGGTTCACGGAAAGGGACCATGTGGGGACCTTTTGTGGGGAGATGTAGTACCTCTTTGAGAACTGTCTGGCACATTGTCAAATTACAGTAGTAAATCAGTGGTCAAGCTGATGCAAATTGGTGTTTTCTGCTGGGTTTGTGTTTCTATTCAGGGTGAGTGGAGTAAAAGAGCCTCGAACTCACCTGTGATGGCTCACGCCAACCACAACCATTCCTTTTTTTGTTTTTAAGCACCAGAGCATTTTATACAGCCATTGTTTGAAATGACATTATACATTACAATGGGGAGGGGTGTGGCATGCAGGTTGTATATTACAATGATCTACCATTCAGCCAGAAGTCTGCACTCGGTCACTCCTCCTCATGCATTTAAAAGTTTGGACTGGTGCACGAACAGCTGAATTCATGAAGGGGAGTGTACCAAGTGCACACTTGGGGATAAAGGTGGAGAATCTGACTGAAGCCGCAGACTTTATTTAGGTATTGGATCCTCGAATGGACTTCTATGCCATGTAACTAGCGTAGCCATGTAACTAGCGTAGCCATGTAACTAGCGTAACCATGTAACTAGCGTAGCCATGTAACTAGCGTAGCCATGTAACTAGCGTAACCATGTAACTAACGTAACCATGTAACTAGCGTAACCATGCAACTAGCGTAACCATGCAACTAGCGTAACCGTGTAACTTGCGTAACCATGTAACTTGCGTAACCATGTAACTTGCGTAACCATGTAACTAGCGTAACCATGTAACTAGCGTAACCATGCAACTAGCGTAACCATGCAACTAGCGTAACCATGCAACTTGCGTAACCATGTAACTTGCGTAACCATGTAACTTGCGTAACCATGTAACTAGCGTAACCGTGCAACTAGCGTAACCGTGTAACTTGCGTAACCATGTAACTTGCGTAACCATGTAACTTGCGTAACCATGTAACTAGCGTAACCATGTAACTAACGTAACCGTGTACTAACGTAACCGTGTAACTAGCGTAACCGTGCAACTAGCGTAACCGTGTAACTTGCGTAACCATGTAACTTGCGTAACCATGTAACTTGCGTAACCATGTAACTAGCGTAACCATGTAACTAGCGTAACCATGCAACTAGCGTAACCATGCAACTAGCGTAACCGTGTAACTTGCGTAACCGTGTAACTTGCGTAACCATGTAACTTGCGTAACCATGTAACTTGCGTAACCATGTAACTAGCGTAACCTTGTAACTAACGTAACCGTGTAACTAACGTAACCGTGTAACTAGCGTAACCGTGCAACTAGCGTAACCGTGTAACTTGCGTAACCATGTAACTTGCGTAACCATGTAACTTGCGTAACCATGTAACTAGCGTAACCATGTAACTAGCGTAACCATGCAACTAGCGTAACCATGCAACTAGCTTAACCATGCAACTTGCGTAACCATGCAACTAGCGTAACCATGCAACTAGCTTAACCATGCAACTTGCGTAACCATGCAACTAGCGTAACCATGTAACTTGCGTAACCATGTAACTAGCGTAACCATGCAACTAGCGTAACCATGCAACTTGCGTAACCATGTAACTTGCGTAACCATGTAACTAGCGTAACCATGTAACCATGTAACTAGCGTAACCATGTAACTAGCGTAGCCATGTAACTAACGTAACCATGTAACTAGCGTAGCCAAGTAACTAGCGTAGCCATGTAACTAGCGTAGCCATGTAACTAGCGTAGCCATGTAAGCAGAGCATTCAATTGTTTTCAGACAAAGAAACCAGAAAAATCGGATTTTCTACAATGGTGAGTAAAGCTAAATTTGTTTGGTTGTGTGTTTGTTTGTTCTACACCAATGCACCTGATACTGCAGTTGTTCTTTTTTACAAAAAGCTCACAGCATTCCCTGCCTCTCTAAGATTTGTTTTCTTATGGAAAATGTTATTCAATCTGTTACAAAATATATTTTCTTACATTAACCAGTGTCAGCTTGAGGCCTTCTCTTGCTCTTGCTCTATATACCATAGCTGGCCTAAGAGGACAACAATTAGGCTATCAATGCTATTTGTTAAACTGCAGTTTCATCTTATTTCAGGACCATGAGGACAAACCCAGCCTGCTGCTCTCCTTCCACACCGAGCCCAAACCTACAGATTTATCAAGTAATGAAAGAGTTCTGTTTTGGCTTGCCTATGTTATCACAATGAGATGGGTTCTGTGAGTGGATTTACACACCTTGAATATCACTGGGTCTAAATGCTCTGGACTGCTAGCTAGCGAACGAATGTCACAGTCATAGAGATAATTGAAGCCTGGTGATAACTTTGCTAACATCTCTCCCGCACAGACTCTTAATCGGTCTCTGCTGAGCAGCCCAGTAGCACCAACTCTAGTGAGCTGTCTAAGCCAGTCGTGCCTGTTCCAAGCCTACTCAAACTGCCTGATTGCAGCCAAGCTCTTGCCTCGGGGAACCCTGGGCGCAGGAAAAGACCCTGTGCATCCACTGGTCTGTATACACTACAACTTACTACAATAGTCATTCATGTTTCGTTGGTTATGCCACACAAGGAAAGACTTGGAAGACAGCACTCTCATTCATCACCTCAGGTTAAGCAGTCTCACCACAAAATGTTTCTGAAAATGTATAGGCCTATTTCAACTTCTTTTAACTTTTTGCTTATTTCCGCCCCCATTTGTTTGCTGTGTTTTGCATCGCATTTACATTCAAGTTTGAGTCTTTAAATCAGTTTTATTTGCAAATCATTTGCCTTTTTTATCAGGTTGATCGAAATAGTATACATATACTACACATGTAGTTTCATTTAGGAGGGGAAGGTTTTACAGCTTTGGGAATGTAGTCATATGTTTTCATATTGAACAATAATTTGACATGTTATGAAAAGTCCAGAGGATTTTTTACAAGTACATTTTTAAACTTACTGGGAAAAATATGCTTAAAATGCTTATGTTAATGTCATGGACCGTCAGTCCTGCATTCATACTCCAACTATACATTTGAGAGTGGTTACATTTGTCAAGCCCAATCCCAAAGCTTTATAGCAACGTGGCGGGGCTGCCGTTTGGCTGAAGAAACCATTATAGCTTGTGGTTTTAAAATACAAAACTACATTACAACAGCTCGCAAATCCTCTGGACAAGTCATACACAGTGTGAAGGCTAAAAAGTGCCATCACATTGTTTTAGGGTCGTTCATATTTGAACCACAGGAGGCTGCTGAGGGGAGGACGGCTCACAATAACGTCCGGAACGGAGCAAATGGAATGGAAACCATGTCTTTGATGTGTTTGATACCATTCCACTGATTCCGCTCCAGCCATTACCTGTCCTCCCAATTAAGGTGCCACTAACCTCCTGTGATTTAACATACACATTCAATTAACTCAACGACAAGACTTGTAGGTGAGGAAATGCAGTGGTAGCTTCTTATTCCTTTGTGTCTCAATGCATTTCAATCCCATTTTCAACCCCTTGAGGACCCAAGAGAGTCATTGTCGCAGCTGCCCCTTGTTGAGGTCATCCATGAGAATACACCAGTGTGTGTTCAGCATTGTTCTAGTTTGATCTCACCTCAACCCCCACCGTCTATGAACAGCAGTAGGTCACAACGTTGCCGGCGGACAAAGGACTGTAGGAAACGCTGCAACTATGTGAGAACAGTCCACTATCAGGGTCAAGGAGGAGAATCACTGGGGTTCCACCATGAATGGAATTCCCCAGCAATGAGTCCTCGAATTTGACCCCTGACCTCTTATGTTTCTGAAATGATCATTTCAGAACATAAATCAAAAGGTCTATGACATCTTACTACCTTGAAAGTTTTAGCACTTCTGAATATTTTCGGGTCACAAAGCATGTATAGCCGCCCTAATCAGTGCTGGAATATTAACCAATCAAGGTTATTGACAAGTACTCAATGAGAAGTGCAATGGCAGAGAAAAAAAACACTGTTTCAGTAGCTAGAATAGCTGCTAAGTTGTGGTAAACATTATGTGAATGTTATAACAGCATTATTAAGCCTCTATTCAAAGTCAAAGTTGACAAGGCAGATAAACTCGTTGGTTGAAGCATTATTGCACCCTCTAGCGATTTGCAATTAAAAATACATGTAGCAGGATACAAGGCGTTGCAATGTCTGTGCATTGTGATTACACATATCCAGTTTTATCTGGTTTTGACTTCATCCTTGCGCCGTCTGCCATCTTGTGGACACTGATAGTATAGCACACTGTTTTTTGGAGGATAACTTCCTCCTGTACAGTTACCAGAGTTGTGGTTGGGCCAATTGTGCGCCGCCCTATGGGACTCCCAATCACGGCCGGTTGTCATACAGCCTGGAATCGAACCAGGGTCTGTAGTGATACCTCTAGCACTGAGATGCAGTGCCTTAGACCGCTGCACCACTCGGGAGTCCGAGTGTAGTAATAATGACTTAAACAATTTCATAACTGGGTGTGCAATATCTGTGGATCCATAAGTGACACTAAAGAAAATCGCTTGTAGCGACAGAGCCACGTTGGATATCAAACTCCATTCTGGTAACATGATGAACAAATCAGCTTAGTGAGGAAGTCTCAGGATATTCACTCCTCTCAGAGGTCAGTGTGGGTTGTCCCTCTGGTGGTCACCTTGAGGCATTGCATTCATCCTTTATCATTCTATAAACATTATTATTTTATTTTTTTACAATGGGTTAGCGGATACTTTATGATAATGTGACATACTAAATCAATAGAGCTTGAGCCTAATATGCATGTTTTGGAATACATTATGTTTCCTGCAATGTTGCATCATAAGACCACACATTTGTCCAAGACAAATACACAAAATAGGCCTACACAGATTTATAGTAATACCATCGAACAGACATTCCATTTTGAGTCGCCATCCCCATTTGATCAATAATGAAAGATTAGAGTGCAAGCATAGCTTTTAAAACACCACATTCTTGATATGATGCAAGACTGAGTGCAAAGGACTTTGGTCTATGAGAGCAAAGCAACATTGCACAGATGGTGTGGCTTACTGCCTGTCCTCTTTAAGCCCCCATGCTTGGGGTGGTTCATGGTCAGCCATTTTGTTACAGTTTCAACTGGATATTCTGCCTTGCATATCAAATGGTAGAGCAAGTCTGTTTGCTGCCTTGGACTCGACATTTAAAAACATATATTGGGGGGTTATGAAACTCAAATCCTTGTATATAAAATGCCTTAGAATATGTTTTACATTCTAGACCTTAAACCTCAGGTTCCTGACGATACATAAAATGTGAGGGAATTAAAGGCTGGTGGGGTGACAAGGGCTGTTGCTCTTGAATAAAGGCACCAAAGAGTGGGTGGAGTTCTGGATCAGATATTTCAGGTTCTGAGCATATGTTTCTTTACGCAAACATTTTTTGGTGGTCTCCTTCCCTTCACATTTAATCGTGTTAATCGTGAATTATAATTCTACACGTTTTACCGGTAAAACATCCATGCAGCATGTGCATACCAACCATTTGAACTCAATCAGTTTCATGGAGATATGAATTTAGATCTTCTCGAGTTGTACATTTTGTTTCGAAGTAGCCTTCAGTGTTGTTTTTAATGATGTACAGTGAATGAGTTTTAGAGCAGATTGTGTTAAACTGTAAATGAGTTTACCTGTGTATTTTGCCTAGTGACGCGCGCTGTTGAATTTTGGCCACACGAGGGGAAAATGCGGTGGCGTTTTTGTCTTACAGTAAAGTAATACTACGCTATTATATTCAGTTTTGTTATATATAATAGTATTCTACATAACATAACCAAATATGTGGTTATGTAGAATACTATTATGATTCGATCTTGCAGACAGTGGGCTCGTTTGAATGGTAAGGCAAAAGCTAACGACTAGACCTTTAGACGAAAGTCCAGAAGTGAAGTCGGGGGGATGCTACTGTGACAGCCGAAAGTCGGACACTGATGTGGTTTTCCAACAGCAAGGCTCAGTGCAACATGGCATTGCTGCCATTGTTTATACGTTTTTCTTTGTAGTGTTTAAAAATATATATAAATACATGTGCGTACGTTGTACTACCAATTGGTGAGAGACTCAAATAGCACATTCACATATCCACTGTATACATGAATCATGCGAAGTTAGTTCCCGTTTCAGTTGTCTTTGGTCACATTTGCGTGAGCAAACAAAAACACCCTAATGATTGGTTGACAATAGAGCCCCACAGTGGGGGTGTCATAATACCCACAAAACCTAGCGGTCAAACACGAAAATGATTCCAATCGTTTTTACACCGTTCATTTTTCCCATAGGGAATTTAATGGCTGTGTTTTGTGTAAGCTTACCCTGGTGTGACGTTTTGATAACCAATGAAAAAAAAACAAGGGATGTGTTTCATGTAGGCTTACCCTGGCATGATGTTTTGATAACCATGTCAATCTCTCCCGGACAAGGCGACTTTAATCAATATATTCAGCTCTATCTATGCTCAGATCCAAAATTGCTAATTAGCGTCAAAGTATACATAATGCAAGACTACGAATCCCGTAGTCATCTCTAGCTGACACCTTTGCTAACAGGTATTGTGTCAATTTAAAACTTGCACAAGACAGTTCACAGAATTGTCCATTTTAAAAAATGTAGCCAATTTATGAATGACTAACTTTAGCTAACATTAGATAGTTAATCCAGAGATTCTTACCTTTGCCTCTATTCGGCAGTCTCGTCCAGATCATCATGGCATTTGTAGTTCTTTATGATAGCCACATTAGCAGCTAATTAGCATTTCATTTTTAGGGGATAAATACAGGCAAATATCTTGATAAATGTCCCCTTGTCCTAAAGAGATTTACATGGTTATCAAAATGTTATGCCAGGGTAAACCTATGTAACCGATGTGAAATGGCAATGGGTAACGATGCTTTGTGGGTGTCAGTTGTTGATGTGTGCAGAGGGTCCCTGGTTCAAGCCCAGGTTGGGGCGAGGAGAGGGACGGAAGCTATACTGTTACACCTAAACAAAACACAGCCCTTATTGTAAGTGTTTCTAAAATCCTCTATGGGCAAAATGAAGGGTGGAAAAACCAATTGGAACAATTTCCTTGTTTGACCGCTAGGTTTTATGGGTATTATGACTCATACTATGGTACTCTATGCAGCTGATGGCTGCACAATGATATTGTACCGCCTAGCCCAATTGTCCTTTGTATATTCTGTGTATATATACTTGTTCCCCAATGTACTTTTTGAATTGATTTGCTGTTAATAATAAAATATATATTTAAAAATGGATGCATGATAAAGTTGGTGAAGAGCAACTGCAGAGATTTGCAGTAGACTGCAGTCAAAACTTAATGACCTTTGATCACATATTTTTTGTAAAGCTCATGTAGTCGCAAATCGGACAATTTTTAACCCCATAATGCAACACACTTTGGAAGACGTGACCATTGGGTCACCAATTTGACAAAAGTGATCTGCTCGAATGCGCCCATTGATTCAGCTTTGATCTAACTGTATTAAATTAACACCATTGCCAGAGTAGCCTGTTCTCTACGAGTAGAGCCAGAGGAAGAGGTGAAGCGAGAGGTTTCACTCGTACCAAAATTAGACCAAAGCGTTTCTGTGTGCTTATTTTGCCTTCCCGCATTGGGACAACGACTCCCATTGCTAGGGTGGAGACATGAGCATCTCATCTGTAGTCTACAGATATCTGGTAGAGCAGAGGCTATGGGCTTGTTTGTAGCCGACAGTACAGGCAACCTCCGACTGACTGATTTACAAAGAACCTTGTATCATAAATAACTAGTACTCATTATTATTTGTAGATCAATCGGTCACAATGTACCCATGATACATTACGGGTTTGATCCTCTCGAACACAGCCTGTACGTAAAGTAGAATTTAAACACATGCGCAAAACGTGAAAGGCACATGTGCAGAAGCGTCAGGATTTTTTTTGTCCGGAGGAAAAAAGGTCAGAGAAAAGTAGGATCGGCAGCCACTCTAATCTTGGTTTCCGCTAGATGACACAGTCACAAAGTCAAAATTGGCTACAGAAATGAGGCATTTAGTCTTAATAATTTAATGTTAGGCATACAGTAAGCAGTGTGGTTAAAGTTAGGGTTAAGGTTCGGTTTAAGACGATACATTTTAGAAATGGGCGTGGTTTATCCATAATTATGACTTTGTGGCTGTGCTAACTAGTGACGACCCCGACGGTTTAAAAGAAGATATTGACGTTCGCATTGACCCATCTAAATCTACTGCGCGCGCAATCACAACCAATCACCTCCGGCGTCTTATGTTGCTCTGCATGATCTGTTTGATTGGTGTGTCGATCATCCGATTAAAATTAGGGAAGACAGGACTGGCCTATCAAGAACTCCACAGGGCGGGATTTGATAGAGGGGGCTGGGTGCGAAGTATCATGGAGGATCAGTAAGAGAACTGTGGCCATCCAAGAAAGCTGAGCTGTGGGTCCAAGCACTGGAGTTTCAGAAAATTTGATAGCCATTTTTTTTAACGTTAACATAGTGTTTTATATTTGATTAATAATGGAGATGAAGAAGAGGATCAGTTTAGAATTGAGGAATAGGACACCAGCGGAGGTAAGTTATATTAAAAATGAGGTGATAACTATGCGAGCCGATAACCCAGAGAAGAGCGGACTTCTTGCGAGGCTCCGCTCTGCACATGGACAACAAGAGAGGATGCGAGTCCGATTACAAGTTTTTTTTTTAGTTTTGGGGGGATTATTCTGATTATTCGTCCTATCACAATATATGTTGGTTTCTGTACAAAAACGAACTGCAAGTATCACAAAGCAATTTTGATCGCTTTGTGGTTCTAATAACATTTTATAGATCTGCAACACTGTCTTTGCTATCATCCTCCTTGCGCCCGGCCAGAGATCCATTGAACGTTCAAGGTGGCGGAGCGGGCATAATTATGAAGAACATTATGCTATTGTTGTGAGAGTAATTCAATTGTGAAAAGCCAATAACATCGTAATAAGGCTCTGCTGACGTCGTGTTGACTCCTGTAGTATAGCAGGCTAATCGAAATACAGAGAATTCACGACTACCGTGGAAATGTGAAATAACTTTTGAGACGCGATTAATTGGGTTGTCTTGAAAGTTCCCTGGTGTTATTCCACATGGATGCCGATGCAAATAACTATTTAAGTCGAATGTAAAAACGTAAGCTTTCCATGCGTAACGAGCGTTTCGACCGGTTTTACCGGGTTAACCAAATGGCACAACGACCTGGTTGGTTTCTCTGAGCGGACATTTTACGAATCGACTGGGTTTAGCTAATACCCATTTCTTTTACCATAGTATTTTTTTTTAAGTCCACGGGATGTACACATCAATAATTCGATGTTATATGAACAACGCCTGCAAGAATGTATACGCAATTTAAAACCAGCACGCACGCGAGTTGACCGTTCTCGGAGCGAGACGCGCAGGCACTGACTACGGTGGCGACAGTGTAGCTGTTTTTTTTTGTTTTTTTGTACAGTGCAGGGCTTTCGAGCCCTATTCCTGACGTGCGGGGAGTGGAAGTCATTTTGTTGCATCTATACACGAGCCTATTTTGACGGCTATAAACGGTTTAACTCAATTTAGACACACGCAAATGGATACATTGTGCGTATTATATAGTAGGCCTAAATCCAAATGTAGAAAGTCAACTTCCAAACGAATGTCCTATAGCCTATACGACTCACCCAGCCGGCCATTTAAATAGCCTACTGTAAAAAAGCAAGTTGTCTTTCGCCTCCATGTTATAGTGATTATGTAACAACAGGCTTTTCCTCGGTATGATTAACGACGAAGTCTTTGTAAAAGGTGTGTCTGTGTGTGTATATATACACACATTCAAGTGTAGCAGAGTTTGTGGTCCTGCACTGCGTTTTACGAATTTAAGTAATATGGCAGATGGCATGCGGGGCTCAGACCTCCGCCCCTATTTAATAGATTAGGCTACAGTAACCCCCCCCAACCCTCAGAGACGACGCTTGTCTGAGGATGGATAAAACCCATTCATTCATGCCACTGACTCTAGCCTTCATTCGGCAAATGTATTTCTCTTACAATTTCTATAGTTACAGAACTCTGCTGTGCATTCGGCAGTGAAGTCCATTGTGCAGGTGCCTCTGTATAGGATGCAGGCTACATCTCAACTGATGTTTCTCTCTCGACGACAATGTCGAGATGACGCGCAGAGAACTGTTCGTTCACCATCGTGGTATTACGTGAAGATAAAACCAGGCTAAAACAGTGACAATGCCGTCTCTGGTTATGAGGAGCGTGTTATTTATATCTTTAGTGGTACGATTTATATACACATTGTATACACATTTTGTTGATGATAAATAACATTGTTAAAACACTTTGCCATATATAACTTGGTACCAGGGTTAGGGTCAATTCATTTAAATTCCAGTCAACCAAATTCAAGTAAACCAAATTCCAATTCCAAATTTTCCTAATTGAAAAGCATTGAAGGGAATTGGAATTCCAGGGTTGTGAATTGACCACAACCCTGTTTGGTACAAGTACAGTGCTATTTTGTGCAACACCCGAATAACCACCCCGAGGAGTGCCTATAGACAAAAAAGGGTAGCATCATGCTTGGAATTATTCAAGGCTTCTTGAATACAACTCACATATCACATGCTATACAAGTGCAAGTCAACTGGAGTCAATTTCCTTGATGCCAATGTAACACGGCAACTTACTTAGCCATTCCTCATAACCATCACTCTCCAAGGCCCCTGTGCTGCCAAGTATAGAAAAAATGACTGACTACCACAACTGAAACTACATACTGATTACACATAATCTCAAGGCCTTGTTGCAGCAGAGCTTTGTACCGGTAAGAGGGTGCTGAAACAAACGTGCTTCTGAGAATACATTTGAGACCCCGTCTACCACGTTTAAAACTTTTAAGGAATATAAGAAAGGCTTTGGAGGTTGTTTATATCGTTACTTATTTTGAATAAGAATATACATCATAATGATACTGCTGGAAATGTAAGCCGTCATTGTAAATAAGAATTTGTTCTTAACTGACTTGCCTAGTTAAATAAAGGTTAAATAAAAATATATATATTAAAAAGATTGAGGGCCGTAAACGTGTGAACCTCGGCCCTGAAGGCTGTCAAGCTACAAACTGAATCAAAAGCCAAGATGATTTGTAGTTGTAACATGTTATTATCAATAATCAGTTATTAGTCACTGTATTGTATTATTTTTGTATTTGGTACTGAAGTCAATGAGAAGGGTGTTATTTAGATTTTTGCCACAATTGTTCCCCACTCACTAAAAACTGAGGTCGCCAGTCGCAAGCGGAACACACCATAGCAAAGATTATAGATATATCGACGAGAGAGGTTTCTCCGCCCTAACAATGGGAGTCGTTGTCCACCAAACTCCATGCTTGGTGGGCGAAACAATAAAAAAAAAACGCCACCTGCTGGAGGGAGAGATTTTCCGCCGAGTTGGGCCTCTCTCTTCCCCTTCTCTGACCAAAGCCACATTTCATTTGGCCAGCGTTGGTGATAACAACTAGGGCTGTGATGATACCAGTATGACAAAAATGAAAACACAAAACAGACTTACTCTTTTGCTCCTTTAAAAACCCGCTCTGTGTTGTGCTATAACTTTGAAAATAAATAAATACATGTGACTAAATGGCAACATGATGTTTGTTTCCAACATTAAGGATGTTTTTCGAAAGAAGTGAAATCCACTTCATGTTTTGTTTCCTTGCCACGATAGTAACGAGTATCACGATACAGGTATCATTCCGGCCCTAATAACAACATTCAAACCGTTTTTCACCAACACCTGTCTTCCAGTACAAACTAACATGGTCCAAGCACACCAAGACAGTCGTGAAGAGGACACGACAAAACCTTTTCACCCTCAGGAGACTGAAAAGATTTGGCATGGGTCCTCAGATCCTCAGAAGGTTCTACAGCTGCACCATCGAGAGCGTCCTGACGGGTTGCATCACTGCCTGGTATGGCAACTGCTCGGCCTCCGACCGTAAGGCACTACAGAGGGTAGTGCGTATGGCCCAGTACATCACCGGAGCCAAGCTTCCTGCCGTCCAGGACCTCTATACAAGGCCCTAAAAATTGTCAAAGACTCCAGCCACCTTAATCATAGACCGTTCTCTCTGCTACCGCATGGCAAGCGGTACCGGAGCGCCAAGTCTAGGTCAAAAAGACTTCTTAACAGCTTCTTCCCCCAAGCCATAAGACTCCAGAACATCTAATCAAATGGCTACCCCAGACTATTTGCATTGCTCCCCACCTTTTACACTGCTGCTACACTGTTATTATCAATGCATAATCACTTTAATAACTCTACCTACATGTACATATTACCTTGACTAACCGGTGCCCCCCCACATTGACTCTGTACCGGTACCCCCTGTATATAGCCTCGCTATTGTTATTTTACTGCTGCTCTTCAATTATTTGTTACGTCATTATTTGCTACTTTTTATTAGGTATTTTTCTTAACTGCATTGTTGGTTAAGGGCTTGTAAGTAAGCATTTCACTGTAAGGTGAAACACCTGTTGTGTTCGGCGCATGTGACATAAAATTGGATTTGAATACTACTACTTATAAATATAACTATGATGAATTGGATGTTATTTGCATCCAAGATGCTGCAACACTGTAAAACCAGAAATCCCAGTTAGAGTAGGCTATATTACACGAGTGGGGCGTGAGGTCGGCAGGGCAGAATAATAGCGCTTAAGCTTTAAACCTGCAAAATTCTCTCCACCAAATTTTATTGGTCGTATACACGTGTTTAAGCAGATGTTACAGCCTACAGCATTCACGCAATTACATCCCGGGACTCTGAGTCTCCCTGACAATTAATAAAAAAAATGTTTTTTGGTAATTTAGCAGACTGTCCTATCCAGAGCGACTTACAGGAGCAATTAGGGTTAAGGACCTTGCTCATGGGCACATCGACAGATTTTTCACCTAGTTGGCTTGTGGATTCAAACCAGCAACTGTTTGGTTACTGTCCCAACGCTCTAACCGCTAGGCCACCTGCGGTTTTGCTACCTGATACAGTATCAGCAGTAAAAAACTAAATATCTAATGCATTATACAGTAGCATGGGGAAAAACCCCAGGGTTGGTCTGGGATAATTATAGCCAGCAGATCCAACCCGCTGGCTTACAGCTGCACTAAGGTTGGAAAGGTTTTCTGTGTAGATTAAGACACCGCACGAGATATGGCTCGGCAAACGTACCTCAATCCAGGGATGAGAAATGCATTGTACTCCGAATTGTCCCGTTATCCCAACCATCACACCGAGAAGATTGAACGCAGTAAAACCAAAATATCCCACACATGCTGATATAAATAGTAGCTTATACAGATATTAAAAACCATCGTTCAATTTCTTAACAGTGTGTCAACCACGACAATCATTGTCACAATTGTTTTTAGCTAACTAGCTAGCATGACTACTATCTAGCTGACATCTTGGCTAGTAGTTGGCTTCTAGACTCACTGTCTCCTGTTTTCTGTCCAAATAACTTAACTAAATAGCTAAATATTCCCACCTGTCGTGATAAGCAAACATGTTTAACCAATGGGTAAAAACTAGGAAATTAGGATTACTTTTTTTTGCTCCCCAGCTAGCTAGACACTTTGTTAGCGAGCTAGTGCGTTTTCTAACTGTAGCTTAGCTAACCTGTCATTAACAAATGTTGAGCTGCTAGACGATAACTAGGGCTTGCTATGGGTTAGCACCAATTATGTACATAAATCCTTAATTGTTGATGTTATGTATTGGCCATTGCGAGGCTTTGAAGTCACCGGTCGGCCATATTGGCACTCCCCAGTAGGAACAGCCCTCAATAGGAATGAATGTAATTCTACAGTATTTCAATTAAATGTTTCAAGGACACCATTACATGTATTTTTGTTTTAGTGGTGACCATAGCATTAACACTAAAAAAACATGAGAAATAAAAGATTCCAGATCCATACGCACAACAAGCTTATTTCTCTTTGTTAGCTAGCATTTCCCCTCTGCCTAGATCATCCATCCAACAGACAGGTGTGGCATATCAAGAAGCTGATTAAACAGTATGATCATTACACAGGTGCACCTTTTGCTGGGGACAATAAAAGGCCACTTTAAAATGTGTTGTTTTGTCACGGAACACAATGCCACAGATGTCTCAAGTTTTGAGGTTATGTGCAATTGTCATGCTGACTTCAGGAATCAACACAATCAACAGCCTGATCAACTCTATGCAAAGCATATGTATCTCACTGCATGAGGCAAATGGTGGTCACACCAGATACTGACTGGTTTTCATATCAACGCCCCTATCTTTTTTTTTAAGGAATCTGACCAACAGATGCAAATCTGTATTCCTAGAGCATAATGAATTTATTTCAATTGACTTTCCTTATATCAACTGTAACTCAGTGTATATCTTTTCATAATTGTTTTATGTTTAGCTCACATAATATCATTTAAAAGTATGCATTAAGGTGTCTAATAGAATATATGTATAAAAAATGAATTTAGACATGCATTTATTAATATCTATAGCTTCCAAATTCTTTTCTACAATGGAGGAGTGCCAAGATGGCTGTGTTGGCTTCAATACAGCGCCAACTGTCAGTCACCCAGGGTTTATGCACATTTTATATTATTACCTCTTTTGAAGCCTTGTAGCTAGTTAGCTACTCCAGCCGTGGCGTTTTTCAGACACAGGTCCTCCGTCTTGTGTCAACACCGCAAAGCATTCAAGCAAACAATAATTGAAAAGGCGTGTGCTCTCACAGGAAACAGCGGACTTTAGGTCAAGGGTCAGCTTTTCCAATCAACATGTAATAAGATTACAAAATGACATGGTGAATTAACCCAAAGAAATGAGAAAAAAAAATGCAACAAACTAGCTATGCATTTAATTTGGTTTCATTCATTAACATGTGCAGGATGAAATCTCTTGATGCGTCATCAAGTGTCCAATTGATCTTGATTACTGTTCCTACAGGTGGAAGAACTGGTGGTGGATAATTGCCGCACCAGTGATGGTGAAGTAGAGGGCCTGACGGATGATTTCAAGGAGCTGGAATTCCTCAGCATGGTCAACGTTGGACTCACCTCCCTGGCCAAACTACCCTCACTGCCCAAACTGCGCAAGGTGAATAGGGAAGCTGGATCCTTTTGAGCAATCAATTATCTCAATTAAAATAAGATTGCAAAATTATAAGAAACTCTGGCTTTATTTTGATATGCAGGATTTACATTTTTCAAACGATTCATCAGGAAATTGTGTGTTCTTTCCTCACAGTTGGAGCTGAGTGACAACAACATCTCAGGTCATTTGGAGACACTTTCAGAGAAGTGCCCCAACCTGACGTATCTAAACCTGAGTGGCAACAAGATCAAGGGGCTGAACAACGTTGAGGCCCTGGTTAGTTGAGTCGTTAAGGCTATTCAGGGCCGGTCGTTAAGGCTACTTTTGGAATTCAGTCAGGGTCTCAACTTACTGTTGAGGTAGAATACACAAGGTGCAATTTAGAAATGTTGTTGTGGATCGGCAATTTTTATCATTTACGCAATTAGCCATGTCAGCTAACCATTTTTAGATTGGTAAGATATTCTAGCTAGCTATGTAAACTCGTAGTAATTATGGCCGAATATCAACTGGGCATGCACGGCACCTGCACAGTAGTGGTGCGCGGGTCAGCTGTTTGTTCACCCGCAATTGCTAATAACCCATCCGCAACCGCCCGACTATATGTAATAAAGTGAAAATATATGGCTTGCACCTGACCCTAACCCACTAATATAGAAAATGCACTGTACTCTACAGTCAAAGACGGCGGAACAATTATTTAACAGTGGGTGAAGTTTTTGTTGTTGTTGCCTGATTTAGATATGTTTCTATTTATAATTTCTGACATTTTGATAGGCTATTTATTAGTCAACTTTTCTAAAGTTAGATACAGTCGATTCAGACCCCTTGACTTTTTCTACATTTTGTTACATTACAGCCTAATTATAAGATGGATTAAATATTTTTTTCCCTTCATCAATCAACACACACAACCCCATAATCACAAAGCAAAAACTGGTTTTTAGATTTTTTTGGGCTAATTTATTCAAAATAAAAAACTTAAATCACATATACATAAGTATCCAGACCCTTTACTCAGTACTTTGTTGAAGCACCTTTGGCAGCGATTACAGCCTAGAGTCTTCTTGGGTAAGACGCTACAAGCTTGGCAGACCTGTATTTGGGGAGTTTCTCCCATACTTCTATGCAGATCCTCTCAACCTCTGTCAGGTTGGATGGGGAGCGTCTTTTCACGGTTCTTTTCAGGTCTCTCCAGGGATGTCCAATCGGGTTCAAGTCCGGGCTCTGGCTGGGCCACTCAAGGACATTCAGAGACTTGTCCAAGCCACTCCTGCGTTGTCTTGGCTGTGTGCTTAGGGTCGTTGTCCTGTTGGCGTGCTCTGGAGCAAGTTTTCATCAAGTATCTCTCTGTACTTTGCTCCGCTCATCTTTCCCTCGATCCTGACTAGCCACTGAAAACATCCTCACAGCATGATGCTGCCATCACCATGGTTCACTGCAGAGATGTTGCCAGGTTTCCTCCAGATGTGACGCTTGGCATTCAGGCCAAACAGTTCAATCTTGGTTTCATCAGACCAGAGAATCTTGTTTCTCATGGTCTGAGAGTCGTTTATGTGCCTTTTGGCAAACTCCAAGCGGGCTGTCATGTGCCATTTACTGAGGATTGGCTTCCGTCAGGCCACTCTACCATAAAGGCCTGATCATTGGAGTGCTGCAGAGATGGTTGTCCTTCTGTAAGTTTTTCCCATCTCCACATAGGAACTCTGGAGCTCTGTCAGAGGGACCATCGGGATCTTGGTCACCTCCCTGACCAAGGCCCTTCTCCCCTGATTGCTCAGTTTGGCTGGGTGGCCAGCTCTGGGAAGAGTCTTGGTGGTTCCAAACTTCTTACATTTAAGAAGGATGGAGGCCACTGTGTTCTTGGGGACCTTAAATGCTGCAGAAATGTTTTGGTGCCCTTCCCCAAATCTGTACCCTTGACACAATCCTGTCTCGGAGCTCTATGGACAATTCCTTCGACCTCATGACTTGGTTTTTGCTCTGACATGCACTGTCAACTGTGGGACCTTTATTTAGACAGGTGTGTGCCTTTTCAAATCATGTCCAAGCAATTGAATTTACCACAGGTGGACTCCAATCAAATTGTAGAAACATCTCAAGGATAGTCAATTGAAACAGGATGCAGCTGAACTCAATTCCGAGTCTCATAGCAAAGGTTCTGAATACTTATCTAAATAATGTATTTCTGTTTTTTCATTTTTAAATTTGCGAACATTTCTAAAAACCTGTTTTTGCTTTGTCATTATGGGGTATTGTGTGTAGATTAATGAGAGAAAAAGAATTTAATACATTTTAGAATAAGGCTGTAATGTAAGAAAATGTGGAAAATGTGAAGGGGTCTGAGTACTTTCCAAATGCAGCTTATATGCAGCTTCTCTTCTGTCATTATATTTTGCTCTAGAAGACAAAATAAACCTTTTGTCACCAGAATAATGTCATGAATCATAGAACGAATGCTTCAATCTAGTTGACATCGGTAAAGTTTTCTGTCATCATCTTTCACGGAGCAAAGCCATTTAGGGACCGGAGAGAAAATGCAATGTAAAAAAAGAAATGGAAAGATTTTCTGTGAAAAATGTCCAAACGACATTAGTTTGACCTGTTGTAAGGAAATAGAAAGCTGTGAAAATGACCCAACATGTTTCTGATAAGATTTCAGTTCGGCTTGGAAGCACATTCTATGTGGTTGAAATAATAGCAGCTTCTATGATGCTGATAAAGATGGCACCTCAAAGATGGTATCTGAGCATTTGCATCCTCTCAAGATGCTGAGAGAAAGAAATCATATTTCTCCACTTCTGTTCCCGAGTAAAAATGTTGCCTACCATTTTGTGTATAATTTTACTGCAAGAAATGCTTAATTCTGCAGGAGTTAATATTAAGGCTATGTGAGAGGTTATAGACCTATAGTCATTGTCTAGATTTCAGTTTCCATTTAACCCGTCTGAACTGTAGACTACAGTTCCCTTGACGTGTCATAAGCCTATTTGAAGTCCCTGTCTTTTGACTATAGAATTTGTATAGCGCCTCACAATCATCACACATAACATAGCCAGCACTGCTATCATCCTCTTTTACCTCTTCACCAACCCGCCCTCAGAACAGCCTCAATTCATTGGGGCATATACTCTACAAGGTGTCAAAAACCGTTCCACAGGGATGCTGGCCCATGTTGACTCCAATGCTTCCCACAGTTGTGTCAAGTTGGCTGGATGTCCTTTGGGTGGTGGACCATTCTTGATATACACAGGAAACTGTTGAGCGTGAAAAACCCAGCAGCGTTGCAGTTCTGGACACAAACCGGTGCGCCTGGCACCTACTCCCATACCCCGTTCAGAGGCACTTCAATCTTTTGCCATGCCCATTCACCCTCTGAATGGCACACATACACAATCCATGTCTTAAGGCTTAAAAATCCTTCTTTAACCTGTCTCTACACTGATTTTGAAGTGGAATCTTTTGTATACTCGGTGTAAACTGCACAAGAATGATGGTCACTAAAGATCCCATTGCATTTATCGTAAGAGTATGGGTGTTAACCCTGGTGTCCTGGCTAAATTCCCAATCTGGCCCTCATACTACCATCACCAACTAATCATCCCCAGTTTCTAATTGGCTCATTCATCCCCCCTCGTCTCCCCTGTAACTATTCCCCAGGTCATTGCTGTACATGAGAATGTGTTTTCAGTCACCTGGTAAAATAAATGATACAATTATGAATTTCAAGTATTGTTTTCTCTTGATTCATCCCGTCCGCCATCCACCCGCCCTTCATCCACACAATATTTAATGAGTCTAAACCCGTCCGCCCCGGGGATATGAAGGCGTGAACTGCTGGTTATGAGTCAACCCACGCATTACTAGTGCCTCTGACATCCAGGCGGCCTCTATTGATTTTGTTAGTCACTCTCACTCATATCATTAACATGGCATAAGTCATGGCAAAATGTGTAGAATTGCAGGAAACTTTAAAACTGCAAAAATATTCTCTCTGCCCCATTGCAACATTTGTAGAATTACATTTTTTTAAATAAGTGCTTTAAAAAAATATATATATATATGTTAACTAATCATCCCATTCACAAGGAGATATGTGGCTATGCTTGCCAGCCTTGTGCATGGAGAGAACTTGTTAATCAGGATTGTCTGGTAAACTCTAACCTCTGCTTTCTAAAACCACAGCAAAATCTGAAGAACCTGAAGAGCCTGGACCTGTTTAACTGTGAGATCACCACACTGGAGGAGTACCGTGAGAGCATCTTTGAGCTGCTGCCTCAGGTCACCTACCTGGACGGCTTCGACCAGGAGGACAACGAGGCCCCTGACTCAGAGGCAGACGACGATGGTGAGCATGGCTACCACAACACAACCATATGGTGGGGCTGGTGGTATTTCAGCCTAACTTTCTTCAACAAAATACTTCTTCATTCATAGATGATGATGAGGGGGAGGACGGAGCCGGACCCACAGGGGACTATGATGATGAAGATGAGGATGAGGAGGGCTCGGAAGGAGGAGAGGTTGGGCTCTCCTACCTGATGAAGGAAAGGATCCAGGTGAGACAAGTGAAATGTCTGTCATGTTTTATCCAAAACGTCATAATGTTTTACTTCCGACGACTCGAGTCGACGCTTAATTTAAAGAATCTTAACCCCCCCCTCCACACACAGGACGAAGAAGATGATGATGACTACGCAGAGGAGGAGGAAGAAGGTGAGGACAAGAATTGTTGTGTTGACCTGCCACTAGTAATCAAACCCAAGTACTCTAGCCTGGAAGTGGCAGATATGTTTGTCTGTCACAGATCTCCTGATGGAATCAACCATCAACATCTCTATTGACATCGGTTCCATGCTGGCTGTTACTCAATTTGTGGCAATGACTCTGTGAAAAGGGGCATTGGCTCTTTGACTCAGAAGGGTTTGACCTCTATTGATCCGTTCCTCAGCCCTGTGTGACTATTCATTTGTCACTTATCTGTGTGTTTTGGAGCCAAGCTAGGTCTACCTTCGACACTTAAAACAAGGTTAGAGTCCTCCCTACACAGTAGGCAGATAAATCCTTTGGGCTTTACAGGTATCGTAGGTTGTGTACATGTAATCCAGAGATGGTTCAGGCCATTTAGTTGTTACCTTGTGAATGCAGCTAAAGTCCCCATGTGTATACAGTGCATTCAGAAAGTATTCAGACCTCTTGACTTTTTCCACATTTTGTTACGTTGCAACCTTATTTTAAAATAGATTACATTGTTTTTTCCCCTCATCAATCTACACATAATACCCCATAATGACAAAGCAAAAACAGGTTTTTAGTAATTTTTGCAAGTGAAAAAAAATTCTGAAATACTGAAATATGACAGTATTCAGACCCTTAATTCAGTACTTTGTTGAAGCACCTTTGGCAGCGATTACAGCCTCAAGTCTTCTTGGGCACACCTGTATTTGGGAAGTTTCTCCCATTTTTCTCTGCAGATCCTATCAAGCTTTGTCAGGATGGATGGAGAGTGTTGCTGCACAGCTATTTTCAGGTCTCTCCAGAGATGTTCGATGGGGTTCAAGTCCGGGCTTTGGCTGGGCCACTCAAGGATATTCAGAGACTTGTCCCAAAGCCGCTCCTGCGTTGTCTTGGTTGTGTGCTTAGTGTCGTTGTGCTGTTGGAAGGGGAACCTTCACCCCAGTCTGAGGTCCTGAGCGCTCTTGAGCTGGTTTTCATCAAGGATCTCTGTACTTTTCCCCATTCATCTTTCCCTCGATCCTGACTAGTCTCCCAGTCCCTGCCGCTGAAAAACATCCCCACGGCTGATGCTGCCACCGCCATGCTTCACCGTAGGGATGGTGCCAGGTTTCCTCCAGACGTAATGCTTGGCATTCAGGCCAAAGAGTTTAATCTTGGTTTCATCAGACCAGAGAATCTTGTTTCTCATGGTCTGACAGTCTTTAGATGCCTTTTGGCAAACTCCAAATGGGCTGTCATGTGCCTTTTTACTAAGGAGTGGCTTCCGTCTGGCCACTCTACCATAAAGGCCTGATTGGTGGTGCAGAGATGGTTGTCCTTCTGGAAGGTTCTCCCATCTCCACAGAAGAACTCTAGAGCTCTGTCAGAGTGACCATCGGGATCTTGGTCACCTCCCTGACCAAGGCCTTTCTCCCCCGATTGCTCAGTTTGGCCGGGTAGCCAGCTCTAGGAAGAGTCTTGTTGGTTCCAAGCTTCCATTTAAGAATGATGGAGGCCACTGTGTTCTTGGGGACCTTCAATGCTGCAGAAATGTTTTGGTAGCCTTCCCCAGATCTGTGCCTCTGCACAGTCCTGTCTCTGTGCTCTATGGACAATTCTGGATTTTTGCTCTGACATGCACTGTCAAGTTGACTGTAGGACCTTATATAGACAGGTGTGTACCTTTCCAAATCATGTCCAATCAATTTAATTTACCACAGGTGGACTCCAACCAAGTTGTAGAAACATCTCAAGGATGATCAATGGAATCAAACAGGATGAGCTGAGCTCAATTTCGAGTCTCATAGCAAAGGGTATGAATACTTATGTAAATGTAATATTTTACTTTAGTTATTTTAATCAATTTGCAAAAATGTCTACAAATCTGTTTTCACTTTGTCATTATGGGGTATTATGTGTAGATTCATGAGCATTTGTATGTATTTAATCCATTTTAGAATAAGGCTGTAACGCAACAAAGTGGAAAAAGTCAAGAGGTCTGAAAACTTTCCGAATGCTCTGTACTTGAACTACTCCTTCAGGACTCTGAGTGGGAAGCTGTGCCTACTGTGAGATGACATCAGTAAGCAGCGCACTTGCATGTGTGTGCAAGGAGTATAAATCAACCCTTTCCTATATAACATGCCAGGGGAAATACTTTGCTACTATATTATACGTAAGCAGTAGATCTGAGGTCTTGGGGATCCTTTGAAAGTAGACTTTGATGTAAGAGAACCGCATTAACATTAAACCAAAATGGACTCCTTAGCCTCTACATTTTTTCGCTAATGGTAATTCAGTCTACAAAGTGGCCTTTGTTACGTGACTGAAAAGATGTATACGAGTGGTACTGTGTTTTGTTTTCCCCCTCTGGTGTTTTTGAGACTTGTCGGTGGGCGGAACATACGGTGGGTCTTGTATCAACTCCCACATTGCCTGTGGATACAATTTCATAAGGATGCCGAATTCAGAATTAAGGGAAATGCCAATTGGGTTTGATTGCTGTTGTTGTTTTTACTTGGTCCTGATTAGAAGTGATTGTCGCCACCTTTTATTAAAATCAGACAAATTCTGACTTTTTGATTGGCTTGTGCCCTGTGCAGAGGAGAAGGCAGGAGTCAAAGGGGAGAAGAGGAAGAGGGATGCTGAGGACGAAGGGGAGGAGGATGATGATGATGACGACTAGGCTTGTCTTTCCCCCTGCGAACCTCTGGATCCAGATCCAAGCTGTAGAACAATAACCACAAAAAAGTGTGATCTTGCAGATTGTTTCTCTTTGTATACCATAGATATCACTGTAGAGGCTGTTTCTTTTATATATAAATATATATATATGAGATACTATACGAAAGGGAGATTTTATCAACAAATAATTTGTTCATCATTCTAAGTTAAATTACCACTCCAACAATCTCGTCAATATGCAGGCAGTCTAAAATAAATGGATGTAGGGGGGTGGGTGGGGCTGGATTTTATGTTATGGGCTAATTTAAGAAGGGCTGTCGCTACAATGACCAGCCATCCGCACAACAGAAGTGGGCCACGCTGTCCCTCGTTGACATCTGTGTTCAACAAACCTCCAGTGACGTTCCAAGACCCATGACAGGCCAGGCAGCCCAGAGTCCAGTCCAGCCCAAAGAGATAGAGGACTCATCTTTGTATCTGTGCCATTATAGCAATCTGTGACTGCATGGGCAGCGCCATTGAGGTAATCTCCATTTTGAAGTAGTCAATTTTCTTCACGATTGGCTGATCCCTCCTGATGACTCACAACAGGGTCACCAGGAGGGGTCAGCCAATGAAGTTAGAAGTCCTACCCAGTTGACTACATTAAAAGCCCTCAATGGCGCTGCCCATGCTAATACGGCCTTTTGGCCACTAGAGGCCTCTATCATTCTCTATGGCCCAGCCAAGTCTCATCTACCTCTCTGGGCCACGGTGAGAAGAGAATGCCCCCTACAGGACAACACTATACAGAACCACCCTCACTACTCAGGCAGCCAGGGATACCAGGCTAGAAAAAAAGGCACCAGGAAGTTTAGGAACCTCTACCATCATCACTGTCTGCCACAAGCAGTCTCCTCTTCCCCCCCCCCAACTCATTTGTACCAGATAGTTTCCAGCCATCAATGAAAGTCCTGTCTCCCGTAAGCATAGCAAAGACTGTGTTAGATCCCTCACACAGTACATGACTTGTTTTAGGAATTTTTTAAATAGTGGGAGGCTGGGAGATCCAGAAAAGTAGTCTAGCAGTTTCAATACCAGCGTTAGCCCTGCAAACCGACCACAACATTTGTTAGGGCCATAGAGCTGTGGCTTTCCAGGACTGGGGCTGGAAATCTGTATTCTAAATCAAACCTAGCGGTTTGGCCTTAACCTTATCTGTCCTTAACGGATGCAAACCAATATATTTCCTTCTGGTTCAACAGGCCATTTCTGTTAACAGCTTTAAATACTGTAACCTGACTATTAATGTTGTTGTCGCGGTGATAGAGTGGCACGGCCATAATGTTTATATTGAAAAAGTTAAGGTCAAACCGCTTCGGTGTAGGAATGAACTGCATCCCGAAGTAAATTTTTACCTTTGTCTTGCTGTTGATGCAAGTTAGTTTATAATTGTACTGGTATTTTACATAGCAGGAACTTTAATCTATTATTTGTAAGGCAATATGTAAATAGTTTCAGTTCCAACAGTTTGATGTTTCATGTGTTTTTTTTGTGGGGTTTTTTATGACATTTTTCGTCATTTTGTTTTAATATAAAGCACAGGTCAAGGGGCCAAACTCTGACCTAACACACTCAATATAGATTATTTTCCATCCTTGGCTGTTGTGACACGTTGTGTTTTGTGTGGTGTAAACATCTTAAAAGAAGGATTTTGAATAAAACAATATATAAACAGAAAAGAGAATGCTTTAAAATAAATGTATTGTTTTTTGTCTTCAGAAAATGATTACCTAATTACACAAATGTCATTCACTGCTAGGCAGTAGTAGGGACATTATATCACATGTAGCAACAATTTATGTACAAATGATGTACAATTTACCAACAAGTGGCCAAAGGAGGGAGAATTTCAGTGGCTTGACCAAACGTCTTTGGCCGTCACCAATTCATGTATGAGAAATGTTTCACAAAACCATCCAAACTGTTTCTCTGTTTATAAAAAGGTATTCAGTGAGATGTGAGGAGTGGGAGTGTAATGTGACCCGTAAGGCCTACGAGTTACAGTTCCTCACGAACAGTCTGCTGGCTCAGCGTCTAATATCACACACAGGTGCCATCTGCTGGGCGTCACAGGCATGAATAATTCATGAGGGAGGTCTTGGTAGTTAGAGGACATCGGACATGAAGGGGGTGGGGTTATGTCAGAGATGCAGGGGTGGGGCCACTGGACCATGCCATGAACAATTTATTATACTGGTCTTAGGTTGCTTAGTGCCATGCAGCTATTCCCTCCGCAAGGCAATCAAACAAGCAAAGCATCAGTATAGAGACAAAGTAGAGTCATAAGTCAACGGCTCAGACACGAGATGTATGTGGCAGGGTCTACGGCCAATCACGGATTACAAAAAGAAAACCAGCCCTGTCGCGGACATCGACGTCTTGCTCCCAGACAAATGAAACAACTTCTTTGCGCGCTTTGAGGACAATACAGTGCCACTGACAAGGCCCGCTACCAAAGCTTGTGGGCTCTCCTTCTCTGTGGCCAACGTGAGTAAAACATTTAAACGTGTTAACCCTCGCAAGGCTGCCGGCCCAGACGGCATCCCTAGCCACGTCCTCAGAGCATGCGCAAACCAGCTGGCTGGTGTGTTAACGGACATATTCAACCAATCCCTATCCCAGTCTGTTGTCCCCACACGCTTCAAGATGGCCACCATTGTTCCTGTTCCCAAGAAAGCTAAGGGGACTGAACTAAATGACTATCGCCCCATTGCACTCACTTCTGTCATCATGAAGTGTCACGACTTCCGCCGAAGTCGGTCCCTCTCCTTGTTCGGGCGGCGTTCGGCGGTCGAAGTCACAGGCATTCTAGCCATCGCCGATTCACTTTTCATTTTCCATTTGTTTTGTCCTTGTTTTACACACCTGGTTTCAATCCCCCAATTACTTGTTTATTATTTAACCCTCTGTTCCCCTATGGTTGTTTGTGAGTGAGTGATTGTTTGTCTTGTATACGGTCCGTTATTGTGGGCTCGGAATATTGTGTTGTATTTGGGAATACTTGAGTAAATACGTTGATTACTCATATCTGCTGTCCTGCGCCTGACTCTCTACAGCTACACACATGCCCAATTACAGAATCACTCACCTTTCAGATGGAGTCAGCAGGAGCAGACGCCCTCCCTGTGGCGTTAGAGGAGCGCGTCCAGCAGCACGCGACCATGTTGCAACGTCTGGGCACCGCCATGGATCGCGTGCTGCAGACGATGGATCGTTGGGAGAGAGGAGGAGGTCGTCCAGCGCCTCCACCAGCCCCACTACAGCAGGCCCCACTGTCCACCCCTCCTTCACCCGGTCCTAGCGGGATTCGACTTGCGCTCCCGAGGGAGTATGATGGGATGGCTGCCGGATGCCAGGGGTTCCTACTCCAGCTGGAACTCTACCTGGCGACCGTCCACCTGGCTCCTTCGGGACATGAGAGCATGTCCGCCCTCATCTCCTGACTCTCAGGAAAAGCCCTGGAGTGGACCAACGCCGTATGGAGTGAAGGAGACGCGGCGTTGGACCATTACGCAGAGTTCACCCGCCGCTTTCGGGCAGTTTTTGACCACCCGCCTGAGGGTCGAGCGGTGGGTGAACGTCTGTTCCACCTGAGGCAGAGGACGAGAAGCGTGCAGGATTTTGCATTGGACTTCCGGACCCTTGCCGCCAGCGCGGGATGGAACGACAGGGCCCTGATCGATCACTACCGGTGCAGTCTGCGCGAGTACGTCCGTCGGGAGTTGGCCTGCCGAGACACCACCCTCACGTTGGACCAGCTGGTGGACCCATCCATCTGGCTGGACAACCTGCTGGCTACCCGCGGACGTCCGGATCGGGGCCTGTCAGTTCCATCCCCCAGCACCTCCGCTCCGACGCCCATGGAGCTGAGAGGTGCTGCACTTAGGGCGACCGGAGGAGGGGCCATTCCCTGCACCATCTGTGGCCTCAGAGGGCACACTGCTGGTTGGTGCTGGGGGGGTTCCTCAGGGAGTCCAGGCAGCAGGCAGGGCACTATCGTGTCACCCCAGGTGAGTCGGCACCAGGCTCACCCAGAGCCTTCTGTTGCTCACATGTGTGTGTTTATTAAATTTCCTGAGTTTTCCACGCATTCCCAGCATAAGGCGCTCGTAGATTCAGGTGCAGCTGTGAATTTTATTGACCGTTCATTTGCCCATAGCTTAGGGATCCCCCTTGTTCCTGTGGATATGCTCTTCCCTGTGCACGCCCTAGATAGTCGACCATTAGGGTCAGAGCTGATTAGGGAGGCCACCGCTCCACTAGACATGGTTACGCAGGAGGGTCACAAGGAGAGAATCAGTCTCTTCCTTATTGATTCTCTTGCATTTCCCGTGATGCTGGGCCTACCCTGGTTGGCCTGTCATGACCCCACTATTTCGTGGCAACAGAGGGTTCTCAAGGGGTGGTCATGAAAGTGCTCAGGGAGGTGTGTAGGGGTTTCCATCGGTGCAACTACGGTGGAAAGTCCAGACCAGGTCTCCACCGTGCACATCCCCTCAGAATATGCCGATTTGGCTCTTGCCTTCTGTAAGAAGAAGGCGACTCAATTACCACCCCAACGACAGGGGCATTGTGCGATAAATCTCCTGGTAGAAGCAGCACTTCCCAGGAGTCACGTGTATCCTCTGTCACAGGAGGTGACGGCTGCTATGGAAACATATGTCTCCAAATCCCTGGGGCAGGGATACATTTGGCCCTCCACTTCACCTGCCTCCTCGAGTTTCTTTTTTGTGAAGAAGAAGGATGGAGGTCTGCGCCCGTGTATTGACTATCGGGGTATCAATCAGATCACTGTGAGGTACAGCTACCCGCTGCCTCTCATCGCCAGTGCGATCGAGTCAATGCACGGGGCGCGCTTCTTCACAAAATTGGATCTCAGGAGCGCTTACAACCTGGTGCGTATCCGGGAAGGGGACGAGTGGAAGACGGCATTTAGTACCACCTCAGAGCACTATGAGTACCTCGTCATGCCGTACGGGTTGATAAATGCTCCATCAGTCTTCCAGGGCTTTGTTGATGAGATTTTCCGGGACCTGCACGGGTAGGGTGTAGTGGTGTATATCGACGACATTCTGATATACTCCGTTACACGCACCGAGCATGTGTCCCTGGTGCGCAGGGTGCTTGGTAGACTGTTGGAGCATGACCTGTACGTCAAGGCTGAGAAATGTCTGTTCTTCCAACAGTCCGTCTCCTTCCTAGGGTACCGCATTTCCACTTCAGGGGTGGAGATGGACAGTGACCGCATTTCAGCCGTGCATAATTGGCCGACTCCCACCACGGTAAAGGAAGTGCAGCGGTTTCTAGGGTTTGCCAACTACTACCGGAGGTTTATCCTGGGTTTTGTTCAGGTAGCGGCTCCCATTACCTCACTGCTGAAGGGAGGACCGGTGCGACTGCAGTGGTCGGCTGAGGCGGACAGGGCTTTTGGTCACCTGAAGGCTCTGTTTACCTCGGCTCCTGTGCTGGCTCATCCGCGTCCCTCTTTGGCGTTCATAGTGGAGGTGGACGCGTCCGAGGCTGGGATAGGAGCCGTGCTCTCTCAGCGCTCGGGCATGCCACCAAAGGTCCGCCCCTGTGCTTTCTTTTCGAAGCTCAGCCCGGCAGAGTGAAACTATGATGTGGGGGACCGGGAGCTGTTGGCTGTTGTCAAGGCTCTGAAGGCGTGGAGACATTGGCTTGAGGGGGCTAAACACCCTTTTGTCATCTGGACTGACCACCGCAATCTGGAGTACATACGGGCGGCGAGGAGACTGAACCCTCGCCAGGCAAGGTGGGCCATGTTCTTTAACTGTTTTGTTTTCACTCTGTCCTACAGACCAGGTTCCCAGAACGCTAAGACAGACGCACCGTCCCGGATGTATGACACAGAGGAGCGGTCCAAGGATCACACTCCCATACTTCCGGCCTCTTGCCTGGTGGCACCGGTGGTGTGGGAGCTGGACGCGAACATCGAGCGGGCGTTACGCACAGAGCCCACTCCCCCTCAGTGTCCAGCTGGGCACCTGTACGTTCCGTCTGCTGTCCGCGACCGTCTGATCTATTGGGACCACACGTCACCCTCCTCTGGTCATTCTGGCATCGGTCGTATGGTGCGTTGCCTTAGTGGGAAGTACTGGTTGTCCACCTTGGCCAAGGACGTGAGGGTTTATGTTTCCTCTTGCTCGGTGTGCGCCCAGTGCAAGGCTCCCAGGCACCTGCCCAGAGGGAAGTTACAACCCTTACCCATTCCACAACGGCCGTGGTCGCACCTGTCGGTGGACTTCTTGACGATCTTCCTCCCTCACAGGGCAACACCACGATCCTGGTCGTTGTGGATCGGTTTTCTAAGTCTTGCCATCTCCTCCCTTTGCCTGGTCTCCCTACGGCCCTACAGACTGCGGAGGCCCTGTTCACTCACGTCTTCCGGCACTACGGGGTGCCTGAGGACATAGTCTCTGATTGGGGTCCCCAGTTCACGTCTAGGGTCTGGAGAGCATTCATGGAACGTCTGGGGGTCTCGGTCAGCCTCACCCCGAGAGTAACGGGCAGGTGGAGAGAGTAAACCAAGATGTGGGTAGGTTTCTGAGGTCATATTGCCAGGACCGGCCAGGGGAGTGGGCGGCGTTCATCCCCTGGGCAGAGATGGCCCAAAACTCACTCCGCCACTCCTCCGCTAACCTCCCTCCCTTCCAGTGCGTACTGGGGTATCAGCCGGTTCTGGCACCTTGGCATCAGAGCCAGATTGAAGCTCCTGCGGTGGACGAATGGTTTAAGCGCTCGGAGTAGACCTGGGACGCCGCCCATGTGCACCTGCAACGGGCCGTGAGGCGGCAGAAGGTGAGTGCCGACCGCCACCGCAGTGAGGCTCCGGTGTTGGCACCGGGGGACCGGGTCTGGCTCTCAACCCGAAACCTGCCCCTCCGCCTGCCCTGCCGGAAGCTGGGTCCGCGGTTTGTGGGGCCATTCAAAGTCCTGAGGAGATTGAACGAGGTATGCTGCAGGTTACAGCTTCCCCCAGATTACCATATTAATCCCTCGTTCCATGTGTCTCTCCTCAGGCCGGTGGTGGCTGGTCCACTCCAGGAGTCTGAGGTGCGGGAGGTTCCTCCGCCCCCTCTGGACATCGAGGGGGCCCCGGCGTATGCTGTTCGAGCCATCCTGGACTCGAGGCGTCGGGCGAGGTGCCTTCAGTACCTCGTGGAGTGGGAGGGGTACGGTCCGGAGGAGAGATGCTGGGTGCCGGTGGAGGACATCTTGGACCCTTCGTTGCTGCGGGAGTTCCATCGTCTCCACCCGGATTGCCCTGCGCCTCGTCCTCCGGGTCGTCCCTGAGGTCGGTGTCGGGGGAGTACTGTCACGACTTCCGCCGAAGTCGGTCCCTCTCCTTGTTCGGGCGGCGTTCAGTGGTTGACGTCACCGGCTTTCTAGCCATCGCCGATCCACTTTTCATTATCCATTTGTTTTGTCTTTGTTTTACACACCTGGTTTCAATACCCCAATTACTTGTTCATTATTTAACCCTCTGTTCCCCCATGGTTGTTTGTGAGTGATTGTTTGTCTTGTATACGGTCCGTTATTGTGGGATCGGATTATTGTCTTGTATTTTTGAATACTTGAGTAAGTACGTTGATTACTCATATCTGCTGTCCTGCGCCTGACTCTCTACACCAGCAACACACAGGCCCGATTACATGAAATGCTTTGAGAGACTTGTTAAGGACCATATCACCTCCACCCTACCTGATACCCTAGACCCACTCCAATTTGCTTACCACCCCAATAGGTCCACTGACGATGCAATCGCCATCACACTGAACACTGCCCTAACCCATCTGGACAAGAGGAATACCTATGTAAGAATGCTGTTCATTGACTACAGCTCAGCATTTAACATCATAGTACCCTCCAAACTCGTCATTAAGCTCGAGACCCTGGGTCTCGACCCCGCCCTGTGCAACTGGTTCCTGGACTTTCTGACGGATTGCCCCCAGGTGGTGAAGGTAGGAAACAACATCTCCACCCTTCTGAGCCTCGACACTGGGGCCCCACAAGGGTGCGTTCTCGGCCCTCTCCTGTACCCCCTGTTCACCCATGACTGCGTGACGCCTCCAACTCAATCATCAAGTTTGTAGACAACACTACAGCAGTAGGCTGCTTGATTACCAACAACGCCGAGACGGCCTACAGGGAGGAGGTGAGGTTCCCTCGGAGTGTGGTGTCAGGAAAATAACCTCCCACTCAACAATGTCAACAAAACAAAGCAGATGATCGTGGACTTCAGGAAACAGCAGAGGGAGCACCCCCCCCCCCCCCCCCCCATCCACATCGACGGGACAGTCGTGGAGAAGGCGGAACGTTTTAAGTTCTTCTGCATACACATCACAGACAAACTGAAATGGTCCACCCACACAGACAGCGTGGGGAAGAAGGCGCAACAGGCCTCTTCAACCTCAGGAGGCTGAAGAAATTCGGCTTGTCATCTAAAACACTCACAAACTTTTACAGATGCACAATTGAGAGCATCCTGACGGGCTGTATCACTAGTCACTTTAAATAACGCCACTTTAATAATGTTTATATAGAGGTATCACTAGTCACTTTAAATAACACCACTTTAATAATGTTTACATATCCTACGTTACTCATCTCATATGTATATACTGTATTCTACACCATCTACTGCATCTTGCCTATGCCGCACGCCATCGCTCATCCATATATTTATATGTACATATTCTTATTCATCCCTTTACATTTGTGTGTATAAGGAAGTTGTTGTGAATTTGTTTGATTACTTGTTAGATATTACTGCATGGTCAGAACTAGAAGCACAAGCATTTCGCTACACTCGCATTAACATCTGCTAACCATGTGTATGTGACCAATAACATTTTATTTGATCTGCATATGGGGGGGGGGGGAATTGCTGTTTTACTGCTAACAGTAAGAAACATCTCAGATTTTCCTCTATCAATAACCAAACCCACAGAAAACTTAGTGATTGTTCCTGAAAAACAACTTCTCACCTTGAAAACGGCCTATGTGACATCGATTATAAGTCAGCAACATATATTCCAATATCAAAATCGACTACAAAGTGTAAATAGGATTTGAGAGATGACAGAAGAAAATGGTATGTCACAAAATGAAGGGTAACAGTTTTCCTCGTGTTGGGTTTATTTCAATCCTACCCACATGTCCACAGCTGGCATCCACGTAATCATCCATTCTGAATGAAGCTGCATGAGACCTGATTGTAATGCCCATGGTCAATTTGGTTTGACATTCAATATCTCTTTTGGGCTAGTTAGGGACGATCAGTAAATTACACAATGTACATGGGACAATATTTTTTCAACGTCAATAGCTCCAAATTTCAATGACTTAACCTCAAACCAACTATAAATTGTAGAAATTCACATACAAATATTGAAAGCATTTAATGAGACAAAAAGATGTGCAATATGAAAATATTGTCTAATTTACATTGTGTATGTAATGAATAAGGTATAGATTCACGCGCAGAGCGCGGTAGGTGATTATTACGCCTTCGCAGAAGGCAGGAATCGTGGTCACAGGCAGGTAATGGTCGTACACAGGTAGGCAAACAGGCAGGTGAATCAAAACTAGGACTGAAGGCTATAACTGGTTCACACAAACGAGCTAGGAAAAGTCAAAACGAACAATACCTCACAAAGGCACAAACAAAATGAACTGAACTAAATAAGGAGCTGATGAGACCAGGTGAGTAACTAACACTGGTGAAATCATTGAACAAAAATGAAAGACAGGACTACGTTCAAGAACACAAAGAAACAGGGCAACGTTCAAGAACCCAACGAAACAGAATACAAGGTTTGACTATGAAAATAAATACAGAACCTTACAGTGTAATTTATTGACGGCCCCTAACTAGCCCCAGAGATAGGCTATCCAACATCAAACCAACTTTAGCATGGTCTAGCATACATTTCAGTAACAATATATGTATACTGAACAAAAATATAAATGCAACATGCAACAATTTCAACAATTTTACTGAGTTACAGTTCATATAAGGAAATCAGTCAATTTAAATAAATGCATTAGGCCCTAATCTATGGATTTCACATGACTGGGCAGAGGCACAGCCATGGGTGGGCCTGGAAAGGCATAGGCCCACCCACTTAGGAGCCAGGTCCACCCACTGTGGAGCCAGGCCCAGCCAATCAGAATGAGTTTTTCTCCACAAAAGGGGTTTATTACAAACACAGGCTGGCGTGGTTACACATGGTCTGCGGTTGTGAGGCCGGTTGGACGTACTGCCAAATTCTATAAAATTATGTTGGAGGCAGCTTATGGTAGAGAAATTAACATTAAATTATCCGGCAACAGCTCTAGTGGACATTCCTGCAGTCAGCATGCCAATTGCACACTCCCTCAAAACTTGAGACATCTGTGGCATTGTGTTGTGTGACAAAACTGCACATTTTAGAGTGGCCTTTTATTGTCCCCAGCACAAGGTGCACTTGAGTAATGATCATGCTGTTTAATCAACTTCTTGATATGCCACACTTGTCAGGTGGCTGGATTATCTTGGCAAAGGAGAAATGCCCACTAACATGGATGTAAACAAATTTGTGCACAGAATTTGAGAGAAATAAGCTTTTTGTGCGTATGGAACATTTCTGGGATATTTTTTTTCAGGTCATGAAACATGGGACCAACACTTTACAATGTAAAGTTTACATGTTGCGTTCATATTTATGTTCAGTGTAATTTAATATTTCCCCTAATGCATCACAGTAAGTGAAATACAATACTATTAAACCATGTTGAAAACTGTGGAGTGAGTTCCATGTTTAAAAACAAATGAAACTGAATCCAGAATGAAGTGCATGTAGCACTGTCTTTACTGTCCCACTAGATGGCAACATGGTCGGTACTGTAACCGATGGCTACCACTTCTGATGTCAAAGCAGCTGGTGTTTGCTGCTCAGGCTTGATAAAGAATATTGACACGAAAGGTTATGTGGGTCATTCCATGTTTTCCTTTATCCAGTCCAAATGTATTTATTTGATGTAATTTTGTTCTGTTGTTACCATCATTTTTGTATAATTTGTTCTTTTTTTTCATCCCTTTTGGACTGTCTGAGGCGAGTGTGAGTGCTCTAATAGCATCCCACATTTTAGAGTGGCCTTTTATTTTCCCCAGCACAAGGTGCACTTGAGTACTGATCATGCTGTTTAATCAACTTCTTGATATGCCACACTTGTCAGGTGGATGGATTATCTTGGCAAAGGAGAAATGCTCACTAACATGGATGTAAACAAATTTGTGCACAGAATTTGAGAGAAATAAGCTTTTTGTGCGTATGGAACATTTCTGGGATATTTTATTTCAGGTCATGAAACATGGGACCAACACTTTACAATGTATATATACTATTATATCACATATTATGTTCAGCTCCAATCTTTATTTTGGTATGACTGTGTCAGTCAGCACTGGCTCATTGGAAACCGTGCGGCTAAAACATGATTGTCTTTCCATATTCAGATCAGCCACATCTGGTTGAGTAACAGAGGCTGTAGCACACTTGCATGTGCGCATACACACACACACACGCACACATGCGCACACACACATGCGCACACACACACACACACATACACATACACATACACATACAAACACACACACACACACACACACACACACACACACACACACACACACACACACACACACACACACACACACACACACACACACACACACACACACACACGCACCAGTATTGCCCAAAACATTTTCAGACATAAGCTTGTATTACATTCCCACATTCATAAATGCACGCGCACTGTGATTACTACTAATTACTACATAAACCTAAGCACCGTTGGCTGATTGTTGTTTCTAAAACAGGGGAACAACAGCTTGACCCTTTGACCCTGCCGGACCTCTCAGAGGAGTCGGCCTCTTCAATGAAGTGGGTCTGAAGGGATCAGGAGTCCTCATCTCTCTTTCTCAATACAAGTCAGAAACACACAAAACAGCCTGTCCAGAGGGAGAAAAACATCTGTTTAGTTGATGCTTTGACACACATTCAACTCACACGTGCCTGGTCGCTACTGTACACACACACGTGCGCTAAAGCACACATGCATGTCACACACACACACTCAATCACACCTATGCACTCGAATACGCTTACACAAATACACACTCATTATACTGATCGCCAAACTACACCACATTCAGCCAGTTTTATGGAGCTGAAGATGGAATGGGAATACGTAAGAGCCTCCTGCATATTAGGCACACTGGCTAACCTGATATTCTCTGTAATGGTATCCAGACGATACGTGGGCAGCTGCAAGGCACAGCTGGTGCATTAGACAACCAGAGGCCAGTTGAATACACTGCTGTGCTGACAGGTCAGACTCCTTCAATTTATGCCTACCAACTAACGTAAGCATCCAGAGAAACGATCCCCTCTCTGTGTACAGATGTAGGATCTTAATTTGAGACAGTTTGCTACAGCAGGAAAATAATCCTGCAGCTACAAGAAATGTGAATTATTATGTGTATTATATTTAATGGACATTTTTGTAGGGGTTGAAATATCATCCTGCATTGCAGGAAAGTTCTCCTGCAACGGGGGATCAAATTAAGGTCCTACATCTGTGTGCATGTACAATTATACAGAAAAATCTGTTCATCCAGTTGTCTGATTCCAGTTTTGACTGTTATGGTAAAGGTTGGTTTCTGGGCTAATTACTTTCACAAGTTAAAATTTTTTGGTTGAGTTGCTTTATACAGTATATAGTCATTGTGTATCGAAGCCTGACCTCACTTGTGTGTTTGTGCTTGTCTTAACCCATGGGGGGCACTGTAACCCTTCTGTTACCACCTCTCTTACCCTGGGGTTTGTTGGATGAGGGAGAGATAGAGGCTCAACACCTGAGGTTCAGGTATAGATGGTTTGTCCTGGTTTGATGTTCTTCCTTCAAACTGTAGCAAATCTGGGGGATAGCAGCTGGGATCAAACTAGAGACCTTGTATTTGTCAACTCAACATATGTCCAGACGATTACTGGACCATATTCCGACAATAATTCTATTTTAAAATGATGTTTTTTATTTGAAATCCAAATACATCAACAATCCCAGTATATCCAGTCGTGCTGCCGATTCAGTTCTCCTTGCGGCTATGGAACCCTGATCTGTTTCACCGGATGTGTTACTTTGTCCCAGACCTGCTGTTTTGATCTGCTGTAGCTGCCAGGCATCGCAACTTTCTCTCTCGCTCTCTCCCTCTCGCGCTCTCTCTCCCTGTCTCTCTCTCTCTCTCTCTCTCGCTCACTCTCTCTCTCTCCCGGTCTCTCTCTCTCTCTCTCTCTCTGTCTCTCTCTCTCTCTCTCTCTCTCCCTGTCTCTCGCTCTCTCTCTCACTCACTGTCTCTCTCTCTCTCGCTCTTTCTCTCTCTCGCTCTCTCTCTCTCCCTGTCTCTCTCTCTCTCTCTCACTGTCTCTCTCTCTCTCTCACTGTCTCTCTCTCTCCCTGTCTCTCGCTCTCCCTCTCTCTCTCTCACTGTCTCTCTCTCTGTCTCTCTCTCTCTCTCTCTCTCTTTCCTCTCTCTCTCTCTCTCCCTGTCTCTCTCTCTCTCTCTCTCCCTGTCTCTCTCTCTCTCCCTGTTCTCTCTCTCTCTCTCTCTCTCTCGCTGTCTCTCTCTCTCTCTGTCTCTCTCCCTGTGTCTCTCTCTCTCTCTCTCTCTCTCTCTCCCCTGTCTCTCTCTCTCTCACTGTCTCTCTCTCTCCCTGTCTCTCGCTCTCCCTCTCTCTCTCGCTCTCTCTCTCTTTCTCTCTCTCTCTCTCTCTCTGTCTCTCTCTCTCTCTCACTGTCTCTCTCTCTCTCTCTCACTGTCTCTCTCTCTCCCTGTCTCTCGCTCTCCCTCTCTCTCTCGCTCTCTCACTGTCTCTCTCTCCCTCTCTCTCTCTCTCTCTCTCCCTGTCTCTCTCTCTCTCTTTCTCTCTCTCCCCTGTCTCTCTCTCTCTCGCTGTCTCTCTCTCTCCCCTGTCTCTCTCTCTCTCTTCCTGTCTCTCTCTCTCTCTCCCTGTCTCTCTCTCTCTCTCTCTCTCTCGCTGTCTCTCTCTCTCTCTGTCTCTCTCCCTGTCTCTCTCTCTCTCCCTGTCTCTCTCCCTCTCTCTCTCTCCCTGTCTCTCTCTCTCTCTCCCTGTCTCTCTCCCTGTATCTCTCTCTCTTTCTCTCTCACTCTCTCTCTCTCTCTCTCTCTCTCTCTGTCTCTCTCTCTCTCGCTGTCTCTCTCTCCCCTGTCTCTCTCTCTCTCTCCCTGTCTCTCTCCCTGTCTCTCTCCCTGTCTCTCTCTCTCCCTGTCTCTCTCTCTCTCCCGGTCTCTCACTCTCTCTCTCTCTCTCTCTCTCTCTCTCTCTCTCTCCCTGTCTCTCTCTCTCTCTCTCTCTCTCTGTCTCTCTCCCTCTCTCTCTCTCTCTCTCTCTCTCTCTCTCCCTGTCTCTCTCTCTCGCTGTCTCTCTCTCTCTCTCTCTCTCTCCCTGTCTCTCTCTCTCGCTGTCTCTCTCTCTCCCTGTCTCTCTCCCTGTCTCTCTCTCTCGCTCTCTCTCTCTCTCTCTGTCTCTCTCTCTCACTGTCTCTCTCTCTGTCTCTCTCCCTGTCTCTCTCTCTCGCTGTCTCTCTCTCTCTGGCTCTGTCTCTCAATTCAATTCAAGGGCTTTATTGGCATGGGAAACAATTTACAGTAAACATTACACTCACAGAAGTTCCAAAATAATAATGACATTACAAATGTCATATTATGTATATATACAGTGTTGTAACGATGTGCAAATGGTTAAAGTACAAAAGGGAAAATAAATAAACATAAATATGGGTTGTATTTACAATGGTGTTTGTTCTTCACTGGTTGACCTTTTCTTGTGGCAACAGGTCACAAATATTGCTGCTGTGATGGCACACTGTAGTATTTCACCCAGTAGATATGGGAGTTTATCAAAATTGGGTTTGTTTTTCAATTCTTTGTGGATCTGTGTAATCTGAGGGAAATATGTGTCTCTAATATGGTCATACATTTGGCAGGAGGTTAGGAAGTGCAGCTCAGTTTCCACCTCATTTTGTGGCAGTGTGCACATAGCATGTCTTCTCTTGAGAGCCAGGTCTGGCTCGTTAGCAAGTCTATGCTCACTGAGTCTGTAGATAGTCAAAGCTTTCCTTAAGTTTGTGTCAGTCACAGTGGTCAGGCATTCTGCCGCTGTGTACTCTCTGTTTAGGGCCAAATAGCATTCTAGTTTGCTCTGGTTTTTTTGTTTATTCATTCCAATGTGTCAAGTAATTATCTTTTTATTTTCTCATGATTGGTTGGGTCTAATTGTGTTGCTGATGTGGCTTTGTTATGGAAGGTTTTGGATTCGCTCCCTTTTAGGTGGTTGTAGAATTTAACGGCTCTTTTCTGGACTTTGATCAATAGCGGGTATCGGCTTAATTCTGCTCTGCGTGTATTATCTGGTGTTGTACGTTGTACACGGAGGATCTTTTTGGTATTTTAGGAGCAAGGGCCTCTTTACGCCTTATATTGAAAGTCTAGGTTGGCATGGAAATGCATCGCTCAAGCGGTAAAGCGTGCCGTTTTGGCTTCCGTTGTGTCACAGCGTCTCTCTTCCCACTTCCCACGAGGACACCACATAATCCCTATTTCAGGATCAAGAGGTACACACACACACACACACACACCATAGACCTACAGTTGAAAATTAGAGATGATTTTGGATCGTGATGTGCACAGCATAGCAAGACGAAGACAACACTGGTTTCCTGTTAAACAGTGTGGAGGAAACCTTTTTCACTAATCCTGAAGATTACTGTTCATATGGACACACGTACATATAAGTGTACCCTAACGCACACTGCACTCAAGCTGCACTCAAGCAGATAATGGCTAATTAAATCGAAAGACTTCTAACACATAATGCTTATAGCAATGCAAAAAAAAAAAGCAGCATGCTATTAGAGATACCACTTAAGGGTATGTTAATCACAGCCCAGATTTCAAAATGGACGACAATTGCCTCAGATAAATGATCCAACGAGGCACTAAGGGACAAAAGCCAAACAGCTGTGACACCCCATCCCCCTCCATTACTACCCTGAAGAGTCCCCTGCCACCATCCCCCTGGGAACCCACTACGCCCTTTTCCCTCCCGCACCCAATCACTGCACTGGACCCCACCTGGTATCTCTCCAGCCCTACTATCAGCCTCATCAAATGACATTACCAAAACATCAATCAGAGATCAGCGTACTGACGTAGGTAAATCGGGCGAGGTGATGACTTCTGATTAAAAAGGGATAGCAACCGTCCCGACAGTCAACAACTACCAATAGTAAGGGATGCTCAATTCTGTCTCCATGGTAAACCTAGAATTACAGACAAGGCAATCTGTAGCTCATGAATACTACATGAGGAGGCAGGGCCTCAACTGACTGGGGAGGATTCAGCTTAAAGCCCACAAGTTTCAGTGACAAAAGCTGTGCTACAATGGTCAAGGCTAGCACCAGAAGTCCTCTCGCAGTTCAACCTATGTATCAAAGGTGTGTGCCTCCTTGTGTGCTGTGAAATAGGTTTATGTTGTGTGAATGATGAGACACCATGTGAGGAGAGCCTAATGAATCTAAAGGAACCTTGGGACTAGTTTGTCTATCTTGCAGCCAGTCTCTCATTACCAATTGATCCACTGCCACGCTCCAGACACACTTGATTTCTCTGTGAGTCAATGTGGATTCTGGAGTGCACGCCGACAGATTTCAGTGCATAGGGGATGTGCTCCAATTCGGGTGTGATGGATGGGAAAATCAGCCTGTGAAGCATAATAACCTGGATGAAATTGGAGAGAACATGATATGATGATGGGGAGAAGAGCAGGGATGGTGTGAAGCTTAGGACTCTGGGCCTGAGCACCTCTCACTGCAACTGGATCCTGGACTTCCTGACGGGCCGACCCCAGGTGGTGAGAGTAGGCAACCTCACCTCTGCCACGCAGACCATCAACACAGGGGCCCACAGGGGTGTGTGCTTAGTCCCCTCCTATACTCCCTCTTCACCCGCGTCTGCGAGGCCACGCACGACTCCAATACTATCATCAAGTTTGCTGACGACACAACGATGATTCAGCCTACAGGGAGGTCATCAGTGACCTGGCAGTGTGGTGCCAGAGCAACAACCTCTCCTTCAACGTCAGTAAGACCGAGGAGCTGATCGTGGACTACAGGAAACGGGGGGGGGGGGGAGAGAACATCCCCATCCACATCGCTGGGGCCCACTCGGGAAGTTCAAAAGTTTGGCATGGGCCCTCAAATCCTACAAAAGTTCTACAGTTGTACCATTGAGAGCATCTTGACTGGCTACATCACTGGCTGGTATGGCAATAGCACCGCCTTCGATCGCATTGTCTATATACACACTCACAGGCCTTACACACTCACAGGACCCTACACACTCACAGGCCTTACACACTCACAGGCCTTACACACTCACAGGACCCTACACACTCACAGGCCTTACACACTCACAGGACCCTACACACTCACAGGCCTTACACACTCACAGGACCCTACACACTCACAGGGCCTTACACACTCACAGGACCCTCACACTCACAGGGCCTTACACACTCACAGGACCCTACACACTCACAGGCCTTACACACTCACAGGCCTTACACACTCACAGGACCCTACACACTCACAGGGCCTTACACACTCACAGGACCCTACACGCTCACAGGACCCTACACACTCACAGGCCTTACACACTCACAGGGCCCTACACACTCACAGGACCCTACACACTCACAGGACCTTACACACTCACAAGAGCCTACACACTCACAGGACTCTACACACTCACAGGGCCTTACACACTCACAGGACCCTACACACTCACAGGACCCTACACATTCACAGGGCCCTACACACTCACAGGCCCCTACACACTCACAGGTCCCTACACACTCACAGGTCCCTACACACTCACAGGACCCTATACACTCACAGGGCCCTACACACTCACAGGACCCTACACACTCACAGGCCTTACACACTCACAGGACCCTACACACTCACAGGCCTTACACACTCACAGGACCTCACACACTCACAGGGCTTTACACACTCACAGGACCCTACACACTCACAGGCCTTACACACTCACAGGCCTTACACACTCAGAGGGCCCTACACACTCACAGGGCCCTACACACTCACAGGGCCCTACACACTCACAGGACCCTACACACTCACAGGACCCTACACACTCACAGGCCCCTACACACTCACAGGACCCTACACATTCACAGGGCCCTACACACTCACAGGGCCCTACACACTCACAGGGCCCTACACACTCACAGGTTCCTACACACTCACAGGGCCCTACACACTCACAGGTCCCTACACACTCACAGGTCCCTACACACTCGCAGCGCCCTACACACTCACAGGACCCTACACACTCACAGGGCCCTACACACTCACAGGACCCTACACACTCACAGGACCTTACACACTCACAGGGCCCTACACACTCACAGGACCTTACACACTCACAGGGCCCTACACACTCACAGGACCTTACGCACTCACAGGACTCTACACACACACAGGACCCTACACACTCACAGGCCTTACACACTCACAGGACCTCACACACTCACAGGACCCCACACACTCACAGGGCCCTACACACTCACAGGGCCCTACACACTCACAGGCCTTACACACTCACAGGCCTTACACACTCACTCCATCATTTGCTCACTCACACATAATATGCACATACATTTATACTGACTCTACACACCCACTCACATACAAGCTGCTGCTACCCTGTTAATCTTATATCCTGTTTCCTAGTACCTTACCTCTATACATACAGTATCTACCTCCATCACTCCAGTATCCCTGCACATCGTAAATAAGCATTTCTCTACAACCACAATAATATCTGCTAAACATGTATACGTGACCAATAAAATGTGATGTGATTTTGATCTGACCCTGTATACAGTATGCTTACTTACTTATTGTGTTCTTCATATTTCTTGTGTATTTTTCTAGTATTACATTGTTATTGATTATTGTATTGTTGGGTTTTGAGAATTCAAGAAAGTCATTTGACTGTACTTGTGCAAGTGATATTAAAAACGTGACACTTGAAATAAATGGTGTGGTGCGTTGCATGTGAGGGCAATGTAGCATAGTATGTGAAGTACAAATTAGATGGTGCCTGTTAACGCAAACAGGGACTTGATATTCATTCATGCTCTAAAAGGTACACCAGAAATGCACCTGTGACTAAATGCCCATTCATGTACATCAATCCATCTGAACAATACAGCTTGTCATATTTGTCATATTTCCCAGCATGCTCTGTTGAAAGTCGATTTTTTTTTTATTGTTTGTTCCAATATCTGTTTCCACATGTACATTGATTGTTTTTGTTTTCTATACTAATCCAATCTGTACTGCGCCTTCAGAAAGTATTCACACCCCTTCACTTTTTCCACATTTTGTTGCGTTACAGCAACAAAAAAAAAGAATTAAATAGAGATTGTGTGTCACTAATCTACACACAATACCCCATAATGTCAAAGTGGAATTCTGTTTTTAGAAATCCTTACAAATGAATACAAAAAATGGAAGCTGTAATGTCTTGAGTCATTAAGTATTCAGTTACTTTGTTATGGCAAGCCTAAGTAACATCAGGAGTAAAAATGTGCTTAACTAGTTACATAATAAGTTGCATGGACTCACTCTGATTGTTAAATGACTACATGGTTGTTAAATGACTACGCCATCACTGTATCCCGCACTTGTAAGATTTCTAAGTCCAGCAGTGAATTTCAAGCACTGATTCAACCACAAAGACCAGGGAGGTGTTCCTATGGTTCGCAAAGAAGGGCACCTGTTGTTAGATAGATGGTAAAAAAAAGACATTGAATATCCCTTTTGAGCGTGGTGCAGTTATTAATTTTACACTTTGGATGGTGTATCAATACAGCCAGTCACTTCATAGATACAGGAGTCCTTCCTTACTCAGTTGCCGGAGAGGAAGAAAATCGCTCAGGGATTTCACCATTAAAACAGTTACACAGTTTAATGGCTGTGAGAGGAGATAACTGAGTACCACTCTTCATATTTTCAAGAATAGTGGTGGTTGCAACATGTTATGGGTATGCTTGACATCAGCAAGGACTTGGGAGTTTTTTAGGATAAAAATAAATTTAATAGAGCTAAGCAAAGGCAATATTCTGAAGGAAATCCTGGTTGTCTGCTTTCCAACAAACACTGAGAGACAAATTCACCTTTCAGCAAGACATTAACCTAAAACACAAGGCCAAATATACACTGGGATTGCTTACCAAGATGACATTGAATGTTCCTGAGTGGCCTAGTTACAGTTTTGACTTAAATCGGCTTGAACGTCTATGACAAGACCTTGAGAATGGCTGTCTAGCATTGATTAATGTGCAAAGATTGTACAATCCAGGTTTGCAAAGCTCTTCGAGACTTACCTAGAAAGGTGATTCAAACATGTATTGAGTCAGGGGGTTGAATACTTATCTAATGAAGATATATTAGTGTTTTATTTTCCATGAAAAAAACATCTATAATTTTTGTGTAGATCATTGACCCGAAAAAATTATATTTCATCATTTATAATCCCACTTTGTAACACAGCAAAATGTGGAAAAAGTCTAGGGGTGTGAATACTTTCTGAAGGCACTGTAGGTGGTTGGATTTATAGTTGTCCCAGTTTACATGATGTAGGTAGTCTTCATGTACTGTATTTTCTTCCCTACTCTGACTGGCATTAGTCCCCACTCTAAATGCAAGTTGTGAGGGCCGGATGTCTTGCTGTAAATTGGCTTCCAACGGAGATTGAATATCACATTGCAAACCACCATAATATGACACGTTAAGAAATAGAATGAGGCTGTACACCTTCGTAACTCAAAGGAAGTAAACTGAAAGAGAAATGTACTCTGCTGGAGTTGATTGTTATGTTTAAACAACACAGTAAAAGTGTCAAATGGCAAGGGAGTCGGTTAAAAATGACACTGAAAAGAGTGAAATGGCAATTGGAGTTACATTTAAGCAACTCTCTGAGAGTTGGATATTTAATCCATTTAGTGTCGTTTTAACTCCAAAAATAGAAAAACCACGACAAGAGTCCTTTTAACACAAAATGAGGATAGGAACATATAAACCCCAAAATAGTGTTAAACACATAATCAAACTGAAATATGCCTTTGGCCTAGTGTCAGCCAATGCACAACAGAACATGCCCAGACCGTCTGAAGTGAGTGGACCGGCCAGCTGAGCATTCCCATAGCTGAGCCACATCAAGGCGTTTATAACAGCAGAGATAGCATGCTATCATATCGCCGCAGTCCCAAGTTACTGCCTCTGAAATATTTAGTCCCTTGTGTCCCTAAAAGCATTTCGTTGTCATGTTATTTTTATAAGCAATCGTGTGCGCTGTGCGCTCATCTGCATAGGAACGACACATTCGCTTCAGAGACACGGTTCCTCCTATACAGCTTCTGCACGCGCCGTTGGTTTGTTGTGTCGTGGTTGTAATAAGTAGGATGTATTTTTTTGTGCCGTTGCTAATGTCCCTCGCTGGGCCATGACAAGGAGCAAGTTGCAACCACCCTCCAAATGAACAAGTTCTCCTCCTCCGAGGCGAGCATGGCAACGTGGAGCAGCCAGTGAGGAAATGGCTTTTCTCTCCTGCATCCCAATGTTGTCATTGGGTTCTTTTATACATGCTATGACCTGATGTTGTGCTTCAGTATTCCCGCTCTTGTTGGTTACAGTAGTGTGCAGTAACTACCTGTCTGTAGTTGTCGTCTTACACCCATTCACATGTATTTGGGTCATATTTAGCTATTATCATTATGAAGTCCTCTTCTATGAAAGAATCCGCTGGAAACGGGGGCCAGGCAGTAGCATTTTTGCTCCAGGCTCCGGTATTACTAATGCCATCACTGGAGCGTCCTTATTAATCCATTTGATTCAGCGGGGCCACGCTATAGCCAGATGCTGCAAGGCTATTGAGTCACAATGGAGCATGGAGCAGCCCCTCCCCCCCACAGCCCATACCCCTCTTCTCTCCCCCACCCCCCCCTCCCTCCCCTCCCCCTCTCCCTCCCTCTCTCTCCCTCCCTCCCCCTCTCCCTCCCTCCCTCCCTCCCTCCCTCCCTCCCTCCCTCCCTCCCCTCTAACAGAGGAATCAGGTGATAGGAATCTTCTACACAGTCACATCTGCTCAACCATATAACCTTTAAACTGTTAATCCCTCTGCTTAAACAGGGCTACTGGCAAGAACATGCAGTAACACTCCTCTAATACAAAATGGATGGGCTGCAAAATGAATTGAATCCTCGTTGCGAATGCACAGCAGTGGAGATGGAGCCATGCTTCACATTCGTAATCATGTATAATTCCATTTGAATACTTAATTCAGTCCTAATGGGTAATATGATAAAAATGCAATTCTGCCCCTAGGGACGCAAATCAGTAGTTAAAAGGAAAGTGATGAAAGACAAAGGGAATTCGGTGTAAATTATTTATTTTTAACTTATGCATACATTAGTAATTTCTCAATTGCTGTAAATAAAATCTATTTATGCAGATTGCTTGAGACATTTGAACCACTTTTCACCTCTTTCTGGCAGAGTTGCTATACACTGGTCTTTGGCTTAGTTCAGATTACAAAGCAGTGGTGGAGATCTCTTTCGTTATCAACATTAGGCCTACTGTATTGCATGTTGTCATGTGCACCAAACCCATATAATTACTGCTGAAGGGACACACACGTACACATAATCAAATAAACGGATAAACCGCAATCACACATGAGTGATTGTAACCGTATGTGAGGTGAGCCTGGTGTAATGGAGCGATGTTTGTCCTGTCCTAGATGCACTGTGCATGTTAATATCAACTCAGTGACCTATGAATCATATTTTGGCAGTCAGCCAATGGCACGGTGGGAAATACTGACCATGTGACTAAACCAGGACATGACACTTAGAACATTGATTCCCACCCTATTTTGGTATGAAATAGTGCAGTGCAACTAACCCATTTTCAAATCTCCAAATGTAACATCTTTGTGCTTTGAAAACCTTTCAGAAGCTGTCATCATCATCTAACTCTCTCTCTCTCTCTCTCTCTCTCTCTCTCTCTCTCTCTCATTAAATCATTGATCCTCTTGTTATGAGATTACCCTGTGCCCCTTTTGGAAGAGAGACAGAAGAACTGTTAAAATCATCTTCCCACCTGATTAGAAGTGCAACAAACACTACAGAGACCCAACACGACGCCTGCAATTATAATCCCATAACAGCATTTCTCCTCAGAAGCTGATCAGAGTTAATGAGCATGTTCTCTTGCTCGCTTCCGCTGAATCACTCGCACGCAGGCTTCGGTAGACCACAGAACCCCAATTAACCGAAACAATAGAGGAATTCTAGGGTACAAGGAAGAGACCATGTTACATGACCCGAAAATAGAAGTGCATTGAATAAAGCAAAGCAGTTAGTTACTTGATATCCTTGCAATCAAAAGTGGTCTGTGAGTTTTAGCTATACATGTCAGGAATCCAACTTGTCAAATGAATCAGTTTGATTGCATAATGTTAACGGGCCTCTTGAATCTGTCCCTGGAATAGTATTGCTCAGTTTAGGGCACAGAGGGAAAGAGGATATAACGTGCTCACAGTAAGAGAAAGATTGCCTTTGTATTCTCTGAGAAGACCAACAACTACAATACTAGGTTTCTGACTGGAGAAAATCTTGATGTTTCAAGGTCATTGGACTTGACTGCAAGTTGTCAATAACTGAAGTTTACCGAAAGAGAGAAATCCCAGGCATCTTCTCCATATATGCATTTCAGACTGAAATAATGCTCCTCAGACAATGTTTCCACACAAACATTCTCATTCCATTTGTCCATTATAAAAAAGCATTTTATGCTTATATTTACAGTACAAAGCATTTTGCAATGAAACCTAATCGACCTCTGGCGGATAATACATGAACAGCATGACTTTCCTTGGGGGTGTCAGTGTCACCGAGGCACGGCACCCCCACTCTAGCCCTATTTATGCCTCTCAGTCTGAGTCACCCCCCCCATCCACAAACCAGGATTAAGCTCTGCTCTGCTCCTACAGCCCAGACGCCCATCCCTCCATCCACAGAGTGGACCACAGAGCCTTTGACAAAGGGAACAAAAACTAATGCCCAGAATCATATTATGGGGTCAAGGTCCATCTAACCTATTCACACCAGCAAGGAAACAGCAGTGCTAATAAAATAATTCTGTCATTACTTGCTCAGATTAATTTGACTACTATACGGTATGGAAACAAGGATCAAGATAGAACAGTGTAAATGAGCAGTAAACCCTAAAAGCTTTGTGCTTCAACACTGGCAAGTAATGACAACAAAAACATGACAGAAAATTTACTGAAGGTACTCCATGCCCCTAGTGCTCTTTCTTATTGTCTTTGTTTGGAGAGAAGCCAGCATGCTTTTCAGCTGTGTTGGCGACAGAGTCACTGGTCCTCCAGCCTGTAGTCCTGTGGCGGTGTTGGGGGCCTCTCTATTGTTTTCTTTTCAGAGCGGCGGTTTAGTGACTGCGTCTGCAGCTCCTTCACCTCCTCCAGCACCTCCTTAGCCTGACGCCAGGAGGAGACGGCTTCCTGCAGAAGACGCTCCGCCTCCGCCCGTCTACTCTCCAAATCACAGTCACTGATAAGTGAGTGTGCACTCTTACTATGGAGCGAGTCATTACCCCTCAGACGGGGCGAGTCAGCACCCTTCAGACGGGGCGAGTCAGCACCCTTCAGACAAGTTGAGCCGATACTCTTCAGACTCTGAGAATTCTTGCCAATTATATTTAGCGAGTCCTTACCCCTCAGAACAGGAGAATCAGTATCCTTGATGCGAGGCGAGACAGAATCCTTCAGACTAGATGAGTCAAAACTTTTTGAAAAGGGTGAACCAATGTTCTTGAGACGTGGGGAGTCAGAACCCTTCAGACTTGGCGAGTGTGTTTCCATGAAACGGGAAGAATCTGCAGCCCTGAGACGGGGAGAGTCAGTAACCCTGAGACGGGGAGAGTCCTTACCCCTCAAATTAGGAGAGTCATCACTCTTTGAATGGGGTGAGTCTGTACCTTTTGAGCGGGACTTCTTGCCCTTCATACGAGGTGAGTCTTTCCCCTTCAAACGAGGCGAGTCTTTTACCCTCAAATGTGGGGAGTCACTATTCTTGCTGCGAGGTGAGCCTGAGGCCCTGGAGTGAGGAGACTCAGACCCTCTCAGATGGTGCAAGCGGGGCGAGTCAATGCTCTTCAGATAGGGCGAGTCAATGCCCTTTGCATGTTGAAGTTCCTCCAATCGCATTTCTTCCAGCAGTTCCTGAGCCCTCTGCATTTTCTGGGCGATAAGACTCTGCAGTTGTCCAACAGGCTGGACAGGTTCATCTGTAGGGCGAGGGCGAAGGACACCTCTGACTGGCCGTGAGGAAAGGACCTCGTCCATGGAGGCGCAGCGGCTCCTACCCTGGGCACTGAACCTCTTCCCTGGTTGAGGGGTGTGGGATTGAGCCTCAAGATGGTGCGCCCGGCCCCAGGAGAGCTCGCTCCCGCGAGGCAGGCTGCCCGTCTTGGGTACCCTCGGGTCCCTTGTGGTGACACAGAGTTTGGAGACATCTGTGCCAGAACGCTGACGACCTGTGGTCCGTTTGTCTAGGTCAACCCGGAAGTTATTTTCCCAGAAGCCTTCTTCCTCATCATCTGGGGTGGAGTCATCTTCCTCGTGGACAAGGTCAAGGGTCAACATTCCGTCTGAAGAGGTGGATGCCTAGGGAGAGCAACGAGAGTTTAGCATTCAATGAAACAGACCAGGATAAATCCTTGCAATACAAACAGTACAATTTCTTATTTGCCTTTCACAAATAAAATATCGACTTGGAACTAAAATGTCAGTGTTAGCCAAGGTAGCAACACCCACCACAGCCATGAGGTGTCCCCGGGTGGGCAAGCGCCGTGCATGGGGAATCTTGGCACGATCACGTGTAGGGTGCACCAGGACACTGTCCTCTTCAATTGTGACCTATGGAGACAATCAGAAATGTAAAAAAAAATTACATTCAGAATAACAGAAATGTATATTTGTGGAGGGAGAGTTGGGAATGGATGAAAGAGTATAAGGTTATAGGAGCAACACGTAGCTTCCCCTTAGCATGAGCTGAGGATGTAGTGTAGAGAACAGTAGAGAGCATTAGAGTGGAGTCCATTGTTGGGTGTTGGAATTCAACCTGCTGTGCACTTCACACTATGGTGGCTGCAGAGTTCATTCTCACTTCTCGACGATCTCTAAATACGGAAGATGGATTTTCACCCTATAGTGTGTGATGGGGAGGGAGACACTGTTTGATCGAGAGGCACGAGGAAAACCGGTGGGCGTCGGCAGGGACGGAGTGTTAACGAGGACTGTTCCCGACGGAGATGGATGAGTCAGCGAGGAAACACTTTGATCTCTCATCCACGCCTGGGGAGATGCCACTTACTTTCGCTTTTGTCTAAATTCACCAATTTTACATAGTGGGCTTAGCAACTGCAACGGCTAAATTTTGTCTGGAAACTTTTTAAGGCTGGCCGTGAGGGCGTTTTGAGTGTCGGTGGTTTCATTTGAAATCATAAATGTTGCATGAGAGACATGCTAATGAGAGAGAAAAATAAGGGAAGATGTAGAAAGCTGGGGAGAAGTGAGAGCTGGAGACATAGGGACAGGGAAGGTGGAGGAGAAGAGTGACTGACCTACCTCGTCAAAGATGCGGTTCTTGGCTTTGATGATGGCCGTATTGAGGGCATTGACCCACGACTCCTTCTCCTCTGGGCTAACGGCCAAAAACACAAGATTGGGCACCTGAGGAAAGGACAGAATCGATTGAGTGGTTGAAAGAAGAGAAAGGGATTCTCCCAATATTCGCCCTTCTTCCTACTGTAAGTGTGCACTTGCACACTCTCATCGTGGATTTTAAAGCAATAAATGAGTGGAAGCATTGGCTGGAGGGAGAGTGGGAACGTAGCCAGTGTGTGAGAGATGGAAAGGAGGACAGAAAGCTTAATGGGGCGGCTTTGCCTAAATCGCCAAGAAAAGGAGATTGCGCCTCACTAAATGTTAAAGATGGTTCTTATCTAAAGCAGGGTCTAAGCTGTAAACTGGAGGAAGAATCTCTGCAAAGCTTGACAAAAACAGGTACATTGAGCATCTGCCCTTAATCCAATTACATCTTCTTGTATATAATTAAAATCTTCCTCTCAAACCCACACTTCTTCCATTCCTGAAACGTAGTTACAGGATCTCACACTAAGACAGCGAGCAGTGAAGTAAAATGAACGAGCAGTTGGTGCCGAGATCGAAAGGAACTGCAGTGGGTCAGAAGTGACAACTGTGGGTGGAATCTCTATAGGATTTGGCCGTTATAGAGAAAGCCTCTTCAGTGGTAATGGGATTCTGTGGATTATGTCTTTCTGGAGAAATCCGCCAATCACGGCCTGCGGTGGGGGTGTGTTAATGTTCAATCCAATGTGGCAACACAACCATATCATCTCCCAGAGAGAAAATTGAAGAAATGCCACCAGCTAGGCACATTTTGTGTTGCACCTCTCTTGAACGGACTATGCGCACACACTGGACTCTAACCACACACTGACACCCCAACACACACACACACACTTTCACCACATACACTCAGTGGCCAATTTATTAGGTACAACTATCTAGTACCGGGTCAGACTCCAGAACAGCCGAAATTCTTCGTGGTATGGAAACGTTGCTCAATTGGTATCAAGGGACCTAACGTGTGCCAGGAAAACATTCTCCACACCATTACACCACCGCCACCAGCCTGCACCGTTGACACCAATACCGACAACAAAGTTTGTACATGTCGATAATGTATTCGTGTAAAACGTGTAAATAGCTACACGTAGCCTACTCCCCTCAAAGAAGAACATGAAATCCCGCTTATGCTTACTGAGGCATGAAATGCAGTAGTTTGAAGAGTTTGGTGCGCAACATGACATTTGTAGGTAATTGCGCTCATGCTTAATAGCCGACTGAGGGAATACAATAGTGCGACCAGTTTTGTGTACAGCGTGAAGTTTTGTAGGCTACACCAGCTACCGGACGAAGGCGATCATCAAGGAGGGGGACCGGCAGCGAAGCAGTCAGCGCAGCAGCTACGTAGGTAGCGGAGTGGACACAGCAGACAGCACAGCAGCTACGTAGGTAGCGGAGTGGACACAGCAGACAGCACAGCAGCTACGTAGGTAGCGGAGTGGACACAGCAGACAGCACAGCAGCTATGTAGGTAGCGGAGTGGACACAGCAGACAGCACAGCAGCTACGTAGGTAGCGGAGTGGACACAGCAGACAGCGCAGCAGCTACGTAGGTAGCGGAGTGGACACAGCAGACAGCGCAGCAGCTACGTAGGTAGCGGAGTGGACACAGCAGACAGCACAGCAGCTACGTAGGTAGCGGAGTGGACACAGCAGACAGCACAGCAGCTACGTAGGTAGCGAAGTGGACACAGCAGACAGCGCAGCAGCTACGTAGGTAGCGGAGTGGACACAGCAGACAGCGCAGCAGCTACGTAGGTAGCGGAGTGGACACAGTAGACAGCGCAGCAGCTACGTAGGTAGCGGAGTGGACACAGCAGACAGCGCAGCAGCTACGTAGGTAGCGGAGTGGACACAGCAGACAGCGCAGCAGCTACGTAGGTAGCGGAGTGGACACAGCAGACAGCGCAGCAGCTACGTAGGTAGCGGAGTGGACACAGCAGACAGCGCAGCAGCTACGTAGGTAGCGGAGTGGACACAGCAGACAGCGCAGCAGCTACGTAGGTAGCGGAGTGGACACAGCAGACAGCGCAGCAGCTACGTAGGTAGCGGAGTGGACACAGCAGACAGCTCAGCAGCTACGTAGGTAGCGGAGTGGACACAGCAGACAGCGCAGCAGCTACGTAGGTAGCGGAGTGGACACAGCAGTCAGCGCAGCAGCTACGTAGGTAGCGGAGTGGACACAGCAGACAGCGCAGCAGCTACGTAGGTAGCGGAGTGGACACAGCAGACAGCACAGCAGCTACGTAGGTAGCGGAGTGGACACAGCAGACAGCACAGCAGCTACGTAGGTAGCGGAGTGGACACAGCAGACAGCACAGCAGCTACGTAGGTAGCGGAGTGGATACAGCAGACAGCGCAGCAGCTACGTAGGTAGCGGAGTGGACACAGCAGAAAACAAGGTCTGAGGTTAACACAGGCTTAGGAGATACGTTATACGTTTTGTTTCTATGAGATAATATGTCATGTTAACAAGGCTTCCCTGTGGCTCAGTTGGTAGAGCACGGTGTTTGCAATGCCAGCATGGTGTGTGCAACACTAGGGTTGTGGGTTCGATTCCCACAGGGGGCCAGTACAATTTTTTTTTTTAAAAGGCATGAAATGTATGCATTCACTACTGTAAGTTGCTCTGGATAAGAGCGTCTGCTAAATGACTAAAATGTAAAAATGTTAACGTGACCTTTATGAATTATGAAGCCTTTACGTCCTTATTTTTGGCGTTTATCCCAAAACACTATTAATTTCCCCATAGGCTTTGTCCAACGAACCACGGCAGAGATAGTTCCTACAAAAAGACGCCATTACTATTTCTCTCTATTGAGATACAAAATCTCGGTGTCCGTAGCCACTCCGTTATCTTTAACTCTGCATTGTTGGAAAAGGACCCGGAAGTAAGCATTTCACTGTTAGTCTACACCTGTTGTTTATGAAGCATGTGACAAATACAATTTGATTGATTTGAGTATTTATCATACTCTCTCTTTACAGAAAACCCCAAACTATGTCTGAGGATAAACTTGCCTCAAGTTTCAGTTTTCAGCAAAATAAAACTTCTAAGTGCATTTTCAGCTAAAATTGACACCTGCAGTAAGGGCTTCTTACTGAGGCCTACGCTCCCCAGGCCCTGCGCAGCCTCCCTGCCTGACTCCTTCACTCTCCCTGGGCAGAAGGACTCACCATATTCCCAGGCTGCTTGCAGCGAAGCAAGGTGAACCTGCTGTGGTTCTTCTTACTGCGACTCTTGGCCTTGCGCAGCTCCTCAGAGCGTTCGTAGTCAGCCAGGTCAAACAACTCCTGGACCTTCCTCTCATCCTTCACCTGGAAACACACAGACAAAACAGGAAGTAGTTACAACTCAGGTCTATACAGATGTGCAAGATGGCACTGGCTAATTAGCTTTGGAAATTTGTTTTGAACCTTAAAACATCTGTCTTCCAAAAAAACACGCATATGTACACACACACACACACACACACACACGCTCAAACTCTCTCTCACACACACACACGCACACACACATGCTCAAACTCTCTCTCACACACACACACACACACACACACACACACACACACACCAGGTCATCTTGAGTTTAACCCAAGGGAAAAGACTAATTATAAACTGGGCGGTTCCAGCCCTGAATGCTGATTGGCTGACAGCCGTGGTATATAAGATCGTATACCATGGGTATGACGAAACATTTATTTTTACTGCTCTAACTACGTTGGTAACCAGTTTTTAATAACAATAAAGCACTTCCGCGATGCGTCGTGCCTAAGAACAGCCCTTAGCTGTGGTATATTGGCCATATACCACACCCCCCCCCATGCCTTATTGCTTAATTACCACTCTCTGTTATCCAGCAGCTTTCAACAGCACAGACACACACCACGTTGCCTGGGTAAAAATCTGCCAATTCTCACATTCGTATTATCCATTATGTTATTGAGGTTTCAAATGAAAGGTTCTGAAATAGCAGGCCTTAAATCCATATACAGAAGCTCTCTGTAGGTGTAACAAACGTCTTTTTAAGTCCAAATGTCTATATAAAAAAAATCCATTACAGGTCTGACATCATAATGTCACCATGTTATGATCATACTTTTACACAGAGCATTGAAAGATGTGTTTATTTCCAAAACCTGCTTCCCAATACCGTCAAAAAAGCAATAGCCAGACAAATTGGTAGAAAAATGTAGTCTTGGAGCGGGTGTTCCTGTGTTACTCCCCTGCCTCCCATTATCGGTCTCGTGGCCCCGCAGCACAGTGTCTGTTTAAACACAGATCAATTGTAATCAACAGCGTTGGGGCAGAGACATCGACCCCTCCACTGAGCCTGACTGACAGGTGATTACATACAACCTCAAGGGTGGTGGGACCTCCCAGAGAGCCCCATTAGACTCTACACACCAACGGGGTCAATGGGGGTCAAGGCAGGTGTGTGTGTGTTTGGTGGTGTTGGGGGTTGGTTATTGACATGGGTACAAGCCTGTGTGTTGGCCTCTTGTGAGAACTAAAGGAGACGCAGAGAAATAAGGTTGAACGTCATTGTGAGTGCGTTTTTTTGGAAGGGGCAGGGGTGTTCCACTTTCATCTTGATGCATGGAGATTTTCCACAGCAACAGAGCCCTGCATCAGAGGAATCTGCCAACGTTCGAACGAGACACGGAGCAACTGAGAGCTTCTGTGATCAAAGAAACCACCACATACTGTATCATTATATAACGTGTCGCAGCCTAGTATCAACCACTATTAAACCACTAGCAGCCTGAAATGCACTTGTTACGGCTACATTTGGCCATTTGTGTCTTTTAATTTCATTGAGGAACTCTATTATGCCTAGCGATATACAGTATACTGTATGAGCACAATACATACATCAAAGGGTAGTCCAATTTCTTCCTGACTAAACATAGATCCAAACTGTGTCCGCCCGCATGCTGCTACCTCTTCGTTAGCCACCCAAACTGCATTTAAAATGTAGAAGATAAGCTTGAGCTGTGTGTGTGTGTGTGTGTGTGTGTGTGTGTGTGAGTGAGTGAGTGAGAGATTCTAATATGGGGCAAAAGAAGCCCTGAGGATCCATTCTGGAACCCCACCCTCCCATCAATATTTCCCTCCCCTCCTGCCCCCCTCCTGCTCCCCTCCTGTACCGCTCCTGCACCCCTCCTGCACCCCTGCTGTGGCCCTCCTGCCCCCTCCTGCTCCCCTCCTGTACCGCTCCTGTGCCCCTCCTGCACCCCTGCTGTGGCCCTCCTGCCCCCCTCCTGCTCCCTATATGGAAAAGCAGAGTCGGGGGTGTCAGTGGGGGTTAAATGCTGCACTGAACCACTGAGAATAACCCAGTAACATACAGCCCTGAAACGCAAAGATACAGAAAGTCTATACTAGCCGGCGGCAGCCCATCCAACAGTAGAATGCAGGGGGAAACCCTAGAGCGAATGGAAAGGCGATGTCCCTTTGGTCACACTCCAAAATCTGGTGGACATGCCTGTAATACCCTGTAATCAAGCCCGAGAGGATTTTATATAAACCAGGTTGGAATTAAAAGGAGAAATGGATTAAAAGCATCTTTTCAACCACTCTAGAAAATGTAATGCAGTTTAGAGCTTGGGAGTTGAAAGAGGCTGGTTTATTTATAATGTAATACTACATATATATAATATTCTCAGAACTGGCCAGTAGGTTTTCCTGAAATAACTAGTGTAACAAGTATGGAAATCTAAACCACCACGGCCTCACTGCACCAATCATATAGCTTTGTTACACTGACCATATGATATGCTTGACGACCAGTCATCTTGCACTATTTCCAATTACATACGGGTTTCCACCAATAACCCAGTTCTCCACTGATCACATTGATCCGTTGGACCGGTAACAACACTTGTCCGGTCCTTGACCAATTTCAGAGGTGTGTTAGTCCAATGTCATGCTAAGCTCCCCCAGTCAGAGGGATTCTCTGTCAACCACTAAACTTGGTCACACATTCGCCTTCTGTCACAGATGTTGAGCCAATCACATTGCAGTATCTGTAAGCTACGTCAATCACAAAGATCTCGACCAACTACAAAACACTTGTCCAACTATGTCACCACATTTCTTCAATGCATGGCCTAAAATCTTACCTCAGCTACCCCTTGGCCTAGGTCATACGGTATCCGATGAATACAAGCTTCCCTCACTCGCTCTCTCTCTCACTAAATCCTGTTTTGTTTGAGTGTCCTCTTTCATATGCCGTGCAAGTCACCACTGAAAACCATGAAAACTCTATATATACAGTATATAAACATAGATGGAAATCCCATCAATTATTCACATAGATCATAGATTGAGCGCTCGAGTGGAAGCACTTTTAGCATTCTACAGGAGCATCTCTCTGCCTGCACGTGCAAAGACCACAGAAGAGAACAGAGTGCTCTTATGAAAGGTGTATGATGTACGTAACCTACAGCCAATAGCACAACTGTAAGATAAGAACAGAGCGATGCGCAGGGTTGATATCGTCGGAGCAGAGAACACGCACCTCCTTAACCTGCTCTCTCAGCACACAGACACACATCTCATTCTCAACTATGACAACATACGCTACTGTACACTTCGCACACAACAGCAGCCTTCTATGGACGAACAGACCTCTCTGTAACACACGCATCTATGCAGTTCCTGTGCTGTGTAATACACGTTCTTATAGCAGCATGTCTGCGTGGCCAATTGAGGCTCTACGAGCTATGGTTCTGTAGCCTATTATGGGAAGATGATCAAAATTATTCAAAATCCTGCGTTGAGCAGTAGCTGAGTGAGCATAATATGAAAAATACACCGCAGTTAACAGGCTCTTTGAGGTGATGAAACCTTTAATGATATCTTGAAATGTTCAACACAAAAATACTGGAGCTGTTCTCTGAGTAGTTTCCCCTGACACTGCAAAGTAACAGGGAGGTGATGAAATTCAATAGTCTTAAAATACACTAAGTGTACAAAACATTACAAACACTTTCCTAATATTGAGTTGCACTCCCTTTTGCCCTCAGAACAGCCTCAATTCATTGGGGCATGGACTCTACAAGATGTCGAAAGCGTTCCGCAGGGATGCTGGCCCATGTTGACTCCAATGCTTCCCACAGTTGTGTCAAGGTGGCTGGATGTCCTTTGGGTGGTGGACCATTCTTGATACAAACGGAAAACTGTTGAGCGTGAAAAACCCAGTTAATGACATACACAAACCGGTGTGCCTGGCACCTACTACCATACCCCATTCAAAAGCACTTAAATATTTTGTCTTGCCCATTCACCCTCTGAATGGCACACATACACAATCCATGTCTCAATTGTCTCAAGGCTTAAAAATCCTTCTGTATCCTGTCTCTTCCCCTTCATCTACACTGATTGAAGTGGATTTAACAAGTGACATCAATAAGGGATAATGCTGTCACCTGGATTCACCTGGTCAGCCTATGTCATGTCGTGTTCCTAATGTTTTGTACACTCAGTATACACTACCTGTCAAAAGTTTTATAACACCTACTCATCCAAGGGTTTTTCTTTATTTTTACTATTTGCTACATTGTAGAATAATAGTGAAGACATCAAAACTATGAAATAACACATATGGAATCATGTAGTAACCAAAAAAGTGTTAAACAAATCTATATATATTTTATATTTGAGATTCTTCAAATAGGCACCCTTTGTCTTGATGACAGCTTTGCACACTCTTGGCATTCTTTCAACCAGCTTCACATGGAATGCTTTTCCAACAGTCTTGAAGGAGTTCCCACATATGCTGAGCACTTGTTGGCTGCTTTTCCTTCACTTTGCGGTCCGACTCATCCCAAACCATCTCAATTGGGTTGAGGTCGGGGATTGTGGAGGCCAGGTCATCTGATGCAGCTCTCCATCACTCTCCTTCTTGGTAAAATAGCCCTTACACAGCCTGGAGGTGTGTTGGGTCATTGTCCTGCTGAAAAACAAATGATAGTCCCACTAAGCCCAAACCAGATGGGATGGCGTATTGCTGCAGAATACCGTGGTAGCCATGCTGGTAAGAATTCTAAATAAATCACTGCCAGTGTCACCAGCAAAGCACCCTCACACCATAACACCTCCTCCTCCATGCTTTATGGTGGGAAATACACATGCGGAGATCATCCGTTCACCCACACCACATCTCACAAAGACACGGCGGTTGGAACCAAAAATCTCCAATTTGGACTCTAGACCAAAGGACAAATTTCCACCGGTCTAATGTCCATTGCTCGTGTTTCTTGTCCCAAGCAAGTCTCTGCTTCTTATTGGTGTCCTTTAGTAGTGGTTTATTTGCAGCAATTCGACCATGAAGGCCTGATTCACAGTCTCCTCTGAACAGTTGATGTTGAGATGTGTCTGTTACTTGAACTCTGTGAAGCATTTATTTGGGCTGAAATTTCTGAGGCTGGTAACTCTAATGAACTTCTCCTTTGCACAAGAGGTAACTCTAGGTCTTCCATTCCTGTGGCAGTCCTCATGAGAGCCAGTTTCATCATAACGCTTGATGGTTTTTGTGACTGCACTTGAAGAAACTTTCAAAGTTTTTTAAATGTTCCATATTGACTGACCCTCATGTCTTAAAGTAATGATGGACTGTCGTTTCTCTTTGGTTATTTGAGCTGTTCTTGCCATTATATGGACTTGGTCTTTCACCAAATAGGGCTATCTTCTGTATATCACTCCTACCTTGTCACAACACAACTGATTGGCTAAGATGTATTAAGAAGAAAAGAAATTCCACAAATTAACTTTTAAGAATGCACACCTGTTAATTGAAATTCATTCCAGGTGACTACCTCATGAAGCTGGTTGAGAGAATGCCAAGAGTGTGCAAAGCTGTCATCAAGGCAACAGGTGGCTATTTGAAGAATCTCAAATATATGAATGAGTAGGTGTTCTAAAACTTTTAACCGGTAGTGTATATAAAGTGTTCTGTGCCTTGGTTGGTCTCGTGGTAGAGCTGCTGACCTCCAGACTATATGCCCTCCTGCGGCAGGAGTTCATCCCAGCTTACGCCTTAGTTCTCTCTGTGAACTTCCCTCTAAATACAGTATCACCCCCACAATCAAACATTTCAAAAAATTGACAAGAGAACATGTTTGTATTAGTGGTCAAATGATTAAGTAAGTTTGAATCTGGGGAAGTACAGAGTAATGTCACCAGCAGGTAACGTCTCAGAGTCCCAGTTGCACGGCTGCAAATCCTCTTATGAGAATGTCTGACACATCGAACAGGTGCCCCGTGTGAAGATGCTTCGAGGTAATAGAACAGTATACCTGCTTACTGTGCTTCCCCGAGCTTATGTAGCTAATCTTATGAGGCAGCAGACAATTGGCCAGCTTGCACACTCATGCCACAATTCAATCAATTACAGATAAAGTTAAACTACAACGCTGGTCACGTTTTAACACAAGTGTTTAACACATTTAAGCAAATACTCCCGCAAATGTTCTATATTTTGTGGACGCTTGATTATGTTGATTCAAAACCAGACCTGCTTTGAAATGCAGTATAACATGCTGGAGTGAACTCACAGTATGAGTGTCCTTCATCTGTGATTCATCGGAATTATTGAGGCAATTAATTCCGTGATTATGGTTCAAAAGTGTAATTTGTGCTGTAACTTCGCTAACAAAATGATAGCACTCAAAGTCGATAAGCCATTAAATCAAACTCAAAGAGGGCACTCTATAGGAAACATGAAAAGATTATTCCGGGCCCCAAGAGGCCGTACAGCTGTAGTTACGCTGAGTGTCAGAGATACAAAAGCCTTAGTGTTCATCTTAGCCTTCTGGCCTACTTCATGAACAGCGTGCTTGTCTTTTCAAAGTTCACATTTGAATAATGCGCCACCATTAATCGTGGTTAAGAAGTTGCAGCGGAGCACAGGACACACAGGTCAAACAGCACTGAGGGAGCAGTTACTTTCACCTGGCAAATAGCTAGCATGCCACTTACCAATTACCCTAATATAAAAATATCTCCTCATCAAAAATAGAATTGTATTAAGTGTTAAGTGTAAAAGGAGCCAGCGATGCATTACATAACAGAACTAAAACATCCAAGAAATTAGAGAGCATGTGTGAGACACGATAAAGAGTTAAAAAAAGAGAGAGATAACGTTTAACTACACTGAATTGATGCGTCCTGTACCACAGGTGAGGTACGGTGATGGCATTACACAGAAACTGAACCTCAGCCTCAGTGTGTGCGTGCGTGTGTTTTGTGTGTCTGTGTGTATAGGGTAGGGTGGAGGGGTGGGGGCATTGGGTGCTCGGGGATCCTCAGGCACAGCGTGAGGCGCAGCTGCGTCAGCCGTGGTCTTATGAGATTCTGACACGTGTTTGTTGCTCATCCCGCAGGCAGGAAGGTAGGAGGTTCACAGAAGAAAAAATTAAATAAAATGTAAAACTTTGGTTCTAAAATGATCAGGGAAACTGGCATTGCATGCAGCTGGAGCCCTCAGTCCCGCTCTCTCCCTTCAAGGGAAGCCTGTGGGTACCCTGCTGGAGCCTTGTCCGCGGTCTTGTTCGGGGTTCTGGAATGGACAGCGGAGCACTCAAAACTCAGTCAGGCCTTTGGGGCTTGAAGATAAGGCGAGAGAGGCATTGCATATGACTGAATCGTCACGTGAACCTGCAATGTTGTCATTGGGTTGTTTGTTTCATTAGCGAGCGTGACACCTACATCCACAACTGAACCAGATATACATTTTATGAACAAGGTTAGCCTTAACTGAACCTGAACTGAACCAAGTGCATGTCTACGAGTTATTATCTTTAAAATGTTTGTCTTTCATTAGACCAATAGAGAGATGCAGGCCCTTATGTGGAACTTCAATTCGCTGTTCTGAGAATCCCTTAGAGGAATAATTTAAAGGGCATTATTCCACTTTCAGAAAGACCTGTGCTCTCTCAGCTGTCAGTAGCGTTTATCTCCATGATTACTGCTGGGGGGGGGGGGTGGTATTGAAACAGTGATATCAAACAGAAACTGACTTCAAAAACAAAGAAGACAGAAAAGAATAGAGAATACAGAGATGGATGGCTGATTCTGTCCATGCCCTATAGTGCGGTCATTATCAACAACAAAAAGATACCAGTGCTACTCCCCAAATGTGATGGTTCAGTGCCTTTCCGCCAGAACGAAAGGGTGTGAATTCGCTACATCTCAAGGTTTAACACTGAGGCCATTTGATCTCCAAAACTTGTACTGATAATGAGGCTGTTCACTAGAACCTTTCATGTGATAAAAGCACTTGGACATAAGCCATTACTTTTGGTCAAATAAAATGGTTATCTTTCTATGCCATGGCCAAAAGCCTGTTGTATTGTAATGGACAGTGTTCTAAATCTGCCCAACGATTATACTGAGTCACCATCTGCCACCAATGCCCATAGTAGTACCCACTAGGCACACACTGGTTGAATCCACGTTGTTTCCATGTCATTTCAATGAAATGATGTTGAACCAACGTGGAATAGACGTTGAATTGACGCCTGTGTCCAGTGGGCATTTTGTTGACCTCAGAAGGTGGGAACGTTTGCGTCAGTGAAAGTAATCTGAATTCAGCACATCGGGTTTTTTTTTGCGCTTGCATGGTGATTTGTGCTTAGATTTGACAATTTAGCGTATTTATTTTCAACAGCCAAGGAAATTCAATCAGATTTTGTCCCCTTTCCATGGCCTTGACTTCCAGACCTCTAACAACATCTGTCTATTCAAAACCACGGGACTCTTGGTTAAACGTGTTGCTGGAAACAACAGACCAAGAGCTGAGAGCTCAGGTGTAGCTTACATTAAAGGCATTTCACAAAACAAGTTCCTCAGAACTCGGAAACCCAAGATGTCCTTCCACAGGCCAAAAAAGTCAAATCCATGTTTGCTGTCAAAGCTGTCATCTAAAAGGTGCATCTTATACAGGCTGTGTGGTGTTTGTGGTTCATTGGTTTTCAACTGTGTGGTGCACACACAGACACACACACAAAGCATCTCTACTGAGCAAGGGGAGCGAGCCTGCAACAAAGGAAACCTGAAATGTCTATGGCAGTACAGGCCACACACACACACACACACACACAAAGGCAGCCAGGTTGTTCGTTTAACAATTTCAAGTACAGGTGCGCCCACTGTAGACACAATTATAGCCTTCACCAGTGGAGGCTGCTGAGGAGAGGATGACTCATAATAATGGCTGGAATGGAGTCAATGGAATGACATCAACCACATGGAAACCACATATGATGTGTTTGATGCCATTCCATTGTCTCTATTCCAGTCGTTATTATGAGCCTTCCTCTCCTCAGCAGCCTCCACTGGCCTACACATAATGTTGGAGCACAGGAGGTTGGTGGCACCTTAACTGGGAGGACGGGCTCGTGGTAATGGCTGGAGCGGAATCAGTGGAATGGTATCAAATACATCAAACACATGGTTTGATGCCATTCCATTTGCTCCATTCCAGCCATTGTTATGAGCCGTCCTCCCCTCAGCAGCCTCCACTGTGGAGGTAAAAGAGAAGTGCATACCTCTTTCTCAGAGATGTACAGATGGTCTCCTCTCAGTATCACGAAACGGTTTTTCCATATTTCCCTGAAAATCCCTTTGCCACAGAACTTGCGGATCCATCCTACTTTGTCTGGCTGCGATGACAGCTGGTTGACATCTTGAGGACCCTGCATGTTAAAAGTGGGATACATCCGTTAAACCCTAGTTTAGCTTACGTAACAAGATGTTCGCGAGAGTACAGAGAAAATAAGAGCTCTTTCAAAGGCAAATGACTTTTCAATCTGAGCCTCAGTAAGTCCACTCTGAGCCTCCTCGCGTCTTTTCCCCCAAAAATGATAACGGTGCGCTCTTCTGTGCGTAACATTTAAGTGCATGTCTTATAACATCCAGGGTGTGGCAAATAAAATATCTGAAAGCTACCAACCGATATAGCGCAACGGACATCTGACAACACATTGTACTCTTCACTGGATGATTGAATCCGTATGTTGAGGAAAACCGTGTAATGGCACACAAGGAAATTGATAGGCTACACATTGAATGTGGAACTCATGAGGTGCCAAACGACCATTATTTAGGAATCGTAGGCTATCAAATGTGTGATATAGACAATGTGTGTGATATAGCGGTTAATGTGTGCTGTCTGTCAAAGCGCGCATAACGCCCGATTATGGGCATATTGCCAGTTATATCCTAGAAAATGTATAGCCTAATGCAAAGATGCATGGCCAAAAACTTGCACCCAACAATTGAAAAAAAAAACTATATCTCACCCGTTTGGCTAAATTGCTCTTCTTCATAATGACAAAATCACTTTTGTGGATGTGAACCAGGGAGTTCCTACAGTTTTAAGTATTTTCCTTTCTTTCGGAGAAGATAATTTTTTTAATTGCATAAAATGTCTTTCCCTTTATTTTCTCCCCAATCTGTTTCAATAACGGTTTATATTCTTAATTTCGATGACGCGGTCTGTTCGTGCACTGCCCGTTATTACGAGACGGTGGCATCGTCCCTCCACCTCCGTAGGTAGGCTACACTGATCTCAAACAAGCGGGCTGAAAGGGCATTCGCGTTATTAAAGCGCTCCACAGCTCCATCTATTGCGCTGTCGGCGTGATGTCACCAAGACCGAGGAAGTCAAAGCGCTCTTACAGTACGTTTGGGAAATAGAAGGGCAAGGGTCAGTTGAGAGTAATCAAACTCAAATCCATAACCTGCTCATATGGGAACAATAAACAAAAATCCACAATTGATATCATTATGATAATGACCATTGATTTTCAATAGAACCTATATACATTCTTGTATTGGCCAACTAGATTTATCCATACAATATTTCAATTTAAATCATATTACAGAGGGGGAGGTGAGTATTTGGAGACCACCATAGAAATAGAATCTATTCTTTCCACGACGTTTTGTCTCGTGATGGAGACCTTTAAATGAATGTTGCATGCACCCTAGACAGTAGGCTCGTGGTTTTCTGTCATCTATTGTTTTAACTCTATTTTCAGCTGTGCCGATTCCCTCTCCTCTCCTCAATATACAGGATCCACAAGTATGAAGATACAAATGCTGTACATATGACTGCACAGTTACCTTGGTCATTCGAAAACAAACACAAATTGGGCAAATTCTCCTGTCCTAAGACTCACGTCTCTTGGGTTCAGATGGAGGTTGTTGGCAAATTAGAGACATCCTGGGGCAACTTTCCTAGTAGTCATATTCCCATCTACTTATCCTCTAAATAAACTGAAACGACTGAACCCCGCATTTTTGGACCTCCGATAAGAAAAAGCAGTGTGTGTAAGTATTCGGCATTAAGCTGCTCCGAGCACAAACTCTGAGCCTTTTCCTGATCTCCAGATATTTCAGAACACACACACCCACAATCTCCAGGGAATGCACTCTGACTGTGGAGTTGCTGCTGTGTTATGGTGAACAGCGTCTTGTTCCTTAGGCAGCAAACGGAAAAACATTTACTTAAACGGGGCGAGACTGCAATAAGAAACATTCATTTCCATTTCCTATTGAAAACACTTTCTGTTGTATTCCTTATGAACATAACCCAGGCAATGTTGTTGTTGCGGAGGATTAGAGGATCTGATTTGGGGGTGGTGGTGGGGGGGTTTGGAGAGGTTTTATAGGGAGGCAGGCTGAATATCTGTGGCCCATGTGGCTGGTAGTGGGGGTAGGCACTTGGCAAAGAATCAATCAACTGCCAAACATGGGCTGCCAAACATTTGGGTTGTTTGTCGTGTGGGGGGGAAAACCCAAAGACTCCACCTTGGGTTTAGATACTCTGTGCATTTAATTGCTTACCCAAACATGACATCTCTGAGTGGAACCAGCAATCACACTAGCCCACAAAAAAAGGACCAAACAAACTGTACTTTCAAGTCATAGCAGAAACATGGTGCATAGTATAACAGAGGGTAATTTCTCGAAGATATTCAGAGAGAGTGTGGCTTGGCATAATGGACTTGGACAGAGGAAGATGATGATGTTATCATTATTGATCTAAGGTGGACATTTGTGCACAATAACAATACACATGAATGAAATCAAAACAGTGAGGGCTATTTCCATCATCTGTGACAAGAAATGGGTTATGGGAAAGAATTACAACATAACAGGAAATGTGTACAAGATAAACGAGGAACAAATCACTCTTTACATTTATTGGTATTTTCCACAAAATATTCACAGTCATTTCAAAATCAGTAGGTTTGGACGACATGTATATAGCATGGGGAAATGTACATTGGCAAGGAAGGAAAACATACACTGTACATCATGTTATCTTAGAGAGAATTCTTTTAATATGCTGGGCCCAAATAGGAACTTTTAAGATAAACAAGACTCAAAAGTATGTGTCACTTCTGTTTTCAGAAATTAAATAAAAGGTCTAATATAAGAGCAGACTGGAGTTTTCCACTTAACTCCAATTTAAAAGGGAAATGTTACACTGCAATGTGTTCAAATGTTGGACACTAACATTGAGAGTGTTGTGCTCTGTTCAGTCACAAGTCAGTTTGCTTTGGTACCCAGGGTTAGGTAACCTGGCTTTCTAATTGGGTCACGTGTTCATTGGGTTGGAGTTAATTGGCCTAGTTACAGCAAGTTTTTAAGGGGTCGATAAAAGAGTCCAGCTGTGTGGTGGTGAAAGCTGACAGCACTGGAATGTTTTTAGTGGGACACATCCATTAGTTAAAGCATGGGCTAGTAATAACAATAAGGAACAGACACAATATAGAGTGAGAGTGTGTGAGCGTCAACTAACATTCAGCGTCTGTTGGGATGACCACCCGCCCTCTGCACCCTCTCGGCCTGGCCCGCACCCGCCGTCAATGTCACTTCCTCCAGGAAGCTGTGAGAGGGCAGAAAAAAGGGACATTATGATATCATTCCTCGCGAGGCTGAGAGAAGCATGAGCAGTACTGCCGCTACATCAGCATCATCTCTGTGCTCACAAAATATGTTTTCATCTAAAAACAGAAGCCCATGTGACAGAGGTATACATGCAGACACGATTACCTCAGTCCTGGCCCCTTGTTACACAGACACACAATTATTGTGTCAGTGTGTGTGTGTGTGTGTGTGTCATTATGGTTCCGGTCTGTAAAGCAAGGGTAGGGCTGAGACATGGCAACAACAAAAATAAGAGACCCTCTAGAGAAATGTCAAAATACCTATTTCTGTTAGCAGATCAACCCAAAACATTTGAGATTTGAAACAAGAGAGATTTAGGCTTCCTGTCACCAAAAGGCAAGATTCTAAAGAGCAGCCATCTTGTCTCTCTTACAGACCTCTGCCAATGAAAAAAAAAAAAGAAAAGTTGACTTGATAGAGCAGTAATTACAGAGTACTATAGTGATATATCAGAGATACCAGTGTGACATTTGCTGATGTTAATGCTCATCTGTTCGCAGTCGGTTTCCATTCATGCAGCCTCCTCTGGGTGACTAGCCTATATCAATGAGTGACTACACACATGGTCTAGCACCTAGGTCAGATAGGCTACCAGGCTACCATCCACCCAACTACAAAAAAATATATATATATTTTTTTATCCTGATGTTTAAGTTCAAAAGGCACAAGAGAGCAATATGGTATTGAACCTACAACCTTCAGGTCATAAATATGCTGTTTTTGGAACAAAGCTGCCTAGATTGGGTCTCATTCAACCAGCCATATTAGAGTTCAATAACAGTCCTGGTTATCAAAAGGCAGATTCCGACCCCTGAGGTACCACGGTAGCTAGCGGAAGGCATATATTGTATGGGTGCCTTCAGAAAGTATTCACACCCCTCAACTTTTTCCACATTTTGTTGTGTTACAGCCTGAATTTAAAATTGATACAAATTTTGAGATTTTATGTCACTGGCCTACACACAATACCCCATAATGTCAAAGTGTAAATTTTTACAAATTAATAAAAAATGAAAAGCTCAATAAGTATTTGACCCCTTTGTTAAGGCAGGCCTAAATAAGTTCAGGAGTAAAACTTTGCTTAACAAGTCACATAAATTGCATGGACTCATTCTGTGTGCAATAATAGTGTTTAACATGATTTTTGAATGACTACCTCATCTCTGTACCCCACAAATACAATTATCTGTAAGGTCCCTCAGCCAAGCAGTGAATTTCAAACACAGATTCAACCACAAAGACCAGGGACATTTTTCTATGTCTCGCAAAGAAGAGCACCTATTGGTAGATGTGTAAAAATAAAAAAAGCAGACACGGAATATCCCTTTGAGCATGGTGAAGTTATTAATTACACTTTGGATGGTGTATCAATACACCCAGTCACTACAAAGATACAGGCGTCCTTCCTAACTCAGTTGCCGGAGAGGAAGGAAACCGCTCAGGGATTTCACCATGAGGCCAATATATACGTTTGGGTAGCCTTCCACAAGCTTCCCACAATAAGTTGTGTGAATTTTGCCTGACAGAGCTGGTGTAATTGAGTCAGGTTGCAGGCCTCCTTGCTCGCACACGCTTTTTCAGTTCTGCCCACACATTTTCTATAGGATTGAGGTCAGGGCTTTGTGATGGCCACTCCAATACCTTGACTTTATTGGTCTTAAGCCATTTTGCCACAACTTTGGAAGTATGCTTGGGGTCATTGTCCATTTGGAAGACCCATTTGCGACCAAGCTTTAACTTCCTGAAAGATGTCTTGACATGTTGCTTCAATATATCCACATAATTTTCCTTCCTCTTGAGGCCATCTATTTTGTGAAGCGCACCGGTCCCTCCTGCTGCAAAGCACCCCCACAACATGATGCTGCCACCCCCGTGCTTCTCAGTTAGGATGGTGTTCTTCGGCTTGCAAGTCTCCCCCTTTTTCCTCCAAACATAACGATGGTCATTATGGCCAAACGGTTCTATTTTCTCCAAAAAGTACAATCTTTGTCCCCATGTGCAGTTGCAAACCGTAGTCTGGCTTTTTTATAGTGGTTTTGGAGCAGTGGCTTCTTCCTTGCTGAGCGGCCTTTCAGGTTATGTCGATATAGGACTCGTTTTACTGTGGATATAGATACTTTTGTACAAGTTTCCTGCAGCATCTTCACAAGGTCCTTTGCTGTTGTTCTGGGATTAATTTGCACTTTTTGCACCAAAGTACGTTCATCTCTAGGAGACAGAACTCGTCTCCTTCCTGAGCGGTATGACGGCTGCGTGGTCCCATGGTGTTTATACTTGCGTACTATTGTTTGTACAGATGAACGTGGTACCTTCAGGCATTTGGAAATTGCTCCCAAGGATGAAACAGACTGGTGGAGGTCTACAATTTTTCTTTCTGAGGTCTTGGCTGATTTCTTTTGATTTTCCCATGAAGTCAAGCAAAGAGGCACTGAGTTTGAAGGTAGGCCTTGAAATACATCCACAGGTACACCTCCAATTGGCTCAAATGATGTCAATTAGCCTATCAGAAGCTTCTAAAGCCATGACATAATTTTCTGGAATTTTCTAAGCTGTTTAAAGGCACAGTCAACTGGAATTGTGATATAGTGAATAATAAGTGAAATTATCTGTCTGTAAACAATTGTTAGAAAATATAGCCTGAAGAGGTAAAACTGAGGATATATCAAGAACATTGTAGTTACTCCACAATACTAACCTAAATGACAGAGTTTAAAGAAGGAAGCCGGTATATAATTATTTTTAAAACTCCAAAACATGCACCCGGTTTGTATAAGGCACTAAAGTAAAACTGAAAAAAATGTGGTAAAGAAATTAACTTTATGTCCTGAATACAAAGCATTATTATTGGGACAAATCCAACACAACACATCACTGAGTACCACTCTTCAAATTTCCAAGCATGGTGGTGCCTGCATCATGTTATCGGCAAGGACTAGCAAGTTTTTTGGTGGATAAAAGAAACGGAACAGAGTTAAGCACAGGAAAAATTCTACAGGAAAACCTGGTTCAGTCTGCTTTCCAACAGACACTGGGAGACAAATTCACCTTTCAACAGGACAATAACCTAAAACATATACACTGGAGTTGTTTACCAAGACAGTGAATGTTCCTGAGTGGCTGAGTTACAGTTTTGACTTAAATCAGCTTGAAAATCTATGGCAAGACTTGAAAATGTCTGTCCAGCAATGATGAACAACCAACTTGACAGAGCCTGAAGAACTTTAAAAAGAATAACGTTCAAAATTGTAAATAAATTTGCTAAAAATTCTAAAAACATGTTTCACTTTGCCATTATGAAGAATTGTGTGTAAATGGGTGAGATTTAAAAAAATATATTTAATAAATTTAGAATTGCACTGTAACACAACAAAATGTGGAATAAGTCAAGGGGTATGAATACTTTCTGAAGGCACTGTATTTCTAGCTTTTGGCCCACTGAGGCGGTACACAGCAGTAGAGGGTGGCCTAGGACAAATCCCCCAAAGGGGTTAACTGTGTCTTTGTGTGGCTGGTTGCAGGGAACATTATCATGAAAAAACTTGTGAGTAAGTACCAATGGGCAGCGAGCAACTCATGCAGTACACAAGGGGGGAAAGAGACAGAGGAGAAGCTTAAAGACGCATGAAAGAGCCCCATTTCTATTGGCTTACAGTGCCTCTGGGTGAGGGGGTAGAACATGGTTCAAATGCTCCACACGCTGCGCTATGAGCAACAACAAAAAAAAGCATGGGACGTGCCGTCACAGCCAACATTAAAAGGCTAAATAATGGGCAAGTAGATGTTTCGAAGAGTACTTCAATGTGCATAACATTTTCCGATCATAGAATTTAGTTATTATTATTTTATTTTTTTGCTTTTAACCCAACCTCCCAAGCAACACACACCAATGCCCAGAAGAGTTGGAAGCCAGGATCAACCAGTCAGGAAGACAACACCTTGCCCTGCACACATGTGCAACCTATGGGTTAAGTGCCTTAATCAACGTCACAACGACAGGAGACGGCATCTGTCTAGGGTCACTAGAATCTACCCTAAGAGCTCAAATATAAAATGGCAGAATTTTGAATCTTGGAAAACATAATTAGTATACAGCTAGCACCAGATAATTGAAATATGATCATGTGACAGTATGTCAAGGTCAGCTTATATAAACAAGCCTGCCTGTGACAGACAAAACAGAGACAACATCAAGACACTAAAATGTAAACAACCCATATGTAGCGAGTATCAGCATTTCCCTAGCATGGGACAGCAACAGCACGCTAAAAATAAACCTCACAACACACACAGGTGCACCTATCATCTTCGGCAGCACAAAAGTGAGTGCTGCAGTACAACACAAAACGCATCAGGATCAGAGCAAGAAAGTTGCAAGTTCAATTCCCAGAGGTGGACATTGTTAGATGGTGTTGCATAACCGAGAGCGAGAGACACTTCACCCGAGTTGCATCAGGAAGCGCTATAAATGTCAAAGGCGCAGGGCCAAGGAGCATCATCACTCAGCACATAGGTGCTGCTTAGCAACCCAGGTAATGTAATCGCACTGCAAACCGGGACCGTTGGTCTCTCTTGCCTAAATCCCTTGTCGTGTAAGACCTGGTCAATCTCAGGCCTGCTCAGGTTGGAAACTCATAAAAGGCTGATGAGGAGCACTAAGTTGTCATATAACCGGGAGAGAAATGCATGGTTTGACGTCAGGGTTTGACGTGTGTGTGTGTGTGTGTGTGGGTGTGTTTGTGTGTGTCCAGACCCAGTGATGAATGAGAACAGGGGTGTGTTTGTGTGTGTCCAGACCCAGTGATGAAAGAGAACAGGGGTGTGTTTGTGTGTGTCCAGACCCAGTGATGAAAGAGAACAGGGGTGTGTTTGTGTGTGTCCAGACCCAGTGATGAAAGAGAACAGGGGTGTGTTTGTGTGTGTCCAGACCCAGTGATGAAAGAGAACAGGGGTGTGTTTGTGTGTGTCCAGACCCAGTGATGAAAGAGAACAGGGGTGTGTTTGTGTGTGTCCAGACCCAGTGATGAAAGAGAACAGGGGTGTGTTTGTGTGTGTCCAGACCCAGTGATGAAAGAGAACAGGGGTGTGTTTGTGTGTGTCCAGACCCAGTGATGAAAGAGAACAGGGGTGTGTTTGTGTGTGTCCAGACCCAGTGATGAAAGAGAACAGGGGTGTGTTTGTGTGTGTCCAGACCCAGTGATGAAAGAGAACAGGGGTGATCCCACAGGAGTGTCAGAAGGGGCACTGCAAAAAGAGCGCTGACGCATCACACAAAGATCTATTCAGCCCAGCCTGAGAGAGAGAAATATGTATAGATAGATAAACAATTATTTATTCAGCCAACACAGTCAGACAGAGAGATAGATGGAGGGAGAGGGAAAGAAAAGGCGTGAGTAGACAAAATCTTCATTCAGCAAACAGTCAGAGAGAAAGGGGGAGAGAACGAGAGAGAGAGAGAGAGAGAGAGAGAGAGAGAGAGAGAGAGAGAGAGAGAGAGAGAAGAGTAGCGATTCGGTAAATACCTGGTCAAGCAAAAACTGCTTTTCCGAAGAAGGGCCTCACAAAACAACACAAAGAACTAAGAAGGCTCAAAAGAGGAAGGTATGCAAGATGAATGACTCTTTAGGTGACTCCATTCGAGCTGGGGATAACATGGTAAACCATACCTATCACAACTAATATCCGTAGTCATCATCTGAACAGTGAACCACCATGAGCAGAAAAGTTAGATATTAAAGGGACATTTTACCCGAAAAATTATAATTATGTAACGAGTGAAATGTTTATCAAGTAAAATGCCCCTTAACATTAGTGAAGTATTTTCAGTAAATTGAATATAAACTTAGTGTTCTGCACGTAAAGTGTAGGCTGACTCTGAGTTGATATTTACGTCATAAGAAGGAATTCCCCTCGACCATTCCAACAAATTGGGGAAAACAAAACCATTCCTTCCCAACTTCATTGTCGATTTTTTGTTATAAAGAAATAACAAAACATGTCTGAAAGCTACTGTGTTGTTCAATGTACCTGTAACCAGGTCAGAAATCCCAACATACAGTTCGCAATGCTCCCACGCAGAGAAATAGAGCCTGAGAAGAGTCCTGTGGCTTCAGGCTATTCGGCATGGGAGAGTTGGAAGTGTCCATGTAGGCTACACATAGCTATACGTGTGGAAAATATATTCACAAGTAAGACATTTAACTTGTTTAATATAGGCCATTTGTAATTCCAGGAGTACTATTTGTAGCTGTATAGTCCGTTTGTGTTGCTGGTCTTGACTAGCTTAATGTTCCCATCGGTAGCTACAGTGCCTTCAGAAAGCCTTCCTCTCCGGCAACTGAGACAGGAAGGACGCCTGTATCTTTTGTAGTGAGTGGGATTATTGATACACCATCCAAAATGTAATTCACCATGCTCAAAGGGATATTCAGTGTCTGCTTTTTTTTTACCCATCTACCAATAGGTGCCCTTCTTTGTGAGCCATTGGAAAACATCCCTGGTCTTTGTGGTTGAATGTGTTTGAAAATCACTGCTTGACTGAGGGATCTTACAGATAATTGTATGTGTGGGGTACAGAGATGAGGTAGTCATAAAAAAATAAAAGGAAACACTATTACTGCACACAGTGAGTCCATGCAAATTATTATGTGACTTGTAAAACACATTTTTACTCCTGAACTTATTTAGGCTTGCCATAACAAAGGGGTTGAATACTTATTGACTCAACACATTTCAGCTTTATTTTTAATTATTATTATATTTTTTAAATCTAAAAACATAAAACATTCCACTTAGACATTATGGGGTATTGTGTGTTGGCCAGTGACACAAAATCTAAATTGAATCCCATTTTAAATTCAGGCTGTAACACAACAAAAAGTCAAGGGGTGTGAATCCTTTCTGAAGGCACTGTAGCTACCATTCACTCCCGTGGCTGCTAGCACCATACAACATGACTTTATAACATTAAGTATTGAGAACGCTCGGGAGCAGGCAATGTCGAGTCATCTTTAGACATGTTGTACTTTCCTTAAAATGCAGTTTTGTAACTGACTAAAACAAGAGACAAGAAAATTGCATTTGTTAAAGGTTAAGTGTTTGCTGTGAGCCAATAGGGTATCCACAGGTTGTTTTCCCCACAGGCGTGCGGGGCCATGACATTCCATCTAATACTGACTGGGACCATAGCTGTGGGAAGTAGGGGTGCTACAGCACACCCTGATAAATAGAAACAATTTAGGCTACACATTTTTTTCGCCCCAACATTATAATACACCTGTCTGACCAGACATAGATAAAAGTATTCAAAATACTACACCAGAAAGCATCATTTTGATAGAGGATTAATAGCTTCTAAAAAATATCTGTGGATTAAGTTTAATCACAAGCATTTATAGTCGGGAAAGCCGCAGTTAGGGCAGAAAGCGCTCCAAATATAGAACAGCTTGTTGCGTTGTGGCCATAGATATAATCCATAGAAGGATTTTGGAACCTCTAACCCTGGCACTTTTTTATTTTTATTTAACCTTTATTTAACTAGGCAAGTCAGTTAAGAACAAATTCTTATTTACAATGACGGCCTAGGAACAGTGGGTTAACTGCCTTGTTCAGGGGCAGAACGACAGATTTTTTCCTTGTCAGCTCAGGGATTCGATCTAGCAACCTTTCGGTTACTGGCCCAACACTCTAACCACGAGGCTACCTGCTGCCCCTACACTAGCATTGGCAGACAGTCCTGACTTGAATGGGAACTGCCATCTATGGATTATATTTCTATGGTTGGTTGCGGCTGTCAGTTTGCCTTTCCCAAACTTCTAAATACAATCGCGAGAAACATTTAGGCCTACCTTTTGAAAAGCAAATGCCTGAAAAAGAGAAGAGTAATCTGTCTGAAGAAGCTAAAAAGATTATTCTGAACAACTTTTGAGTGAACAGCACTGTTTTTAAAAGTAGCTTATCTTGACATATTGGCACAAACCCATAGCCTATGCTTCATCTTCATCATTGGGTGAGTCAGTGTCACTGGAAGGTTTATTTTCTAGCCTACTTTAGCCTATATTATATACAGTGCCTTCGGAAAGTATTCAGACCCCTTGACTTTTTCCAAATTTTGTTACGTTACAGCCTTATAAAAATCCTCAGCAATCTACACACAATACCCCATAATAACAAAGTGAATGTATTAAAAATAAAAAAACAAATACTTTATTTACATAAAGTACCAGTCAAAAGCTTGGACACACCTATTTTCTATATTGTAGAATAATAGTGAAGACATCAAAACTATGAAATAACACATATGGAATCATGTAGTAACCAAAAAAAGTGTTAAACAAATCTAAATATATTTTCAAAGTTGCCACCCTTTGCCTTGATGACAATTTTGCACACTCTTGGCATTCTCTCAACCAGCTTGACCTGGAATGCTTTTCCAACAGTCTTGAAGGAGTTCCCACATATGCTGCGCATTTGTTGGTTGCTTTTCCTTCACTCTGCGGTCGAACTCATCCCAAACCATCTCAATTGGGTACTTTCTACTGCTACTGTATGTATTCAGACCCTTTGCTATGAGACTCGAAATTGAGCTCAGGTGCATCCTGATTCCATTGATCTTCCTTAAGATGCTTCTACAACTTGGAGTCCAACTTTGGTAAATTCAATTGATTGGACATGATTTGGAAAGGCACACAACTGTTTATATAAGGTCCCACAGCCATGAGGTGGAAGGAATTGTCTGTAGAGCTTTGAGACAGGCTTGTGTTGAGGCACAGATCTGGGGAAGGGTACCAAAAAATGTCTGCACCATTGTGGCCTCCATCAGTCTTAAATGGAAGAAGTTTGGAACCACCAAGACTCGTTCTTAGAGCTGGCCGCCTGGCCAAACGGAGCAATCGGGGGAGAAGGGCCTTGGTCAGGGAGGTGACCAAGAACCCGATGGTCACTCTGGTCACTCTAATCCATTTTAGAATAAGGCTGTAACGTAACAAAATGTGGAAAATGTCAAGGGGTCTGAATACTTTCCGAAGGCACTGTATATAATATAGGCTACAGTAGGCTAGAAAATAAATCTTACAGTAACACTGACTCACCCAATGATGAGGTGATGATTCAAAGGGTGAATGGGCAAGACAAAAGATTTATGTGCCTTTGAACGGTGTATGGCAGTAGGTGCCATGCACACAGGTTTGAGTGTGTCAAGAACTGCAACGGTGCTGGGTTTTTCACGCTCAACAGTTTCCTGTGTGTATCAAGAATTGTCCACCACCCAAAGGACATCCAGCCAACTTAACACAACTGTGGGAAGCACTGGAGTCAACATCCCTGTGGAACGCTTGACACCTTGTAGTGTCCAAATTGAGGATGTTCTGAGGGAAAAAGGGGGTGCAACTCAATATTAGAAAGGTGTTCCTAATTTTTTATACACTCAGTGTATATTTCCATTCATTTTTTTAAACTGGTACCGGGCTACCTTCAGACAGGTCAAGTGAGGCTTGTGGATGCCCTACAGCACTGACATGTACACGTTCGTGAGAGTCTCACCTTTTCATAGAGGGGTCATATCAGTGTGTAGCCTAAACTGTTCGAATGCTACAGACAGAAGTTGACATATCGGTGGTGCCGACTTCAGACGAGACCTGTGACGCTTGTGGGGGTTGTAGAGGAAAACGGAGAACACCATCGTGTTCGGGGGAGTCTCATCATTCCATTGGAGTGATCATATTAGTTAGGCCAAACCGTTTGGACGCTACAGACATATTCGTGAGAAGACCAATTTTAGGGATGACTCATGATCTGACAAACAACGCCGTAGCTCAGCCACCTCCCCCCGCCGATGCGGAAGGCAGCCATTGGCGTATGTAGTGGATTGAGACGCAGCCCATGCAAAAACAGATATCTCTAGACTAAACAGCCAGATTTTTTAATGGGGATTTTTGTATTATGCTAATTAGATTTCCACGTGGCCGTCGACTCTAGGGGATTAAGCCATTTTGATCATATGTGTTGACCTGGTAACAGACAATGGATGTCTAAAGGCTAATGGCTATGTCTGGATGAAATTTGACTGAGGCGACAACAGTAGGTCACGAGGAGCGGTTGATGATTCTGACCTCTTGGTGTTGTGGATGGTGGTGCCGCCCAGTACGATCCGAACCCCTGGCATGGTGCGGTTCAGGTTGTAGACTGCCAGCGCCTCCTCATAGGTGGCCCCTCCGATGACGAACACTATGATATCCTGTGGCCTGAAGAGGAAATACATGGTAATCACTGATAGGCTAGCATCCGGTTAGGGTCATCCAATAACGGTGATGAACTGTGGGCTTATGTGCTCATACACACAGAATATGTGGGTTTTTCTACGTATCATTGATAGTGTGTAGAAGTGTGTGTGGCTATTCAGGTATAGGGTCTGAGGTTGTGTCTTTAACTGTGTGTGTGTGTGTGTGTGTGTGTGTGTGTGTGTGTGTGTATACATACATACATACATACATACATACATACATACATACATACATACATATATATATATATATATATATATATATCCCTACCTGTCTCGAAGGGAGCTGGGTCCTAGGTAAGGGAACTGACTGTCCTTCAGCCGCCCCTTGATCAGCTGGTCCAAGGTCTCCTGCAGTAACGGTGCATGCTGCGTGTACACATTCTCAACTCCCTGGAGACACGCACGAACACAAAACAAAGGTGTTTTATTAGAATCTGGTTGAGAACGGCTAGTTGGACACAAAACTACAGCTAGTATCTGTGTAAATTGTGAGGCGAGTGGTGTACCTTCAGCCCCTTGAAGAACTGTTTGGTGATGGCGACTGCGTCTTGGGGGTTGATGAGGTCACTTCCTCTCACCCTCTTCCCTCCATACTCCACCATGGACGTTACCATCTGAGGTAAAAGATGCCGGTTAAACAAGATAAAAAAGGCATCATTTGATTCTTCTAACCCTGTCAAGATTGATAAGACAGACGCATCAAACACACCAACAAACTGTATGCACATTGTTGAGTTGTATATTTATTTATACTCACAGGGACAATAACATCTTCCACATAATATAAGACGAGTACAACAACAGTATACAGTCATCATATTGCCCCAAGGGCCAGGTACAGTATATATAGAATGTTCCCTTACCCTGCGATGCCTCTCTGACACGCCCTTCCTGTTGAGCTCCTCCATGAGGCCCGGCAGGATGCTGCTGCTGTGTCTCTCGTAGCGCAGTGCGTACAGCATCACCAGGCGCACCGCGTCCAGCTCGCTCACCCGCGGGTTCTGCAGCAGCCGACGCACATTCTGTGGAAAAACAGGGAGTACATTTTACATAGCCTTTAATACAGACTTCCATTCTTTATGTTTTAATGCTACTTCACTATGGTTTCTATGTACAGTGTTTTATTGTATTCTGAAAGTCACTATTATTATCATTATTAGCAGTGGCCAAGTCAATATACGATACAGCAGTGGGTTGTATTCTTCTTCAACTAACGCAAAGTACTGGACCCCTACATTTACATATTGGGCAGTTCTGTCTGGTGTCTGTCTACCTCTCTACCACATGTCATGTCTATTTCAGTACTGTGTCTGGTCAGTGTCTAGCCTCTGTCTGGTTCATATTTGACTTGTGTTTCCATCTATCTAGTGCCTTCGGAGAGTATACAGACCCCTTGACTTTTTCCACATTTTGTTAAGTTACAGCTTTATTCTAAAATTGATTAAATATATATTTTCTCAGCAATCTACACACAATACCCCATAATGGCAAAGCAAAAACAGGTTTTGATTAATTTTTGCTAATAAAAACAATCTTTAAAAAAAACTGAAATATCTTATTTACATAAGTATTCAGACCCTTTGCTATGAGACTTGAAATTGAGCTCAGGTGCATCCTGCTTCCATTGATCATCCTTGAGATGTTTCTACAACTTGATTGGAGTCCAGCTGTGGTAAATGCAATTGATTGGACATGACTTGGAAAGGTACACACCTGTCTATATAAAAAAGGTCCCCCAGTTGACAGTGCATGTCAGAGAAAATACCAAGCCATGAGCTCGAAAGAATTGTCCATAGAGCTCCGAGACAGGATTGTTTTGAGGCACAGATCAAGTGAAGGGTACAAAAAAAAATTCTGCAGCATTGAAGATCCCTAAGAACACAGTGGCCTCCATCATTCTTAAATGGAAGAAGTTTGGAACCACCAAGACTCTTCCCAAACTGAGCAATTGGTGGAGAAGGGCCTTGGTCAGGGAGGTGACCAAGAACCTGATGGACACTCTGACAGAGCTCTTGAGTTCCTCTGTGGAGATGGTTGTCCTTGTGGAAGGTTCTCCCATCTCTGCAAAACTCCACCAATCAGGCCTTTATAATAGTGGCCAGACGGAAGCCACTCTTCTGTAAAAGGCATATGACAGCCCGCGTGGAGTCTGCCAAAAGGCACCTAAAGACTCACAGACCATGAGAAACCAGATTCTCTGGTCTGATGAAACCAAGATTGAACGCTTTGGCCTGAATGCCAAGCGTCACGTCTGGCAGAAACCTGGCACCATCCCTACGGTGAAGCACGGTGGTGGCAGCATCTTGCTGTGGGGATTTTTTTCAGTGGCATGGACTGGGAGACTTTTCAGGATCGAGGCAAAGATGAACGGAGCAAAGTACAGAGAGATCCTTGATGAAAACCTGCTCCAGAGCGCTCAGGACCTCAGACTGGGGTAAAGGTTAATCTTCCAACAGCACAAAGACCCTAAGCACACAGCCAAGACAATGCAGGAGTGGCTTCGGGACAAGTCTCTGAATGTCCTTGAGTGGCCCAGCTAGAGACTGGACTTGAACCCGATCGAACATCTCTGGAGAGACCTGAAAATAGCTGTGCAGCAACGCTCCCCATCCAACCTGACAGAGCTTGAGAGGAATGGGGAGAAACTCCCCAAATACAGGTGTGCCAAGCGTGTAGCATCATACTTAAGACTCAATGCTGTAATCTCTGCCAAAGGTGCTTCAACAAAATACTGAGTAAAGGGTCTGAATACTTATGTAAGTGATATTTCAACAAAAAGTATAGGAATTTGTTTTTGCTTTGTCATTGTGGGGTAGTATGCGTAGATTGATGAGGAAAAATAACAATTTAACCATTACAGAATAAGGCTGTAACGTAACAATGTGGAAAAAGTCAAGAGGTCTGAATACTTTCCGAATGCACTGTATCTAGTAGTGTATTTCTAGTCAGTCTCTGGCATCAAGTCAGTGCAGAGCAGGATTGGAGTGTTGATTAATTTCAGACAATTCAGGAAATTCTATTGGTAAGAATAGAAATGTTTCCTACCGGTAAATTTAAAAATAACGCTAGTTAGCATTGGTTTGCAGACCTAATTCTAACTTCCTACATACTGGACATCGAGACATAAAAATGGTATCCACTAGTTCATCTGACTCTGGGGAAGTAGATAAAGGACCTCGTTGCCAAAATCCCGAAGTATCCCTTCAACCCCAGAGCAGAGTCTTACCTGTGACGCGCTTGAGTGGTCATTCTGGCAGGCAAGCTCCTGCTCCACCTCTGACACCTCCATCAGGTGCCTCTCGCTCACCAGGCGAGACAGCTCGCCCACCACAGTCACGTGCTTCGACACTGTGCCAGACATCTTTTTGAACTGGGGGTAATTGTCCACAAAGGCCTACAGAGAAAAAAACAGAGGGAATGATTAAAACAAAAAGAAAGAAGAAAGAGATTTCTTAAACTTGCACACAATTATTTATAGCTTGTATCATTATTGTAATTAAGAGAATTCATCTAATTGTAAGTGGTTATTAACTAATGAGGCTGAGATGTGTTAGTGGTCCTAAATGAGCAGCTGCAACAGGACATGCTGGGTCCTGTACTGGGAAATTGAGTTCCTACAGTGCCCAGCTCTCACCTTCATATCAGAGATGGACTCCAGCTTCTGTTGCTCCTTGGGCTTCTTCTTCTGAAAGTCCTCCATCAGGTTCTTGATGTTTGTGCCGATCTCTCCAAAGTTCAGGTACAGATTCTGAATAAGAGAACGTGAGAGTGAATTGGAGGTTGTCAGCTAACGATTGGCCCTGTCGGAATTCTTTAACCTTCCCTCACTGACCGACTGCTACACATTCTGCCAGACTTTTTTTTCCTTCAGAGTCTTGTTACAGAGGGTTGCTGGACGCCTTCCTAACCTCTAGGCCAGGGATCATCATCTAGATTCAGCTGCAGCCCAATTTTTTTTTTTCTTGAGCGGATGGTCAGGGGGCCGGAACATAATTACAAATAATTTGTAGACTGCAAATTTACCACAAGAAGACCAAATAGATATAACATTTGATTATAACATTAATCCTTTCAAATCTTGCTTGCATTTGTATACGATCACATATCTCTCTATTATGCGTGGGAATACTTTGGAACAGATTTCCAAAAGTAAAATCACTTGGTGCTGAAATGCTGGCTTTTTTTACAGTCTTATGTCCAGCAATAAGAAAACAAATTCGGCCAGCGAGAGAACCCTGCACTAGGCTACCTGCCAGCCTGCTCAAATGAGACCGTCTGAATGCCGAAGGGAAAATTTGTGTAGAATTGGAACCAGGCCTAGAGACTGGGACTCACGTTGGCATAGAACTCGTCGTTCTCTGCAGACAGCACCACCTCCTTCAGCTCCTTGCTGATCCCTGGGACTCGGGACAGGTCAATACGGTTGTTGTTGAGGCCAAGCAGCTCGTGCACCATGGCCTGGTACGTCCACTAGAGGCAGCAGGGCAACAAACAATGAAACCAAAACAATGAAACCCACAATTAAAATAAAGTACATTTGATCTCTACTAATTCCACTCAGCGACGAGGGGTGTATGAGGATTTCGCCAATCGATTAGCTTTTCTAATGTGCGCTAAAGATTGGTGCATTACATGTGACACAAAGGGCCTTGAGTACATGACCTAGTTTAATGTGCAGGTTGCAGGCCTAGTAAATGTATGTATAAGACGCTGCTGCCCCCAAGTGACCAGAGGCTGCAGTACATATCAGAATGATGTGAATATTCTACAGGTATGTCGTTTGACTAGATGACCTGGTTATTGCCAACCTTTCTGTAAAAATGTAGCCTGGGTTCCCAACTGATAAAATGCTCAGTCTGGTGCCAGGCTAGAAAACCGGTAGATTATCTTTGAAATGTATCTTCTGGCTAATAGTTCAAATGAACGTCAACAGTGAAGAGGCGACTCTGGGATGCTGGCCTTCTAGGCAGAGTTCCTCCGTCCGGTGTCTGTGTTCTTTTGCCCATCTTAATCTTTTCTTTTTATTGGCAAGTCTGAGATGTGGCTTTTTCTTTGCAACTCTGCCTAGAAGGCCAGCATCCCGAAGTCGCCTCTTCACTGTTGACATTGAGACTGGTGTATTGCGGGTACGATTTAATGAAGCTGCCAGTGGAGGACTTGTGAGTCGTCTGTTTCTAGAACTAGACACTCTAATGTACTTGTCCTCTTGCTCAGTTGTGCACCGGGGCCTCACACTCCTCTTTCTATTCTGGTTAGAGACAGTTTGCGCTGTTCTGCGAAGGGAGTAGTAACCAGCATGGTACAAGATCTTCAGTTTTTTGGCAATTTCTCGCATGGAATAGCCTTCATTTCTCAGAACAAGAATAGACTGACGAGTTTCAGAAGAAAGATCTTTGTTTCTGGCCATTTTGAGCCTGTAATCGAAGCCCAAAATGCTGATGCTCCAGATACTCAACTAGTTTAAAGGACAGTTTTATTGCTTCTTTAATCAGAACAACAGTTTTCAGCTGGGGTAACATAAGTGCAAAACGGTTTTCTAATGATCAATTAGCCTTTTAAAATGATAAACTTGGATTAGCTAACACAACGTGCCATTGGAACACAGGAGTGATGGTTGCTGATAATGGACCTCTGTACGCCTATGTAGATATTACATTAAAAAATCTGCCGTTTCCAGCTACAATAGTCATTTACAACATTAACAAGGTCTACACTGTATTCTTGATCAATTTGATGTTATTTTAATGGACAAAAAAATTGCTTTTCTTTCAAAAACACTGACATTTCTAAGTGACCCCAAACTTTTGAACGGTAGTGTAGTGCTGACCTGGTTGAGTAGTGGGGTGATGGCGTCATCGCTGCGGTCCATGATGAGCAGGAGAGGAGGCACCTCTGTCTTCCTGAAGTCAAACAGCTCATACTCCTTGGTGATGATTTGCTGGAGGAGGAGAGGGGTAGTGAGATTGCGTGCGTGCGTGCGCGCCTGTGATAGTTGTGCATGTGATATTAGTCACCTTCACGCTCTCTCCCAGTCTCTTGGCCATGTCTGAGGAGAGCTGGTAGCGGATCATGGGACATTTCTTCAGGGCCAACAGCACCGAGGTCAGACCCTGGGTGGTACGTGGTAGGAGAGTTGGCTCCCAGCTACGACCCTGCAACACACACACAGTATGAGATGGGAATGCACTCTGTAAACAGAACCAAAATACAGAGGGAATATGTCATGTGTAGAGACAAACAAAAAACGTTAAACTAAAGTCAACGCAGATGAATAACAAACCCCTTTATAGATTGTCACATATCTAAAGCGTCATGGCACATTTGCATGTCTTACCCTTGCCACACCATTGAGGTTGAGGGAGAAAAGGTGTGGGTTCACAGCAATGAAGTCTCCATAGAACTCCTGCAGTCACATATGAGAGAAATTTGAATTATTAGTTTCCAGTTTAAACGTCAAAGGATAACCTGGCTATTACAAGACGACGTGTACTGTAAAGTGATTATAACTAGAAATAGAAATGATGAAAAATGTGGATTCAGGATTAGTAGGAAAAACCTGCGGACCATCGTTCCACCAAAAAAACAGCAAAAAGAAAAGCCCAGAAAGGTAAAACATTTTTTTATATAAATAATAATAGTTGCGTACCTAACTGATGGATACTGTCCTACAGTACTGCCTTTAACGTTAACTTACCTGCACTTCTGCAACCACTTCCTGTTCATCCGCCTCAGCCAGGGCTTTTATCTCACTCTTACTGATGACGTTGCTGAAGTCTAGAAAGGATTATGAGGAGGATGTCACCCATACAGGAAAAATTATATATTGGAATATATTTAAATATATTGGGGAAATGTATTTACCAAATATATAAAATAAATACACGCTCACGTCTCACAACCTTCTCTACCCCAATGACAACGTTGAGTCTCTATTGACCTCTGGTACTTTAGCATTAGGTTCCCAAAGAGTTATTTTGCATGCAAAAGTTGGATTATTGAGTTGTAATTGAAAATTAATTCTGCAGCTATTGAGGTATAGCCTACCTGCCACTTATGAAACATATATAAAAAAAAAGAGGTTTATTTTGAAAAGACACAAACGTAGACCATATCTGTAAATATATTTTTAAATAGATTCAAATATATTTTCCTGAGCTGTCAATCACAATTTGTAATGTTCCATAATTTTTGTCAAAAATGTTCAGGCTTCGTAACTTTTGTTGGACAGTGATATTTAAACCGTGTCTCCGATTTTTTTGAGCAGATTTAAGTCAGGACTGAGACTAGACCATTCAGGAACACTCAACACCTCTTGGAAAGCCATTCTGGTGTGTCTTTGGTGTTAAATTGTCTCGCTGAAAAATAAAACTTTCGCAGGGTTAGGTTTTCCTTTAACTTTTTTTCCCGGGCTTAACTCCTTTCATATTTCTTTTGATCCTGACAAATTCACCAGTCCCTGCTGATGACAAGCATACCCATAACATGATGCTGCCACCACAATACTTGCCACTGAGGTGGGTTTAAAGAATTATCTGAGTTTTTTCGCCCCTGCCTTACCAGACTCCTCCTTCCTAGCTATCAGTAGACAGTGTTTTTCGCTCCCACCTGCCCTCACTGAAGTTAACAAAACTGCTGGAAAACAGTACCCGACAGGTGGGGGGCAAAGGACACAGTCTACCGCTCACACCCGCCTCCTAGCTAGCTTTCTAGTTAGTGACACTGTATATTATGTATATAATTTGTATCTATTGTTTGAAAACTTTGCCATGAAATGAGCAGCAGCAGTACAGAACCATCGCTAGGCCGGCGTATTAGACGCACATTCCTCACTCGCTAGATGCACAATTAAAGGGGAATTACACTCGAATCTTAATGTTTTCTTCCAGACCTAAATAAAATGTGTCTTCTGATGTGATTTAAGCATTGACATGGACTCATAACATCCAATTTAGTTTTTTCCTCTAGGAAAAATTGTAATTTTAAGATTAAATCTAAAACCAGGAAAAATGTAACTGAGAACCTAATTTGGAGGAAATTTTATAGGCCCCCCCCTTAGAGTTGTTTATTAACCATTCTTTTGAGGTATATTGACAGAAAACATAGTGTACAAGAGAAAGTAGTGCACTAAGTACCCGGGGAAGAGTTGCAGGGGAGAAGAGAAGAATGTGCCTATTTGAAAGCTAGAGAAAATGTGGAGCTCACCACATGTATATATTTTTTTTAAGTAGCTCTAAAGCTAGAAAAGGTTGGAGTACCCTGTCCTAGACACGGTAATGCGTGAAAAGGTTGGAGGACCCTGTCCTAGTCACCGTAATGCGTGAAAAGGTTGGAGTACCCTGTCCTAGACACGGTAATGCGTGAAAAGGTTGGAGTACCCTGTCCTAGACACGGTAATGCGTGAAAAGGTTGGAGGACCCTGTCCTAGTCACCGTAATGCGTGAAAAGGTTGGAGTACCCTGTCCTAGACACGGTAATGCGTGAAAAGGTTGGAGTACCCTGTCCTAGACACGGTAATGCGTGAAAAGGTTGGAGGACCCTGTCCTAGTCACCGTAATGCGTGAAAAGGTTGGAGTACCCTGTCCTAGTCACCGTAATGCGTGAAAAGGTTGGAGGACCCTGTCCTAGTCACCGTAATGCGTGAAAAGGTTGGAGGACCCTGTCCTAGACACGGTAATGCGTGAAAAGGTTGGAGTACCCTGTCCTAGTCACCGTAATGCGTGAAAAGGTTGGAGGACCCTGTCCTAGTCACCGTAATGCGTGAAAAGGTTGGAGGACCCTGTCCTAGTCACCGTAATGCGTGAAAAGGTTGGAGTACCCTGTCCTAGACACCGTAATGCGTGAAAAGGTTGGACACCCTGTCCTAGACACCGTAATGCGTGAAAAGGTTGGAGGACCCTGTCCTAGTCACCGTAATGCGTGAAAAGGTTGGAGTACCCTGTCCTAGACACCGTAATGCGTGAAAAAGTTGGAGTACCCTGTCCTAGACACCGTAATGCGTGAAAAGCCTAGGAGGCCGGCCGTTTCTTAGATCGAGAAACCGGTGCACTTGGCACCGATGATCATACCACACTCAAAAGGTCAATAGTTTGCCCATTCTAATGTTCAATCGAACCGGAACAGAATGCCTCAATGCCTGCTTTATATAGCAAGCCACGGCCACATGACTCACTGTCCGTAGAAGAAAACTATTTTCGTGAACGGGGTGGTGCACTTAACGAACTGACCACTGAGTGTATTTGAAAACAGACAATTTTGGAATATGGCCATATATTTTTGTATATATTTAAATATTTAGATATGTGTAATTTACATACATGTTGTTGAAATATATGTCAATATATCATTTTTCTGTATGGGCAATAGCCGCCACCATGAAATGTTGATGTGTGGTCAATCGCAATGTCAATCAATTTTGAGTCTTTAGGTCTAAACCATATAAACGAGCCAGGGACATAACATCTAAGTCCACTTTATCTGTATTTGATCTGTCTAAAAACCTGCACAAGAATCAGAACAGAGAACCATACGATTTAAACAACAGTGCAGAAGTCCTTACAGATGAAGTAGACACTGTACTTTGGTCGCCGGAGCTCCTGTATCAGATTTTCCACATTCTCCTGTAAAGAGGACAGAGAGAAAGTCAGGTTGTCATACAAATCCAAAACTGAGCATGACTAAAGTACTTTGCCTCCAAATAGTGCATAGTGTATGGATGCAATGCAATATTCAGTATAGGTACAATGAAGTTGACATATGCATTCATACAGTTGTGGATGGACACAATCCAGTAGATACAATATATGTAGATGGTAAGTAAAAAAGTCTTAAAAGGCCCAGTGCAGTCAAAAACATGATTTGCCTGTGTTTTATTTATATTTCCACACTATGAGGTTGAAATAATACTGTGAAATTGTGAAAATTATGATAATCGTTTTTAGTGTAACAGCTGTTTGTAAATTTCAGTCTGTTTTGGTGGAATGGAGTTTTGGCCTTCCATGTTGACATCGCCATGCAGTAATTTAAGTTAATATACCAATAAGCAACATTCTTTTTGACAATTTTAATTGAAAACAATCACAGTAAGGTACTCAGTTGTTACCAAGAAATGATTTGATATAGAAATAAAAAATGGTTGCATTGGACCTTTAATGCAGAGCAAAGGCTGGCTGCAATGTCTATACAGTGACTGGGGCACCTTGGTTGGCCTGAGGAAGCAGATGGCTTTGAGGTGCTTCATGTTGTCTCGATTCTGTGAGTCGATTCTTTCAAACAAGTAGACCTCCTTCTGTAGGATCTCGGATTGAGTGTAGACCACACTGACGATGCTGGTCTGATGAGACAAGCACAAACAAATAGGCATGATGACAAAACACAACTGTAATGCAGTAAATTTGTTTCTACATGAGCCAGAGATTTGGCACCTTCCACTGGGAGTAGCTGCTGACAGTATGACATTATCAAAAGCTTGGTTCTCCTATCTATATTATTAAAAGAGAAGTTTCCTTTTTTTTATAACCAAATCTCTACTTTTGATATGAATGGCATTTTAGAGACTGGTCCAGAGACTTTTTTGTGATTTCACGTTTTTTTTCTCCACCATCAGGAATTGTTGAATAATTCAAGGTTCTGTTCCTTCAATGTGTCCGTCTCAGATGGACTACACATACACTACATGGCCAAAAGTATGTGAACATCTCTTCAAATAAGTGGATTCGGCTATTTCAGCCACACCCGTTGCTGGCAGGTGTATAAATCTCAATAGACAAACATTGGCAGTAGAATGGCCCGTACTGAAGAGCACAGTGACTTTCAATGTGGCACCGTCATGGGATGCCACCTTCCCAACAAGTCGGTTCATTACATTTCTGCCCTGGTCAATTGTAAGTGCTGTTATTGTGAAGTGGAAATGTCTAGGAGCAACAATGGCTCAGCAGCGAAGTGGTAGGCCACACAAGCCCACAGAACGAGACCGCCGAGTGCTGTTGCGCGTAAAAATCACCTGTCCTCGATTGCAACATACCGAGTTCCAAACTGCCTCTGGAAGCAACATCAGCACATGAACTGTTCGTCGGGAGCTTCATGAAATAGGTTTCCATGGCCGAGCAGCCACACACAAGCCAAAGATCACCATGCGCAATGCCAATCGTCGGCTGGAGTGGTGTAACGCTGGCCGCCATTGGACTCTGGAGCAGTGGAAATGCTTTCTCTGGAGTAATGAATCATGCTTCACCATCTGGCATTCCAACGGACAAATCTGGCTTTGACAGATGCCACGAGAATGCTACCAAATTAACAGTGCCAACTGTAAAGTTTGGTGGAGGAGGAATAATGGTCTGGGGCTGTTTTTCATGGTTCAGGCCAGGCCCCTTAGTTCCAGTGAAGGAAAATCTTAATGCTACAGCATACAATGACATTCTAGACGATTCTGTGCTTCCATCTTTGTGACAACAGTTTGGCCCTTTCCTGTTTCAACATGACAATGCCCCTGTGCTCAAAGCGAGGTCTATACAAAAATGGTATGTCGAGACCGGTGTGGAAGAATTTGACTAGCCTGCAGAGCCCTGACCTCAATCCCATCGAACATATTCGGGATGAATTGGAACGCCGACTGCCAGCCAGGCCTAATCAACCAACATCAGTGCCCGACCTCACTAATGCTCTTGGGGCTAAATGGAAACAAATTCCCGCACCATGGAGGCTGTTATAGCAGCAAAGGGGGGACCAACTCCATATTAATGCCCATGATTTTGAAATGAGATGTCTGACGAGCAAGTGTCCACATACTTTTGGGCATGTATTGTACCAACAAAAGTAACCTGATACATTGTAACCACTGTCGATCGTTTGAACCACTACATTGTAACCATTCTAGCTACATTACTTACCGTCTCTTTATCCATGAGCAGAACCTTCATCCCTGGCCCGCTGTTTTCTATCATTTTGGAGATATACTGCTTGACAGCAAGTGTCACATTCATTTTGACAACGTTCTGAAATTCTAGCAATGATATCTTGAAAAATACCCAAAGGCCGAATTCTATGAACTAAAGATCTCTTGCACCAGGCAACGCTTCAATTCGTTTTATGTTAAATTAGTCTATTGTTGACAAATATTCAGCTCAGCTTCGAAATGAACCCGAGTTACATTTCCGGGTGAAGAATTGGTCAACTGAAGAGTGTAACAACTGATCTACGATCAGTTTATAGAGCAAAGCACAGGCAAAAGCATAAACTGAGCATGCATTTCACTGATCCAACGTCAGCATGTGTTTGTTATATCCCACAATGGTTGCACGACGAGGACGCCATTTTGGTAAGGGCAGACCATTCAAATAAAACAGATATATTTTGTTATTTTGAGAAATATGTCATGCATGCAAGCAACTTCTGACAACCTTGCTAAATATTGAGATGTACAAATAGCATATAATTTATTACGTCTTTAAAATAAGTAACACTTTTTAAAGGTAGTTTAGCTAAACTGATTAAAAAAACGGGATGTAAAATTATAATTCATAAAACTACACTATTACTCACGCAAAGACTTCTGAAGCAAAATAACATTTTTTTATTTCTATGAAAACATGAAAAATACAGAGTTTCAGCATGAAGACCATTGTAACGAGAATAAGCTTCAATACAATAAAATACAGAAAAAAATGTTTGATCAAAACATACTGTATTATAATACAACATCAAAAAATATAGAATATAGAAAATGTGTAGAATACAGGATATATATAGAATACAGGATATCTTCTGATATGAAGGTTAAGAGCCAACGTTAACATTTTTTTGCAGTATCCGGGGGGTTCTGGCAGGTGCTGTTGGGAGTGTCACCGTGTTGCAAGGCGAGTTGTTCATTGTTCTAATTGAGTCCCACTAGCCCGGCGCTAACGCCCCATAGTCTCAGTGCTGCAAGATCATCTCTCCCCTCAAGAGCTGGCTCCTTTACCTGACAGTCACTGAGAAACAAACACATCCTAACTTAAAGCTCACCTAAACACATAGTTATTTACACTGAACAAAAATATAAAGGCAACATGCAACAATTTCAAAGATTTTACTGAGTTACAGTTCATATAAAGAAATCAGTCAATTGAAATAAATGTATTAGGCCATAATCTATGAATTTCAACTGACTGGGAATACAGATTTGCATCTGTTGGTCACAGATACCTTAAAAGAATGTTAGGGGCGTGGATAAAAAAAACAGTCGGTATCTGGTGTGACCACCATTTGCTTCATGCAGCGCGATACATCTCCTTTGTATAGAGTTGATCAGGCTGCTGCCTGTGGAATGTTGTCCCACTCCTCTTCAATGGCTAATTTTTACACTGCTGATACTCTCTGTTTATTATCTATGCATATTCACTTTAACTCTACCTACATGTACATATTACCTCAATTACCTCGACTAACCGGTACCCCCACACATTGACTCTGTACCGGTACACCCTGTATATAGCCTCACTATTGTTATTTTACTGCTGCTCTCTAATTATTTGTTACTTTTATTTCATTTTTTTTTACTTATCTATTCTTATCTATACTTAACTTATCTACTTAACACTTTTTTTTTTTAAACTGCGTTATTGGTTAAAGGCTTATAAGTACGCATTTCACTGTAAGGTCTACACCTGTTGTATTCGGCGCATGTGACAAATACAATTTGATTTGATGGCGGCTGATGAATGGCACGACAATGGGCCTCAGGATCTAGTTGCGGTTTCTCTGTGCATTAAAATTGCCATCGATTAAATGCAATTGTGTTCATTGTCCGCAGCATATGCCAGCCCATATCATAACCCCACCACCACCATGTGGCACTCTGTTCACAATGTTGACATCAGCAAACCGCTCACCCACACAATGCCTGATACTGTTGAAACCGGGATTCATCCGTGAAGAGCACACTTCTCCAGCATGACAGTGGCTATCGAAGGTGAGCATTTTCCCACTGAAGTCGGTTATGAAGTCGAACTGCAGTCAGGTCCAGACCCTGATGAGGACGACGAGCATGCAGATGAGCTTCCCTGAGACAGTTTCTGACAGTTTGAGGAGAAATGTTGCAGTTGTGCAAACCCACAGTTCCATCAGCTCTCCTGGTGGCTGGTCTCAGACAATCCCGCAGGTGAAGAAGGCTGATGTGGAGGTCCTGGGCTGCTGTGGTTAAACGTGGTCTGCGGTTGTGAGGTCGGTTGGATGTACTGCCATATTCTTTTAAACAACATTGGAGGCGGCTTATGGAAGAGAAATTAACATTAAATTATCTGGCAACAGCTCTGGTGGACATTCCTGCATTCAGCATGCCAATTGCACACTCCCTCAAAACTTGAGAAATCTGTGGCATTGTGTTGTGTGACAAAACTGCACATTTTAGAGTGGCCTTTCATTGTCCACAGCACAAGGTGAACCTGTGTAATGATCATGCTGTTTAATCAGCTTCCTGACATACCACACTTAACAGGTGGATGGATTATCTTGGCAAAGGAGAAATGCTCACTAAAAAGGATGTAAACACATTTTTGCGCTGAATTTGACAGAAACAAGCTATTTGTGCGTATGGAACATTTCTGGGATCTTTTATTTCAGCTCATGATATGGGACCAACACTTTAAATGTTGTGTTTATATTTTTGTTCAGTGTATATTGTCTACACTCAGAATATATACCACATTGTACACACATACTTTTGATGGGATGCTTAACTATCACATACACATACACACACACAAGATACACTCCCACTGTAAATGAAAATCATCCCCCTCCAATTAACACACAAACACACACACAAAGAGAGAGATTGATGTAGGCTAATTCATTCTACACACTGGGATGCTAAACTCAAAGTGGTACCTGAAGTAGTAGCCGCTCTTCTCCTCCAGCCCCTCAGTGACGGCGCAGTAGATGGTGGTCTGGGCCCCCTCCCTGGGGGTCTTCATCAGAAGCCAGGCGGGGGCTGACAGCATGGAACTCAGCGTGGGGTACTTTGACTGCGAGTGGCGCCACAGCTCTGTCCGGATAACCCCGGGGTGCAGGGAATACGACGTCACTCCAGTACCTGGTGGGGTGAGGGGGATTGGGCCACTAACCTTAAAATGTTGACATTCAGAGACATCATGTGGCAGAGAGCAATGCACTGTACACCAGTTATGACCTGATTTTGAAGCAACATGATTTGTTTGTATAATGTTTGCTGTGCATACTAACACTGCTACTGATGGGGGAGAATGGGGGAAAACAGCATTAATAGGTAAAGAATCGTTAAATACAGTAATTGCATAGATCCGATTATTTTTTACAGTTAACGCCAAGATACCTGATGAATACTCTGCAACAACGGCCTCAAATCACTCCGCACCCCAATGCACATTACAAAAACAAAAGATAAGCCTTGACACCACCCCTCTCAGCCAACTGGTACAGGCTTGAATCCACTAATAAACATTAGTTCCCTTATCTTTAGCCATGCATTGCTAAACCACCATAAACTACAGTAAAATCCATCCATAACTACGGTAAAATCCACATTGATTGTTAACCAATAAATGTAGACTAACAGTGTATGTGTTGAAGCATTTATTATGGTGTTTTCTGAACCCGCACAAAGTTATGGCCCATTGGTATTGTATTTTCATTTATTGGTTAACTGGGGTTCATTACCATTACAGTACATTTAGCCATTGAACAGGATATGTAGTGGAAATGTAAAAATCTCCTAGTTATATTACCTAATTTCCTACACATAACTAGGTTAATTCATTTTAATTGGTCTAATTTCTAACTACATGTACATGAGTAGTAATATGTAATAGAGCTGTAATAAGGCAACCCCTCACCTTTGGTCCTTCGTGCCAGCTCCCTGGAGAAGAGGAGGTTGGCCAGTTTGCTCTGCTTGTAGGCAATTACTGAGTTGTACCCCTTCTTATCAAAGTTAAGGTCATCATAGTGGATTTTCCCTGAAAGAGAATGAGGTAGCCAGATAAAGCTATAACTCAATTGATGATATTTGTTTCATTACAAAAATATCTGGTCAGAATGGGCTTACCGCCTTGATGTGCGATGCTAGACACAGTGACGACGCGGCTGGGGGTGGAAGCTTTCAGCATGTCCAGGAGCAGATTGGTCAATAGGAAGTGACCTAGGTGATTGACAGCAAATTGACTCTCAAACCCGTCCACTGTGAAGCTTTTGGGACATAGCATTATACCTGTGAGGAGTAGAGGGTTGAGTACTTAACGGATGGTTACAAAAAAAATCAGGCCCACAACTTTGACAACGAAAAACATGCTATAGATCAAAACATACCCAGAGTAAGGAGGATCTTCGATGACAACACCAACACAATTCAGGCTCTCAAAGCATGTTGGGTAAATGAAACTGATGCTTTCACCTGCGTTGTTGATAAGTATGTCCAGACGGGTCTCCGTGGCAATGAATTCTCTGGCAAACTGTCGTACTGACCCGAGGGAGGCCAGGTTTAGTTGTTGCACCACCACGTTAGTATTTCCAGTAGAACTGCGGATCTCTGTTGCAGCGGCCTCTCCTCTGGTGAGGTCTCGGCAAGCCATGATCACCCGGGCTCCTGAGAACACGCAGTACCGTCCGTCTGAGAACACCTTCATCACATTCCCCTCCAATAGAATATATAGGATCAGCCCTATCATCAGCTGAACAACATCCACAAATGTACCACACCCCATCACTAAGCCCCCTATACTCATGCCTTCCATTGAATAGCCCCCACAAAAACCCCCATTTTCCTCAGATTGCGTTGTAACTTGTTTGTGTTCAAAAGCGACATCCCATGAAAGGTAATGCAAATCACAACACAGTTACAGTCCAATAGAGAAGTGGTATATGCCTACTGTACCTCTCATGGCCATATCCCAGGCCGTCTCCTTGCCGATACCAGTGTTGGCACCAGTGATCACCACAGTCCTTCCATGCAGCTTGGCACGGCTGCGGCATATCCCACCGGCGATCCACTTTCTCAGTAAAACATAGCCTGGTTTGGAGACAAACGACACTGAGACAAAATATCACTCTTACTTCTTCTTATGTTGACCTATGAACCTTGCACTAGAGGCACCCTGCCTGTAGATTGTGTAAGAACTGACAGGTCAGCAGCCTAAGTCATGGGAATAGAAAGCATGGTCATTGGTCACATTGGCCCACAATGCTTTTGCTACTTATCGCTTTTAATCATGGGACTATATTTGGAACATGTGGAAGATAAAACATCCTCATTTTGGCGCACCAATGTGGTCAATCCATGGACAGGGAAAGATCAAGCAACTGAGGGCACGACCTTTGTTATTGGCATTGTGTAAAAAAGTCTAAGGCCGATAGGAGACAGTGTCTAAATAGGTGCTGTTGAGACAACAGTTCAAAAGACAGTGACTCTGGTTCCACATGGGAGGAATATCACAAACCCTAATCTATCACGATTAAAATGTCTCTACCAAACGAAATTTAATCCAGGTTTAACATTTTTCAAGTCTATGCAATAGACCCTTTGTTGTGGGAGTAGGAATTGTTAATATACTTAATGGACAAGGTAGCATATACTGTATGTGCAATTATAAAGTATTTACACACATAATAGTATATATCAGCATGTTGGAGCTACAGGGAATAAACACGTTTAAAATCACAACCCTTAAACAGACACTACAATACAAATGAACCACATACCACGGTCAGTCATCCTTCAGTGATTCTTTTGATTTTCATGTAAATCAAGATAAATGTATAATACAATCTGAAGAATTGTTCATCCCGTATGTCACAACATATGTCACGCGGTCAGTTTTGATATACACTACTCTCTGTGGGTAGTTTATTAGTGTTAACCTGGTTTTGTTGAAATGAGGCTACAATTTACCGAGACTACATGTCCATGTAGAAATGTTAGAAACTATTTTACCGTTACAGAAAACTGTACAAGTAATTGAAATGAGGTCTGAAACCTACAATACATCAAGATAACTTGCAAAGCAATAGAGCTGTGACTTACTGATGGTTGACACCGTGGTCACAGCGCCGTACTTGACTAGCTGGTTTTTCTTCAATTCTTTCCACATCTTATCAGCTGTTGTTGCCAAAATAATTTGACCACCCCAGACAAGACAATTACATTTTAGCCTAGTAAATCATGAGCTTATCGAGTCTGGTTCGTCTTCTTGAACTGGGTTGCTTTAAATGTTGTTATAGCACAAGCAGTGATACATATCGAGTAGCTATGAATAGGTCTAAGTATCTTACATACGAGGTTTAAAGTCTTATAGTCCGATTAAACCAGGACTACTCCCTTGACCAGTCAGTGAGCACGTTTACATGCACACCAATATCCCGTTATTATTCGGGATACTTAAGTATTCTGTTTTTGAGTTGATGCATATAAACATCATATCCCGTTTACAATAACCCGAAAAAACGTGTATCCCGGTTATGTGAAACCAGGACAAGATGCCTGGGATATGTTGATTTTAGATGGGATACTGTGGCATGTAAACATCTAATGTTGTTTTTCGCGGTCTGCGCAGGCTCAGTCGCGCTTATTATGGGTGTTGTGTGTGATGACTTCAAAAGTAGGCTACCTGCGCAGTTCGATCCACCATAATCATTTGTTTTGCTGATACTCCAGACTGGACCGTATAGTGTACTGGCTACTTTCAAGTTTCTGCTTATAATTTCAGACATTTGGTAGGCCATTTGTTTATCAACTATACTTTTACTGAACAGAAATATAAACGCAACATGCAACAATATCAACGAGTTTACTGTGTTACAGTACATATAAGGAAATCAGTCAATTGAAATAAATTCATTAGACCCTAAGCAATGGATTTCACATGACTGGGCATGGGTGGGCCTCGGAGGGTATATGCCCACCCACTTGGGAGCCAGGCACACCCACAGAGTAGCCAGGCCCAGCCAATCAGAATGAGTTTTTCCCCACAAAAGGGCTTTATTAAAGACAGAAATACTCCTCAAACACACACTGTCCTATTATTTAAAACAACATTGGAGTTGTTGCTTATGGTAGAGAAATTAACATTAAATTATCTGGCAACAGCTCTGGTGGACATTCCTACAGTCAGCATGCCAATTGCACGCTCGCTCAACAATTGAGACATCTGTGGCATTGTGTTGTGACAAAACTGCACATTTTAGAGTGGCCTTTTATGGTCCCCAGCACAAGGTGCACCTATGCAATGAACATGCCATTTAATCAGCTTCTTGATATGCCACACCTGTCAGGTGGATGGATTATCTTGGCAAAGGAGAAATGCTCACTAACAGAAATGTAAAGAAATTTGTGCAGAACATTTGAGGGAATTAAGCTTTTTGTGCGTATTGAAAGTTTCTGGGATCTTTTATTTCAGGTCATGAAACATGGGACCAACACTTTACATGTTGCGTTTATATTTTTGTTCAGTATAGATACATCTTACATCTTCCCTGTGGCTCAGTTGGTAGAGCATGGTGTTTGCATCGCCAGCATGGTGTGTGCAACGCCAGGGTTGTGGGTTCGATTCCCACGGGGGGCCAGTACAAAAAAAAAAAATGCATGAAATGAAATGTATGAAATGTATGCATTCACTACTTTAAGTCGCTCTGGATAAGAGCGTCTGCTAAATGACTAAAATGTAAATACATACTCTTCGGTCATTACTTGTTGCCCTAGAAGTAGTGCTCACCAGAATAATGTCTTATGTCGATAGAATGAATGGAACAATCGAATTAACACCGGTAAAGTTGTCTGTTTCCTTTAGGGACCAGGAGAAAACGCAATAACTCCAAAACAGTGGAAAGACGTGCAAAATGTCCAATGTAATGAGTTTGACAGGTTTTAAGGAAATGAAAAGCTGAGAAAACAATGAAACACGTTTCTGATTAGACTTCAGTTCGTCTTGGGCACTATTATTTTATGTGGTTGAAATACTGTCTGCTTGTATAACAGAGTCAATAACACACATTACACGCACTTAGCATTTTCTCAAGAGATAATATTAATTCACTGCTGTTACCGAGACAAAATTAATATTTTTTGTATCATTTAACTGCAAAAAATGCATAAATCTGCAGGAGTTATTATATTAAACTATATGTGAAAGGTTATAAACTCAGCAAAAAAGAAACATCCTCTCACTGTCAACTGCGTTTATTTTCAGCAAACTTAACATGTGCAAATATCTGCATGAACATAACAAGATTAAACAACTGAGACATAAACTGAACAAGTTCCACAGACATGTGACTAACAGAAATGGAATAATGTGTCCCTGAACAAAGGGGGGGTCAAAATCAAAAGTAACAGTCAGTATCTGGTGTGGCCACCAGCTGCATTAAGTACTGTGGTCCATTTCCTCCTCATGGACTGCCCCAGATTTGCCAGTTCTTGCTGTGAGATGTTACCCTACTCTTCCACCAAGGCACCTGCAAGTTCCCGAACATTTCTGGGGGGAATGGCCCTAGCCCTCATCCTCCGATCCAACAGGTCCCAGACGTGCTCAATGGGATTGAGATCCGGGCTCTTCGCTGGCCATGGCAGAACACTGACATTCCTGTCTTGCAGGAAATCACGCACAGAATGAGCAGTATGGCTGGTGGCATTGTCATGCTGGAGGGTCATGTCAGGATGAGCCTGCAGGAAGGGTACCACATGAGGGAGGAAGATGTAATGCACAGCGTTGAGATTGCCTGCATTGACAACAAGCTCAGTCCGATGATGCTGTGACACACTGCCCCAGACCGTGACGGACCCTCCACTTCCAATTCGATCCCACTCCAGAGTACAGGCCTTGGTGTAATGCTCATTCCTTCGACGATGAACGCAAATCCGACCATCACCCCTGGTGAGACAAAACCGCAACTTGTCAGTGAAGAGCACTTTTTGCCAGTCCTGTCTGGTCCAGCGACGGTGGGTTTGTGCCCATAGGCGACATTGTTGCCAGTGATGTCTGGTGAGGACCTACATTACAAGTGGCCTACAAGCCCTCAGTCCAGCCTCTCTCAGCCTATTGTGGACAGTCTGAGCACTGAGTGAGGGATTATGCGTTCCTGGTGTAACTCGGGCTGTTGTTGTTGTCATCCTGTACCTGTCCCGCAGGTGTGATGTTCGGATGTACCGATCCTGTGCAGGTGTTGTTACACATGGTCTGCCACTGCGAGGACGATCAGCTGTCCATCCTGTCTCCCTGTAGCGCTATCTTAGGCGTCTCACAGTATGGACATTGCAATTTATTGCCCTGGCCACATCTGCAGTCCTCATGCCTCCTTGCAGCATGCCTAAGGCATGTTCACGCAGATGAGCAGGGACCCTGGGCATCTTTCTTTTGGTGTTTTTCAGAGTCAGTAGAAAGGCCTCTTTAGTGTCCTAAGTTTTCATAACTGTGATCTTAATTGCCTACTGTCTGTAAGCTGTAAGTGTCTTAAAACCTCATAAGGATTAGCCCCTTTTTTTCAGTTTTCGCCTAAAATGACACCCAAATCTAACTGTCTGTAGCTCAGGCCCTGAAGAAAGGATATGCATATTCCTGGTACCATTTGAAAGGAAACACTTTGAAGTTTATGGAAATGTGAAAGGAATGTAGTAGAAAATAACACAATAGATCTGGTAAAAGATAATACAAAGAAAAAAACAAACATTCTTTTGTATTTTTTTTGTACCATCATCTTTGAAATGCAAGAGAAAGGCCATGATGTATTATTCCAGTCCAGGTGCAATTTAGATTTAGGCCACTAGATGGCATCAGTGTATGTGCAAAGTTTTAGACTGATCCAATGAACCATTGCATTTCTGTTCAATATTTTGTATCAAGCCTGCCCAAATGTGCCTAATTTGTTTATTGGACTTATAACTGAAAGGTTGCAAGATCGAATCCCTGAGCTGACAAGGTAAAAATCTGTTGTTCTGTCCCTGAACAAGGCAGTTAACCCACTCTTCCTAGGCTGTCATTGAAAATAAGAATTTGTTCTTAACTGACTTGCCTAGTAAAATAAATAAAACCTCATGCTAATCAAATTAGCCTGTGTTTGCTCAGCTGTCCTGTGGAAGGGACACCAATTCTGAAGAAGTTAATGACTGTTCCACAGGTGCATGTTCATTAATTGTTCATGGTTCATTGAACAAGCATGGGAAACAGTGTTTATACCCTTTACAATCTGTGAAGTTATTTCGATTTTTATGAATTATCTTCGAAAGACAGGTTCCTGAAAAAGGGACGTTTCTTTTTTTCTTTCTACAGTCAGTTTCCATATTTCAGTTACTATTCCATTTAACCATGGTCCAGCTGCTCCCCCTCAATTTCGACATTGGTAGCAGTATGATGACACATGGTAGGACCAAGTCTATGGGTAGGACCTAGTGTGCCATCTACTGGCCTATTGTAGGGCTACTATTTTAAAAGAGCGATAGTCAAAGCAAATAGGACAAAAAGCTATAGCTAGATTTTGCATTGGCAAATTATTTTATTATAAGTAAAAATCTGGTAATCATACTGTTGACGTTTGACTGGCAAGCTACACTGATATCGATATTGAGTTAGTAGTGCATTTGGAAATAATCTAATCAATTGCAACATTGAGGAAATATGCGTAAACATTGTTTGATTAGAATCACTGGGGTTGATGGTTGGTCGCGTGAATTTTGTAATTCGCCCGCCAGAGGGGGGCGCTCCTGTACGTATACCGGCGATGCCGCGTAAAATTACTCTTACCGGTACCTAGCTACTAGCTAGCTTTCGCTTTGCCTAGCCAGGTAAAGTTATATTTGTTTTAGGCGGTTGCCCATATCGCTAGCTATGGTTCATATTCACATGTAGAACAATATTAGATAGATAGCTCAGCTAGCTAACTTTAGTTATACCGTCGTTATCCAGCCAGTTCGATACGTGAATTATTAGCTAGCTAGCAATGATGTTAGCTAGCTAACAGTTTGCTACCAACTTTGTCGGTTTGTTAATTAACTAGCTTCGTTAGTCAGCCACTGCTAATACCTCCAGTTGTCACTCGACCCTGGTCTTATATCGGGCAGCTGGACTGGTGTTCGAGGCTACATACAGATTGTTAGCTAGCTAAATTAGTTAGCTAGCCAACACCTACGACGTCGTCTATTTAAATGAACCCACACACAAGCACGAGCTAGCTACGTTTTCTCTGAATTGTTCTGCTAAGTCTCTGGTTTCGCCTAGCTCAAATTTAATGTTATTTTTAAACATATTTTGCAGATGTCATCCCAGGTGCAGTGAAATGCTTATATTTCTTACTGCAACGGTGCAGTAATACCTAACAATACACGCAAATCCCCCAATATTTTAAGAAAGACATTCAGAAGTATAAACTAGTTTAACGTTAGTTTGGTTGTGGGGCCTTAACTATATCGGGTTGGCGTTTGAGAGCAGTGTTGGTGTTAAGATGGTCGTGCAAGTAACTTCATCATTTGCAGATCATTCTTCAAAACATGTTGAAATGGAAGATTGACTAAATTAACGTTGGTTAGAAGGTAGATTAGCATACTACTATTGATTCTGGTAATCGCAGTTTCTACGACTATTTGAAAGCGAAAGTGGTGAGACTTTAACATTGGCTGCAACATTGTAACAAACCGTCTGACAACTTGTACTAAGAATCGCATAATGTGGAGATAGTCATATAATTTACACAAATGTATAAAAATATATCTGCGGGTGTATTATGAGTTGCAAATCCAATTTGAACAAATTAGATTTTTGGAAGACGTCAACAAAGTTAGAATCGTGTGCTTTTCATGATGGAGATGGGCACCCCGCCCGTTTTTAAGATTGTAGCGAATCAGAGTGTCTACATCAAAAACTGGAAGTGACGTAGGCATTTGCTTGTGCCGTCCTAAGCGAGCCGAAAAGGGAAAAACGGTAGCAGTCACCATTCTTCTACAGATCTGTTTTTCACTTCATGGTAAGGTACGTAACGTATATCCACGTTTTATTGTACTTTATCCTTTTTATTTAACTTTGGAAAAAGAGTGAACAAGGTCAGAGTCATGGCATGCTTCGTGAATAGATTTAGATGTTGCTAGTTGTTGAACTCAGTTAGCTTGCTTGCTAACTAGTTAGCTAGCAGTGGTGTTAGCTCAAGCTCACGTCTTGCTGTTTTGCATGGAGCCATGTTGCAGAGTGTGCTGCAGGATTCAATGCACACGCGCACTGCACATATCCGAACGTCACTAGCTACTGATCCAGGACAAGTTAGTTTGTACTACTTGTATGGAAAGTGAAGATTAGAAGACAGGAAGCTGATCTTGGACCAGCGTACATGAGCATCATTTTCTCCTCGCACCCTGAGTTACTGGTAGCTAGTTAGCTAATCGTAGCTAACTCAAAATGTAGCTATGTTTTATTTCCAACGAATGTAGCCGGCTAGTAGCTAATAACTGAAACTTGATCGTTGCTTATGAGTAATTAAAGCAGAAGAATCAAAACTGCTGTTTGCCCTCTACAGAGAACGTGGTGGGGTCATGCTATTGAAATGACATTTTGATCATGTTAAATGATACATTACAAAGTATATACTGTACATTTTGTTTAACATTATTCTATTAGGCCGTGCATTAGGCGTGTTTTATTTATATATATATATATATATATGTCAGTGGAATGCCTCAATATTTGTTATTATTAGTGTATTTGTAGCTTTAATATATTTAAATTATTATATTAATGGAATTTATACACACAGTTCATGCATACAATTTGGTTAAGACAATAAAAATAACATACTTTTTTTTATTTTTTTAATCTCTAACTACACCCACAATGGCTGTCCATTTAAAACTGGACAACACATACACAGTGAATAACATACACAAGGAGCAAGAGTTGATCCTCCACTTTCTGACTGCATGATTGCCACACCGTCTTGTCCACATTATGTGCCAATATCCTAAAAGTTGATCATAGATTATCATCATAACATCCTTATTATATCAACTAATCTACAGATATGAGCATGGCGGACTCAGACGTCAACATGACAGACTCTGAGGTCAATGTGACTGACTCAGAGCTCCACATGGAGTGTGTGGAGGAGGATCTGACGCCGTGGCAACAGCAACCAGAAGAGGAAATGGAAGAAACAAGCAAGGGCCCAAGTAAAGGTGAGTGTGTGGTTTGCAGGCTCAATGTAACCTGCTTCCCGGGGTCATGTCATTTTGTATGTTTTGGGACTCAATTCTCATATGCAACAGTTTCAAAATAGACAACTGTAAATGGTGAGTCTGTATTGTCATATTCTACCGTCAGTTCATGGTTCTTTAAATCGCCTTCCCAGTACCAGCACCTCCCGATGACACTTCAGTGATACCCCTCAGTGATGGCAGTAACATCACAACCAAACGTATGTCTGCCCTTGGTGAGTGCTCTGGAATGGTACACTATATATACAAAAGTATGTGGACACCCCTTCAAATTAGTGGATTTGGCTATTTCAGCCAAAGCTGTTGCTGACAGGTGTATGAAATCGAGCACACCAGCATGGAATCTCCATAGACAAACATTGGCAGTAGAATGGCCTTACTAAAGAGCTTAGTGACTTTCAACGTGGCACCGTCATAGGATGCCACCTTTCCAACAAGTCAGTCCGTCAAATTTATGCCCAGCTAGAGCTGCCCTGGTCAACTGTAAGTGCTCTTATTGTGAAGCGGAAAAGTCTAGGAGCAACAACGGCTGAGCCGCAAAGTGGTAGGCCACACAAGCTCACAGAACGGGACTGCTAAGTGCTGAAGCGTATAGCAATCGTCTGTCCTTGGTTGCAACATTCACTACCGAGTTCCATATTGCTTCTCGAAGCAACTTCAGCTTCATGAAATGGGTTTCCATGGCCGAGCAGCCACACACAAGCCTAAGATCACCATGCACAATGCCAAGCGTCGGCTACAGTGGCGTAAAGCTCGCCGTCAATGGACTCTGGAGCAGTCGAAGCCAGTTATCTGGAGTGATGAATCACGCTTCACCATCTGGCAGTCCGACGGACGAATCTGGGTTTGGCGGATGCCAGGAGAACGCTACCTGCCCCAATGCATAGTGCCAACTATAAAGTTTGGTTGAGGAGTAATAATTGTCTGGGGCTGGTTTTCATGGTTCGGGCTAGGCCCCTTAGTTCCAGTGAAAGGAAATCTTGAAGCAACAGCATACAATGACATTCTAGACGATTCTGTGCTTCCAACTTTGTGGCAACATTTTGGGGAAGGCCCTTTCCTGTTTCAGCATTTTTTATTTAACTAGGCAAGTCAGTTAAGAACAAATTCTTGCATACAATGATTGCTAAACCCTAACCCGGATGACGCTGGGCCAATTGTGCGCCGCCCTATGGGACTCCCAATCACGTCCGGTTGTGATACAGCCTGGAATCGAACCAGGGTCTGTAGTGACACCTCTAGCACAGAGATGCAGTGTCTTAGACCGCTGCGCCACTCAGGAGCATGACAATTCATCGCCGGTGCACAAAGCGAGGTCCATACAGAAATGGTTTGTTGAGATCAGTGTGGAAGAACTTGACTAGCCTGTACAGAGCCCTGACCTAAACCCCATCAAATGCCTTTGGAATGAATTGGAATGCCGACTGCGAGCCAGGCCCAATCACCCAACATCAGTGCCCGACCTTACTAATGGTCATGTTCCAACATCAAGTGGAAAGCCTTCCTAGGAGAGCGGTGGCTGTTAAAGCAGCAAAGGGGGCCCAACTCCATATTAATGCCCATGATTTTTAAATGAGATGTTCAATGAGCAGGTGTCCACATACTTTTGGTCATGTAGTGTATTTAAAAATATAGGAATATGAGGTAACTGCCAAAATAAGTGTCTTAATAGGGTGTTGGGCCATCACAAGCCAGAACCGCTTCAATGCACCTTGGCATTGATTCTACAAGTAACTCTAACTCTATTGGAGGGATGTGACACCATTTTTCAAAAATAAAATGTTATCTCAGGCGCTGCTCCAGAATCTCCCACAAGTGTTAAATTAGGTTTAGATCTGGTGACTGAGACGGCCATGGCATATGGTTTACATCATTTTCATGCTCGTGCCCTGTGGATGGATCCATTTTCATCCTATGGGGGCATAGCCATGGTAGCCAAAATGATGGACTTCCCAGCATTTTTATACTTGACCCTTAGCATGATGCAATATTAATTGCTTAATTAACCCAGGAACTACACCTGTGTGGAAGCGCCTTCTTTCAATATACTTTATCCCTCATTTACTCAAATGTTTCCATTATTTTGACTTCACTTATTTCTTTACTTACTGACGTGTAGTCACAGTAGAATAAAACATGGTTCAATGGACACATGTAAGCAATCGGTGTAAGCCTCATAGGGAGTATATTGACTTTTGCCCATCTCTGCAGCACCATTACTACCCAAGCCAATGGTCTTGACGCAGGCTATGACTCAAGTGCTGCAGCCTTTTCAGACCTCCATGCCTCAGGTGCTGCATATGCCGACCACTATGTTGCCTAGCACAGGCAGCACCACTGGGCAGAACATCATATTCACCACACAGGTGAGGGACGTGTTGGTTCTTCATTCTATATTTCTATCTGAACCCTGCCCTGATTGTTCTCATTAGATTGCGTCTGAGCAGCGAACATTTAGGTTGACAACAGTGGACCAGGCAGCGCTTCATGGACTTGTGTTTTGCTACAGGAATAATGAGCCTCGAGTCATTGCTGTGAACGTTCTCTTTTTGTGGTGCAGAACATTCAAGGGGGAGGACAGACCATAAGTGCCAAACCAGTAGGATATATCCTGAATGGCCAGCCCATCACTGTGCTGCCTGGTGGTAAGTAGCTAACATTAGACCACAGGAGGTTGGTGGCACCTTTAATTGGGGAGGACGGGCTCGTGGTAATGGCTGGATCGTAATAGGTGGAATGGTATCAAATAGATCAAACGCATGGTTTCCCATGTGTTTGATGCCAGTCCATTTGCGCAGTTCCAGCCATAGTAGTGAGCCGTCCTCCCCTCAGCAGCCTGCATTAGACATGTCTATTCTTGTTATCTTACCAATGTCCTAACTAATTATTTCACAGCCCACCTGAAACCTAGAAGTAACCACCTTTAGTGGGATCCAGAGAAATGTGTTTTATGTTCTATTATTGTGTCACAAAAGAACGAAAATGTATATTTTATCTGTGGGTAGTGTTTTGTAAAATGCAAATAGACAATAGCTACTGTATGATTTCATTATTATTCCAGTGAATTTTGTTGTTGACATTTAGTAAGTTTGCATAGAAAATAGATGCAACAATTGCCTGCTACGGTGCGTTTCCAATGAACTGTCTTGTGTCAATAAAAACAGCTGGACCTCGCAAAAACCTAGTGTTGAATAAAAATGGAGTTCCTTGCACACTAATAAATTGGCAACAGCTTGTATCCTCTCCCACTTAACTGTTTCATGTCTCCAGTAGTCCACAAAAGCCACCGTTGATAGAATGCTAGAATGGACTAATATTTGCCATATTCTAATAATTCTCATGTTTCAACATATCGCCACGGTCCGTGCCATGGTGGAACTTGCACTCCTGTAAAGCTGAAATAATTGAATGGTGAAACTTGCATCCAGCCAACCCAGAAAAGCAAGGTGTAGCAATTTTAGGCATTCTTAAAAGTCAGGAAAATCCTTTTCCTGCAAAGAAAAACATAATTGTTATAGTAGAAAAAATAGATTTAGCAAGCAGTAGGCTTTGGCATTTAGAATTAAATGTGTAGTGGAGCTTTATTGATACAGTTGAAGTCGGAAGTTTACATACACCTTAGCCAAATACATTTAAACTCAGTTTTTCACAATTCCTGACATTTAATCCTTGTAAAAATTCCCTGTCTTAGTTAGGATCACCACTTTATTTTAAGAATGTGAAATGTCAGAATAATAGTAGAGAGAATTATTTATTTCAGCTTTCATTTCTTTTATCACATTCCCAGTGGGTCAGAAGTTTACATGCACTCAGTTAGTATTTGGTAGCATTGCCTTTAAATTGTTTAACTTGGGTCAAACGTTTCGGGTAGACTTCCACAAGCTTCCCACAATAAGTTGGGTGAATTTTGGCCCATTCCTCCTGACAGAGCTGGTGTTTCTGAGTCAGGTTTGTAGGCCTCCTTACTCGCACACGCTTTTTCAGTTCTGCCCACACATTTTCTATAGGATTGAGGTCAGGGCTTTGTGATGGCCACTCCAATAGCTTGACTTTGTTGTCCTTAAGCCATTTTGCCACAACTTTGGAAGTATGCTTGGGGTCATTGTCCATTTGGAAGACCCGTTTGTGACCAAGGTTTAACTTCCCGACTGATGTCTTGAGATGTTGCTTCAATATATCATCATTTTCCTTCCTCATGAGGCCATCTATTTTGTGAAGTGCACCAGTCCCTCCTGCAACAAAGCACCCCCACAACATGATGCTGCCACCCCTGTGCTTCACGGTTGGGATGGTGTTCTTTTGGCTTGCAAGCCTCCCCCTTTTTCCTCCAAACATAATGATGGTCATTATGGCCAAACAGTTCTATTTTTGTTTCATCAGACCAGAGGACATTTCTCCAAAAAGTACGATCTTTGTCCCCATATGCAGTTGCAAACCGTAATCTGGCTTTTTTTTATGGCGGTTTTGGAGCAGAGGCTTCTTCCTTGCTGAGCGGCCTTTCAGGTTATGTCGATATAGGCTTCGTTTTACTGTGGATATAGATACTTTTGTACCTGTTTCCTCCAGCATCTTCACAAGGTCCTTTGCTGTTCTGGGATTGATTTGCACTTTTCACACCAAAGTACGTACATCTCTAGGAGACAGAATGTGTCTTCTTCCTGAGCGGTATGACGGCTGCATGGTCCCATGGTGTTTATAGTTGCGTACTATTGTTTGTACAGATGAACATGGTACCTTCAGGCGTTTGGAAATTGCTCCCAAGGATGAACCAGACTTGTGGAGGTCTACAATTTTTTTTCTTCTGAGGGCTTGGCTGATTTCTTTTGATTTTCCCATGATGTCTAGCAAAGAGGCACTGAGTTTGAAGGTAGGCCTTGAAATACATCCACAGGTACACCTCCAATTGACTCAAATGATGTCAATTAGCCTATCAGAAGCTTCTAAAGCCATGACATAATTTTCTGGAATTTTCTAAGCTGTTTAAAGGCACAGTCAACTTAGTGCATGTAAACTTCTGGCCCAGTGGAATTGTGATACAGTGAGTTATAAGTGAAATAATCTGTCTGTAAACAATTGTTGGAAAAATGACTTGTGTCATGTACCAAGTAGATGTCCTAACCGACTTGCCAAAACTATAGTTTGTTAACAAGAAATTTGCGGAGTGGTTGAAAAACGAGTTTTAATGACTCCATCCTAAGTGTATGTAAACTTTAACTTCAACTGTAGGTCTTAGTGATGACATCACGTACCCCACATACCATCAAAATTATTCGGCAATACAAATTAATTCAGGAAATACAAATTAATTTCCGTCATCAGTTGTAGAAATAAAGACAGTTTAACAAAATAAAAATCCACCACTGTCAAACGGATACAAATGTTGTCCATCATTAGAACATTTCTCCTATAGCTGCCGTTTTCATTACGTGTCGCAATGTTGTTTTTTTTGCGACATTGCTGTTGCCTAATAAACCTGTTAATGAAAACCCGCCTATTGTGAGCGGCTCTTAACTACTGTCTCCTCTAGTCCAGGGAACCCAGCTGCAGCTACAGCCCCAGCAGGTGTTGTCTCAGTCCAGGGGCAGGCCGGGCACCAGCGGCTTCACCACAGTGCGGATCCCCGTCACCCTCACCATCCGCACCACCAACGGAGTCCAGACCATCAGCACTGTGGCCTCAGGCGGGGTCACCCTCTCATCCTCCCCCGCGGCCCTCCCCACCACCATGCCGTCTGTCACAGGTGAGGAAGGCTCTAGTCCTTGTGGGCCATCAGTCTCTCCAGAGTGGCGCAGCGGTCTAAGGCACTGCATCTCAGTGCTAGAGGTGTCACTACAGACCCTGGTTCGATTCCAGGCTGTATCACAATCGGCCGTGATTGGGAGTCCCGTAGGGCGGCCCACAATTGGCCCAGCGTCGTTAGGGTTTGGCCGGGGTGAGCCGTCATTGTAAATAAGAATTTGTTCTTAACTGACTTGCTGAGTTAAATAAATAAAAAAACAAGTTGAACACAGGGATTATAAATTAAATTGCAGTCTCAGCTAATTATTGTCAGTATGAATTTAAGTGTAGTCTCCAAGAGTAAATAAAGGCTATCTTTATTGTAAAAAAAAAAAAAAAAAAAACATCTTCTGATTTGTGTAATCTGTTATGAATCATTGCTTTGTCTTGGGACACTAATCCCATTTTCGTGTGTGTGTGTGTGTGTGTGTGTGTGTGTGTGTGTAGGGATTGTGTCAGCCAGTTCTTCAGGTGCAGCAGGAAGCCATGTTGTGAGGACTGCACCCCTCACAGTCGCCCCCAAAATACAGCGGTATCCGACCCTGCAACCAGCCCCCAGCTCTACCAAGTCCCCTGCTACCAGTGGTCCGAGCACGGCGCCCTCTCCTCGTGCACCCCTCAGAGGTTAGTAGTCTCCAGGAACACACCACTTTCCTGTAACAGCAAACAGAAATAGGTTGGTACTGCATTCATCTTTCAGATATTACTACTGTGTAGCCTGTCGGTTTTTTTCACCACTCCAAACAAGAAATGATCCATACTAATAGAATATCCTATTGAAGTCAAAGGTCATTAACTACTGACCAAGCCCACTGTTGTGTTCTGTGATTTGGCACATTAAATCGTTTTTCTTCTTATCCAGAGTTCTGTTGTGTTCCCTTTGCAGTGATTGCACCAGCCACAGCCAAGCCAAAGATGTGCAAGCGCTGTGGATCCGAGTACAAATTGGTCAACGCCCTCCGGGGCTTCATGTGTGTAAGTGTGCCTTAGATGTACTTTACACTCTCCTTTTGGGGAACGTATAGAACTTATTTAGTGGATCTCTGGGTGATGTATTAATGTTATTAGCCCTGACCGTGAAGGACTGTTGTTAAAAGCTTCTCTTCATGTGGCAAAATCCTCTGCTGTTATGACATCTACCCGGTGAAGTATTACACTCTTATAATGGTAATAGAGATGTATGAATATTGATATTTACCCCACTGTAATAGAGATGTATGAATATTGATATTTACCCCACTCTTACCTTCTAGCTCTGCAGCAAGCAGATCGCCCTGAGCCTGGATGCCATCAATGCGGCGGCCAAGCTCTCCTCCAAACCCTCCAGATCTTCCAGATCTAAGTCCAAGTCATCCAAAGCCGCCTCCTCCTCTTCATCCTTCTTCAAAACCTCCAAGGAGCCACCCACCACGCCGGCGCGACCGGTGTACCCGGAGGAGGAAGGCAGCCCAATCCTGGAGGCTGACCAGCAGGGCAAGCTCATCATGCTGGTGGAGGACTTCTACTACGGCGTGGACAAGGGCCGCAGCCTGAGTGGCGCACCAGTGGAGAAGCCGCCGGGCGTCTTCAAGTGCATCCACTGCGAAAAGACCCTGAAGACTAACATCAAGTGAGTGGTGGAACGGGAATTCAGGTTACGTTCTTAAACAATTCTGCTTTGTTGAATTGACTGAAATCGTACCCTTTCTTTGTCCTCCATTTTCCACCCTTCCTCTCCTCCAGGCTGATGAACCACATGCGCCACCACGTGGAGATGACGGCGCAGCAGAACGGCGATGTGGATACGCACACCGCCTGCCAGCACTGCTTCCGCAACTTGGCCACGCCCTTCCGCCTGCAGTGCCACGTGGAGAGCGTCCACAGCCAGTTGGAGTCCACCGGTGAGGACTAGCTCGCTCCCCACTCACCCACCAACCACTGTCCTACCACATATAGTCGCTAAAACAAAGTTAATCTATTGGCACTTGCCATCCCACCAACATTCTCCCACACCTTCACCCACAGTCAAATCATTTTGAATGAGCACTGGGTGCTGAAATATCACCCTGTTAGGTATTGGGTGAATTTTAAGACATTTCGTTGCTACTCTAGTAAGCAGTCACTCTTATCCAGTGTGACGTTCAGTAAGTGCATAGAGCAAGAGGACTGAGCACTTTGAATGCTTATGTGACACGCCGGCCTTTTTTCTGTGTTCGTCACAGCTAAGTGTAAGATCTGTGAGTGGGCATACGAGAGCGAGCCTGTCTTCCTGCAGCACATGAAGAGCATGCACAAACCAGGAGAGATGCCCTACATTTGCCAGGTAAACGTTGCCCACTTGGTCATTATTTGTACCGTTTCTTCCACTCGCTCTCCTTTCACACACTGAATCTCTGCACTCTTTTCTCTTTTACTTTCACTCACCGTTAATCACTTGAGGGCTGTTTTATTATACAACTTCAGTGAACACTTAAGGGCTAAGCCTAAATGTCCAAACCAAGTCTATATATTTAGATGCAATGTCCTGTCCTGGGGGAAAGCTCACCATATCAACATGTAGTGTCTCCTAATGCAATTCACCCTTAAAATAGTCTCATGGTTTCATGTGAAGGTGTGCGACTACCGCTCGTCCCTGTATGTGGACGTTTTCGCCCACTTCCGTGAGGTCCACAACGGCACGGCCAATCTGCTGTGCCCCTACTGCCTCAAGTTGTTCCGCTCCAGCAGCAACTACCAGAACCACTACAGCCGCCACCAGGTAAACCCAATGAGGTGACATGCTACATCTATGGCCGTTGGCAGCGAGTCTCTTCCACTCCATTTTCTTTCTGAAACCCTCCTTGTGTTTTTCTTCCTGTGTGTTTATGTGCAGAAAAAAACAGTGTTTCAATGCGACCGGTGCCGGCTGCAGTTCCTCTTTGCCAAGGACCGGGCAGAGCACAAGGTGCAGTACCACAAGACCCACCTCAAGCCACGGCAGCTGGAGGGCCTGAAGCCTGGGACCAAGGTGAGGAGTGTGTGTCAATGTATGTGCGCACGTGTGAGTGATTGCTAGAGTGTGATATTTAATCAATTTGGCCCGAGGGGGTGTGGTATATGGCCAGTATACCACGGCTAAGGGCTGTTATTACGCATGACACAACGCAGAGTGCCTGGATTCAGCCCTTCGTCGTGGTACATTGACCATATACCACATATCCCAGAGGTGCTTTATTGCTATTATGAACTGGTTACCAACGTAATTAGAGCTGTAAAAATGTTATGTCATACCCGTGGTATATTGTCTAATATACCATGGCAGTCAGCCAATCAGCATTCAGGGCTCGACCCACCCAGTTTATAATCTGCATTTTTGTCTGTACTTTCTCTGTGATGGGAAAATCTATCGCTGTGATGTATGCATTTTCCCTGTACATAATGGGAATATTAGTAGAGTGGTCTAAGAATATTTCTCTGTTCCAGGTGACCATCAGGGCCTACGCGCTGCAGGGTAAGCAGTACTTCCATCAGGAGTCTTCTGGCCGAGGAGACCTCCGGCCCTCCAAAGTGATTGACGTTCCGTCTGCTCCCCAAAAACCCGAGCCCAAGAAGAAGCCTGTCGAGAGCCTGATGGAGCTGCTCACTAAGTTCCAGATGAGGTAGAAGAGAGTTGACGTTTTTCCCCCTGATTTGATTGACTTGAAATGGAATTGACTCCAAGCTTTATTCAGACTCCATTGTGTTTAAATAAATACTGTAAACAAAGTGTTTAGCTTTGTCGTATAGTAAAACTGTTGACAGTTTATAATTTGGAGCAGTGTTGAATGTGTAAAATGGATAAGCTTGGACATTCCATCGCTGTGCACTATGGGTAACCTGCCTCTGCCTTCATTTCACCTCCTTCCCCACAGTGCATCGCTGGCCCAACAGAACTGCATGGAGTGCGCCTTTAAGATTCCCGACTTTGCCAACCACTTCCCCACCTACGTCCACTGCTCCTTGTGTCGTTATTGCACCTGCTGCTCCCGCGCCTATGCCAACCACATGATCAAGTGAGTGATGTCACTCAACACCAAGATTTTGTCAACTGAAGATTTCCCAAATGATTTCTTCCATTGAAGGTCATTGAAATTATGTGTGCGATTGGAAAAAGGTGTATGAGACAGGTTGTCTCTTTTCACTTGCAGTAACCACGTGACTCGTAAGAGCACCACCCAATACCTGGCCATGTACGAGTCATACCCAAGGTAGCAATCATTTAGTCTGAATTTTTTTAGCAGTATTTAACTGAATGTAGTGTGTTTTTATAATACCGACTACTCTGAACCCTCTGTTGGTCCCATGTCAGAATGGATGAGATGAGGTGCACGTCGTGTAACTACAAGACCAAGGTCGGAGATATGATGGCCAACCATCTGGTGGATCACCAAGACCATGATGCTGCAAGCTTCAACAAGCCGGAGGTGGAAGGTAATTACATTAGATTTTTGTCATTTAGCAGACGCTCTTATCCAGAGAATCATGGGAATCAAATCCACAAACCTAGCGCCATGCTCTACCAACTGAGCCACACGGGACCAGACATTGTTTTGAGTTCCACCTTCTGATATTTAAGTATCTTTGTATAAGGTCAAACTTTTCTATATGACAACCTTTTTCATGTTTCTTTTTTCCATCCAGGAGTTCCCGAGGAGGCTTCTCAAAGGTATTTAGTATCCTCTTACATATTGAGTGAAATGACTTACTGCTGGACAGACCTGGAGTTGGCTCTCAAGTCTATTTACACTTTGGTTGCACTGTGACACTCCATTGCTGTATTATCAAATGTGTGTGTCATTGACTGAGCTTCCTGAAAAATGTAATAATGAACATGTTTGTTTTCATTCCTCCTGTAGCTTTGTAATTACGGAAATCAGCCCGGGTCAAGGTGGGTCCTTTGTGCCTATCCATCTGCTACCAGCTGGCAATAGTTCCACCCAGCTCTCTATCAAACCACTCCTATACTCCAAGCCCAGCATGACTATCACGGTCCTTGGTCCTAATAAAACCATGCCCTCCACTGCTCCATCCAATGGTGCCTGGACAACCCCCAAGGTCGGAGGATTGGGCCATGTGATGGAACCCCAGGCAGTGGAGTCCCACGGGTCCAACGGAGAGCTGTTCCATGGAGGAGAGGCCAGGATGGGCAAATCCAGGAAAGAGGGGGCAACCAAATTGACGTTGCGCCAGCTGAAGGTGTTGCTCTACGCCCTATGCAGCGGCTTCCCCCAAGCGTCCCTGCGCTTTGGCACCCAGCCAGAGCTCATCCAGGACTGGATGCTGCAGCTGGAGAACCAGCGCCTCCAGAAAGACTGGATCTGGAGCACGGACCGCATCGCAGAGTGGGTGATGTGCCAGCGGGAGCAGCAGCTGCCAGTCACAGAGGAAAACCTGCTCCAGACAGCCACACAGGCCTTGGAGGAGTCGCACGAGATCGGTGAGTTCTACGAGTGGGCTGTGGAGTTCATGCTCCGCCACAACCTCAGCCTGCAGGCCACCTGCTCGGCCAAGCGCCCGCTGCCGCGCAACGTCTACGAGAGTGTCCGCATCTTCACTCGCTTTGTCTGCAAGCAGGTCAAAGATGTCGGTTTCCGGCCACCCTCCATGGGATGCGTCGACGAGCTCTCTGTGTTCCTGGACCTGGATAAGCTCAAGACGAGCCCTGAGGCGTTCCAGTTGATCGGCACCGGGGAGCCCCTGATAGAGGTGGTCCTAGCAGGGCTGGCCGATGGCACCATGCTGCCCACCATGGTGTTCCTCAAAGGCAACCCTCCACACCGCCACAAGGCCATCCCGAACTCTGTCTTCCTGGAGGCGCGCCCGGAGGGCTTTACGGACGACGAGCGGCTCCAGCTGTGGCTCTCTAAGGTGTGGCAGAAGCACGTGAACCCCCAGGCGGGGGGAAAAGGTCTGTTGATCATGGACACCCACCACGGCCACCTGGCCAATGACTTCCTGGCCGCTCTCAACAGCAGCAACACCCTGCCGGCGGTGATCCCCATCGGCTGCTCCTGTCGCCTGCAGCCCCTGGAGCTGTGCGTAGTGCCTGTTATGAAGGAGTTCCTGCAGGCCCGCTGGTGCGATATGCACACCCAGAATGAAGGAGCTGTGGCTCTGGGGCCGGGCGACCTGGCTCTACTTCTGGTGGAATGTCTGGGTGACGTGGTCTCGTGCTTGGCGACACAGCCCAAGATCCTCCAGCAGTCCTTCATGATGGTCAGCACACCGCCACAGGAGGAAGGAGAGGAAGGTCCAGCTGAACTGGCGCAGAGCCTGACCGAGGCTCTGGTCGAGCTTTCTCAAGCAAAGTCGGCAAAGAGGAGCTCTGAAGTGCTAATGAAAGTGGAGCCAGAGGACAAAGGGGTGGTCTCGGACACTACGTCTGAGTACACCTTGCCCTCGCCGACACCCAACCCTCAAGCTCTTAAACAGGTGTTTGAGAAGGACAGCGATCTGGAATCTTTCCATGGTTTTGAGGAAACTGAGATTGATCATTTGCGGACACGCAACTCACTGTAGAGACTACGGACTTGGATCATTCAACACTGTTTCAAACCAAGGGAATCATGACATTTGAAGCAGAGATAGTATAGCTCTGGAGACTTTACCAAACCCCTGTTAACTGTGTGCACACATTCATTCCTTTCGCTTGGGAAGGTGAGGTAACTTTTGCTATTTTGTGGGTGGAACATTCACATAATGAAGTGTTTTTGTACATTTTCTATCACAAGCTGCTGTGGTACACGTTTTTGTCTTACGTGTAACCCTAAGGTTAAATCATATTAAATATGACTAACCTGTTTTATGCAATTAATCAGTCTCTTTCCATCAACACTGTAGACTAAAGACTTTGTAAATAACTTGTACTCAAACTTCTTAGAATTGATTGAAACTGTCATTCATAGCCTGGCTTAGAGATCAAAATGTTGCGGTCTGAGGCACTGCATCGGTTTGATCCCAGGCTGTGCTGTGACCGGGAGACCCATGATGCGGCGCACAGTTGGTCCAGCGTCGTCCGGGTTAGGCCGGCTGGGATTTCCTTGTCCCATCGCGCTTTAAATAAAATTTTATTGGTCACAATACACATTTAGCAGATGTTATTACGGGTGTAGCGACATGTGTGAGCGACTCGTTGTGGCAGGCCGGGAGCGCCTGCAAGCTGGACAGTGTTTCCTCTGACACATTGGTGCGGCTGGCTTCAAGGATTAAGCGAGCAGTGTTTTGAAGCAGTGTGGCTCGGTAGGGTCGTTTCGGAGGACGCATGGCTCTCGACCGTCGCCTCTCCCGAGTCCATAGGGGAGTTGCAGCGATGGGACAAGACTAAACTACCAAATTGGATATGGGGAAATCTTTTTTTTTTAAGGGATCAAAATGTCACTTCTAGTAGGGATTGTTTGATATATTTAACTTCACTCGAATGTATGATTCTGTATGGCCCCGTGTAGCTCAGTTGGTAGAGCATGGCGCTTGCAACACCAGGGTTGTGGGTTTGATTCCCACGGGGGAACCAGTATGAAAATGTATGCACTCACTACTGTAAGTTACTCTGGATAAGAGTGTCTGCTAAATGACAAATGTATGCTTCACCTAACACCCGTGCCAATATATCCTCCAAAGACCGGCTTCTCTATTTTTATCATGTAAGCGGACAGACATTGCTTCATTTGATCTACTTTTTGTTTATGTACTGAAAGCGATCTAGCCTTTAAAGAAATCCTGTCCACAGTGATAAATTACCTCAAGGAAATCTCAATGCCTTACTGACTTTCTCTTGGATTACATCCTACCCCTGGGCTCATTCACATATTTTTATTTTCCATTTTTAAATAACAAATAAAGCGTCAAGCCTGCTTTAATGGTGGGGTTTCCTTTGAGGTACTAACAGCGTAGTTAGGTGCAGTTCTGTATGGTTGAACCAAAAACAAGTGTTTAGGTGTCTTATTTTCCCCCCCCAAGAACCTTTACCCTTAGCTCTGCTTGTGTGTGGACCTTTCCAATTACAGTATATAAATCTAATTTCTCAGAACTTCCAGATTTATTTTAAGCCTGATTGTCATTCAAGTTTAATTAACTCACCCATTCAGAAATGTACATTTATTTTTCATATTACAAAAGGGGGAAAAACTAAATTGGTTACATAGCAGTCTTATTAAAGCGCTAACATTTTAGAATGTCATGGAACAGACTGATAGTGTGGCTTAACGTACAGTCCTGAATCGGCAACATCGTCCTCATTCAAACCCACTGCAAAAGAAAAGAAAATGACATGTTCATATCACGTGAGATACAGGCACATGCTGTGTGAAATAATCCACAACGTATCTTTTCAGTTAAATGTTATGATCAATTTAGGACAAATGACAGCAGCTTTAAAAACTATTTCCTATCAAGTGATGTATTACACACAAGTACACTAAACATGCCAACTTCACAGACCTTGTTGGACACTTCTGACTGGACAGTCACGATGAGTCATGTGGCTATAACCTACCTGACCATGTTGGCAATTTCCCAGTTGGTCTCACAGGACAAGGGGCCAACAATCTCCACACCTTCTTCTGTCACAATGGCAATCTCATGCTAAAAAACAGTCACATCAGTCATGTCACAAATAGCTATGAGACTGGTAGCTTCAAAAACAAACATTCACTATATGCTGTTGAAAATAACTAATAAAAATTCAGGAGTGTTACAAGACTTAACGACTCACCCTGTTGTAAGAGCGAGCATCGCGATAGTACAGCACTTTAAGGCAGCGGTCAATCAGCGCCCGCGCCTCATCCTTAGTGATCTCCACCTTGTTCTCCACCACCTCCCTCATCAGGGGCTGCATGGACACACAGAATAACCTTAAACAAACCCATACGTACTGCAAGGGTCCGTGTTGAACTCCAACATTCATTTTCACATACAGTATTACCATGAAGTAACATCAGAATTTGATGCAGACGCATCATGTAGTACAGATTACTTCCAATTATACTCATTCCTTTTCTTATCCCCGAAGGGGTTGCCACTATTTCTATATGAACGTGTAGCTCGACGACTTTAAAAATAAATGACTACTTTAGCCAATCGTGAGAATAGAAACTATGGCATCTTTCCGATTTATAAAGATACATTCTAAACTATGAAATGTATAGAAGTTAGTACTGACTCTCAGTAGTAGTCCCCTCATGTGTGTTCATTAGCTTATTTGTCCTCACCTGGGCCAGGTAAGCACCAAACCCTGTCGCCACTGTAGGTGCCTCATAGGCCACACCCAGCTTGTCCACGTAGCCCAGGAAGCTAGAGAAATACAAGATGACAAGTTATGCATTTATTTTGATGTAGCTAGTTACAATATTTATAGCTGCAGGTCTCAAGCCAGTTTGATGTTAACATCAAGACCATGGTATGAGGTTTGTTAAAAAGGCAAAAACTAACCAGGGTCATGGTGTAAAACACGGTCATGGTTAAACTATTCAATCTAACATGACAACATTGTCAACGGCACTCCTAAATTGCTAAGCAATTTCAAGACTTCCACGTCTTGGCATAACTTCTGATAAGGACAAAAAATGACTAGTTAAAGATGCTGAAAAATCATCCCACCTCTCGCCATTGTAGAATCCACCAACGACCACAGTGTTCCACAGTGGGTTCATCTTGCTGCGGCGGTTGTACATTACCCGTGTCAACCAGGAGTGAATGGCTTTGGGGCTGTAGCTGTGACCGTCCCCCAGGAGCTCCTCGTCGATCCTGGGATGCAAACACACAGACCTGATCAGTGGTGGTCCTCAGGGAGATAACCAAGCAAAGGTTTCAGCACTCCAAGTGAGGGCAATTACTCCTTATTGCCAGAAACCATTAAAACAAGAAGAGCCTGCCCCAATCTCCTTAAAACCCATTATTATACTTTGTATCAATGATCCAGACCCTATACTCCAATCTATCTGCAAACATCTGCTTCTGTTAGTTTTCCATCTCCAGAAGTGCACACCAAGGATGTCCTCTTCATTGTTAATTACCTTCTCTCAAACCCGTAGTCAGTCTGCTATGATCCCATTACAATCTATGGCACCAAATATCACATCTCTATACTGATGACATATTATTCCTCCAGATTGTTTCTCACTCTTTCCCCCACCTTTTAGATATCTTTAATGATTTTAGCAAAATTGCAGGATACAAGACCAATTGGAAGTCTGCATTACTACCACTGAACAATAGACGAGAGTAATCTATTCCGTTACATATCCCAGCGGTCCAGCATTTTAGATATCTGGGTGTACAAATGTATCCCTCATTGCAAAATATTGTACTCAACCATTTTTACAAATTCTTTAAAGATGTAAAAAAACCAAAAACAGATGTACATAAATTAATGTATTAATTCAGTGGTTAAAATGAACACCCTTCCACAATTTTTTTTCAGTTCAATGCTCCCTGTAGCACCACCTGGTCTCCCGAATGGCACCAGCGGGGCATCTCAGTGGCACTGCATCTCAGTGCAAGAGGCATCACTACGGTCCCTAGTTCGATTCCAAGCTGTATCACATCCAGCGTGATTGGGAGTCCCATAGGGCGGCGCACAATTGGCCCAGCGTCGTCCGGGTTTGGCCGTCATTGTAAATAAGAATTGGTTCTTAACTGACTTGCCTAGTTAAATTAAGGTTACATTTTTAACAAATTGTTTAAAAAAAATTGTCTATTGGAAGAAATCTCCAAATGTATCTGGAGGAAGAAAAAAAACAAAACACATTCAGAAATTTTGGGGGATGGTGCATTCCAAGACGCACAACCTGCCAAGCACTTTTATTTTTCTACTTACAATTACGTTCGGCTAGGAGCGGTTATGTGGTACCTTGGGAAACTAAGCAACTTTCAATTGGCTGATTAGGGAAAGAAGTTGGAGTTTAACGCAACCTCATTCCTTAATTATTTCCTCTCATGTTGTGCATATACTTCTGTCAATGGATAATATCTGTATATAAAGAATGTTGACACTAGCATATGCAAACACACTGATGTCATTGACAGAGATACAGTCAGATCTGCTTCTGTGTGCCAATGTCACTGAGTTACTGGGGGCATCTCTTGCTGTTTCTCCTTTCTAAAACCACACTATTATCATGAATATATTATGCCCTACTCCATTTTCTGTGTATGTGCCTTTTAACAAGAGTCTACAATAAATAAATTAAAATGTCCCAAAAAGATATACTTTTAAAACAATGTAAATATTCGCCATGAAGGACCAAGACAGCATATCAGATTTTTCTGAAAGAAACCTCAAACTTACACCATCTGTTCGATTATCTGCTTCATGTACTGGTAGTCTGCGTAGTCGCCGGAAGCGCCCAGGATGGTGGTGTCATTCACCTTCATGAGACGAGAGATGTTACGGAACCGTGCCAGGGAACCATAGGAGCCCAGCATGTCAGCTGCGATGATGACTCCACCTGTAAACTTCACTCCCAGCACTGATGTTCCCGTCACCATGGGGTTTCTAAAGTTTGGGGAGGGAAAAATGTAGATAGCTAATAAAACTTTCCCATGACAAACTAACGTAACACCAAAAATGCAATACAGAGGGATGCATGCTGAACGTCCATTTAGACTCATGCACGCGCATATATAACATATATGGCGGGAGTAGGACTAGCTACATAATATGCTTCTATGATTCTACAGCATCCTTTATGGTGGTGAGTTTGTTAGCTAGATAGCTACCTCACTGCCATGTCATACTAGCATTAGCTACCCATAAGCGCAATATGATAAGGTAGATAACTGGCGAGGCATAGATGGGAAACTTATCACGTCAGTCAATTTGTGCGAAATAGAATAAGATAGCGCGTGAACATATTCAGTTTAGCTAACTAGTAGCCCAACTGAATAATAGTGCAGTAGTCAGTGAGCTAACGTTAACTACATCGGCTAGCTCCACCATGATGATACAGCACTGCAGCGTACCGAGGAAATCGAAAGTGGGATGACATTATTAGGGATCTCCACTCAAAAGGATTTGCTTACAGAGTGTGTTTGATAGGTCCGCATCCTGGGGCTAAACTGCTGCCAGGAAACGAATAAAATTGTCCGGGTTTTGGTCCATTCTCCCAGAAATTGAGCTTCAAACCGCTTGGATCCATGTTACAAATGTGCGGATGTGACGACACAGTTTGACGCAAAGAATATGGAATTATGGGATACAGGAAGCAGACAATTCTAACAAAACCCAAACATTATGTCTCTTATTTATAACCACATGTAAACCTTAACCCGAAGTATAATAAATAAAACAAGAAACTCATCAATAACTGTTAGTTTTATTATAAATCTTCGATGATTTAGTCAAAAGGAAAGGAGTAAAATCAGAGTGGAGTTAAATTGCACTAGATCAGGTTTACGTTTCCAGTGTTTAGAAGGCGACGTTAGGATAGAGGAGTAGTAAACTGATTCTAGATCTGTGCATAGGGTCGGTCAGCCCAAAATAAAATAAAATATTGATATATTGGGTAAACCAATCAAGTTTCTGTCACTAGGCAGAATTTTCTTAGACGATCCATCAGCTCAGTTACTGGGCAGACCAACCATAACGCCTCCTATCAGAATAATATTTAGCAAGAAAATAAAGCAATTGATCCAATAGAATTTAAGTTACACTTGGTATCCGAGTAGAATTAGAACAATCCACCAATTGGAATTTACGTTTGCTTTGTAGTCAGGCAGACATGACATATTTGTCCAATCACAAAAAAATCTGAAAGGGGATTTTTGCTGTATCTTTGGCTCAGGTACTTTCTTTTTCTTTTATAAAATAAATAGTCAAATAGGTTTTTATTATATATATCACCGAATAACATGCGCAATTTAAACATTACTTTGATATATTGTTGAAAAAGTTTGAATTCTGTTACAATTCATGTTTCAAAAGGTGTTTCATTGCTTGCTAATGCTAGCCCAGCTAGCTAGCTATCAAGTTCAGCTAACGTTAGTCACTTGCTAAGATTAAATAATAGTATTCAGTGAATCTACATGTGTTAAATTCCTATCAAACTAGTTTATTTGTTGTTCGTTTGTAATATGTGCTTTCTATTCCCAAAAAACTGACCACCAGTGTGTGCCTAGCGAGATGGCTAGCTAGCAAGCTAGCTACAGTGAATTGAAACATGTTGTGTCGATAAAGCGGGAAGTATGCAAATAGCAAGCGCATGACCATACAATAGCATACGCTGTGACATGAAAAAGCCACTGTTAACCATCTCAAATAATGGAAGTGGCTAGCTGAGAGGCAAGCGAGTAGTTTGCAACGCTAGTAAGAAAAAGACCCATGTCATGGCAGGTACTGGTACGCCAAAACCATGCCTCATAGTATTTCGGCACCGTGCTAGTGACAGCCGGGTGAGCCAGCTTGGCAGCGGCTGCACTCTGTCATTGCGCCATTGTATTATGCCAATCAAGCTTGATAATTAGGAACACTTTAATTATCCTACGTAATCGCCAGTTTGTCATGTTTTGGAAATGCAGACAGCATCGTGCATGTTTTACTCCCAAGTATTATTATTTTTCCAGACACTGATAGTGCGTTGGGTGTCGTAGTGGGAGTGTCCCTGGCTGTTCAACTGATTGACTTATTTTCTATTTTGGGGACAGCCTTGTAGCTGCAATAGTGTGCAACTGCAGCCCGCAATTCGGGGTGTTCCTGCATGTGGCCATCCCTTGAGCATCCCATTGGTTCCTTCACGAACCCCTCCCCCCATGAGCATCCCATTGGTTCCTGGATGAATGCCCCCCTCCTCGATGTCTTCATGCTTATGACACTTTTGAATGTGGAGTCAAAAGGAAAATACAAGTATTATGTGAGTTTTTTGGCGGAGTCCACCTCGATGCCTTTCACTCCTGCCTGCCCTCACTATCTTTAACAGAACTGCAGGAAAACAGTGCCCGACAAGCGGGGGCAAAGGACACTGTCTACCGGTCGCCCCCACCTCCTGCTAGCACGGGAGGCTGGGGGGACAACACGTGCTAGCGAACTAGCTAGCTTGTTAGTGACACCGTGTGCTAGCTTGCTAATTAGCTAGGGCATGGTGTCGCCCCCGCCTCCCACTTGCTGTGGAAGTCGTGTCCTTCGCCCCTGCCTGTCAGGCACAGATTTCTGCTGTGGGCCGACAGGCGGTGGTGAAATACACTCCCGCTAGCACAGCAGGCTGAGGCGACACTGTGTGTTAGCTAGCTTGATAGTTAGGGACACCGTGTGCTAGCTAGCACACTGTGTTGCTCCTGCCTGCTGTGTCCTTCGCTCCTGCCTGCCAAACACCTGCCCCCACTGTAGTTAACAGAACTGCAAGAAAACAGTGCATCACAGGTGGGGATGAAGGACACTGTCTACCGGTGTACGGCTAGCTAGCTACCGTTGTCGCCCCCGCCCCTTCTTCTGTGGGATGTATTAGCGGCTGGCATCCAACATTATTGTGCATTAACACCACCTACTGTACTGGAGCGCTCCCGCCTGTCCTAGCTTAAGAATTTAGCAATAGAAAGTAGAGGTCGACCGATTAATCGGAATGGCCGATTAATTAGGGCCGATTTCAAGTTTTCATAACAATCGGTAATCGGTATTTTTGGCCACCGATTTAAAAAAATAGCTATATTTTTGTAACTTTTTAAAAATGTGAAATGGCTAGCTAGTTAGCAGGATGCGCGCTAATAGTGTTTCAAACGTCACTCGCTTTGAGACTTGGAGTAGTTGTTCCCCTTGCTCTGCATGGGTTATGCTGCTTCGAGGATGGCTGTTGTCGATGTGTTCCTGGTTCGAGCCCAGGTAGGAGCGAGGAGAGGGACGGAAGCTATACTGTTACACTGGCAATACTAAAGTGCCTATAAGAACATCCAATAGTCAAAGGTATATGAAATATAAATGGTATAGAGAGAAATAGTCCTATAATTCCTATAATAACTACAACCTAAAACTTCTTACCTGGGAATATTGAAGACTCATGTTAAAAGGAACCACCAGCTTTCATATGTTCCCATGTTCTGAGCAAGTCACTTAAACGTTAGCTTTCTTACATGGCACATATTGCACTTTTACTTTCTTCTCCAACACTTTGTTTTTGCATTATTTAAACCAAATTGAACATGTTTCATTATTTATTTGAGGCTAAATTGATTTTATTGATGTATTATATTAAGTTAAAATAAGTGTTCATTCAGTATTGTTGTAATTGTCATTATCACAAAAACAATTTTAAAAAATCGGCCGATTAATCGGCATAGGGGCTTTTGGCCCTCCGATAATTGGTATCAACGTCGAAAAATCATAGTCGGTCGACCTCTAATAGAAAGAGGGTAATGCAGATGCAGGAATGCCCCGAATTGCACCCTTCTGTGTAGCTGTAGCACACATCACTGTACTTGATCTTGGCTATACAGTACACACCAGACTCAGGTTTTTCTCATAAAAAAAAATGCTCATATTGATACGACATTGAATATATTGACATGAGATTGCAATGAAAAAAACGACTATTTCACTTTTGCAGGACTATTCTTGATTATAATCCTGACCTGAAACAATAATGACGAGTGAGAAAGGAAGTTATAGAGGGTCAAAGATCATACCCCCAAGACACGCTAACCTCTCACCATTACCAATAACAGGGGTAGCATGTCTTAGCATGTCTTGGGGTTATGATCTTTGACCCTCTATAACTTCCTTTCTCACTCATCATTATTAACTATTCATTTCAGGACTATCCATAATCATGGAATCATCCATATTAGGGTAATGTATAAGTGTTTAGAAACATATTCTGTTCTTATTTACAATAAAAGTTATTCCAAAATGGCACAATACATTTACCATTAATTTATAATTGGGCACAAAATAATCTGAAACACAACCAAAACTAAATGCAAATGCATCCAACAAGTTTGTAGAGTCACAAGCTTGATTTACTCATTGCATGCTAGGAATATGGGACCAAATACTAAACTTTTGACTACTGTATTTATAAGAATCTATAGGGGTCTTAATAATTTTGACCCCTACGTTTTTGTGAGAAGAAACTATTACTGGTTTCAACAAAATATCTTTCTCTGAAAGTATAAAATAATATACAGTGCCTTCAGAAAGTATTCATACCCCTTGACTTATTCCACATTTTATTGTTACAGCCTATTTTCAAGATGGATAAAATATATATTTTTCTCAACCATCTACACACAATACCCAATAATGAGAGTGAAAATATGTTTTAAAAAATGTTGGCAAATTTATTGAAAAAAAATCTTCAAATTTGTGGATTAGGCTATTTCAACCACACCTGTTGCTGACTGGTGTTCAAAATCGAGCACACAGCCATGCAATCTCCATAGACAAACATTGGCAGTAGAATGGACCGTACTGAAGAGCTCAGTGCCTTTTAATGTGGCACTGTCATAGGATGCCACCTTTCCAACAAGTAAGTTAGTCAAATTTCTGCCCTGCTAGAGCTGCCCCGGGTCAACTGTAAGTGCTGTTACTGTGAAGTGTAAACATCTAGGCGCAACAACGGTTCAGCTGCGAAGTGGTAGGCCACACACACTCACAGAATGGGACCGCCGAGTTCTGCAGCGCATAACGCGTACAAATCGTCTATCCTCGGTTGCAACACTCACTACTGAGTTCCAAACTGCCTCTGGAAGCAACGACAACACAATAACTATTTGTCGGGAGCTTCATTAAATGGGTTCCATGGCCGAGCAGCCACACACAAGCCTAAGATCACCATGCGCAATTCCAAATGTCGGCTAGAGTGGTGTGAAGCTCACAGCTATTGAATTCTGGAGCAGTGGAAAGGTGTTCTCTGGAGTGATGATTCATGCTTCGCCATCTTCAGTCCGACGGAAGAATCTGGGTTTGGCGGATGCCAGAAGAACACTACCTGCCCGAATGTGTAGTGCCAACTGTAAAGTTTGGTGGAGGACGAATAATGGTCTAGGGCTGTTTTTCATGGTTCGGGCTAGGCCCCTTAGTTCCAGTGATGGAAATCTTAACGCTACAGCATACAATTACATTCTAGACGATTCTGTGCTTCCAACTTTGTGGCAACAGTTTGGGAAGGCCCTTTCCTGTTTCAGCATGATAATGCACCCGTGCACAAAGCGAGGTCCATACAGAAATGGTTTGTCGAGATAGTTGTGGAAGAACTTGTTACACCCCTGAGTCAAAAATGTGTAGAAGCACCTTTGGCAGCGATTGCAGTTGTCTTTATGGGTAAGTCTCTAAGACCTGGATTGTGCAACATTTGCCAATTATTATTATTTCCAAAATTCTTCAAGCTCTGTCAAATTGGTTGCTGAACATTGCTAGACAACCATTTTCAGGTCTTGCAATAGATTCTCATGACGATTTAAGTCAAAACTGTAATTTGGCTACTCAGGAACATTAACTGTCTTCTTCGTAAGCAACTCCAGTATAGATTTTGCCTTGTGTTTTAGGTTATTGTCCTGCTGAAATGTGAATTCATCTCCAAGTGTCTGGTGGAAAGCAGATTGAACCAGGTTTTCCTCTAGGATTTTGCCTGTGCTTAGCTCCATTCCATTTATTTTTTATCCTGAAAAATAATCCAGTCCTTAACGATTACAAGCATACCCGTAACATGATGCAGCCACCACTATGCTTGAAAATATGGAGAGTGGTATTCAGTAATGCGTTGTATTGGATTTTCCCCAATCATAACACTTTGTATTCAGGACAAAAAGTGAATTGCTTTGCCACATTTTTTTGCATTATTACTTTAGTGCCTTGGTAAAAACAGGCAGTGGTGGAAAAAGTACCCAATTGTCATACTAAAGATTCCTTAATAGAAAATGACTCAAGTAAAAGTGAAAGTCACCCAGTAAAATACTACTTGAGTAAAAGTCTAAAATAATTTGGTTTTAAATATACTTAAGTATCAAAAGTAAATGTAATTGCTCAAATATAATTAAGTATCAAAAGTCAAAGTACAAATAATTAAAAATTCCTTATATTAAGCTAACCAGATGGCTCCATTTTCTTGTTTTTTTTTAATTCAAGGAAAGCCAGGGGCACACTCCACTCAGACATCATTTACAAACAAAGCATGTGTGTTTAGTGAGTCCACCAGATCAGAGGCAGTAGGGATGACCAGGGATATTGTCTTGATAAGAGCGTGAATTGGACCCTTTTCCTGTCCTGCTAAGCATTCAAAATGGAGCGAGTACTTTTGGGTGTCAGGGAAAATGTATGGAGTAAAAACTAAATTATTTTCTTTAGGAATGTAGTGAAGTAAAAGTTGCCAAAAATATAAAGTAAAATACAGATACACCAAAAAACGACTTAAGTAGTACTTTAAAGCATTTTTACTTAAGTACTTTACACCACTGCAAACAGGTGCATGTTTTTGAATATTTTTTATTATGTACAGGCTTCCTTCCTTTCACTCTGTCAATTATGTTAGTATTGTGGAGTTACTACAATGTTGTTGATCCATCCTCAGTTTTCTCCTATCACAGCCATAACATTCTGTAACTGTTTTAAAGTCACCATTGACTTCATGATGAAATCCCTGAGTGGTTTCCTCTACGAAACTGAGTTAGGAGGACCCCTGTATCTATGTAGTGATTGGGTGAATTGATATACCATCCAAAGTGTAATTAATAACTTTACCATTCTCAAAAGGATATTCAATGTCTGCCTTTTTACATTTTTACCCATCTACCAATAGGCACCCTTCTTTGTGAGGCATTGGAAAACCTCCCTGGTCTTCGTGGTTGAATCTGTGCTTGAAATTCACTGCTCGACTGAGGGACCTTACAAATAATTGTATGTGTAGGGTACAGAGATGAGGTAGTCATTCAAAAATCATGCTAAACACTATTATTGCACACAGAGTCCATGCAACTTATTAAGTGACTTGTTAAGCAAATTGTAAATTCAGTCTGCAACACAACAAAATGTGGAAAAAGTCAAGGGGTGTGAATACTTTCTAAAGGCACTGTAATTTCCCAATTATTATTTTTGAATACAATATAGCTCAGTATTTGGATTATTTATTTTATACAGTCATTATTGCAATTTTTTATCAAGGTTGTCAATAATTTGGGACCGCACTGTATATATCTCTATTATGCGTTGGAATATATCATATTCTATATTATAATACTTTGGAACAGATTTCCAAAATTAAAATCACTTACATGCTGACAACACCTGCCGCATTGCGTGCCCAAGTATTTCAAAATATATGTGCCCATGCATGTTATTCAATAATTTCATCCAAATTGCTCGTGTGCGTCAACAAGTGTCTGTGTAGCCAGGCGCTAAAATAGAACTTTGCTCTATTTTAGACGCTTGAAGCGCTGCAAGTCCCACCTCTCCCATCTACTCGTTGGTTTTTATGAGCATATACCCACGTGGGTGATTGAAAGATGAACGAGGTCCACACTCCAGTCCGTTGGTTGCAGTAAGGCACCTTAAAGTTGGTTGACAACCGCCATATAAAATCCACAGAAGAAGATGATGACTGAACTAGGAGAGGTTACTAGAAACTAACTAGGTTTCCCCTTTTATTTTTGGATTAATTGTCGGAGTAGAGAACACATGATTTTATGTGACTCAAAATAGGTCGATATTCTACAAAGATCCAGCAAAAAAGGACCCTGTACATGTAATACCCAGTGTTTATATCCCAGGACATATTATCTAGCAACAGAAAGCTAGCTAGCTAAATATCCATTAATGTTTCATATGTTTCGACCTGTCCCCAAATTAATATAGTTCAGAGTCCATTTTGATATTTCAACCTCTGTGTCCTGATCACGTCTGGTGGGGATAGACAAACTCAATATGCAAACGCACACGCGTAGCCAGTTTGGACATCACGTTAGAGCTGCTTTTATGGTATCTTTAGTCTTTTTTTTTTTTTTAATTTTCAGAAAACTTGGGGGGACAAATAAAATCAGCCAGTTGGGGAACCCTGATTTAGGATGTCCAGCCACTCTGCCCAGAGTGGGTAAAAATGCGCTTTGGTGATGAAATTTCACTAAAATACATTTTACCCAGATAAATATGATTATTCATGTAATGAATCGTTCAGTGGGGTATTTATCTAACATATCATTAACGTTGTATCCAAAAAGTTGGATTTCGTAACCTAATACATACAATAATAACCACAGAGCTCTGTTGACGTAGCGGTGCGGGTTAACCCTTTTGATGATATTACATTTTGTGGTCGTCATATTCAAAGTTGTTTCCGCGGGTCACAAAAATCAAAATTAACTTGACACGAGCTGAATTAAATGTAAAAGGCTTTGAAAAAATCTTGGTATATGCTCAGTGCTCCGTTGACATTTTCACAGAGATACGCTTGTTTTTGTGAGAAATCCTGGAAAAAAGAACAGGAATTTTGAATTAATATGAAAAGTGTATACCAAAATATGAAAATACTACATGTCATGTCTCAAAATCGATATCCATCTTACCTCTATATTGTTTTATGTCCTGCGGATTCGAGAAGAAAGATGACGAGTTAAACGGCAAAGTGAGCCTGTCAGATAGCCAATAGCCTTAATTCTTGCACAGAATCCAGCCTAGCTGATTTAACTTTCCAGACTTTTTACCACTTTTCAATACATTTTTATCAAATACTCACGGACAGTTTCCTTGGTGAGATTCAATTGTCACATACGCATTTGCGTTGCCATCTTACTTTTTTAATTGAACCTTTATTTTACTAGGCAAGTCAGTTAAGAACAAATTCTTATTTACAATGATGGCCTACTGGGGTACAGTGCGTTAACTGCCTTGTGGCAGAACAACAGATTTGTACCTTGTCAGCTCGGGGATTTGATCCAGTAACCCTAACGCTCTAACCACTAAGCTACCTGTTGAGCAATGAGCAAACAGTCAATGGTTGTATTCTTTTAAAGTGTGGATTTCAGCAATCAAAGAAAGGCATGCAAATAAAGAGGATAAACATAGGTAAGGGTTTAGTCATAGATATTTTTTTTAAGTATTGACCTTGGGCAAATCGATGTAATTGGAGCTGAATTCCACAAAGCCTGGTCTCTGCTCCACTCCATTGGTGGATTTAATCAGAAACTAACTCCTATCAGTAGTACCATCATCATAGTCAGATATGATCCATAGTTTCCATTTCGATTTAAATGAAACGAAATTAAGGCTTCTTCTGTCTTGTCTTGTTGGGCAGCTTATGAGTTGAACATTTACTAACATTGTGCATGTCCAAAAACTAGCGTTATTGGATGTGGAGGGATAGATTTTCCATCCTCAACTAAAACTAAAAGTTGCTTTTAAAATATCAAATGACAGCCCCCAGCAAATTCCACAGTGCTTAGAACAGTGTTATCACAATTACCCCTCCTCTCCTAATTTCAGAGGCCTCAGGGTGTGTTTGCCACCGCTGTGTGAGCAAACAATGACGGAGGACAGGCTGAAGGCGGACCCCTCCAAGCGGGAGGGGCTGGACTCAGAAGAGGGAGACACAGAGCCTAGCCTGCTGCTGCAGAAACTAAAGAGCAACATCTCGTAAGTCCCACACCTCTGTCCACACAGCCACTGCTTAAATCATCAAAATGAACTAAAATATTGTGTAGTATCAGCACCCTCTCCAACATTTCCTGCCCTTTATCTCATACAGCTTATCCATCAGTGTCATTAGAAAGTCTGCAGAAATGTGTTTGTAATAGCTCTTTCTTTTCACAGTAAGAATGTACAGAGCAGAGTGGACGTTATCCTGGTGAGTGCCAAGATATCTTTGGTATTGCTCTGTGTATGAATTGCCTTGTCTATGAACGACCCAGATTGTATCCTATGTCTCTCCTACCCACAGCAAGATGTGCAGCGCTTCTCTGACAACGACAAACTCTACCTTTACCTCCAGCTGCCTTCTGGCCCCAGTTCAGGGGAGAAAAGGTGAGCATCATTATCATCAGCAATCACTCTGGGTCTAGCACTCTATGATTGTCCTCCTGGAGGGACATATTTGTGGCTCTTCAGATGACTGAAGAGGCTGATGTATGACCCACAAATCCCACTGAAGAGGCCAGTGTGTGTGTGGTGGTAGTGGCTGATAGTGGTTGATGTTTAGCCTCTCCTTTCGTTGTTGCCGCTTGTCCTCAGTGGCACGGTGGAGGTCTTTTTCATGATGTGCAGCCCTACCGTGGATGGCCTTCCTCCATTTTGTTTTATTTCCTATTCAGTCCATTAGAGATACATTAGGTGTCATGCAAGCAAGCGTTGCCGCAGTGGTCCATCCAGAAGGGGGTGCATTGTGCCTACCTGCTGGTGGTTTAAGTTTAGTTTTGATCTGGATGTTATTGTGTGCGTTTGAGATGCAGAGATTCAACAGACCATGCAGGTCTATGTATCTCGAACATGCACGCATCTCCAAATTCCCCAAACTCTTTTTCTCAGTCTGGCAATGGCCCCGCTGGCACAACTTAGGCGGTGGTGTATTTCTGCATCGATGTCAGCTTTGGAGGAGAGAACACTGCCAAGGTAAGGGAAGAGGTCCACGTTTTCATGGGTGTTATTGTCAACATGTATACAAAGCTCAATAACCCAGTCACATACTGACTTACCCCCCCCCCCCATAACACTTTACACTTAAAACAATTCATAAATGCTATTATAAGTAGTTTATAAATCTGTTATAAACAGTTGACACAATGATTGACAATTTGTGATTGTTATTTAGTTGCTTGCCAAAATGTGAGTGCACATTGATTATTATTATTGCCAGTGCAGCAATGCATGTTTGAGCTGGAATAAAACAGCAGCAACATGAGCCTTGTGCTGGCTTTTTATCTTTCTTTTTGGGGGGGCCCAGCACCGGTTGGGGATGTGTATATCTCCTCCTTAGATAATTTTTTTTCATGTTCACCGCCTTAACTTGTTTCAAAATGTCTACATTGAACTGTCCCTTTCTTTCCCGCCATAAGAAAAATATATATTTTTATCAGCAAAACATGGCTGCTGAGATGTACTGCTTTGCTGTGTTTGTCCTGAGCAGCAGCAGCAGTGACCCCAGCTCCTTCAACACAGCTGACCAGCTGCACACCTGCAACTGGATCCGTAGCCACCTGGAGGAGCACGCAGACACCTGCCTGCCCAAGCAAGACGTCTACGAGACTTACAAGTAAGTTCATGTCATGAGGCACAGCTGTGACTGTGACTTACAAATGTACTTGTGAACCCGGACTACCTGGACATCAATAAGAAATACTCATTTTCGTTTTCCGTTTCAAACGCTTTGCTACAGTGTGCCCTAATGAAAACAACCCAGCTAATGTTATGATCTCTTACACTCTAATCCCCCAGGAGATACTGTGAAAACCTGCAGCACCGGCCTCTGAGCGCTGCCAACTTTGGGAAGATCATCCGTGACATCTTCCCCAACATCAAAGCCCGGAGGCTCGGTGGCAGGGGACAGTCCAAATATCCTTTCAGTCTGTCACGAGGTTGTTTTGGGAGGCCCTTTAAGCATTTTAACACAATTGTACTTTTTTTTGCCACAACTGCATTGACACCTGTAAATGAAATATTCAAGCGTCTCCCTGAATGCTGGATGGAATTCAGGGATTCACCCATACTTCAATGCATCCTATTTTATATTGTTGCACAATGTAGGAAATGTGGATAGAATGATGCCACAGAGTACAAAGGATCAAAAAAGTATTACTATAATTGATTGACAAGTGGAGAGGGTGGGGTTCCCCTTTCTGTCTACAGTTCTTCCTTAACTCCTCCGCTGACACGTATTGTTATAGTGGAATCCGCAGGAAGACGGTGCTCAACATGCCACTGTTGCCAAACCTGGACCTGAAAAACGACCCGGTATGTATGACTAGCCAACTGCACTTCCTGGTTAGATGATAGCTATAGCAAAAGCAATGGTAGTGTGCTAAGTGCAAAAATGACTGTCAGTAGTGATTAAGGCTGTACGTCCATGTAGTCGGAGCTGACGGAGCTGGTGCAGACCTACAAGCAAGAGGTGACGGAGGCGGCTTGTGAGCTCATCTGTGATTGGGCCCAGAAGATCCTCAAGCGTTCCTTTGACACAGTGGTCGAGATCGCCCGTTTTCTTGTGCAGGAGCACATCGTCAACCCGCGCTGCAGCCAGGCTGAACTCGTCACTTCTGCCGCGATGGCAGGTGAGTCTGTGTCCTCATTTCCATCATACTGTGTTCAGTCGTCCTCGTTACACTGTGTTCAGTCATCTCCAATACCATCCGCAACCATCTTATGGTTGGAATTTCTTGTAATCATGTGTGATTTTTCTCTGTCTCACAGGAGGTCCTGCAAAGCCCCACAAGGTGATCAAGAAGAACCCAGTACCATCCAAAGGAGGTGGGCCGGAGACGGAAGGGAGCGGCTCTGAAGCTAAGGTAGTGAGTGCATCAACAATACCTTTTCAAAGACTAAACGCAAAGTACATGAACAAACTGCTGGGCTGGAAGTTGTAATAATGAGCCATGTCTACTTATATTGAGTTTATGTAACACATTGATGTTGTTTCTCTCAGAGGGATAAAGACGTTGGGGATCAGTCGTTGCCAGGGAAACTGCAGTCCAGTGACAAGCCAATTAAAGGTGCGGAGTCGGTACGCCCGGGGGGTCGTGAATTGCAGGTGGAGGCTCTGATGAAGCACTTGCCCCGAATCCTGCCTCGCAGCTCCATCCCGGAAAAGTCCCAGCTTTCGGTGCGCTCCTCGCCCCCCTCCCTGGCGCCCAAAGACACAGGTGGTGTGAAAGTCATCACAATGACTGCCCTGCCCCAGCAGCAAGGGGGCGCTCTCCCCGTCATGATCCTCCCCCAGAGCGTCAGCCTCTCCTACCCCGACAGGGAAAAAGCCCCGCCAAACACCATGGCGCCCGTGGCACCAATGTCGGTGGTGCAGAGGGCCCGCACAGCGGGCAAACGGGCCCCCGAGGCAGCAAGCAGGGGCCTCGGGCCGGGAGGCACGCCGGCCAAACGGAAACGAGGGCGACCCAGGAAGCCACGGCCAGAGGACACCGCCCCCCCGCAGCCGCCCCCTCCACCCTTACCCTCGGTCAACCAAGCCCCTATCATGAATTCCCTCACCGGAGGGGTGATCCAGAAAGCCTGCTCTTCCTCCTCCTCCCAGGTGGTGGAGGTCGTATTCCAGGACCAGCAGGCCTTGGTGCTAGGTCAGCTGCATTCGGTAGCGGACACAGGCGACCCAGAGCACCGGGGCGTGGTGCTCGAAACTGACCCACGGCCCGTGCTGCTGCTGTCAGGGGCCAGTCACACAAACTGGGACATGGGCAGGGCCATGGTAGAGGTCATCCAGAGGGCCCCGAGACCACCCACCATCATCACCAAGAACAACAACAACTCCCAGTCTACCCCCCAGCATCGCCTGCCCCTGCCCACTGTGCTGGAGGATCGAGGGGAGGTGGAGATCACCCTCACCCCCATGGAGCCTTCGGACGATCTGCCGACCCCCACTGCCCAGGCTAGCTCGACCCCCACTGGCCAGGCTAGGTCGGAGGGCGGCCCCACACCCGATGACAGCTCTAAAGAACCTAGCCCTGGCCTTCCTTGTCCCAGAGACTAAGGAGCACTACCCTCAGGGTGAGGATAACCACCCCCAATCATCTTCTCCCAGGTAGCGTCTTCTCCCCGATTGGTGGAAATCCAAGATTGGCAGCGCAGAGAGCCAAGAAGGATCGATGAAGCCAAAACACTATTAATCCCTGTTGACCTTCCATTTATAACTCTTTGCTGTGACTCTAACTGCATGTTTGTCTTTGTAATTGTGAGCAGTTCCGTAGTTCTGATGACGAGGAGGGGGTATTTACGGGTTCGGACCTTACAAGGTTTTAAGTGCTACTCTCCCTGAGAGGAACTCCCCTCAGTGTTTTTTTATTTTTTATAATATACAGTTGAAATCGGAAGTTTACATACACCTTAGCCAAATACATTTGAACTCAGTTTTTCACAATTACTGACATGTAATCCTAGTAAAAAGTCCCTGTCTTAGGTCAGTTAGGATCACCACTTTATTTTAAGAATGTGAAGTGTCAGAATAACAGTAGCGAGAATGATTTATTTCAGCTTTTATTTCTTTCATCACATTCCCAGTGGGTCACAAGTTTACATACACTCAATTAGTATTTGGTAGCATTGCCGTTAAATTGTTTAACTTGGGTCAAACGTTTCAGGTAGCCTTCCACAAGCTTCCCACAATAAGTTGGGTGAATTTTGGCCCATTCCTCCTGACAGAGCTGGTGTAACTGAGTCAGTTTTGTAGGCCTCCTTGCTCGCACATGCTTTTTCAGTTCTGCCCACAAATTTTCTATAGGATTGAGGTCAGGGCTTTGTGATGGCCACTCCAATACCTTGACTTTGTTGTCCTTAAGCCATTTTGCCACAACTTTGGAAGTATGCTTGGCGTCATTGTCCATTTGGAAGACCCATTTGCGACCAAGGTTTAACTTCCTGACTGATGTCTTGAGATATTGCTTCAATATATCCACATAATTGTCCTCCCTCATGAAGCCATCTATTTTGTGAAGTGCACCAATCCCTCCTGCAGCAAAGCACCCCCACAACATGATGCTGCCAACCCCGTGCTTCACGGTTGGGATGGTGTTCTTTGGCTTGCAAGCCTCCACATTTTTCCTCCAAACATAACGATGGTCATTATGGCCAAGTAGTTCTATTTCAAGCAAAGAGGCACTGAGTTTGAAGGTAGGCCTTTAAATACATCCACAGGTACACCTCCAATTGACTCAAATGATGTCAATTATCCTATCAGAAGCTTCTAAAGCCATGACATCATTTTCTGGAATTTTCCAAGCTGTTTAAAAGGCACAGTCAACTTAATGTATGTAAACTTCTGACCCACTGGAATTGTGATACAGTGAATTATAAGTCAAATTATCGGTCCGTAAACAATTGTTGGAAAAATGACTTGTGTCATGCACAAAGTAGATGTCCTAACCGACTTGCCAAAACTATAGTTTGTTAACAAGAAATTTGTGGAGTGGTTGAAAAACGAGTTTTAATGACTTAAACCTAAGTGTATGTAAACTTCCGACTTCAACTGTATATCTTTGGTTGTGTTATGTTGATGTTTGTAGTTGTGCTTTCAAATAGACTTCCAGAGTAAAGGAGAAGGCATGACTCGCTGCTGGTGGAGCTGCATTTAAATGATGCCCCCGTCAAGCATCAGAACTGGGTCTGCCACAGTGTTGTAAAAAATTGTGTGACAAGATTGTAAGTTTGCCCCCTCCCCCTTCTCCAAATCAATTAAGCTGGAGTGTGACACAACACGAGCACTTACCAGGTTGTCATGCCAATATTACAGCACTTCCTGTCAAAGATTTAGCGTAGATTACGAAACGTAGACAGCATATAGGCTAGACTATGACAGTCATTAAATATGCCTTTGAATTTTGAACTTGCATCACCTCGGCGAAAGCGTCAAAGCACAAACCTGCGAGCCTAGTGTAAAACCTTGAGCGTGGCAAAGAGACATAATGAAATATTAGCGCAGATTTAGTAAATGATTTAGCCTGATGCTAAGCTAATACTAATGTAGGTTGCCAAGCCCTTTTTTTTATAAGTTATGGATGTTGTATCTTAGTCCTAGAGGGTATAAATATTATATAATTTTCACATTTTCAAACTGTCTGGCAGAGACAACTATTGCTTAGTCACCCTTTGCCAAACTTTCAGCCTCTTGCTTTGCCTAGGGGGGCATACATCTTTGGTGCTGAACTGAGACATATTGCAATACATAACAGTACATGATAATGTAAGATATTGATACCCTTCAATCCAATCCCAGCATATCATCCAAAGTATGATCAACCTTAAATAGGCTGGTTTTGTGTTTTTTTATACCTTCCGTCCTTTGACAATGGGAGATTTCAATTTGTAATCCCCAGCCTCAGCCCTTTTGGAATGAAATTGAAGCAGACAAGAATATTTGCACTGATATGAAGAAATCAAAAAGGGAAGAGCCTGTTGGTTAGAACATATAATAGTAGTGATTACTAGGAATTAAAACAATGATTAAAAACCTGCTATATGCTTAAGGTAGTTTTAAAAGAGGCGATGTTAGCTTTATTTTTCATTAGAGTTGATGGTCAAATTTGACTGAATTGAGAATAAGTACTACGGAATTAGACTTTATTATTAGCCTATGCCATGTTATTGTCCTTCTGTAAACTATGGGCTTATGAAGAGAGAAACTTTATGTAAATTCATGATGCATTAATTTGGTACTGTAATGGTGAGGACACAAGTTTGTCTACACACTACACTATTTCCCGGGAAAACAGGGATTCCCTATGTCTGTCTTCAAACCCTGTTAATAGATTTTCTCCCCAAACCAGTATGTAGTACAAGGGTGACCAACCATATACATACATGTGGCCAACCTTCTTGCTGGCAGGCTTTTGTCCCAGCCCTGTTCTTACACACCTGATTATATTCTACTAATCAGCTGCTCATGATTAGGTAAATCAGTTGTGTTAGAGCAGAGCTGGAATGAAATCCTGCAGTGCACACCTTGTGAGGAGGGTTGGCCACCCCTGATCTAGTATATTCTATTGGTCTGTTAATTGTGTAATTACATGAGCATAGTTATAGTAACTCAACTTATCGTCGTTGATGACATTGGAGTATGAGCTAGCAATGATCTCAGAGTTGTATTCGTCAATTGACAGATCAAGTTAATATCAGTAAGAGGTGGGTTTTACTTTGAATGAAAACTACTGATAAACTGGAGGCCCAGGGGACACACATGGGTAACCCCTTCCCTAAGTGAGTACAGGTCCTTTAGTGTGCAGTTAAATGAGTGTTGCAGTAAGTGAATGAGTGAGTGGGAGAACTTTCACTGTGGAGCCACGGTGCTCAAAAGAAACGGGTTAGAGAATCAAAGATAAGGATCGGGATCCGGGTAGCGGTGCCTTGACCTTTACTGGCGGTCAAACCACATCATGACCGACCACGGTCAAGCTCTGTAGATGCTCTGTTGATGGTGGTAACCCTCTGTAAACTAGCCCGGCTAGCTATGTAGTGGTTAATTAAATAGCTTCATAGCTTTGCTTTGCAGTTTGTTTGAGTCATGCAAATAAGAAGATTGCAAATTAGTCATTTTGCTATTGTTGTTTTATCAAATCTATAAAAACATTATTTATCATATGTGCTTTTGTTGATATGAGTCATTAAAGTTTCATTCATTGTACAGGTCATTTGAAGTCCAGTTTTAACATGAATGTCTTTGAATTTCAAAGGCACTTCCAGTTTAAAAAAAAATCTGTCCATGCATGGTTTTATGTGACAGTAATTCTATTATTCTAAGATTCAATTAAAAAAACTGTTACTCTCCTAGATTAGAAATCATACGTCAAAACATAAAATGTATTGACTAAGGGTTTAACAATGAGATGTGTTAAGTTATCTGTTTTAGTTTAACATTATATTCCCCCAGGTTGTGTTTTGCACTTTATTTATACCTGAAGATTAAATAATTTATAATTTGGTGTGCACATAAAAAACAGAATCCTGATTTGATCATTAAGAATTGCACCTTACATGTTAGTGATTTTATACGTGCAACTCTGAATGCCCTTGTTTGAAATTGTTTGAGTTGTTTTTTCTAAATCATTGTCTCAGAGTTGTGTCATTTACATCTATATCTATGCCTCCTTTTAAAAAAAAAACAGAGCTAAACAAAATGATGCCAACAACAACTAATGTGAATATATTTTCCTATGCTGACTGTAATAAATGTTGTTAAAAGGTAACTGGAGAGATGTTGGGTGTTGATCATTTCTGTGTCATTTTTTTGCTCTTCTCTTAAAGACGCACTCCAGCTATTTTGAAACTTTCCCTGTTGAAAAACAATATCCCACATATAAATTTGAGCGAGAGAAATAGTGTAAACTTCATGGAGTAGGCCATTCAAGTAGTTGGTCCGATGACCCTCTGATGTCATCGGCCTCCCCACTTGCTTGAGGAACAATACAGAACAAAAGAGGAAAGCCTCCACACACACACACACATTTATAAGAGCACACCTGGATCACCTATTAAGATGTGCCTTTTGTTAAGTAAATCAGGTGTTAAATGAGCTGAAAAGGACACTGCAGTTGGACTTTAAGGGAGGGAGAGTGAGGGAGAGAGTTTTTAATCCATTAAGGCAATGGAGCCGTTTTGAGCTCTTCCTAATTTCAGAACCCATATTAAGCTCTTCCAAACCAGATGCTAAGAGTCAAACTCAGTTAATGACTATTGGGAAAAAAACGACGGTATGTCAAAGTGGGGTGAGTAGAAATACATCCACCAGTTGAAGCTCATTTACTGTAATTCTACACAATTTTAAAACTCTAAAATGCTATTTGGAGAACAGTAAAAACAAACAAATGTCCCCCAGATATTATCACCTCGATATTAGGTATATATTAGGTTTGGCGTGTACAATGTACTATTCAACCTCATAGGCTACGTTGACTCATTTAGCCTACCTGTGGAACAGTGCATTAGCGATGGGCATTCCCGGCTCTTTTCAGAGAGCCGGCTCGTTCGGATCAGCTCACCAAAAAGAGCCGGCTCGTTTGGCTCCAAAACGGCTCTTTAAAAAAAATTTGTTTTGTATTTTTTCAAGTCAAACAGTTTGCGATAGTTTGACTATGATTGGTGTTAAAACAATTCTAACTAAATTAAATCATACTCTACCTTAAAAATGCATTGGTTTGTTATGAAAAATAATGCTATTAAACATTTGCATCTAAAGTATAACTTTTTAATGTATATAAACAAAGTGCATATAAATCTAACCATTCAAAACGAATACAATCTGAACAGCATAATAGAATATTGCACCATATCAAAGAAAAATAAATAACAATGTGCAAAACTGCAGCATCCCACTTAAAACATTAAACTGGTCCCTCTTTTCTCTCTGTTCTTCATTGCCATGTTATAACCAGCAGCTCACAGCAATGCTGACCATATTATGCTTTTATGAGAGATTTGCGTTCAGAAATGCAAGCTGCCAAACTTTCGAGTTCCTGATGCGGTTTCTTCTCTCAGTAATTATTTGTCCTGTTTTCGAGAAGACCCTCTCAGAGGGAACGGATGTGGCCACTATGCGGTCTCCCTGTCATGACTTTAGTAAGCCGTGGGTAGACAGAGGCCTTGCTCTTCCACCAGCTCAGAGGATCTGCAGATCTTTCAGAACGAATGTGTGTGCGCTTGAGCATTTAGGCCTATATTATTTTATTTCTTTTTTCGTTCTTTGAATTAGTTAATTATATTAATTTAAATATTTTGATTATTCATATCTTAATTTAAAAAATATTTTTTTATATAAATAGATTCGGCTCTGCTAATATGCGAACCGGCTCCCAACGTTCACCTTCAAGACCCGACTCTTAAAGCCGACTCGTTCGCGAACGGCCCATCACTACAGTGCATACAGTGCAACATGAAATAGATGCATAATACACGGTATCAAGGACGACTTCAAATACCGACATCAATGTGAAAGTAACCAGAGCGTAAAACAGCTGACTGCGAATGCAAACTATGTCAGATAAATCCTACACATGCATTGAAATAAAAGGCATACATCAAAAATAATTTAGTTTGGCCTACAATCGACAAGGACGCATAAAGACAAACAAACTATGAAGAAGCTTGTACACATTAAGGCGGCGCCCATGATTCAGCACGGCTCCTTACAGGTGACGATAGGCATCAGGGAGCTCCGTGGGGTGTGGATGAATGGACAGCCTCTGTCTCGTAGCCAGCTAGAATTAAGCTATTCAGTTAGTGGGCAGTTAGACATTTTGTGGGCACAGTTGAGATAGCCTACAATGTTTATATGAAAACCACAACTGGCACGCAGATCTTTAGAAATTGTAGGAACGATTTTAAATTGTTGCTCATATGAACAAGGTTGCAGACCCCGTGCTACAGGCTATATGAAGTCGCATACAGTGTACCATAACAGTGTCATTGTCTCGTGCTATTCCCACCAAAATGGTTGCTCTGCATTCAGAGATGTTCCTTATAATGTGTGCGCCCAGCTCATTTTTGTATTTGCCCGTCTGCATTATTCGCCAGGTAAGGGAAACATTCTGCGTATATTGAAGCATTGCATCAACAAGGTGTTTATGAGAATATTGAAACATTGTATGAACGAACTGAAAAATAACGACTGCGCTGAAGACATCTATATCAGTCCACTAATACAGGACTAGTAAAGGCCCGGTGCACTACTTTTGTGAAAACATTTCAACTAAATGTATTTGAGTGTTTACCAGCATTTGTAACTTGAATCTGATAATTATCTGTACAAAACAGTTAATCTGATAATACTTATGGAATATAAAAATACTTGCTTGATATATCCCAGGCATTGATTGATTTAATTCATATTAATAATCCCTATAAATACTTGTCTAGTGGAGTATTTGCATATGATCTAATTCATACCCTAGTAAAATGTCATTCAGAATAACATTAAGTGTTTTAAAATAATAATAATTTTATGCCCATTTTTCGTAATCACCACTCCACAAATTTCTTGTTAACAAACTATAGTTTTGGCAAGTTGGTTGGGACATCTACTTTGTGCATGACACAAGTAATTTTTCCAACAATTGTTTACAGACAGATTATTTCACTTATAATTCACTGTATCACAATTCCAGTGGGTCAGAAGTTTACATACACTAAGTTGACTGTGCCTTTAAACAGCTTGGAAAATTCCAGAAAATGATGTCATGGCTTTAGAAGCTTCTGATAGGCTAATTGACATCATTTGAGTCAATTGGAGGTGTACCTGTGGATGTATTTCAAGGCCTACCTTCAAACTCAGTGTCTCTTTGCTTGACATCATGGGAAAATCAAAAGGAATCAGCTAAGACCTCAGAAAGAAAATAGTAGACCTCCACAAGTCTGGTTCATCATTGGGAGCAATTTCCAAACGCCTGAAGGTACCACGTTCATCTGTACAAACAATAGTACGCAACTAAAAACACCATGGGACCATGCAGCCGTCATACTGCTCAGGAAGGAGACACATTCTGTCTCCTAGAGATGTACGTACTTTGGTGCGAAAAGTGCAAATCAATCCCAGAACAACAGCAAAGGACCTTGTGAAGATGCTGGAGTAAACAGGTACAAAAGTATCTATATCCACAGTAAAACAAGTCCTATATCGACATAACCTGAAAGGCCGCTCAGCAAGGAAGAAGCCACTGCTCCAAAACCGCCAAACTACGGTTTGCAACTGCACATGGGGACAAAGATCGTACTTTTTGGAAAAATGTCCTCTGGTCTGATGAAACAAAAATAGAACTGTTTGGCTATAATGGCCATTGTTATGTTTGGAGGAAAAAGGGGGAGGCTTGCAAGCCGAAGAACACCATCCTAACCGTGAAGCACGGGGGTGGCAGCATCATGTTGTGGGGGTGCTTTGCTGCAGCAGGGACTGGTGCACTTCACAAAACAGATGGCATCATGAGGGAGGACAATTATGTGAATATATTGAAGCAACATCTCAAGACATCAGTCAGGAAGTTAAAGCTTGGTCGCAAATTTGTCTTCCAAATGGACAATGACCCCAAGCATATTTCCAAAGTTGTGGCAAAATGGACAACAAAGTCAAGGTATTGGAGTGGCCATCACAAAGCCCTGACCTCAATCCAATAGAAAATGTGTGGGCAGAACTGAAAAAGCGTGTGCGAGCAAGGAGGCCTATAAACCTGACTGAGAAACACCAGCTCTGTCAGGAGGAATGGGCCAAAATTCACCCAACTTATTGTGGGAAGCTTGTGGAAGGCTACCCAAAACGTTTGACCCAAGTTAAACAATTTAAAGGCAATGCTACCAAATACTAATTGAGTGTATGTAAACTTCTGACCCAATGGGAATGTGATGAAAGAAATAAGCAAAAATAAATAATTCTCTCTACTATTATTCTGACATTTCACATTCTTAAAATAATGTGGTGATCCTAACTGACCTAAAACAGGGAATTTGTACTAGGATTAAATGTCAGTAATTGTGAAAAACTGAGTTCAAATGTATTTGGCTAAGGTGTATGTAAACTTCCAACTTCAACTGTACAGAATGACACAAATATTAATTTTCACAAAGTCTGCTGCCTCTGTTTGTATGATGGCAATTTGCATATACTCCAGAATGTTATGAAGAGTGATCAGATGAATTGAAATTAATTGCAAAGTCCCTCTTTGCCATGCAAATTAACTGAATCTCCAAAAAACATTTAAACTGCATTTCAGCCCTGCCACAAAAGGACCAGCTGACATCATGTCAGTGATTCTCTCGTTTACACAGGTATGAGTGTTGACGAGGACAAGGCTGGAGATCACTCTGTCATGCTGATTGAGTTCGAATAACAGACTTCAAACGGAGGGTGTTGCTTGTAATCATTGTTCTTCCTCTGTCAAGCATGGTTACCTGCAAGGAAACACGTGCCGTCATCATTGCTTTGCACAAAAATCTCTTCACAGGCAAGGATATTGCTGCCAGTAAGATTGCACCTAAATCAACCATTTATCGGATCCAAGAACTTCAAGGAGAGCGGTTCAATTGTTGTGAAGAAGGCTTCAGGGCGCCCAAGAAAGTCCAGCAAGCGCCAGGACCGTCTCCTAAAGTTGATTCAGCTGCGGGATCGGGGCACCACCAGTACAGAGCTTGCTCAGGAATGGCAGCAGGCAGGTGTGAGTGCATCTGCACGCACAGTGAGGCGAAGACTTTTGGAGGATGTCCTGGTGTCAAGCAGGGCAGCAAAGAAGCCACTTCCTCCAGGAAAAAGATCAGGGACAGACTGATATTCTGCAAAAGGTACAGGGATTGGACTGCTGAGGACTGGGGTAAAGTCATTTTCTCTGATGAATCCCCTTTCCGATTGTTTGGGGCATCCGGAAAAAAGCATGTCCGGAGAAGACAAGGTGAACGCTACCATCAGTCCTGTGTCATGCCAACAGTAAAGCATCCTGAGACCATTCATGTGTATGGTTGCTTCCTAGACAAGGGAGTGGGCTCACTCACAATTTTGCCTAAGAACACAGCCATTAATAAAGAATGGTACCAACACATCCTCCGAGAGCAACTACTCCCAACCATCCAGGAACAGTTTGGTGACGAACAATGCCTTTTCCAGCATGATGAAGCACCTTGCCATAAGGCAAAAGTGATAACTAAGTGGCTCGGGGAACAAAACATCGATATTTTGGGTCCATGGCCAGGAAACTACCCAGACCTGAATCCCATTGAGAACTTGTGATCAATCCTCAAGAGGCGGGTGGACAAACAAAAACCCACAAATTTTGACAAACTCCAAGCATTGATTATGCAAGAACGGGGTGCCATCAGTCAGGATGTGGCCCAGAAGTTAATTGACAGCATGCCAGGGCGGATTGCAGAGGTCTTGAAAAAGAAGGGTCAACACTGCAAATATTGATTCTTTGCATCAACTTAATGTAATTGTCAATAAAAGCCTTTGACACTTATGAAATGCTTGTAATTATACTTCAGTATTCCATAGTAACATCTGACAAAAATATCTAAAGACACTGAAGCAGCAAACTTTGTGGAAATGTATATTTGTGTCATTCTCAAAACTTCTGGCCACGACTGTATATCCATGCTTAGACTGGCAGAAATATAACTACCCAGAAAAAAATTACATTTTAATTTGAATACCACATATTTGATGTGTCACGGGTACAACTCAAAATATGTTGAAGGTTTTTTACAAAAACTTCCTGCCTTACACTGAAAAGAAATGCAAACATCTATGAAAATATCTTTCATTTTATTCTTTGAGCTTTGTTTTTGTCTCTCCGAGTCAACAAAAAAGTAAGGTATTTTAATATAAAATACTGGTGTTATATTGTATGACAATATTTTGTTACCCTGAATGACATCACTACAGCCCATAAATATTGATTAATTGTGATTCCTTCTGTAACGTGGGTCGTCTAATGGGGACCAAGATGCGGCGTGTGAAGTGCTCATATTCACTTTATTTTAACTCTAAGGCAACAAAACAACAATACGACCGTAAACAGTCCCGTCAGGTACAACATACACAAAACAGGAAACAACCACCCACAAAACACAGGAAAAAAACACCCCTACTAAATAGGACCTTCAATTAGAGGCAACGAGGAACAGCTGCCTCCAATTGAAGGTCAACCCAAGAAACTTAAACATAGAAATAGACACACTAGAATAAACATAGAAATATACTAACATAAACAAAAAACCCCGAAACACATAAAACAAACACCCCCTGCCACGCCCTGACCAAACTATAATAACAAATAACCCCCTTTACTGGTCAGGACGTGACACTGTCATCAATAACAATCCTATGAACTATTATTAGTAGCAGCAATAGTATTTTTCTTTTAGCTGTTTTTTAAGTTATAAAACAAAAAAAACAAACAGGATAAGATGTTTAAAATGTGCAGGCTGGCTGAACTTAGATCGCTTCCTTTACTAGAGAAAGAGAGAGAAATGACCCATACGCCACACACATAAAGAACATAGGTTTTACTATGCAACATAGTTTAACTGACACATGAGGTACAATTTAATTAATGTAGGATTAATGTTGTACTTGTACAAGTTGTTCAGGGGGCTGCTCAAAAGAGTTTCCTTCAGTGGATACTGAAGTTAAGTTCATCACCACATTCATTTGTTAGATTTTTTCACGGCGCCTCCTCTGATTTAACTAATATAATCCATCAGTTATACTGCAGTGCAATAAAACACTAACTACAGTGTAATCGTGCAACTTAATGTTAAGTGTTATCCACCCAGCTTTATATCCTATGATATTCTCATCTGTTGCTGACAGTAGCATGAAACCATGAAAAAACACACCTTGCTTTTCTTCTGGCTAGTCTTTCCTCCCTAGCAACTGGATCTGCGTTAATCATTTGTCTGTGTCATGCAGCCCTATCCTCATTAGACAACAGCATCTACAGTATAAGATAATGTGCCTTGAAATACCTTAAAATGCCATAAAATAGTTTAAAATGATAATATTCAGTATTCATACAACAAGTAAATATGAATTGCATGATTAAATGTTGTAAACTAGTGAAAACATGGGATAACAAAGCTACTGTCATTCAGCATAACGGGTGACATTGTGGTATAACATGAAACTTGTTGTGCTGAAGGACAAAAGCGTGATACTGAAGGACATATTTCATTCATAAACATATTTAACAGGCAGTTTCTTGGCCACCTATATAAAGTAATGACCTTGACCTATAAAAGATTATCCTTACTTTTCATATTTAACCTGTTATGGATAGGGGGCAGTATTTTCACGGCCGGATAAAAAACGTACCCGATTTAATCTGTTTATTACTCCTGCCCAGAAACTAGAATATGCATATAATTGTTTGATTTGGATAGAAAACACCCTAAAGTTTCTAAAACTGTTTGAATGGTGTCTGTGAGTATAACAGAACTCATATGGCAGGCCAAAACCTGAGAAGATTCCAAACAGGAAGTGCCCTCTCTGACCATTTCTTGGCCTTCTTTAGCCTCTTTATTGAAAACAGAGTATCTCTGCTGTAACGTGACACTTTCTAAGGCTACCATAGGCTCTCAGAAGGCGCCAGAACGTTGAATGATGACTCTGCAGTCTCTGGCTGAAAAACAGTAGCGCATTTGGATAGTGGTCGATCTGAGAACAATGAGACGGGCGCGCGTGCACGTGAAGAGTCCATTTTACATTTTCAGTCTTTGAACGAAAACGACGTCTCCCGGTCGGAATATTATCGCTATTTTACGAGAAAAATCGCATAAAAATAGATTTTAAACAGCGTTTGACATGCTTCGAAGTACGGTAATGGAATATTTCGAATTTTTTTGTCACGATACGCGCCGGCGCGTCACCCTTCGTTACCCTTCGGATAGTGTCTTGAACGCACGAACAAAACGCCGCTATTTGGATATAACTATGGATTATTTGGAACCAAACCAACATTTGTTGTTGAAGTAGAAGGCCTGGGAGTGCATTCTGACGAAGAACAGCAAAGGTAATCCAATTTTTCTTATAGTAAATCTGAGTTTGGTGAGTAACAAACTTGGTGGGTGTCAAAATAGCTAGCCTGTGATGGCCGGGCTATCTACTCAGAATATTGCAAAATGTGCTTTCACCGAAAAGCTATTTTAAAATCGGACACCGCGATTGCATAAAGGAGTTCTGTATCTATAATTCTTAAAATAATTGTTATGTTTTTTTGTGAACGTTTATCGTGAGTAATTTAGTAAATTCACCGGAAGTGTTTGGTGGGAATGCTAGTTCTGAACGTCATATACTAATGTAAAAAGCTGGTTTTTGATATAAATATGAACTTGATTGAACAAAACATGCATGTATTGTTTAACATAATGTCCTAGGAGTGTCATCTGATGAAGATCATCAAAGGTTAGTGCTGCATTTAGCTGTGGTTTTGGTTTTTGTGACATTATATGCTAGCTTGAAAAATGGGTGTCTGATTATTTCTGGCTGGATACTCTCCTGACATAAACTAATGTTTTGCTTTCGTTGTAAAGCCTTTTTGAAATCGGACAGTGTGGTTAGATAAAGGAGAGTCTTGTCTTTAAAATGGTGTAAAATAGTCATATGTTTGAAAAATGGAAGTTTTCGGATTTTCGAGGAATTTGTCATTCGCGCCACGCCCTATCATTGGATATTGGAGCGGTGTTCCGCTAGCGGAACGTCTAGATGTAAGAGGTTTTAATATAGCTTTCTATAAAATAATAACAGTAAAAGTATGTTTTCTGTGTTGTACTGAAGGATATGCGTTTTTGTTACAAAGGTTACTAGAGGAGGAAAATGTGAAATCAAATATTTCAGAGAGATTTACTCACATCACATAGATTTTTTTTGTGACGCCACACACTGTCACATGATTACCATCATGTAATATGCTTTAAAATGGCTTTTTACCTTTGTTATACTGAATTACATTGATGAAGTGCAAAAGTCCAGATAAAAGTTTTTAAATATTTTTTAGATACTGTATGTCACCCATTATTCTATATATTGTTGCAAACACTAACACAATTATGCCATGGGTGTTCATTTATATTTTTAGTATGAATTTCTACATTTTAAAAACATTTTGTCATTAGAATTTTATCCCGGAAAGTTACACTGAAGGACATTTTGACACTTTAGAGCTCAATAACTTCCTTAATTTAATAGTTTGCAACACAAATATCTCTGGGTCAAAAGAAGGGTAAGAGTTGAGTGATTGAATATTACATTTATACATATTTATATTTTTATGTTAAATGAATGGCCTTCGGACACCAAATTTACACGTCTCGTCTTTGATATACTATCTTGATTAAGAAAGCTAAATCAAGCTACTTTTTAAGCTCTATCTCTGACTGCTGGTGATCCTTCTAAGTTTGGGAAAACAGTAAATGCACTGAAGTGCAAAAATGTATCTTCTTCCCTGCCTAAGCGAGTTCTGTCTGACTCTGGCATCATAACTGATTAGAAAGGGATAAGTGAAGCTTTTATTCATAATTTTATCTCGGCAGACTTTGAGAGAAACGGTGGTTTAATTCCTGTTTCCTGTCTCTCTGTGCCAGTTCGTCTTGTATGTCCAAGTCAACCAGTGGTTTTTCCCGTTCGCCTGCTTTTGCCATTTCGCCTTTTTCTAGTTCTCCTGGTTTTGACCCTTGCCTGTTTCTGGACTCTGTACTCGCCTGCCTGACCATTCTGCCTGCCTTGATCTCGAGCCTGCCTGCCACTCTGTACCTCCTGGACTCTGATCTTGTTTTGACCTTTAGCCTGTCAACGGCCATTCTCTTGCCTACTCCTTTTTGGATTATTAAACATCTAAGACTTCAACCATCTGCCTCCCGTGTCTGCATCTGGGTCTCACCTTGAGTTATCTGGTGAATCTTTGTTTTCATTTCAGCAATTTACTATCTGATGTGCTAGATGCCTTAAGATTGATGTAAAAAAAAAATCCACTGGGGCTGATATGCTTGATCCATTTTTGCTGCAGCTCTCTGCCTCCCGATTTGCTGAATCATTAACTCATTTTTACCTGACGATCATATTTGGTACTATCCCCAAGGTTTGGAAGGCGGCCCATGTAACCCCCCTTCAAAGGTGCTGACCCTTGTGAGCTAAATAATTATTGCCCTATTTCTAAACCCTCTAGCCTAGCTAAAATATTAGATTCCTTGATTTAATTCTCTGCTTTGCTCTTTATCTTTGAAATGTATTCTAAATGCACATCAGTTGGGTTTTAGACCGGGTCATAGCACTGTCTTTGCTGCATCCATAGTTATAAATGCGGTTCATTGTATGGATAAAAGGCAACATTGTGCTGCCCTCTTCATTGACCTGTCAAAGGCTTTCGATACTGTTGATCATTCACCGCTAATTTAGAGGCTTCCCTCAATTGGCCTAGACCAAGCTGCATGTAACTGGTTTAAAAATTACTTGACAGAACTATGTATATCTGCTGATGGTGTTAAATCGGGTTTCCGGGATATTATGAGAGGTGTGCCGCAGGGGTTTTGAGTCCTGTACTTTTTACATGAACAATATCGACTTGTCTGTAAAATTGAAACCTGCACTTGTATACCGATGAAACTATTGTATGCTATTGCCTCCACGGTTGACCAGGCTCCAACTAGTCTTTCATTGCTTTACAGAAAAACTTGACTTGAAATTAGTATTGAATGCAGGTTTATTTTATTTAACTAGGCAAGTCAGTTAAGAACAAATTCTTATTTACAATGATGGCCAAACCCTAACCCGGCCGCCCTTATGACTCCCATCACGGCCAGTTGTGATACTGCCTGGAATTGAACCATGGTTTGTAGTGATGCCTTTAGCACTGACATGCAGTGCCTTAGACTGCTGCGCCACTCAGGAGCCCCTTGTAAACTAAGTATATGTTATCGAGAGCGCATAAAGTCTGATTTAAGCATATGTACTTTGGATGGTATCCATATTGATCATGTCCCTGCTTACAAATATCTGGACAGATGAAAAGCTGTCTTTTAAAAAGCCTATTGGGTTAGTTAAGAAGCGGAGAATAAAATGTGATTCTTTGATAGAAATAGGTCCTGCCTTGGTAAATAGTAAACATTTTTCAGTCAACGTTCCTATTGGTCCTAGACTATGGCGACATCTATATGAACGCAGCTGCTACTTCATTAAAGCAGCTAGATGCACTTTATTACAGGCGACAGTTTTAGCACTCATTACTGCATTCTCGACCAGAAAGTTGGTTGGCCCTCATGTAGGTTGATACTTTTACAAAAAGTTCCACTGTACCTAACATTACTAAAATGTAGACATACGAGTTACCATACCTTTTGCTCTCTAACTTAGGTAAATCAGCTTTTTTGCACCTTATTAGTGGAACAATCTTCAAAATGTACTGAAATGTAATGTTTTGGATCCTCTAGGGCAATTTGGAATGCTTATTGAGGACCTTTTTACTGATGAGTCATTTTTTTGACTTTCTGCCTGCATTTAATATTTTCCGGTAATTCAGGGCTCATCTTCAGCCAGGTAGTTAAGCAACGTAAATCCACTTGTCTTCTCAATGGGGGTACTGCTTGGGTCCTGAAATTAGGTATTCAACACAAATCACATACCATTAACTGCTCAGTAACACTACAGATTGAATACGATTACGAATCTGTGCATGTGAATCTGTGCATGTTTCTTGTATCCAAAATGGCTTACCACAAAATTATATGAATTCAACTAAAGATTGTAGCTAATTGAGGTAAAACAGAAATGATGCATGTATTGCATGCTTATTGACAAATTACAACCAAAGCAAGAGGTTTAAAAAAGATTTAGTTGCTAACATTGCGGTCGGCATAAATCCCTTTCATAATCATAATCCAAAAGTTAGATGGTATATGTCATGAAATGGTTGTAATTAGCCCACACAAGTGCAATTATTGAATGCAATATGCTGAGATGTACATACCTTTATGTTTTGAGATAATATGAATCAGCCACGAGGCACAAGAAGAATATAGATGATTAACCATTAACACATGTTATCAAGACATTACATTTTACATTTACATTTTAGTCATTTAGCAGACGCTCTTATCCAGAGCGACTTACAGTAGTGAATGCATACATTTCATTTCTAGATTAACCCTGCAACTACGACAAGTAGCTACAAAGTGTGTGTCACTAAATGTATTAATTATTTCCGTATCCTTCCATGCCAAAGACTCGGCTACATGGACCTCATATAACAAGCATTCATCATTTTGCTACATCGTTGGTTTTATAAGCTAGCTAGCTAGATCTATACCAAAGAGTCAAATGTAGACATAGAAAAGAAAGAAAAGCTGGGTTTGAAAAACTCAGACCATCACATTGGTCTTCTGTCAGAGCGAGCACCGCGCACAAACGAGAGAAAAGAAATTAAAACATCATCCATTAGCTAGCTATTAGCTAACGTCAGTTAGTAATCAACGGCTGACACATGACCACACCCCACCAGTTTGGAGTTGTGGATACACTACTAGCTAGCTTCCTATAATACACATGGGCAGACAAACCTAAATTAGCTAACGTTAGCCTAGCTTAGAAAGTTATCTAGCTAGCACAAGCGCTCTTATGTTAGCTAGCTACTTACTAGCTAAAGTTAGCAAGAAATAAATAAGAAATAAAACCTTACAAATTAGCTAGCATAATTTACGTAAGCTAGTAACACATTGTCAAATGAGATAGCAAACCATCTGTCACATATGGTCCAACAAATGCGCAGACAAAATATGTTATCAAAAAACAGTTGTTACAATAATGCACATTTCTCCATCATAGGTTTGACTGCCAAATGCAGCTGATTTTTGGCCATAGCATTGAGCTAGCTAGAACACGTTAACGTTATCTAGCTAGCTAACCTTGTGCCGGCTAGCTAAAGAAGTAGCTATGAAAATTGCTTCGCTGGTAGAAAGCTAACGTTACGTACATCGTAAAAAAGGGTTTTGTTTTTTCTGGATTCCATTAGAATGACAATTGCACAGAAAGGGACAGGGAAAGAATTCTTACAATTCCAACGACTGATTCCTGCAAGATACTGCTCTTAATTATACAACTAACTTTTTTGCCAAGGTGGATATGCTGAAAACAATTTTGCCCGCTCTACAGATGTTTATATCATTTTGTGAGGAAAAAAAATTAAGATAAAATATATATCTTTTTTATAAATATATTTTTTTAATTCAGATTTTTCAAGTGCTGCAGCACCCCTACTTCCCGCGGATCAGGGGCGGAAATCCCGGGGGGGACACGACCCCCCCATCCTGGGAAAAATATGATTTGTCCCCCCCAATATATCACTGAAACATAACTATGTAATTTAAATAATATTAATAATACGCAATGAAAGCAATTGTGCTGATTATAGACACTTAATAGCGCGTTTTTAAGTTTCAAAAGATTGCGACCCCCCCACCCTTTGCCTCACAATGGTTTGATCCCCTGCCAGTTCCTTAGTTGGCAAGGTAACAGAGGGGTCGTATCTACTGTCTGAAAGGCACTCAATGAACGTAACTGACGTGAGGTTAATCCAGTCAATCGCGCACACACACTAGCTGAATATGCAGAGCTAGCGCGCAAATATTAACTATTAAGCTAGCTAGTACCTATTCCATTTATGTGGCCTCGTCAAATATGGAATCTTTGCTATCGTCAATTTATTCCAAGATCAGCATGCAGATGATGTAAGTTAGTGCTTCAAAGTCCCTGTGATAAGGTTAGCGATAAACTGAAGACCAAACTGAACAGAACAGCAATAACCTGCTGCCAAAGAGAAACATTTCTGTACTCCCCCAGGTTTTGATACCAGCTGATGCAAATAGTGTCTCTTCTACCATTTGTCTTAAATATATTTAATGGTCTCGTTGCAAAAGCTAAATTGTCGCAAGGGAACTTTTATTTATTTATTTTATTTCACCTTTATTTAACCCGGGTAGCAAAGATTATAGCAAACACCACTGAAATGGAATTGGTGCTCGCTAGCTTTGCAAATTCAGCTATTGTTGGAAGCCAGCCAATATGAAACAAACTATTAAAATTACAAAAGGTTGCAGCATATGTTGTGTAAATGGTGAACTCATACAGCTGTCAACTCTTGTCATTTTAATCCGTTTCACATTTGCTAGCTACCTTTTAGATCTAAGCCCAAATAGAATGATAGAAGATGATAGAAGCCCATCTCCTACTGTAAATAACCTACACACTGTGTGTGTGTGTAGCCAGCCAGCCAGTCAGGTAGAAAAATGGCAGAAAAATAAAAGACGGACATCAGAGTATTTTTCAGTACACCAAAACGCAAAGTAAGAACCCTAGTAGCCTAATATCTCAGACTAGTTGATAAAATGTTCATAAGAAAGAAATGAAATTCTAATGGAAATGTTTCACAATGACGTCATTAGGCAGAGCAGGCAACAGATGGCACACAGACAGCAGAGTTGGGGACAGATATGCAGGGACAGACTGGCAGAGACAGGGAGTCTCAGGTAAGTTTGTTGAGTCTTTGTTTGGCAACATTATGAAAGGTTCTCAATTTTTTTGACTTGTAAAATAGGAACATAATTGGAAAATGCCATGGATACCCCCACTCACAACTTAAACTGGTGACTGAACTAAGATTTGTTAAAGGCAATGGTATTGCTGTTGTGATTAGTTGTGTAGTTTTGGGTACCGGTAGTTAGGAGTACGGCAAACACCTTATTTCTTTGGTTCCTCAATATACATTTACCATATTACAATGTAGGCTATGTGTTACAGCACTGCTTTTGGTGTCCCCCTCAGGAATTGCTCTTGAGAAAATTTCATGTAATTGTCCCCTCCAAAGTTGATATCAGATTTTCGCCCCTGCCGCGGATATGCTTTTGGAACCTCTAACCCTGGCAATTTGACTATGCTAGAAATGCACGAGTTTGGGACTATAAGGTTCTATCTGCAAAAATCGGATTCTGAGATAATTGGCTTTAAGTTTCCGAACCCTCATTGGTTTGAATGGTGTCAGTAATTTTTATATTGTATTCTTTTGAATTGAAGAACATGAATTGGGGTATTTAGAGTACTAAATCGATAGAGAACATTGAACAGAACAAGCCTGTCAATAACTACATTTTGACAAAAATGCAGATAGAACCTTATAGCCTAGTCCCAAACTCTCAAATGGCTGCCGGTCTGGATTTGAACTGCCATCTACGGATTAGCCCATACATGTCTGTCTATGGTTGGTAAACAGCTGTCAATTTGTCTTTCACAAATTTAAAAATACAATCGCGCAAAACATGTAGGCTACAGTTTGGAAAGCAAATGCTGTCATTACTAACTGTGTAATGTCATAGATATTTTAACATTACAATTTTTTTACACACACAAAAAAAACCATTTGAAATATTTAATGAGTCGACTTCCTCAAATGAAGGGGGTGATGACACAATCTTTGCGAGAGGGAGGTATTTGATTTCATTGGTCCTCAACTCGTGGCTCAGACACTTCATTCAGGGTAAGTGTAGTTAGCCTGCCCAGAGCAGGATTCATTGCCATAGAAATTTAACTGGCTAAATGATGAGCCACTTTTGTTATCCCGAGTTGAACTGAGAGTTGACCAAAGTTACCTTGTGTGGGGTTATTTTTCGGTTTTATGCTTCTGCAGATATTGAATGTGCAACTATAATTATGGTTTATAATATATCAGAACTTAAACAGGACAGCATAATGGGTAGACAAAGAGAACATTGTGTAACAAGGTGTAGGCAGCTGACTTAGTGATAGGAGGTTGTGAAACCCATCACAAGGGGAGCATGTGAGGAACAGATAGAGTGGAGAAACAACTGTATAAGTAAATCACTGGAAATTGAGTGGTTGCTGACTCTTGAGTATACACTAAGAAGATAAGATCCAACGCCTGGCAACATGTGAGGCGCCAGGAGGCTTGGACCAGCCTGTGCGCCTGCGATAGGCTGAGTAAGTCTAAACCACGCTCAGCCTCTACTCTGATAGGCCCGCTCTGAGCGGGAACTATCTCTGTCAGAGTATTAAAGAAGAACTTTGCTTAAACAGTGAGTTCTCTGTATACCCTGCGAGGTGGTGCAGTGAGCCCGTATATACGAACATCATATTTACCATATTTACCAAGTGTCAGCAACCACTTTATCATTCTATTTACTTAAAGATGAATTAAATTATCATTGCAAAACTAAATTGCATGGTTTGTTTATATCATAATACCAGATTTGATTGACGCAACCCAACACTTGCCAACTCCTCAGACCTGATTCGTAGTATAGGGCTCTGGCCACAGTGGCTAGGGGTTCCAAAATGTTTTTTTTTCTTCTTCCAAGTTACCACAATGCACTTTCTGGTCCCATTGATCACCCAATGTACAGAAATTCAGCAGTTTTACTGGTACCAGTGGTTTTACTGTACCAAAGTAGTAAAAAGGAAATGAATGCCCCACTTGTTCAAAGAAAGGGCTCGGCTCTGTTAGGCTAGAGGCAAGTCCCCCAAAATATTATCGAGATAACTCCTACCCGAGGTATAACAAAACACAACCATGTTTTTCTATTTCATCAAGGGCTCTCATATATGAAATGGATGGTTGTGTAAAAATATTTTACTGCCAAAGTGTTTCAATGGATAGATATTATGACACACCTGCCCACGTAACTCAATATAGCCTGGCTGGAGGGGAGGGGGGGGATTTTGTACAATTAGCCCCTAGTCTTGCAATTAAGGGCTCTATTCAATCTGTATGGCTGTATCGCTGAAGCGTTACAGTTTGTGAGAAATAAATGTAAAGATCATTTCCATTTGAGCTGTGAATGCAGTCTCCACTAACGCGGGAGAATTGCCTTTAAATTTCACTCACGCTGTAACGATGAATTTCCGTGATTAAATAGAGCCCTAAATCAAGGGGCCATCACAGATTATCTTATTCAGAATTGTGTACAACACTTATGCCTATAAAGACTGTTAGTGTAAATCAATTTGATTCTGAATCCAATATGGCAGACATGATTACACTCAAACATCTTTGCATGCATATAAGTAGCCCTTGTTCATTTTGGATTATGTGTGCTGACTGACTGACCTTCATGTCTTAAAGTAATGATGGACTGTTGTTTCTCTTTGCCTATTTGAGCTATTCTTGCCATAATATGGACTTGGTCTTTTACCAAATAGGGCGATCTTCTGTATACCAACCCTACCTTGTCACAACACAACTGTTTGGCTCAAACGCATTAAGTTGAAAATAAATTCCACTATTAAACAAGGCACACCTGTTAATTGAAATGCATTCCAGGTGACTACCTCATGAAGCTGGTTGAGAGAATGCCAAGAGTGTGCAAAGCTGTCATCAAGGCTAAGGGTGGCTACTTTAAAGAATCTCAAATAAAAAATATATTTTGTTTAACACTTTTTTGGTTACTACATGATTCCATATCAAATCAAATTCAAATCAAATGTATTTATATAGCCCTTCTTACATCAGCTGATATCTCAAAGTGCTGTACAGAAACCCAGCCTAAAACCCCAAACAGCAAGTAATGCAGGTGTAGAAGCACGGTGGCTAGGAAAATCTCCCTAGAAAGGCCAAAACCTAGGAAGAAACCGAGAGAGGAACCAGGCTATGAGGGGTGGCCAGTCCTCTTCTGGCTGTGCTGGGTGGAGATTATAACAGAATATGGCCAAGATGTTCAAATGTTCATAAATGACCAGCATGGTCAAATAATAATAATCACAGTAGTTGTCGACGGTGCAACAAGTCAGCACCTCAAGAGTAAATGTCAGTTGGCTTTTCATAGCCGATCATTGAGAGTATCTCTACCGCTCCTGCTGTCTCTAGAGAGTTGAAAACAGCAGGTCTGGGACAGGTAGCACGTCCAGTGAACAGGTCAGGGTTCCACAGCCGCAGGCAGAACAGTTGAAACTGGAGCAGCAGCACGGCCAGGTGGACTGGGGACAGCAAGGAGTCATCATGCCAGGTAGTCCTGAGGCGTGGTCCTCCGAGAGAGAGAAAGAAAGAAAGAGAGAGAGAATTAGAGAGAGCATACTTAAATTCACACAGGACACCGGATAAGACAGGAGAAATACTCCAGATATAACAGACTGACCCTAGCCCCCGACACATAAACTACTGGAGCATAAATACTGGAGGCTGAGACAGGACGGGTCAGGAAACACTGTGGCCCCATCCGATGATACCCCCGGACTGGGCCAAACAGGCAGGATATAACCCCACCCACTTTGTCAAAGCACAGTCCCCACACCACTAGAGGGATATCTTCAACCACCAACTTACCATCCTGAGACAAGGCCGAGTATAGCCCACAAAGATCTCCGCCACGGCACAACCCAAGGGTGGGGTGCCAACCCAGACAGGAAGACCACGTCAGTGACTCAACCCACTCAAGTGACGCACCCCTCCTAGGGACGGCATGGAAGAACACCAGTAAGCCAGTGACTCAGCCCCTGTAATAGGGTTAGAGGCAGAGAATCCCAGTGGAGAGAGGGGAACCGGCCAGGCAGAGACAGCAAGGGCGGTTCGTTGCTCCAGAGCCTTTCCGTTCACCTTCACACTCCTGGGCCAGACTACACTCAATCATAGAACCTACTGAAGAGATGAGTCTTCAGTAAAGACTTAAAGGTTGAGACCGAGTCTGCGTCTCTCACATGGGTAGGCAAACCATTCCATAAAAATGGACCTCTATAGGAGAAAGCCCTGCCTCCAGCTGTTTACTTAGAAATTCTAGGGACAATTAGGAGACCTGCGTCTTGTGACCGTAGCGTACTTGTAGGTATGTACGGCAGGACCAAATCGGAAAGATAGGTAGGAGCAAGCCCATGTAATGCTTTGTAGGTTAGCAGGAGAACCTTGAAATCAGCCCTTGCCTTAACAGGAAGCCAGTGTAGGGAGGTTAGCACTGGAGTAATATGATAATTTTTTGGGGTTCTAGTCAGGATTTTAGCAGCCGTATTTAGCACTAACTGAAGTTTATTTAGTGCTTTATCCGGGTAGCCGAAAAGTAGAGCATTGCAGTAGTCCAACCTAGAAGTAACAAAAGCATGGATACATTTTTCTGCATCATTTTTGGACAGAAAATTTCTGATTTTTGCAATGTTACGTAGATGGAAAAAAGCTGTCCTTGAAACAGTCTTGATATGTTCTTCAAAAGAGAGATCAGGGTCCAGAGTAATGCCAAGGTCCTTCACAGTTTTATTTGAGACGACTGTACAACCATCAAGATTAATTGTCAGATTCAACAGAAGATCTCTTTGTTTCTTGGGACCTAGAACAAGCATCTCTGTTGTCTGAGTTTAAAAGTAGAAAGTTTGCAGCCATCCACTTCCTTATGTCTGAAACACAGGCTTCTAGCGAGGGCAATTTTGGGGCTTCACCATGTTTCATTGAAATGTACAGCTGTGTGTCATCCGCATAGCAGTGAAATTTAACATTATGTTTTCGAATGACATCCCCAAGAGGTAAAATATATAGTGAAAACAATAGTGGTCCTAAAATGGAACCTTGAGGAACACCGAAATTTACAGTTTATTTTGTCAGAGGACAAACCATTCACAGAGACAAACTGATATCTTTCCGACAGATAAGATCTAAACCAGGCCAGAACTTGTCCGTGTAGACCAATTTGGGTTTCCAATCTCTCCAAAAGAATGTGGTGATCGATGGTATCAAAAGCAGCACTAAGATCTAGGAGCACGAGGACAGATGCAGAGCCTCGGTCTGATGCCATTAAAAGGTAATTTACCACCTTCACAAGTGCAGTCTCAGTGCTATGATGGGGTCTAAAACCAGACTGAAGCGTTTCGTATACATTGTTTGTCTTTAGGAAGGCAGTGAGTTGCTGTGCAACAGCTTTTTCTAACATTTTTGAGAGGAATGGAAGATTCGATATAGGCCGATAGTTTTTTATATTTTCTGGGTCAAGATTTGGCTTTTTCAAGAGATGCTATATTACTGCCACTTTTAGTGAGTTTGGTACACATCCGGTGGATAGAGAGCTGTTTATTATGTTCAACATAGGAGGGCCAAGCACAGGAAGCAGCTCTTTCAGTAGCTTAGTTGGAATAGGGTCCCTTATGCAGCTCGAAGGTTTAGAGGCCATGATTATTTTCATCATTGTGTCAAGAGATATAGTACTAAAACACTTTAGTGTCTCCCTTGATCCTAGGTCCTGGCAGAGTTGTGCAGACTCAGGATAACGGAGCTTTGGAGGAATATGCAGATTTAAAGAGGAGTCCGTAATTTGCTTACTAATGATCATGATCTTTTCCTCAAAGAAGTTCATGAATTTATTACTGCTGAAGTGAAAGCCATCCTCTCTTGGGGAATGCTGCTTTTTAGTTAGCTTTGTGACAGTACCAAAAATACATTTTGGATTGTTCTTATTTTCCTCAATTAAGTTGGAAAAATAGGATGATCGAGCAGCAGTGAGGGCTCTTCGATACTGCACGGTACTGTCTTTCCAAGCTAGTCGGAAGACTTCCAGTTTGGTGTGGTGCCATTTCCAGAGTATGACTGTGGCAGTGAGTAGGTCCAGAGACATGTTGGACAAAACCCACTGAGTCGATGATGGCTCCGAAAGCCTTTTGGAGTGGGTCTGTGGACTTTTCCATGTGAATATTAAAGTCACCAAAAATGTGAATATGATCTGCTATGACTACAATGTCCGATAGGAATTCAGGGAACTCAGTGAGGAACGCTGTATATGGCCCAGGAGGCCTGTAAACAGTAGCTATAAAAAGTGATTGAGTAGGCTGCATAGATTTCATGACTAGAAGCTCAAAAGACGAAAACGTCATTGTTTTTTTTTGTCAATTGAAATTTGCTATCGTAAATATTAGCAACACCTCCGCCTTTGCGGGATGCACGGGGGATATGGTCACTAGTGTAACCAGGAGGTGAGGCCTCATTTAACACAGTAAATTCATCAGGCTTAAACCATGTTTCAGTCAGGCCAATCACATCAAGATTATGATCAGTGATTAGTTAATTGACTATAACTGCCTTTGAAGTGAGGGATCTAACATTAAGTATCCCTATTTTGAGATGTGAAGTATCACAATGTCTTTCAATAATGTCAGGAATGGAGGTCTTTATTCCAGTGAGATTGCCAAGGCGAACACCACCATGTTTAGTTTTGCCCAACCTAGGTCGAGGCACAGACACGGTCTCAATGGGGATAGCTGAGCTGACTACACTGACTGTGCTAGTGACAGACTCCACTAAGCTGGCAGGCTGGCTAACAGCCTGCTGCCTGGCCTGCACCCTATTTCATTGTGGAGCTAGGGGAGTTAGAGCCCTGTCTATGTTCATAGATAAGATGAGAGCACCCCTCCAGCTAGGATGGAGTCCGTCATTCCTCAACAGGCCAGGCTTGGTCCTGTTTATGGGTGAGTCCCAGATAGAGGGCCAATTATCTACAAATTCTATCTTTTGGGAGGGGCAGAAAACAGTTTTCAACCAGCAATTGAGTTGTGAGACTGCTGTAGAGCTCATCACTCCCCCTAACTGGGAGGGGGCCAGAGACAATTACTCGATGCCGACACATCTTTCTAGCTGATTTACACACATATGTGTTATTTCTGATCAAGCATTGTACACAAAGACCACTAACTCACAATCAATCCTTGGCCACCATAAATGTTCACATACATCAAGTTTTACCATCCTAAGGTGCCTCTTGTTTGCCATAAATGGCATATGTCCTTAGAGAGATGTTGGGATTCCTTCGTTTTTAAAGTTTTTTTAAAGCCCTTTTTCTACCGAAGTTCGTGGTATCCCATTGGTAGTTACAGTCTTGACTCATCGCTGCAACTCCCGATGAGGTCGAGAGCTGTGAGTCCTCCGAAACACAACCCAACCAAGCCACACTGCTTCTTGGCACAATGCCCACTTAACCCAGAAGCCAGCCGCACCAATGTGTCGGAGGAAACACAGTACACCCAGCCCGCCACAGGAGTCGCTAGTGAGCGATGGGACAAGAATATCCCTGCCGGCCAAACCCTCCCCTAACCTGGACGACGCTGGGCCAATTGTGCACCGCCCCATGGGTCTCCCGGTCATGGCCGGCTGCGAAAGAGCCTGGCCTCGAACCCAGAATCTCAAGTGGCACAGCTAGCACTGTGTTGCAGTGCCATAGACCACTACACCACTCGGGAGGATGTTGGGATTACTGCAGTTTCTCAGACCAATGCATGAGTCACCCCAGCATGAATGCTCATTCTTCACATGCGAGTCCAGTTCAGGTGTCATATTGGCTGGCCAGCCATGGTTGGTAGCAAAATAGTTACATATTAGAGCAATGCACAACAGCAATTTCCAGTGCATTTTTGCTGTTGAATGGCCTCCTGACATGTGGCAGTCCAGTTCCATGGTTTCTCTGTCTCTAGTAACTGTCTGAGAGGAGGACTGATGGTGGACTGGGCCTATCGAGGATGTTTTGGGAGATTCAGGGTGGCATGAAAGCAAATTTGTGAATGAAAGCAAATTTGACTTGGAAGGTTGTCTATTGAACAGCTACCAAAAAGTGAAGTTTACATTCATCATGAATAATCATAGTTGATATTTTAACCCATTATATCTGTGCGTTTACAGATCTATATTTCCAATATGCAGTAAGATATCCAAATGTTGTTTGTTTGTGTATGTAGGGCAGACAACTGACTACTTGCTAAGGACCCTGGGACTAAACACCTCCCTCTGCAACTGGATCCTGGACTTCCTGACGGGCCGCCCCCAGGTGGTAAGGGTAGGTAACAACACATCTGCCACGCTGATACTTAACACGGGGGCCCCTCAGGGGTGGGTGCTCAGTCCCCTCCTGTACTCCCTGTTCACCCATGACTGCATGGCCAAGCATGACTCCAACACCATCATTAAGTTTGCTGATGACACCGACAACGATGAGACAGCCTATAGGGAGGAGGTCAGAGACCTGGCAGTGCGGTGCCAGGATAACAACCACTCCCTCAACATGATCAAGACAAAGGAGACGATCGTGGACTTCAGGAAAAGGAGGACTGAGCCCGCCCCCATTTTCATCGACGGGGCTGTAGTGGAGTGGGTTGAGAGGTAAAAGTTCCTTGGTGTCCACATCACCAACTAACTATCATGGTCCAAACACACCAAGACAGTAGTGGAGGGCACGACAACACCTATTCCCCCTCAGGAGACTGAAAGGATTTGGCATGGGTCCTCAAATCCTCTAAAAGTTCTACAGCTGCACCATTGAGAACATCCTGACTGGTTGCATCACCGCCTGGTATGGCAACTGCTCGGCCTCCGACCGCAATGCACTACAGAGTGGGTTCGTACGGCCCAGTACACCACTGGGGCCAAGCTTCCTGCCATCCAGGACATTTACATTTTAGTCATTTAGCAGACGCTCTTATCCAGAGCAACTTACAGTAGTGAATGCATACATTTCATTTCATGCATTTTGTTTTTGTACTGGCCCCCCGTGGGAATCGAACCCACAACCCTGGCGTTGCACACACCATGCTGGCGTTGCAAACACCATGCTCTACCAACTGAGCCACAGGGAAGGCCCTCTATACCAGGCGGTGTCAGAGGAAGTCCCTAAAAATTGCCAAAGACTCCAGCCACCCTAGTCATAGAATGTTCTCTCTGCTACCTCACGGTAAGTGGTACCGAAGCGTCAAGTCTTTGCCCAAAAGGATTCTTAACAGCTTCTACCCCCAGCCATAAGACTGCTGAACAGCTAATCAAATGGCTACCCGGACTATTTGCATTGCCCCCCCCCCCCCTCATTTTTACGCTGATGCTACGCTCTGTTTATTATCTATGCATAGTCACTTTACCTCTACCTACATATTACCTCGATTAACCTGTGCCCCCGCACATTGACTCTGTACCGGTACCCACTGTATATAGCTTTGTTATTGTTATTTTATTGTTGCTCTTTGATTATTTGTTATTTTTCAATTTTTCGTATTTTTTATTTGTATTATTTATACATTTTTTACTTCAGTTTATTTTTGTAATTACTTTCTTAACACTTATTTTTCTTAAAACGGCATTGTTGGTTAAGGTCTTGCAAGTAAGCATTTCACTGTAAGGTCTACACCCGTTGAGTTTGTACTGGACCATTGCAGGTATGGCCCTCTCCGTTTCATTCTGTTTGCTTCCGTTTCGTTCTTAAACGGTAGACCGTTTCCGTAATGAATAGACCCAGGGTTCAGGGACTGGTGTATTTTCCCACATTGGCCACCGGGTGGCATACTGTCCACAGACAAACATTTATTTCATGCAAATCAATGCAGTGAGTGCACAAGGCAAATATAAAATCTTCCTGAAACACACCGAGAAGTCAACTCAGTTAGGAAGAATCCAAACACGAGAAAATGGGACATATCAAGCTAATATTCCAATGTCATTTATTTCCAACATTGGTTATTCTGAGCTTCCTCTTTTCAAATCACACAATGTAAAGTACAGACCATAAACCTTCATTTGGGTATATGTATGGTTGGCTTTGGTAATGAACAGATGGAACGCATCACATTGTACCTTATCTTGGTGGAAAGGGATGTGTTCATTTATGCCGCGTTCAAGACAACTGGGAACAAATGAAAAATGAGCTCCGACTGGAAAAAATAGTTTTAAACGGTCATCCAACTCAGAATTCTGAAGATCACTGACGTCATGATTTGACCTTGTTTTCCGAGTTCCCAGTTGTTTTCAACGCGGCATCAGATTCACTATGTGATAATGCTGGCGTCATCGGTCCTTTTAAATATTTTGAGGCGGATCCGTTGGCTGGAGGTTTCGGATTTGCGCAGCATCAGAATGAGATTTGAGCTGGGGTGCTAGAGTCTTCCCAAATGGAATTACAAATCCAATGGATAGGTTGAGACCATAAAGTCAACATTTTTTTGTCAAGAGGGTAAGTTGTTTATTTATATAACTAATTTACCTAACGTTACAGGGTTCAATTGATATGTGTTGCTCCCGGTCCCAGCTGCGGCTAGTCGTTTTAAGGAACGCTTCCTCTTCCAATCGACGCAGTAGCTATCTAACAATACTAGCTAATAGTTAGCAAATCAGTCAGAAGCTATGCTTTATTTGTTCTATTCATTGAGTTTAGCAGTATGAATGTCTTTGTCCTTTTTAACGATTGGAGGTTGAAGCCAGTGATGTGAAGAATTTACTGTCCAACGCTTGTAGCATTTAGGATCTTCAAGTGTTAGTTAACTAGCTGCTGGGCTAGGCGGCTAACTAGCCTGGCTCGCGCAGCTAGCTAAGTAGATGCCAAACAATAACTCACGTGACCCAGTTTCTGGTTTTCTATGAAAGCATTAGCTACAAAAATGTAAAGCACGATTTAGACGGGGTATTAAATACAGCTAGGAGGCTAGTCCTTCTCAGCTGGGCACTGGGCAGTGTTTTTCTTTTTTTTGGTTGTTTGATAGCTAACTAAGCGTTTTGACTGTAACGACGGAGTGTTGGCACTCCTTGAAAGCCAATATGTTCTGGTTTACTAGCTACAGTAGTTAGCCATAGTCAATATTAGTTTATTGGCATCGCCTATTCCTTCATGGCTATAGCCAACTGACTTTAGTTAAAAAGCAATATCGTTCGTGTATGTACGAAGTAGTTAGGCATGCCGTTTGGGAAGTGCTCCTAACCAGCATCATGACTAACCACCGTAGGATTCAAGTGGTGAGGAAAAGTGTGCATGATACTATTTAACGTTACTCTAGAGTCTGGGGTTACCCACGTTCGAGTCGTTGTGAGTGAAACGCGTGGGTTTGCCGGGGGGTTCCCGACGAGATAATGCCAGTTGAGTCACATGACTGAGGGTTACCTTTGCGGACTGTTTTGAACTACACGTGCCTCTTGACACTTTATACAAGTTGAAACGTAGCACCAATGTTTATCATTAACGCTCGAGAATTGACTTGTCGCGTTCAAAACAACTGGGCACTCGGAAATCTCCGACCTCGGTGTGTTCAAAAAACTTGGGGGGAAAAAAACAAAAAAATAGCTCCTACTGGGAAAAGTCGATTGAAAGTTAATCAAACTCTCAATTCCAAATCGGAAACCGCTGCAATACACCAGTTTCATAGACGTCGTCATTTGATGCCATCATTCCTCGTAGCTAGGTAAATTGATTTATTTGTCTGGTCATTTGTAACTGAAGAATAGAGTGCATTCTTCTCATTTCCATTTGTCATGTCCAAACAAACTAATTCACTTCCATGTGGATTCTTTCAGTGCACCAAACATTTCCAATACCAACCCATGTCCCCTAAAAGAGAAGCTGAAAAGGAGCATCATCAGGATTGTGTTTTATCCAGACAGGACCTCAAGTTCACTGCAAACATTACTTGTATTAGTCTAATACATGGTGACAATGTAACATTTAGTTCAGGCATTGTAGACCTGCCCATCTGTGTTCAACCTGACACTGAATGTCAAGAGCACTTCCAGACAGTAAGTACAAGGAAGTGCTGTATACCGGCAAGTCTTCAGTATTGATATGGAAGAGTCATTTAAAAGAATAAGCTATCCAGTTCTCTTCCTGTTCAGTTGCTTGTTTCTCTTGAATAAGTTCTTACTGCGCTAGACCTACAGTGCATTCGGAAAGTATTCAGACCCCTTGACTTTCTCTACATTTTGTTATGTTACAGCCTTATTCTAAAATGTATTAAATTGTCGTCACCCCCCCATTTACATAGGTATACAGACCCTTTACTCAGTACTTTGTTGAAGCAACCTTTCCAGTGATTACAGCCTCAAGTTTTCTGGGGTATGACACTACCAGCTTGGCACACTTGTATTTGGGGAGTTTCTCCCATTCAGTGCAGATCCTCTCAAGCTCTGTCAGGTTGGATGGGGAGCGTCGCTGCACAGCTATTTTCAGGTCTCTCCAGAGATGTTCGATCGGGTTCAAGTCCGGGCTCTGGCTGGACCACTCAAGGATATTCAGAGACTTGTCCCAAAGCCACTCTCGCGTTACAGTTGTTGTCCTGTTGGAAGGTAAACCTTCACCTCAATCTGAGGTGCTGTGGAGCAGGTTTTCCTCAAGGATCTCTCTGTACTTGGCATTCAAGCCAAATAGTTAAATCTTGGTTTCATCAGACCAAAGGACTCTCAGACCATGGGCTCATGGACTGAGAGTCCTTTAGGTGCCTTTGGCAAACTCCAAGCGGGCTGTCTTGTGCCTTTTTTTACTGAGGAGTGGCTTCCGTCTGGCCACTCTACCATAAAGGCCTGATTGGTGAAGTGCTGCAGAGATGGTTGTCCTTCTGGAAGGTTCTCCCATCTCCACAGAAGAACTCTGGAGCTCTGTCAAGAGGGACCATCGGGTTCTTGGTCACCCACCTGACCAAGGCCCTTCTTCCCAATTTGCTGTTTGGCCGGGCTGCCAGCTCTAGGAATAGTCTTGTTGGTTCCAAACTTCCATTTAAGAATGATGGAGGCCACTGTGTTGTTGGGGACCTTTTAATGCTGCAGACATTTTTTGGTACCCTTCCCCATATCTGTGCCTCGACACAATCCTGTCTCGGAGCTCTACGGACAATTCCTTCAACCTCATGGCTTGGTTTTTGCTCTGACTTGCACTGTCAACTGTGGGACTTTCTATAGGAAGGTGTGCCTTTCCAAGTCATGTCCAATCAATTGAATTTACCACAGGTGGACTCCAGTCAAGTTGTGGAAACATCTTAAGGATGATCAATGGAAACAGGATGTGCAAATTCTAGTCTCATAGCAAAGGGTCTGTTTAATTTTTTTATACATTTGCTAAAATTTCTAAACCTGTTTTCACTTTGTCATTGTGGTATATTGTCTGTAGATTGGTAAGGACAAACAATTTAATCCATTTCAGAATAAGGCTGTAACGTAACAATGTGGAGAAAGTCAAGGGGTCTGAATACTTTCGAATGCACTGTATATGGACAAGCTGCCTTCTGGAGATGTGTGTTGGAGGGTCTTTGTTGATTTGACGACACAACCACACATTCCAACTCTAAAAGAGCATGATAGATCATTCTGTTTATTCAATGTACGTATTCTAAAAGCTGGGGGATGTTCTTGGTGAAGTCATAATGTGTGAGAGATCGTGATTTGAACCAGTGCCAGATTACTCACTCCCCCGCTATAGCAGAGAAACTTTACCGTCTGTGCTGTGATGGAAAGACTGAAGTGTGCAACTGATCCTGCTGGTCACAGTTTCGGAGAGCGAGCGAGACGTCAATCAGTGTTATTCCGCCTGAGTAGCTCATTGTGCCACTACCTCATTAAATAATATATCGGGAGAGGGGAGAGGTAGGGCTTTGTGCGCTTGATATTCCACCCCACTGACACACTGACTGCCCTTCCTGTTGTTTTCACTGTCCAGTAGCCGCTTTATAGAAATGAAATCGGAAAACAAATTAAAGATAGAAATGCAGGCTGATATCTCCTGTCAGACCTGCTGGAAATGCCTTCACTTGTGGTGGTGACATTGTAGAGTATGTGTACAAGCTTTTGTATGTTATGGGGTCAGTGGAAGGGTCATTTATCTGCAAGTTTTTATATGCTATTTGTTTAAGGGGTGATAATTCTGTGTACAGCTCTAGATTTCTGATAACCGAGGGTCGGAGTTCAGGAGGGAAGGACAGCAAATGGGCTCCTGCTGCTACATCGCTGGTTGGTCAGTCCAATTAGGTCAGACGTCGTTAGTGTTTGGAGTGAGAGATTTTTCACGATTGATCTAATTGGTAACAGTGAAATGTAAACATTTTTAGGGAACATCCCGCATTTCACTCCAGCCTTTACCACCCAACCACAACAATGATAAAGGCCTTTCAGGCCGGCACACAGTGACTATTTGTGCACAACACATTAAGTGGCCACATTTAAATAAGCTTGAAGACCAGGCTGTACTGCCATGGTCTGTCCTGCAAATATCTCAAGCCCAGTTGGCAGTTGTCATATTTTCCTTAAAAGAGATGGAGATGCCAGCTCGAATACTCTCAATTATCAAGTGCACATTTGCCTCAAACCCTTGGTCTGGTAAATAACCTTCTCACTGCCTTAATTAACTTTGTCTAGTTCTCTCTCTCACACACACCAGACTTGATGCCATAAAGGGAACAGTTGTTGGCTCTGTTTGTGCCTGTGCTGTATGACTCGCTCTGTTGAGCAGCAGCTGTGTGGAGGAAGAGAGGTGGCAGACGCCCCCCCCCCCCCTACAGCCTCCAAAACCCCACACCTGGAAGCCATCGTCCCACCCCCGGTGGGCCTGGAGGAGCCGGCATGGGCTCCATTACGTCAGTCACCTGTGTTTTATTAATCGCGACTGTGCATCATCTGGGTTGTGTTTTACAGTTGGCTGAGTTTGCAATCATTACAACCACACAGAGCCTCGTCAAAGTGCTAATCTTTTTTTTTTTTTTTTCAATTGCTGAAAACATTTACTTCCTGAAATTCCACCTAAAGAATTTCTGATAGTGTCAACTGGCATATCGGTAATGACATCGGAACATCAAGCACATCCCACAAGAATGAGTCATGTTCTAGGTTACAGTTTGTAAAGTCGGTTAAACATTTATCTGAATAAATATTAGGTAGGCCTATCCCATGTCTCTTATCCATTTAAAACATTTTAAGAGCTTTCCTTGCTATAATAACATTTGTGGATACACACTGACCTCCAGTGATATCATATCAGTGCTTTGGGCACGTGTCACCGTTAATTGATACTCTAGGCCTTTATGCAAGGGAAAGTCAATCCTCATTGTGTGCTAATCTCAGATCAGCTTCTAAAACAACATTTGTGGGGTTGATTAATTAAGCTTGGCCTAGACTATACCTTTGACTCTAAAGCTGTGGTAATAGGAACAGGCTTAGCGTAATAGCACAATGTGTTTTTGGGGCCTGGAATGGGTGTCAGAAGCAGCAGATCAGAATATTGTATCGTGGTCTGTGTTTTAATGTGTAGGCTAAACACTGAGAGGGAAGTAGATTACTTGTGTGTTTTGTTCTCTCAAAGTTGAGGCTGGAATGGCAATGGTGTATTCTACAAACTGTTCAGCGTCGGTGCCCGATTCTCTGACACAGCAGGGACGGGACCTCTCCACAACATAATCAGATCTGGTGACTGTCAGAGGATGTCTTACAAAGTGAACTGTACCTGAGAGTGAGCATGTGGCCTTGCTCAATCTTAATAGGTCCACAACTCAATGAAACCTATGAGAGCTACAGCATATGCTCATTTTAATAGGTGTAGGAACCTGGGCCATATGCTGTTTGTATTGGTAAGCCTAGGTCTTCAGTGACTGCCTTTTAAAAAAATTTTTATAGAGAGCAATACACATGTAGTCAGGGCAACATGCTTTCAAGGAGGATTGTTCACCTGAAGAGCTAACTAAGCTACGCAACATGCATTCTAAAAGGGACTCGGGAGGTAGATGACTCCAAATGCCTTTTGAAAATGGGCTCCATTTTTATTCTTAAAAGTGAAACGTGCTTCAAGTCTACTTGATCAGACCTTAAATCCAACCGAAGATCTACTCCAGAGGTTTGGGTGATTGTGGAAGTGAGAGGTCCACTTTCAGTTGGTGATGTGAACATTTGCGAAACCTTAAAGGTCCTGATACAGCCCTGCATGTTTGCCTTTATCTTCTGTTTCACTGTTGCTCAAGCCTGTGGTATTCATAGGGGACTGTCGTGCACATGTAATTTAAAGCCCTGTCGCTGACTGCATGCTGAAACCTGTTGAATGACACGCATGTGATAGATTATCATGAAACCAGTTTTAACCATGGCAGTAGCAAATTCAGTTAGAAAACCATGATGTATCTGCAACAATCCACTGTAATTTTGAAGACCAAGATGCCTAGTTTATGGCACTTTGCCTTATTTTAAACACATTTTACATTTGTCTGAATTTTGTACGCTTCACCCCAAGTTCACATTACCGAAATCTGTCTGAAAGGCCTGATGGTTTCTTTCTGGAAATATGTTTACTTTGGTCCCTCAAGTGGTTCTCATGCTTTAATAGCCCCCCCCCCCCTGAATCCCCCAAAATACTTGCCTATTAGCTAGTTTTTAAAGGCGACACCTTCGTTTTAGTAGAGAAATTCTATGAAAAGTGCCAATCTCCCTGTTTGCTGAAAACGACCAGCATTTTGTCATGACATTTCTATACCTGAATGATGGACACCCAATGAATGTGAAATCTTGAGTTATCAAATACTTTTCCAGACCTTTTAAATGGAAATGCTGTCGTGGACACTATCACATCAGTGCAATAAAGCATTCATCTCGTCCCCTTCAAGCAATGAGGGGAATCTGCCTGGTTATGTAACGCTCTAATCCTTTTGTCCCGGAGGGAATTGGGAAGGGCCTCAAGCACATCTGTGATGCTTGTGTCATTGGCTCAGACTCGTTCTAGGAAATCTTGGGAGTGCAGCTGCGTGGAGTACTCTGTTTGTCAAGTCTTTGGACTTGGTTATGGCAGGAGTGTGATCATGGATGTCTGGAGAACTGACCCTGTGACCCAGTAGATCTTATGCTGATTGGAAATGCAAGCTTTGACTTTATTTTGGTAAATGTACTGGAATAGATAAAAAATGTTTAATACTTGGTCATGGAGAGAGGCATCTTATACTGAACAAAAATATAAACGCAACATGTAAAGCATTGGTTTCATGAGCTGAAATAAAAGATCCCAGTGTTTTTCCATACGCTAAAAAAGCTTATTTCTCTCATTCTGTGCACAAAATTGTTTACATCACTGTTAGTGAGCATTTCTCCTTTGCCAAGATAATCCATCCACCCGACAGGTGTGGCATATCAAGAAACTGATTAAACAGCATGATCATTACACAGGTGCACCTTGTGCTGGGGACAAAAGGCAAAATGTGCCGTTTTGTCAACACAATGCCACAGATGTCTCAAGTTGAGGGAGTGTGCAATTGGCATGCTAACTGCAGGAATGTCCACCAGAGCTGTTGCCAGAGAATGTTATGTTCATATCTCTACTATAAGCCGCTTCCAATGTTTGTTTTTAGAGAATTTGGCAGTACGTCCAACCGGCCTCACAACCGCAGACCACATGTAGCCGTGCCAGCCCAGGACCTCCACATCCGGCTTCTTCACCTGTGGGATTGTCTGAGGGAAGGGGTGGGGGGGAGTGCTGAGGATTTTATAATAATGCCCTTTTGTGGTGAAAAACACATTTTGATTGGCTGGGCCTGGCTCCCCAGTGGGTGGGTGTATGCCCTCCCAGGCCCACCTATGACTGTGCCCCTTTTCAGTCATGTGAAATCCATAGATTAGTGCCTGCTGAATTCATTTCAATTGATGACTTCATTTTACATGAATTGTAACAGTAAAATTGTTGGAAATGTTGCATTTTTTAAATATTTTTGTAAATTATATATTCCAGATAGTAGTTTGCTCTTTGGTAAATGTTAATTGAGCCGTTCAGTTAAATATTTAATAAAAAAGATGAATGTATGACTTCAAGAGCTAGCCTAAAGCATAACTTCAAGAATCAATCTGATGTTATGAATACACGCTAGTTTTTCCCTGTCTGTACACTGGTCTCTCTTGATTCACTGACTCATCTCTCCTTCTCCCAGGTTCAATTGCCACCATGGCTGAAATGGAAGTGGCTATCTCCCCTGCCCAGATCGAGACACTTCACCTCAGCCCCTCGCTGTCCTCCACCTCTACATTTTCCTGCCCTTCCTCACCTGGATCCTCTTCTTCCTCATCCTCCTGCTCGGACTGCTCCTCGGACTGCCCCAACCAGCACCAGTCCTCTTCCAGTCCCAGAAGCTCCAGTCCCAGAAGCTCCAGTCCCAGAAGCTCCAGTCCCAGAAGCTCCAGTCCCAGAAGCTCCAGTCCCAGAAGCTCCAGTCCCAGAAGCTCCAGTCCCAGAAGCTCCAGTCCCAGTGGCTGCAGCAGCGGCAGCGATGGCATGCGGGGCTGCAGCCCTCCTTTGGACATCATATCTGAGGACGCTATGGAGCTGGACCTGGTCATCGACCCTGAAGTGGCCCTGAAGGCTTGCCAGGAGGTCCTGCAGAATGTCAAACTCCTGAAGGTTGAGGAAGAACCAGAGTTGTTGGAAAAGTGCAGCCCGCAAAGGCGGGTGCCCAATGGAACAGTATACTTGGAGACTTTCGACACGGGTTCGATTAAAGAGGAGGAAGAACAGCATGATCCTCTACAACAAATAACGCTACCATGCCCTCTATCACAACAGCCTTGTGACACAGGTTCCATTAAAGAGGAGGAAAAGAGTGATGCTCTTCGACATATTCCCTGTGACACAGGTTCGATTCAAGAGGAGGATGAAGAGGAAGAAAAGCGTGATCCTCCCCGACAAATTACTCCGACATGCCCTCAGTCGCAACAACAGAATGGCGACCAGTCCTCCGCAGCAGCCAAGCAGTCCTTGCTTTTACGGTTATTTGAGTCTAAGCTCTTCGACGTGTCCATGGCCATCTCCTACCTGTACAAGTCCAAAGAGCCCGGCGTCCAGGCCTACATTGGCAACCGCCTCTTCAGCTTCTCGGACGACGACGTGGACTTCCACCTGCCCCAGCTGCTCAACATGTACGTCCACATGGATGAGGATATGGGCGACGCCATCCGGCCCTACGTGGTGCACCGCTGCCGCCAGAGCATTGCCTTCTCCCTGCAGACGGCATGGCTGCTCGGCGCCTACTCCTCCGACATGCACATCTCTACCCAGCGCCACTCGCGCGGCACCAAGCTGCGCAAGCTAATCCTCTCCGACGAACTAAAGCCCCACTCGGCTTCTAAAGGTGTGGATCCAACTGGTGCTGCAGCCGCCAGCCCTGGGCTGCGGGACGGTGCTCGGATTCACCAGCGGCACGCCGTGGAGCCGTCCCCGGCTCCCGACAGCCAAATCATCCCCGCCGATGCCTACCTCTCGCCTTCCAAGCGGACACACCAGCGGTCCAAGTCGGACGCCACGCATTGCACGAGCCTGGCGACTAGCCTCAAGAGAACAGCCAGCAACCCCAAGGTGGAAAGGGGCTACGATGAGGTGAGTGCCTTAACATCTTTTGTCATACAAAAAGAGGGGCGAGTGTTATCTGAGTTGGAGTATAGAAGATGTTAATTTTAATCATGTCTTCAATAGGCCTGTTGCCTACATGTTCTCTTTGTTAACAGTCACTGTAGATGATCGAGCAGAGTAAACCCTGTGTGGGTTTTATTTGAGGAATCTGAGCCCCTACTCTGATTACCAAGTTTTTCTCCATCTGTGTGTCAGTAGTAGATGTGTGTCCTACATAACACTGGGATCAGCAAGTTACATTTTGTTCAACTACACTGGATTGTGGCAGATCGGCAAGACTTTTATTTGCAGGTGCAGCGTTTGATTGCGACTTACAGCATTGTCTTCCATGCCTCCCAATAATATTACTTGTGGAAAAACTGTTCTGTCAAAATGGAACATTCTTTGGGACACAGGCTTACACATTTTGGATCTTCAGGAGCACTATTCCAGCTCTTTCTATGGTCTAGCCAGACTACCCTCAGTCTAACTAATAAAGAAGGGGGTGGGGTTAGGTAGCATCTGTCCCACATCTCCAGAGTTCCCTCCCTATTGTTTTGGACGTGCAGTCTCCTCCCTCTTCTTTTTGGCTGGACTTCTCAGCCAGATTGCTCTGCAGCTGGTGTCAGAGGTCAGAGTGAGTTTGAGTCCCTCCCGTCTGGAGCGCTTGTTGTAAAAATGGGTCACTTTCTATTGTTGCTGATATTCGACTGTTTACCAGATGCTATTGCGAGTATGTTTGTGTGTTGAGGCAGGATTTGTCAGTGTTGACCAGGGATATGGGCCTTGTGGTAAACCACATGAAAGCCATGCCTCTTGGTTGGAAGAGATACTATCAAATAGTGTGGTTTCCTTGTGAGTGCACAGGGAAAGAATGTCAGGGATAGTGTTTATCGGCTTCTCCTTTCTGGCCTTTCTGTCTGGCTGACTGTCTGAACTGAAATCTGGCTCGCAGCCTTCTTCCATCTCATCAGGGGATCAGTTATTTTATGAGAAAGATGGAACAATGTCCTGAACCAGAGCAGAGAGATGGTCACACTCCCTCTCGTTTTTATATATTTTACTCTCCTCTCACTTCCACCCTTTTAAATGTTTTTTTTTATATACTTTCTGGGCAAGTGGACTCTGACATCTTGCTGTGTTATGTGTTTCTCCCTACTTCCAATGTTCCCTCTTTTACCTCTAGTCTCTCTCGCTCTGCTGCCTTTTTTTCATTGTTTTGTTCCTGTTTTTTTTGCATCCTTATTTAATATCCCCTAACCCGCCCTCTCTCAGCTAATATCCTTTCCTTCTTTCACTGTCCCTCAGTCTGTTTTCCTCCTCTCCCTTTGCCAGTTGTGCCTGCATCAAACCTCCCCGCTGGGATTTTGGGTGCTCAGTGATCCATGTCGGTGCTCTGTGAAGACTCCTGTAGGGCAGGTGAAGCCCAATAACGATCCACAGAACACAACCAACACCACAAAGGAGTTCACGGGCGCATCACTCTATTGACTCTGGTCTTTAGGATGTATTAGCAAAGCTGGGCAGAAACTGCATCTCCAATAGAAATCCCCGTCGTGCTGAACTGTGCTTGTGCAGGCCGTCAAATCAAAGGCACTCCTTCAATATAACGTTTTTGATGAAAATTAAAAACGTGTCAGTCTCACTTTCACAAGGTTATAGTAATGACAGTTTCTGCTACTTAAGACATTTGCTTGAATCTATATTTTGTGTTTGAGAAAATGAATAATTAAGGATACATTTTTTTACTTCTCCCATTGACTTGCCGAACCCCGGTCTGCTTCGCAAGCGTTCCCGGAAGTCTCACAGTGTTGCGCCTCTGGGTTTAGAAACTGATCATTAGTTGGAATGCAAGCAGTCCATTTTGCTTTGATGATAAATACTGTACTGATAGTCCTTATTGATAAGGCTTCACTCGCCGTCTTGTTAGTTCTGAGCTGTGTTCAAATACTCATGCTAACCGCACTATTTGTGACAAAATGATTATGTAGTAGGCTTATTGGTCATAGAATGGATATAGTTAGTATGCCAAAAGTTCCCGGATGTCGTACTACAATTGCCAAAATTCGAAGTATACAAGCAGTGGCCCATAATGCAATTCTCCAGGAAATGGGCGTGGCTTTACAACAATTTCAGATAAGAAGAGAATGGCTGAAAATATACAGTAAAAGTACGCCGAGAGCGGATACATTTGCTGCTTTTAAGAAAATGTTGAGCAATGTAATAAGGTAATGACTTTTCAACTAAGTTGATGTTACACATTATATTGGCTGACAATTTGTTAGCTACGCTATCCTTACAAACCGCATATCATTACAGTAGCTGAAAGGATACCGTTTGTTTATAGGATGCTAAAATGAACTAATAGTGTGTGTGATATACTAATTGAGTATATAGTATACAGTATGTTAGTATGGGTATTCAAACACAGCTCTTGATATAGGCCTAATTGAATAGCTAGGTTTTTCTCTTTTTACTTGGCCTCTGGCTGGATTGCATCAGTGAGGGGGAAAATAACATCAGGACACAAAGCACAGTGAGGAGAAAGACGAATGCTGTGAAATACACTGGACGTACAAAACATTATGAACACCTCTTTCCATGACAGACTGACCAGGTGAACCCAGGTGAAAGGTATGATCCCTTATTGATGTCACTCGTTAAATCCACTTCTATCAGTGTAGATGAAGTGTAGGAGACAGGTTAAAGAAGGATTTTTAAGCTCTGAGACAATTGAGACACGGATTATGTGTGTCATTCACAGGGTGAATGGGCAAGAGAAGATTTAAGTGCCTTTGAACTAGGTATGGTAGTAGGTGCCAGGCACACCGGTTTGTGTCAAGAACTGCAACACTGCTGGGTTTTTCCACACTCAACAGTTTCCCGTGTGGATCAGGAATGGTCTACCACCCAAAGGACATCCAGCTAACTTGACAACTCTGGGAAGCATTGGTGTCAACATGGGCCAGCATCCCTTTTCGACACCTTGTAGAGTCCATGCCCTGACGAATTCAAATCAAATGTATTTATAAAGCCCTTTTTACATCAGTCGATGTCACAAAGTGCTATACAGAAACCCAGCATAAAACCCCAAACGGCAAGCAATGCAGATGAATTGAGGCTGTTCTGAAGACAAAAATGGGGGGTGCAACTCAATATTAGGAAGGTGTTCTTAATGTTTTGTACACTCGGTATGTCCACCATTTTGAGACGCGCATTAATGTGAGTGGGACGCCCCCGCAGTGCAGTTTGGGTGGGTGTTGCATAACGGTGCTTTTGTTTACAGTCTGGGCTTAGCTGTCAGTGTCCAGCATGCCCCCTCCGCCTCACTACTTCCCTCTTTCTGTGTGTGTGATCCCCCGCGTACTCTTGGCAACAAAGTTGCTGGGCTGGTGCACTGTGGTGGATTCGGATAACTTTTTTTTTTTACATTTCGGAGTGGTATTAAATGTAAAATACATTAGAAGTTTAACTATAGATGCAGCTGTCGCTTTACACAAATGATTGTAGTTTATATATAAAAGTACCAGTCAAAAGTTTGGATACCTACTCATTCCAGGTTTTCTTATTTTTTTTACTCATTACTACATTGTAGAATAATAGTGAAGACATCAAAACTACGAAATGGTACACATGGAATTATATTTGAGATTCTTCAAAGTAGCCACCCTTTGCCTTGACAGTTTTGTACACTTTTGGCATTCTCTCAACCAGCTTCATGAGGTAGTCACCTGGAATGCATTTGAATTAACAGGTGTGCCTTAAGTTAATTTGTGGAATTTCTTTCCTTGATGCTTCTGAGACAATCAGCTGTGTTGTGACAAGGTAAGGGTGGTATACAGAAGATAGCTCTATTTGGTAAAAGCACAAGTCCATATAATGTCAAGAACCGCTCAAATAACCAAAGAGAAACGACAGTCCATTACTTTAAGACATGAAGGTCAGTCAATCAGGAAAATTTCAAGGACTTAGAAAGTTTCTTCAAGTGCAGTCGCAAAAACATACAGCGCTATGATGAAACTGGCTCTCATGAGGACCGCCACAGGAAAGGAAGACCCAGAGTTACCTCTGCTACAGAAGATAAGTTCATTAGTTACCAGCCTCAGAAATCAGCAATTAACTGCACCTCAGATTGCACCTCAGAGTTAAAGTAACACACATCTCAACATCAACTGTTCAGAGGTGAGTGTGTGAATCAGGCCTTCATGGTCGAATTGCTGAAAAGAAACCACTACTAAAGGACACCAATAAGAAGACTTGCTTGGGCCAAGAAACACGAGCAATGGACATTAGAGCAGTGGAAATCTGTCCTTTTGGTCCAAATTTGAGATTTTTGAACCATGGAGGTGGGGGTGCTTTGCTGGTGACATTGTCGGTAATTTATTTAGAATTCAAGGCACACTTAACCAGCATTGCTACCACTGCATTCTGCAGCGATACACCATCCCATCTGGTTTGCACTTAGTGGGTATATATGTTTTTCAACAGGACAATGACCCAACACACCTCCAGGCTGTGTAAGAGCTATTTTACCAAGAATGAGAGTGATGCAGTGCTGCAACAGATGACCTGGCCTCCGCAATTTTTTATTTTTTTTAAATCACCCGACCTCAACCCAATTGAGATGGTTTGGGATGAGTTGGACTGCAGAGCGAAGGAAAACTGGGCGACTAGACAGGATCGAGGGGAAAGATGAACTGAGCAAAGTACAGAGAGATCCTTGATGAAAACCTCCTCCAGAGCACTCAGGACCTGACTGGGGGCGACGGCTTCACCTTCCATCAGGACAACGACCGTAAGCACACAGCCAAGACAACGCAGGAGTGGCTTTGGGACAAGTCTCTGAATGTCCTTGAATGGACTTAAATGTGACCCAGCCAGAGCCCGGAATTGAACTTGATCGAACATCTCTGGAGAGACCTGAAAATAGCTGTGCAGTGACGCTCCCCATCTAACCTGACAGAGCTTGACAGGATCTGCAGAGACAAATGGCAGAAACTCCCCAAATACAGGTGTGCCAAGCTTGTGTGCGTCTTACCCAAGAAGACTCTAGGCTGTAATCGCTGCCAAAGGTGCTTCAACAAAGTACTGAGTAAAGAGTCTGAATACTTATGTAAATGTGATATTTCAGTAAAAAATATATATAAATGTGCAAACATTTCTACAAACCTGTTTTTGCTTTGCCATCATTGGGTACTGTATGTAGATTGAGGGGAAATAAACGATTTAATCAATTTGATTAAGGCTGTAATGTAACAAAATGGGGGGGGGGGGGAGAACGTTAAGGGGTCTGAATACTCTTCGAATGCGCTGTGTGCAAGTTTGGACACCACCTCATTCAAGGTTTTTTCTTTATTTTACTATTTTTTTTACATTGTAGAATAATAGTGAAGACATCAAAACAATGAAATAACACATGGAATCATGTAGTAACCAAAAAATTGTTAATCAAAATATATTTTAGTTTCTTCAAAGTAGCTACCAATTGCACACTTCCTCAAAACCTCCCCTTTAATTGTCCTCAGCACAAGGTGCACCTGTGTAATGATCATGCTGTTTAATCAGCTTCTTGATATGCCACACCTGTCAGGTGGCTGGATTATCTTGGCAAAGGAGAAATGCTCACTAACGGGGATGTGAACACGTTTGTGCACATTTTAGAGAATATTTTTGTGCGTATGAAACATTTCTGGGATCTTTTATTTCAGCTCATGAAATATGGCACCAACACTTTACGTGTTGTTTATTTTTGTTCAGTGTAGTTGGATTGGTTGCATTATTTACTTCAAAATAGACATTTTGGTGGCAGATGCTTCAACATTGACTTATTTGACTGCTGTAAAATCAGTTGTACATTTTTAGACTGACTTCCTTATAAGATAAACTAGTACAGAGAAGCTATGTGTTGTCACCACGTTAGCTCTGCCTTACGCAATAGTATTCTAACACGTGGCCATGTGTTCAACAATCACCTGGACTACAGGTGCAAAGGACGTCTGCTCTATTGCTGACGTCCATGCATATAGATAATGCATTTCTGCCGCACCTTGTGTTTTGCAGGTAACCAAGCCTCCCTGTCAACTCTATCCCCAAGTCATCAGCAATGTGTACTTTGGTTACAGGCCTAGTTACTGACTCTACAGGTACATTCCGGAAGGTATCCTATGACTAATTGCTCATTTAGGCTAAACTCCTGAAATGCTTCGCGTTGTAGAGAAAAACCATTATCTTTTGTGTCATTAAGCACTGAAAAAACAATCAGCATGAGCATGACATTTTTCAGTTCTTTAAAATGTGTCTGCAGTTGCGGTCAAAATATTTTGACACCCTTGCACTTTGCAATGTTGCAGAATGTTCTGTTTCTCTTTTCAAAACTGATTGAATTACTATTTCTACTGTGTAGGCACCTGCAACTTACCACAGGTGAGAAGTTACAGTAACTGAGAATCACCTGCCTCCAAACAAATTTGAAGTGAATAATCGCCATTTCATTAAAAAAATATATACTTTCTTGGTCCTGTGCATAGGTGCCAATATATTTGACCCCCAACTGTAGAACAACAACGACTAGGACTATGAAGGTCATAGACTTTTGGATGACGGTTATTGGTTGGTCAAATCACTTGGTCAGCCAACAATTTAGTATTGAATTTTTCTCGTTTGACTGCATGTGCTGGTGCTGCAGGGAGGGGGAGGGGGAGGGGGGGGGGGGGGGCGTTGCTAGAACATCTTGCTTGTTTCAGCAAGCAGCAACCAAGTTTCATGATGCATCAGGCTGTCCCGTCTTCAGTCAGCTGTTGGTTTCAAATCCAGCTTTATTTATACAGCACATTTCAGACATGGCTTGCAACGCAATGTGTTTTACATACAATAAATAAAAGCTTAAATATATTTACTACACAATAAATTAAATTTTTACAAAAAAATGAGAGAATGCCAAGAGTGTGGCTACTTTGAAGAATCTCAAATATAAAATATTTGGATTAGTTGAACACTTTTTTTGGGGGGGGGGGGGGTTACTACACGATTCCGTGTGTGTTGTTGTCTTCACTATTATTCTACAATGTTGAAAATAGTAAAAAAAAAAAGAAACCCTGGAATGAGTAGGTGTCAACTTTTGACTTGTACTGTATGCCAAGTTGTTCTCTCAGAATATCATAATGGACCTGACTTTCTCCACTTCTGCTCTGCCTTTCTGCAATTTCTCTTTAATTTAGTTTCCTCACTCATCCAATGAACTCTGTTTGGTGTGGCCTCTTTCAGCTGTGGCATCAATGGTTGCTCTTAATTTGCTATTAAAGTGATCAACTAAATCACAAGAGGTAGGCAGAACAAGTGAAGTATTGTTCATACACTCAAAGTCTGTAGCATCTTCAGAGAGGAAAGCATTTCTTAATGTGTTAGGTATTACACTGTGCTATGGGCAACAAGGTAGTAAAAAATGCACAGTGGTGATCAGATACAATAAAGGATATGTCAATATAAAGCCCCTTGGTAATAACCAGGTCCAGAGTATGGCTGTGGTTATTGGTGGGCCCAGTAACATGTTGGAGAAAGTCCATAGAGCTCAAAAGATGAATAAATTCAATGGCCTTGGAGTCACACTTTTGTCAACATGAATGTTAAAATTGCCCAACACAATGATTTTATCATAGTTCCCAAGGACAATAGAAAATAGTTAAGATAGTGGGGCAGTGCTTTGGTGGCCTATACAGGGTTATGGCCAGCACTGGTGGCTGACATTTTAAACAGTATAGCATGATGCTCAGAAGACCCAAAGTTGCCGAAATGTCCTTACATCTGAGAGCGTTAGTAAAAATAGAGGCTGTCCCTCCTTTTTCTGATAGAGTATGAAAGGCTATAGTACGGGGGAGGCTTCAATAAGAGCGGCACTACAGTATGATTACAGCCATGTTTCAGTGAGGAACTTTGCTCAGTAATGAGGTCATTCATGAGGGAGGTTTTACTTGTGATTGCTCTAACATTTTTTTGAAAGTGCCATATTCATATTCTGTCCCTGGGGCATCTGGAAAAACCAATGGAATAAGAACCAAATTATTAACATTAGAACCACTAGAAGGTGAAGTTAACCTCTCTAGGGGGTGTGGGACGCTACCGTCCCAGCTGGCCAGCATCCAGTGAAATTGCAGAGCGCCAAATTCAAAAACAGAAATGCTCATTATAAAAATTAATGAAACATACAAGGGTTATACATCGGTTTAAAGATGAACTTCTTGTTAATCCAACCGTGGTGTCAGATTTCAAAAAGACTTTACGGCGAAAGCAGCAGACAAATCAGCAGACAAATCATTACAAACAGTAACCAGCCAAGTAGACGAGTAACAAAAGTCAGAAATGGCGATAAAATGTATCACTTACCTTTGATCTTCATATGATTGCACTCCCAGACTCCATGTTACACAAATGTTCGTTTTGTTCGATAATGTCCCTCTTTATATTCAAAAACATCCGTTTTGTTGGTGCATTTTTTTTTCCCCCAGTAATCCATTTTTCCAGTAATCCACAACAGACAGACGAAAAATCAAAAAAAGTACCATAAAAGTTCGTAGAAACGTCAAACGATGTTTATAATCAAGCCTCAGGTTGTTTTTGTCATAAATAATTGATCATATTTCAACCGGACAATAGCTTCGTCAATAGAAAAGGGAAAAACAAGAAAGGCACGCTCCCGGTCATGCGCAGGACTCGTGTCTGGAAATTTCCACTGTCCTCTCATTGAAAGTGGTGTTTCTCCCTCATTTCTCAGAGTAAAAGCCTGAAACAATGCCTGAAGACTGGCCACATGTAGTGGAAGCCATAGGGATTGTGAACTGCGTCATAAGTCTTTTGTATGGTGGATAGGCTTTCAATGGAAAATTTCAATGGCATTTCAAAATAATAGCACTTATGGGATGGATTTTCCTCAGGTTTTCGCCTGCCATATCAGTACTCACAGACATTATTTTAACTGTTTTGGAAACTAGAGTGTTTTCTAGAAATATTAGTGTTTTCAATCCAAATTTACCAATTTATATGCATATCCTAGCTTCTGGACCTGAGTAGCAGGCAGTTTACTTTGGGCATGCTTTTCATCCAAATCTCCGAATGCTGCCCCCTACCCTAGTGAGGTTAAAGGAACATACTGTAAATTAGGTTACTAACAATAACCATAGTTCCATTTCTACAGGAGTTTATAAGATTTCCAAGTCCTCTTTTGCTTATTCTGACAGGGAGAAATGGAGCAATACCAGACCCTGTCCATCAGTCTCTAAAACAGTTTGCAATGTTGCTGGAAATGATCCTGGAACCCCTGCTGTTAGAGTGAATCCTGTCTCTTTTTAAAAAGTGCTGGTTGAAGTTGTCACAAATCGAAGTTGTCACAAAAAGAGACATTTCTGTCATTGCAACATTTCTTCAGGTTCTCGTTCAGGGCAAAGAGTCGGCTGAAACATTCCAAGCCCCTTCAGTAGCACGGGAGGGGGCTAGAGATAATTATTCTCTTCCCTGTGCTAACAAGGGTGTTTTTTAAAACAGCTAAGCTTTTTGATAGCTGGAACGGATCTTCTCGGACATATGAAGGGTGGCCAGACTGCCTCCCCTATCTCCTATGCCTTGTGAGTGTCCAGCCATGGAATTGACCTTAACATCTGTTGGATTGGGACAGATCAACGCTGCCTGACTCATTGACAGCTTTGCTATAGGTGGCATTTAGATCTGACATTCGGTTTTCCTGGGTTACAGCAAGGTCGGTGTACTTAGAAAGCAAGTTATCCTTTTCTCGCAGCCAAGCTAACAGCCAGAAAATCTCTTCCTTAAACTGCTTGATGATGGTGCATTTTGGGCAGACAAATCCCTGCCCATTTTCCAGTCACACCTTCATTGTGTGAAAAACATCTCTTGATGGATAAAAACACAGGTGGGCTAGCACTGCCAGCGTTGGCCTGCTCCGTTTTCATGATGCTAACTGCTACTTAACAGGAATCCAGGACACGTTTTGGGAAGTGTTACCCAGACACTATTTATTTGGAAGACACATTAAGTATTGTGCCTTGTTAAGCACTGGTCCAGAATCTGTTAGGAGAAAACAAACTATTTTAAATGGGGAAATCAGATCCCAGTAACACTCAGGAACCCTTCCTCAATAGACTGTCCTGTCCACTCCGGAAGTGATGTTCAGGAAGTCATGACGTTTGGTCATGGTCCAGAAAAAGACACTTCACAGGAAAGGCATTTTGATATTTGACTACAAAAGTAGAACACAAAGGAAGCTATTTGGTTTGCTTGTCAACACAAAAAGACTAAGGAAAAGCAATGAAATATGGGTTCCTCATCCTGGAAAATCTGTAGTTTTGAATAGGCCTAACCAATGTCACCTCTAGGCTCTGTTTCAATGTCCACACCAACCAGCATACTACCTAGTGTATGTATTTGGCATGATTTCTTTGTAGTGTACTAATATGCAACGGTCTCTCAATCCCTTCAGTTGTTTTCCCTCTAATTGGATAACTTGCTTCAGGTTTTCCCCCAACAAAAAATTGGAGGAGACACCGCTAAATGTAAAGTCTCCTGATGTAGCCTGTACTGAATGAGAGGATAGTAGGGGAAGATTTTGAATGGAAAGCTCCAGTGTCACATGCAAGGTCAGTCATAATTACCAATTTTACTTGGTAGTTCTAAGCAACAATCATGCCAATCTGGTAGTAGTTTGTGGCAAAAATAGGCCTACCTGGTATTTAAGGTAGACTCAGCGATATGACGTGGATGCAGAAAGTAAACAGCATAGTGGGTCAATTTCCTCAACATCTAAGCACATTTTAAGCGCGAGGCTCAACTTCTCCACGGTTTCGGTCGCCTGGCTACCACGATATAACTGTGAGCGAAGTCTTGCCTCTCGCTCATCTCAATATCTGTGGTGCTTATCTTAACATTTACGTCATTTAACAAAACATTGAACTGTCCCATATGTTAAACTACTTAATTGGAGCTTAATTCATTGTTTCCATAAAACAAAAAATGAAGTAAGTTTAAAAAAGAAAATGGTAGCCTTGTGATTGAGATGTTTTATCTAATTCTAAAGTAGCCTTAAAGTGGAACTGACAGCATTTTAGCAACAAAATCTGTTCATATACACCCTCCCAGGAACAATGACACTTTTTAAAACATTTTCTGACATAAAGCACTTATGGTCAGTTTCATGTTTTCATTCATTCTTAGAATGTTTGGAAATTACGTAGAATAGGGCATTTATGAAAATTCTATAGCAATATAGAACTTGTGCGTTTGGACAGTTAATAGACACTGCAGTAAATGAAACCTAATAAAAACATTTGTCTTGTCCAGGACCAGAGTCTATGCAGACCGTTGCGCCAAAGCCAATCAGTGACAGTAGACCTTTATGTAAAGGCATTTACAATCAGGCCTGACATAATTCACTTTGAACTGGACTGGGAAAATGTCAAATAGTCATAAAAAGGAAATCTCTCTCTCTCCTCTCTCGCATAACAAGATCAACAACTAATGCTAGCCAGAGCAAGATGGGGAATTGTAGCTTGCCTGCCTATGATGCATACTTGTCTCAACCAAGCATCTAAGCTAACTGACTAAAGTTGGCTAGCTCTACCAAACTCTGTCCTGAGGCCCCCGCCTGGCTGCATGTTTTGGTTTTTGCCCTAGCACTACACAGCTGTTTCAAATCATCAAAGCTCAATGATGAGTTGGTTATTTGAAACAGCTGTGTAGTGCTAGGTCAAAAACCAAAACATACACTGGGGGGGCAGGAAACCCTGATCCAGTGCATTCGTGACTATTACTGACACGGTCATATTGCGGGTGTAGTGCGTTCATAAATTCATCAGTTATTCTGCGCTCTGGGACACATACGCCATCTACTCCAATTTCGTATCTCTTGCATTCGCAACTTCACTCTGGCTAACTGGATAACAGTCGTTCTTGCTAGCTAACCAAATGACACCTGCATCTGTGTTGAGTCATTGAAACAGTGCATCCCGAATGGCGGCACCAAACAATGTACCTGGTCAACTGTGGTTTACAAGCTGATTGGTGAAATTATATCCATCATGCATTGAATTGCATCATCTATTCTGCCAACAATGCCTTAGTGTACAATCATGGAATGTTGATTCAAATATAACCTATTTTTTAAAACCTCTTTATGAAGTTGGTTTTGTAGCATAAATTGGGAATTTGATCTTTTTTTTACTGATATTATGATTGTCTCTTTCATATCTGCAAAGTAGCTAAAACGCTGTTTGTTCCACTTTAATGGTGGACTGTAGAAAAAAGGACTTCCTAGATTTGTACTTTGACCTACTGTAATGGTATTGAACATTGTTCGTACTTGAGATATGAAGATATTGGACACCATAAGGGGTGACTAAACATTCCAAAGGCCCCAGAGCTAGTTTGGCATATGTGTTTCTCTCAACTCTCTCATTTTAACCAATGTGATACTGACACCTAGTGCTAGTATGTGGTACTGCACCGTGTTGACATAACTTCTCCATTATCTGCTTGTTTCTCCGTGGCCATGTGTTCTTAGTCTTATACCTCCCTTGGTTTTCTTCTGATTCTGCTCCTAAAACATCCCTCTTTCATTTCTCATTGTACCATCTTTGTCCTTCCTCCTTTCTCAGCCTCTCATTTGAGTAGTCATTGAAGGAAGGACCTGGGGAAAGTTGTGCCACTTGTCATTTGCTGTACATTTCTTCAAAACACAAAAAGACATGTCTTTTGATCTAGATTCTAACCTCTCTCCTCTCTGTAGCCGCTGCGCCTGACGCCACAGAGGGAGTTCATTAAGTCTCTGATGGGCATCGGCAAGCGGCTGGCCACGCTGCCCACCAAGGAGCAGAAGACCAAGCAGCTCACCTCAGAGCTGTTAGTGCTCAACCACAAGCTGCCCGCCCGCGTCTGGCTGCCCACTGCAGCCTTCGACCACCATGTGGTGCGTGTGCCCCACACACAGGCCGTGGTGCTCAACTCCAAAGACAAGGTGACTAGAAGGCCGAGTAGTTTAAAACCTTTTTAGTTAACTCATTTTGTTATTTCATGAGGTGCCTGGAGTTTAAATGGAGCGGGCCCCAATGCTCTTTCAGTGGGACTAACTGGTTAAATGTGCATTTAAAAAAAAATGGCTCTAGAATTCTATACCCTAAGTATGCCCTCTGACCTCCTTCATTCTCACCTTCCTCTCAGGCCCCGTACATCATCTATGTGGAGGTGCTGGAGTGCGAGAGCTTTGAGACGTCCACCATTCCCGTGCGCATTCCGGAGACGCGCATCCGCAGCGCCCGCTCTGCGGACAACCTCCTCCCAGAGTGCGTTGGCATCACAGCCGAGCAGCGCGCCGGCAGCTTCTCCACCGTGCCCAACTACGACAACGACGACGAGGCCTGGGCCGTGGACGACATCGGCGAGCTGCAAGTGGAGGTAGGTACCCGTGGGGAACCACATTATGGCACCTTGTGACTTTCCATCACATTTTGATGACAAGGGTGTAGGAGTGAATCAGATTTGAATGTACTAGAACCCTGGGGTCCTTCTATGGTTCCAGCTCCCAGAAGGCCACACCAGTAGCAGTGACAACATCTCCCAGTTCTCTGTGGACAGCATCACCAGCACGGAGAGCAAGGAGCCCATCTTCATCGCCGCCGGCGACATCAGGTACAGGGGTCACTGTCAGCTAGAATTGCTCTGCTAGCTTGTAGTTTCTCTTTCAAGACTTGCTTGACTTGGGATGGAAGAGGAGCTGTCTTTTTTTCCAAGGCCGTCCATTAGATTAGTTCACAGAAATTCCCAAATGACATTATGTTATAGAGACCTCTGATTATTCACTGTTAAGAGTTCATACGCATTTTGACCGATGGAATTTCATTACTTTTCCAGGACTTCCCATGACTTTTTAACCAAGTTTCCGTGCTCAATAATTGGTGGCGTCGCTGTAGCCTACATGGAAAAAGTCAGCATAAATGTGGCATTGACACTGAAGGCTGCTGGTCTGATCCCATGTAGACCTATCTCCAACCGTTGTGCTGTTGATCAAGGCACTTAACCCCCCCCCCCCTTCCACAAAGTAAAATAACTGCACTGTAAGGCTACTGTATAAAACGCATGTGATCAACCCTCCATCTCGAGAGCTACTGGCTGTTCAAGCTTTTGATCAAGCCCTGAAACACACCTGAGTCTGCCTAACAACGTCCTGTTGAGCAGCTGATGTCTAGGCTACAATGTGGCGTGTTACAGCAGGGCTTGAACAAAAGCCTGCACGCCCAGAAGCGCTCTGAGGACGGTTGACCACCCTTGATATCAAATATTGCAATGTTACAACCAAATACTTTTGTCTTGTTAGAATTATTCCCTCGTTAAAATGGATAATGTAGGCTACTTCAAATCAAGTAGCTAACTAACACGTTTTTCTATAACCTTAAGGCTAAAATATTTGTGTTTCCAGGGAGCTATTTGTCAATTAGGCTATTCTTAGAATATGTTTAACATCGGAATTACATAGCCTACTGTTTAATAGAGGGGAATCGCAGCTTTTAAATAACGGTGTTAGATTTATTTCTCAACATTGCTGGTGGAAAGGCTGAGTCAACGACTAACTTTTTAGCTATAGGCCTTCGCATTAACTAGTGAAATAGCTTGTAGCATGGCTAATTATGTTTTCAATTGGCTATTTTGTTAGTCTATCCTTATTTTATAGGGTAACTGCTGCTGAAATGTCTCTCTCTCTCGTTGGTCAATGGCCCACTTCCGCACACATACGCGCTGAACGGTAGGCATAGTTCTGATCAGGGCTGATATGTAAATGTAATGATTTCCTGGATTTATGACCATAAGAACCCTCATTTGACAACTTGGAACATCGCATCCTGGCGTTCAGGCTGGCGCATTCTCAAACTAACAGTCTACTCGCACACATACACCGGATTCAGAGACTAGTGTCAAATAAGCTTGAACAAATAGGAATCAGGATATGAAAGCACACTCTCCATTACTATTCAATGCCGATCCTCCACTTTGATCAACTGTTTTTTGTTTTTTTTGCCGCTTCTGTGTGATTTGCTGCTTTTTTTTGCCACTTTGTTTTCCAAAGGAGACGACAGTTCCCCAAAAATGTGAGGATCCGGTATGGCGCTCCGGCCCAAGTCCAAGCAATGCTTGTTATAGTTTCATGTATTTGGGTCCATCGCTATGGTCTGGATAGAGGATTTACAACAGCATGTTTCTTTCCTAGGCGACGTCTGTCAGAGAACCTGGCCCACACCCCCACCACGTTCCGGAAAGATCCGGAGGACCCGTCTGCTGTGGCGCTCAAGGAGCCCTGGCAGGAGAAAGTCAGGTGGGTGATTGGCACATAGAATGAATAGAAGGAACACGCATTCCCACCTGACGATACATGTATATCCCACTTAGTGCAGCGAAGAACAGCACATTGTGGCATAGTCAAGTAATTTGCTGTGTCTCACTATTTCCTCCCGCTGTCTCTCCATCCCTCAGGCGGATAAGGGAGGGGTCCCCTTACGGTCACCTGCCAAACTGGCGGCTGCTGTCGGTCATCGTGAAGTGTGGGGACGACCTGAGGCAGGAGCTACTGGCCTTCCAGGTGCTCAGCCAGCTACAAGTACGTGACCCTCCACAGTAGAGTCCCATTCCACAGAAATGCTCTTAATAATAATGTATTATTAGCATTCACCCGCTCATGCGCTCCACTTCTCCCCCTTCTCCAGTCCATCTGGGAGCAAGAGCGCGTCCCCCTATGGATCAAGCCCTATAAAATCCTGGTGATGTCATCGGACAGCGGGATGATCGAGCCCGTGCTGAACGCTGTGTCTCTGCACCAGGTGAGCACTTTTTGTTTTAAATTAAATGGACCCCACTTGAAATATCATGACAAAGCTGCCCAAGTTGTTTAGCTATGTGATGCAGTACGACTGCCCTCTTGAGATGAAGATTCTGATTAATATAAGTGACACTTTGATCCTGCACTATTATCAATAGCTGTTTTGTACGGAATACCGTGTTGGTTGCCATTTCTAATGGAGTGCTGTGTCTGTGCTCCAGGTGAGGAAGCAGAGCCAGCTGTCTCTGCTGGACTACTTCCTGCAGGAGCACGGCAGCTACACCACCGAGGCCTTCCTCACCGCCCAGCGCAACTTTGTGGAGAGCTGCGCCGGCTACAGTCTCATCTGCTACCTGCTGCAGGTTAAAGACAGGTGGGCAGCCCTCCCTTCTCACCCCTCCTTTAGTTTCACTATTACTCCCATGTTCTATTTCCCCTCTCAGCTTCCTGCATCGTTGAGCCTGTTTGGCTGCGTTTACACAGGCAGCCCAATTCTGATATTTTGCCGATAATTGGGCTGCCTGTGTAAACACCGCTTTTGTGGTGTGATATCAACTACCACATCCCACCCTCTCCTGTATTCCTATATGTTTTACTCACTCCCCCCTTCTCTTGTCTTCTTTCTCCAGACACAATGGCAACATCCTCCTGGACTCTGAGGGCCACATCATCCACATTGACTTTGGTTTCATCCTGTCCAGCTCACCTAGGAACCTGGGCTTTGAGACCTCTGCTTTTAAGCTCACCAGCGAATTTGTGGATGTGAGTCCAATAAATCAGAATGCGTGTGAATGTGCATTGTCACATGACTGGAAACCGGAGAAAGCAATGTGGAATTGCTCATACAGCTAGCTGCCTAACAATTGAGTTAGCAATCTCACAATGTTCACTACATAAACACATTTGTTGGTGTGTTAGAAGATGCTATTAGCGACATCAAGTTCGCTGGTTATCTACATAACCTGTCGGTTTTGCATGTGTAAAAAGTCAACTCTGTTGTCCGTGGTTCTCTCTCAGGTGATGGGAGGCCTGGATGGAGACATGTTCAACTACTACAAGGTGCTGATGCTCCAGGGCCTGATAGCTGCTCGCAAACACATGGAGAAGGTGGTCCAAATAGTGGAGATCATGCAGCAAGGTACTGTTAGCTAAAACGGTATATTAGCATGGTCAGTGTGTCGCTGTTTCCATATACATGATCTTTCTGCCCCGTGTCTGGTTTCTTTATGGTCTTGCTATTACAACTCCTGACTCCCGTCTCCCCTCTCCTCCCCCACCAGGCTCTCACCTGCCCTGCTTCCATGGCTCCAGCACCATCCGCTACCTGAAGGAGCGTTTCCACATGAGCCTGACGGAGGAGCAGCTACAGGTGCTGGTGGAGCAGATGGTGGATGGCTCCATGCGCTCCATCACCACCAAGCTTTACGACGGCTTCCAGTACTTCACCAACGGCATCATGTGAACAGTTCAACACCGAGACACAACTCAACCACATGGGACATCCACATGGGAGAGCAAGCAATCGTGTACACACACACATACAGATGGTGGCGAACATGTGCATATGGACTCAAACATGGGCTTGCCATAGCAGCACATCTACGAAAATGGACTCTTGTATAGACTAGTACTACAGGACTTGTATAGACTAGTACTACAGGACTTGTTTGCAAACTTGATATGTTCTTTGTCTTAGACAGACTTATGCCCCCCCCCCCCCCCCTCCTTGTTTTGGCCTTGTGGAGGGGGAGACTGCACCTCCTCCCTCCTGTCCATAGGACTCTTACCTCATTGACTGTTAAAAAATAAGAGGCATAACGCACAGTACAAATCACACAGGAAAAGGATTAAGTATCAATATTGGAGGAGGTACTTCATTGAAAAAGGGAGGGGCAATGTGGGAGAGGGTGTGGTCTAAATTCAGAGTAGCCAAGAAGCGTTGTCTCAGAATGGACAACTGTGCAAGAGCAAATCAGAGGTACATATCGAATATGTACTTATTTTCCGTTGTTCTTAGAGCAAAATGGACTTTGTCGTTACATATAGTGGATTCTCAAAGAAAGCACAAGACAGGTTTTCTAATGGACATTTTCCCTTCTCTGGTCATCAAGAATGAGCCAGCCCAAAGAGAAGGGGGGGAAGGACTATTAAAAACCATGGGTGTATGAGTGTTATCTGTCAGAAAAACAACTCTTTATTCCAAGAGTTTGATTCGTTTTGAACAATGTTTAAATTTCGAACTGGAAGTTTGAACTAGGACCAACTCGTCTCTTCTTAGGGGTCCAAGCATGCAGCAAAGCTGCTGGTTGTATGTGTTTTTCTTCCCATCCTTAAAAGGAGCAGTTTCATTTCAATCTGGGTTTCGGACAACTGGTTCTCACCCAGTAGAGCACATCTGTACTTAGTGTTACAAATAGAAATACCATGAATAAAAAAGAGACTTGTCTATCATCACATGACAGCCTGTATATTCAACAGACTGTCATGCCAACACGCATCATGTAGGGCTTTGCTTTGCTAGTGTCACTCTTAAAACCACCATACTTGAAGGAACGCTAGCGTTGTGATGAGCCTCGTGCACTTGACAGTTATGTTGAACCAAAATGGCTACATATAAAACAATTGCAATGGATTTATGCAAAACATGTTCCACTAATGTTTGTCTTTCATCTCTAACTAAATGTGTATGTTAACGCATTATTATTGTATGTTACGTTAACTAAGGTTGCATATTTAACGAATGCGCAATACGTCCCTCTCTGGTTGGCTCTGATGCATTCCTGTGACTAACTCGGGCCAATCCAGAGAGGGTCGTCCTTGAGCAGACTATGTAAATAATGGGAGTGATGATCTCATTCCTCTGTCTGTCTTTATTTCTCCTTATTTTGAACAGTATGAGCTCATTATCACAAGTCAACTTCCTTGATATGTGAATGTTTTTTTATGATACTCTACTAAAACCAATTTTTGTTTTTTACTGTCTCAAACACACATGTATTGAAGAGAGCTGTTTGAAAAGCTACATGCTGGGATAGCCTATAACTTATATTACCTGTTTATGTCTTATGTTTGAAAGCTGTGTCATTGGTGGGTGGCTTTTGTGTATAGCAAAAGTTAGAGAACTCCAAAATGATTCCTGTGAGCAAACCAATGCCTTGAGACATAACTTTTATCAGTGCAACAGTTGGGACAAAGGTGTGCAGGTCATGTACCCAGGAAGTTTATTTTATCAAAAGTTTTACACACTTCCTGCTTACTCTTTAGTAAATACTACTTTCATTGCCTTTCCCTTCATTTATTCCAACCCTAACATTCTGTAAAATGTAAATAACTCAAGTGCATTTTATCTTTACCGGAGTGGGTTCTGTCAAACCCCAGTTCATGTTCTCTCCCATTCTGAACCATGGAGATGCAGAATTGTGTCCTTGTCTAGTGTCACACCAGCTAAATGCTTGTCCATATTCAGGGCAGACGTGTTCAGACTGCTCCAGATAATGTATAGATCACACTATTGTTCTGAACAGAAAAATGTCTGCTCTACATATGAAGTTTTTTGCCCTTTTCAAGTTCTGAACATTGTGCCCTCAAAGAGAAACGGAATTGGTCCATCGCTAACACCAAGCAAAGCATTTATTCGACTAAATTAACAAGTCCTTCGTCCTTGATACTAAAGACATTTACAATGTACAGGGGAAAAAATAGTCCACTTTTGTATCAGAACGCTAACACTTACCATTTTAATCTTGCTAATTATATGTTTCACTTTTCATACACATGGTACAGAGATGAACCTTGTATCATGTTGACTAAATGCATGACTCCAATAAATTGGAAAGTTTAAAAAAATATATTTTCTTGGTTTTCTTAACACGTGTTGATAAATTGTAGGGGGAATTTTGGATATATAATTGAATAAAATTATATGATTACATATACACACAGTAAACTAGTAATGTGTTGCAATAGATTTGTTTCAGTTGCATCAAGGATAGACTTTGTTAATTCAGTTTTTAATATGGAATGCCACTATGGCAGGCTATATTGTAATCAACTGAATATGAATTGGAGAACAGAATACTATTTTAGCAAATTTAATGACATGTCCTCTACAGCTCTTTTACAGTGGCCCTAATCATTTGCAGTGCTGATGCTACTGTGTAAAGCAGCCAAGTCTGATCATTAATTGGTCATTTGACCAACCAGATCAGCTCTGAAAAAGATTGTGAAAATATCTTTGGTCAAAAGACCAATTAGTGAACAAATATCAGAATTGGGCTGCCTGTGTAAACTCAGCCAATGACTTTAATTCTACGGTTGTAACTACTTTGAATTCTTCCAACAAACATGGTCTTGATTGGACTTGGACATTTTTGGCTACCTGAAGCGTTTGTCTTAAATCAAGAAAAACAGCTATTAATTAGAGTCCATAATCACGAGGGGTCAATATCAGAGATGAGCATCTGCAGCCGGCGCCCGTGTATACCTAGGCCTACGGTAAGTAAAAAAAATACAAATAAAAAAAGTAAACTGGAATAGATTTAAATTAAATTCCACTCATTGCATTTATACAAAATTCATCAAATGAGGGACAGACTGAAAATATATTTTGACAGACCTGTAAATCTAACAAACTTTTCTTGACATTCGGAATGTGGTTGTGGAAAGCAAGGCTAGCCCTGAGACTGAGTCCTGATAAGGCCACAGGGCTACAACACCTGGTTAGTGTGTTAACTGAACTACTATAACATGATGATATATGGACATTACAAGTGTATGTGCCCGAGTATAAATGAGGGAGCTCATACGTGTGTTTTAGGTGTGTGTGAGGGTCAGGGAGGTAAACAATTCTGTTACTACGGTGGCCCAGATCTCCTCAGGATGAAAATAAGAGACAGTCGGAGAGCCATGTAGGCGTACTGTAAGTAAAAATTCTGCTGTAATATCCCTACAAAATTCCTCAAATGGCCCCTCTATACAGAACGCCATTGGTGAGAACACACCAGGGCTCCCGAGTGACGCAGCGATCTATGGCACTGCTGTCACTACAGACCCTGGTTTGAACCCGGGCTGTATCACAACCGGCCGCGATCGGGAGTCCCATAGGGTGGCGCACAATTGGCCCATCGTCATCTGGGTTGGGGGAGGGTTTGGCTGGGGTAGGCCGTCATTGTAAAATAAGAATTTGTTCTTAACCTTTAACTAGGCAAGTAAGTCAGTTAAATAAATCATTTCAAAAAGGTTCTAGGACCAGACACCCACGTGTAAGTAGCCTTTAACTGAACAACAGACAAATCACTTTTCAATAGATTTTCAGAAAACACAGCAATATAAACTTATCTTGACTTTTAAAATGTGGTTGTGGACAATGAGGCTGACTTGCGGCCTGAGAAGGCCGCAGTGCTGCATCACCTGGTAAGACAAACGGAGTCTGTACTCTGTGTGTGTTAATACAGCATGTAAATGTGTGATAATAGGAATAGGCTACATTACTGAATGACTTGGTCATGTCTAAGTGTGTTAAATATGTGCCCAAGGCTGTAAATGAGGGTGGTCGTGTGTGTGTGTGTATTTCAGGTTTGTCAGGTGTCAGACTCAGGGCATCAAGTATTCTCTATGCTGGCACAATCCCTCTCAGATGGATACAAAGAACAACAGGGATGAAAGTAAGATTCTCACACTACAATGGCCAAACTCCCTTCTCAGGAAGAGAAGATAGACAGAACTGCTCTAAAAGAGGCGATGAAGAGAAAGAACAAAGGAGGAGAGTTTTTACCCCCAAGCCATAAGACTCCTGAACAGCTAATGAAATGGCTACCCGGACAATTTGCACTGTGTGCCCCCTCAACCCCTCTTTTACGCTGCTGATAAAGTGACTATGCATATATGATAGAGTTTAACTATACATTCATGTACATACTACCTCAATTGGCCCGATCAACCAGTGCTCCCGCACATTGGCTAACCGGGCTATCTGCATTGTGTCCCACCCACCACCCCCTCTTTCACACTACTGCTACCCTCTGTTCATATATGCATAGTCACTTTAACCATATCTACATACTACCTCAATCAGCCCGACTAAACGGTGTCTTTATGTAGCTTCGCTACTTTTATAGCCTCGCTACTGTTATTTTTCACTGTTTTTATTTCTTTACTTACCTATTGTTCACCTAATACCTTTTTTGCACTATTGGTTAGAGCCTGTAAGTGAGCATTTCACTGTAAGGTCTACACATGTTGTATTCGGCGCACATGACAAATAAACTTTGATTTGAGATACACAATCCATGTCTCAAGGCTTAAAAACTCTTCTTTAACCTGTCTCCTCCCCTTCATCTACACTGATTGCAGTGGATTTAACAAGTGACATCAATAAGGGATCATAGCTTTCACCTGGGTTCACCTGGTCAGTCTATGTCATGAAAAGAGTTCTTAATGTTTTGTACACAGTATATCTCTCTCTCTCAAAGACAAAACAGAAAAAGTTGACAAGATGGAAAATAAATAATAGAATAAAGCAAGAGGCAGAGTACAAAGAGAGGCATCAAAGATATGGTGTTTCAAGGCGGCCCCGAAGGATTGGTTGTATGAGTCGATTATGTGAAGTAATTCATGATATTTACAGACAACAAATGAGTCATTGAACACCATGATCATTTGTTTAGATTTTCATTTACTGACATGACAAATTAAATTCAAAGCAAGAAGTGGCGACAATTAACACTTGGCGTCAAGGTGTGGTCTATTTCTGTAGTGTTGATAAAAGCCCGTCCCCCTAAAGCTACTTCAAAAGGACCTGTATAGCCGACCGTCTCCGAACTGAATTAACTGCCTGAACTTTATTCGTAAGTACTGTAAATCAAATGCAGACTTCTCATAGTTGGTTCAAGCGCCAGATTTGCTTGAAGGCCCAGTGCAGTCAAAAACGTGATTTACCTGTCTTATGTAGACTGAACAAAAATATTAACGCAACATGTAAAGTGTAGGCCCCATGTTTCATGAGCTGAAGTAAAAGATCCCAGAAATATTCCATATACACAAAAAGTGTATTTCTCTCAAATTCTGTGCACAAATTAGTTTACATCCCTGTTAGTGAGCATTTCTCCTTTGCCAAGATAATCCATCCATCTGACAGGTGTGGCATATCAAGAAGCTGATTAAACAGCACGATCATTACACAGGTGCACCTTGTGCTGGGGACAATTAATGGCCACTAAAATGTGCAGTTTTGTCACACAATGCCACAGAGGTATCAAGTTGAGTGGCATGCTGACTGCAGACATGTCCACCAGAGCGGTTGCCAGAAAATGTTATGTTAATTTCTCTACCATAATGTCTGTCTGTAATAATGCCCTTTTGTTGGGAAAAACCCATTCTGATTGGCTGGGCCTGGCTCCCAAGTGGGTGGGCCTATGCCCTCCCAGGTCCAACCATGGCTGCACCCCTGCCCTGTCATGTGAAATACATAGATTAGGGCCTAATTTATTTCTCTTTCAATTGACTGATTTCGTTATATGAACTGTAACCCTTTAAAATTGTTGCATTTATATTTTTGTTCAGTGTGTGTAATATATATATATATTTCCACACTGATGTTGGAATAATACTGTTAAATTCAGAAATATTAGCCTGTGGTGGTGGGATGAAATTTTGGCCTGCCTGAAATGGGTTAATAGACCAATAAGAAAGAGTTCCAAACCTCAGCTAATTTTCAGGTTTCCCCTCCCCACTCAGACCACTCGCAGACAGACAGTCCTAGCAAAATTCTTGCTCCAGAAATTGCTCTTTCCTAAGAAGCCATTTGTTTCTTTTTGACCATTTAAATTCTTACCTAGCAATTATTTAAAATTGAGATAAAAACAGCTGCATTGGACCTTTAATGCAACTCTTATTCCCATATAGTCATCTTTAACCCCCCACTGATCTTAAAAGTCATCCACAAAAGATGCTCCAGCAGAACCCCTTCACTGCCCATACCATTCTACTTGTGTATAATTCCTCCCTGCTACTAACTACAGCATAGTACACTATATGACAGCGAAAGTAAATCCCATGCTTACTCTAGCAGATAGGACTTTGGGGAACACGGCCCTCAAGGCCATCTCTTCGTTCGTTCGTCGGGCTTGCAGAGTCCGCTTCTCGACCCAGGCATAATTGTGCATTGTTCTGTATAGGACAGGAATGTACTCGAGTTTCCATCATGGCTTAAATGCGTCAGATGACGACTACCCGACAGTTTTCTTAAAAACAGGGCTTTCTAAGGCGACGTTTTGCCATTTCAAAAGTTGCATCAGCCATTAAGATGCATCAGTTGGTCAGAGCTGTAGTGACTTCCCTTTAAAATTTAGACCTTCACTTTCTGTCCACTTATCTTACAAATCAGACCACTGCCTGCCTCGTTGCCATAGAAACCAAACCAGACCACAGTTACAAACTTCTCTCATATTTCTCAAGAGGGGCAGTGACAGCTGAATAGAAGACGACCCCTGATGTGTGACTCTACCTGGGTTGTGACGTGTCTTGGATGATTCTCAGCTGCTGTAACCAACTAACTGCGTTGGATTTCCTCTCTGCAGCCTCAATTCACGTTTAGATTCTATTCGGTGGTCTAGCAAAGCGGGACTAGTACTGCCACTTTCTGGCCTGGATGTTCAAAGAAGAACAAGGGTGAAAAATGGGGAGGTAGTGAGTGAGGTACAACCTCGAGGTTAGGTTTAGTGTGAAGGGTGAGTTTGGCATTGAGATGGCAGGGGCACAATCCCCTAACTGTGTGTGTGTGTTAGGGGTTGGCTTAATGCAATGAAGTGCAGGCTAATGGGGACTAGGGTAAGTTTAGGTGTCGCTATAATATGGCACAGTCGGAATCATCCTTTTTCTCCCGTCTCCTCTGACCTCCCGGCTTGGCTGCCACTTGACCTCTCACCTGGAAGCAAAACAAACATTCATACAGGAAATGGACAAGCTTCTATGTAGGAAGTTTGTGAATCAAAGATAACAGAAAGTTGTATTTTAACCTAGTACCAGAAAAGTACAACACTGCACCGTGGTGAAAGAGTGCAATGAGTCCTTCATATTTTCTGCTCAAATAAATTGTAGTGTGATGGAAAAATCTCCAGGGGACACTTTCTTTACCAATTGTCTATACCAGTAGTCAAACATTTTCAGCGGGGACCCCATTTTTTCAGTCAGAATTTCTAAGGGACCTCATTTGTTTTGCAAACCCACATCTAACGAGAATCTTAAATATCAATGCATTTTGATTTTTACATCAAGAAATAACCTTAAATTCATCTCTTATCCAAATTAAAAGAAAAATCAAATTTACTCAAAATTGCATTTAAAAAAAAAAAAACTATTCATGGGGAAGTCTTGAATATTACAGGTCTATACTGTTGTATTGTGTAAATCTTTCATACTGTTGAAGTAAAGCCTAGAGAGGGCACCACCTTTCCTTCTAGTAAATGTCTTGATAGTGTGTGGTTGGTTACCTGCTGTGCTGGGGCCTGGGAGGGACCTTGTTGTTGTTGCTGCTGCTGCTGCTGCTGCTGGTACTCCTCCTCCTGCAGCCGTCTGGCCAGGTCCAGGTCACTGACGGGCCCCGGGGCCGCCCCCTGCTGCTGCTGCAGAGACATGGCCACCAGGTAGTCCTGGCAACCAAGCATACACCACGGGGTGAGTGAATGTGTAGTCATGGAAATGTGCATAGAGGCTGAAAACCTTAACGTCCATGGATGATTTACAGTACATACAGATCTCAAGTTAGGATCACGTTAGACACAGACAGCGTGGCAGTTCTACACATAAAAAAACGTAAGTATCTAGCTGCAGCATAAGACATGGAGATTGTCTCTGTGGCACATTGGATACTGCCCACTGTATCTGGGTACTTCTTAAATAACAGGTATCCTCAAACGGAAAATGGTGGCGGTGTGTTGTGGAGTGGGGGGGGGGGGGGGGGGTCACTGACCTGGTCGATCTGTCTCTGCTGCTGCTGGGGCGTGAGACTGTCGGGCTGTGTCACGAGGACGCTCCTCTGGGGCGGGTGGCACAGGCGGAAGTCTGAGTCGCAGAAGTTGCCGTCGCCCTCCACGTTGTGTAGGCTCTCCCACACCAGCCCCTCCTCCTGCAGGAAGCCCTGGTCTGTCACCAGCAGGTACAGGTGGCCCTGTGCGGTCACAAGGTCAAAGGTTAGAAGTCATTCACTGGGGGGGTGGTGGTAAGCGTTTTAGAGAATGTTGTGCTACTGCAGGGCGCTTGAGGGAACGTTACAGAACGTGCTACATGCCGCTGTCATGTACAATAGTCTTATCTATATATGCCATTTCTATCTGCAAGGTTCTATATGTTGCACCCTATAGATTGAGCCATTGGTAAATTCCCTTACCAACACGCACGCACACACACGCACCTTGTGCTTTATCATAGTGCTAAAGTGGTTGTTTCTGAAGAATACAGACAGCTCGCCCTCCTTGACTGTAGTGTTGAGCTCACAAAGTCCATGGTACGATAGCTGGGTCGCTGTGGACTCCAGAAACTGCTCTGCCACCAAACCTGAGACGGAGAAGTGTCAGCATAAGAGAGTAAGGGGAATAGCTGTATTACAGAGGAAACGGCCAAGTGAACAGAATGCAATTGGGATTATTTGATCAACTTCCCATCAAAACCCTCATCAATAAAACCAGTTTATTAGAGCTGGGCTTGAATATAAGTCTGCACCACCTGTAGCTCACCAGGACAAGGGTTGGTGACAACTCAAATGTATGTCAAGTAAGGATTCAGAAGGTCCTGTACCTTCACTGACACGGCTGCTGTCGTCCGAATGCTTGTAGCCGATGATCTTCTCTACCAGCTGGTTGTAGCTTAGCTTTCCCACCGCTGCCACCATCTCAAGGCTCTGGAGAAAGAAAATACTTTTAAACTGAAGCCCAAAACAAGGGATTTGGGGCATTAATTGTGAAAGGAGGGCTTTTACCTTCACATGTTCTACAAATGTCGCTTACCTGAGGGTCCACCAGCCAGCCATGGTAGAGTGGGATATCCAGCAGGTCAAAGGCGATACACTCTGGTGTGTACTCAAAGTCCGACACGCCTGTGAAGCGCACGTTGACGTCAAGGCCCGTGGACAGCTTTGGCAGAACTGCCATGGCGTCGCTCATGTTCTGCGGATTCAAAGATGTTTATTTTTTATTAGAAAACTACAGATGTTGGAAACCTGGGTTGGGGGTTACTACTGTTTCGATTACAGTCGATTTCGAGATTAACTTCTAGAATTGAAGATCAGACCATTTTCTAAAAGTAATTTGAATTCATATTTTGTGTTGAGATGGAATGGAATCGTACTTGCATACGATGTAGAGTTGGTTGCACAGAAGAACAGTATCAGCTGTTCCTAAATCATTTTCTCATATGGTTTACACCTCAGTTCCATTGACATGTGAGGTATGAGAATGCTGAAGGATAAAGCTAAGTGGATATGCAGGTTAGTAGTTCAAAGTTCACAAGTGTTTCCAAGAGACCTGCACTCTCAAGCACACCTAAAATGTCTGTCACTGTCGACTCCTACAATATAGTGTTTGAGTGGAAAGATTTTGAAAATACATTGAGGAATTGTCACTCAATGGATGTAAAAATAGACTTTGTTTGCTTGCTGTTTGAGGAGAATATTCATTTGAGAAGCTCCACAGTGGTGGTGCATTAATCCAATCAGAAATACTATCAGAAACACCAAATGGGCACATTTATATGCCTACATTTGCAAGCAGGCCAGGTAGCATATAAACCTACTTCTATGCGTAATCAGGTGCGTGTCCTTACTCAACATTGACGGGAGCGCTCCAAACAAAAGACAAGGACAAAATTGACAAAACTCGTAAATGGAATGAAATAAACCAAAATTGTTTCTCAAGTGTAGCATAGGTTGTGAACTCTGCAAACAATGTGTCCACTCCAACAATGAGAACAGTAAAATACTGGAATAATAATATATTGAATGCATTAACGTAACCTAACAAAAATTGTAGATTAGAAATTTAAGCAATTACCGGTAAATTTACTACAGGTGATATACCCTATGTAAATGGTGAATTGATATACCGTAAATTCCGGACTATAAGCCGCAACTTTTTCCCCACGCTTTGAACCTCGCGGCTTAAAACAATGACGTGGCTAATATATGGATTTTTCCCGCTTTCAATTTTTTTTCTCTCCAAAAAAAAACACATTCTGTGACGTGCTCAGTTTTTTGGCGGCATGAAGCTTTCATTAGACCAATGAAATTGCCGAACGGTTTAAGGTCAAACAACTTTTTTGTTTACTATTTATATTAAATCGAGCGCTTTCAAACTTCCCATCATTCTGATTACGGTAGTCATTTTGTCACCCTCATCATGGCAAAGACACGGAGAAATGCATATGATGCAGCTTTCAAGTTGAAGGCGATTGATCTGGCTGTTGGAAAAGGAAATAGAGCTGCTGCACGGGAGCTTGGTCTTAATGAGTCGATGATAAGATGTTGGAAACAGCAGCGTGAGGAATTGACTCAGTGCAAAAAGACAACTAAAGCTTACTGCTAATTTTTTTTTTTTTGTTACAAGCCGTGTTTCGTTAAAGCCTATTTATTTTTGTTACAAGCCGTGTTTTGTTAAAGCCTGTGCAAAGTTCATTTGTTTCAATGTACCGGTAGGCACCTGCGGCTTATAGACATGTGCGGCTTATTTATGTTCAAAATAATATATATATATATATATTTTTTTTTTTATTCAGTGGGTGCGGCTTATATTCAGGTGCGCTTAATAGTCCGGAAATTACGGTACTAACAATCAAAACGCAAACAATTCCCACAATGAAGTTATGAATCAATGAATGTGCACAAACTGGCGGGAGAGAGCGCATTCTGGAGAGAGTTGTGCATTATGCAGCCACACTCCCATTCTTTTTGGACTGTGCCATCAGCAATGGACTAGTTCACTGAGATGGGAGCAAAGAAGAACGGTTTCTAGTGCGAAATAAATAAAATGTGTGTGTGTGTGTGTGTATGCTTTTTCAGTTCTGCCCACAAATTTATGGGATTGAGGTCAGGGCTTTGTGATGGCCACTCCAATACCTTCACTTTGTTGTCCTTAAGCCATTTTGACAACTTTATGTATGTATGTATGTATGTATGTATGTATGTATGTATGTATGTATGTATGTATGTATGTATGTATACAGTTGAAGTCAGAAGTTTACATACACCTTAGCCAAATACATTTAAACTCAGTTTCACAATTCCTGACATTTAATCCTAGTAAAAATTCCTTGTCTTAGGTCAGTTAGGATCACCACTTTATTTTAAGAATGTGAAATTGCAGAATAATAGTAGAGAGACTGATTTATTTCAGCTTTTATTTCTTTCATCACATTCCCAGTGAGTCACAAGTTTACATACACTCAATTAGTATTTGGTAGCATTGCCTTTAAATTGTTTAGCTTGGGTCAAACGTTTTGGGTAGCCTTCCACAAGCTTCCCACAATAAGTTGGGTGAATTTTGGCCCATTCCTCCTGAAAGAGCTGGTGTAACTGAGTCAGGTTTGTAGGCCTCCTTGCTCGCACATGCCTATTCAGTTCTGCCCACACATTTTCTATGGGATTGAGCTCAGGGTTTGTGATGGCCACTCCAATACCTTGACTTTGTTGTCCTTAAGCCATTTTGCCACAACTTTGGAAGTCTGCTTGGGGTCATTGTCCATTTGGAAGACCCATTTGCGACCAAGCTTTAACTTCCTGATTGATGTCTTGAGATGTTGCTTCAATATATCCACATCATTTTCATTCGTCATGATGCCATTTATTTTGTGAAGTGCACCAGTCCCTCCTGCAGCAAAGCACCCCCACAACATGATGCTGCCAGCCCTGTGCTTCACGGTTGGGATGGTGTTCTTTGGCTTGCAAGCCTCCCCCTTTTTCCTCCAAAAATAACGATGGTCATTATGGCCCATTTTTGTTTCATCAGACCAGAGGACATTTCTCCAAAAAGTACAATCTTTGTCCCCATGTGCAGTTGCAAACTGTAGTCTGGCTTTTTTATGGCGGTTTTGGAGCAGTGGCTTCTTCCTTGCCGAGCGGCCATTCAGGTTATGTCGATAAAGGACTCGTTTTACTGTGGATATCGATACTTTTGCACCTGTTTCCTTCAGCATCGTCACAAGGTCCTTTGCTGTTGTTCTGGGATTGATTTGCACTTTTCGCACCAAAGTACGTTCCTCTCTAGGAGATAGAATGCGTCTCCTTCCTGAGCGGTATGATGGCTGCGTGGTCCCATGGTGTTTAAACTTGCGTACTATTGTTTAGTACAGATGAACGTGGTACCTTCTGGCATTTGGAAATTGCTCCCAAGGATGAACCAGACTTGTGGAGCTCTACAATTTTTTTTCTGAGATCTTGGCTGATTTCTTTTGATTTTCCCATGATGTCAAGCAAAGAGGCACTGGGTTTGAAGGTAGGCCTTGAAATACATCCACAGGTACACCTCCAATTGACTCAAATGATGTCAATTAGCCTATCAGAATCTTCTAAAGCCATGATATAATTTTATGGAGTTTTCCAAGCTGTTTAAAGGCCGTGTCAACTTAGTGTATGTAAACTTCTGACCCACTGGAATTATAATTATAAGTGAAATAATCTGTCTGTAAACAATTGTTGGAAAAATTACTTGTGTCATGCACAAAGTAGACTTGCCAAAACTATAGTTTGTTAACAAGAACTTTGTGGAGTGGTTGAAAAACCGAGTTAATGACTCCAACCTAAGTGTATGTAAACTTCAAGACTTCAACTGTACATACATACATACATACATACATACATACATACATACATACATACATACATACGCACACACACCACACTGCTCGACAATAAAATAAAAAAAAAAATTGGTCGACCAACAGCCTATTGTCCAGTCGAATAATTGGGTTCACCCGTAAAGGAACCAGATTGATTAGCTCTGAACCCCATGTGTGTCAGAGCCAGGTGGTTGATCATGGTGCTTACAACATCAAGAACATGGGTTTGATTCCTGCATGAGCCACACATACCAAACAGATGGGTTGACTTGAAGTCACTTTGTAATAAAGAGCTGCTAATGACCATTAAGTGAATTGGCTGCATCCACACAGGTGCCACCCATTTGTTTGAGGCTTACACCTCACTGTACATTTTCAGTTCAGTAATTTTGAATCCTTGTTATTCCCTAAACTCCTTATTGTGGTACTCTAGTGGCAGCTGGTGTGACTTAGCACTGATGACACAGGCTTCTGCCTCTGCTGTGAACTCCACTTCCCCTTAAAAATGTGTCACTAACTTACACCCAACCACACACACACAATTTTGTGCACACAGCTACAAAAAGATAGACCAGTGGCGGCTGCTGAGGGGAGGACGGCTCATAATAATGGCCGGAACGGTTGTAAATGGAACGGCAAACACAAGGAAGCCATTTGTTTGATTTATTTGAAACAATTTAACTTATTCCACACCAGCAATTACCACGAGCCCATCCTCCCCAATTAAAGAGGTGCCCCCAACCTCCTGTGAGGTAGACAACGCAGACAGACCTGCACCTGCAGACGCACACGTCCAAACACAAATGCACCCACGCTAGCACAGCTTCCGGAAAAACATTCAGACACAGACCAACAGTGTCATAAATAAGCCAAGTGGACAGATGTGTGTTTATACAGAGGTGAGTTTACCTGCTGAAAGTTGAGCTCCATTCCCTCAGCCTCCTCCCTGGGTTTGATGGACAATACGCACTCCCCTGTGGCAGAAACACAAAGTGCGGGAGTATAAAAACAAAATGGGTAATGTGGTTCTCAGACAGTGAGTGACCAAACAGAAATGCGTGTTATGATACAGTGCGTTCAGAAAGTATTCATACCCACTTTGTTGTGTTACAGCCTGAATTCTAAATTGATTATATGTTCTCACCCATCTACACACACACACACACTACCCCATAAGGAGAAAGTGCAAACATGTTTTTAGAAATGTTTGCAAATGTATTAAATTAAGTACAGATCTCATTTACAGAAGAATTCACACGTGAGTCAATACATGTTATATTTACCTTTGGCAGTGATTACAGCTGTACAGTCTTTCTGGGTAAGCCTCTAAGAGCTTTGCACACCTGGATTCTACAACATTTGCACATTATTCTTAAACAAATTATTTGATCTGTCAAGTTGGTTGTTCAGCATTGATAGATAGCCAAGTCTTGCCATAGATTTTCAAACCGATTTAAGTCAAAACTGTAACTAGGCCACTCAGGAACATTCAATGTCATCTTGGTAAGTTACTCCAGTGTATATTTGGCCTTGTGTGTTAGGTTACTGTCCTGCTGAAAGGGGAATTTGTCTTCCAGTGTTTGTCTTCCGGTTTTCCACTTGGATTTGGCCTGTGCTTAGCTCTATTCCGTTTCTTCTTATCCCAAAAAACTCCCCTGTCTTTTCTGCTGGCAAGCATAGCCATAATATGATGCAGCCACCTCCATGCTTGAAAATATGGAGTTATACTCAGTGATGTGTTGTGTTTGCCCCGAACATAATGTTTGTATTCAGGACATAAAGTTAACCTTTTTTGCGGTTTTACTTTAGTGCCTTATTGCAAACAGGATGCATGTTTTGTAATATTTTGATTCTGTACAGGCTTCATTTCACACTGTCATTTAGGTAGGTATTGTGGAGTAATTACAATGTTGTTGATCCATCCTCAGTTTTCTCCTATCACAGCAATTAAACTGTTTTAAAGTGACTATTGGCCTCATGGTGAAATCCCTGAGTGGTTTCCTTCATCTACGGCAACTGAGTTAGGAGTGACACTTGTATCTTTGTAGTGACTGGGTGTTTTTTTGTACCCATCTACCAATAGGTGCCGATCTTCGCACGGCATTGGTCTTCATGGTTGAATCGGTTTGAAATTCACTGCTCGACTGAGGGACCTTACCAATACAGTGCAGTACTCCTGAACTTATTTAGGCTTGCCATAACAAAAGGGTTGAATACTCGAGGCATTTTCCCTTTTAATTAATTTGTAAACATTTCTAAAAACACAATTCCACTTTGACGTGGTGGGTTATTGTGTCTAGGCCAGTGACACAAAATCTCAATTGAATCCATTTAAAAATCAGGCGGTAACACAAAAAGTCAAGGGGCGTGAATACTTTCTGAAGGCACTGTATTTCTCCATGTTAATGGTCAGAGTTGACTGCGTTTCCAATTTGCTAGATCTTTCAATGACTGAAGCCCTTGGCTCCTGGAGCATAGGGCCAGTGATGATCTTTAATTTACTGCCTGATAATATGCAGTCTCTTTAGTTACTCGTATTTTCATGTGTTCATGACAACCTCAGTGTAATGTATGAAAATGTGTTGTTTACTGGAAGTTACAAAGCAATAACTTCAGTGTAACAAAGTCTATATGGATGTACAGTCAATACACTTCCTTGTTTCTTACCAAGGTGAGCCATCAGGTCCTCTGTGGTGACTACTTCTGTTTGGGCGGGTAGCTTGGCCTGAAGACAAATCACACATGATTATAATTTGTAAGCACTTTTCTTGACCAATGTTCATTAAAACAATAGACTCTCTGAAGCTGACATCCTGCCATTTATAAACGTAAATTCTGTGTTGCCTCGATTTTGAAAGATGTTGATGGTACAAACAAGATTATAGGATTCAGAAGGCTTTGGTGTTCTCTTAACTACGGCTCATCACACCCTAACGTGAACCTGTAATTCCTGCTTCTAGAAACTTCCCTCACGCCTGTGTCATGTCACTAATTCTGGCATGCATACACACCTCGGATGTCATCCTCACCCTTATTCTCAGTCACCTTAAGAAGGCCAATTATACATCTCAATTGTCTTAAGTGGCTTTAGGCCTACTTCATCTGCACTGATCTCAAAACATATGACAGGGTAAAGCAGTATATTTTAGGACTATTGGGGAATTTTGCAACGTGCATCTCAATAGTCTAAAGTAGCCTCCTTTTGTCTCCTTCCATTGATCTGAAAAGAAATAGACCAGTGAATGCAAAATCCCCCAATAGTCCTACAATATACTGCTTTACCCTATCATATGTTTTGAGATCAGTGCAGACGAAGTAGGCCTAAAGCCACTTAAAACAATTGAGATGCGTAATCATGGACCCCATTAGTCCTATATAGCTGTTTCTACAGTCCAACATTACCTTCCAGAGCAAAAACAGGGTGTTCATGATGGCCAGTAGGGGACAGGGCCCATTCTCACTCTGCGTGATGATGGGTGTCTTCTTCTCCTTCCAGGTGATCCATTTCACAAAGTAGTAGGCCGGCATCATGGGCTCTGGTTCCGGGGCGGCGGTGGCTCCTCCCGTGGCTGCGGCACCCAGGACGTCACTGACCAGGCCGGGGACGTCAGCAGAGGGGGAGCGGCCCTCGTTTCCCAGGGCAGAGTAGGACGACAATGGCTCGTCATTCCCGGTGTTGCCCTCGAAGAACTCCAGGCTGCGGATGGAGAAGGAGGGAGAGTCGCTTGTAGCCGACTGGCTATTCTCGTCCGACCTTCCAAACATGGCCTCTGAGCTTTCCCCGTTCACTTCGGTCAGAGTTTGGCTCTGCGGGGTGGATTGAGCTTCTTCCGTTGTGCCATTTTCAGACATGGCGGCACACGTGGCGGATGGCGTGAGTGCGGTTCCACTGTGTTTGTCAGAACCTTCTGCTTCCATAATTTGGGTCTTGACTGATGAGACTTTGGTGGAATCTTCACGGTCCAAGGGTTCTGCTTTGTGGCTTTCTTTAGCCACAGAGGACCCTGGTGTAAGGCCGCCCTCTTCAGAAATGGCCTCTGTCAGAGAGCAGTCATCTTTGACAACGCCCAGGAGATCTCCTCTGACCATCTCTGTGCCAGAATCCGCCATAGCTGGGTAATGTTCAATATAGCACTTAATCAATAGAAAATAAGGCCAAGTCGTCGGTAAAGACTACTTCAGGCTTAGGCTGTATAAGCATAGAAAAACAAACTCAGCCCTTTACATTAAGTATATTCACGGCTTTAAAAGTTGGCAGTGACCTTCTAGGAGAACCTCGAGGGAAATCTACTCGACAATCAGTTCCCTGGTATTCCTGAGTAACAGTGTCCTTAGTTTGCAAAACAGGGTTTAATGGACGGCTACAGCAGAATCCAGTCACTCTGTCAGTTTTATGTCATTCAGACTGTAAGACAGTGGATTTCACAAAACTCTACAAGATTTCCTCTAACAAAAGATAACGATATTTACACAAAATATATATCAATTTAACCTTAACAAAAGTACAATTATCTTACAGATAATTTTCAGCACTGCCTCTGTCCATTGCAGCTACAAACTAGAGCAAATCTATCTTTGGGGGAGGCAAAACTTATCTGGTTAGAAAAGTTGTGATTTTCCTGACTATACAATGGAATACACCAGAGAGATGGACAAGTGACAAGGGAGATGGAGCTGGTCAAGCTTGTCCCTTGCCTCGTGACATGGATGACTCAGTATGTTTCTAGGATATCAGCGCGGTATGGTTGACTTCTTAGCCTCGTCTGAAAATATCAGCTGGAGAATTCGCGTAACCATATTCTTACAAAATTGTACCATACCTGCAAGAAAAAAAGATCAGTCAGGGAAATAACTTATTTTCTAACAACACAAATTATTATTCTAACTACGTGATAGGACTGACCCCGGGGTTGACAAAATACTGAGAAGGTAACGCTAACTATAAAGTCGGTCTAGAAAATGTTGCATCTGCCAAGTAACACCAGAACTGACTACCGTCCGGACCATAGCTGGCTATAGCCTCGTGGTGAAGCTCAGAAGTTGATAGCTCCCATCACTAACGTTACCCGGCAATGACTCTCAATGATGTTGGCAGCTTGTTAGCTTACTAGCTAACGTTAGCTGACCAGCAGAAAATAAAATAACTTACCACGAAGCCAGTTGACAGCGTAAATGGCAACAACAACAAAAAAAAGTACTGAAAATGCAGACTGTTGTTGGTCCAATCAACAGAAAACGTTAACGAGCTTCGCTGGCTGACAAAGCCATGCTATTTACATGCCACGGTCTCCTCGGTCGCTATCTTGAACTCGCTTACTCCACTTTACTTCCTCTTGTACTACCACAGCAAATATTTGTATATCTGTGACCACAGTCTGTAAACAATGATGTCCCGAGCTGCATTAACCACAGGGGGGGACTCATTTTTAGACGTCATGCACCATGCTACAAACATAAAATACATTTAGTATAATATGCAAACCAAAAATATTTCGGGAAAAAAAAAAGAAAATACTCAGCAAATATGCGAATTAATCAAACACCAGCTACATTAAATGATTGTGAATGTAATCTTCATGGGGACACGAGTGGTTGGAGGAGAGAACTGCAGGTGTAAATATACTGGTCGTGTTCATGAGCGTCATGTCTCCTTGCTGTGTTTTATTGCAGAGACGAAAGTCTAAAATGTGTGTTTAGCGTGTAATGGATGATATGTCTCACACTGTGTGTGACATCTGTGATATATAAAGAGGATGAACACCTGCTCTCATTAATGAAGGAACGGAATAAAATAGTATAATCGTCCAATTCCCACACAGCTTCATTTCTCCTTTGTCTTGTCTTGACCATCATTCTGATTCTAAAAGTAGGATTTGTGTTGGTAAAATACATATACAAATTCTGGAAATATGTTGTGTTGATATTGTCATGAGGTGAAAAGTATGGGACACACAGCTCTGGAGGGACTTGCTTATTGGGACTACTACACATGTGACGTCATGAATTTACCGGCGTAAACACAACCACTTTGGAGTGATGTGGATTCCGAGTCTTTTCAGTGAGCCGGCTCATTTGGCTCAGTTCAACTAAAAGAGCCATTCATTTAGCTCCTAAACGACTCTTCGTTCAGTAGCGCTTAAAAACGTACCTAAAACCATAAACAAATGCAAATCTCCAGAGTTGTGGACTCGATTCACATGGCTTGGACTCGAGTCTGACTCCAGCCACAAATTAGACTTGATAGAAAATAAAATAGCTTGAAACTTGACTTGGAGCCTCAATACTCTGGACTAGACTTTGACTTGAGACTGATGTATGGAGCGAGATAGCTGCCAATAGGTTGAACTTACATATCGGTAGGATCGTAAGAAAATCTATAAGTAAATTGTTAGGATCGTAAGAAAAGCCAGCGTGAAACATGAAAAGTAAATGTTAAATTAGATCTGTAAACGTGCAAACCCTATGTTATGACTATGAATTAACATTTACACGTTCAATTCTTACTTAACATCTCCCTTTACTAGGTTACATATCTTTTTTATAAGTACAAACTTTTGTCAGTAATGTAATGTGGCAGATAGTAACCCTTTCAGACCACACGTCATTAGAATTGTTTAACATACTATGAATAGTTAGTGTGTCTACCTCGGAATTGCAGCTCAATGTCTTACACACACACGCGCACACACACACACACATACACAAGCACCAAAGCGATAAGATAGCATTTGTGTGTTATATAAATTGCATAGTTTATTTACCAAAAAATGTATTTACAAAAAAACACACTGCAATTTCACATACAAGGTATCAAGCACAAATGGACTTGAAAAATATAAATAATTGTGGTGCCCATCAATATTACAAACTTACAGTATCATATTTATGCTCATATATTATGTTAACTAATAGCAAAGAAAAGTTTTGGAATTGACCTACTCAAGACCAAATTAAATCTGTGTGACATGATACCCTTTGGATTTATAATTTTAGAATGTCAGTTTACTAGTTAGTACACAGTCCGGGTTTTAATCATGACCAGAGGGACCGCCTAAGCGCCAAATTATCCTAGGTAGATTTAAAACAGCATAATTCTGAGGTTCTGGTGAGAACTGGCAAAATGTTTCACAAACTCATCCATGTTGAGGGAGCGTGCCCTCCTTGACTCAACACTGAGAATTCCGAGGTGACTTAACCTGTCATCAACCATTGTTGTCCTAATGTGGGTTTTAATCCGTTTTAAAGCTGAGAAGCTTCTCTCGCAAGAAGCCCTGCTGACTGGTAACAACAGAACTCTTACAAAGTCGAAATAGCTCATGGAAGACCTCTTTATAAGGTTCTAGAAACACAACAAAGTCATGAGTAGACGGTCTGTCCCTTCCACTTTTCTCTCTCCTATCAAGAAGCCGCTTGGTTTGATGAACCTCATGTTGAGGTCCTCTAAATCTGACTCAAAGGTCTGAGCAAAAGCAAACAGAGGCTTCTCATTCAAGAATGTTGTACTCTGGGTTGAGAGACTGGACCCCTTGCATTATCTTGCAATTCTTCTTTGAAAAACACCTCTGCAGCTCAGCTGTGAGACTGTCAAGCACCTAATAAAAGATAGCTCTTTGGAAGCTCTCACCATCACTTTGGTCTCTATTTTTCTGTCCTACAGTGTTCATCATCAATGGGTCGTGAAATCTTAAGCTTGTTTTAGGCTGTCTTTTACATACTGTTTGTTCACTTATTTTGCAGTGCTCTGCAATCTCTTCAACCTCTTTCAATAGTTCTCCAAAGTAACCCTCACTTCTGTGGTCCTGTAATGTGTCTGTAAAGGCACCTACTAGATCCACAGACCTTGTTAGGTCAAGAGCATGATTGGAGCATGTCAGAAAGACATTTGGCATCACCAAGCACTTTACAAAAGGTAACCAAAAGCCCTATGAAATGTAAATCTATCTGAGAAAGAAGGCCCCTTGCCTCCACTGATCTATCACCACTATTTTCAAGTGTGATATCCTGTAGCACTCTCAGAACTGCTGGAAGCCTGTCCTTTAGATTACGGCATTCCATGTATCTGCATGCCCACCTTACATCTGTAAGTCTCTGTAGTCCCCTGGGCTGCTGCTGTGGATACAGCTCTTTCTGAACTGCAAGCCACTTGAGATGAACGTATGAGCCAGATACAAAGTTATAAAGTTTCTGCAGGAGAGCAAAAAAGTTAACTGCTTTAGGCACTGATTTTACAGCATCGACAAGAACCAAATTCAAACAATGTGCATTACAGTGCACAGAAAAAAATCAAAATCTTGCACTGTTTTCAATCCGTGCAGACACACCAGAATGCTTTTCGCTCATGACGGATGCACCGTCTGTCACGACTTCCGCCGAAGTCGGTCCCTCTCCTTGTTCGGGCGGTGTTTGGCGGTCGACGTCACCGGCTTTCTAGCCATTGCCGATCCACTTTTCATATTCTATTTGTTTTGTCTTTGTCTTACACACCTGGTTTCAATTCCCCAATTACTTGTTCATTATTTAACCCTCTGTTCCCCCATGTTTGTTTGTGAGTAATTGTTTGTATGTAAGACGGTCCGTTATGTGGGCTTGCTTTATTGTATATTATTTGTCTATTTTGAGTAAATTAGGTTTATTTACTCATATCTGCTGTCCTGCGCTTGACTCCTCTACACAAGCTACACACAGACCACATTACACCGTCATAGCCTTGTCCCACACGATTATTTCCGTAGTCCAGACCATGTTTTTCAAGGCAATCAATTATAATTTTTGTAAGACCTCCTGCATCTAAACTTTCAGCTGACAAAGTGTAAAAAGCCTTCGTGGACAGTACCTCACAACTAAATACTTTTTTCTTTAAATCTTTGGTTTCATCTGCAATTACACTAAAAACTTCCCTTTCTTTTACTTGTCTTATTATTTCACTTTGTACCATCTCAGCTAAACCCTCAAGAACTTTGTTCTGGATTTGGCGGCTTGTGTACTTAGCATTGCCACATGCATTCATCCTTTTCTCTATGAGGGTCATGCTTTGCTATTTCTTCTAAGATTGTCAAAACATTACCCTTGTTGTGAGAGTCATCAGACACTCGATGACCTCTCTGCGCTTTATTTTGAGTGGCAGTTAATAGGAGCACATCTGCAATTGTTTTAATGTAAGTACAGTTTTCCTCCACTTTCTTTTTCCGGTCCTCATTTATGACATCTAACATTGATGAGTTGCTGTCAATAAGCCCTTTTACGCTGATTCTAAGCATACATAGCATTGACATGATGCCCTGCCTTCGAATGGAGCTTAAACCCAGAATCTTTAAACAGCGCCTTTTTCCAGTTACAACAATCTGACTGTGATGTGAAGGCAGATTCAGGTGTATTGGGCAGAGAAAAATACCTACAGGCAAAACAATAAGTTGAATCTTGATTTACAGAATATTCAAGCCATGAATTGTCCTTATACCAGGAGCTGTAGAAAGCCCTTTTCCTAGTACCATGCTGAGTTCTGGGAAATGTTTTCAAACACCATCTCTGGATCTTGAAATGTCTGAAATACACATTAAATAATGTGTCATATCTCTATGGAAATGTATAATTATGGGATCCACAAGATTAGATACTAACAGCTGCTAACTAAAATGTGTAGTTGTCACATGCGTCGAAAGGATTGGACCAAGGCGCAGTGTGTTCATCTTCTTTTATTAATGAGGGAACACTTAAACAAAATAAACAAACGACAAACAACAGTTCCGTAAGGCACCACGACTATACGAAAAACAACCACCCACAAAACCCAAAGGAAAACAGTCTGCCTAAGTATGGCTTCCAATCAGAGACAACGAAAGACACCTGCCTCTGATTGGAAACCATACTCGGCCAAACCTGGAAAACGAAACATAGAAAATGAAAACTAGAACACATTCCCCTGGAAACAAACAAACCCCAAAACACACAAAACAACCCCCCTGCCACACCCTGACCATTCTACTATGGCAAAAGACCCTTTTCACTTGTCAGGACGTGACAGTAGTTTAAAGTATAGGCCTAGCTTACCATTGGGTCCTTTTGGAACAGCATATCTGGTGCATGACGCAGTTGGGAGGGGCTCGATGACATCTCCTGGCAGCTCTGGCTCACTGTCTTGCTCAGAGCCAGAGGTCTCTGTGTCATCCCTTGATACATCTATTACATTAAAATAACACAAGAACCATTAGTGTATAATCAAAATCAAAATGTCACAGCCATCAAACAAGAACACACATGAATCAACAACCAACATTTTAAAGTGAGGCTTAATCTGACAAAATCATCTATTACAAGCTGAAGCTAAACTTAAATTCTGAACTGGGCATGTGACTGACTGCCTGGTAGATGCTCTGACCTGGTAGTGGTAGACTGTGTCCTTGTGAAGTCTGACCACACTGACTCTGACTAGCCTCAGGTAGGGAGCTGCTCTGGGGTCCGATGGTGATGCAAGGGCTGGGGACTGTTTGCACCTGATCTGCCTGTTTGTGCTTCTTTAAAAATACATCTGATATCTCTCCCTTTCTTTTCATGTTTAATTGACCCTATGCAAAAATAAGGCAGTTTGTGGTTACATCTAAGCATCCAATTACCCACATTTTAGTCCAATCTCAATCTTAATTACAAATCCCCATTATCATAACTGTACCTTAAAATCAACTACCAGCCCAAATTACTAGTTTGATCATGGCTAGCCCTACTTTGCAGTAAGTAACTTAGCTAGCTCTAATTTCTTAGCCTGTTTACTATCGTAAATGTGTATCTGCAAATTGTGGTAATATTTTGAGTAACGTTAACAGATGATAATCACAAATGTTCGTTTTAGTTCAAGTACGAAAATCTAATTGCTGAACACTGACAGCTGTAGCCTACTAGTTACCCCACATTAGCTAAACATTCGTATACCGTAACTTACGACACTGCACTGTATATGCTTGTATTACTAGCACAGATGTAAACATGATGTTAGGCTAAATTGGGAACTGATCTCTCTTATCTGATTAACTGTCTGTTAATGGAGCCAAAGGTCTGACGTTAATTTACACAGCGACTCAACTTTCGTAAAAGTTGTTCAGGAAACCTAAACCCGATGCTAAACCTTAAAACCTCCTTCAAATATGATGCTTTCGTCAATCGCGAAAAGAGCTCGTGGAGCTGTGGAAATATTCTCTCTTCTTCTTCTGTATGTTCTTGTTCTTGTTCTTCTGTATCTTGCAACCAACGCTAATATTCTCTCTTCCTCGTCCTCGATTTGAAAATGTCAAAATAAATGCTTCTTTCAACAAGAGGTGAAATGAGATGTCAATCAGCATTAAACTGCCAGCAGCGAATGAAATGTGGGGTGGCACATGGGGGGGCCAATCAGATGTCAGGAGTGTCCAGTGCCACCCCGGACACCCCTCTGGCTCCGCCCCTGGCTACAAGGTCCTTACTTTGCAATTACATAGGCTAGTCGAAAGTTGACCAAATAATGAAAAGGGCTGTCTGGTAGCCTCAATAAATACACAAATATTTGTAGTTGAACAAGTCGTTGCATGTATACATGTCTTTTTTTTACTTGACTTGAGGCTTGACTTGAAAACATGACTCTACTCGACTTGGACTTTACTCGAGTCTTGACCAGTTATTCTTGGGACTCGATTTGAGACTCGGACCTTGTGACTTGTGACTCAAATAATAGTGACTTGGTCTCTCCTCTGAAAATCTCTAATGTAAAGCCGACAACGTTGCCTACCATTATGTCAGACCGTGACATGCGAGACCAAATACATTTTTACCTGTCCAAATTTTTACATGGCCTGCAAAAAAATTTAAGAAAAAAAGGTACGCACTGCACAATATGTGTGGACCAGAAAACGCTCTCTCCTCACTATCAATTGTTCCTGCAGTGAGGAATTACAATCTTCAGATGATGTTTTTATAACCTATCATCTGCAAATAATCGTTGTCTTGAGCTCAAAAAGCAGTATAAACATTATTCAAATCAGGGAGCCAAATGAACGGCTCTTTCACAGATGCGATTCGGTCCCCGCCGTTCACCAAAAAGAGCCGTTCAAAAAGAGCCGTTCTTCCGCGAACGACCCATCACTGCCACTTTGTACCCTTCAGCAGCTTCTGCTTTTCAAAACGGGGTGTAGGAATATTCGTCAACTTGTCTTTGCAGAGGACACGGGTCTGTAAACATTCTGTTTGGCAGAATATCCCGGGCGTGCTCTACGCTGGCGAAAATGGAGGGGTTTCTACAGAGATGTCGCGCTGCATTAAAGGTAGGCACGCACACGAATACGTTTACTATACATTGCATTTCATATTTTACAAATGTTTCATTTGCTCTGTTTAATGACTAGCCTTGTCCATCGCGTGCTCTCTGCTGTCTTTCACGCAATTCATTTACATATTCAAACTGTCTAAATTACTGTCACAGAGGCTGGTCACTTTTTCCCAAGACTTTTCTGCTTTTACTATTGAATTAGCTAGCCTATTACTATTATATTACTATTCTATTATTCATAATGTATGGATATCCTAACAACCTGTCAACTAAAATTGAGAGTGTATTGATTCATTCTCTCAAGTTACAACGTAGCTGAATTGAAAAGAGTCTAATTGCAGTATGGTTCAAGATTCAAAAAAATCATTTTTCCTGAAGATGATGAATCTTTTTTTGTAAAAGGTCATACACACAAAACACAGAGCGCCATGACTCATAAGGACGTGGTGTGTGGATGAAGAGCTAGAATTGTCAGAGAGCTAGAGGAGGTAGAATACTGCCCACTGAAACTTACAGTCATTGTCACATATTGCATCGTTGGTATGTTTTCAGCATATTTCGCAAGGGGTTGTCACATTAGAGTCATATGACCAATGCCATGAGGGTTAATGATTTGTATGACATTTTAGTCAAGTGCAAAGAACCTGACATAGTGGGGAAAAGCCTCTTAAGCTATTCCCGTTTTGTCCCACCCTGGCATCTCCTGCACCCTGTATTACCTGTGTGTACATTCAAGACTAAAGGTGCCATGTATGGTGGGTTCCCCTTGTTTATATAGGCTATGTGGGCACACGCACACCTCCCTCTTTCTCCGGCTGGAGTCTGGGCTAAAGCTCTCACTTCCAAATTCCTGTGGCCCAACAGCTTGACTGTTGTGCATGTGACATTAATAGTGACATTAGGTGACACCTCTGAATGGCAGACATCTCATCCCCCCTCCCTCCTTCCCCTGCAGCCTTGGTATGGAATGCAAAGATTTAAAGAGAAGGTGTCTAATTTCAAGGGGTCGGCGATTACTCTTGAGGAGTGACCATTAACCCGCTTTACTTTAGTTTTTTCCCCTTCCGTCAGAGAACAGCTGTGGTGGGATATCATATGGCCGAGCAATCAGAGAACACATTCGAGACATGACGTGAGACTAATCAAAACATGTAATGGGCTGAATTTAATTCCCTTCTTAAAACCCTCTCCGTAACACACTGTAGTATTTTTTATTTAACCTTTATTTCACTAGGCAAGTCAGTTAAGAACAAATTCTTATTTACAGTGACGGCCTACACCAGCCAAACCTGGACGACACTGGGACAAATGTCAGCCGCCCTATGGGCCCAATCATGGCCGGTTGTGATACAGCCTGGATGTAGGCCTAGTTGTAGTTTGTAATGGCCTAGTTGTAGTTTGTAGTGGCCTAGTTGTAGTATGTAGTGGCCTAGTTGTAGTTTGTAGTGGCCTAGTTGTAGTATGTAGTGGCCTAGTTGTAGTATGTAGTGGCCTAGTTGTAGTTTGTAGTGGCCTAGTTGTAGTTTGTAGTGGCCTAGTTGTAGTATGTAGTGGCCTAGTTGTAGTTTGTAGTGGCCTAGTTGTAGTTTGTAGTGGCCTAGTTGTAGTATGTAGTGGCCTAGTTGTAGTATGTAGTGGCATAGTTGTAGTTTGTAGTGGCCTTTTGATTCATTCACTTAAAAGTTATTCTTTCCCAGCATCCTCCCCCCTTCTCTAAGTATGAGTTCCCGTTTTGGGCGTAATAAAAGCTTCGTGGCATACTTCCTGGCTCTTGTCGGCTGTTAGATTTAATGTTTCTGCCCTCTGGTCAGATGCTTCTGTTTGGTCCACATCAACCACTTAGGCCAGGTTATATCTGAATACTGCCACACAGAAGGTCTCTGTGTTCTGATGGGCACTGGGCTGCCTTAGTTTAGCCACTGTCACTTCACATTATGGCCTCCTCACATGGCTGGAGACTAAGTGTTGATGTTTATGTCTGGGGTCGTCCCTGACTACTCTACCTGGGGAGCTTAACGCTTTGTATACCTGTCCTGTCTCACGCCCACACACTCCCGGGTTGGGGGGCCCTTAACATGCTCATCTTTCCCATAATCAAACACTTGAAGACAATTTAATATTATTGGTTGCAGCAGTCTTTCTTTTCAGTGATGGGGCAAGGCTACCGGTATGTTCAATAGACCGAGACAGTAGATATCTGTCAGATAGTTCCTTCATTGACTGTGTGTGCCATAATTCTGTTGTTATGATTTTAATTGATATTTTGTAAACAATACAAAACATACACATACAAACAACAACATCATACAAACATCAACTACATCACACCTGCCCAGACCCACTTGAACACACCCCCATCTTCAGCGCCTGTATCACTTTCCGCCACAAGGCCTCAAATTGCACTCTCTGCGTAGCCCACACACTTTACATTTTTAGATAATAAAGCATTTTACTTTTCCATTGCGTTAACGACAGACGATTGGTTGATTTCCAGTTTTTAAGTCTACGTTTTTTAAAAGATGATTGACGAGAAAATATCGTCCAACCCATCGGGTATCTCACTGCACCCTCATATGCCATGTCTTGAAATATGCAGACAGACGGATTAAACAAAATGGTCTATTTAAGCAATAAGGCCTGAGGGGGTGTGGTATATGGGCAATATACCACGGCTAAGGGCTGTTCTTATGCACAACGTAACGCAGAGTGCCTGGATACAGCCCTTAGCCATGGTATATTGGCAATATATCACAAACCCCAGAGGTGCCTTATTGCTATTATAAACTGGTTACCAATGAAATTAGAGCGGTAAAAATACATGTTTTGTCATACCTGTGGTATACAGTCTGATAAACCACAGCTGTCAGCCAATAAGCATTCAGGGCTCGAACCACCCTGTTTAGCATTTTTTTTATACATGTTTTTTTGTTTTGCCTATCTAAGGAATGTCAACCTGCCCAAGTTCATAACCATTACCATTACTTACCCCTTTCAAAAAATGTAGAACTAAGAACAGATATAGCCCTTGGTTCACTCCAGATCTGACTGCCCTCGACCAGCACAAAAACATCCTGTGGCGTACTGCACTAGCATCGAATAGTTCACGCGATATGCAACTTTTCAGGGAAATCAGCAACCAATACACGCAGTCAGTCAGGAAAGCAGAAATTTGCATCCTGTAGCTCTAACTCCAAAAAGTTTTGGGACACTGTAAAGTCCATGGAGAATAAGAGCACCTTCTCCCAGCTGCCCACTGCACCGAGGCTAGGTAACACTGTCACCACCGATAAATCCATGATAATCGAGAATTTCAATAAGCATTTCTCTACGGCTGGCCATGCTTTCCTCCTGGCTACCCAAACCCCGGCCAACAGCTCCGTACCCCCCGCAGCTACTTGCCCAAGCCTCCCCAACTTCTCCTTCACCGAAATCCAGATAGCAGATGTTCTGAAAGAGCTGCAAAACCTGGACCCGTACAAATCAGCTGGGCTAGACAATCTGGACCCTGTCTTTATAAAATTATCCGCCGCCGTTGTTGCAACCCCTATTACCAGTCTGTTCAATCTCTCTTTCGTATCGTCTGAGATCCCAAAGATTGGAAAGCTGCCGCGGTCATCCCCCTCTGCCAAACTGTTATAGACCTATATCCATCCTGCCCTGCCTTTCTAAAGTCTTCGAAAGCCAAGTTAATAAACAAGGTACTCAAGGTACTAAATGATATCATAACCGCCATCGATAAAAGACAGTACCGTCTTCATCGACCTGGCCAAGGCTTTCGACTCTGTCAATCACCGCATCCTTATTGGCAGACTCAACAGCCTTGGTTTCTCAAATGACTGCCTCGCCTGGTTCACCAACTACTTCTCAGACAGAGTTCAGTGTGTCTAATCGGAGGGCCTGTTGTCCGGACCTCTGGCAGTTTCTATGGGGGTACCACAGTGTTAAATTCTTGGGCCAACTCTTTTCTCTGTATATATCAACAATGTCGCTCTTCCCTGATCCACCTCTACGTAGACGACACCATTCTGTATACATCAGGCCATTCTTTGGACACTGTGTTAACTAACCTCCAAACGAGCTTCAATGCCATACAACACTCCTTCCGTGGCCTCCAACTGCTCTTAAATGCTAGTAAAACCAAATGCATGCTTTTCAACCGTTCGCTGCCCTCACCCACCCTCCCGACTAGCATCACTACTCTGGACGGTTCTGACTTAGAATATGTGGACAACTACAAATACCTAGGTGTCTAGCTAGACTGTAAACTCTCCTTCCAGACTCATATTAAACATCTCCAATCCAAAATTAAATCTAGAATCGGCTTCCTATTTCTCAACAAAGCCTCCTTCACTCACGCCGCCAAACATACCCTTGTAAAACTGACTGTCCTACCGATCCTCGACTTCGGCGATGTCATTTACAAAATAGCTTCCAATACTCTATTCAGCAAACTGGATGCAGTCTATCACAGTGCCATCCATTTTGTTACCAAAGCCCCTTATACCACCCACCACTGCGATCTGTATGCTCTAGTCGGCTGGCCCTCGCTACATATTCGTCGCCAGACCCACTGGCTCCAGGTCATCTATAAGTCTTTACTAGGTAAAGCTCCACCTTATCTCAGCTCACTGGTCACGATAACAACACCCACCCGTAGCACGCGCTCCAGCAGGTATATCTCACTGGTCGTCCCCAAAGCCAACACCTCCTTTGGCCACCTTTCCTTCCAGTTCTCTGCTGCCAATGACTGGAACGAATTGCAAAAATCGCTGAAGCTGGAGACTTATATTTCCCTCACTAACTTTAAACATCAGCTATCTGAGCAGCTAACCGATCGCTGCAGCTGTGCATAGCGCATCTGTAAATTGCCCACCCAATCTACCTTCCTCATCCCCATACTGTTTTTATTTACTTTTCTGCTCTTTTGCACAACAGTATTTCTACTTGCACATCATCATCTGCTCATCTATCACTCCAGTGTTAATTTGCTAAACTGTAATTACTTCGCCACTATGGCCTATTTATTGCCTTACCTCCTCACGCCATTTGCACACACTGTATATAGACTTTCTTTTTTTTCTATTGTGTTATTGACTGTACGCTTGTTTATTCCATGTGTAACACTGTGTTGTTGTTTGTGTCGCACTGCTTTGCTTTATCTTGGCCAGGTCGCAGTTGTAAATGAGAACTTGTTCTCAACTAGCTTACCTGGTTAAATAAAGGTGAAATATATATATATTTTTTAAATTAAGTTAAAGTTAAAATAACACTATTCCCAACAAAAGGGGAATCAAAGTGGAATTTATTTAGCTGAAAAGTTATGCTGGTGATGAGGATGAGAAAAGAAGCATAGAATGAGGAAAAGCAGGGGTTTGTCTCTCTTCCCTCTCTCCAAACAACTTGCTACTCCATCCACCAATTCCACGGTTCAGCCTTATCTCTCTGAGTCCCTGAGGCCTGTGCTAAGTGGATTGGAGAGAGAATGTCTCAGTGTGGTGTGGTTTTACATTAACCAGATGGAATGAGAGCTATGATGGGGCTCTCAGAAAGGGGAACGGGTGAGAGTAGCCAGCGTGCCTTACTGCATTTGATTTGTGTTTCAGCATTAATGGAACACTATTGACTCATCAATATCAACCCAATGAAGCTAGCAACCTGGCTCAAAGTGATCCCTGGCTTGAATGCTGCACTCAAATGCCAGCCTAAATGGATTGCTCTGTGAATGTGGTCGAATTCACATTAGCGTGGGATATGAGGATAACTGTTAGAAAACAACACTGCCCTATTGTATAACAGTAATTGACATTTCTCAGCAATAGAGTGAGTTGAATATGAAGCCCGTTGCAAAACAGTTCACATTGTCTACACTTGCTCTGCGAATGACACACAAAACAGGTGCACAAGGACATGCATGAAGATCCGAATCAGAGCGTCCTGTCATAATCATGGTACTATCATAACATTCTTCCTCTACACTTCCATTATTTGTGTCAGGCCTACGTTTTTCCACCAGCCAAGTTGTTCACCTCTTATCTAACCCTTGTTTATATTTCTAGCCTCGTCTTTGAATGGATACTGCAGTACTGGATTACTACAGCTGTAGTAGACGTCGCCCTGAATCGTTCTGTTTACCATGGGGCTGTCGTGGATTCACGGTTGAAGAGCTCTGCACACACACACACTCTGTTGTTAAATATAGCCTCCCTTGGCTCCTGTTTGCCTGCCCGGGTCTGTCCACTGCTACGCCTGATGGGAGGTGCCGCGCACGCTGGGAAGAGGGAGATAAGAGGGAAGGGGAAGCTGGGCGGCCATGACGCCATGTTGTCGTACACTCACACTGGCGTTAGTGTCGCCCACGGGGCACTTACATTGGGCACTTAACATGGGGCGAAATGGCTCTCTCTCCATCCAGTTGTCTACACACTAAGCTACAGCCCATACTGATGGGGAGAAAAAACTGTCTAAAGCAGATCTGGACATATTTCTTGATTTGCCATTGAAGTCAATAGGATGCACATCAATTCTCAATATATTGAGATCAACAGGGGAGATCCTACACTGGTTACACTGGTTCACAAAGTACAATGGTGGACCAATCTTATAGGTTGATTGTTAAATCTATGGTGGCCCTATGGGACAAAGTATTTGTTAGCATATAAATCCCTACAAAATAGTTAGTGTTTGGACTTCTTCTCCTGGTTTACAGATAAATGACAGGTTTCCAGCAGTTATGTTCATAAACTAACTGAACTAGCTAGTTAAAGTGTTCTCAATGTATAGCAGAGTGCTTCAGAAGAACTTAGCTAAAGCCAGACGGTTGATTTTGCTTTTTGTGTCCTGCCATACTGCCACACACTGGTAATTAGTGCTGTCACAGCGTGGCCATCATCACGTCACATTTGCATTTAGCAAGGCCGTCTCCCCGGTGTCAAGTAATAACATCGTTTCTTTCATTATGTCACAGATAAAGCGATACTAATCACACTCCTTATCACAGTGGGTCTACCAGTCGATGGCAAAATTATCTCGCCGAGTCCAATTAATAGTTGTAGCCGCACATTCACTCATTGTTATTAAAGACGTCCCTCAGCGGTTTTTGAACATTTACTGTTGAAATGCTATTTCCCAGGTATAAATACAATGCAGTACACACACTAAAGGGTAAAGAAATACGTTTTGAACAAAATCGTTTTTTGTTGTTGTTGACACAACAGCAAACTTCAAGGAGCAGGCCATTCAAAGAGTTGGTCTGATGGGAATCTGTGATGTCATCGGCCCTCCTTGAGGAACAATAGAGGAGCATGACTTGTGCTATGTCATGACTTATCTGGACCACCTATTGAGATGTGCCTATTGTTAAGTAAATCAGTTGTTAAATTAGGTGAAAAGTACACTGGAGTGCCACTTTAAAGTAGGTGATGTTCTTTGGTTATCATAGCCTATGTAGATTAAAAGAGGCAGTCCAAAAATGATAGCATAGGCTAGATGCTAACTAACTACTGTGAGCCAGAATTAAATATAGGTCTATCATTTCAGTCTGTCAACATGGGATTTGTTTCACTAGGCTATTATTGGCTATTCATTAACTGACTGCAGGCAGGTATCTAGCATTCTGGCGACTGTTTAGCCAATACCAATGCTTTTTACATTTTGACTAGTGTAGCCTTGGCCGTGTAAAAAACCGGTTTAGAAATCTACAATGTATAAATCTGACAAGGAATTTTCCCACTCTCTTTACTTCCCCCTCTCTTTTCTTTCCTTCCTTCCTTCCTTCCTTCCTTCCTTCCTTCCTTCCTTCCTTCCTTCCTTCCTTCCTTCTTTCTCCACTCCTTAGGGCAGTTCGGAGGGCAGCTCTGGGATCCACGTTGTCCTTGGCAACGAGGCCTGTGACCTCGACTCCATGGTGTCGTCCCTCGCCTTCGCCTACTTTCTGTCCAAAGTGAGTCAGCTAGCTTCTAGTCTGTGCCGCCTCTCATTAGTGAATCCCTCAACCAAGGTCGAAAATGAGTTACCACACCTGAAGTATCCATTCCCCTTCTCATATGTTTAGTTTTTTTTATACGGTAACAAGTAATTGACACTTTACTTCAGGGGGGGTCCTAGTGCCCTTGACAAACTTGGCCCTCACAAGAGGCTTCCAGAATGATCTTATGCAATTATCAGCCATGTATTTTTGGGGTGTCTCACTACTGAGATTTCATTTTGTTTCGGCCCCCCTGCTTTACTTGAGTCATAAGGACTACATAACACTCATAATCATGACATAATGTCAGTTATCATAAGCTGACACCAGTTATGCCATGATTATGACAGTGTTATGTAGCCCTTATATAACGGGTTTTTAGTGAATTGTTACCCAAAAATACATTCACTACATGGCCAAAAGTATGTGTGCTCGTCGAACATCTCATTCCAAAATCATGGCCATTAATATGGAGTTGGTCCCCTCCCTTTGCTGCTATAACAGCCTCCACTGTTCTGGGAAGGCTTTCCACTAGATGTTGGAACATTGCTGTGGGGACTTGCTTCCATTCAGCCACAAGAGCATTAGTGAGGTCAGGAACTGATGTTGGGCGATTAGGCCTGGCTCGTAGTCGGCGTTCCAATTCACCCCAAAGGTGTTCGATGGGGTTGAGGTCAGAGCACTGTGCAGGTCAGTCAAGTTCTTCCACACCAATCTCGACAAACCATTTTTGTATGGACCTCACTTTGAGTACGTGGGCCTTCCCCAAACTGTTGCCACAAAGTTGGAAGCACAGAGTCGTCTAGAATGTCATTGTATGCTGTAGCGTTAAGATTTCCCTTCACTGGAACTAAGGGGCCTAGCCTGAACCATGAAAACAGCCGCAAACCATTATTCCTCCTCCTCCAAACTTTACAGTTGACACTATGTATTGGGGCAGGTAGTGTTCTCCTGGCAACCTAGATTCATCCGTTGGACTGCCAGATGGTGAAAGGTGATTTATCACTCCAGAGAACGCGTTTCCACTGCTCCAGAGTCCAATTGCTGCGAGCTTTACAACACTCCAGCCGACGTTTGGCATTGCCATGGTGGTCTTAGGCTTGTGAGTGGCTGCTCTGCCATAGAAACCCATTTCATGAAGCTCCCAACAAACAGTTCTTGTGCTGACGTTGCTTCCAGAGGCAGTTTGGAAATTGGTAGTGAGTGTTGTTGCTCTTAGACATTTCCACTTCACAATAAGAGCACTTACAGTTGACCGGTGCAGCTCTAGCAGGGCATACATTTTACGAATTGACTTGTTGGAAAGGTGGCATCCTATGACGGTGCCACGTTGAAAGTTACTGAGCTCTTCAGTAAGGCCATTTCACTGCAAATGTTTTGTCTATGTAGATTGCACGGCTGTGTGCCCGACTTTATACATCTGTTAGCAATGGGTGTGGCTAAAATAGCCGAATCCACTAATTTGAAGGGGTGTCCACATACTTTTGGTGATGTAGTGTACCTTCTGGAAATCTTCTAGTATGAAGACCGATAGACTCTATGTTGTGGTTGTTTGAAATCAAATTGCTAAATTAATATGTCCCGCTATGCAGTAATTAATATATCTCCTCATTTAACTTGTTAATAGTGTTGAGAGAGCTGGGCCAAGTCCTGAAGCACCCCCGGATCAGAATTAACTCTGTGAGTGACTGATTTCTAGGTCTGAGGTCCATGAATAGCTTGACCAAGCATAAGCAAAATGCCCAGAATTCTCCAAAATAGGACCAGACTACCTTCAGAGTCACTCGGATCATACTCAAGCAGAAAAACAGTGTCTGTGCCCTGGCCACCAGCCACCGGTCTCTCCTTATCTTTCGTTACTGCATTGATCCATCTGCCCTCGCTAACCCCTGGCTATAGCTGCTCGCTAGCCTATACGCCCCCGCTACTCATGAAATATTCACACAACCTCAGATACTCAAGATCCGCCAAAGGCCTGAGAAGGTGGACGAAAACATTGTAGAGGAATCCCAGCAAGCCTCAGCAGGAAGGTGTGTTGGTGTCAGATGTCTGTTTTGAACTGGTCTCCCTCTTCCATCCTCTCCTCCTCTCCTCCTCTCCTCCCTTCCTCTTCTTCCATCCCCCTTTGTTCCCAGACGTCTGGCAGCTCGTGTAAGACTGTGGTGCCAGTGCTGAACATCCCGAGGGCCGAGTTCCCCCTGCGTTCAGACAACGTGTTCCTGCTGAAGGAGAGCGGGGTTCCACAAGAGGCTCTGGTGTTCCGTGACGAGGTGGACCTGGCAGGGCTCTATAGAGCCAAGAGGCTGGTGCTCTCCCTAGTGGACCACAACGTGCTTCCTAGGTCAGGGGTTGCAACATGACTGTTCCTATTTATTCTCTGCCTTTCTCTCACTCAGACTTTCTACCAATGATACCTACAGTATCAAGTAGTATTGACAACACAGGACAACTTTGTGTGAAAGTGCCTGATATGTGGAGGGCCAGTTTCCCGGACCCAGATTAAGAAAACGTGTTTTTTTTTGTGTTACTTTTTACCCCTTTTTCTCCCCAATTTCATAACAGTTCTCTCATCGCTGCAACTCCCCTACAGACTCGGGAGAGGTGAAGGTTGAGAGCTGTGCGTCCTCTGAAACCGCACTGCTTCTTGACACAATGCCCGCTTAACCCGGAAGCCAGCCACACCAATGTGTTGGAGGAAACACCGTCCAGCTGGCGATCGAAGTTAGCTTGCAGGCACCCGGCTCGCCACTAGGAGTCGCTAGATCACGATGGGACAAGGAAATCCCGGGCCGGCCAAACCCTCCCCTAACCCGGACGACGCTGGGCCAATTGTGCGCCGTCTCATGGGTCTCCTGGTCACAGCCGGCTGTAACACAGCCTGGGATCGAACCCGAGTCTGTAGTGATGCCTCAAGCACTGTGATGCAGTGCCTTTCTGCCACTCGGGAGGCAGAAAACACATAGTTAAGGATATATGACACAATGTATTTCACAATATTCACTCAACTCCAACTTTTCCCCGTAGTGCCGACATTGACTTGGAGGAGGCAGTTGTGGAAGTCATTGATCACCACCACCTCGAGCGGACACCCTCCCCTTCCTGTTCGGTCACCATGGAAACAGTGGGTTCCTGTGCCACCTTGGTGACGGAGTACATTCACCACAAGGCACCTGAAGTGCTAGACAGACAGGTGGCCCAATTATTATACGGTAAGGTTGCCACAGCAATAATTCTCTCACGTCCAGCATTCTCTATAACACGTGCCAAACTCCAGTACTTGAGGGTCACAGTGTCTCCTTGTCTTTAAACAATGCATACCTCAGAACTAGGTAGTGGGAATATGTCAGGATTAATCTTTACTGAAATCGACAATTCTCTTGTAGTTGCGCTTGTTTGTCAATGCCAGCGGTAATCATTGGCTCAGTTCACCTATACTTGGCAGTGTGCCCACACAGGGGCCATCGTGCTAGATTGTGTCAACATGGCACCAGAGGCGGGCAAGGTCACACCCAAGGACAGCCATCTGGCCTGCCTACTGGAGTCGCGCTTCCCCAGCCTACCACCCAGGAGCACCCTTTTCCAGTCCCTACAGAGCGCCAAGTTTGACATCTCAGGTAATAAAGAAAAACCCGCCATGGGAAATGTGTTGACAGGTGGACAAAATGACACTGCCTTGTCACTTGACATTTAGGGACATAGGATGTCATGACAATATGACATTATTATGTCAGTATTATGACACTGTTAGGACATACCATTCAAATAAAGTGTTACCCGTATTTTAAAGAGTGTTGTAGAGTAAGTGTGAGATTTTACACGACATCAAAAGAATGTTGTGGAGTGTCCATCTAGAAGTAAACAAAACAATATGTCAAACCCTTTAGGTAGGAACCTCTGCTCTCTTGAACCAATGACTGGACAAAGCCATCGATCACGTGACACCATTCATTCCTATGTGCAGACTCAATAGTGCATTCAAGCCAAATGAAGTCGGTTAAGATGGCGTCTAATGGAGACATAACATGCGCAGTTTGAGCTAGTCCAAGAAGTGACGTTGCAGGCTAGCTCAGTGTTGCCCCCTCTCATTGATTAACTCAAGCTGAAGGCCGACTGGGGTACCGTGATATTGGTACCATGATTGTCTTCTAAGTAATGTTTTCTTTACACAAAGATTGACCACGACGATTGCCATTTTTCAATTCACTTTAATGGGGGGTCCTGTTTTCTCCTAGCAATGCCTGCAGTATCGCAGTCGGCCTTGGACTTCCAGGGCTTCAATGAAAAGGGACAGTCAATCTCCCTTGTGTTGACCACATTCCAGGTTTATCTTACTATGTGTTATGTTATACTGGTACTGGGTAATGTTCATGATGACGTTGACCTTAACAAGGGCCCCAGGACCAGTGGAAACAAAATAGCCCCATAACATCAGAGATCCACCACCATATTTTACAGTAGGTATTGGGTTATTTTTTGCTCATGCATCCTTATTTCGACGCCATTACATACATTGTGTCAGAGATAAAAATTCAATACTTGACTACATCCAATACTTGACTGTATTTGACTACGTTACACCCCGCGTTGTGGTAATTTACCATAGAAATAGAGTGTTGTTGTTTATCACTTATACAACCAAATCAAATCAAACTTTATTTGTCACATGCGCCGAATACAACAAGTGTAGACCTTGCCGTGAAATGCTTACTTACAAGCCCTTAACCAACAATGCCGTTCAAGAAGAGTTAAGAAAATATTTACCAAATAAACTAAAGTTAAAAAATAAGAATAAAAAGTAACACAATAAGAGTAACGAGGCTATATACAGGGGGTACCAGTACTGAGTCAGTGTGCAGGGGGTGCAGGTTAGTCGAGGTTGTTGATAATTGTACAACCAGCTGAAGTCTGCTCCTAGTGACAGTCTGACGTACCGCCTGGCTCTGTGTGTGTGTCTGGTTAACTTCTACCATGGAGGGTTCAGGGCGGTTTGCCTTCAGAAAGTATTCACACCCCTGGACTTTTTTTCCACATTTTGTTGTGTTACAGCCAGAATTTAAAATGTATCACATTTAGATTGAGATTTTGAAACTGGCCTACACGCATTACCCCATAATGTCAAAGTGGAATTATGTTTTTTTGATATTTGTACTAATTCATTAAAAATGAAAAGCTGAAATGTCTTAAGTCAATAAGTATTCAACCTCTTGGTTATGGCAAGCCTAAATAAGTTCAGTAGTATACATTTGCTTAACAAGTCGCATAATAATTTGCATGCCCTCACTCTGTGTGCAATAATAGTGTTTAACATTATTTTTTGAATAACTACCTCAAAAGTATCTGTAAGGTCCCTCAGTCTTACAGGGAATTTCAAACACAGATTCATTCAAAAAGGCCAGTGAGGGTTTCCAATGCCTCGCAAAGAAGGGCACCTATTGGTAGATTGGTAAAAAAAAAGCATACATTGAATATCCCTTTGTGCATGGTGCAGTTATTAATTACAATTTGGATGGTGTATAAATACACCCAGTCACTACAAAGATACAAGCGTCCTTCCTAACTCAGTTGCCGGAGAGGAAGGAAACCGCTCAGGTGAAACCGCTCAATGGTGACTAAAACAGTTACGGAGTTGAATGGCGATGATAGGAAAAAACTGAAGATGGATCAACAACATTGTAGTTACTCCACAGTACTAACCTAATTGACAGAGTGAAAAGACAGAAGCCTGTACAGAATATTCCAAAAATATGCATCATGTTTGCAATAAGGCACTAAAGTAATTCTGCAAAAAATGTGGCAAAGCAATTCACTTTTTATACTAAATACAAAGTGTTATGTTTGGGGCAAATCCATTACAACACATTACTGAGTACCTCTCTCCATATTTTCAAGCATTGTGGTAGCTGAATCATGTTATGGGTACGCTTGTAATCGTTAAAGACTGGGGGAGTTTTCAGGATAATAAAGAAAAGGGAATGGAGCTAAGCACAGGCACAATCCTAGAGAAAAACCTGCTTCAGTCTGCTTTGTCAATCTATGTCAAGACCTGAAAATGATTGTCTAGCAATGATCAACAACCAATTTGACGGAGCTTGAAGAATTTTTTAAAATAATAACGGGCAAATGTTGCAGGTGCAGAAAGCTCTTAGAGACTTACCCAGAAAGACTCAAAGCTGTAATCGCTGCCAAAGGTGCTTCTACAAAGTATTGACTCAGGGGTGTAAATACTTATGTAAATAAGAGTATTTATGTATTTCATTTTCAGTGAATTTGCAAAAATGTATAAAAACATGTTTTCCCTTTTTCATTGTGATGGGGTATTGTGTGTAGATGGGTGAGAGAAAAAACAAATATTTAATCCATTTTGAATTGCATCAGTAAGACAACAAAATGTGGAATAAGTCAAGGGGTATGAATCCTTTGTGAACTCACTGTATATGTAGGGCCCTGTGTTTTGGTCACATCACCTATATTTTTTACATTTGATTTAAAGGCTTCAGGATAGGATAAAGTAATCCTTCTAACCCCCCCCCCTTAAAATATTTAGATGCACTATTGTAAAGTGGTTGTTCCACTGGATATCATAAGGTGAATGCACCAATTTGTAAGTCGCTCTGGATAAGAGCGTCTGCTAAATGACTTAAATGTAATGTAATGTAAATGCTTCAAATAAAGGTTTAAAAACCAGGTCATGTGACATGATTAACCAAAACACAGGGCCCAACATACAGTATATTATCTGCTGTAGTGTTTGTCATACAGTAGTGTCATTACCCAATTACATGCTGCCATTGTAATACTGCGTGTCCCATTGGTTTGTGTTACAGGTCTTTCTACAGAGCAGATCCTGCTCAAGGACATGAAGGCTGTCTCCAGAGGCGACCTGAGACTGGCAGTCAGTGCTGTGTACATGACACTAGATGTACGTACTTGAATTAATCCACTCTGCCACCACCTTGCTTTAAACTGAGACTCAGCGATATTAGGTCACCACAAGAGCAGTGCAGCCAGAGAGTGTGAGGTAAGAGGCTGCTCTAGTCAGCACCAACACATACACTGTTAAACATCTGCACAGGAGTTTGCATCTTTCTAATGCAGTATGATAGCTGCATGACAACAAATGCTGACGATTGCAGCCTCTTGCTTCGCGCAGTCTTTGTTTGTGTCGGAAGTTGCCCTGCTCCTCATGGTAAATGAATATTGCTGAGTCTACCTTTAACATCACTCTCTCAGCATCATACTGTGTGTGTGTGTGTGTGTGTGTGAACCTTTACTCTTCCCCGTTAACAGCGATGTGTTAAAATGGCCTACTTTGCCTTTGAATAACCAACTCTTTAATGAATTTGGGTTTGCAGATGATTCACCAAGTCATATTTCCTACTCCTTTGGGATAATTATATTCCACTATTAGAATCTTTACTCTTCAGTCATACTCTTCAGTCACTCTACGATGTTACCAATTTAGCTATCAGACTCGCTTTTAATCCTGGGAGATGATCTTTTTTCAAATTCTTCATTCTGACAAGGAGCCTCTGCCTCGGGGAGGTGCTGCTATATGCAGTGACAGACATCTAGGAGCGAAAGTGACAGCTATATGCAACTAATGGCTCAGAGCGTATATATTTCACCGTCTGATTAGCATAAACAAATGAGATCAGTAGCTACAGTGTTGCTTCAGACCAGGCTAAACAATAGCGACAGGAGTCATGTCTGTTAGTTAAGAATACTCCCTGATATTTGGGTGGCCATCATTGCTCACAGAAGACGAGGAGTTGAAAGTGGGAGTCTACTGTAGTGAATACAGATAGTTGACTCCTGGTGAATGCACATCAAATAAGTAACTCTGTTTAACTGCAGTGCAGTTCCTCCGTCCCAATGCAAATGTATTATTTTTTACAAATACCTTCTATTAGAGCTGGCACAGTTATTGTGTAATTGTGTAACCGACAATTATGGATAATAACCGTGAACTAACGCACTTATTAAGAGAACATCCCTGGTCATCCCTACTGGCGTTGATCTGGTGGACTCACTAAATTTGTAAATGATGTCTGAGTGTCAGAGTATGCCCCTGGCTATCTGTAAATGATGTCTGAGTGTTAGAATGTGCCCCTGGCTATCTGTAAATGATGTCTGAGTGTTGGAGTATGCCCCTGGCTATCTGTAAATGATGTCTGAGTGTTGGAGTATGCCCCTGGCTATCTGATAATGATGTCTGAGTGTTGGAGTATGCCCCTGGCTATCTGTAAATGATGTCTGAGTGTTGGAGTATGCCCCTGGCTATCTGATAATGATGTCTGAGTGTTGGAGTATGCCCCTGGCTATCTGATAATGATGTCTGAGTGTTGGAGTATGCCCCTGGCTATCTGATAATGATGTCTGAGTGTTGGAGTATGCCCCTGGCTATCTGTAAATGATGTCTGAGTGTTGGAGTATGCCCCTGGCTATCTGTAAATGATGTCTGAGTGTTGGAGTATGCCCCTGGCTATCTGATAATGATGTCTGAGTGTTGGAGTATGCCCCTGGCTATCTGTAAATGATGTCTGAGTGTTGGAGTATGCCCCTGGCTATCTGTAAATGATGTCTGAGTGTTGGAGTATGCCCCTGGCTATCTGATAATGATGTCTGAGTGTTGGAGTATGCCCCTGGCTATCTGATAATGATGTCTGAGTGTTGGAGTATGCCCCTGGCTATCTGTAAATGATGTCTGAGTGTTGGAGTATGCCCCTGGCTATCTGTAAATGATGTCTGAGTGTTGGAGTATGCCCCTGGCTATCTGATAATGATGTCTGAGTGTTGGAGTATGCCCCTGGCTATCTGATAATGATGTCTGAGTGTTGGAGTATGCCCCTGGCTATCTGTAAATGATGTCTGAGTGTTGGAGAATGCCCCTGGCTATATGTAAATGATGTCTGAGTGTTGGAGTATGCCCCTGGCTATCTGATAATGATGTCTGAGTGTTGGAGTATGCCCCTGGCTATCTGTAAATGATGTCTGAGTGTTGGAGTATGCCCCTGGCTATCTGTAAATGATGTCTGAGTGTTGGAGTATGCCCCTGGCTATCTGATAATGATGTCTGAGTGTTGGAGTATGCCCCTGGCTATCTGATAATGATGTCTGAGTGTTGGAGTATGCCCCTGGCTATCTGTAAATGATGTCTGAGTGTTGGAGTATGCCCCTGGCTATCTGTAAATGATGTCTGAGTGTTGGAGTATGCCCCTGGCTATCTGATAATGATGTCTGAGTGTTGGAGTATGCCCCTGGCTATCTGATAATGATGTCTGAGTGTTGGAGTATGCCCCTGGCTATCTGATAATGATGTCTGAGTGTTGGAGTATGCCCCTGGCTATCTGTAAATGATGTCTGAGTGTTGGAGTATGCCCCTGGCTATCTGTAAATGATGTCTGAGTGTTGGAGTATGCCCCTGGCTATCTGTAAATGATGTCTGAGTGTTGGAGTATGCCCCTGGCTATCTGTAAATGATGTCTGAGTGTTGGAGTATGCCCCTGGCTATCTGTAAATGATGTCTGAGTGTTGGAGTATGCCCCTGGCTATCTGATAATGATGTCTGAGTGTTGGAGTATGCCCCTGGCTATCTGTAAATGATGTCTGAGTGTTGGAGTATGCCCCTGGCTATCTGATAATGATGTCTGAGTGTTGGAGTATGCCCCTGGCTATCTGATAATGATGTCTGAGTGTTGGAGTATGCCCCTGGCTATCTGTAAATGATGTCTGAGTGTTGGAGTATGCCCCTGGCTATCTGTAAATGATGTCTGAGTGTTGGAGTATGCCCTTGGCTATCTGTAAATGATGTCTGAGTGTTGGAGTGTGCCCCTGGCTATCTGATAATGATGTCTGAGTGTTGGAGTATGCCCCTGGCTATCTGATAATGATGTCTGAGTGTTGGAGTATGCCCCTGGCTATCTGATAATGATGTCTGAGTGTTGGAGTATGCCCCTGGCTATCTGTAAATGATGTCTGAGTGTTGGAGTATGCCCCTGGCTATCTGATAATGATGTCTGAGTGTTGGAGTATGCCCCTGGCTATCTGATAATGATGTCTGAGTGTTGGAGTATGCCCCTGGCTATCTGATAATGATGTCTGAGTGTTGGAGTATGCCCCTGGCTATCCGGAAATAAAAAAACAAGAAAATGGTGCCATCTGGTTTGCTTAATATAAGGTATTTGAAATTATTTATATTTTTACTTTTGATACTTAAGTATATTTTAGCAATTTTATTTACTTTTGATACATTTATATATTTAAAACCAAATACTTTTTTACTTTTCTCAAGTAGTATTTTACTGGGTGATTTTCCCTTTTACTTGAGTCATTTTCTATTAAGGTATCTTTACTTTTACTCAAGTATGACAATTGAGTACTTTTGCCACCACTGGTCAGCAGGAGAAACTTAATTTACGAAAGTTCCAAGCGGTCAAAAACATTCGTTTTTAAGACAGGGGTGTCACCAAAGCTATGTTGTATTCATTAGGTATGTCGTAGCTAATTTTCAAAGATGCATTACAAGCTCAAAATAATTTTTTTACAAAAATGAAAATTATGACAATAACGTGGCTATTTGCATGACAATTAAACATGACCCAAAATGCCATAACCGACCTGGGTTATGTCATTTATACTGTACCTGTACTTGATTGAGCTTGCCTTTTAGAATCGAACCAAGTAAACCCTCAAAATATTTGAACGATTTTGAATAATGCCTGTTTTCTATATGGTATAGTTTTGTTGTTTACTGTTGTACATCATCCCATGCGTTCAACAGATGTTCCTACAGCGGAAGAGCCTACAACGGGAGCTTTGTGAGTTCTGTCACAAACATCGTTTTGGTGCGGTGGTCGCCATGACAATCTCTTTCAATGAACGCAGCGAGCCCCATCGGCAGCTGGCGGTCTACAGCTCCAGCACCCTCTATAGGGAGGAGGTATGAACTGCCATGCCAACTTATACTTTACCGTTATTTAACTAGGCAAGTTAGTTAAGAACAAATTCTTATTTTCAATGACAGCCTAGGAACACTGCCTTGTTCAGGGGCAGAATGACAGATTTCAAACTCAGGGATTCACACTTGCAACCTTTTGGTTACTAGCCCAACGCTCTAACCACTAGGCTACCCTGCCACCCCACATATTGACCCCTAGACACGTATGATGTGAGATGATTTTATATTTATAGGCTTAGTAATATAATAGTAAAGATTTGATAGGGGGTAGTTTTTTATAATAGGTACTGGTTCCACCTAGCCCTCTAATAGACTTGGCAGAATTTACCAATTTTGTGTGGCACATTTCTGTTCCTGACCCCGAAAAGTATTTTATATGAGTTCAGTGTATTGTAAAATGGCCATTTGAATATTGGTGTGAATCTTTCCTCCCTGCTGCTTAAATATACATAAAAAATTGGTCTACTTTGTGTGCCAACCTACCTACCTACCTTGTTAGTTTAATATTGGCCTTCAGAAACTATTCCTTGGTGTGAAAATAAATAGTATTATTATGTGATATTAAGCATGTCTGTAAGTGAGATAAATCAAAGTATTCAATGCTGCCTGTTGCCATTATTTATTAGTGTGTTTTTCCTCTCGGGCATATGCAGGCATGACAATTTGAGAATATTAGTCAATGTTTAAAAGGCAACTATGAAATAGCAATACACTTTTAAGTGTGTTTCACATTCTGCTGTAGGTGAGCCAAGCATTAGAAAAGGCCCGGAACCCCTCTCTGTGCATCTCTCCAATGAGCAGCCCCTTCAACGACATCAAGTCCTATCTCCAAGGCAACGCGCTGGCCTCCCGCAAGAAAGTGCTACCTATCCTCAAGGACTTCCTGAAGGAGTGGGACAAGAAGCAAGTGCATTGTGGGGAGGCGGAGGACTTTGAGGAGCTGGACAACCACTTTGACCCCACGGGGTCGCCTGGTATCGACGGAGACGCCCGTCCCCACTGCTTCTCGGCCTCTCGGCACCACCGCCGCCGCTTGTTGGGTGCCGAGGACTATGGGACGGAGGAGGACTTCCAGGTGCCGGCCACACCCATGAACAGCCTGGTGGAGGGCTGTCCACTGGACGCCGGCCTGCCCCAGATCAGTGCGGAAGCCATTTTGGAGAAGTTCAGCTGCATGGTAGGGGAAGCAGGGGAAAATAAAGATGTCAGCTGGCCAGGTGATCAATAACCTTCTATTGATGCCTTTAAATCCTAGTGCCCCTGGCTCTCTGTCCGCGTGCACTGCAACCCAACCAAAAGACTATAAGGACTGTTCAAACTCAGAAGCATATCAATCAATTGTATGTTTCATAAGGGACATCTCATAGCGGATTATAATGACAATCCAAGGGGCCATGTACAGTAACTGACTCACTGGTTATATAGCAATCCAAGGTTTTCTATCAGCAGCTCTGGTAATTGACTGGAAACAGGGTCGTGTTCAGGAGGAACAAAACCGCCCAAAACGGAGTGAAGCAGGGCGGTACCATCTTAACTTATCTAATAAGAAATGCTCGTTCTTGTTTTCCGTTGCAAAACGTTTTGCTACGGTGTGCCCAAATGAACACAACCCTGGACTACCATGGCCATCAAACTGATCACCAAGTTCTTATGGATGCTTTACTCAAGTCAGGACTAACAACACCATTACGAAGGATAGGACATCCTTCTAAAAGACTGAAAAAGGTATGACTTGTACCTTCGAAGACTCCAGACAACAATGAAGGTTCAATGGTGTTTTCTCTCTGTATCCCATCTGAGTACATGGGACTGCCTCATTGGTTAGTGCCATCTCCAAGTGTATTGGGAGTAGATTGGACATTTGGAAAATACATGATGGACTAATGTAATGAATCTTTGAAGGGCCTATTTCAATGTCACAGGCATTTGAGTGAAGCTTTATTTTGAGGAGAATATTGCCCTGGAGAATGACTTTATCCATTTTTGCAGCATGTGTTTCAGTAGTCCTGGTCCTTGAAGACTGCAGAGTTTGCTGTTTTTATGTGCAACTTATCTATGTACAGCTTCAGTAGTGAGTTATTGAGCTGATGATTGAGCACGCGATATCTCCTGGCATGTGTGTGCGAGCGCGTGTGTGTCTGTGTGTGTGTCTGTGTGTGTGTGTGTCTGGAGTTCTTGGTTAGCGTGATGTCCTGATGACATTATGATCAGGGTTGTTTCAGTCCATAGTTCTCCTCATTGTCGGAATCCATCTGGAAAAGAAAGAAGGGAAGAACACTCACCCTCCGTACAAAGAGAGAGAGAGGTGGAGAGATACATACCAGATCTCGGATGCTACTCTGCTGTTCATTCATGCGTATGAACTGCCTGCCCCCAGTCAGATCTCTTCTTTTTTCCCCGTCATAAATGTTGTTCTGGAGGCAGCTCTGCAGAGTGGTCACTAGCTGGCACAGCCACAAAGTCCTACAATCTGATTTCAAACCTAACCCTAACCTAACCCTAACCTTAACCCTAATCATACTGCTAACCCTACTGCATAACCCGAAACTTAAATTAAGACCAAAACCCTTTTTGTTTTCATGAATTTTTACAATATAGACATTTTGGAGTTTGCAGGTGGCCCATCTACCCGGAAATCGCATTGTTTTGCCTCAAGGACAAGACTCATCCCAATAAATATACTTTCTCTCTCTCTCTCTCTCTCTCGCAGGTTTGTCTGAGATTTAGATCACAAAGCTACTTCAGCTGCCCAAAAATATACACAAATCTTATGTGGAACTTATCGTCTAGCTTATCGTCTAGATGTATTCAGGGAATTACCATTGATTATGTCGTCCTAATGACGTCATAACATTTTGATAACAAATTAAGTGACGCAGAGGTTGACTTCATGCATACAATTTTGCGCTGAATTTCGTTCAGCATGTTATTCCTGCATTACAAAAAAACGGTGATACGTTTCTATTAATACCCCCCTTTGTATTTTTGAGTTACCAGCCTGTTCCCAGATCTGTTTGTGCTCTTGCCAACTCCTATCATCAGTGTTGACTATACAGCATCAACAGATCTGGGCTAGTGCTGAATTGCTCTGATGATGGTATCTGATCTGGAATCTGTGTCGCATACCCCAGAGAGCCTTGTGGCGGTTCATTTGAGGAAACATTACTGCATTAGCGCAGATGTCTGCTTCATTAGCTGTCTGTAGTTGGGCCTGAGGAGTAGGTTTGAACTTGCTGTACCACAGAGATGTGCATACACCCCTAGGAAAACCCACATACAGATGAATGCATAGACACAAACACATTAGACAGTGGCCCGATTCCATTTCCGTCACTTGTCCCTTCCTTTACATCTACCATTTCAGTATTCCCAGATCACAAGGATTCGATAGGTCTAAGTAAGTGATAAGATGATGGCTCCACCTCGTTCGATAGGGTATGTGAAGGTTCTACCATACACTCACCTATCCAGTCCTTTTGCATCGTGGAACTTCAAACTCTGAGAATAAGGGACTAAAATGGAATCACAGACTAAAATGGAATCCTGCTAGTCTCGCTGGAACTTTGGGCTTTGTTAGAATTCCCAGATTTTATTTCATATATCTTTGACAACAGAAAACATCTTAGAATGTTGACTAGCCCTGTGCTGAACCATTTAATGAAGATATTAAATGAAGATAGTATAGTTGATCATGCCACTTGATTATATAAATCAACCGTGCAGTTTCATTGATTTATTCTCTACATCACAGCGAGAAATAGTTTATAGTAAAATAATATGTTGTGTCTAGGCTAGCATGGTATTGATAGTGAGTTTGCTATTAAACATACTCTGAAAGATTATTATATTGAGCCTCAGGTATTAAAGATTTGGCAATGCTTGGCTTGTAGTTGTGTTTTTTTCTCTTTTTTTGCCAGCTAAACCTGCATGAGCCCAAAAAAATCTATTGTGCTAATTATGTTTTGTCCTTCTATTTTATCTCCAAATATACTTTTTGTTGAAATGTTTCATGGGAAATGTAGCTTATGTGGTGGACAGTGTAATGGCTCGGTGACTCTGCAGTTTAATTTGAACACTAAAACGAGTTTGTTTTTCCCATACCATTTGTCATGATTACATGTTTTAGTAAACACTCTTGTCACTGTGGTGTTCTAATTTCTCCAAGTCTTTAACTGACATTTGAAATGTTAGCTTGCTGGACTTGTTTAGCTTCTAAACAGGTTGAATGACAACAAGTCATTCACAATGTTGTTTCTTTAACTCAAACTGGTTCCTTTTTTCAGTTTCTCATGGCTTTAATCCAAAGATGCCCCCCCTCAACCCCTCTACATGCAGTTCCTTTCAGCATGGCTAGTTTTGTGAATTTTATGCAGGACAATCGGGATTCAACTTCCCTTTTATTCAAGTACGCAATATGACAAGTGTTTTCTGTGTGGTTCCTGAATGCGAAACCACGTGTATGACGAGATTATAAGAGAAAATGTTAAAATATGCACTTCTATTAAAAAAAAATGATTTTAAGAGTTTGTGTTGTCATCAAGTTTTATTCAGGCTTCTAACTGATTCTGGATTATTGATCTGATTCAAAATCATAACCTAAAGCTAACAAGGCACTATTGGAATATTTAGTGTCTATCACTAACTATTACGAACTACACCAGTCAGTAGTGTCTTCATTTCTCTAAGGGTGTGTTCTCACCATTTTCCCACCATATGCTGTGTGTGTGTGTGTGTGTGTGTGTGTGTGTGTGTGTGTGTGTGTGTGTGTGTGTGTATCCACCATTCCTGGTCATGTCTCAGCATGTTATTGTGTTCATATACAGTGCCTTCAGAAAGTATTCATCACACCACTTGATTTATTCTACATTTTGTTGTGTTAAAGTCTGAATTTAAAATGGATTAAATTGAGATTTCTTGTCACTGGCCTACACACGATACCCCATAATGTCAAGTGGAATTCTGTTTTTCGAATCTTTTACAAATGAATTATAAATTAAAAGCTGAAATTAGTATAAGTATTCAACCTCTTTGTTATGGTAAGCCTAAATATGTTCAGGAGTAAAAATGTGCTTAACAAGTCACATAATAAGTTGCATTGACTCAGTGTGCAGTAATAGTGTTTAACATGTCTACCTCATCTCTGTACCCTACACATACAACTATCTGTAAGGTTCCCCAGTCGAGCAGTGAATTTCAAACACAGATTCAACCACAAAGACCAGAGTTTTTCCAATGCCTCACAAAGAAGGGCACCTATTGGTAGACATTGAATATCCCTTTATGCATGGTGCAGTTATTAATTACACTTTGGATGGTGTATCAATACACCCAGTCACTACAAAAATACAGGCGTCCTTCCTAACTCCATTGTCGGAGGGGAAGGAAACTCCTCAGGACTTTCACCATGAGGCCAACCGCTCAGGATATAAAAGAAACGGAATGGAGCTAAGCACAGGCAAAATCCTAGAGGAAAACCTGGTTCAGTCTGCTTTCCACCAGGCACTGGGAGGTGAATTCACCTTTCAGCAGGACAATAACCTTAAACACAAGGCCAAATCTATACTGGAGTTGCATACCAAGAAGACATTGTATGTTCCTGAGTGGCACAGTTACAGTTTTGACTTAAATATACTTGAACATCTATGGCAAGACCTGAAAATGGTTGTCCAGCAATGATCAACAACCAATTTCACAGAGCTTGAAGAATTTGTAATAATGGGCAAATGTTGTACAATCCAGGTGTGGAAAGCTCTTAAAGACTTACCCAGAAAGACAAACAGCTGTAATCGCTGCCAAAAGTGCCTCCACAACATATTGTTACTCAAGGGTGTGAATACTTATTTTCAATACATTTGCAAAAATGTCTAAAAACATGTTTTCACTTTGCCATTATGGGGTATTGTGTGTAGATGGGTGAGAAACCAAATAAATTTAATCCATTTTGAATTCAGGCTGTAACACTACAAAATGTTGAATAAGTCAAGGGGTGTGAATACTTCCTGAAGGCACTGTATCACACATTGCAGATGGAAAGCAAAGATCTAAGCTGTCAAATGGGCTTCGTCAACTCCAAAAGTCAACGCCTATGTTTATCAGTGTATGAATGCTTGGCAATTTCTCTTGTTTCTAAACGTATTTGAGATACATAGGCAGTTTGTGGTGACTGAATGAGGAAATGTTGAAGAGGGGTGTGATTACTAGAAAAATGTAACTACTCATAATTACAAGAGAAGTTCTTATGGTGCAATGCTGAGCCAGCAAATAATGTGTAGATAGCCAAGGAAGTACAAGGTGCTCAAAACATCCTTGGGTACAAAATCTCTTAGGTCAATTTTCTATGGCCCTTTCGAATCTACAGTAGGCCATACATTTTAGATTCAGAATAGGTATTAGGATGTTTGTATGTGTTTTATAGTATAAATAACATTGAAAAACAATCCTCAATCATGTATCACTAGTTTCAGTGCTGACTCTTGTTTGATTCTCTGTGATGTCATACAGCCCAATAGCCTACATTGCATGAATTCTGAACAAGTATGCCTGCATGTACATGCATGTTTTCACCCTAAAGCGGAGCTTGTGCAGTTAATTCCTGTTACCTTGGTTACAGGGATGGGCTTGCACTGGCAATAAATACAACACACCTTGACTCTCAGGTGTGGCAATTGTGTCAGTGCAATTGAGGCTTCGTCATGAGTTCAGCAAAACCATAACGTTTACCTGTTTCACTCAAAGGTTACTCATTGTACAGTTACTGTACTTTTACAAAGACATTGAAACGTTTGTCGGCCTGTCAACCAAATACCACCAACAAGGTAATGTTACACATTTGTTGCTTTGTATTGTATCTGTGCACATGCATTCCTGTCTCAAGTTTTGTTTACCACTTATTTACATGAATGTAACCCAGACAAAGTTGGTGATATTGGTGCAATTGAATGTGTTCTCACTGGTGTAAGGGTCTTACATTCTACAAGTCATTCTACATTTTCAATATAATACAAGCTTTGAAAAAGAAAGTACAAAATGGTGACAGACGGTGGTTGTTGACAGCCTTGGCTTATATACCGTACTACCTTTATTGCACTCAATACAAATGAACACTGTGTGTTTTCCACTAGAGGCCAGCATAGGAACAAATCCCTCCGTATCCGATCATTTGGCAGAACTGATCAGACATGAACTTGTTGGTGTTACAGTATTTCTTTTTTTGACTTGTCCATGACATTCATCATCATTTCTTTTTACACTCGTTATTCTCCTCAAATAAAAAATATGAAGTTACAGCTAAAGTTGCTCCTGAGCTGTAATAGCGGTTTTGATTTTTCATTTCGCCCGGGCCAAAAGGTTTGCTGTTACTCTGACAACATCTAATCAGGAAACTTGGCACTGAGAACCTGAACAGAAACAACATGGAGCCAAGAGAGGAAGAGCAAGAAATGGAGAAGGAGGACATTTACATTCCCAGGTCAGAGGTTATGGTCATCAGACTGAATTGTTTTTGTTATATTATCAACATACCAAATATCCAAACAAGTGTTTTTTTTTCACAATGAAACACCTATATCTAATAAAAAATCCATAGAAATGTAACTGTTGACCTCTCCAAACATTGTAGGTCACCTCCCAGGAATGCTTATGGCACAGATGCAGTCTTGGGGAACCCCACATTAGCTGCTGATGACAGACCAGGTAACACTTCAATTCAAATTGCAATGTTGTAACATCACAGTCACTGTTATAAAGCTACATATAAATGCAAATCATGATGATTAAATGTCATGGTAGCCCCGCCCAGCAGCCTGGCTCTTTCAGGGCCCCGACTCAGGAAGAAGCGCCTGGTGGCCCCCGCCCTAAGTCTGACGCTGGATCGCAGTGACTCTGCGGTTTCCGACGACTATGCCACAGCTGCCCTCTCTCCCTCCCCTGATGACGAAGATCTGGGGCTGGACATCGACTTGGATGCCATGGAAACGCCCTCGGACAGCGAGTCCCTCCACTTTCCAGTGCACGACGTGGATTTGGAGGGTGAGAACTGGGTGCAGTGGACAGGACAGACTAACAGCCTTTATCTTTGGTTCGTTTCTTCACTCACAGGTCCAAGATCAGCCAATTAACTTATTGAACAACTTTCACTTTGATTATATTTTTCCCATGAGATAGACACAAATAGGCTATTTTGGGCAATTCATAATATATAGCTAGTCCCTTTATATATGCTTTGCATTAGGTGATATTGACCCCATAGATATAATCTATTATAGACAGTACACAACCACTCTCCATCTATGCATTTTGTTATCTACAGTACTGTATGGGAAATTGACCATTGAAACATTATTCCCATTCACAGATGACCTTCGTCTGGGAGTGGCATCACATTTCCATAAGGCCCGTGGGTCAGTACCAGAGCAGATGGGAGTGGGCTCTCTTGACCAAGACCAGGTGGACAGCCAGGGCACTAGGTGGCGCCGGTTCCGCACAGGAGATCCGCTTCAGGAGAGTCTGGTCAACATGAGTGTACTTGATCCTTTCCTTCGAGTCCTGTCACACGGGGGTGAGTCCAGAATCCCAGCACTCACTTAATCTGTCGCACTTACCTAACCGACATTATGCACGAATGTGAGCTTTTCTCCGGCTCATGGAATTCGGATAATGTGACCGTTTGTTGTGAGATCAACTCGGATGACACAACGAGCATCTTCACTTATTTTTTGCATGTTCATTTTTGCCTCATCCAAATGTTGTTTTCCTTCCAGGTTACTATGGAGAAGGGTCTAATGACATCATTGTGTTCTCTTCCTGCTATCTCCCTGAAAACAACATGGAGAACTACCAGCATGTCATGGACAACCTGTTCAGGTGTGAGAGCTAATTGATGAGAAGCCAGTCTTAGTAAAACACTATCTGAATTGGCCACTCTTCAGGTCAACATTCCTAACCACAGCACCACTAAACATTGCAGGTACGTTGTGGGGACGTTGGACCTGATGGTGGCGGAGAACTACGTCATTGTGTACCTGTGTGCCATGGCCCAGCGTGACAAGCTCCCCGGCATTGGCTGGCTCAGAGAGTGTTACACCACTGTTGACAGAAGGTTAGTTCTGTTTACTCAAATTGGCTTGGTTTGCGGTCCTATTTCAGAAAACTATATGCCACAGTGAGTAACAAAACGGTACAAAAATATTTTAACTCAACAGTATCTCATGTCAGCGGAGTCTACAAGTCGTAGGCCACGTTCCAGGCCGAATATATTGCAGTCATCAACATTGCAGCCAGAGTGCTATATTATATGATGTGGTTAGTGGATATGTTCAACACCTATTCAGGCATTGTGAGATCTGGCAACTGCAATGTAGTTGGCCTGGAACACTGCCAAAGTCAAATCTCAAGTTATTTGATTTTATGCCAAGTAATTAAGACTCAAGTAATCAAATCATTAAAATTTGTCTCAGTCGGTGAAAAATAAGTGTCTCAGTGTCGAAAATCTACCAAGCTGGCTATCTGTCAAGACACGGAAGAAGAGCCGGATGTTTTCCGTGTCAACTGCACAGGTGAAAACCAGATGACAGTCCCTTTGGTCTAGTTGGTCTGCTGTACTGATCTTCAGAAACTCATCACGTATGAAGTACTTTGCCCTGGTGACACGAAGGTCCTCCCCCGGTACTGGTGTTGAAAATTCCGGCATAGTGTAGTGTGCAAATTCTGGGAAATACTCTTCCATTTTTGATTTTCCCTCCAAAACCTTCTCTGCTAGGAGGTCCTGTTTGTTCAGTAAGACCCAGACAGGAAGGGTCCTTAGCCACCTGTTGTCCCAGATGATCTTGAAGAGGTTTAGTACCTCCTGCAGCCAGTTGGTCTGGCTGTCCTCCTGCATCACCATGTCATAGCTGCTGCTGTCCACCACAAAAATAACATCCCACGCGTCAGCGAAACACCGCATCCACTTTCTGCTTTCGTACCTCTGACCTCTAACATTAGATACATGAAAATGGATACCATCCATCTCGAAAAATGTCTCAGACATCCCTGAAGCCTTTTTACTGTTGTTTTGTATGTAATGCATTTTCTCCTCTGCAGTGCGTTCCGCGTGTAAACAGCGCATCTGATTTACTATCGTGCGTTGCCCAGATTCATCAGCTCCTAACAGTAGTAACTGGCGCCGGCAAGTTATTTGGTTGTTATGCTCGTCTTCTTGCAGCTGTTTATTAATCCTTTTGTTTGATTCTTTACGTGCCTTCTCAATACGTTGGTCTTTACTGCACAGACAACCCATATTAATTAAATAATACTAGATTCCTAGGCTTGCCTAAGGAAAAAATACAGAAATTAAGAAAATGTGTTACAACAGACACCTTCCCCCGTAAACTGTCACTCTGGGTCTGACACAGAAAGCATCCTCTGCCACTCTCAGAAGGTTGATTCCTTGAACGTTTTCACTGTGAATCCGCAATGAAGTCCTCAAGTGTGATGTCAATGTGAATGTTCAGCAATAAGTCTAAATGCAGGCAATGAGTTTTCGAATCGAGATTCCCACGATGTCTTACTGTGGCGCCACACTGAACTTTAGCGGTATTTTCTAGAGCCGATCGATTTTCCCGAGTAGCCCAGAATACAAAACTTTGCCGTTCTGTCAAAGCACAGCCATGGCTAGATGCTCTTCCCTTCACCACAACGACAGTAAAGCAAGTGGAAGAAAGATAATTAAAAAGTAAACTTCTGAAACAATATTTACACAATTCCACTAAAATGGGGGCATGCGATCATTACACGAAGCTCCTCCCCGATTCGAATGTCTTGCTGTAGCAGCATTGCGCAAATTGTGGATTTATATCCTGTATTTCCCAACCTTGTAATTTCCCCTACTCAGCATCTGGTGAAATATGACTCTGTTTGTGGTAACGCGTTGTTTGTGTTAGGAGTTTGTGTAGAAGCAGAATTATTGTATTGAATATGAATAGACCCAGGGTGTGGTGCTTAATTAATGTCCAACTTGCTCTGACTGGCTGTACACAAATGAGGGCAAACACTCCACCTTAAACCTGTTGATTTGTAGTATTCTATGGTCCATTCTTTTTTATATATTTTTTTATTTCACTAGGCAAGTCCGTTAAGAAAAAAATCTTATTTTACAATGATTGCATTTACATTACATTTTAGTCATTTAGCAGACGCTCTTATCCAGAGCGACTTACAGTAGTGAATACATTTCATACATTTATTTTTTCGTACTGGCCCCCGTGGGAATCGAACCCACAACCCTGGCGTTGCAAACACCATGCTCTACCAACTGAGCCACAAATGGAAGAGTATTTCTCTGAATTTGCACAGTCCTGAGTATACATGAACAGTGCCAGGGGAGGACCTTCGTGTCACCAGGGCAAAGTACTTCAACATCATTATATAACATCATAATTTATTTTATTCAGCAGGGCAATTTGTTTTATTAATGATACAGTAGTGTCCCTACTCAAAGTCAAGTCAGCCTAGTAGTTAATTAGTCTGGCTAACGCTTAATTCTTGAAGTCCTCCTGACTTCAGAGTCGGGGATGGCTTTTTGATGTTGTTGGTGTTGATAATGGAGGGGGCTGTGCTTTTACTGCTTGGCCCCCCTCTGTGTCTTTTTCATTCAAACACCAACAGGCACAGCCACATACAGCCCCCTTCCATTACAATGTTTGGAATTTCAAATCTAAACAACGAGAGCTCTCAACCCCTGAGAAAAAATTGTAATAAAATCCAAAATAACGAAATCCATTGCGCAATTTTTGAGCGAATATTGAATTAACAAATGGCCTCCTATCCAGGCCAGTGTGGTCACAGCTCTGTGCTGTGAGTCACATGGATCAGCCAGGTTAGTAGTTGATAGCCTGATCCACCATCCACCACTGTTGTGCTCTCGTGTAGTGAAACAGAATAGAAGCTACCAAGACGAGTCTCAAGCCATCACATTTATGACTGATCCTGATCTAACTCAAGTCTGCACTTCATTAGGTAATTACTATGTAACTATTTAACTACAGTACCAGTCAAAAGTTTGGACACCTACTCATTCAAGGGTTTTTCTTTATATTTTTACATTGTAGAATAATAGTGAAGACATCAAAACTATGAAATAGCACATATGGAATCATGTACTAACCAAAAAAGGGTTCAACAAATATTTCATGTTTTATATTCTTCAAAGAAGCCACCCTTTGCCTTGATGACAGCTTTGCACACTCTTGGCATTCTCTCAACCAGCTCCATGAGGAATGCTTTTCCATCAGCCTTGAAGGAGTTCCCACATATGCTGAGCACTTGTTGGCTGATTTTTCTTCCCTCTGCGGTCCAAATAGCCCTTACACAGCCTGGAGGTGTGTTTTGGGTCATTGTCCTGTTGAAATACAAATGATAGTCCCACTAAGCGCAAACCAGATGGGATGGCGAATCGCAGCAGAATGCTGTGGTAGCCAAGCTGGTTAAGTGTGCTTTGAATTCAAAATAAATCACTGACAGTGTCACCAGCAAAGCACCCCCACACCATCACACCTCTTCCTCAATGCTTCACGGTGGGAACTACACATGCAGAGATCATCCGTTCACCTACTCTGCATCTCACAAAGACACAGCGGTTGGAACCAAAAATCTCAAATTTGGAGTCATCAGACCAAAGGACAGATTTCCACAGGTCTAATGTCCATTGCTCAAGTTTCTTGGCCCAAACAAGTCTCTTTTTCTTATTGGTGATTCACGCAGTCTCCTCTGAACAGTTGATGTTGAGATGTGTCTGTTACTTGAACTATGTGAAGCATTTATTTGGGCTGCAATTTCTCAGGCTGGCAACTCTAATGAACTTATCCTCTGCAGCAGAGGTAACTCTGAGTCTTCTTTTCCTGTGGCAGTCATCATGAGAGCCAGTTTCATCATAGCGCTTGATGGTTTTGGTGACTGCACTTGAAGAAACTTTAAAAGTTCTTAATGTTCCGAATTGACTGACCTTCATGTCTTAAAGTAAAGATGGACTGTCGTTTTTCTTTGCTTATTTGTGCTGTTCTTGCCATAATATGGACTTGTTTTTTTAACAAATAGGGCTACCTTCTCTATACCACCCCTACCTTGTCACAACACAACTGATTGGCTGAAACACATTAAGAAGGAAAAAAAATCCACAAATAAACTTTTAACAAGGCACACCTGTTAATTGAAATGCATTCCAGGTGACTACCTCATGAAGCTGGTTGAGAGCATACCAAGAGTGTGCAAAGCTGTCATCAAGGCAAAGGGAGAGAATGGCACCGGAGGGGATGGCTGCCGTTTTACGGACTCCTAACCAACTGTGCTATTGTGCATAACGTGTGCACTGGGAGTCGGGAAGAAACAAGAAACACGAACAACGCTCAGACAGGAAACTGAAACAAAAACAATGACACCTGGGGAAGGAACCAAAGGGAGTGACATATAAAGGGCAGATAATCAAAGAGGTGATGGAGTCCAGGTGAGTGTCATTATGCGCAGATGTGCGTAACGATGGTGACAGGTGTGCACTATTACGAGCAGCCTGGTGACCTAGAGGCCGGAGAGGGCGCACACATGACAGTACCCCCTCCCCGACGCGCGGCTCCAGCCGTAGGACGCCGACCAAAATGGCAATCCCGGGGATCAGGAGCGGACCGGTCACCTCTGCTAAGGCACGGGAACCTGTCGATCCGGCTGAGGCGCGGGAGCATGGCGACTAAGAGTGCCGGAGAGAAAACATACGTGACAGTACCCCCTCCCCGGGGTGCGGCTCCAGCCGCAGGACGCCAACCACAGGGACGATCCCGAGGATCAGGAATAGACCGGTCGCCTTCGCTGAGGTGCAGAACCCTGATGAACCGGCTGAGGAGTGAGAGCCTGATGAGCCGGCTGAGACCTCCCCGGTTGCCTCTGTCGAGGCATGGGAACCTGTTCACCCAGCTGAGGCATGGGAACATATCGAACCAGCTGAGGCATGGGAGCCGATCGAACCCGCAGAGGCATGGCAGCCTGTCGAGCCAACTGAGGCATGGAAGCCTGTCGATCCCGCTGAGGTATGGAAACCCGTCGAGCCAGCTGAGGCAGGGGAACTCGTAGAACCCGCCGAGGCATGGGAATCCGACAAACCGGCTGAGGCCTCCCAGGTAGCTTCGGTTCTGACACCCAGACCCGACATCACCTCCAAAACACAAAAAAACACTCCCTGATGCTTCGCTTTGATGTGGCGTCATTCTATAACGTGTGCGCTGGGAGTTGGGATGCAAATTCAGGGAGTGAATAATTTAATGAATGAATGAAACATAATACGAAACACGAACAACGCACAGACAGGAAACAATGACATCTGGGGAAGGAACCAAAGGGAGTGACATATATAAGGCAGATAATCAAGGAGGTGATGGAGTCCAGGTGAGTGTCATTATGCGCAGATGCACGTAACGATGGTGACAGGTGTGCGCCATAACGAGCAGCCTGGTGACCTAGAGGCCGGAGAGGGAGCACACGTGACATTGTGTTCATTTTTTTGCGTTGTTTGTAATTTATTTTTTTAACTTATTTAGTACATAATGTTGCTGCTACTGTCTCTTATGGCCGAAAATAACTTCTGGACATCAGAACAGCGGTTACTCACCTCGAACTGGACCAAAAAAAATATTTAATGATTCTGACGGGAAGAATATACTGCTTTCTCGGGAATGGGCCCAAATCCCGTCATTTGCATGAAGAAAAGACAGAGGAAAAGGGAGCGGAGGTCAGGCTGCCTTCTGAGAATTCGTAGGTGAGTGAGTAAACCCCCACTACCCTCCATTCTATTGGCCAACGTACAGTCATTGGAAAACAAAATGAATAATATACGATCAAGAGTATCCTACCAACGGGACATTAAAAACTGTAATATCTTACCTTTCACTGAGTCATGGCTGAACGACAACACGAATAATATAGAGCTGGTGGGATTTTCCATGCGTCGGCAGGACAGAGAAGCTACGTCTGGTAAGAGGAGGGTGTGTGTCTATTTGTCAATAACAGCTGGCGCATGATGTTAAAGAAGTCTCAAGGTATTGCACGCCTTGTGATAAGCTGTAGACCACACTATCTACCAAGAGAGTTCTCATCTATTATAAGGGCACAAGGCGAGACCCAGATGCAGACACAATGGTAGTGTACAATGGTAGTGTACAGGCAGTCCAGTAGGTACCGAAGGGCGGGCAGGCTTGAGGTCAGGGCAGGCAGAATGGTCAGGCAGACGGGTATGGAGTCCAGAAAACAGGCAAGGGTCAAAACCGGGAGGACTAGCAAAGAAGTGGAAAAGGAGTACGGGAAAAAACACGCTGGTTGACTTGACAAACATACAAGATAAACTGGCACAGAAAGACAGGAAACACAGGGATAAATACACTGGGGAAAATAAGCGACACCTGGAGGGGGTGGAGACAATCACAAGGACAGGTGAAACAGATCAGGGTGTGACATCTATATTATTCGCAGCCGTCTATTTACCACCACAAACCGATGCTGGCACTAAGACCGCACTCAACCAGCTATATAAGGCCATAAGAAAACAAAAAAATGTGACTCCAACATCATCATTAAGTTTGCTGATGACACAACAGTGGGACAGCCTATAAGGAGGTGGTCAGAGACCTGGCATTGTGGTGCCAGGACAACAACCTATCCCTCAATGTGAGCAAGACAAAGGAGCTTATCGTGGACTATAGGAAAAGAAGGGCCGAACAGGCCCCCATCAACATTGACGGGGCTGTAGGGGAGCGGGTCGAGAGTTTTGAGTTCCTTGGTGTCCACATCACCAACGAACTATTATGGTCCAAACACACCAAGACAGTTGTGAAGAGTGCACGACAACACCTTTACCCCCTCGAGACTGAAAAGATTTGGTATGTGGCCCCAGATCCTCAAAAAGTTCTACAGCTGCACCATCGAGAGCATCCGGACCGGTTGCATCACCGCCTGGTATGGCAACTCCTCGGCATCTGACCGTAAGGCGCTACAGAGGGTAGTGCGTACGGCCTAGTACATCACTGGGGTCAAGCTTCCTGCCATCCAGGACCTATATACTAGGCGGTGTCAGAGGAAAGTCAAAAAAATTGTAAAAGACTCTAGTCACCCAAGTCATAGACTGTTCTCTCTGCTCCACCCCCATCCCCCCCCCATTTGTTTTTACACTGCTGCTACTCACTGTTTATTATCTATGCATAGTCACTTTACCTCTACCTACATGTACAAATTACCTCAACTAATCTGTACCCCTGCACATTGGCTCAGTACTGGTACCCCCTGTATATCGCCTCGTTATTGTTGTTTTATTGTGTTACTTTTTATTATTTTTTACTTTAGTTTATTTGGTAAATATTTTCTTAACTCTTTCTTGAACTGCATTGTTGGTTAAGGGCTTGTAAGTAAGCATTTCATGGTAAGGTCTACACCTGTTGTATTCGGCACATGTGAGAAATAGAGTTTGATTTGGATTTGGTTGGCTACTTTGAAGAATCTAAAATCTAAAATATATTTAGATTTTTTTAACACTTTTTTGGTTACTACATGATTCCATATTTGTTATTTCATAATTTTGATGTCTTCACTATTATTCTACAATGTATAAAATAGTAAAAATTAAGAAAAACCATGGAATGAGTAGGCGTGTCCACCACCGTTGTGCTCTTGTGTAGTGAAACAGAATAGAATCTACCAAGACGAGTCTCAAGCCATCACATTTGTGACTTGTCTTGATCTAATACAAGTCTGCACCTCATTAGGTAATTGCTATGTAATTGCTATTTAAGTATATCACAAAGTTATACCAGGAGGCTACTTTTATACCAGTACCAGTACTTTTAATAAATAAACGACTTAAAACAGCAGACAGTAAAATAAAGTTAAACCTTCAATAAATATTCCCAAATAATACCATGCGTACTTTAAAAAAATGGTGTTTGAGAGTTTGAATTTTCTGTGTAGCAACCATATGTACTTATACAGTATAGAAAGGAACCCACAGCAAGTAGCTGGCAATAATAGTGTCACATTGGGCCTTAGCATCCTTAGCAAGTTTACGAGAGCCTGCTTTGGCACTCCTTCTTCAGCCAGAGGATGGCATCAAAACCAAAGTATAATTTTGAGTTTCCTCCTGACTTCCCGCACAGCCAACCTACAGTTCTCAGGCTAAGAGGTAGTAGATTCCAGGGTTTTGTTCATTAGGCACAAAACGGAAGAAAATGGACTGAAACTAGGATGGACTACATGGACTTGTCCAATAAAAAACACTCACATAGTCATTTTCCGTTGGAAAACGTTTTTAAAACGTTTTACATTGAGTGCCCTAATGGAAAGAGTGTTATTTTTTTCAGGATGGTTACAACAGTGTCCAAAGGCTTCTGTACAGCATGGCTACTAACATAATCCCTCATATTTCCAGAAAGCTTTGATGCCGTACACCTTGACCTGGGTCTAATCCTAATAATGTAACTAAATGTTTGGATCCAGTAAAGGTATCAAGTGAACTGCAGGAGGAAAAAAGCTGCTAAGACCATCACACTGACCTTGTATGTTGTTGAATGAATGTCTCAACTTGATTTCCCTTTATATTATTTATATTATTATATTTATTTATTATATTAGTATATTTATATTATTATATCCTATTTCCCTTCATACAAATATGTGTAAGGAATTATCCAAGAAAAACCCTGCAGGGATTTCTAGATGTTACCTATAGTTCAGACACTCATTTGTTTGTGATATGGTTTTGGACCCTTTCTTTGAACATTTACATTTTAGTCATTTAGCAGATGCCTTTATCCAGAGGGACTTAACAGTTACTGCATTCATCTTAAGATAGCTAGGTGGGACAAAAACAACATATCCCACGGGGGACCAGTACGGAAAGTCGCTCTGGATAAGAGCGTCTGCTAAATGACTAAAATGTAAATGTAAATGTAAATATCAGGGGGAAGCTGGTTCCACCATTAGGGTGCCAGGACGGAGAAGAGCTTGGACTGGGCTGAGCAGGAGCTTCCCTCCCATACGGGTGGGAGGGCCAAAAGACCAAAGATGGCAGAACGGAGAACTCGGGTTGGGGTTTAGGGTTTGAGCATAGCTTGAAGATAGGGAAGGGCAGTTCCTCTTGCTGCTCCGTAGGCAAGTAACATGATCTTGTAGTGAATGCGGGCTTCGAATGGAAGCCAGTGGAATGTGCAGAGGAGCGGGGCGACATGGGAGAATTTGGGAAAGTTTAACACTAGGCGGGCTGCAGCGTTCTGGATAAGTTGCAGGGGTTTAATGGCACAAGCGGGGAGCCCAGCCAACAGCGAGTTGCAGTAGTCCAGACGGGAGATGACAAGTGCCTAGATTAGGACCTGTGCAGCTTCCTGTGTGAGGTAGGGTCGTACTCTAAAGATGTTATAGAGCATGAACCTGCAGGAGCGAGTCACTGCTTTCATGTTTGCAGAGAACGACAGGGTGTTGTCCAGGGTCACACCAAGGGTCTTTGCACTCTGGGAGGGTCACACTGTGGAGTTGTCAGCCGTGATGGAGAGGTCATGGAGCGGGCAGGCCATCCCCTGGAGGAAGAGCAGCTCTGTCTTGTTGAGGTTGAGCTTGAGATGGTGGGCCGACATCCAAGCTGAGGAGCGACCTTCCAAGTAGGATGCAATCCAAGAGTGTGCAGAGCCTGAGACACCCAGCCCTGAGAGGGTGGAGAGGAGGATCTGATGGCTCATGATGTCGAATGCAGCGGATAGATCTAGAAGGATGAGAACAGAGGAGAGAGAGTCAGCTTTGGCAGTGTGGAAAGCCACCATGACACAGAGAAGAGCAGTCTCGGTTGAGTGACCCATCTTGAAGCCTGACTGGTTATGGTCAAGAACATCATTCTGAGAGCGATAGCGAGAGAGTTTGTCTGAGACAGCGGGCTCAAGTGTTTTGGAAAGAAAAGAAAGAAGGGTCTGTAGTTTTTGACGTCATAGGGGTTGAGTGTTGGTTTCTTGCAGAGTGGAGCGACTCCGGCCATTTGAAGTCAGAGGGATTGATGAGGGAAGCCAGTGAGTTGATGAGGGGAGTGAGGATTGGAGAAGGTCTCCAGAGATGATCTGGAGAAGGGAGGAGGGGATGGGGTCGAGTGGGCAGTTTGTCGGGCGGCAGGACACTAGTCGCAGGATTTCATCTGAAGAGAGAGGGGAGAAAGAGGTCAAGGCGTAGGGTAGTTCGGTGTGAGTGGGACCAGTTGACTCAATAGGCTGAGTGAAGGAGGAGCGGATGTTGTCAACCTTCTTTTCAAAGTGGTTAACAAAGTCATCCGCAGAGGGGGAGGAGGGAGGGGGTTGAGGATTAAGGAGGGAGGAGATGGTGGAAAAGAGTTTCCTAGGGTTAGAGGCAGAAGCTGAAATGTAGAGTGATAGAAAGTTGTTTTAGCAACGGAAACAGAGGAAGAGCATGTAGAAAGGAGGGCGTGACAGGATGATAGGTCCTCCAGAAGTTTAGTTTTCCTCAATTTTCGCTCAGCTGCACACAGGCCTGTTCTGTAAACTCACAATGTGTCACTCAGCTACTGAGCAGGAGGGGAGGGCCGAGCCAGCCGGGAGGAAAGAGGACAGTGCGAGTCATAGGATGCGGAAAGGCAGGATAATAGGGTTGAACAGGCAGAGTCAGGAGACAAGACAGAGAACTATTTAGCAAAGGGAGAGATGATATGATAGAAGAGGAGATAGTAGTGGGAGAGAGCAAAGATTGCGATGGCGTATGACCATCTGGGTAGGGGATGAGTGGTGTGCATTTGACAGTTTTCCAGACAAGATTAAGTGTTTGTGGATGAAAAAGCTCTTTCAATAGTTCTACATTGAGCATGCTTTTCAGTCCAGGAGTAGGGCTCACCTGTGTCTGGAAAACCGCCATTATTCTTTGTGATGTTTTCTCCAATAGAGCTAGTGTTTTGACACCTGACAGTGTCTAGCCAACTTCCCCTCTCACTTCCTGTTGTCTGACTTGGCCCATGTACAGTATCAGTCAAAAGTTTGGACACACCGACTCATTCCAGGGTTTTTCTTTATTTTTATTATTGTCTACATTGTAGAATAATAGTGAAGACATAAAAACTATGAAATAACACATATGGAATCATTTAGTAACCAACAAAGTGTTAAACAAATCAAAATATATTTTATATTTGAGATTCTTCAAAGTAGCCAGCCTTTGCCTTGATGACAGCATTGCACACTCTTGGCATTCTCTCAACCAACTTCATGAGGAATGCTTTTCCAACAGTCTTGAATAAGTTCCCACATATGCGGAGCACTTGTTGGCTGCTTTTCCTTCACTCTGCGTTCCAACTCATCCCAAACCATCTCAATTGGGTTGAGGTCGGGGGATTGTGGAGACCAGGTCTTCTGATGCAGCACTCCATCACTCTCCTTCTTGGTCAAATAGCCCTTACACAGCCTGAATGTGTGTTTGGTGTCATTGTCCTGTTGAAAAACAAATTATAGTCCCACTAAGCGCAAACCAGATGGGATGGCATATCGCTGCAGAATGCTGTGGTAGCCTTGCTGGTTAAGTGTGCCTTGAATGCTAAATAAATCACCGACAGTGTCACCAGCAAACCACCCCCACACCATCACACCTTCTCCTCCATGCTTCATGGTGGGAACTATACATGCAGAGATCATCCGTTCACCTACTCTGCGTCTCACAAAGACACGGCGGTTGGAACCAAAAATCCCAATTTTGGAGTCATCAGACCAAAGGACAGATTTCCACAGGTCTAATGTCCATTGCTCGAGTTTCTTGGCCCAAGCCAATGTAACAGTGTAGGTTCCGTCCCTCTCTTCGCCCCAACCAGGGACCCTTGCACACATCAACAACTGACACCCACGAAGCATCGTTACCCATCGCGCCACAAAAGCCGCGGCTCTTGCAACGCAAGGGGAACAACCACTTCAGGTCTCAGAGCGAGTGACATCACTGATTGAAACGCTATTAGCGCGCACCACCGCTAACAAACTAGCCATTTCACATCGGTTACACTCACCCCCCTTTTGACCTCCTCCTTTTCCGCAGTAACCAATGATCCGGGTCAACAGCATCAATGTAACAGTGTAGGTTCCGTCCCTCTCCTCGCCCCAACCTGGGCTCGAACCAGGGACCCTTGCACACATCAACAACTGACACCCACCGAAGCATCGTTACCCGTCACAAAAGCAAGGGGAACACCTTGCACCGCAGCAACCAATGATCCGGGTCACGGCACCAGTGTAACAGATGTATATCGTACTCTCCTTGCGTTGTGTTTTCTCCTAATAAATCACATCAGCCAGTGGTCCCAGTTGAGCATCATTTATTCCTGTTGTTAAATGGGAAACAGCACGGTAGTTGTGCAGGGTTTAATGATACTGATGGCTGTCGATGGCAAAATCCCTTGCATCACATTTTCATACTGGGTCCCAAAATACAAAAATACAATACAAAATATAACCTGTGTAAATACCTGTTGTTAAATGGGAAACAGCACGGTAGTTGTGCAGGGCTTAATGATACTGATGGCTGTTGATAGCAAAAGCTGTAGCATGAAGACAACTGTGTTAGCAGTGGGCTTATGTGACCATTACAACGGTGTATGCTAGCTAACACACTTATCTACAGCAATCATATGCCAAAGCACATCCCAGAAAACCCCTCAATCCCTAACAGGTACCATATACCCACACATGTATAAATCAGTAACGTACAGCAAACTTGTACACATTGTAAAATATAAAATATAAAACAGTATTCAGAACGTGACCTACCCCTTGCATCACATTTTCATACTGGGAAGACCTGACGTTTGCGATTTCCCCCTATCTGCAAGCGGGGCCAATCACAACACACCTTATTGTCATCAGTTGAACCAACCAATAAGAATGCTTGAACATTAAGTACACATTTCTTTAGAGGCAAGTGGAAACATAACCAACCCTGTTACACCAAGCAAGTCTCTTCTTATTGGTGTCCTTTAATAGTCTTTGCAGCATTTCGACCATGAAGGCCTGATTCACGCAGTCTCCTCTGAACAGTTGATGTTGAGATGTATCTGTTACTTGAACTCTGTGAAGCATTTATTTGGGCTGCAATCTGAGGTGCAGTTAACTCTATTGAACTTATCCTCTGCAGAAGAGGTAACTCTGGGTGTTCCTTCCAGTAGCTCTTGATGGTTTTTGCGACTGCACCTGAAGAAACGTTAAAACTTCTTGAAATTTTCCGAATTGACTGACCTTGATGTCTTAAAGTAATGATGGACTGTCATTTATCTTTGCTTATTTGAGCTGTAATATGGACTTGGTCTTTTACCAAATATGGCTATCTTCTGTATACCAATGAAGCTGGTTGAGAATGCCAAGAGTGTGCAAAGCTGTCATCAAGGCAACGGATGGCTATTTTTTAAGAATCTAAAGTATAACATATATTTGTATTTGTTTAACACTTTTTTGGTTACTACTTGATTCCATATGTGTTATTTCATAGTTTTGATGTCTTCACTATTTTTCTACAATCTAGAAAATAGTCAAAAAACCTTTGACTGGTACTGTAAGTGAGAGAGGTACACCCCTTACTTAACAGTTTGCGCCTGTCTGGGGAGTCACACAGACTGGGCCCCAAATAACCTTTGGAGGCACTAAAGTAACCTTTGGTAGAGATACGTGTCTTATGGAAAGGTTGAAACCGTCAATCATGGTGATGTGAGATGTGTGTGAGAGAGGTAGTGTAAATCTACAGAAGATATACTGACCGATTGAATGAACAACTGTTACCTTTACTCTTAAACTTGATTCTGTTACTCTCGTAGGTTGAGGAAGAATCTGAAAGGTCTATACATCGTACACCCAACCTGGTACATCAAGGCCCTGATCACCATCATCAAGCCCTTCATCAGGTGAGGACCACCATCCCCTGAGACACCAAGTCCAGTCTGTCAGGGTTGCTGTTGTTGTTGTTGAGTCAATGGGCCCTGTTACTCCATGAAGCAAAAGGGACATCTATAGAACAATGGCCATAGCACTGTTTGAGCAGCCGCCCTGATCTTGTAGCTGTAATAGTACAAATCTTAATTGTATATTTATTTCATCTAAACGATGCTGCCCACTACTGTATCTTTATTTTTTTACATGTAGGCTCTGTGCCGTCACACAAAACTAATGGCTTCCGATCCCGTCATCCTCACAGCTCCAAATTCAGTCGCAAGCTTCAGTTTATCGACAGCCTTCGGGAGCTGTCCCAGCACATCCCTATTGAGCGTGTGCAGATCCCCGACTGCGTCAGACAGTGAGTGACACCATCAGACTCTCTCATGCCACGTTCAAAACACTTGGGAACTTGGAACTCGGAAATCTCTGACTTCTGATCTCAGTGCGTTTTAGACAACTGTGAACTTGTAAAAAATGTAGCTCCGACTAGGAAAAATATCTTTGAGTGGTCAACTCAGAATTCCAAGTCGGGAACTAAGGTCTCTTTCTACAGCTCCTACTTTCCGACCTTAAGATCACTGAAGTCATTATTTGACCTCGTTTTTTTCCAGAGTTCCCAGTATTCTTGAAAGCACCATCACACATTTACAACAAGCTACATTAATGAACCCATAAATGGGAAAGCCCATCACCTCATATGTTTATTGTGTGACTAATATCTAGTTATTCTTAATCACTCTTTGGCTACCATTGAGCAAATCAAAGTATTCATTTCAAACAGAAAGAAAACAGTGAGACCTTCTATTATGATGATTCATGAAAATGTATTGGCTGTGTTTATTGTTTTTCAGTCCAGTTCAATATATTTCCATTCACACAGGTTTGACGAGAATATGGACAGGTGATATACTGAAAATGGTGATCTGGACCACAGTGTAAGGTACATGAAGCCAAAACAGTGGACTACAAAGGATCAAATCTGGCAACCGATGACTTGACACTGAGGATGAACCTGGCTGCCCAATCTCACATCAGTTGTCCTATAAGACAACTTTAACCAAAGTATCTACTGAAGGACCACAAGTAGAAACACTGAGCTCCAAAAGTTTCGAGACTGTAACCACGTTTCCATCCAGTTTTTATGCAGTAAAGTCATACCATATAAACAAAATACCAACAGCTGATGGAAACAGGAAGTTTCGGTACAAAGTTAGAAATGTAGACAGATCATTTGTTCGTTCGACATGGTGGGTTATTTTTGTGTCAGTAAAATTAATCATGTGAGAAATGGCAGTGGAAACGCCTTCATGCACAAATATTGATATAATAACCATCACATCGAAGTAAACTTGGAGTCACGCGATGTTATGGGGTGTGGTCCTCCTGCTACAACTCAGGAAACCATACAGATTATTAGGCTTCAAATGAAGTGATGAATTTTACAGGATGGTGAAAGTGCAATGTGATCTTTATGCTCCTTTCCAATAAATATTGAGGTTCTTATTCTGGTGACATGATGATCAGTGCTTGACTGCCATTTTTGACCAATAAAAATATTCTCACCTCTTATCCATAATAATCTCATCATGTAGACCTAAAGCCAATTTATGCTGGCTCTGCATATGTGATTCTTACAGCGGATGTGAAGCAATTGCAGGGCCTCTGAAGGCTTGTGGAGGCCAAATCGAGCTCCGTACCGCATCGCCGTGAGCCTCGCAAAATTTGTGAAAATGCAGAGGGCTCCGTATAGCTCCGTATTGACATGATTGGTTGACGGTAGATGTGGGCGGGAGGTCCTGTATCAACACAAACTCACATCCTTGACAACTCCCTTCACAACAGCTCCGTTCCGCAAAGCTCAAGAAGTATGAATGTCCTGACTTCTGCAGAGACCATATAGCAGTAAATGCTGTACGGCCACTGCAGATGATGGATTGACCATGCAGAGGCTTTTAACCCAGCACAGCCTACCCACACTGTATCTGCAAGCTGTTGGCTAGAGTGCACGTGCCAAGACCAGAGTATGCACATTTGCTATTTAATGCAACAGTTTTTGTGACAAAACTACCGGTAGAGTTGAAAATGCGATGGAAACATATTGAACTTTAGATTTTTATGTGGTACATGAAAACTTAAGCGAAAATGTACATTTTGTGTGCACTACATTATCGCGCACTGTCAATTTTGTGGAAACACACCACTGGTGGGAAAATGCACACATTTTCTTTATGCAGATTCTAGAGTATTAGCATGAAAATCTGTAGCCAGTTGGATCGGAACCTAGCGAGTGACACGTTTTGTTGTTCTGGCTCTCCACTCCAGCGCTTGGATTTGATATGGATACAATACAATGACTATTAAAGTACAGACTGTCAGCTTTAATTTGAGGGCATTTTCATCCATATCGGGTGAACCGTTTAGAAACTACAGCACTTTCTGTACATAGTTCCCCCATTTTAGGGGACCAAAAGTATTGGGACAAATTCATTACACTACCATTCAAAAGTTTGGGGTCACTTAGAAATGTCCTTGTTTTGAAAGAAAAGAAAAGCACATTTTTTTGTCCATTAAAATAACATCTTTATTGATCAGAAATACAGTGTAGACATTGTTAATGTTGTAAATGACAATTGTAGCTGGAAACAGCAGGTTTTTTGTGGAATATCTACATAGGCGTACAGATGCCCATTGTCAGCAACCATCACTCCTGTGTTCCAATGGCACGTTGTATTAGCTAATCCAAGTTTATCATTTTAAAAAGCTAATTGATCATTAGAAAATCATTTTGCAATTATGTTAGCACAGCTAAAAACTGTTGTTCTGATTAAAGAAGCAATAAAACTGGCCTTCTTTAGAGTAGTTGAGTATCTGGAGCATCAGCATTTGTGGGTTCGATTACAGGCTCAAAATGTCCAGAAACAAAGAACTTTCTTCTGAAACTGGTCAGTCTATTCTTGTTCTGAGAAATGAAGGCTATTCCATACGAGAAATTGCCAAGAAACTGAAGATCTTGTACAACGCTGTGTACTACTCCCTTCACAGAACAGAGCAAACTGGCCCTAACCAGAATAGAAAGAAGAGTGGGAGGCCCCGGTGCACAACTGAGCAAGAGGACAAGTACATTAGAGTGTCTAGTTTGAGAAACAGACAACTCACAAGTCCTCAACTGGCAGCTTCATTAAATAGTACCCGCTAAACACCAGTCTCAACATCAACAGTGAAGAGGCGACTCCGGGATTCTGTGTCTGTGTTCTTTTTCCCATCTTAATCTTTTATTTTATTGGCCAGTCTGAGATATGCTTTTTCCTTTGCAACTCTGCCTAGGAGGCCAGCATCCCGCAGTCGCCTCTGCACTGTTGATGTTGAGACTGGTGTTTTGCGGGTACTATTTAATGAAGCTGCCAGTTGAGGACTTGTGAGGCGTCTGTTTCTCAAACTAGGCACTAATATACTTGGCAAGTTTGATCTTTCATCTCACTTTACACCAGTTAATCATTTTTTATCAGATCATTTATGATCCATTCGTATGGAGGGGCGCAACTTTGGTTTTAGAAGTGGGGGGGACATTTTTTTTCTTCTTTTTTTCGGATAAACACTCCAAACAGCCTACCCGACCGCTCGGAGGACTCCGCATGGTCCTAAAGCACAACGTTGCCTTGTTTTGTATCACATTCCAATGATAAAACTGGGGGGGACAAAAATGCAATTTCAGAATGTGGGGGGGACATGTCCCCACTGAAAGTTGCACCCCTGCTCATATGACATTATTGGATAATTCTTTGTGTTTGTTTTTTTTCTATTCCATATCCAGATGACTGTTTACTGTCTTTAGACAATGAAGTTCATTATTGTAATACACTATCTAAAATATATTTTATTGTAATGCTCTGTCAACGTTGATAAGGGTGTGTGTTTAAATAACAGGTGATGATATCATTGACTGATGATGTCTTTATTGATTCATCCATCTGCAATAAAACAAAATTAACTGAGATAAAGGGTGTATCAGACAAATTGCTTACAAAGCTGGTGTATCAGGGTCATGCTCTCAGCATATTAAGGAAACCTTCCATTAAAAACACAAAATATTAGTAATGTTCAAAGAACGTTCTAAGAATATTATTTAAAAACATATACACTGAGTACACAAAACATTCCATGACATAGACTGACCAGGTGAATCCAGGTGAAAACTATGATCCCTTATTGATGTCACTCGTTAAATCCACTTCAATCAGTGTAGATGAAAGGGAGGAGACAGGTTAAAGAAGGATTTTTAACACTTTTAACACAGACGATTGAGACATGGATTGTGTATGTGTGCCATTCAGAGGGTGAATGGGCAAGATAAAATATTTTCGCGCCTTTGAACGGGGTATGGTAGTAGGTGCCAGGCGCACTGGTTTGTGTCAAGAACTGCAACGCTGCTGGGTTTTCAACACTCAACAGTTTGTGTGTATCAACAATGGTCCACCATCCAAAGCACATCCAGCCAATTCGACACAACTGTGGGAAGCATTGGAGTCAACATGGACCAGCATCCCTGTGGAACGCTTTCAACACCTTGTAAAGTCCATGTCCCAACGAATTGAGTCTGTTCTGAGGGCAAAAGGGGGGGTGCAACTCAATATTAGGAAGGTGTTCTTAATGTTTGGTATGCTCAGTGTTCATTGTTAATATGTTCAGGTGTGTTGACTGCGCCCAGTAAATTGGCCAACCCTGATCTTAATGAGTGCTTGTTTCCCTTGAAATGGGGTCTGTTTGAACAGACTAAAATGAACGTGGCATGCTAGCTCCATCCTGGTGGTGCAGTGGAATAATTCCATGGATAGAGAACAGAATCTCACTGATGCCGTGCCACAATATAAAATATGCGTTTGCATGGTTAAGCAAATGAATAGCCATGTACTTCAGCATCCAATCTGTTATTGGAGTTCAAAACAGTTAACCTAAGCTAGCAGTGTTATTAAATATTATTGAAACATATTCTCAGAATGTTATTTCATTACTTTCAAATAACCTAAAATTTCTTTTCTCAGAACGTTACTAAAACCTCCCAAGGAAAACCATCACGGAACAATAATAAAACATTCTCAGAACCTAATTGCAACCTCCCAGAACAGTCAAAAAGTAAAAAAAAACTAAAAAACAATCAGTTTTACTGGTCAGGAAACTTATGGATTTGTTCCCAGAACCAATGAGAAACCAAAGACTTGCGTTCCCACAACTTCCAAGGAACCAAGTGTGCTAGCTGGGAAGCAACCTGTTTTATATTAATCATCATTGACTATTACTGCTTAAATTACACTGAACAAAAATATAAAACGCAACATGCAACCATTTAAAAGATTTTACTGAGTTACAGTTTATATAAGGAAAAATAAGGAAAATAAATTAATTAGGCCCTAATCTATGGTTTTCACATGACTTGGAATACAGATCTGCATCTGTTGGTCACAGACACCTTAATGTTGAGGATCTTATCCCGGTATTGGGATTCATTGTCATGTGACCATGGCGGGGAATTCAAAACTGCAAGAGTAATCATTTCAAAAAATCAAATAATCAACTATTTTCCTCCATTTGAAAGATATATCTCCTAAATCTAACCACGCTGTCCGATTTTCAGAGGCATTACGGAGAATGCATAAAGTTAGGTTATGTGAGGAGAGTACATTGACAATAGCTGCGTGTAATGTTTAGCCAATTCAAAGAAGGGCATCAACAGACAGAAAACTAGCTAGAATTATGCACTTACCTTTGACAATCTGCATCAGATGACACTCATAGGACATTATGTTATACAATACATGCATTTTTAGTTCCATCAAGTTCATATTTATATCCAAAAACAGCATTTACAGTCGCGGTGAATTTCAGAATTTTTTTCGGCTCGAATGCACCCAGTGAATCCAGCATTGCAAATCACGGAATTACTATTCGAAAACATTGGTAAATTATAATATTGTCATTCAAAGAATAATATATTATCATCTCGTAATTGCTACCGAATGGCCAGATCTCAAAATAACTTTACTGGGAAATCACATTTTGCATAAACTGGGTACTATGCTAACAACAATAAGCTATATGCTAAGCTAAGCTAAGCTATACCGTTAGCATTAGCATCATCTAATATCGATAATAACATTCTAAATATCCCCTTACCTTTGATTATCTCCATCAGAAGGCGCTGCCAGAGATCCCAGGTCCAGAACAAATGTGGTTTCTTTTGACAAAGTTCATAATTTATGTCCAAATAGTTAGCGTTCAGTAGGCTCCCACAAAATGAGGTGGGCAGTGTAAAGTCACGTCGAAAAGCTAAAGAAAACCTAGTAAATAATCTATTTACGTTTGTTTAAACATGTCAAACGTTGTTCATCATTAATCTTTTGGTCCATTTTTAACGTGAAACATCAGTAAACATCAGTAATATTTTCACACAACCTATCAAGTGTCTAGAATAAACGATAATGACAAAGGCACTCTTCTCAGATTCATGCGCAGGCGCAAAAAATGAAGTGATGACGTGTCAACTTGTAAGCTTTCTTATTCGGTCTGTATTCATCACAGATGCTTCCAACAACTTTCTAAAGATCGTTGACATCTAGTGGAAGCAGTAGGAGTTGCGAACTGAATCCTTTCTCACTGTGGTATCTTTAAAACAATGACACTAAATAGTACAGTCACAAAATTCTCATTTTTTTTAATCTATTTTTCACAGGTTTTTGCCTGCAATATGAGTTTTGTTATACTTACAGACACCATTCAAACTGTTTTAGAAAATTCAGAGTGTTTTCTATCCGAATGTGTTAATAATATGCATATCCTAGCTTCTGAGTTGGTGTAGGAGGCAGTTAAAAATTGCCACATATTTTTTTCAAAATTCTCAATACTGCCCCCGTGGCCCGTAGAGGTTAAAAGAAAGTAGGGACATGGATCAGAAAACCAGCCAGTATCTGGTGACCACTATTTGCCTCATGCGGCACAAAATCTCCTTTGTATAGAGTTGATCAGGCTGTTCATTGTGGGCTGTTGAATGTTGTCCCAATCCTCTTCAATTGCTGTGCGAAGTTGATGGATATTGGCAGGAACTGGAACACACTGTTGTACATGTCAATCCAGAGCACCCCAAACATGCTCAACAGGTGACATGTCTGGTGAGTATGCAGGGAAAGGAAGAACTGGGACATGTTCAGCTTCCAGGAATTGTGTACAGATCCCTGCAACATGGGGCTGTGCATTATCATGCTGAAACATGAATTGATGGATGAATGAATGGCACACCAATTGGCCTCAGGATCTCATCAGGGTATCTCTTTTTTTAATTTGACCTTTATTTAACTAAGCAAGTCAGTTAAGAACAAATTCTTATTTTCAATGATGGCTTAGGAACAGTGGGTTAACTGCCTTGTTCAGGGGCAGAACAACAGATTTGTACCTTGTCAGCTCGGGGATTCGATCTTGCAACCTTTCGGTTACTGGCCCAACGCTCTAACCACAAGGCTATGCAGCCGTCCCATCTCTGTGCATTCCAATTGCCAAATTGTAATTCAGTTCGTTGTCCGTAGCTTATGCCTGCCCATACCATAACCTCACCGCCACCATGGGGCACTGTTCACAACGATGACATCAGCCATCTGCCCGGTCCAGTTGAAACCGGGATTCATCCGTGAAGGGCACACTTCTCCAGCGTGACAGTGGCCATCGGTTGTGAGGCCGGTTGGTCTGCGGTTGTGAGGCCGGTTGGACGTACTGCCAAATTCTCTAAAACAATGTTGGAGGCAGCTTATGGTAGAGAAATTAACATTTAATTCTCTGGCAAAAGCTCTGGTGGACATTCCTGCAGTCAGCATGCTAATTGCACGCTCCCTCAAAACTTGAGACATCTGTGGCATTGTGTTGTGTGACAAAACTGCACCTTTTAGAGTGGCCTTTTGTCCACAGCACAAGGTGCACTTATGTAATGATCATGCTGTTTAATCAGCTTGTTGTTATACCACACCTGTCAGATGGATGGATTATCTTGGCAGGAGGTGAAATGCTCACTAACAGGGATGTAAACAAATTTGGCATGACAATATGGAACATTTCTGGGATATTTTATTTCAGCTCATGAAACATAGAAACAAAATTTTGCATTTTGCGTTTATATTTTTGTTCACTGACTATGATGGAAGCATCAGCTGGGGGTCATTTCATTAAATCCTTTTATTTACATTTTTGTCCTAATAACGTAACTTTCTCACGTTTGTCTACCAAGAGGAAACAACATGCTTGTAAGTACATCTACGGCATTTAGATAATACTTTCTTAAACATCAAAATACCAAGTTTACCAAATTGGATTCGGGAAATGTCTGCTGGATTTTCCTTTAAATAGGAAACTAGTCCATGTGATCGACACATTTATGAATAAACCCCAATGTCTCATGTTCAACTTATTTCTCCAGCCAGCACTCAATAGAACCCATTATACACTGACTTGTTTTCCAGTACAGGAGTGAATGTGTTGTTTTTAGGAGCTCTGTTGGGTACAGTGGGAGGGTGTTTGGCCTCTACCAGCTTCCTCCTCTTCCACACAGCACTTAATAAAGGAACACAGAGGGAGGGAGTGGGGAATTTGGCCCAGATCGCAGAAGGTGAGACTGGCTGTTCGGACCCACCAGACACACAGGAAAAGGACCCTTACAGGGAGAGGAAGTGAGGTAGCTGTGGGGAAACTCAATAAACAGGAACAGAGAACAGTGTACGAAGTGTGAGACTGGTGCCAGGCTGAGGTTTACAGTTAGGGAAGTCAGGCTCGGCCGATCCCATCTACACTATAGGAAAAAGAAGTCCAAAGTTTGAGTCACTCAGGTCTTTAAAATAGGTGTTTTGAATCTAGAGATGATTTACTGATGTTGCCACTTTCTTTACTGTGCATGAATCAATATTTGTTTTCAAGCCCTTGATTAGAAAAACATGATATGCTGTTCTGGGTTGTATACAGAGTAGATGGTTTGTTTGAGATTGTATCTCATTGGCTTGCGTTTTCAATGTCCATAGGTGGTATTAAGTCGCATACACTTCTATATGATAAATTAAATGATAAAAAAATAAGTTAATGATCATTTCTACCTGGTCCAAGTCATTTAAGTTCAGACTGGAATATTTTCCATTGTTAAAAATACCCCATACAAAACGATATTTAAAAAAGAAATCTCGGACACAACTCAAACCTCCCCACCAGTTGAGACTGCTTTAATCCCTCGTTTTATTCATTAGAATTTTATAACATCATCCATAAATACAGTCGGAGACATTACAGCATGTTCCATTAGTTGGGTTGTAAAACAGGACCTGCAGTCCAGCAGTGGCTCAGTCGTCTGATAACTACCATAAGTCATTATCTAAGATGCATTACAGAACCACCACTACCAGTCATTATTTGGAGGCCCGATATAAACAGCCCATGTTATATATTAACCAACATCTCATACTGAAACGCAATGAAAAGGAGCTCTTATCTTGTTCCAGGCCCGATCTGATCTGCCGGCGGCTTTTAGTGTAATCAAGAAGCACAATGGACCATAGATTTCCTTCATTCAGGCGATGGGCTTTTGCTGGGCTCTGCCAAGGACAGGCCCCATGTGTGTAGTGGTGTGTTTGCAGCCAAGGCACAAAACTGTTGGCTATGCCCAATGTTTTATATAGAAACAGCATCCATTGTTAAAGAGGAAGTAGAGTGTTGAAGGTTTAATATCCTCTAAAAAAATAAAAACATTGAAGAGTGCCGGGCGAGAGAAGCTGAAAACCTTATGGTGAGGACAGGAGAGAAATCACTGATTTTTCCATGGGCACGTCCCCCCCCCCAGTGAAGTAGGTAATGAATGCGTTATCCTGCGCTCTGCCCCATGGTTTGACTCTGGGCTGCTCACACAGATTAAAATCATTATTATGTTGTTGAGATTACTGTGGTCTCAGACAGCTGCTTGTAATAAAAACACAAGATGTTGGAGGCTGGATGAAACATCTCATCATAGTAAGTCTCTTCCTGCAACGTTGCAGTGTGATTTGCTCTGGCTGTTGGAAACAGGAGAACTTCAATTTGAGTCACGTTCGTCGCAGCAAATGTAACCAAGGTTGATATGAACAGTGATTAGTTTAGATTTTTGCTGTCAATCTGGGTCTGAAGACTAAACACATGAAATGTTTGATTTCCCTCAACTCAGAAAGTATTGCATTTATCTGTTAATTAAACTGGGTATAATTTGTCTGTATATTATTCCCTAAATCAGGGGCTCCCAAACTTTTCACTCAGGGCTACCCTCTTTCAGAACTGGGGAAAATGTATTTGTCATATGCACTTGTGTGTAAATAAGAATTTGTTCTTAACTGACTTGCCTAGTTAAATAAATAAACCTCTGGAGGATGTGTCCCTTCAAAGTAAATGGCACTTTCAAGTAAACACAAGAAACACACATGGATACATAAAATAGACTGTATTTTCAGGAGGGGAAAAGCCCAGAAGCGGAGAAAACAAAAAAAATAAAACAGATTTGCGGCAGTTGAAATACTTCCTCTACTATCACACATCTGTCCACCAACGTCCACATAGGATGACTGTGGAACACATGTCCAATTAAAAGGAAGAGGGAGACCCAGGAAAACAGTGCAACTGAAAAAGAAAGCGCGTACATTGCATCCTGGAATCTCTTCAGTCACAGATAAGAAATGTTAAAAACAAAACTTAAAAAAAAAAAGAAACTTAAAAACCCAGCTCCACAGCTGACAAAAATATGAGGACAGTCGTAAAACAAATAAAAATGACTCACACGGCAAGCGTTTGTCTGAACTATAGTAGGCATGCATCTAAATGTAATATTGAATACAATGACAACAGCGGGTCCATTTACCGGTAATGAGGCAAAATAACTTGATAAATTGAAAAATAACAGAATGCAAAAATCAGCCATCACTTTCTCACCGTAGTATTATAGGCTTTGCCGTTTCCTCTAACCTGAACTGTAGATTGCCATTGAAACAGAAAGCCCATAAGGTCACCGTTCAGAATAGCTAAAAAGTGAATGAGCATGTCTCAGCTTAGACTGGCAGGGGCCAATTCTAAGACGAGCACCGTGCAACAGGAGAACCGAGGCCAAGTTGCCATAGTTTGATACATTTGAGATGATGGTGTCATAAACCTGCTGAACTAACAGTCCAACTAGATGAGTTTTTAGATAAAGGCAAACGATCAAGATTAGTTACTGCATCTTACATTCAGCTTTCAAACGCTTACAAGTGGATTGCACAAGACTATTACCCCATACAAACTTGTTTAAAACCCCAAAAAGGGAGTCTATGGGACACTACAGAAGGTAATGACTTTGTCACGTACACCAGACAGGTGCAGTGAAATGTGTTGTTTTACAGGGTCAGCCATAGTACAGGGCCTATGAGCAAGGCATATCGATCCATTTTTCACCTCGTCTGCTCGGGCATTTGAACCAGCGACCTTTCGGTTACTGCCCCAACGCTCTAACCACCGCTGGCTACCTGCCAGTGATATCCAGTGTTCAGATGTGCTGGTGTTAAAGCACTCATGGTAAAAAATACAAAAAAAAAGCACCTAATATATATAAAGGCAGAACTTTGGCAATAACACTTAAGGTAGAAGTATATATGAGAGGGTTGTCTGAGAACCTTGGTGTGCGTTTATAAGGACGACTGAGTGACTAATGGTGGAATGTGTGTGAGAAAGACTGGAAAACTTCTAAGAATCATCCACGTAAAACGGGCAAAGTGCCAAAACATTTGCAAAGTAGGCCTACAAGTGACCACTCCCACCCTGTATGTCTACAGTGCTGCTAAGATTGGATCTTAAACTACTCCAGACAAGTAGCGGGTGGAGCCAGGGATGATGCCACATCCTGCTTGTCAATTGAGCAACTTTGCTTCCAAAACCTAAATAACAATTTGACCACTGCACTTTAGCAATACATATGAAAACTGCCTGCTTGTCATGGCACTATAGGAAACAGATGGGCTCAGATTCCACCATTCACTACTTATAAGGCATTAGAATCATTACAGACAACACTTTTAAAGGGCACAAATGCACACCACTGTGTCAAGAATAAAGAAAAAAACTATTTTGTTTGCGTTATTGAAAGAGCAGTATCACATTTGTGAGATGGTCTTGTTCGTGAAATATTCGGACGATCCCTTGCATGTTACAGAAGCAAATGGGAAAATCTGTATCTGGCAGCAGCCTGAAGTGTAACAAATACCTCCTAAAAGCCCACACACACAATCCCGTCCAGTTCCCAGTGCTGAGTGAGAATCCAGGGTGCTTTCCCGCTTCAAGGCAAGAGTCATGTTCCATTTGAAACTGGATGATGGGGGACGAAAGGGATTCTGGGAAATTAAGTCATCTTTTTTTAATTGTGCCATTTGCGGTGGTCATTGTGGGCCTAAGTGCAATATGCAGAGTTGGTCCATGAAGGTTGGCTTGAGGCTGGGTCCGAGGAAGGGGGAAATGAGGAGCTCACGTCAAGTCCTTGGATTGGTCCATATGTCTGAAACCGCAAACAAAATGATGTCATTGGAGAGCAGTAGTTTCTGAATAAAAAGTAAAAAACACTGAAGAATATCTTCAGATACACAAAAAAAAATATATATATATATATATTAAATCCACAGAGTATGCAGTCAGGTGTTTAAAAAAAGTTTCCCCAAGAACTTAGGCTAGTAGTTCATTGTCTTAATTTGGAAGAACAAAAGATTGGGATATTAATGGATGGCTCTCCCTTTCACACTGCGTGACAAACAATTCCCCAGTCTAAAATAAACTAATTAAGACAAACACTTTCAGCTGGACATATTTAACCCGTAAAACAGTATGACCTAAAGAGTGAGTATATAGACGGTACTTACTGGCTATAAGAGGCTGCTTCTGCCATTGGTGCTGGGTCCTTTGGACCTCATCTGTTCCTGAACTGACCCTGACTGCATGGGGGACAAGAGCAACATGGCAGTCACACTAACATCACTCCCTGGTAGAGTTATGTCAAATACAGTGGAGCGTCAACCAGCAAGAACAGAGGACGTTGACAATATGACCTGTTTTCTGGTATTATGTAACAGTCAGTGTTATTAAAGATACCTTGAGTCATTCCACCTGCAGCTGGATTAAACAACTGTTGTTGCTAAGTAAGTGCCCTTTGCTCACTCACAAATGGTGTGATATGTTGACATTTCATATGCCGAACGGGAACACGCAGTGTTCAATCCCTAGCGGTTAATTAATGGATAAACTAGAGGTGGGTATGTGGAAATGCTAACTAACTTTGCAACAATGGAACACTGTGCCTGAAAACTCAAAACAAACCTGTAGTCGGAATACTGACGGCGCAGAAGGAGAGGCACTGTCAAGATTACACAGATGTTTCGTAAATGGTGTTATGTAATAATTCTGCTTAAACAAAAAAAGGCAGAAGTGTTTGTATACCACGCCTATTTACACTGTTCCAGTGAATTGACTCGAATTAATAGGCTTTGTATCATTATAAGGGTTAGTCATGGCTCGCAATGGAGTCACCGGCTTGGTGTAAACACAAAACGTATACGTCTCTCATTCGGCATTAAAGCTCATTAAGGTTGTCAATGCTAAGTAAACAAGACTTGATCACTGGTGAGTTGACTTGGTTTTCAGTGGGATGTCTGAGTTCCCCTTTAACAGGCACAGAAAGGAGATCTTGTTTTAGGTTGCTGTGATTGGGGGAATCTTCTACCAGCGTTGCAGGACACAGAGGGGGCCTTTCATTTAGCTGCCAAGGCTTTCCAGCTGTGTCCCCTGTCACTGTCCCCTTCTCTGTGTGCCCTCTGGAATCCCTCCCAGGGAGGGAAGAGGGACTGAGCAATAGGGTGTAGGGAACATCATGGGCATGAAGTGGTAGGGAGGGGGTCCATTTCAGGGCCTGTGTTTCACAGGACCACTTCCGCACAGGCTGAGCCTTGTTCAAAAGTGAGGCTGCAGGTGGCTGGCTGGAGATGGGCCAGTTCGCCAACGAATGGGGGTGGGACTAGTGTAGCAGTTCATGTATGAAAGCATCAGTGTTTTTGTATTCATTTTTGTCCAAAGAAAACCTGTGGACAATACCAATTCCCTGGTTTGTAGCATGGTGCACTGAGATGTTTTACACAATATCTTCCAGACTTGATCCAAGTGTTGAAATAACAGTTTTAAAAAAATGGATTTGACATGCAATGCAAGTATAACGCAAAGACCAAATAATGGTACTCACTATGAGCAGCCCAACGGAAATTGTTAGAGATTTATCTGTCAAGATTACAGACTGACCTATCATTCTTCTAAAACACTGATGCCAAAATGTGTAAAAGGATGGTCTTTATGAAAGTAGCCAAAACCTTATGCATACCGGCGGCAAACCTTCCGCCATCTCCCCAGAGCCAATGTGTGTGAGGTGCATAAAGTTCGTGGGCTCTCCGATCATGCTGCAGTCAATCTTCCTCCTCTTCTTCTTCTGAAACAAAAGCAAAACGCCAGAGGTCAGTGACCTTCAGTAATTAAAATACGGCTAGGCAACTGCATAACACAGCGGCTGTGCAACCAAAAATGAAAGCAAAATTAGGTTTTAATTCAGAAGATGCTCTAAAATTACAACATAAACATGCACTTAATCGAACAATGATCGACATTTTGTCTCCAAATAAGCAGCTTATATTATTAGAACACAGGAGAGGAACACTTATTTGGTTATAGGTGTAAACCATGAGGTGGTCTATTGATCATGGGATGAAATACTACAGAACAAACAGAAGTTGATGCTGGACAGTAAACAATGTCAAAAAAGCCTCTGTGCAAAAAAACTTGCAGAAGTAGTAGAATTATTATTATTATTTTTTTAAATGTGATGGCTTAGAATATTAAATAAAATGTTTTTGCTATGCATAAGCCATAAAATAAAAGGCTTTAATTGTCCACTATATTGTTAGTTTATCATCTCCTGAGGCAGGCTGGCAGATGCCATAGACCAGCATACAGACCTTTAGCCATGTTAAGTGTTACATAAGCAACTTTGACCCATGTTTACATCCAAACAAAAACGTGCTGCTGACCAAAACGTTGAACCCTGTATCCTATGAGCTAGTCATGTGTGGGCGTCTTTTATTCTTGACGTCATCTTGAATTCGGAGGATCTGTTGGCGCATGCCTACGCACCCAATGAATCAGGCATCTTAACGGCCGGTCTTGTTGCTACGTTGGCATGACAGAGGAAAGCAGTCATTCCCACAGACTCGGAAAGACAACCTCATGACCATTTCAGCAGGCATATTGAATCAGTGAACACCTAGCAACGTAAGATGCCAGGAATTGAATTCGAAACATATGCGACCAAATAAGGTAACCCTATACTCTTCTTGGCTCTATTGACATTCTGTGACGATCAAGTAGGAGCCTCACTCTGTGTAGACCAACTTCCGAGTATCAATACGGCAATCGATTAAAACTTAAACACTTTGCCGCTTGGTACTTCAGTCCAAACAGCCCTTGAAAACATTCAAAAAAGGCATACCAAACCTAACCAAAAGCCCAGCTGGTTGGCATCCACTCAAGTGGCAGCCATGAGTCATACCAAAGTCAGAAATAAGCCTGCACTATAATGTTGCTTAATTGGGAGGTATGCTATCCAGTGGCTGATTGATGGAAGGTCTAGCTAATTGGTCAGCTGCGTGTGCTGCAAAAGAGAAACCGTCGCTTAGCAACTTATTTTAGGAGAGGCCTTCAGTATGTGTAATAGCAACCATTTGGTGTCAGAAACCCTTTGGCATAGCCTGTGCTTAGAAAAGTGGGTAGCAATTACATGACTGACATACAGGAAGTTAGGCAGACCCAAACTACCAACATCTCATGAGAGCATCAGTAAGAAGGGTCTCGATACAGTAATATTCCAAAAACAATTACGCCACACAAGCCCCTGTACTCTCGAAACAGTTCCACCATGTAAATCCTTGCATGTATTTATTTAAAGCTGCGTAACTGTAAAGTCCTCCCTCAACAATAGAACAAACACAGACCCTAAAAATACATTTTAAAAAAGAGGAAGGGAAAAAGCCATCCTACGGGACAGTGGCCCAGTCCCCTTCCCCTCTCCTGGGCCCCCAGGTTCATTGTTGACGAGTGGGAATGGATGGACACAACCCGCCGTTACGCAACTCTCCCTGCAAAACCTGGGCCAGGAAAGGGTGCCGCCCTGAGGTCCAAGGGTCAGCGGTCGCTCCTGGAGAGCTAAAGGGAAGTTCTTCCACTCTCCGGCGACACGCTGACATGTTCGGTCATCAAAAAGGACCTCTATTCACCCCTTGTGTTTTGCTTTGAAACACCTGATGACGCTAAACTACTCTAGGTGCAGGCATAGTTCCCTGGACAGATCGATTCAATCGTTAGCGTCATTAAATCAACATCAGACTAGAATGTAAGATATTAAGGACATGTTTTCAATACAGTCCGTCCCCATATTGTGATGCCTACATTACTGATGGACACAACTACGCACGGTCAAAGTTATAAATATGGGTCACATGGTCAGTGAATATTAATGACTGGCATTCACCCTAAGTATAGCGAGCGTGAAATAACAAATCAAAAGATGGCCCTCTCAAGATATCGCTCATGATGTGGATGCCTCTAAACTGCAAGCTATAAAACCCCCGTTTAAAGATATCAGCCTGTAAGTGAACGCAGATGGAGTCTGAAAAACACCATAAATACGTCGGCCTTTGCCAACAGATTTATTGGACTTTGATGCATTTAAAAAGGGTCCCCCGTAACATCGAGCGTAAAAAAATAATGGATAGATCATTGGGGAGTGTTTCACTTTTGGCTGTTCAAAGCATGCATTTAGGACTCCCTTGATTGGGCCTCTGTACATACCAATAAAACTCTGATAACTGTGTGTTGAATGCAACAGCCAAAAACACTAAGTTCTTGTGTGTGTGGTCAGAGTAAGCATGCTTGGCTGCCCAAACCTTGCCTTTAGCTACAAGATTTGCCAGGGACCTCTAACAACCTCTGTGGAACTTGGCAAGAGAGGGTTGAATGGAATTGGCCAGGATCTAATAAAGCGCAAGCTTGGGGAGTATACTTCATAGTCGAATACATCTATTAGATGAGGGATTTTGTGAAACCTGACAAAGAACGTTAGAGTAGTGGGCATTTTATACCTCTACATGAGTAAATGAGGGGCAGCTGGCCCAGACTCACCGGTGGGGGTTTGGCCACCACGCAGCAGCCCATCTTGTGCCAGAACTCGCTCATTCCTGGGCTCCGCCGGTTCTGTCGGTTCAGCGCCCTGCTTTCTGTTGCCGCCCTGCAGGCTGGTGAAGACAGGTAGCCTCTGTGACCCTCAATCTTGGGATAGTCCTGATGCATCCAGATCCCTTGCATCAGATAGCCAAAGTTGGTCAATCCCCAAACCCACCGGCCCAAAAGGTCAGGTCCTGATTCGCTCAAGCTTCCCGGCGTCTTGATCCTTCTTCGGTATCCAGTTAGATTAAAGTCCGTAGGATTTAATCTGTTGAGACAGGAGATTATTAAAAATAACAGCCAATGTAATGGGAACATAGTCCTACTAGTGGTTCATTTTATTTTTAGCTAACATATCACTGCAAGCCTAACCTCCTAAGAAGGAAGCAAATCAAATCTATAAAGCCCTTCTTATATCAGCTAATATCTCAAAGTGCTGTACAGAAACCCAGCCTAAAACCCCAAACAATGCAGATGTAGCAGCATACTTCTTACTGGATTCTGCCCAGACCAGCATCTTGTCTAGAACAGTGTTTTGCTTGCACCATTTTAAAATGATGCAATTCTTCGTGAGTAAGTCTGCTTCATGAGTGCTGAATTGTGCCGATGACAACACATTGACTCACATTGCCCCGTCCCCCAGTTCTAAGACTCAAGGGTTTGTGGTCTGAACACAGAGGCCCCATCTTCTGTTCCAAGTTCCGACATAACGGAAGGTTTGATCAGAAACGGATGGCCACACAAACATGCATAACACGTCTAACATATAGCTTTACAAACAAGTGACATGCACATTAGACATGAGAAAGACATTCCGAGGGTGAAAAAACATCTGCAAACAGTAAGGACCAGTTGTCCTTGTAAGGATCTAAGCATCCTCCTTTCGCCTCTAGGTTGTTCCAATATCGTCCCAGTTCCAGCCTTGCTAAATCACATGAAGAAGCCAAAATGATAAACACTCTGGAGCACCATCTCTGAAGCCATTTATATGACCTCTTTGCAGTGTGAAAGAAAGTTCTGCCAAGACCATTTTTGCCTTCATAAAGTTTGGTTTATACTACTTAGTGTCGTCTTTGGTTTACTGCCATGCTTAAGGTTGTCACTGATGAGCCGTTAAGGCAAATTAGAGCTGCGGCTTTTTGGTATTTTTATTAGGATCCCCATTATCTGTTGCAAATGCAGCAGCTACTCTTCCTAAGATCCACACAAAACATGAAACAGAACATTAATAGACAAGAACAGAACTACAAATAAATAAAACGTAAAAACAGCACACAGCCTACATATCAACACATACACATAAAAAAATCTTGGTCAAATAGGGGAGAGTAGCGGCGCCGTGGTTACCGCCTGCTCCAAGGACTCTGCTTCTACAGGTTGTTTTCCACGACTGCGCTTGGACTTGTTTACTTTGGGCCCGCTGCCGATCGTTTGATTAAACTTTTCATAATGACATGGCTCTCCTCCAGCACCGCTTTATTGTGCCCAGAGGCTGTGTGAGGAAACTGTTTAGGAATGTGTGTGGTGGAGAGTCTCTCTCTCACACACACACACACACAGACACACACACCTTTTCACAAGAACAAGGTCAAGCCTATGCTCTCTCAAACCCGACACAAAAATACTGTAGAAATATTTGGTTAACAGTCATCAGGGCAGTCAGAGAGCGAGTAGACTGGTGTAGGTGAAGGCATCAGGGTTGTAAGACGGGCTGGTCAGTGGGTGTAGAGACGGTTCTCATGCCCCATGGCTTACTGGGATGAAGTGGAAGTCTGTACACAGACTTATGACGATATAAGGGGTGTGGATGGATGGCAAGGCAGGCAGGCAGTGCCAAAAACACTGGCCCATTACGTCACAAAGGCCAGGCCTTACAGGCTGGTACAAGTCAAATAGGACACAGGCGTCTGTAGAGTTGAGCCACTAGCCGAGCCACTAGCCGAGCCAGCCTTGCTCAGGCAAAGTCTGGGTCTAACTTCTCTCCGCGTTGACCTCTTACCGTTTCACCCCAGAGCAGGTACACTTCAAAAAGGGATAATAGTGAAGACACACAGCAGTGTGAGAACACAGTACTTGGAAAGAGGGCTAGAACTGTGAACCGTCTTTAGGATAGCACTGGGGCTCAGAATATCTCCTGTGGTACACTATTTAGAGGAGAGTAACCTCATGACCAAGTTTCCCATGATTCATAGCACGAAAAGAACAGAGGGTGGGAGTAGGGACAGACTAGGGGCAGTTGAAATACTTGTCCGGTGAGGTAAGGATTAACGGAAACTCCCGCTTTGGGCTCATCTGGTCTCTGACGGCATGCTCGTCATCTTGTATAAACAAAGCGGCTTTCCAGAGACCTGGGGCAGTCTCACCTCTAATTTCAGGTGTCCCCTGAGGAGCAACGAACGACGAGCAAAACGAACCCTCTTCAGAAGAGCGACAGTCCAGTTCGGTTGAATTACTACTGGAGACTCATCTGTTGAAGTGCTGGAGAGACCTTGATAAGATGGTGCTGTATTTTGCATATCTTCTTAGGCCACAGCTGTTTATTTGTTCAACTTCTACAGGCTACCCTGTGGGAACAGGGAAGAATCGTTCTGGTTCTCCAACAGGGATTTTTCCCCCACCCAACCAGTTTGTCTTATCATTAAATGGGCAAGGTGGTTCCTCAGACAGTACAACAAAAAGGTTGACAGTTTAATAGTTCACCCTGTCAGGATCCCTTGAGACAACACCTCTTCTTTGTGCCAAAACCATCCAGCAACCTTCTTTGGACGCATGTGTATCTTTGCATCGACAGAGTGAGAACTCACAAGTGTGTATATTGCCAACACAAATAATGGAATCCTCCTGCCCTCACTCACTGGACTCCTGTGTCCGTCCAGATTTCACATGATCCTCAGTGCTGCTGAGGCTTCCCTGTTATCTGTGCGGAACACACAGAAAAGCCAAAACAAGAAGGATGACAAAGAAGCACTGTGAGACTAACCTTATTAAAACACCACAATGTAGCTACAGTAGCAGACAGCATGTGATGCATCACGAGTCCAATTGTCAAGTTTGTCACCTAACCCAGCTTTTCTTCTCTTGAAGGGGGGGGGGGGGGGGGAATTGATTCAAATTTCTCTTCAAGAAAATATGTTTTTATACAAGGCATCAACTTGACCATTCTAAGGCAGTTAGCAAAACTTATTGTCTCAACATGTGTTTGTTCATTTCATATCCCCATGGGTAGACTGACAGTGACGATACTTCCTGCTAACTCACCAAACACTGACGTGGCTAAAAAAAAATTCCATAGACATGCTAGCAGACTCCCCCTGTAAGAGATGTGGCAAAACACATTTCATTGCAGCCCTCTTTTCCAAATAGCCAGAATGAACAGCAAATGTATATAAAAACATCAACGGCTACCATCATAGAGGTTGTATTTGAAAGAGATAATGGCTATAATTTACTGGGATTTATGAATTGAGAAGCAACACAGACAAGAGGTAATGTGATCAGCGATATTTATGAAAATGACATTCGACCCTGACTAAAGACCAGCTCAGACACAACACACACAAAAAAAAAATTCCATGGAAGTCTCCCTGTTGACATGGACTCATAATGCCAAGCCCTGTTCCCTCAAAAGGATAAGGTTCCGGGTCGCACTATAGACAATAAGACAACGCCTCCGACCTAAACTAGTAGGGAGTAACCTAACGTGATGACCAATTCATTACAACCAGATCTAACAGCATTATATGTGAGCTGTGAAAGATAGGATTCGTATACTGGTTGTGATCCTCGAATCTCAAAACCATTCAATGAGAACTTCCAGCAACAACAACATTGAGATGAAGATGTTCTGATACCCTTGTTAGCCAGTTGGACGTTTTAACGAGGCAATCTGCAGTCGAAACAAACAAAGTGTTTCACCGACACGGGTTCTGTAAAAGGCGGAGGGATGGGGCTGAAGAAGTGTAACCACTCAAATTCATACACGGAGCGGCCATGATATCAACATTATAGTTTTAACTGCGTTTTAAAAAGCTATACGGCGTTTACATTTACTTAGTTTACAAACATTGGAGTAAAACAAGCTTATATTTTGGGTTAATGCGGTACGATAGTTGAACTAAAACGTATGTAGCAACTGCAGAATGCCCCCTGAATGGTCACAGTTATTCAATGACATGCTCGGTAGTTACACCCCTATACTATAAGCGTTTGCAGATGCAATAGAGTCCTGCAAGCTACCAACCTACCAACTGGGTGAAATCTTGGATGTGGGTCAGTGGCTCACTGTCAAAAGGCGAGAGGAAAAGGAGGGGTAGTGGTCTCTAACGGAGGAATTACAATGAGGCCTTTCATGGGATCCGTTTTTTTTTTTTTTAAATGACTTTACAACTGGTTAAATGGCACATTTAAAAATTGCAGATGTCAGTTTTCAAGCAACAGCTTGAGGACAACATGGATCTTTCACGGAATCCAGTGCACCACCATCCATGATTTGATGAATGGTTCAGGTGTTTAGAATTGTATTGGAACTAAGGTCTTTAGGACGGTTGCTTTAAAAAAAAAATGAGAAATGCATCAGTGTAGTGATTCCTGCCTGGTACTAGATGAAAAGCAGGTAGGCCTGCCTGGTACTAGGTGAAAAGCAGGTAGGCCTGCCTGGTACTAGGTGAAAAGCAGGTAGGCCTGCCTGGTACTAGATGAAAAGCAGGTAGGCCTGCCTGTTACTAGATGAAAAGCAGGTAGGCCTGCCTGGTACTAGGTGAAAAGCAGGTAGGCCTGCCTGGTACTAGGTGAAAAGCAGGTAGGCCTGCCTGGTGCTAGATGAAAAGCAGGTAGGCCTGCCTGGTACTAGGTGAAAAGCAGGTAGGCCTACATTGATATAGTTGGTGAAGATAGGTCTCGTCAAAATCAAGTTATTCAGATGTTTTCAGGTCTGAAAGAGGTCTCGTGTCGATTTTCCACATCATCTGTTGTGTGCAACTACACATCCATCCCAAAATAAAAATGGGGAAAGAGAACCATTAGTCCATAACAGGAGTTTACATAGTGTCCTGTCCTCCCAGAATGAGTTACTGGTAGGCTTACTGAAATAGGTCTCCAAAGTGACTCTCCTCATGAAAGATTAAGTATGGTCAACGTATACATGTTCCTATACTGTAAGCAAAAGGTCCCCCTCTTCAACCCCCACTACTTAGGTCACTAATGTGGCAGTGTACACTGGGGTGTCCTTTTAAAGAAAGGAGCAACTTTAATCTTTCATTCATTCCCATCTGCAACAAGTACAAAATCAAATGTACAGGAAAGAACACAGTTGATGTCACAACGGGATCCAACACTTCCATGACTCAATACAGCTAGTTTGACATTTCCTGCTATCAACCCCCCCCGCGTGTCACGGGTCATAGGTTACTCCACAGAGTTCCACACTAGCAGGGGTAAAGTACACTTCCCACATGCCAGGCTCAGCTGTGCATGTTGGCTGTTCTAACTACCTCAGACATGAACTGAAAACCCTAACAAACCAAAAGATAGAAGTCACCTGGCCCTGCACACATACAGTGCCAAAGTTTGGACACACCTACTCATTCAAGGGTTTTTCCTTTAAAAACTATGAAATAACATTTATGGAATCATGTAGTAACCAAAAAAGTGTTATACAAAATATATTTTGATTCGATTGTTTTAGATGTGTGTATTGTTAGATAACTGCACTGTTGGAGCTAGGAACACAAGCATTACGCTACACCCGCGATAACATCTGCTAAATATGTGAATGTGACCAATAACGTTTTATTTCACATTCAATCCCCTTCTGTATCAAAATCCCTGTTGCCTCAATTGTTTAGTGTCCAAATTTAATTATTATGCATTTATTTTTTGTTTAACTAGAAATGAGGCACATTTGGGGTTCTGAATGAAAGTTGAAAATACGTCATTTATAGACGTCTATGATTGGTTCAGATTTGGTCCGGACCAAAACTCTCCATCTGTTGAAATCAAGCCGGTTCTGGATCGCACCAAATCTGAACCAAACAGACTGCAAAGAAAAAAAAAGACATTAGCATGTGCTTACTAAGGTGTAGCCTACAGTGTTGCCTGAAATGTTATTTTATGAATGCCCATCTGTGGTAAGCCTAACATTTGTAATACACAAAAAGACTTTCGGTCTGGACAGAACCAAAAATAGCCATCCAAAAGATGTCGGCTCGTGCTTACTGGGGTGTAGCCTACCATGTCGCTGGCAATGGAATTTTATGAATGTCCATCCATGTGGTAGGTCCACCATTTGTGAAACAGGCCATTGCAGTGGCTTTATTAGTCCGGATTCCTGTGACTAATCAATTTAGCTATTCAAGTCCTGAATACAGGGTTTCTGTTCAGCACTGAGATATCAGCTGACGTAAGAAGGGTTTTATAAATACATTTGATTTGAATATCAGCTACCCAACTTCAATCAGGAGTTATCGTGAGCCTATTTGCAATGTATTTATACAGCAGGAAAGGCAGAACAATTTTACTTTTCGCTATGATCCGCTTGTCAAAAGTTGACGGATAAAAACTTGAAACCACTGATCATGACAATGGGGTGAAACTCCCGGACAACAGTTGTGATTGTCCCTTTTACTTTGACCTGTCCTGTTTTTAGAATATGTTTTTGTTAACATGACAGCACATTTTTTATTTGTTTGGGCGCCATTGATGGTAAGCTATTTGATCAGAGAAACTTGCATGATGTAAAACGTCTGTCTCATTACATTGCATCTCCAGCCTGTAGGCTACAGAAAAGACCACACGCTTTCTACCATATTCTAATGCTGCTACATGATTTATGACAAATCATTTTTTGGACAGAACATTGGTGGAACGCCACAGGGATAGTCTCTCCAACAGCACCCTGGAGAGGCGCACTGAGAATGGACAAGCAAAATATTTTGTGCCCCTGCCAAAGCGGGCACTGCTTATCACATGGCGGCATCAACGCTCACCTAAAAAGCTCTTATGCCACTGGCTGAGAGAAATTGCCTCCGTTTCAGGGCAGAATTATGTGAAGTTGTTGTTGGTGGTGTGTCTTGGTCAATTTGGCTCAGAAAATGCCACCCTCATCAATCTGCAACATAGGTGGTGCCTAACCCTGCGTAATGAGCGGGCCGACCGTGGCATATGGTGTGTTTTTAATGCCAGAGACCAGGGTTGGCTACAATATTATCAAGCTGAAGACCACAACATTGAGGTTGGAGCACACAGTATTGAAGAGGAGCCAAATCCATCCCTGACCAATGGGCTTTCCCATAGAGGAGAAGCAACAGTCTGAGTACGAGACCATTTACAGTCTCATCCCAAAACTATGCCCTCCTGAAAATAGACCACAATCGCTTACTTTACCCAATGCATTCAACTGACTGAGCCACTGTCGCCAGCCTGACTTCCCTAAACGTTTTAGACCTCTAATTTGGAATTGCCAAAAAATACGAAATCAAGTCATAAACAGGCTGTCATTTGTCCTGCTGTCTCGTCTCTTAGAGGAAATGAATACTCAGTGTCTGGAGGGAACATATTGTTATTACTTTAAAGTAAAAAAAAAAAAAGTTACACTAAACAAATAAACACATCTAAAGTGTTGGTCCCATGTTTCTTGAACTGAAATAAAATAACTCATACGCACAAAAATCGTATTTCTCTAAAATGTGGTGCACAAATCTGTTTACATCCCTGTTAGTGAGCATTTCTCCTTTGCCAAGATAATCAATCCACCTGATAGGTGTGGCATATCAAGAAGCTGATTAAAAAGCATGATCATTACACAGGTGCACCTTGTGCTGGGGACAATAAAAGGCCACTCTAAAATGTACAGTTTTGTCACACAACGGCACAGATGTTGAGGGAGCATGCAATTGGCATGCTGACTGCAGGAATGTCCACCAGAGAGATTTGCTGATGTCAACGTTGTGAACAGAGTGCCCCAGGTGGCAGTGGGGTTATGGTATGGGCAGGCATAAGATACGGAAAACGAACACAATAGCATTTTATTGATGGCAATTTGAATGCACAGAGATACCATGACGAGATCCTGAGGCCCATTGTCGTGCCATTCATCCGCCGCCATCACCTCATGTTTCACCATGATAATACATGTCACAAGGATCTGTACACAATTCCTGGAAGCTGAAAATGTCCCAGTTCTTCCATGGCCTGCATACTCACCAGACATGTCACCCATTGAGCATGTTGGGATGTTCTGGATCGACGTGTACGACAGCGTTTTCCAGTTCCCGCCAATATCCAGCAACTTCACACAGCCATTGAAGAGGAGTGGGACAACATTCCACAGGCCACAATGAACAGCCTGATCAACTCTATGCGAAGGAGATGTGTGGTGCCGCATAAGGCAAATGGTCACACCAGATACTGACTGGTTCTACACGCCTTCTTTTTTTAGGTATCTGTGACCAACAGATGCGTATCTGCATTCCCAGTCATGGGAAATCTATAAATTAGGGCCTAATTAATTGATTTAAAGTGACTGAAATCCTTATATGAACTGTAACTCAGTAAAATCTTTGAAGTTGTTGCATGTTGCGTTTATATTTCTTGTTCAGAATAAGTTAGCAATACACAACATAACATTTAATGAAAACTGAAACAGAGAGGGCATGAATTATTCTTCATATGGGCTATAAATGTAAAAAAATTAAACATGTTCAAATGAGAAAACTTTATAGGGTTTGCGTTCCCACATGACCATATCTCCCAGGTTACAGCTAGTTAGCACAGGTGGTCCCTCTATCTAGTATGCTCTGAACACCTGTTTGTAACGCCGGGTTTTTCCCCAAACTTGGTCCCTGGGGCCCCCATAGTGCACGTTTTGGTTTTTGCCCTAGGACTATACAGCTGATTCAAATATCAACAAGCTTTGAGTCAGCTGTGTAGTGTTACAGCAAAAACCAAAACGTGCACCGAGTTCGCGAAACGCCGGTGGAACTCTGACAAATACTGCCTGTTGAAACGGTATTAAAAGCCGGTTAAAACAGTGTATATGTTGCATTTGTGAAATTATTTTTGATGTGATATGAAAGTAAAGGGCTTCGTGTTTCTAGAACCGTATCACAATTGAGAATAGGTTCACTTTTTGGCTGCTAGAGCCAGTCTCCCTCTGAAAATAAAATTAATATCCTTTCGACATTAAGGAGTAATGGTAGACACTTGGGCTAGCCGACTAAACTCCACGGTTTATGAAGTGTCTGAACTTCAACAGAGAGTTTGGTCCGCTAATCTTGGGCTAGAACTACTCAAACAAGTGTTTGATTTACACCTAACAGATCACATTCCAGCCAAGCCATTTCCAAGGGAATAGCCACAAAATACGTTACATAGCCTTCCTTTATGTAGCTCGATAGGCTAAGTATTACTTAACCCAGGGGTGTCAAACGTCCGGCCCGCGGGCCGGATCAGGCCCGCAAAGGGGTTTAATCCGGCCCGCGAGATGATTTTGTAAAGTATAAAAATGAGCTGCAATTTCTCAAAATAAACTGCTGTTCCAATTGCATCCACTGGATGGCGCAATAGCAATTGTGTTAAGCAAGCAAACTGTTTATACCGGAGCAGAGCAAGTAGGTCAAGCAAGTGCAGCCAGTCCTGATGAGCTACTTTGTTTTGCCCGCGATATTTATTACGACTTCTACTTTTAACATTATTTGCTTTGGCACCCTCATTGCCCCAATATGTCTCTGTCAAAAAAGAGAAAAGTGGACGCGGGTCTGGCGGGTCTGAAGAAACAGCAGTCTGTGTTTACTCACAGCCGAGACATCAGTGACGCTGCACTGAAAGCTAGCTATCTCATTGCTAATGAAATCGCAGTGGCTTCAAAACCATTTAGTGAGGGTGAATTTGTAAAAACATGCATGATGAAAGCAGCGGAGATTGTGTGCCCTGAAAAGCGCCAGGCTTTTGCAAATATCAGCCTGACAAGAAACACAGTTGCAGACAGGATTTCCGATCTTTCAGTGGATTTGGACAGCCAGTTGAAGCAAAAAGTAAAGTCATTTATTGGGTTTTCAGTTGCAATTGATGAAAGCACGGACATTACAGATGTTGCACAACTGGCCATTTTCATCCGCGGAGTTGATGACACATTGACCATCACCGAGGAGTTCATGGAGTTGGTGCCGATGACAGATACAACGACAGCAGCTGATATTTTCACCGCACTCGTCGGCGCGCTGGACAGGGTCGGAGTGGAGTGGTCCCGCTCTGTCAGCCTGGCTACAGATGGTGCGCCCTCAATGATCGGGAAAAAAGCAGGCGTTGTGACAAAGTTCAGAGAGAAAGTGCAATCTGCAAATGGAGGACGTGATTTTTGGACTTTTCACTGTATTTTGCACCAGGAGGCTTTGTGTTGCAAGTCATTAAAGATGGATAACGTCATGAAGGTGGTCATCCAAACTGTTAATTTCATCCGATCCAGAAGCCTGAATCACCGTCAGTTTGACAGCCTTCTCAGAGAGAAAGACCACATCTATGGCCTGCCATACCACACTGAGGTATGATGGTTAAGCCGAGGTGCTGTGCTTAGGCGTTTCTTTGATTTACGAGAAGAAATTGAACAGTTCATGGAAGAAAAGGGCAAACCAGTGTTAGAATTTAATTCCGCAGAATGGATGCAGGACCTTGCATTTATGGTGGATGTTACAGAGCACCTGAATAACTTGAACAAACAGCTGCAAGGGCGCAACAAAGTCGTCACGCAGTATTATGACATTGTGGGAGACGCAACTCGCCGGTGGTGATGCAGCTCACTTCTCCTGTCTGAAAAATGTGTGCGTGACCCAACATGTGGCAGACATGAAGCGGTTCAAAGATAAAATAACGGGACTGTTACGGGAGTTTGAGCAACGCTTTCAGATTTTTGGTGAACTGGAGAAAGACTTCAACGTTTTTTGCCATTCACCGTGAATCCCTCTGATCTGCCCGTCAGCTTGAAATAATAGACTTGCAGTGTGACTCGGATATGAAGGGCAAATTTGCCGCAGCTGGCTTGGACACATTTTATCAGAATCTCTTGCCAGGTTACCCCAACTTGACAGCCCTCGCTGCAAAACTGTTGTGCATGTTTGGAACCACATATCTTTGTGAGCAGGTTTTCTCTGTAATGAGCATAAATAAAACAAAGCTGTGCTCAAGGCTCACGCACAAGCACTTGAATCACATCCTGAAGTTGGCTGCCACTCAGGATGTGACGCCTGATATTGATGCGCTGGTGAAAGCTAAAAGATGCCAGGTATCAGGAGTCAACTAAACTATGCAACCCCACTTAAAGTGCTGCATGAGACACCCTGATATAGTTCTGTGATCTGTGATATACTACTGTGAATCACTGAGGCATTGTGTGTTTGTGTGTTCTTTTTCTTTAGAATTTTCAAATAAAATTGAGGTGTTTTATGATTAATAGTGATGTTGTGCTTGTACTATTGTGGACACACTGTCCTCAGGCTCCAGCTTTATGTTGATCGTATTAAAACAAAGAAAACAATCTGAAGTTGTTGTTTTTAAGTTATATATACCATGATTTTACCGGTCCGGCCCACTTGGGAATAGATTTTCCTCCATGTGGCCCCTGAGCTAAAATGAGTTTGACACCCCTGACTTAACCGAATAGTAATGACTTCGAGTTTGATAGAATGGTCGTTTCCTTTAAAGCATTAAACATTTAAATGAATCAATGTTGGAAACGTTAAAGTGCTGGGACATTTTGATTCTAGGCAACGTAACACAATTGCCTCTTGTGTTTGGCCAACTCTAAGCCTTCTCAGTAAGAGAAACATTGTAACAATGACTACGTACCCCCTTTTCATTTACAGAATTAGCTAGTAAACTAGCATACATGAAGAAGAAAATCTCAATAGCGGCGCTAACTTACCTCCGTTCTTAAATGTACCCAAACAATGTCGATATCCAGTAGCAAAAGTATTCGCTGAATGCCTTTTCAAACACCAACGTATAGCACCAACCACACTTATGCTGATTCTCGGTTTTTGAGGTGTGGTTCCAAGTTGTTCAATCAGGAAATTGAAATGTTTAAAAATCTTTTTTCAAAGGCTTATTTTTGCCGGTAAAGTCAAACAGCACCCCTTATGGACATAGACGCGATTTGAAATGAGAGGAATTACTTCGCGTCTTCATAAGGTCAACACTGCCACCTACAGGGAAATTGCAGGTATAGACCTACTCTTAGTATGCAATCCAAGTTTGAAGTTTTGAGTTTCTTGCAAACTCAAAACCCAACAATGCAATAGCAGTGTATTACTAGAAGAATAAAAACACGATAAATAAGAACATGAAATATGAAATACACAATTACACAAGTAAGAATACTATATACAGGAAATATTTAAAAAGTCAGTTCCTATACCAAATTGACATGTACAGGGATACTGGTGTGATGGATGTAGATATGTATAGGGGTAAGGAGACTAGGCAACTGGATATAAGATAAACAGAGTAGCAGCAGCTTGCATGTGAGTGGGTGTGTGGGTGTGTAGAGTCAGTATAAATGTATGTGCATATTATGTGTGAATGAGCAAATTAAGTGACTATATGTGTGTCTAGGGCCCTGTGAGTGTGCATAGACAGTGCAAACATTGAAATAAAAATGTCAATAAAGATACAAGGTAAACTCAGTCCGTGTAGCTCTTTATCAACCGTATTGCTTGGGGATGGAAGCTCTTCAAGAGCCTCTTGGTGTCAGACTTGATGCACTGGTACCTTTTGTTGTGTGGTAGCAGAGAAAATAGTCTATGGCTTGGGTGGTTGGGGTCTATGACGATTTTCCGGGCCTTCTTTTCACACCGCCTGATATAGAGGTCCTGGATGGCAGGGAGCTCGGCCCCAGTGATGTACTGGGCTGTCCGCACAACACTCTGTAGCGCAATGCGATCGCAGGCGGTGCTAATGCCATACCAAGCAGTAATGCAGCCAGTCAATATGCTCTTAATGGTACAGCTGTAGAACCTTTTCAGGATTTGAGGGTCCATGCCAAACTTTTTCAACCTACAGAGGGGGAAGAGGCACTGCTGCACCTTCTTCACGACTTTGCGTGTGTGTTTGGACCATTTTAAGTATTTTGTGATTTGGACACAGAGGAACTTGAAGCTGTCTACCTGCTCCACTGTGAGCTTGATAATGGTGTTGGAGTCGTACATGGCCACACAGTCGTGGATGAATAGGGAGCACACACCCCTGTGGGGCCCCTGTGTTAAGCGTCAGCATGCTGGAGGTGATGTTGCCTACCCTCACCACCTGGGGTTGGCCTGTCAGGATAATAAACAGCATTTACAATAGGTATTTCTCCTATCTAGGTGTGTGAGGGCAGTGTGGAGAACAATTGAGATTGCGTCAGTCTATGGATCTGTTGGGGCAGTATGCAAATTAGAGTGGGTTTAGGGCGTCTGGGATGATGGAGTTAATGTGTGCCATAACCAGCCTCTCAAAGCACTTCATGATTACAGAAGTGAGTGCTACAGGGCGGCAATTATTGTGGCAAGAAGCCTTGGAGTTCTTAGGAACAGGAATGATTGTGGTCATCTTAAAACATGTGGGGATTACAGACTGGGACAAGGAGAGGTTGAAAAAAAGTTCCCACATATGCGGAGCACTTGTTGGCTGCTTTTCCTTCACTCTGCGTTCCAACTCATCCCAAACCATCTCAATTGGGTTGAGGTCGGGTAATTGGGGAGGCCAAGTCATCTGATGCAGCACTCCATCACTCTCCTTCTTGGTAAAATAGCCCTTACACAGCCTGGAGGTGTGTTCGGTCATTGTCTTGTTGAAAAACAAATGATAGTCCCACTAAGCGCAGAATGCTGTGCTAGCCATGCTGCTTAAGTGTGCCTTGAATTCTAAATAAACCGCTGACAGTGTCACTAACAAAGCACCCCCACAGCATCACACCTCTGCCTCCATGCTTCACAGTTGGAACCACACATGTGGAGATCATCTGTTCACCTACTCTGCGTCTCACCAAGACAGAGTGGTTGGAACCAAAAATCTCACATTTGGACTAATCAGACCAAAAGATAGATTTCCACTGATCTAATGTCCACTGCTTGTGTTTCTTGGCCCAAGCAAGTCTTTTCTTCTTATTGGTGTCATTTAGTAGTGGTTTCTTTGCTGAAATTTGACCATGAAGGCCTGATTCACACAGTCTCCTCTGAACAGTTGATGTTGAGATATGTCTGTTACTTGAACTATTTGGGCTGCAACTTCTGAGGCTGGTAACTCTAATGAACTTATCGTCTGCAGCAGAGGTAACTCTGAATCTTCCTTTCCTGTGGCGGTCCTCATTAGAGCCAGTTTAATCATTGCACTTGATGGTTTTGGTGACTGCACTTGAAGAAACTTTAAAAGTTCTTGAAATTTTACGGATCAACTGACCTTCATGTCTTAACGTAATGATAGACTGTTATTTCTCTTTGCTTATTTGAGCTGTTCTTGCCATAATATGGACTTGGTCTTTTAACAAATAGGGATATATTCTGTATACCACCCCTACCTTGTCACAACACAACTGATTGGCTCAAAGGCATTAGAAGGAAAGAAATTCCACAAATGTACTTTTAACAAGGCATACCTGTTCATTGAAATGCATTCCAGGTGACTACCTCATGAAGCTGGCTTATAATGCCAAGAGTGTGTAAAGCTGTCATCAAGACAAACTGTGGCTACTTTGAAGAATCTCAAATATAAAATATATTTTGATTTGATTAACACTTTTTTGGTTACTATATGATTCCATATGTGTTATTTCATAGTTCGGATGTCTTCACTATTATTCTACGATGTAGAAAATAGTATAAATAAAGAAAAACCCAGGAATGAGTAGGTGTGTCCAAATGTTTGACTGGTACTGTATATATATATATATATATATTTAGCTGGTCCTATCTGCCCTGAATAACGGGTCACCACTGGTCTTCATTTGTAATCCGTCATGGACTGTAGCCTCTGCCACATGCGGTGGGCGTCGGAACCTGTTTAATATGATTCCACCTTATTCCTATATTGTCATTTTGCCCGTTTGACTCTGCGGAGGTCATAGCTGGCCTTCTTGTACTTATTCCTGTCTTCGGCCGTAGCATCAGGGTTGTCTATGATAGCTTGGTGTGCGGTAGCCCTGCTCTTTAGTTTAGTGCCAACCTCGGTGTTAATCCAGGGTTTTTGGTTGGGGAAGCAGAGAAACCTCACCGTGGGTACAACGTCGCCGATACATTTTCTAATGAAACAGCCATATGTATTGGACTGAACATGGATCCAAGTTGTGGGTATTTGGGCTATTCATAATAACAGATGATGATATAGCCCAACGTTTTCAGTCAATTGTCGAACTTTATTAGCCTATAATTTATATCACATCACAATGTTATTAGTTCATTGTCGTTATAGCCTTGATCTTTATTGGTAGATTATTGCAAAATGTACAGATTTTTCCCCATAATTGAATAGAAACTACTTTTTTTTTACGCACAATAATTAGTTAATAAAACAGTTAGGCCTATTTGATTTTAAATGCCAAAAACCCAACGCAGGCGCAGAATTTCGTCACAGTGTGGGAGTGGTTGTCCCTGGTGCTGAAAAAACTGGCTTGTGGGCGAAGATTTTACAGCATCGCCACATAACACGAGCGTACCATTGTTATTATACCTCAGTGGAGCCTACCCTGCGACAAACAGAGGACCTTGTCAGCCAAGAACCATTTCTCAAGACGTAAGATAATATTTTATTTTCAGAGCACGTTTGCTGGATAGTGGATACAGAATGACATGTAGCTTAAACTAACAATACTGAAAGTTTATGTATTTTTTATAGCCTGTAATAGTAATGTTAGTATTAACCATTTTAACAATTTCCCAATAGGCATAAGAAAGAAACAAAATACAATAGCCTATAACCTAATTTTGTCCATTACGCTGGCAAGGACAGATAGCTTGTTTACATAAAAATATATAAATGAACACAATTAAAAACGGGTAACTTCCGAATTGAATGTCAATGGTGTCTATATAATGTTTGCCATGTTTTATTGTATGTAAATTCTTGGCACATTATCTCAGATATATTTAGGACTGCATGACCCAGTTTCTGGAATAGTCTCCATCGTTCGCACAGATGACATGCCGTCAAAAAAGGGGATGTCATTAGAGAATCTATATTTACATGATTTAAGAATAGATAGATGTCCGAATCGAAATCACCAGTCATTTCTCAAGCCCCATGGGCGTCGACCACTGCACCATCATAGGCATCAATGATGCTTTTATATGTTTACGTCATATGGTGAATTTTCTCTGTAGCCGAATGGGTGTGGTATTGAAGACCGTTGATGCTCTTCATCAGTATTTCACAGTTCTACATAAAAGCATGACCTACTGGATAAGAACGATTGGTTCAAAGGGAATTTTGAAATCAGTTTTGTAGAGCATCTTGGTACTGGGACCTTTATCCACTGATAGCCAATCATCCTTACCCCATTTAATATGTCATAACCTACTGACAGGGTGGGGTCATTTGTACCCTAAATGTTGATTTCATGCTACAGTACTTGCATTTTAACAATTGATTTCATGCTACAGTAATTGCATTTTAACAACAGAATCTTGTCTCTGTGGTCCATTTTCACTATGTGCATTTTACATCATTTTGAGTGTTACATTTTTTTTAACCACAGCCAAACTTGTGAGAGAAGTGTGTGGCCGTGTTATTGTATAACGACATTAGGCTTTTAATGTTTATCATTTGGTTTAGGAAATTCACATTCACACATGGGGAACCTATAATTATGTGGTCACAATTAACTTAGTAATGTTCAAAAAGTATTATGCATATATCACACACACGTTTCAAGATTAGATCCAATTACGCCTTCCCTGTGGCTCAGTTGGTAGAGCATGGTGTGTGCAACGCCAGGGTTGTGGGTTTGATTCCCACATGGGGCCAGTGAAAAAAAAAAAAAAAATGCATGAAATGTATGTATTTGCTACTGTAAGTCGCTAGAGCATCTGCTAAATGACTTAAATGTAAATGCACGAGGAATCCCTAATCAGGTTATGTTCACAAATACGCGACTCCACGGTATTGCAATCTAGGCCTAGCATTTCCATGTTTGGTTTTAGAACAAAGAACACTATCACCAGAACGCTTATGTAACCTAGTTTGCTTCAGTTTGCCAACACTTAGGTCCAAATGAGCAACAAGGATTGACCTGAATCTACATCTCAAGAAAAAGCTACTTAAATCCTGTGCCCAATGGTTCTTATGTAATGGCATAGACTTATCTTAGGCAGTCAAGCCAAAACGTTCAGGTTATCTCCTACCCATGGCATCTACAGTATAGTGTCCCTTTGGAATGAATGAAAAACTATCAGGAAGCCATACAAAATTATAGGGACATAGTGCTGGGTTACTAAGTGGAGTTGAAATATATGTAGAGACTACGATGAGAGCAGTATGTATGTCTAATCTATTTCAAGCTATGACCCAAAATCACATTTTAATTTGGCCTCATTCCTCTTTTACATTCAGATAAAAATGCTGGTGAAATCAAACAGCGAGTATGACTCCTTCCTCTACTGGAGACAGCCCATCTCTGCCCCGGATCTGTCCGAGCTGGAAGACCTGGGTGTGACCAAAAGCAAGCCAACCAAGAAGAGCAAGAAGGCCACCAAGAAACAGAATGCCGCCCTAGCCAAGCAAAGGAAGCAGCAAGAGGCAGAATTGTTAGAGTACACCACCTTCAACTACTGGAGAGAGCCTATTCCCAGCATCGACCTCCTCGACTTCAACCTGCTTCTGTGAGGACCATCCCATCTCAGCCTCCCAGTCATAAGAACCTCCCTCTCCTCACACTCACCCTATCTGAATAACCATGGCTTTTGTCAAGTTTCTGGTCCACCCAAGAAGTACTGAATCTGTATTAGTCTGTACTGTGTTTTTTTTTGTATAGCCTCTTAATAATACTGAAAGGATTAAGGGTAAATGTTTTAACTTGCAGGTGACTGGCACTGTGAATGACAGTATAGGCACTTCTGCTTAGGTTTCCTCCCCATGCGGGCTACATGACTCGATTGGCTAATGTCAACGAACATAACTTGGTAGAAATGGAAACAAGGTCAGCCTTTAAATGAATATAAATAGTCCCATTGCATACTGACTGCAAGGCTTCTGTCTCACATTAAGGACTTACACATTCATAATTTGTGAGGTGACTTGAGTATGCTACATCATATTTTTGAACACTAACAAATGCAAAGTGCTGCCTCATTTGAACTTAGTGAAAATTCTTTCCCTTGACCTAAAACAACCTTGAAGGGTAGTGCCAACCTGAGCCTTGGAGTGTCCGCGTGTAGTATGTATAAGAAGGAGAAAGTAAAGCAAAGCACCTCCACACAGAACAGATATTGTACAAGCACTTAGGGAGCCACAAACATGACTGTATTTTGTGCTTTGTATTGGTTGCCTTGTGATTTGTTTCAGACAGTGAACTGACTGGCTCAAACCCACCCAATGAATTTTATTTATTAAGTATGCTGCTTTCAGGCTGCCCTGAGTAGGCCTCAACTGAGTGCAATGACTGAGGGTAAATGTTAGATTCCACAATGCAAGTTGTGCAAATGCAGAGCTGGCCAACTGTTTTCTTTATTTTCTGCATAGACTAGTGCACTGTCCGATGTTTAGTTTGAATGTCAAGGAAATAATGGATGGAAATGCTTAATGAAAAAAAGGGAAATACATGTTTTTAATTGTCAAGACTGATGTTGCAAGTGTTCCTGAAAGTACCGTAGTTCTAACTGGATACTTGTAATCATAAAGCTAACTTTTTGTGAGATTGTACAATGAGCAGTAAATTCCCAAATGTGACTCATCATACTTTGTCTTGACTTTTCTGAAATAAATGAAGATATCCTGTGCATATCAATCCACTTTGTTTCCTGTGAGAAATCATCTCCAACGAAAGGGCTTAAACATGCAGCATTTGTTTGAAGCGATATCTCACCATGAATCACTATTTGCTTCTTTTGAAATAAATGGAGAAATTAACGTCACATTTCACGTACAAAAACATGTCGTAGGTTCGAGATGTCTCGTCAAACCGGCTTCAGTGTAGAAACGGCCATGCACCTTGTAGGCATAAAATGTACAGTTTATGTGAATGGGAGGTGTTGTTAAAAAAATAAAGTGAGGTCAATCTTCTAGAAGCTTCTTAAACACCAACAGCCAAAGTAGGCTATGGACTCCTGTTTTGTCCTTCGACACCCAATAAAATATATAGTTTACTTATCCAAAACTAATAGCTTTTCCAGGATTCTTATTGGAATAATCCTTCCAACAGCTTCTTTTGGGGGATTTGGTATACAACAATGCTACAGGTTTCATACAATAGTAGCCTCTGTGAATGAAAAGCTCTGCCTATGACAGTACATTACTCTGGGACCAATACACTTTGATTAAAATACCTAGGTGCACTGTACATTAGTATTCATTGTAGCCTATTTACTTACACTGACACATCGGACAGAAATTGGTAAAACGTTTAACGTTTTTATTAATTGGTTTTACATTGTTCAGTTTCACAGTAGTTACTGTATAACCGTAGATATTGACATACCAGTATTTAGTTAATTGTATTGGTTTATTGCATTTGTACAATGAATCATAAAGGAATAGCTGACAGCTATTTCACAGTAGCGATTATTGCGAACTGTGACATTGGAACATCACTTGCATGTCGTGAACCCAGGTTTCCCAGCCAGTAGACAGACCAGACCTGCTAACCACTGCTCCAATAAGGGTTAACCATTTTGGGGGATCTTAAAAGGCCTACCTAGGCAAGTGTCATTACACCCCAGAGTTTCTGAACCCAGATGCGCAACATCTAGAGACTTCCGGGGACGCTTGCGAAACAGACCAGGTCCTGGTTTGAGAAGTCAATGAGAGAAGTGGAAAAGTATTCCTTCTCAAAATCTAAAGGCAGAACCTAGATTCAAGCCAATGTTTTAAGTAGTTGAACATGTTATTACTCCAACCTCGTGAAGGTGACACTTATTTTTTTAAACAACTTTATATCAAAGGAGTGCCTTTGATTTGACGGCCTGCACATGTGCAGTTCAGCGCGAGACGACCATTAGACCTGATGACGTGTTTCTATGCATGAGCTTTGCTAGCCAACATCGCCATGAGGGGGGGGACCCCTGACCCCTAGGGGGGCACGCCCCACAGTTTGGGAACCACTGGCCTAGGCTACTAGCAGCTAGTATAAAAAACAGCCTATTAGATCACAAAAATGGGGCTATTAATCACAGAAACTATGCCAAACATCTGAGTAAGTATCCTAGCAAATAAAACAAAAATCCATTAGAAATAGGCCTAACTGCCTGCGAATAAAGAGTGCTGCTCAAAGTGCGCAGGACCGAATTTTCCCTCGCAAACATGCTTTAAAACCCTATATATTATAGCTTGGTGAAGGGATGCAGGTCTTATCATGAGCGCTGATATATACTCAACAAAAATATAAACGCAACATGCAACAATTTCAACGATTTTACTGAGTTACAGTTCATATGAGGAAATCAGTCAATTGAAATAAATAAATTAGGCCCTAATATGCATCTGTTGGTCAGATAGCTTTAAAAAAAATGGGCCTCAGGATCTCATTCTCGTATTTCTGTGCATTCAACTTGGAATAGATAAAATGCAATTGTGTTCATTGTCCATAGCTTATGCCTGCCCATACCATAACCCAAACTGCTACAGACCTATATCTATCCTACCCTGCCTTTCTAAGGTCTTCAAAAGCCAAGTTAACAAACAGATCACCGACCATTTCAAATCCCACCGTACCTTCTACGCTATGCAATCTGGTTTCCGAGCTGGTCATGGGTGCACCTCTGCCACACTCAAGGTCCTAAATGATATCATAACCGCCATCGATAAGAGACAATACTGTGCAGCCATATTCATCGACCTGGCCAAGGCTTTCGACTCTGTCAATCACCACATTCTTATTGGCAGACTCAACAGCCTTGGTTTCTCAAATGACTGCCTCGCCTGGTTCACCAACTACTTCTCAGACAGAGTTCAGTGTGTCAAATCGGAGGGCCTGTTGTCCGGACCTCTGGCAGTCTCTATGGTGGTGCCACAGGGTTTAATCCTCGGGCCGACTCTTTTCTCTGTAAACATCAATGATGTCGCTCTTGCTGCTGGTGATTCTCTGATCCACCTCTACGCAGACGACACCGTTCTGTATTCTTCTGGCCCTTCTTTGGACACTGTGTTAACGAACCTCCAAACGAGCTTCAATGCCATACAACTCTCCTTCCGTGGCCAACTGCTCTTAAATGCAAGTAAAACTAAATGCATGCTCTTCAACCGATCGCTGCCCACACATGCCCGCTCATCCAGCATCACTACTCTGGACGGTTCTGACTTAGAATATGTGGACAACTACAAATACCTAGGTGTCTGGTTAGATTGTAAACTCTCCTTCCAGACTCACATTAAGCATCTCCAGTCCAAAATGAAATCTAGAATCGGCTTCCTATTTCGCAATAAAGCATCCTTCACTCATGCTGCCAAACATACCCTCGTAAAACTGACTATCCTATCAATCCTTGACTTCTGCTATGTCATTTACAAAATAGCCACCAACACTCTACTCAGCAAATTGGATGCAGTCTATCACAGTGCCATCCGCTTTGTCACCAAAGCCCTTATACTACCCACCACTATGACCTGTATGCTCTCGTTGGCTGGCCCTCGCTTCATATTCGTCGCCAAACCCACTGGCTCCAGGTCATCTATACGTTTTTGCTAGGTAAAGCTGCACCTTAACTCAGCTTAATGGTCACCATAGCAGCACCCACCCGTAGCACGCGCTCCAGCAGGTGTATTTCACTGGTCACCCCCAAAGCCAATTCCTCCTTTGGCTGCTTTTCCTTCCAGTTCTCTGCTGGCAATGACTGGAACGAACTGCAAAAATCACTGAAGCTGGAGACACATATCTCCCTCACTAACTTTAAGCACCAGCTGTCAGAGCAGCTCACAGATCACTGCACCTGTACATAGCCCATCTGTAAATAGCCCATCCAACAACCTCATCCCCATACTGTTATTTATTTTGCTCCTTTGCACCTCAGTATCTCTACTTGCACTCATCTTCTGCACATCTACCACTCCAGTGCTTAACTGCTATATTGTAATTATTTTGCCACTATGGCCTATTTATTGCCTTACCTCCCTTATTTGCACACACTGTATATATACTTATTCTATTGTATTATTGACTGTATGTTTGTTTATTCCATGTGTAACTCTGTGTTGTTGTTTGTGTTGCACTGCTTTGCTTTATCTTGGCCAGGTCACAGTTGTAAATTAGAACTTGTTCTCAACTAGCCTACCTGGTTAAATAAAGGTGAAATAAAAAAAAAAAACCCACCGCCACCATGAGGCACTCTGTTCACAAGGTTGACATCAGAAAACATGTGGTCCGCAGTTGTGAGGCCGGTTGGACATACTCACAAATTCTCTGAAACGACGGAGGTGGCAGAGAAATTAACATTAAATTATCTGGCAACAGTCCTGGTGGACATTTCTGCAGTCAGCATGCCAATTGCACGCTCCCTCAAAATTTGAGACATTGTGGTATTGTTTTGTGTGACAAAACTGCACATTTTAGAGTGGCCTTTTATTGTCCCCAGCATAAGGTGCACATGTGTAATGATCAAGGCTTTTTAATCAGCTTCTTTATATGCCACACCTGGCCGGGAGATGGATTATCATGGCAAAGGAGAAACGCTCACTAACAAGGATGTAAACAAATTTGTGCCCAACATTTGAGTGAAATAAGCTTTTTGTGCACATGGAAAATGTCTGGGATCTTTTAATTCGGCTCATGAAACATGGGACAAACACTTTACAAGTTGCGTTCATATTTTCTTTACAGCGTAAATTCAGTATCGCCTTTTTACAGTAATGGGTTAATTGGCCATTGAAGGGCTTGCTACTTTTTCATTCGCCCGCCCACAAGAGGGTTCAAAAAGCTCGATTTCCACCTCCGGTGTCGAGTTGCCGCCATCTTTGTATCCGTTTAAATACAAAAATATAATTTATTTTCATTATCTAAGGTGAGGAGAACATTCAAAAATAATTGGGTAAAGTCAAGGAACTTATGTCTGCAGCCTAAGAGCATTCATTTGAAGCCGTATTGAGGTAAGAACTACACAACGTTAGCTTGCGTCCATTCGGGATTCCGCCTCCAGCTAGCTAGCTAACGTTAGCTGTTATTAAAGTTATCCAGGCATTAGCTAACTATCTTAGCTCTGGCTAGTTACGAGACCGAGTAACACAGCAACGTGGTAGTTTCGAAGCTGGGACATTGTGCGAAAATCTACGTTAATCACGCGCACAAAACAGTTGGTAGAACTTTCCCATTTCTTGAAAGTGTGTGTTCATACTTTAAGTGTCGTTAACGTAGCCAGTATATGAAGTTCTTGCTTGCGAACGTTAGCTAACTAGCTACATGGTTGGTTAGATAACAAACCTGGCGCCATCAGGCTCATAGGCGATTGTATAAATACTCGCACGGTAAAGGTGATGGCATCTCTTTGACAAAAAGCAATTGTGAATTAATCGATCGTTTAAAATCTGAAAAATTGCGCGAAACCATTTGATGAAGCGTGCGAGAAAGAATGCTGTTAACCGGATGTGGAAGTAGTTTTTTCTCTTCGTGTAAAATAGGAATTTCTGACTTCCCCCGGAAAACCAACAACTTAATATCAAAGAGTTTCCTGTCATGTATTTAAATGTCGTTCGTGGTTGTTAAATAATGTAGGTGAATGATTTAACGGATAATGTAACACATGGCCGCCTCTTGTTCGTTTTCACCACCGAGGCGTATAAGATGGCTACTCATCGTCTCCATCCTCACGCTTTTGCTATGAAGAGAGCCCCATGTTATAGTGGGCTTTCATGATGTAGTAATAGTAAACCAACCAGCTAGCTACAATGTAACGACAACCAAAAAAGTGCACATCAAGCTATTCACATTTTACTTTGTGTCCAACAACACACTGCGTGATTGTTTACGGATGCGATCAACGCGATTTTCAACAGTATAACTAGCCTATTATTCCCTGTTGGACGTTATGGAAAACTACCATCACTCATATCAACATTGAGCGATAACAAAGGGTTTCGAGTGACGTACGTTAGATCTGTAGCATAACCACTAACTTCGTTACTTTACAACATGAATTGTGTTGTGCTCAAATGGGACGTCTGATAAGCATGTATCCGGGATTGGCTCGACTCATTCGCCTAAATTGCACGAGTCTGCAGCAACAATAAAAACCAGTTTCTTCTCCAGAGATGTGTATCCTAGACACTCCACAGAATGAACGCGCGCCCCCTTTGCTGCCTTTTTTGTTGTTCTATTTCACGATTGATTTCTTACATTACTAACGCCAAGATGTAAATCGAACCACATTTTATTTGTCACATGCTTCGTAAACAACAGGTGTAGACAAACAGTGAGATGCTTAGGGCCCTTCCCAACAATGCAGAGAGAAAAATAGTAACACGATGAATAAATACACAATGAGTAAGGCGAGAACTTTGTTATATACATGTGGTAACCAGTACCGAATCCATGTGCAGAGGTACGAGGTAATTGACGTAGATTATGTTACATATAGGTAGGGGTGAAGTGACTAGGAAACAGGATAGATGATTAACAGTAACCGCAGCATATGTGATGAGTCAAAGTTGTAAATTCCATTACTACTATAATACTTCCATTGTGATTTCTGTTTAACAAAATTAATCTAGCATAGCTAATACATTTGTAATTATAGTACAGGGCAGAGTCCTCTCATTAGATGAAGTTAGCCAAAAATGCATGAGTACCCTAACCCATTATTGAGTTTCAAAAGTTGGCTTAAAAGTTGGCATAAAAGTACATAATTAAGTAGGGCCCTGTGTTTTGGTAAATCATGTCATATGACCTGGATTTTAACCTTTTATTTGAAGTCTTTTTCAGGAAAGAGAATTAGACCAAAAATTAAAGCAATTCTCTGAGGATGATGATAATACCATCTGACATAAAAAGAAAAGGGGACAGTTTGATGATAAAAGGTTAAAATCCAGTTAATGTGACGCGATTAACCAAAACACAGGGCCCTAATTTATGTGTACACACATGAGCTGTAACAGGTAGGCAGACCTACCTGTTCCAGTGTAAACATACTGCAACAGTTGCATACGTGTACAATCACAGGGCCAAATACAGCAATCTTTGTAATTGTGTTGTCTCAGATGTCGCTGGTGGATTTGGGGAAGCGGCTCCTTGAGGCCGCACGGAAAGGCCAGGACGATGAAGTCAGGACACTCATGGCCAATGGGGCTCCCTTCACCACAGACTGGGTAATGATTCCTCTCTTACCTTCTCTATCTGGGTCATTTTCATTATCTGCTTCAGTTTAACTAGTTTTACCCACCCCAGGGTTTTGACTGGTTTGTGTAATCTAAATGTAAAACATTGTCTAAGGTGCCAGTCTGGTTCAACTTTATGGTGTTTTTGACTCTTTATCCCTCTTTCTCTTTGGCACTCTGAGCAGCTGGGCACATCTCCGTTGCACCTGGCCGCCCAACACGGACACTATTCCACCGCCGAGGTGCTGCTCAGGGCAGGCGTCAGCAGGGATGCCCGAACCAAAGTGGACAGGACCCCTCTGCACATGGCTGCTTCAGAGGGCCACAACGTCATCGTGGATCTATTAGTCAGGGTACACGTGTCTCTTTTCTAAGATTTTAGCTGTTTATTGTGTGTGTTAAGGGCCTGAACTGGCCAATTCCTAATATAGTGCACTGCTTTTGACCAGAGGCCATTTTCAGATGCAGAGTCCTACTCTTTCTCTGACCAACATTTCTTAAATTTAAGTACACAAGGAAAAAGTGGATACATGTGTGAAGACAGCAGAAAGCTGGCAGATTACACTTTGTCTTACCCTGTCCCCCTCACACTCTACAGAGTGGAGCAGACATTAATGCCAAAGACATGCTGAAGATGACTGCTCTCCACTGGGCTGCCCAGAATGGCCACCAAAGGGTAGCAGAGACGCTTGTCAAACATGGCGCCGATGTTCACGCTCTCAGTAAATTCGATAAGACGCCGTTTGACATCGCAGGAGACATCCAGAATCCAGACCTTATGCTCCTACTACAGGTAAGACCTTAAGTTGTATGTGGAGTCTTGTTGAAAGAAGGTTTCCATGCACTATTCTAGACTCCAAAAATGACAAATGTACCCAAGGACTTTCTCCAAAATCGTGTTGCTTATTTTAAACTTCGTTGACAGTATGCTCCTTTAAGATTACAATGCATTTACATAATTATCCAGATACAGATGTTTTTGCATTGCTTCTTATTTCAATACACCACAGGTCTTTACACAACTGTCCTCTCCTTTGTTTGTAGTAACTCTTATTGTGTGTGTCAGAGCATGTACGTATGTGACAGATTTCATACATGTATGTACGTACAAACATGTATGAAATCTGTCACATACGTACGTACTCTGACACATGCATACATACACACATGCGTACGTACTCTGATAGTGTTGTTGACAATGTTTGTCTATAGGAGGGAATGCAGAACCAAGTGAACATGAACGCAGAAGCTGGCATGACGGGGAGCTCGGCCCAGCCTCAGTTTATCATCCAGGGCATCCCAGGGCTCCCGGGTGGTGTGGTCAACCTGTCGGACCTCCTCAACAACATCAACTCGGGTAGCTACTGGGTTTATACACACACAGACACCAAACCTCCTTCACTTAGGCTAGGGTTCATGCTATTTAAAATGACTGGTCTGTGGATGTTAAAAACACAGGAGGTTGGTGGCACCTTGATTGTGGAGGACGGGCTCGTGGTAATGAGTGGAAGGGTATGAAATAGATCCACGTGTTTGATACCATTCCATTTGCTCCAGCCATTATTATGAGCCGTCCTACCCTCAGTAGCCTCCACTGGTTATGGAAAGAAAAGGCCAGCCAGTCGGGTAAAAATGACCTGGTTTCTCCAGTTAACGGCTACATCTGTTCAAGGATCCCCCTGCCTCAGAGAAAAATGCCCCATGCTTCGTTGTTTCCTCTAGTCTAGTGCCTAGTCCCTGGCCTTTATCACTCTGATCTCATAAACTGATGGGGTCTGCTGATGCTGTGTGGTCCCACACAATGAGGTAGTGACCACAATGTGACATATGTGGGAATCAAAGGTCATGCAGAAAAGAAACATTGATTCTCACCGATCAGACGGAAATGCTTTCTCACAGCTTAAATTCCTTTGCGCTTTACCTTGTTACTTCTGTATGTAATGCTCATTTAAATGAGAAGATTGAGCCCACACGTTGACTGCCACAAAGTACAGTCCAAAATATGTACAGTACCAGTCAAGTTTGAACACACCTACTCATTCCAGGGTTTCCTTTTTTTTGTTCAAATGTTTTTTATTGAACACGAATGGTATATAGGTATTTTATAGAAAAGACAAGTATGCAATTGTTATAAAAACATGAAAGAGCAGATGGATATGAAAATACCCAGAGTTATAGGTACAAACTAAATACTACATACAGGAAGAGGATCCCACCCCCCTGGGCAAGCACACGTCGCCCAATGGTAGATTAAAATATCACAAGTGAGAGTGCATTAAAATGTACAAATTCACAGCACCAAATGGTCCAAATAAGAGAGGAGAGACTGCCAGATTTGATAAAATGTTGATCATTTATTGCTCAGAATATCTGTGTACTGTTTACCAAATCACTGAGCCATAATTTGGTAGAGGGAACTTCTTTCCTTTTCCAAAACAACAAGATACATTTTTTTTGCTGAAATGAGGCTGTAAGAGACTAGTTGTTTTTGGGGGTTGGTTAGTCTGTTTACGGTTTCTGACACTCCCAGAATGATCAGAAGCGGGTCTGGGTCAATTGAAGTGTCCAGAACTTCAGAGAGGACCCTAAAAATTCCACACCAACAACCATAAAAGTTAGAGCATAGGGCAAAGCAGTGGAGTAGTGGACCCTTCACAGCATGACATTTATCACACACAGGGGATGTACCAGGAAATATCCTCTGCAGTTTGGATTTGGAATAGTGTAATCTGTGTAATACCTTGACTTGTATGAGACGATGTCTGGAGTTAATGGAGCAGGTGTGGATATACACCAAGCTATCTTCCCAGTCTGCCACAGAAATGTCAGTCCCTAGTTCTTCCTCCCATTTTGCCTTAATGGCATCTGTAGAAGGTGCCATTAATATATATATCTGTAGGTGCATCTGTAGGTGCACTAACAGATTGAAAAGCGTCATATAGAGAAGAGATCAGTTTGCATATATGCAAACTGATCTCTTGTCTATATGACGCTTTTCAATCTGTTAGTGCACCTACAGATGCCATTAAGGCAAATATAGATAGATAGATATATCTATCTGTGAGATCCCCTATTGTATTGATCCCAAGCTCTCCCCATCGCTTAAAGGGATTGTCAAGGTTAGAGGGGGCAAAGGAGGGATTCCTGGCAATAGGAAGCAGGAATGATATTGGTTTAACGTCAAAATGGACTTTCATTTGCTTCCAGATGTGGACTGTGCTATGTATAATAGGATTGTTACTATAAAGTGACATCTCCAAATTCACCGGGGACAAAATCGCTGCACCAATAGTTTCTTTATTTGTACTATTTTCTACATTGTAGAATAATAGTGAAGACATCAAAATTATGAAATAACACATGGAATCATGTAGTAACCAAAAAAGTGTTAAACAAATCAAAATATATTTGAGATTCTTCAAAGTAGCCACCTTTGCCTTGATGACAGCTTTACACACTTGGCATTCTCTCAACCATTTTCATGAGGTAGTCACCTGGAATCCATTTCAATTAACAGTTGTGCCTTGTTAAATGTTAATTAGTGGAATTTCTTTCCTTGTGTTGTGACAAGGTAGGGGAGGTATACAGAAGATAGCCCTATTTAGTAAAAGACCAATTCCATATTATGGCAAGAACGGCTCAAATAAGCAAAGAAATACTACAGTCCATCATTACTTAAAGACATGAAGGTCAAGTCAATCTGGAAAATTTCATGAACTTCAAGTGCAGTCACAAAAACATCAAGTGCTATGATGAAACTGTCTCTCATGAGGACCGCCACAGGAAAGGAAGACCCAGAGTTACCTCTGCTGCAGAGTTCATTAGAGTTACTAGCCTCAGAAATTTCAGCCTAAATAAATGCTTTCCAGAGTTCAAGTAACAGACGCATAACATCAACTGTTCATAGGAGACTGTGAATCAGGCCTTCATGGTCGAATTGCTGCAAAGAAACCACTACTGAAGGCCACCAATAAGAAGAAAAGACTTGCTTGGGCCACGAAACACGAGAGATGGACATTAGTGATGGAAATCTGTCCTTTTGGTCTGAGTCCAAATGTGAGATTTTTGGTTCCATCCGCTGTGTCTTTGTGAGACGCAGAGTAGGTGAAAGGATGATTTACGCATGTGTGGTTCCTACCGGGAAGAATGGAGGAGGTGTTGGGGTGCTTTGCTGGTGACACTGTCAGTGATTTATTTAGAATTCAAGGCACACTTAAACAGCATGGCTAGCACAGAATTCTGCACTTAGTGGAATTATTTGTTTTTCAACAGGACAATGACCCAACACACCTCCAGGCTGTGTAAGGGCTATTTGACCAAGAAGGAGAGTGATAGAGTGCTGCATCAGATGACCTGGCCTCCACAATCACCTGACCTCAACCCAATTGAGATGGTTTGGGATGAGTTGGACCGCAGAGTGAAGGAAAAGCAGCCAACAAGTGCTCAGCATATGTGGGAACTCCTTCAAGACTGTTGGAAAAGCATTACCGGGTGAAGCTGGTTTAGAGAATAACAAGTGTGCAAAGCTGTCAAGGCAAATGGTGGCTACTTTGAAGAATCTAAAATATATTTGGATTTGTTTAACACTTTTTTTTTTGCTTACTACATTCGATATGTGTTATTTCATAGTTTTGATGATATTCTACATAAAAATTGTAAAAATACAGAAACACTTGAATGAGTAGGTGTCCAAAATTTTGACTGGTACTGTATATAGGCTTAAACATGAACTATTTCCTAATACAAGAACGACGGTCGACACTAAAAGTTAACCTTTTCCCCCGCTCTCCCTCTTTGACCCCTTGTCTGACAGCAGGTGACTCAGAGGAAGCCATAGCAGCCAATTCTTTGGACCCCGGCAGCATCCAGCACATGGTGAACGAGCAAGGTCAAAGGGTTATCACCATAGTGACCGACCAACACGGTAACCTGCAGACTGGAGGGCTTGGTCAGCCATTCTTTGTCACCATGCAGCACGGACAACAGAGTAAGAGAACGTCTCACTTTTGGTCACTTAACAATGCTCATTTCAGCCTGTAGCCATTTCCCATAGCCTCTATCCATTTGGGAACAGTTTATTGGACCCTACTCTCGGACTGAAAAAGCATGCTCAGTGGAGAATCTCAATTGATAGCTGTTTTGAGTCTAGGAGTAGGCTTTTTCTGGGTCTGGGAAACCAGCACTTGGTGTTCTAATGCTGCATTCATAACCAAGTGGGAAGGTGGTCTTACCACATACTGTACGACTGGGAAAATCCACTATCGCCCCTCCAACTGGTAATTACTAGTAGGAGTCTGTCATCCCTCAGCTCTGACCTTTCCCACATGCTTACCTCTGACGTCACCTAATAAGGAAATTACCTCTAACAGTATTTTCGTCAGTTAAATGCAGCAACACAAGTTTTTCTAAATCTGTTAATATGGTTGACACAGATTGTTGGCCATTAGCCAATCGGCCTTTCTCAACGACTTCAAAGACCGTGAATGCATCCAACCGGTATTTGTGACTTCACAACTGGTAATTACCATCTTCTCACTTTATGAACGCAGCATTAAAGCGGTAGGTAAGTTTAGCCACATGGTGGAATGTTCACTTAACCTACAAGAAACCTTATTGTTGTGACAGTGTTGTACCTTGTATTTGCAGACAACAGTTTTTAGCTTTCTGGCAGATCGTTTTGTTCTAGTTCCTTTGTAGGACATTGTGTACTACTTCGTCATTAATGTAGTTTATTAATTAACCTAATAGTCCTGTTCGATACTATGTTCCTTTAGGCTCTGAGTTGTTGTCTGTTGATTTGCAGTGTTGGCGATGCCAGCCAATCAGGTGATAGAGGAGGTGGTTGAGGAGGAACCCCAGCCCCCGCCTGCCCGCAAGAGGAAACTAGAGGCCTCGGCCAACCACATGGAGTCTGGAGACACGGTCGGCGGGGGACACATTTTCTCTTGTGCAACACATTGAACTCATATGCTTCTGCCATTTAACTGGTTTCTGACTCAAGCAAAATGTTATGTTAATTTATTTTGTATTGCATATTTCTCTAGAGATTCTAGACGCTGCTGTGAAATTTTTGGGGGGCTTAAGTTAGAAAACAAACCTTTTTAGATTATTTTGGTACTTTGATACTGTGCAGTTGGCACAAGTGAAGTGCAAGTGTGTGACCTTTCTGTCTGACCTTTCTGTCCCGTTCTCCTCTTCTCCATCCGTCCAGGAGCAGTTACAGAGGCAGCTGCAGGAGGCCAACCGGAAAGCCCAGGAGTACCGGCAGCAGCTGATGTGCAAAGAGCAGGAAGCAGAGCAGTACCGCATGAAGCTGGAGGCCATGTCGCACAGCCATACCAACGGCACCTCTGAGCAGGAGGAAGTGGAGGAGGAGGAGGAGGAGGTGGTGGTGCTCCAGGAGGGAGACATCATCATCAAGACGGAGGAGCTGGACTCGGCCGAGGAGCAGGTGATGCTGGTGGAGTCGGTGCCCTCCCACACCGAGGTCATCTCATAACGTCAGACAGACTGATGTCACTGATGGAAGGAGAAATGGACACGAACTCAGGCGACGGGGCAGGCTATCAGCGTTTTCATAGCTCTAAGTTTTTCCCCTTCTGATTTTCTTATGTTTTGTTTTTGTACTATATTTACGTACTCTTTCTGCCGTTTCAGTAGTTTTTTTTTTCTCTCCCTCAATCGTGTTTTTTTTAAACAAGTAGCGACGTGATGAGCTGAATAGGAGGAGGGGCGTCACAGGTTGGTTGAGGAGCCGGAATGGGACCTGCTCAGCCTGTGGATAAGGTTTCCTGCCTGAAAAACGGATATGCTATCTGAGAGAAACGGGTCACTCAGTCTCTGTCTATGGTGTCTGAGACATGTCAATGGTGTGGGAAATACATTTTCATGTTGCCAACTACATATCATAAGATTTCCAAGACATGCCCATCCATGGTGCCAGAGGACCAGGCTGTGGAGAGAACACTTTGTTTGTTTTTGTTCAGTTCCTTCAGGTCTTAAGTTGCCCTCTGCCTCACTCCTCCATCCTGCCACCCACCATCATGGGCTCCACTGCAATGGGAATTGTATTTAAGAATACCTATTTGAAAAGAATCGTCTTACAGGACAAATGACAGGGCATGCAGTTGGCAACAGTCATTCCCAGCATTTATTGGACTCCGCATTCACAATGTAATAATGAATTGTTTCAAAGTTGGGAATTGCAGTGTTTTGACTTTCATGGCACCACGTTAGCTTTGTCCTCTGTGGTTGTTATGGTCCGTGCCACTTCGAGTGCAGCGGTGATTATAGGTTTACTGTTGCAAAAGCCCCCCCCCCCCCGCTGATGTCAATACAAAGAATAACCTCCTCCCGCTTCAAGGCCCCTGTGGCTTTAATCACTAGGAGTCCCACTCCCCAAAGCTGGAGACAGACAGGAATAAGGCTTTCAGATTGCTGTGTCCTTCTGACAATGACTATTTCTCATGTCCCGGCACTTGTTTCTGCTACAATTACTGTGCCGTTTTTGTCTTCTCCCAAACTGAATGAGAATGTGGACAACTTCTGGGTTAACATTCATCGCTCAGGGTTGAAGGGTGTTATAGGGAAGTCATCTCTGCCTGCTATTCAGTAAGGGCCCAATCTAAACTTGAGATGCCAAAGCTGATTTAAGTTGTGCCTACATTTTGTGTTGACGTCAATGGGATTTCCACTGAAATTAGAGTTCAGATTGTGGATCTCAAGTTCTGATGTATCGGATGCTCTTTCCCAGGTTTAAAATGACTTTAGTGGGTCTAACAACAATTTGAGTTTAACCATGTTGAGCGACAGATATAAATACACACACACCAATTTGAACATTAAAATAACGTTTATGTACACTGATCCTTGGTCAGTTTTTGAGAGTACATCTTGTATAATGAATTTTCCACCATGGCTAATTGGGTGGGTGAAATACACCACACAGTTTTGCGTTTCAGAATTGAAACCCCCTCAGACAACCTCTTGGCGGAAGAGGCCTGCTGTTTTGCTGGAATACCGTTCCTATGGCGGTCTCCACTCACCCATTGTAAACTTAGACCGCTCTCTTCCTTTGAGAAGTCGATGTTCTCCACGAGTATGATATTTTTTTATAAGCTCTCAGCAAGCCTTTTTATTATGTACATATAAAATTGTATTTTTAAGTGTATCTGAATGCTTTGGAATGTGGACTGCCTATGAGTTCTAAGCACATCGTCCCTTTTTAGTTTAGCATCTCTTTGCCAGATTGTATAGGTAAACATGTATGCACCAAATTATTAAATAATTCCATTTACCACGATTTGACGGGTTTATCGCTACTGCTCTCAGAGTTAAGGGCACTTGACCGAGCCATGAATGACTTTGTGTGGACTTTGCTTGCTTTGATTTAAAAAGTATGAAACTACCTTTTTAAAATGTTACAACTGGTATCTGGAACATGCTTTGAAGTGTTTTGTTGAATAACTTCGGTCTTCTCAGAGATGGAGAACTGGTGGCTCTGTACCATTTCCTCCTTTTTGTTTTAGACATTGTTCCATATTGACCAGCACTACACTAACAGACTGATCTGGTCTGTGAAATGAAATTGAACAGGGATCATATCTATATTTCTTACCCTCAAATGAGTCGATTTGCTGCTAAAACAGAAAGTGAAACGACTGTAGAGTATCACATGGTGATGTTGAAGCTTTATTAAATGCATTCCTTTTTCTAACTCATTTTATGTAAGGTGATATTTCACTTGTACTGCCTACCTGGATAACATCATTGAAAATAAAATACAAGCAAATTATGTGGATCTTGGGTTCAAAGACTCTCTAATTCTATATCCTCACTGTAGTCAAGATCCTTCACACACTGGTGTCCCGCAGCCACATTTTAAAGGAAAACCACACCCCAAAACTATCTTTTTGGTATTTCTTTCAACAATGGACTGATGAAACAAATACCAAAATATTTGTTTTGGGCAGAGTTTTCCTTTAACTTCCCTCATTTGATGCATGTAGGCCAAGTTCTCCAACTGTTTGGGATTTGCAATGTCACACAGCTATTCCTGGCAATGCAGTGAAGTTACCTACCTGTATTGTGAAGCTTTGGATTGTCTGATCTGACTTTTACCATAAAGCATCTGAAAACATTCTGATATAAAGACGATAATGGAATATACCAGATCCAGATCTCTAATGGGATACAGTAGACAGAACACTATCAGGGACTTTCCTCTTGACAGTTTTGAGAAGATAAGAAACGATGGTCTTGCCACAAGAATGAATGTAACAACTAATGTAGGATAGTTTTTTATTGTGTTTTTTTGTTTTTCTTCCAATAGAAGTTTATGGACTATTTTTAAGAATCAAATAAATGCAAACTCTTATACGAGGGAGAACTGCTTTTTTTTGTAGCAACATTCAGATTACCCTACAATAACCTGTGTAATAGATGCTTCTAGTATGTAATTTCTGCCTGCTGCTGTAACCCCTGTTTGCATACAGTTGAAGTCAGAAGTTTACATAAACTTAGGTTGGAGTCATTTAAAACTAGTTTTTCAACCACTCCACAAATTTCTTGTTAACAAACTATAGTTTTGGCAAGTCGGTTAGGACATCTACTTTGTGCATGACACAAGTAATATTTCCAACAATTGTTTACAGATTATTTCACTTAATTCACTATCACAATTCCACTGGGTCAGAAGTTTACGTACACTAACTTGACTGTGCCTTTAAACAGCTTGGAAAATTCCCGAAAAATGTCATGGCTTTAGAAGCTTCTGTTAGGCTAATTGACATCATTTGAGTCAATTGGAGGTGTACCTGTGGATGTATTTCAAGGCTTTGTACTTTGGTGCGAAATGTCCAAATCAGTCCCAGAACAACAGCAAAGCACCTTGTGAAGATGCTGGATGAAACACGTACACAAGTATCTATATCCACAGTAAAACGAGTCCTATATCGACATAACCTGAAAGGCCGCTCAGCCAGGAAGAAGCCACTGCTCCAAAACCGCCATAAAAAAGCCAGACTACGGTTTACAACTGCACATGGGGACAAAGATCGTACTTTTTGTAGAAATGTCCTCTGGTCTGATGAAACAAAAATATAACTGTTTGGCCATAATGACCATCATTATGTTTGGAGGAAAAAGGGGGATGCTTGCAAGCCAAAGAACACCATCCCAACCGTGAAGCACGGTGATGGCAGCGTCATGTTGTGGGGGTGCTTTGCTGCAGGAGGGACTGGTGCACTTCACAAAATAGATGGCATCATGAGGTAGGAAAATGATGTGGATATATTGAAGCAACATCTCAAGACATCATTCAGGAAGTTAAAGCTTGGTTGCAAATGGGTCTTCCAAATGGACAATGACCCCAAGCATACTTTCAAAGGCAAAATGGCTTAAGGACAACATAGTCAAGGTATTGGAGTGGCCATCACAAAGCCTAGACCTCAAGCCTATAGAACATTTGTGGGCAAAACTGAAAAAGCGTGTGCAAGCAAGCAGGCCTACAAACCTGACTCAGTTACACCAGCTCTGTCAGGAGGAATGGGCCAAAATTCACCCAACTTATTGTGGGAAGCTTGTGGAAGTCTACCCAAAACGTTTGACTCAAGTTAAACCATTTAAAGGCAATGCTACCAAATACTAATTGAGTGTATGTAAACTTCTGTCCCACTGGGAATGTGATTGAAAGAAATTAAAGCTGAAGTAAATCATTCTCTCTACTATTATTCTGATATTTCACATTCTTAAAATCAAGTGGTGATCCTACCTGACCTAAGACAGGGAATGTTTACTAGGATTAAATGTCAGGAATTGTGAAAAACTGAGTTTAAATGTATTTGGCTAAGGTGTATGTAAACTTCCGACTTCAACTGTATATGAGAGAAGCCATAAGTTGCAAAACAAGTGATGGCTAATGTGACCATGTCACGGACCACATTAGCAAGAAAGGATGCTTTCTTCAGGACCTCCATTGAATGTTGGTTTGCAGAGCTCCTCCATAACTCTATAGAACTCCACAATATTGTTTTCTCTATTTCACCCTCACTTCAAAATCTTAATTAAACTAATCCCCCGTGAAGTAGTTAAATGCTTAATTCCCTTCATGGCTCTTAGGCTGCATGTAAATATTCTCCCAAGGGGCTACAGCACAGAAAATAGCATCATTTGATCATGAAGAGGAGAAAATAATTGTGTTCCTCTTGTGCATTGCTCATTCCCCTTTTGTCTGCACATTAAGTTTAAATTGATTTGAACACGTTCGGATCGTACACAAGGATTGTGAGAGATTTAATGGGACTCAATGCTGCTCCTAATAGCACCTTGAATTTGCTAATGTGGTTGTTTATATATTTCCAAGAAAATGACTTTATATTTTATTTCAGACATATGAAATATTTGTAGCATCAACGTGAAAGAGCTTTCAGAGATAATGATGACTTATCTTTTAGCCAAAAGATCAATGGCCAAACCCATTGAAGATGGGATAAATTGCATGCACAATTGCATGCAGATAAATTGCATGCACATACAGTGAGCTCCAATAGTATTGGGACAGCCACAAATGTGTTGTTGTTTTGGCTCTGTAGTAAAAGGTATTTGGTCCATATTGATAGCACAGTAATGACTACATCAAGCTTGTGACTCTACAAAGTTGTTGGATGCATTTGCTCTTTGTTTTAGTTGTGTTTCAGATTATTTTGTGCCAAATAGAAATTAATGTTAAATAATGTATTGTGTCATTTTGGAGTCACTTTTATTGTAAATAAGAATATAACATGTTTGTAAACACTTCTACATTAATGTGAATGCTACCATGATTAGTGATAATCCTTAATGAATCGTGAATAATGATGAGTGAGAAAGTTACAGAGGTATAAATATCATACACCCCAGAAATGCTAACCTCCCCTGTTACTGTAATGGTGGGAGGTTAGCATGTCTTGGGGGTATGACATTTGTGTGTCTGTAACTTTCTCACTCATCATTATTCCCGATTAATTAGTAGTGACTGGGTGTATTGGTACACCAGCCAAAGTGTAATTAATAACTTCACAATGCTCAAAGGGATATTCATTGTCTGCTTTTTTTTACCCATTTTTTTACCCATTTTTTACCCATCTTTGCGAGGCATTGGAAAACCTCCCTGGTCTTTGTGGTTTAATCTGTGTTTGAAATTCACTGCTGGATTGGGGGACCTTACAGATAATAGGGAGGAGGTCAGAGACCTGGCAGTGTGGTACCAGGACAACAACCTCTCTCTCAATGTGAGTAAGACAAAGGAGCTGATCGTGGACTACAGAAAACGGCGGGCCGAACAGACCCCTATTAACATCGACGGGACTGAAGTGGAGCGGGTCGAGAGTTTCAAGTTCCTTGGTGTCCACATCAACAACAAACTAGAATGGTCCAAACACACCAAGACAGTCGTGAAGAGGGCACGACAAAGCCTATTCCCCCTCAGGAAACTAAAAGGATTTGGCTTGGGTCCTGAGATCCTCAAAAGGTTCTACAGCTGCAACATCGAGGGCATCCTGACCGGTTGCATCTCTGCCTGGTACAGCAATTGCTCGGCCTCTGACCGCAAGGCACTACAGAGGGTAGTGCGTACGGCCCAGTACATCACTGGGGCTAAGCTGCCTGCCATCCAGGACCTCTACACCAGGCGGTGTCAGAGGAAGGCCCTAAAAATTGTCAAAGACCCCAGCCACCCCAGTCATAGACTGTTCTCTCTTCTACCGCATGGCAAGCGGTACCGGAGTGCCAAGTCCAGGACAAGAAGGCTTCTCAACAGTTTTTACCCCCAAGCCATAAGACTCCTGAACAGCTAATCAAATGGCTACCCGGACTATTTGCATTGTGTGCCCCCCCCCAACCCCTCTTTTTACGCTGCTGCTACTCTCTGTTTAGCATATATGCATAGTCACTTTAACTATACACTCATGCACATACTACCTCAATTGGACCAACCAACCAGTGCTCCCGCACATAGGCTAACCGGGCTATATGCATTGTGTCCCACCCACCACCCCCTCTTTTATGCTACTGCTACTCTCTGTTCATCATATATGCATAGTCACTTTAACCATATCTACATGTACATACCACCTCAATCAGCCTGACTAACCGGTGTCTTTATGTAGCCTCGCTACTTGTATAGGCTCGCTACTGTATAGCCTGTCATTTTACTGTTGTTTTATTTCTTTACCTACCTATTGTTCACCTAATACCTTTTTTCCCCCGGCTTAAGCGAGGTGTAATTTCAACAGGTTACTCCTCTGGCCCAGAATCTAGAATATGCATATTATTAGTCGATTTGGTTAGAAAACACTCTGAAGTTTCTAGAACTGTTTGAATGGTGTCTATGAGTATAACATAATTCATATGGCAGGCAAAAACCTGAGAAAATTCCAAGCAGGAAGTGAAAAGTCTGAGAATTGTAGTTCTTCTTTTGATGCTCTATCAGTGTCTGTGGGGGACGTTGCACTTCCTAAGGCTTCCATTGGCTGTCTAAAGCCTTCAGAAAGTGGTTTGAGCATTTTCCTGTCACTGGGCAGATAATAGGAGCTCAGTTTCTGAGTGGTCTGCCTGGCAACAAAGGGATTGGATATGCTCGGTCCCGCGAGCGCGCTCCTCCTTCTTTTTCTTCTTGAATGAATATGCTATTGTCCGGTTGGAATATTATCGCAATTTTACGTTAAAAATACCATAAAGATTGATTTTAAACAGCGTTTGACGTGCTTCTAAGTATGGTAATGGAACATTTTGACTTTTCGTCTCTGAGTTTAGGTTGCCCCGAACTTGGCAGGTGTCTGAATAGCTCACCGTGATGACTGAGCTATGTACTCAGAATATTGAAAAATGTGCTTTCTCCGTAAAGCTATTTTAAAATCTGACACAGCGGTTGCATCCAGGGGTAGTCTATCTATAATTCTTAAAATAATTGTTATATATTTTGTCAACATTTATGATGAGTATTTTTGTAAATTGATGTGCACATTCACCGGACGTTTTGGTGGGAATACATTTTCTGAACATCACGCGCCAATGTAAAATGCTGTTTTTGGATATAAATATGAACTTTATCGAACAAAACATACATGTATTGTGTAGCATAATGTCCTAGGAGTGTCATCTAATGAAGATCGTCAAAGGTTAGTGCTTCATTTAGCTGTGTTTTTGGTTTTATTGACACATGTCCTTGCTTGGAAAATGGCTGTGATTATTTTTGTCTATGTACTCTCCTAACACAATCTAATGTTTTGCTTTCGCTGTAAAGCCTTTTTGAAATCGGACAATGTGGTTAGATTAACGAGAAGTGTATCTTTGAAATGGTGTAAAATAGTTGTATGTTTGAGAAAGTTGAATTATGACATTTTGTTGTTTTTGAATTTTCCGCCCTGATATTTCACTGGCTGTGTCCCGCAGGTGGCCCATAGAAGTTAAACGTGATAACCCTCGCAAGGCTGCCGGCCCAGACGGCATCCCTAGCCGTGTCTTACATTTACGTCATTTAGCAGACGCTCTTATCCAGAGCGACTTACAAATTGGTGCATTCATCTTATGATATCCAGTGGAACAACCACTTTACAATAGTACATCTCTATCTTTTTTTGGGGGGGGGGGGGGGGATCATATCACCTCTACCTTACCTGACACCCTAGACCCACTTCAATTTGTTAACCGTCCCAATAGGTCCACAGGCGACTCAATTGCATCACACTGCACACTGCCCTAACCCATCTGGACAAGAGGAATACCTATGTAAGAACGCTGTTCATCAATTACACCTCAGCAATTAACACCATAGTACCCTCCAAACTACACTTGTGTGTGTATAAGGTAGTTGTTGTGAAATTGTTAGATTACTTGTTAGATATTACTGCACGGTCGGAACTAGAAGCACAAGCATTTTGCTACACTCGCATTAACATCATCTAACCATGTGTTTGTGACCAATAAAATTTGATTTGATTTTTTGGACATGATGTAAAATTGGTTTCAGATTGACAGGTAATGTTTAAATGCAAAATACTTTATTTTATGTTTGGGATCCTCAGCTCAGTTTGGGACCCTTAATCCAGGCTGGACAGGAGGAAGTCAACCTGCATTTCTAGATTCACCATCACCTGCCACGAGAGCCTCTGTGGGCTTTCATAGATGGACTCATCGAGGTTGAAGATGGAGTCCAACCACGCCTTCATCTGATCCTGACGACAACAGACACATCAACTATTATTTAATGACCAACTACAAAGATAAGGATGAACAAACCATCACACACAGTTCAGGATAGAGAGAGAGAGAGAGGGAGAGAGAGAGAGAAATGCACCTTAATGAAGAGGTAGAAGTTCCCAGCAGACTCTGTCCAGGCTTCTCCAGGAGGGTGAATCCTCATTATCACTTCTATGAGCAGATAAAAGAAGGTACCAGGCCTCTGGAGAAGGAACAGGGGACATGAGTGGGTGTCTACAGACCTGGTATGGCTACAGTGTGGATAGGGTAGATAAACAACAGGATGTTTACATTATTAGGGCCACTTACAGATGTTGGAATAGATGTTTTTCCTTCCAGAAGGCTTAGTAGAACAAATTCATAAAATACATCCGTGAAGTTGATGTGGTTGATCTGAAGTCAAACAAATAAGATAATTACATCATTTTCATTGACAAGCACTTTAGAAAGTGTCATTGAGTAGATGTTGGATGAGCAGATGGTGCCTGCAGCTAACGCTCAAGCTTGTATGTAAACCTACTCCTACAAGAGCCATCTCCAGCTCTAGTCGCTCCCTGTTTGCTGGCTCATTAATGAAGTTCACCAGGATGTCATAGGCCTGCTGAAACTGCCTCACATCCTCAAAACAAAACAATCATAAAATTCCTTAGAACTTGGATCATAAACTCAAAGATTCAGCTCTGTAATTCTGATTGTTTGGCTTGTAAGACATTGGAACTTTTCAACTAAACCTTACAAATCACTATTGCCTAAATGTAAGCCACTGGGCAAAGACTGGTTGAATCAACGTTGTTTCCTTGTCATATCAACAACAAAACTGTAATGTGATGATGTTGAATCAACATGGAAAACTGATTGGAATTGAAAAAAGTCATCAACGTATTTTTTTCACCCAACTTTTAACCTAAGTCCAATGACATGGTGCATTTAATTTATTGATTTCACATTCAATTCACATTAGTTGACAACTCAACCAAATGTAACTAAAAACTACACGCTGAAATGACGTCTGTGCCCAGTGGGAACTATATATCTGGTCTGATGAATGCTGTACAATTATGTGAATGGTTACCTGCTGGTTGAGCTAGGACAGTCCACTCAACACCATCCTCCCAGCGTGGGTGAGGTAATTAAGGGAGTTACTGTCTGAAGATGTCAGAGCCTGTGAGAACAAGACAGTACATTTAGAAATAGTACACAAATGTACATCAAATGAAAAACAAAAGGTGGTAAATTCACACTTTCTCACCTCCATAGCACGTCGGATACCGGCCAGCCTCAGAGAGAAGTTGGTTGTCCCTTGGATTCCAAAGTAACTCCTGTAAATAGAAATGTTTAGTAATAAATGTGCAACATAAGAAGCTAAAGCATACATTAATGCCATGAGATTAAGATATCCTTTTATGTTACAACTGCAGGATTGAGAAAAACCATACCAATGTAGGATCTTAATTTGATCACTCTTTTGTCACTGAGAAACTTGTAGTGTATTTCAGTTATAAAAAGCATTTTAAAGTTTGTAATTTCCACTTGGAAAGTTCAGACTTGACTTGCCCTAACGGAAAATCTATCAACCCCTACAAAATGTAAATTATAATCCACATAATAACTAATATTTCCTATGCCAAGAGTGTGGAAAGCTGTTATCAAGGCAAAGGGGGGCTATTTGAAGAATCTTAAACATAAAATATATTTTGATTTGTTTAACACTTCTTTGGTTACTACATGATTCCATATGTGCTCTTTCATAGTTTTGATGTCTTCACTATTATTCTACAACGTAGAAAATAGTAAAAACAAAGAAAAACCCTTGAATGAGTAGGTAGGTGTTCGAAAACTTTTGACCGGTAGTGTATAGAAAGTGTTTCAACTCTATATCTGAAATGCTAAAGGTGTCTTCTTTTTTAAGACGATATCCATGTGTGGGGTGTAGACTTTTGTTTCAAAGTAGATTTGTTAAAGACTACTAAGAAACACTGTGTGACCCCGATTTAGCCCACTGCAGTAAAATGTTATTAAGGTCCTACATCTGTATAGCTACAATATAGGGGCAGACTATTTCAAAGCAAATGTTTTTACTATAGATGAACACATGACAGCAAACTCACCACAGCTGGGGCACATCTGCAGCATTATGTTGCTCCTCCACAAACTCCTAAAACAGACATCACATTAACATCAACTCTGGGCTCCCAAGGTAAGCCAGTTAAGAATTTGTTCTTATCTGACTTACCTAGATAAGTAAATAAAATAAATAATAAACTGCATTTCACCTGCAACTGAAACGGACAAAACATTCAGTGACATCATAACAATACTTTCATCTTGACCTAAAAACTGGACCCTATACAGACAATACAAACCTGTTGATACCAAAACACTGTGTTTGGAACACAATGACACTTAGACACACACCTGTACACACAAGTACAAATGTCAGGAAAACAAAGAAAAAGGGTTATTGACTGTAGAAAGAGTTTTACCTGAGGAGTGCTGTCAGGGGTCTGGTCCTGGGCCTGGTCCTGGGTGAAGTGGTAAGGTGGAGGGGAATCGGAAGGGAACGGGGAGGCGGAGGGGGAGGTGGAGAATCCTGGGGGAACTGGTGAGAGGAGCCAGAGGACGGCTCATGAGGGATGGTGATAATGTCAGAGGTAGAGAACTGATACGCCATCATGCCATCCCCCCTCTCCTGGAACCCCTCCACTGTGGTGGAGATATCCACCTGCTGTTTAACAAACAACACCGTCAGCCCAACCACAATGTTGAAAACCCCTCAACCAAACACTGAAATAAATCCTACCGCAGAGAAACAACGAGGCATACCTGGGCGTCCTCATAATAGGTGAACTCTGACCTCGTCTTGACGAGGCAAGACCTGAGTTCATGGATCCTTCTACCAAGGAACTAAAAGATAGGATAGAAATTCAAATGTATCATCTCATTTTGTCAACATTTATTTAAATAGGTAAATGGACATTTGCCACTTTCCATTTTTTGTTATGAAAGTGTTAGACTGTACCTTAATACCAGTCACCTCCATGTTGGTGAGGACCACCTGGACAATACCCTTTCAAAGAGACACAGGGAAAAATTACATTTCATTCAGGAAATATAAGTAGCCCTATATTTTGTGCATCATTTGACACAAATCAGGTGCATTTGAGATGAAAGATCAGTTGAGAATCTCTCACCCATGGGTCCAGGATTTTTTCCTGAATGACTCTGCTCCACCACAGCTGTTTCTCCACTCCCCTCACAATGCACAGGTGATGCATGTCCTCTTCATTTTGCTATAAAGAAAAACAGCTTCAGTCTGCACACCTCTCTGTATATTTTAGCTGTAGATTTCTATATCATTTGGCAAGCGATTTCAGTTTGGACTATCACCACTGGCAGTGATATAGAGCCAACATGATGTTCGTACAACAACTTTACCCTAGGTTTCAATTAGGACCAGATATACAAAAGAAAACCCAGAGACAAATGGGAGTTAAAACACACAGGTGTGTTCACAAATGTTAAGAATATGTCTGAAGTACCTGCACTCGTCCATAACGGATTATCCAGGTATGGAAATGAAATGAACCCCAGTTCCCAACCAGCTGCATCTTCTCATAGGGAAAACCAGAGTCTTCACTATTTGGCTGCAAAACAAAGACATCCCTTAATTGTAGAGCTTTCTCTGAGATTAATAATAAACAGACCAAGGGATTAAAGCCAGACAGGGCCACTGCCCAACCTCCTCATCCACATACTAAGGAACAAGAATGACAGACTGGTAGCCTATAGGAGTGACAGACTGGTATAGGGAGGATCACAAGAGGAGGCCACTGCATTATAGATTCTAAAAGAATTGGCAGTTGAACTACACAGGTCTGTGTTCAAAGGTTAAGGAAACATCTGAAGTATCCGCATATGAATGGATACCTGTTCAGTTTGAGAAGACAGTTCCTCCCACACCATCCTCCCAACAAGAGTGAAACAGATGAGAACAGGCTGATCCATCATGAACATCTGGGAGAAAATGAGGGAACAGAGAGCAAAGTATTTCACTACTATAGTGGATACTGAAGGTAATCCTTCCTGTTAGATAAAATGAGCTTTGTCCAATAATCTGCATGGTTACCTGTGTGTTTAACACTGCCAGCTCTCTCACTAACATCCTCCCAGCAAGGGTAAGGTTATAAGTCAGCTGCTGTTGTAAAACATATGGAATATGTTTACAGAAATGTATTTCCATATTGTTCTTCAGAAAACGTCATGTTTGTGTTTAAGCTACATAAATCAGTCATAAGACCAGAGAGAAGACAAGAGAGTATCAGTACTGTTGGACTTACAGAGCTGGGAACCCACAGAGGTCCAGACCAAGGGACTAAAGCCAGACAGGGACGCTGCCCAACCTCCTCATCCACAAACTAAGGAATAAATCAGGATCCATTCTCGAGTCAGTAAAATTACAGTTTGAATTGATTGTTATTGAACCAGTCCTGATAATGAAGCAGTATTGTTATAGCCTGGGTGCCAGGCGGTTTCAGCTCTCTGACAACTCCTTATGGGATTGTCATGCAAATACCATTTTGCCACGATGGAATTGGCAAGAGAGCAGAAACCAACCGGTACCCAGACTATTGATAGGCCTACAGTATTCTTACCTGAACAAGGACTGGGTCCTCCTGGTCCAGGGTGGGATCATGATCTTTATGAATAAACAATAAAGAATTATTTTCTCTAAGTTGAACAAATACTACAAGACACCAAACATCTGTCCATGTAGTTAGGCTGATCTTATAATTGAATTGTGTTTATATTGTATGATATCACATTGTATTTACGTGTCTGCATAATGTACCAATATGTTCAATTAAACCTCAAGAAAAGGTTTGGTTTCAGAGGAGCATGTTGGTTTGTTGTTGTTAATAGTGGAATTATTAGCCATCATCATGTCAACAAATGAGCCCTAAATGGCACCCTATTCCCTATTTAGTGCACTACTATTAACCAGAGCCATTTGACCATATAACTATGGGCCCTGGTAAAAAGAAAAATAGGGAATAGGGTGCCATTTTAGACGACGCCTGAATATAGTTTCAGTCTGGACTATATACAGTATGTCAAAAAGTAAGGAAGACCACGGAACTCTTCATATCATTCATTAAAATGCCATCATTTGTATGGCATGTTCAATGGAAACCATGTTTAAAAACTTTCCATTGAACTTTCCATACAAATAAAGGCATTTTAATTAATTATATGAAGAGTGCCTTGGTCCTCCTTTCTTTTTGATGACCAATTTACCCCTTTTACCAAAGAGCACCTTCTGTCTACCACAACCTACTATTGTGTACCTTAGCAGCGCTTCCCTTCCTCCTTTTGTTCTACACGTTTATACAGTCAGTATTGTTATTTAGACATTGTAAAATCTGTAAATGTACCCTCCTCAACCGTGACAACACGGTCCACGGTCTCCACGGTGGCCGGTTCATCCTCACCGACGCCGTAATATGTGTTATAAAAGTAGACTGCCGAACCCGTAGCGATCACCAGACCAGCTGCACACAGAAGCGGTCGCTTACGGAGCAATCTCAGCGTGGTCGCTTTCAAAAAACTACTGAACGTAGACCTACTCATTATCACCCTTCATACTGCAGTGTTTTGACCGAGTTCAAGACCATATGACACTTTCTTAGAATTACAGGGTTTTATAGGGAACCATTAATACGTCAAATGATTCCAATCGTCGTGGTTGGCAATGTCACAATGGGATGAACATGTTTACCAATCTGATTAAAAAACACTCAACAGTGACATCAATTAAATTGCATGTTGGGGACGATTTGGGAGTTTATAAAATTGTGAACTATGAACCATGGTTTAGAGAGCAGTGAAGTAGAGCAGTTTAGCAAATACATATGGCTCTAACTAGGAGTAGAAAAAGGGGCTGCGCCACAATGCATAATGCGCTCTCCATGGTTCTGAAAAGGAACATTCTTTCTAGGCCGAGTCCACTCACTGAACCACTCTCACTTTCACATTCAATGTGTCAAAGCGTTCAACCTCCACGCATGGGACTAAAACATCATTCAAATGAAAATTAAGATCCTAAATCTGTATCAAAACATCCTGTGTAGAGGGGTGGGGGGATTGTGGCAGATATCACAGGTAATCAGCCTTTGTAGGTCTGAATATGAGGAAGAGATAGTTCAAAGGGGATGAGCCGATAATATGGACTTGTGGAACTGTCCATGAAAAAATGAGGTGCAAAAAACTACATTTAGAGGCTGAGTCATTGTGTAAAAGCCAAGTTTACTCATGAAGTTGAAGTTAATCCAAACATTGACAATTCAACTGGGTGTCCATAGGCATGATCTCACTCAAGGTAATAGATACAGTATGTATAACAAAATAATAAGTTAGCATTGCTGCCTTATTGAGACCTGAATTATGGTCTACCCATGTGCTATTGGCTAACCCTATGCCTAATCCAGTCACTTGATGTTGAAAATCATTAGGCATCAGCCAATCAAAGCAGCCAAACATCTCCCATGTCCATGTCTAGCACAGTCCAAGAATAATTGACTGCTTGTTGTTTTTGGCACTACTTCACATTTAATTGTCCAATATATTTTGTGTAAGATTTGATTTCTTCTTCGAACACTTGGAAACAAGTTTCTCAGGAAAGATTCCAACACAGAAGGTCATGTTGTAAATTGAAATTGTCAGCCTTCGTGTTTGAGCTTCTCGGACAGCTAACTATTAGCTCTGTTAGCTTTAGCTTACATTGACCCACCAGGAAATTTGACCTTCACTGTTTGAAGGAGTGTGTCATCTGAATGTTTGAGGCCAAGCCATTTTAAGGAATGGAAAGACAGTTACTGCATACAGAGTACTGGTAGCCAACTTCTTCTATTTCATTTTAATGTCTCCTTATGGCTGTTCAACACAGGAAGTAAGACTCTTCCGTAAAAAGGTGCCACACATTTTGAAACAAAACAGCCAGACTTGTGATGTAGGTCAGGTTTCATGTCTTTCAAGGAATAACACGAGAGAGCTGTGCAAATGCACTTCAACATTTTCACTGTGCCAATTTATAGCCACAGTGTTACAATTGGCAAATAAGTGATCAAAATGTTAATCATAAGGTAAAAGACTAGTCTTACAGAGCTGCTTTCATACTGTGTGGTGTTTATTATTTTTCTTTATTTCACCTTCATTTAACCAGGTAGGCTAGTTGAGAACAAGTTCTCATTTACAACTGTGACCTGGCCAAGATAAAGCAAAGCAGTGTGACACAGACAACAACACAGAGATACACATGGAATAAATAATAAACAAGCCAATAACACACTAACAAGTCAATGACACAGTAAAAAAGTAAAAAAGTCTATATACAGTGTGTGCAAAAGGCATGAGGTGGTAGGCAATAAATAGGCCATAGTAGCGAAGAATTACAATTTAGCAGATTAACACTGGAGTGATAAATGAGCAGATGATAATGTGCAAGTAGAGATACTGGTGTGCAAAAGAGCAAATAAAAACAGTATGGGGATGAGGTAGGTAGATTGGGTGGACTATTTACAGATGGACTATGTACAGCCGCAGCGATTGGTTAGCTGCTCAGAGAGCTGATGTTTAAAGTTGGTGAGGGAAATAAAAGTCTACAGCTTCAGGAATTTTTGCAATTCGTTCCAGTCACTGGCAGCAGAGAACTGGAAGGAAAGGCGGCCAAATGGGGTGTTGGCTTTGGGGATGTGTCTGAACTAGACAAAGCCTCACACCTGAGATCCACATTACTTATTTTATCAGGGTCTATTCAAATCAGAAGAGGAGCAAATAAGTTGATGCGGTATCTGTAACCTTTGTCATGCAAAACAGGCAGTTACTGATGGGGGTGGAAAATGGACATTATGTGCAAACCCAGAAGCGTAACCATTAGACATGCAAACTTGAAGGGATACGCAAGAGAGTTTCCAGTGTGATTTCCCACATACAGTCTCTGACCTACTTAACAGTCTGATGGCTTTGAGATAGAAACTGTTTATCAGTCTCTCAGTCCCAGCTTTGATGCACCTGTACTGACCTCGCCTTCTGGATGATAACGGGCTGAACAGGCAGTGGCTCGGGTGGTTGATGTCCTTGATGATCTTTTTGGCCTTCCTGTGACAGCGGGTGGTGTAGGTGTCCTGGAGGGCAGGTAGTTTGCCCCCCGGTGATGCGTTGCGCAGACCTCACTACCCTCTGGAGAGCCTTACGGTTGTCTGTTTTTTGGACCTTACTTGCTTATCTCTTTTTCCATGTGGTTTCTTTCTTCATAGACTCCATGAAATGATGACTGTTTCCTAAATATTTGTCTAATGATTCATTTTGTGTATGGTTTCCTCGAAACTAGTGTGGCTCAACTTACCCCTTTGGCTCATATTACCCAACTCTCCCCTATGCAGATTTTGAATAAATATGGGGTTCAAATCATCATTGGTCATCTGAGTTTTGATACAAGCCTCTGCTCTGAGGGATTAAATCATCATCATATCTAATGGATGTTGGAAGAATAATTCTGTCCAACCTGATACAAGATGAGTAGGGGTTCCACAACACAAGAAGTAGATTATTTTAGGACTTTTATTGTAGCGTTCTATAATAATAATACAGTTGTCTAGGTAATAGTACTGATTGTAAATTCATCAGATTTGAAAGAAGCAACATGAATGTCTGGTCAACTACAAGAGACAGCAAGTAAACCTCCTCCAGGTGCAATAAGCCTTCTCGACCACTAGAGGACAGCATTGATTTATTTTTCACAGCTATGGCTACTAATAGGATAACCTGTTACATTAATGACATATACTGTAACTGGATTGACAAGTTCATTAATGTCAAGAACAATGTCTGCATATCTAGTCTCACAATGCAAGCAGGTGATGCATGCTCACCTTATTTCCTGGGGCCATTTTCTGTGGAATGCCTGAGGTTGCTGTCTTTCTGACGCTTCCTGTTTCTTTCTGTGCATAAAACGTTGTGGTCTGAAGTTGAACAAAACAGATGACTCATAATAAGCCATCAAGACTGATACATATACACTATATTTTGGGCCGTAAGTCCTGTAATTGCAGATTTTCACTTTCAAATGGTGTTCATCTAACACAATAATATGAGACATAAAGCTTGCAAAGGGGTAGCACCATTAGAGTTGACTTGCTTTGTGATTCTATTTCTCCTGTGGAAAGTGTTATGGTTCATGGCCAATTATTGCCTCATTCTTCTCCCATTGCACAACATCCACTAAGTGCTACTGCTGAAATACTACAAACTTGTTTATAAGATGTTGTTTACACATACTCTTGCACTGATATCCCCCCAACCCCATCGTGCCATCTTAACACAGTCATAATATAGCAAATAGAATCTTTGTAGTCAATAGCAAAGCTTTTTCTGGTTCTGACCTTATCTCCTAAAATGGTCCATCTGTGAAACAGCACAGTTAAAAATATATGGCAAATAGAAATCAAACTGGATGGACATCAGAAATAGATGAGAGGTTGAGAGTAGAGGAAGGACAGGACTAAAATCAAACAAAATAGAACTATTGTAAAGTAGTATATAGTATGTATAACCTGGAAGTAGAGGCCTAAGCGTTGTTGTTCACTAGTTTACTCCAATTAGGGGAGGGGTGGTAGGGTTAGAAAGTAATAAAGGAAATATATATATATATATATATGCGTTTGTGTGTATGTATACGTATGTACAGTTGAAGTCGGACGTTTACATCCACTTAGGTTGGAGTCATTAAAACTCGTTTTTCAACCACTCCACAAATTTCTTGTTAACAAACTATATTTTTAGCAAGTCGGTTAAGACATCTACTTTGTGCATGACACAAGTCATTTTTCCAACAATTGTTTACAGACAGATTATTTCACTTATAATTCACTGTATCACAATTCCAGTGGGTCAGAAGTTTACATACACTAAGGTGACTGTGACTTTAAACGGCTTGGAAAATTCCAGAAAATTATGTCATGGTTTTAGAAGCTTCTGATAGGCTAATTGACATCATTTGAGTCAATTGGAGGTGTACCTGTGGATGTATTTCAAGGCCTACCTTCAAACTCAGTGCCTCTTTGCTTGACATTATGGGAAAATCTAAAGAAATCAGCCAAGACCTCAGAAAAACTATTGTAGACCTCCACAAGTCTGTTTCATCCTTGGGAGCAATTTCCAAACGCTTGAAGGTACAATGTTCATCTGTACAAACAATAGTACGCAAGTATAAACACCATGGGATCACGCAGCCATTGTACCACTCAGGAAGGAGACACACTCTGGCTCCTAGAGATGAATGTACTTTGGTGCGAAATGTGCAAATCAATCCCAGAACAACAGCAAACGCCGACCTTGTGAAGATGCTGGAAACAGGTACAAAAGTATCTATATCCACAGTAAAAGGAGTCCTATTTAACCGGAAAGGCCGCTCAGCAAGGAAGAAGCCACTTCTCCAAAACCGCCATAAAAAAGCCATACTACGGTTTGCAACTGCACATGGGGACAAAGATCGTATTTTTTGGAGTAATGACATATGGTCTGATGAAGCAAAAATAGAACTGTTTGGCCATAATGACCATCGGTATGTTTGGAGGGAAAAAGGGGAGGCTTCAAAGCCGAAGAATACCATCCCAACCGTGAAGCATGGGGGTGGCAGCATCATGTTGTGGGGGTGCTTTGCTGCAGGAGGGACTGGTGCACTTCACAAAATAGATGACATCATGAGGGAGGAAAATTATGTGGATATATTGAAGCAATATCTCAAGACATCAGTCAGGAAGTTACAGTTTGGCCACAAATGGGTCTTCCAAATGGACAATGACCCCAAGCATAGTTCCAAAGATGTGGCAAAATGGCTTAAGGACAACAAAGTCAAGCTAGTGGAGTGGCCTTCACAAAGCCCTGACCTCAATCCTACAGAACATTTGTGGGCAGAACTGAAAAAAGTGTATGCGATCAAGGAGGCCTACAAACCTGACTCAGTTACACCAGCTCTGTCAGGGGGAATGGGCCAAAATTCATCCAACTTATTGTGGGAAGCTTGTGAAAGGCTACCCGAAAAGTTTGACCCAAGTTAAACAATTTAAAGGCAATGCTACCAAATACTAATTGAGTGTATGTAAACTTCTGTCCCACTGGGAATGTGATGAAAGACATAAAAGCTGAAATAAATCATTCTCTCTACTATTATTCTGACATTTCACATTCTTAAAATAAAGTGGTGATCCTACCTGACCTAAGACAGGGAATTTTTACTAGGATCAAATGTCAGGAATTGTGGAAAACTGAGTTTAAATGTATTTGGCTAAGGTGTATGTAAAGATCCGACTTCAACTGTATATGAGAGAAGCCATAAGTTGCAAAACAAGTGATGGCTAATGTGACCATGTCACGGACCACATTAGCAAGAAAGGATGCTTTCTTCAGGACCTCCATTGAATGTTGGTTTGCAGAGCTCCTCCATAACTCTATAGAACTCCACATTATTGTTTTCTCTATTTCACCCTCACCTCAAAATCTTAATTAAACTAATCCCCCGTGAAGTAGTTAAATGCTTAATTCCTTTCATGGCTCTTAGGCTGCATGTAAATATTCTCCCAAGGGATGCAGGTGCTTCTACACCTGCATTGCTTGCTGTTTGGGGTTTTAGGCTGGGTTTCTGTACAGCACTTTGAGATATCAGCTGATGTAAAAAGGGCTATATAAATACATTTGATTTGGAAAAATAGCATCATTTGATCATGAAGAGGAGAAAATAATTGTGTTCCTCTTGTGCATTGCTCATTCCCCTTTTGTCTGCACATTAAGTTTAAATTGATTTGAACATATTCGGATCGTACACAAGGAGACTACGTGAGTGTCACGTCCTGACCAGTGAAAAGGGTCATTTTGCCATAGTATTATGGTCAGGGCGTGGCAGGGGGGTTGTTTTGTGTTTGGTTTGTTTCTAGGGGAATTTGTTCTAGTTTTCGGTTTCTATGTTACATTTTCCATGTGTGGCCGAGTATGGTTTCCAATCAGAGGCAGGTGTCTTTCGTTGTCTCTGATTGGAAGCCATCCTTAGGCAGCCTGTTTTCCTTTGGGTTTCGTGGGTGGTTATTTTCCGTTTAGTTGTTTTACCTGATGGAACTGTTGGTCGTTGGTTATTTTGTTTAAAGTGTTCTCATAAAATAAATCAAGAATGAGCACTATACACGCTGCGCCTTGGTCTAATCCTTTCGACGCCTGTGACAGTGAGAGATTTAATGTGACTCAATGTTGCTTCTAATAGCACCTTTAATTCGCTAATGTGGTTGTTTTTATATTTCCAAGAAAATAACTTTATATTTTACTTCAGACATTTGAAATATTTGTAATAGCAACGTGAAAGAGCTTTCAGAGATAATGATGACTTATCTTTTAGCCAAAAGATCAATGGACAAAACCCATTGAAGATAACTACTGTATTTTATTCATAAAGATACATTGCATGCATATACAGTGAGCTTCAATAGTATTGGGACTGCCACAAATGTGCTGTTGTTTTGGCTCTGTACTCCAGGACTTTGGATTTAAATGATACATAGACTATGGGGTTAAAGCGCAGACTGTCAGCTTTAATTTGAGGGTATTTTCATCCATATAAGGTTAACCCTTTAGAAATTACAGCACTTTTTGTACGTAGTCCCCCCATTTTAGGGGACCAAAAGTATTGGGACAGTTCACTTCTATGTGTATTAAAGTAGTAAAAGGTATTTGGTCCATATTGATAGCACAGTAATGACTACATCAAGCTTGTGACTCTACAAAGTTGTTGGATGCATTTGCTCTTTGTTTTAGTTGTGTTTCAGATTATTTTGTGCCCTATAGAAATTAATGGTAAATAATGTATTGTGTCATTTTGGAGTCACTTTTATTGTAAATAAGAATATAACATGTTTGTAAACACTTCTACATTAATGTGAATGCTACCATGATTAGTGATAATCCTGAATGAATCGTGAATAATGATGAGTGAGAAAGTTACAGAGGTATAAATATCATACACCCCAGAAATGCTAACCTCCCCTGTTACTGTAATGGTGGGAGGTTAGCATGTCTTGGGGGTATGACATTTGTGTGTCTGTAACTTTCTCACTCATCATTATTCACGATTAATTAGTAGTGACTGGGTGTATTGGTACACCAGCCAAAGTGTAATTAATAACTTCACAATGCTCAAAGGGATATTCAATGACTGCTTTTTTTTTTACCCATCTACCAATAGGTGCCCTTCTTTGCGAGGCATTGGAAAACCTCCCTGGTGTTTGTGGTTTAATCTGTGTTTCAAATTCACTGCTCGATTGGGGGACCTTACAGATAATAGGGAGGAGGTCAGAGACCTGGCAGTGTGGTACCAGGACAACCTCTCTCTCAATGTGAGTAAGACACTGGAGCTGATCGTGGACTACAGAAAACGGCGGGCCGAACAGGCCCCTATTAACATCGACGGGACTGAAGTGGAGCGGGTTGAGAGTTTCAAGTTCCTTGGTGTTCACATCACCAACAAACTATCATGATCCAAACACACCAAGACAGATGTGAAGAAGGCATGACAACACGTTTTCCCCCTCAAGAGACTGAAAATATTTGACATGGGTCCCCAGATCCTCAAAAAGTTCTAGAGCTGCATCATCGAGAGCATCCTGACCGATTGCATCACCGCCTGGTATGGCGATTGCTCTGCATCTGACCGTAAGGCGCTACAGAGGGTAGTGTGGATGGCCCAGTACATCACTGGGGCCAAGCTTTCTGACATCCAGGACCTATATACTAGGCGGTGTCAGAGACAGGCCCAAAGTCATAGACTGTTCTCTCTGCTACCACATGGCAAGCAGTACCGGAGCGCCAAGTCTAGGACCAAAAGGCTTCTTTACAGCTTCTACCCCCAAGCCATAAGACTGATGAACAACTAATCCAATGGCCGATATTAATAGCTAGCAATTAATACTTAACAAATAGGAGGATATTTCTGTCCTGTTAGTGTCTGTGTTTTTATGGTCTCCACTCTAGTTGCCTGCAACTAATCTGGGCGTATGGTCACTGGAGATGGCTTGAGCTTACAAATGAGTTAAAGACTGCATTACATGGACAGGAATGTGTTTTACTAGAGATAGCTTAGGAGTAGAAAAATCCCTCATTGTCTCAAATCATCTTGCATCTGGGAAACTAAGCCAGGGTGGGGTTAAGACAACAATCCACGTGCAGATAACGACAGGATGAACCCAGAGTGGCTTATGATGGTCCTTGGTCTGCATGAGGGGGGTTGAACCAACCATGACTGAGCATAATTAGTGTCAACTATATATAGTACTCTGCATTTGTGTTAAGGTTAGGTTACTCGGTCCAACACTCAAGGGTGGGGGTTCGACCAGCCTCATTATTGCAATAATAAATACATACTAAATAATGTACTGAATTTCCATGACACTTCTTAAGCAAATGTTTACTCCTGAATATTATTGACTCAAGACATTTCAGCTTTTCCATTTTTTTTAATATAATTTGAAAAACAATTCTAAACATAATTCCAGTTTGACATTATGGGGTATTGTGTGTAGGCCAGTGACACAAACATCTCAATTTAAACCATTACAAATCCAGGCTGCAACACAACAAAATGTGGAAAGAATAAAGGGGGTGAATACTTTCTGAAGGCACTGTAAGTGAATTTGTCCAAATACTTTTGGTCCCCTATAATGGGGGGACTATGTACAAAAAGTGCTGTAATTTTGTAATGGTTCAACCGATATGGTATGAAAATACTCTCAAATTAAAGCTGACAGTCTGCACTTTAACCTCATAGTCATTGTATCATTTCAAATGCAAAGTTCTGGAGTACAGAGCCAAAACAACAAAACAATTGTCACTGTCGAAATACTTTGAGCTCACGGTATTTCTCTTGTTTCTCTGTGACAATCAAGTAATCTTCTTAATCAACATAAATATTATGCCGTAGTATACCAATGTAGTTGTGCTGTACTATGTGGTGGTTCCCAGAAGTTCTACTTGTTCTTGTGGGCACCAGATTCTAGCCACAGGTCAATCTATAAAACATGTCAGACTATGTGAATGAACATGTCTACAAATAATATTGGATCACAGTGTATTGTGTTCTCAAATCTCTTTTCTTGTAATCATTTAAAAACAATGTATGAGAGGTGTGTAGCCTACACTCTTAGAAAAAAGGGTTCCAAAAGATCTTTGCCTGTCCCCATATGAGAACCTTTTGAAGAACCCTTTTGGTTCCAGGGAGAACATGGAACCCAAAAAGGTTCTACCTGGAGCCAAAAAGGGTTATTCAAAGGGTTCTCATATGGGGACAGTCGAAGAACCCTTTTAGGTTCTAGATAGCACTTTTTCTCTAAGTGGACTGTGTACAAAACTACCAATTCTGTGCAGTACTTAGGTGTTTCTTGTTGACTCTGGCAGACTGTCTCCAGAGTTAAGAAAAATATCACTAGCATACAAATTATCTGAAATTTCTTCACCTTATTTCTCCCAAAGTCCACAGTGAAAAATATTTGCTGCTTGCCTGTGAGGCAAAGTGAAGGAAACTGTTCTCTCAAATAATATCCTTCAAGTCACAAAATGTTTTGTCATGATTATAACAACTTAAAGAAAGCTTTATGACATAGCTTTCATGCCTTGTCTGAAAAGTAGTGTTACCTAATGTCCTTTAGTCTTATAGTATGATAGTAGACATCAAGTACCTTCAGATGACCGGGTTTCTGATCTTGACCGGGTTCTTGATAAACTTGCACATTGATTGAGTCAGTTCATATACACTGCTCAAAAAATAAAGGGAACACTAAAATAACACATCCTAGATCTGAATGAATGAAATAATCTTATTAAATACTTTTTTCTTTACATAGTTGAATGTGCTGACAAAATCACAAAAATAATCAATGGAAATCCAATTTATCAACCCATGGAGGTCTGGATTTGGAGTCACACTCAAAATTAAAGTTGAAAACCACACTACAGGCTTATCCAACTTTGATGTAATGTCCTTAAAACAAGTCAAAATTAGGCTCAGTAGTGTGTGTGGCCTCCACGTGCCTGTATGACCTCCCTGCAACGCCTGGGCATGTTCCTGATGAGGTGGCGGATGGTCTCCTGAGGGATCTCCTCCCAGACCTGGACTAAAGCATCCGCCAACTCCTGGACAGTCTGTGGTGCAACGTGGCGTTGGTGGATGGAGTGAGACATGATGTCCCAGATGTGCTCAATTGGATTCAGGTCTGGGGAACGGGTGGGCCAGTCCATAGCATCAATGCCTTCCTCTTGCAGGAACTGCTGACACACTCCAGCCACATGAGGTCTTGCATTAGGAGGAACCCAGGGCCAACCGCACCAGCATAAGGTCTCACAAGGGGTCTGAGGATCTCATCTCGGTACCTAATGACAGTCAGGCTACCTCTGGCGAGCACATGGAGGGCAGTGCGGCCCCCCAAAGAAATGCCACCCCACACCATGATTGACCCACCGCCAAACCGGTCATGCTGGAGAATGTTGCAGGCAGCAGAACGTTCTCCACGGCGTCTCCAGACTCTGTCACGTCTATCACATGTGCTCAGTGTGAACCTGCTTTCATCTGTGAAGAGCACAGGACGCCAGTGGCGAATTTGCCAATCTTGGTCTTCTCTGGCAAATACCAAACGTCCTGCACGGTGTTGGGCTGTAAGCACAACCCCCACCTGTGGACATCGGGCCCTCATACCACCCTCATGGAGTCTGTTTCTGACCGTTTGAGCAGACACATGCACATTTGTGGCCTGCTGGAGGTCATTTTGCAGGGCTCTGGCAGTGCTCCTCCTGCTCCTCCTTGCACAAAGGCGGAGGTAGCGGTCCTGCTGCTGGGTTGTTGCCCTCCTACGGCCTCCTCCACATCTCCTGATGTACTGGCCTGTCACCTAGTAGTGCCTCATTTTACATTTTACATTTTAGTCATTTAGCAGACGCTCTTATCCAGAGCGACTTACAGTAGTGAATGCATACATTTCATACAATTTCATACATTTTTTTTCTGTGCTGGCCCCCCGTGGGAATCGAACCCACAACCCTGGTGTTGCAAACACCATGCTCTACCAACTGAGCTACAGGGAAGGCCTCCATGCCCTGGACACTACGCTGACAGACACAGCAAACCTTCCTGCCACAGCTCGCATTGATGTGCCATCCTGGATGAGATGCACTACCTGAGCCACTTGTGTGGGTTGTAGACTCCGTCTCATGCTACCACTAGAGTGAAAGCACCGCCAGCATTCAAAAGTGACCAAAACATCAGCCAGGAAGCATAGGAAATGAGAAGTGGTCTGTGGTCCCCACCTGCAGAACCACTCCTTTATTGGGGGTGTCTTGCTAATTGCCTATAATTTCCACCTGTTGTCTTTTCCATGCACAACAGCATGTGAAATGTGTCAATCAGTGTTGCTTCCTAAGTGGACAGTTTGATTTCACAGAAGTGTGATTGACTTGGAGTTACATTGTGTTGTTTAAGTGTTCCTTTTATTTTTTTGAGCAGTGTATAACTATGTATGTGATGTAATCTGTATGTTTTCTGTACTAGTCCCTTCAGATTTGGCCTCTGGGTAAAGTTAAATATCTTCAGAGCCCTAGATTTATTAACTTTTATGTCATCAGGGAGTCATACTGAGGCCAATGTCTCTTTTACACACAGATGAGCCCTGAATTACAGAAATACACACATCAAAAGGCACACAGAAAGAAAACATGGACACAGTCATAAAAAAGACACATTAAAGGTCCTCAATCAGCTTTCTGAATTGCCTTAAGTCTAAAGGCACCAAAACATCAAATGTAATATAATTTTGAAGATTGTTACACAAATACATTTATGACTCTTAGGATACTGTTCCCTCAACCATGGTTCATAGTTTACAATTTTATAAACTCCCAGATCACACCGAAATACAATTTAATTGACGTTACTGTTGAACTTTTATCAGTTTGGTAAACGTTCATCCATTGTGACATAGACAACCATGACGTAAGATTCCGTATAAAACCCTGTAATTCTAAGAAATCAGTGTCAGATGATTTTGAACTCGGTCAAAATCACTGTAGTCAGTTGACAAATGGCGATAATGAGTAGGCTTACGTTGGGTAGTTTTTTGACAGCGAGCCCGCTGAGATTGATTCGCCAGCGGCCGCTTCTGTGTGCAGCTGGCCTGATGCTTGAGAGCGGTTCAGCAGTCTACTTGCATAGGAAGTATTACAGCGTCGGTGAGGATGCTCAGGCCACCTTGGGAAGCATGGACCGTGTCACGGTACAGGACGGTACGTTTACCGAGTTTACATTGTCCAGACAGCAATATTACATATTCAGTCCGGACTAATACTATGTTGAGTATTCGTCCCAAATGACACCATATTTCCTACTACACTACTTTAGCCCAGTGCACTAATTAGGGAACATACATAGGTGGAACTCCCAGGGGGGCGGCGGGTCACGACCCCCCCATCCTGGGAAAAATATGATTTGTCCCCCCACAATATTTCACTGGAAACATAACTGTGATTTCAATAATATTAATAATGTGCAATGAAAGCACTTGTGCTGATTATAGACACTTAATAGCTCGTTTTTAAGTTTCAAAAGATTGGGACCCCCCTTAGCCTTACAATGGTTTGATCCACTGCCTCCCAGCCCTCAGAAGTCGCACACGATGCAGGTACTGTGCACAGTGTCGGTCGCTATATTTAGCGAGTATTCAGACCCCTCTAGTGACAAATCTTCAAAAAAGCGACTATTGACAAATCTAGCGACTTTTTCTGGTGTTATTGGAGACTTTTGGAGTCTGACGTGAAAGCACGTATCGTTCTTACTCTTCTCAACAACCTGCGTGAGCTGCTGCGGGCCCCACCTTCACCCCAAAGCACTCACAGTCCTCACGCTGCAGTCAGAGCAGGAGATGTTCACCCCTCGCGTCCAGACTGCAAGTTAATTGCACATGCGGGAAGCCGCTGCTGGCGGATCCCGCCCTGGCTTACATAAATGTTTTAACCTGAATTAGGGCCAGACTAGTTACCATAATTCTCACATTGCCATTGACAGTTTTTTTCTATTGTCTCTTTTTGGTCCATTTAGATTGTATACAAAAAAAATGTTATGGTTAAAAATGTTCATGTTTTACTGTGACTTGTTATAGGCTCCTAAGTGGACCATAAGGTTAAAAACCAAACTAAATTAAAGAAAAACATTTATTTTTTTAAATAAATAAAACAAAATTTTAAAAAACGCAGTAACTCCGCCAGAGTCTCTCTTTTGGGTCACTTTTACCGGTCCCAAGCCCGGATAAAGGAGGAGGGTTGGAATTGTGACAAAAAACAAAACAAGAATCGACAGAAGTTCATTTGTAGTTCTAAACATATTTAGGGTGTTTTTTACTCACTTTTTGTCTCTCCCACGACGTTATTCCTCACTCCAACAGCATCCATCACAATTACATGCACATGGCCAATTATGCAAATTAGATGATGCCGTCATTTAGCGACTTCTAGCGACTTTTAGGACAGCCAAAAGCTACTTTACTTACGGAGGAGTTGGCAACACTGATGTGCATGTGTGGGAATCTGACAGTGTCTGTAGTTGGTGGCTGATATCCAGTAAGTAGTTCAAACAAAGTGCCCAGTTATCCAGCGCGTGGGGTAAACAGCAGAAATGACGAAAGCTACCTTGCACTGTATGAGAAAGCAACAACATTGATTGACTCTATTGAGACACACTCAAGACGATTTGCTGGCAAAGCAGTGGATCACTACAGGGGGAAAAAACCTCGGCTGAAGATGGTGGCGAGATTTCAGCTTGCTCCGAGTAACCTTAACTTTTATCCCTCTCAAACTTACTTAACCTCTCTGGGCTAGGTGGGACGCTTGCGCTTGCGTCCCACCTACTCAACAGCCAGTTGAATCCCGTGGCGCGTTATTCAAATACCTTAGAAATGCTATTACTTCAATTTCTCAAACATATGACTATTTTACAGCATTTTAAAGACAAGACTCTCGTTAATCTAACCACACTGTCCGATTTCAAAAAGGCTTTACAACGAAAGCAAAACATTAGATTATGTCAGCAGAGTACCCAGCCAGAAATAATCAGACACCCATTTTTCAAGCTAGCATATAATGTCACATAAACCCAAACCACAGCTACGGCTTTATGATGTCCCCGAGGACCAAGATGAGAAAGTGAAGCCATTAGTAAGCGACATCTGTAACCGTGTGGCACCGGACTTCCCCGATGGATATATGGATATGGCTGTGGATGTCGCTCATTGTATTGGGAAGAAACAAGATGCCATCGTCAGCCGCTCGATCATCATCCAGTTTGCTTTTCGCACAGCGAGAGATACAGTTTGGAAGAAAGCAAAGGAAAGCGCCTTTCTGAAAGAGAGAACATTTAGATTTGGTGAGGACTTGACTGCAGCAGACAAGGCAGCAAAGGCAAAATTGTGGCCTCTTGTACAACAGGCCCGAAATCAAGGAAAGGGTGGATACTACAGGTGAATCAGAGCCTTTTTCGCCGACGGAAAAGAAATACAACCGTGGTGATTTGTTCTGTCGGTATGTTTACAAGGTAGCTCCTTCCCCACTGCAAACTCAGCGTTCTAGTTTTGAATTATGGTGTTACTGTTTACAAGTTAAGACTTCTGTTAATACATATATGAAGCAACTTTTTATAGAGAGGGTAGAGTTGAGATTGCATAGGATTTTTCTTTCTATTCTACAGATATGGACTTGAAGTTTATGTCAATCAATGCCAGGGGGATAAGAAACCTGTTGAAGAGAAAAGCTTTTTTTTTGTAAGGACTGAAACGCAGATCTTGTATTCGTTCAAGAAACACATTCATGCAAAGAGGACTATAATTATTGGAAAAATCAGTGGGGCAATGTCATTTTTTTGGCCCACGGGACTAATCATTCAGCTGGGGTTGCAATTTTAGCACACCATTTCAAAGGGAAATTTTGGTTTACTCAAATGGACTCCAATGGACATTGGCTAGTAGCGGCCATCAACCACATGGACAGTAGATACTTGTTTAATTTGGAAAAGAGGAGAGGGGAACTCAACACACTTTGGAACTTAAGATTGTGGTTACCACTGAGGATAGAGAGTTGTTATCAGACTTTACCACTGAGTTTTATGAGAATCTTTAATCCTTAGATAACAATTTGAGTGACTATGGATCTCCTTGATTCTATAGAGAATGTTAATTCGGTTAGTGAAGAATTCAAATTGGTCTTGTTGTCAAGATTTATCCATTATGGACATCCAGTACGGGGTTGCTCAGTTAAAAAATCTCCAGGTTGTGATGGATTAACCTCTGAATTTTACAAAACCTTCTCTGAAGAAATAGCACCATTTTTACTTGAAACCTTTAAGGAGGCTATAAAGGAGGGAGAACAACCTGCCTCTCTGAAGCAAGGGGTTATTACTCTTATACCTAAACCACACAAGGATCTCTTAAATGTTGATAATTGGCGTCCAATCACACTCCTAAATTATAGCCTTTAATCTTTGCAAAAAGGTTAAAGTCTTGCTTGAATGATCTGATTGACATTCAATCAGGGTTTATGAAAGGGCGCCATATATCTAATAATCCGAGGCTGGTGTTAGACTTGGTTGAGTATTGTGATCTATTGGATGACTTCCCTGTTATCCTATTTTTGGATTTTCAGAAAGCATTTGATACAGTAAGTCACAATTTTATCTTTGATTGTCTTAAGCATTTGAAATGTGGTTGTTTTTTTGTTGATGCTATTAGAACTCTGTATAATGGTGACAATAGCTGTATCAAACTGTCATGGAACATCCTCAAGGTTTAACATTTACAAAGGAATACGACAAGGTTGCCCAATTTCACCTTTTTTATTTTTGTTAGCATCTCAAATTTTATGCTCATTAGTTCATAAAAGTCAATTTGAAGGCATTACATTCCAGGCCAGAGAGATCAAGATATCCCAACTGGTGGATTACAGCTCACTTTTTTTGAAAAATGTGTCACAAGCTAGATTAGCATTGGATATCGTGAAGCAGTTCTCCAAAATCTCAGGTTTGGCATTAAATATTTCCAAATGTGAGATGTTTGTTTTAAAAGGAGCTGTCAATCCAGCAGATTGTAACATCTCTGAAAAAGATGCTGTAACCTACCTCGGCGTAAAGATCACCAAAAATGTTAAGGCTGTGAATGATATTAATTTGAACCCTGTAACTGAATCTGTCCCCCCCAAAACGTCCTCCTCATGGTTAGGGAGGGATTTAAGTCTTCAAGGAAGGGTGCTTTTATCCAAAGCTGAGGGGCTATCTTTTTTCATCGATTGACATTCCCAAATCCACTTGCTGTACCTTAGATAGGCTTTTCTACAACTTCATATGGGAAAACATGCCACATAAGATAAAAAGAGATTTTATCACCAACAGGGTTTGTGATGGCGGTCTAAATGTCTGAGACTTAACTCTTCAAATCAGATAAAGGTCAACTGGATTAAAAGGTACGTAAAAAAATCCTCAGTTTCTGGAATATTATACCTCATTTTGTTTTTCAGAAGTTTGGAGGGTTTAATTTTTTACTACAAAGTCCATATATTGTGGGTAAACTTCCTGTGAAACTGGCGGCTTTTCACAAGCAGGCTTTAATGTCCTGGACTTTGTTGTATAAACACAACTTTTCACCTCATAAATGATTTATATGGAACAATGGGTTGATATGACATAGAAACAAGATGTTATTTAACCATAAATGGTTCTCGAAAAACATTGTACTTGTCAGCCATTTAGTTAATATTAGTTGGAATCTATTGAAAAGCTTTATGGAAAGATACAACTGAAGTTTCAAGCAAGGAATATGACACTGTTATTAAAGCTATACCTAGTGGGATAAAAACTTTACTTCAGAATAATGCATATTTTGGAATATCTCCGATTGTAAGCGATATCCAGGTGAATGCCATTGGTCTACTAGATACGAAATTCAACAATGTTAAGGGATATTTTCTACAGGAAGTCAATTCCCTCTGCAAAATTTTGTTGGGCTTCGTTTGATGTAAACTGGCGCCGTGCTTGGCTCACTCCACACAAATGTATGGTGACCAATAAAGTAAAGGAGATCTCCTTTAAGATTATCCATAGATTCTATCCGTGTAACAGCTTGATTTCTAAATATATACCTGATGTTAGCAGTGAATGCAGTTTGTGAACCCTTTCCTTAATTTTTTTATCTGATTTGGAAAAATATTTAGTCTTTAAAACGTATACAAAACAAAATGTAAAAAAAATGTATTCGCTATATGTCTGTATTTGAATTGATATAATGTGGATTATTATTATTATTTTTGGAAATTCTCATTTCTTTGTGGAATCCCTCTAGCTGTTATGTTCATGTTTTGCATGTTACTGTTAATTAAAAAATAACAACAAGAAAAAAGATCACTATAGGGCAGAATTATTTTAAGCGTTGGATGGTGGGGGTTCAGTTTGGCGACCATTTTGACAAGGACAGTCTAAACGTCCTGCAAAAGTTGAAAAGAGCGCTTCTCACGGGGGAGTTGGATGAGTCTAGAGATCAATACCCTGAGCTGAACATAGATTATTTTTCAGTGCAGTTGCCCCTCTTTTGCAACAAATACCACTGTAGCAGTAGTGGAGAGGCAGTTAAGGTCCTCAGAGGCTTCCAGTGGACGTGCAGGGGTTGGTTGACCAAGTTGAGGTGCTGATCAGAATTTTGTTTGCGGTAACAGTGTCTTCATGTGAGGCTGAGGAGTTTCAGTGCACTCCGTAGGTTAAAGACTTGGCTACGGACCAGCATGGGCCAAGAGAGACTGAACGGCATAGTTGTCTGTAATGTACATAAAGACAGGCTGGACAGTCTACAGGGAAAATATCTGCCAGCAATTTGTTGGATCCATTGAAACCTGCAAACATATGTTTGGTTCTTTTGTTCAGTAGTGTGTATAGCAGTGGTTCTCAACCTTTTTTAGGTACAGGAACCCCTGCATATTTTGAGGCAAGGCAGGCAAGGTTGAGCTGTCCTCAGGGACCTCCACCCCCTCTATATTATATGTAAAGTTACTGGAATCCTTGTGGTACTGAATACATTCATTACACGGCCCCACTGCAATTACACCAGGGCCACGGACCCGTTTGAGAACCCCTGGTGTATAGTATGATATTTGTTCTTTTGTTTAGTCGTTTTTAATACTTGACAGTGCACTTACTAATTATTCATTTTGTTATTTTATTTAAAATGGCATACTTTGTGTGACATACTTGTCCATAGCTGCTGTTTGAAGAGTTGAGACACTGACTGAACAATAAATAAGTATTTTGAAGGATATTTTGGTTGATTTATTTGGGTTATTCATTGAAGTAGCTTTTAGAACTGTACTTATTTTGAGCTTTTTGTTCTTGTAAAGCTATTGTAGTAGACTCAGGCCAGTGGCACATATTTAATGACTATATAAATGTATCAGAAAAAATCAAATGAAAAGGTCATTTCAATACGGAGACCAACTTCGATGGTTCTCAATGGATTCTTTTAGATGAGATCACATCATGTTCATTGTATTTACGAAAACTGCACCCATACAGTACCATTGCCACCTAGTGGCCTTTCTTGGTATTTCTGGTTGTAAATACAAACACCTGCATACATACTGGACTGATAAGGAAAACTGCTATAACTATTAGTACTAGAAGTATTATAATGATTTAAACATTTGAACAAGTTGAGACAATCCTTCAGTTAACTACTGTACCCATCAATTATCCAGTTGTAGTAATTATGGTTCCTAAATATACATTTAACATATTACAACGTAGGCTGTGTTACATCACTACTTTTGGTGTCCCCCTCAGGAACTGCTCTTGAGAAAATCTCATGTAGCCCCTGCATGTATTGTAATGTTTTTAAAACTGCCTATGCAGCTAATGGGGATCCATAATAAATACAAAGTCTGGACATGCAGCCATTTTGAGTGTACCCATAAGTTTACAACACCCTTCTATGGATTCTATTTCTATGGGGGCAATGCAACAAGCTGCCTAAATCGCGGGTTTCCCGGCAATGCAAGATGGGAGTAACTATATAATTTTGCCAAATGTATTTCAATTTATACTTCCTGCGGCTATGGTTGTACCTCTGCACAACACCATTCACTGTTTTCACTGCAATAGAAAAAAGAACAAACCCCCCCCCCAAAAAAAAAAAATCAAATTTGTAAGGTAGTACAATTGGGTAGTTTGTGTAAAAATGTTTCTTCACCCACCCTCAGGCTCTTCACTTCTTTGGGAAATGTTCCTCCTCAGAGACAGAGGAAGATAATGAGGACGAGTCCCCTGGTTGATTCCCCCTCGCTGCTGGAGTCCCCGCCTGATTCCAGCACGTAGCCTACTGCTGGTCAGACCCTACACACAGGGTAACAATAACATTTGTGAACTATTTAACCCTAACCCCATCTCAAAACAGGCACAATGACTATGTAAAAAGAGTAACGTAGCGTTTGAAATCATGACACTCATAACAATCCAGTCCACCTGTTAATCTTAGGACAGACTAATTCTCAACAATTATTTAAATGTTAGTTAATTCAAAGATGATACACCTCTTAGGGATGCCAGCTTGCTTTTCAAGGTGGTCATGGTGTCCAGCAGCACTTTGTTTTGGTATTTTTCTGCCTGTAGCTCAGCTCTCAGCTTTAGGACTTCAAGGGCCTTTGGGTCAGCTGTGAAACACACACATTTTAAGTCCGAACTCCTGCCCACCAGACTGCTTCCCTCTCTCAAATCAAATGGAAGTGAGGCTATTATAGGTTCCCTGTGTATTGTATAACCACAACTTGTCTAGTGGGATATTTTAATGACCATCCCCCACTTTAAAAAAGTGTTTGAATGAAAACTGCAAAATCCCAGTTATTTTTCATATTTTGCCTACATTTTAACACACTAGCATCAATAGACACTGAAATGGGCAATCACAATAGTAAAAAAATTCAACATCCTTACAAACGATGCTTGTGTTTAAATTGCTCACTGCCAAGAGACAACTTCTTCCAGGTTGGATCACAACTTCCAAATAATTTCCCTTCATCTTATTGACCATGCTGTGTACTGAAGTAACTATAACATACCAAATTACCATAGGCTAATAGGCAATGTAATTACTAATATTCTTTAGATTCACTGCAGCAAATTAAAAATAAGACAATACATTAAATGAGACATGTTCTTAGCTAAATTCTTCAGCCATCATAGTTTCATCTTTATATCATTAATGAAATGAGTTCCCATCAGAGACATCGTGTGCTGACATTGTGGTTTCTGCATTATGATCCATTTACATGACACCACCAATATATGGCTGATTCTCATTATCTGGCTGAACCCCTTCTATTACTCATTAAACTGAAAATAAAGTTATTTGATTTTGAACATATAGGCTTCAATTCATTCTATAGCAATTTACCTAAGCCTTAGCACTAGTGCTAGCAACAGGCTTGTCATCATAATTATGAACTAGCCTAAATGTAATTAATTCTGGAAGGTGTTACTTTCCTTGCTTGTTTGTCAGTTGGTAATGTATCGTTAGTTTGTAATGTCAAAGATTATCTATATACCTCTGGTAATGTCTAATTTGCCTAATTTTGTCTGGATTCTATAATTTATAGACGGTTTGTGTTGGGGACAAATCTTTTGACTTTTGGCCGACCATTGGGCTCTTCCTCCCTCTCCCTCCTCTCTCGGTCTCTGTGCTGTGTGGAACACCTAGGCTGCTGTTGCTGGGCTGGGAGAACAGAGAGTTTGTGGACCCGGCTGTATGGCCCTCTGTAGGCACCCCTGGGTCCCTGCTTGGCTCTTTTTAGATGGGGACGTCTTCACTGAAGGGGGAAGAGGGAGATTAGATGTTTATTATCCCAAGCTTGGGAAATTTCTTTGGCATGTTAAACTTCACAACATCATAAAGACACAAACTATCATCATGAAACGTCAAATATGTAATACATATAAATAAGAACAGAGGGGTGGGATGAATTCTACTCTGGCTGCATTCCTGTTCTTTCCTTTTCCTGAAGTGTGCACTCATTCACTCCCCTCATGCATTTCAAAGCATTGGATTGGTGCAAGCATGGCTGGAAGGAGTTCCCCACCATATTCCTCACATCCGTCAATTCCTTTAAAATACATGAGGGGGAGTGCACACTTTAGGGGAATCCAAAAAGGAATTGAAGGTCAATTGCCCCTCATAACAAATGTACTTCTGACAATCCCTGTACTTCAAGTGTACAGCCTGCATCCTTGATGACAAGAGAAAGTTAAATGTAAATCGCATTAACACAAATAGGTACAAATTACAAGAGAGCTGTAACAAGGCCTCCTAGTAGGAGGGGGGTGTGTAGGAATCAGGAGCAGGAGAGCAGAGAAGTTCCAGTGGCACACAACTTTTAAAATCAGGCGGTCCCAAAGGCACAATACAAACACATGGGAAAAACCGCACAAACGTAGTCGCCACCCACAGGGAAAAACCGCACACACGGAGGAGAAACCTCGACCCCGTGGTGCAGGCACGCACCCCTTACAAGCAAATACAAATAACCCCGCACAAAGCCTAGCCTGCAGCGGGGTGTATATAAACCCACCGAAATCAACTAAACTGAACACAGGTGTGAAAAAAACAGAGACACAAACGAAAAGGAAAATGGGATCGGTGGCAGCTAGTAGGCCGGCGACGACGACCGCCGAGCACCGCCCGAACAGGGAGAGGAGCCACCTTCTGTGGAAGTCGTGACAAGAGCAGTGCTCTGTTTAGAGTAAAACACGTGTTGCATCGACCTGCCTGCCGCTAAATACTGTACTAACTGCTTTACCGACCAAACAGCAGCTAAAAATTGTCAACGAGTAACAGCTCTAAAGTTCAGCGTAAAACGCATGTGTTGCACCGACCAAACTGCAGCGAAAAACTGTCTAATAGCTCTAAACTTAGGTGAAACACACGTAGCACAGACCAACTGCCGCTGTCTGCTAACAGCTTTTCAGAGTAAAACATGTCGCACTGACAAACCTGCTGGCAGTAGTCAGTAAAGTCCGCTAGCTACTGAGTTAATAGTTAATACCGCTCTGTTGAAAATGTAAAACAGGTGATGCACTGATCCTCTGAGCGTACATACTGTCCAAAAACACCAAAAGTGGTATAACTTAATGTTACTGTAGCTAGCTAATTAGCTCTAGCTAGATGCTCACATTAGCATCTGACTATGCAAATCGTGCAGTAACAGTAAGACTACAATGCTAGCTAGTTGTAATATTTCAACAGTTTTAATTTATATACAATGAACTTACCTCGAATTCTAATTAAATTTAGAAATGAAGAAATTCTGTGAATGACTTGTGATGTTGGACGGATCCACACTCTCGATCTGTCCACTCCTTCCATTCACGAGACACTTGCAAATAGCCAATGGCGGCAAAATCTAAATGTAACCAGCATTAGTGGGCGTGGTCATGCTGTTTTACGCCAATAGAATTTCATCTGCATTTTTGTCCCACTCTAACTGGTAATAATTACTCTAAAATGATTTCATTTCACTACTTGAGAGGAAAATAATTTTAACTCCAGAAAAAACAGTGTCTATCAGAATGGATAGACTTACAGAGAAAGGAACACACAAGGGTCCAGACCAAGGGATTAAAGCCAGACAGGGCCACTGCCCAACCTCCTCATCCACATACTAAGGAACAAGACAGGATCAATTTAAGAGTCAGTTTGAATGACAGACTGGTATAGAAGTGACAGACTAGTATTGAGAGGATCACAAGAGGAGGCCACTGCAGTGATAGATTCTAAGACAATTGGCATTTGAAATACAGAGGTCAGTTTGAATGTCAGATTGTTATTGAACCAATATTGCTTATGAAGCAGTATTGTTATTGCCTGGGTGCCAGTCTGTTTCAGTTCTCTGACAACTCCTTATGGGATTGTTAAGCCAATACCATTTTGCAACGAGGGAATTGGCAAGAGAGCAGAAACAGCCTGACACCCAGGCTATTGATATTGATGTCTTATTCTTATCAGAGACAGGGGACATGTTAATGTGTACTATCTATACTACAACACTGTAAGCCTCTCAGCTGGGGGACGATCTCTCAAATTTTGTGCTGATTTTCTTCATTTTAGGCTCAAAAGAAGTGTGTTGTCCTCTTACATACCACTGGCAATTTTATATTCCTCTGTGTTTTGTATTTATGTTTATTTTCCCGTTTTATATGTTTGGAATGGCACGGTTACGACAGGAGATTCAGCTGTCATAGTGTAAATGGTGTAAGCAGTTGTAGGCCTATTTTTTTTATCAGAATGACTACATTACCCCTAATGCTCATCGACTAGACATTTGAAATTACCATTGCAATTATGCATCACAAAAGTAATACAAATGCATGCAACATGCAGGATTTGCCAGTATCCAAGGTATCCAATCAACTGCGCTGCTGCACTTATGGCCTATGAACTATGGGCAGGTGCATAAAATCTTTAACTGCATTATCTCATGACCCGCTGCCCTGTTTCCCCCAAGTCTTAAACTAACCCTAAATACCATACCAGAGAGCATAATTTAGCCTCAGAGGATCAATACCATCTGTAAAAAAAAATGCTGTGGATTGTGTGTAAACGTAATCAGAATTGTATACAGTCGGTAAGCCCGCCGCAAAATGGGCAGCATGCGCAGCAAATATCAAACAGCAGACTGTTGGGTAGCGGCTGTCAGTAAAACAGCAGCTAAAATAGCATGGCCTTTTGCAATATTTCAAAATACAATCATGGGAAAAACAATTTGGAAAATAAATGACTACCCCTGAAATGAGAAGACTAATCTGTCTGTAGTTAGGCTACATACATATTTTATGAAGTCCCTCCCAGCATCCCCAACTCTAAACATCTTCCCCAGGCCTTCCTGCGGCTATGCCTATGCCATTTTTAAATAGGCCTATATGTGGACAACATGGGTTCAGGGTAGGCCAATCACAAAATCGAAATATTATATTTTAAATAGAAAGCAAGTGCCATGATTCCACAGATTTGATTTTTAAATGCTCCAGAGTTGAGAATATTGCTTTATATAGAGACCAAAAAGATGAACAGATTAACACATTTTTGATTTGTAGGAAGGGGAATTGCGTTGAATGAAATGATTATTTTTGAACGATTTGCTGCCCATAACGGCAAGGTACCGCTAGTTACAGTACTAATAATCTATGACCCTCTAATAATGTGATTGGCTATCTGCAGGTGCTGACCGTTGGTTAAGCACTAGTTTCCCAGATTCAGTGAGGTCAAAGGGGTAATAGGGTACAGCCATCAAAATAAGGAAATTCTCCCAATAAGATCAGATGAGCTTTTGTTAACAGTGTGAATGGTTACCTGCGTGTTTAACACTGTCAGCTCTCTCACCAGAATCCTCCCAGCACAGGTGAGATAGTAGACTGATTTGGGCTTGGAGATGACAGGCTATGAGGAAGAGGGAATATGTTCAAAGGCATTTTTTTATTATATTGTTTTATAGAAAACTAGTGACTTGATGTTAATGTTTAATATCCTCTAAAGACCAGAGAGTATGAGAATGGATAGATTTACAGAGATAGGAACACACAAGGGACATGTTTGTTTGTTGTTATTAATAGGGGGATTCCATAGCATGTGGGCTACATTGTAAAAAGTATAACATCTCCTCTGGGGTTGCTAGGTATCTTGACCAAATGGCACTACGTTCCCTAATTAGTGCACTGGGACCTGGGAGGAAGTTCTGGACGGCAAGGGATCCTGGACATGGGAGGTGATCCAGGCTGGATGGGATCGCCTTCCATGGGAACAGGTGGAGGCAGCGAGAGCAGAGCGGCGACGAGAGGAGGCACGATACCAACGGCGAGGCAAGTGCGGGAGGCAGCGGGGTGGCATACGGGGAGATTGGCAGAGTCAGGTTGGAGACCTGTGCCAACTCCCCGGGCTTACTGTGGGGGGCGAGTGTCCGAGCAAGCACCGTGTTATGCTGAGATACGCACTGTGTCGCCAGTACGCAGCTACAGCCCAGTGCGCTCGGTGCAAGCTCCTCACAGGTGCCGTGCTAGAGTTGGCATTCAGCCAGGAAGGAGTATGCCTGCTCAGCGTTCCTGGTCTCCGGTGCGTCTTCTCAGCCCAGGTTATCCTGCGCCAGCTCTACGCACGGTAACCCCAGTTCGCCAACACAAACCTGTGCAACCTGTCACAACGCCTCGCGCTTGTCCAGCTACAGAGGTTTTACAGCCAGGACGGGTTGTGCCAGCCATAAGCTCCAGATCTCTAGTGCGCCTCCACGACCCAGTATACCCTGTGCCTGCTCTGCGCACCTGGCCTCCGGCGACGCTCTCCAGTCCGGAGCCTCCAGCGACGTTCCCTAGTCCAGAACTCCCAGCGATGTTCCCTAGTCCGGTGAGACCTATTCCAGCTCTGCGAAGGAAACCTACAGCGACGTTCCCTAGTCCAGAACTCCCAGCGACGTTCCCTAGTCCGGTGAGACTATTCCAGCTCCACAATGAAGCCTCCAGTGATGATCTATGGTCCAAAGCCTGTAGGGATGATCCATGGCAAGAAGCCTGTAGTGATGATCCATGGCAAGAAGCCTGTAGTGATGATCCATGGCAAGAAGCCTGTAGGGATGATTCATGGCAAGAAGCCTGTAGGGATGATCCATGGCCCAGAGCCTGTAGAGATGATCCATGGCACAAAGCCTCCAGTGATGATCCATGGCACGGAACCTGTTGTGATGAACCATGGCACGGAGCCTGCAGTGACAGCCTACAGTCCGGAATCTGCAGTGACGGCCTACAGTCCGGAACCTCCTAAGACGGCCTATAGTCCGGAACCTCCTGAGACGGCCTACAGTCCGGAACCTCCTGAGACGGCCTACAGTCCCGGAACCTCCTGAGACGGCCTACAGTCCAGAGCCTCCAGCGGCGGCCTGCAGCCCAGAGCCTCCAGCGATGATCTACAGTACGGTTCCTCCAACGACGATCCACGGTCCGGTGGTACTAAAGCGGAGGGATCAGCGGGTGGAGCGAGGATTCCGCCCCGAACGAAGCCG